>NC_135331.1:153837331-155085456 GCF_023851605.1 Tamandua tetradactyla
TTTCCATAGCTGACAGAAAATACCACAACCTCACAGACTGAGATCATTCAAATTCTCAGGTTCATCCTCAGGCTCTCAACACTGGTCAACATCTTTTTCCTGTTCATCTCCCTCTTCTTTTTCATGAAAAATCTTAAGTTTTACTTATGTCTTCAAGCTTCCAATTCAACTACCAGCTCTCACCTCCTTCACATGTCTTATCACATTGAATAAAATTGAGACATGAATTCTTCATATTCTTGTCCTTTTCTAAGCTACTTCTCACTCATGATGACTTGTTTCTTGTGTGCTTGATAATTCTGAATTTTGAATTCTAAATCTGTGGAAATAATGAGAGGTCTAAGTTAAGTGTGAGTTTTCTAGAGAGTAATTTTATTTGCTCTGCCAGACATCCATGATTACATTAAGTCAATTTCTAGGTTTGGGATTATGTAAATCCTAATGACAAATCTACATGAAGTCGAGGTTGGGCTTAGGAATTCTTAAGGAATGCACGGTTTTTACTCTATCAAAGCCAAAGAGGAGCAAGTGAACTCGTCATGTATCCTTGCTGGTGGGATGACTTTTTTCTCCAGCATCTCAAATATTTCTTTAAAAGAACTTTAAACCCCCTTGCAGAGGCATAAGGTTTTAGCAAGCTATGAAAATATGAATCTCCTGGTGATTTTCATGTAGCGGATGATTTAATGTTATCTTACCACTAGATTCCTGCTTTCTCTTTATTTTTGGACCATGAAAGGGTCTCTTATGAATTTTAAAAGGTGATTTGTTATATCCTATCCAGGATTTTGTAATAGGTGATTATTCCTAGAAGCAAAATTCCCATTTCTTTATCAGTAAAGATGGGAGTGCTGTCTGTTGAGATGTTATCAGAATGACTCACGGTGATTACAGCAAAGTTCTACAAAGCCACAAAACAAGACTTTTGCATCACGATTCATTTTGTGGTAGGAAAAATACACATAAAAGTTTCTTCACCTTTTATATTAACAGAACTGGTTTTTAAAAGCCTGCATTGTACAGTTAACCATAAAAATTACATTTAACACAAACTCCATTTCAAAAATATGGGTGAAATTAAGCCTTAAAAATTTAAGTAAATTGCCTAAAGTCACACAGTAATTAAGAGACAAATCTCAAGTGTAAACCCAAAACTTCTTTTTTAAAAAACTCACAATAACCAATAAGATCATACCCTCTTAGAACTTCTAACAGTGTAATTATTGAGTAGAAGCTATAAAATAATTATGTTTAAAGTAAAAATAAAAGACATGTAAGAGGAGTCCAAACATAATAAAATAAAACTCTATAGAAAGGGATTGGCAGAATTTAAACAATAATAAAATAGAACTTCTAGAAATGAAAAAATCTAGCAGTTTCTCCTGATTTCAACTTCCAATAATTATAAACATTTTAAATCAGATCGACCCTCCTCCTTTTGAAAACTATGAAAGCTGCCAACTATTTTTAAAAATCTACTCAATGCCATTTAAGGATTAAAGAGGCATGGCTGAATTAAAAGTAGAAGATCTAGAGAAAGAAAAAAAAAAGCTGACAGATGAGCCCTGCATTGTTGGTCACTTTTCCTTTAATGTGCCCATTCATTTCAAAAGAGGGAACTGAGAGGATCAATTGCTTAGCAGGACTTCAAATGGATTCATGGTATGAAGAAAACAAAACTCAAGTTCACTGACTGCCAAGGACTGGGATCATGGTAAACATCCTGAGCTTTGGTTTGGAACCACAAAGAAAACCACCCTTGAAGCAAGGGACTATCTGATTCTTCCAACTTCTACAGGTTGCTGGCATTCCTTGGTTCATGGCTACATCACTCCAATCTTTGCTTTCATCATCAAATTTGTCTTCTCTCTGACTCTGACTTCTCCTGCATCCCTCTTATAAGTATCTTTGGAATTACTTCAGACCCTCCTGGACACTCCAGGATAATCACCCTGTCTCAGGATCCTTAACTTAATCACATCTGCAAAGTCCCTTTTACCATATGAGGTAACATTCACAGGTTCTGAGGATTAGGACATGAAATCTTTAAGGGGCCATTGTTCAGCCTACCGCAATATGTACACATTTTCTGTTGGATTTTACCTTAGAGTGCAATTGTTGGATTATAAAATATTTATTATGTTAAGCATTAGTAGATAATGTCAAAATGTTGCAACAATTTATACTCCCACCAGCAATTGGTTCACATACTCATTAATACTAGGAATCAACTGTCTTCATAATTTTAGATACTCTGGAGGATGTGCATTGTTATTTCATTATGGTTTTCATTTACATTTCCCTAATAACTAATGAGGTTGAACATTTTACATATGTGCATTATTGGCCACTTGAAAATGCTCTTTTGTGAAGTGCCTACTATGTCTTTTGCTCACTTTTCTATTGGGTTGCAATCTTTTTCTTATTGATTTATAAAAATTCTTTATATATTTACTTGCAACTCCTTTGTTAGAAATATGTATTGCAAATATTTTCTCCTGCTCTTTGGCTCGTCTTTTCAATATTTTAATGGTGTCTACTGATAAAAATTCTTAGCTTTAATGTTCTCCTTTGGTTTTGGGGGGTTAATGCTTAACAAATCTTTGCCTCCTCCAAAGATACAAAGACATTATTTTATGTTTTCTCCTACAAACCTGTATTTTAAAAAGATTACAGGTCTCTGTAATGCTCTTGGATTTATTTTGTAGACCCAATGGCCATGAAATTCCTGCCACTACTTCCAAATTAAAGACATTAAAATGGAGTAAGGGATAAGAGGAAAAGTGATTTACCAGTCAATTTAAAAGTACTCCCAACAGCCCCACTCAATAACAACTCTTCCATCTCTTTGACAATTTTGTTTGCAAGAAATTCTTTAACTCTTTGCTTTATACTGTAATACAATTAGTATTATATTGTGCTTTGCACTGTAATACAATTAGTATTATATTAATATTAATATTAGTATTATTAGTATTAGTATATACAATAATACAATTTATTATGAACTTTAAAAGTGGGTTCACAACCAGTATTTAATAGAGAGGTCAGGAATAGAAGCAGGGGCAGGCCACGGTGGCTCAGCAGGCAAGAATGCTTGCCTGAGATGCCAGAGGACCTGGGTTCGATTCCCGGTGCCTGTCCATGTTAAAAAAAAAAAAAAAAAGGATAGAAGCAGGATAACAAGTTATCTGCTTGAAGAGAAAGGTGGCTTGTACTTGGATAGTGGTGGTGGAGGTTACAAATACAGCTGATGGGATTTGTACTTCATTTGATGGACAAATAAATACTAAAATCGTGTTGCCACCAACAGAATTTGCAAGAACTATTTATAATTCACCTCAAATGAAGGAAACTGAACTAAGGAAAAAGAAATAGGAACAAGATGAAACTCAGAGGAAGTAAAATAAACATTTGAAACATTTACAATGACTAATTTGGGAAGTTGATTAGTGGAATAAAATGTAAAAAAGCATATAAATTGGCATGTAAAATTTACTAAGGTCCTTATGTTGTTCAAGAGGAGAGCAGACAGTGTTATTGGAGCAAAGAGGATGGGGAAACTTATGTAGCCAAGGGTAAAGAAGAAAGAAAGGGCAATTACGTGCAAATGCACGGAGGCCTGCAGGAATCTGGCACTTTTTGAGAAAGGCAACACTGTGGCTTCATGCAGGATACTGAGGAAAATTAGCTTGGAGCTAGGACAGGAATTTGGGGATAGATTGTGCAGGGTTATTCCATGAGATTCTTAGTTGTCTGTATTTCATTTCTTTGACCTCTTGGAATAGTCTTATATATTTTATAAAGCAAAAGCAGCATGATTTGAATTTTTTTAACACAACCATGCTTTTTAATAAAAATACCTGGTAGCAATGTAAAGTGAAATCATCCAAACAGTTAAGATTATCACAGTAGTAATAATCAATGTATAAATGGTAATTTAACATTTCTCTTATGTATATCTTTGAGTACAAAAGTTATTAAGTTATGGTCTCTAAACCCAGGTAAGTTATGATATATGTTAGTTTTTGTAGAGAGAAGTGAAAGGAATTGAAAAATGTCAGACATTACAGGCACAGTATTTTTGGTCTCAAGAAATGCTAGGACATGCCTCTTGTAGTTGGTGTCCCTGCACTACCAAGCCCTTCCCCAACACACACACACCTCTCCCCACCCCCACCCCTAATGTCCCTTTCCACTGCTTGGCTTGGGTGCCGATGAGCAAATGTCATCAGGAATCAAAGCAAAACAGGCCTGAATTTAGAGAATGCTATCATGTTGTACGTTTAGAGCACCCTCTTTCTGTTGTCAAGAAGGCAAACTATCAAACTTCCGAAACCAATCCTACAAATAATTAAGAATAATTTAAGGATTTCTAAACATGTTTTTAAAGTATTTTATTTTATTTGTACAAACAATACTCCCCCTTCCCGCTAAAAATGTTTCTTTAATGTTATTTTTCTCTGCAGAATTATCTAATAGAGATCTATCATAGACAGAAATAAAATGCGTGGAATCTCCATATAGTTATTGTGACTTTAATTTAGAGTCACAGTAGCTGTAAAGCTGAATCTTAACCATGCCTCTCCTATTTGGAATCACAGGCTCAAGTAAAACCACTGACTTAATTCTTTTTTCCTTCTATATCCAAATCTCTTCTATCACATATAATTTGCTTGAAAGATGAGTGTCTCACACTGTAAGGAGCACAGATGTGCCTCTCTTTCTCAGCTATAATGATGAAAAACTCCAGGAAGCAATTATTTTGTGAATGGATTTTATGGAATGCCAAGTCATGCTGCAAAAATAATTCATCCTTCTGTTAACAACAAACATTCACCCAAATGTCGCCCCACCTGCCAAAATAAGTATGATGACAAAAACAAGATTTGAAAAAAACAATGTATTTTCCAAGTTGTGAAGCAGTGTTCAATCATAGCAGCATTATAAACTCTTATGTGGATAATCCATTAGACTTTAACATACTGCAGTATACCACAATCTAGAACACTGTACTGTAACAGTATTTCAAAGAAGCAATCTTGCCATGATATTTGTTTGAATCTCAGAAAAAAGCAATTGGCTATTTCTAACTTTACTTATGAAACCTTTAGCATACTTTGTGGGAGTTGTGTATTTCATTACTGACCCTTTGTTTACTATCTGATTTTTATTATAACTAAATACTCAGAGTAGTAAAGTGAGAAGCTTTACTGCTTGTTGGAGTAAAGAATTAAAAGTTAAAAAAAAAAACTCAATGTGTTCTTTTATAGTTGGGGTCCAGTCTAAATTCTGGGTTCTCTACCAAATAAAAAGTTCTTGAGGTACCATAAATAATTTTCAAAATGAACAGCCTCTGAGTCCAAGATGGCAGACAAGGTCCCGGCACGTGTCTGAAACCCAGGTGCTAAAGACTAATGCCTGACTAGGGGTGCAGCGACTTAAGGAGGGATACCAATCTCTCCTCCGTATATGAAGAACAACAAGAAGGCGGACAATGATTGTTTCCTCCTAGAGTCCAACAAGGAAAGGACTCGGTGGTTTGCAAAATGCTGGTACATCCATGACCTCCTGAGATTTGAGTTTGACATTCCTATCCCATATCCCACCACTGCTCTAGACATTGCAGTCCTTGAGCTGGATGGCAAGACAGCCAACATGTACAGGGTGGAAAAATATGCCTGACCAATCACTTCATGCCTTGGTGGGCCGGGAATGTGCCCACATTTGGGCTAGCTCATTTCATGGCTCTGGGGCTGGGTCCTTAGCTGGAGGTGAAAATCCCAGATCTGATTCAGAAGGGCATGATCCAGCATAAAGAGACACGCAACCAACGAAGGGCCAAGTCACTGAGGCAGAGCAGAGGGACCTTTAATAGGCTAGACTCCTGTTTTGTTGTGCATCACCTATCTTACTCATCTAACTTCTTCCCCCTACCCCTCTCCACCTCTAGTGTTACTAAGTAGTTGCAGCAGGCACTGCTGCTATATACATATACATATATATGTGTGTGTGTGTATACATACATATATATGTACATATATATATATATATATACATGTACACACACACACACACAGAATATCTTAAGTGAGATTGGAACCAGGGAGAAGAAAAGACTGGGGCCTTGGAAAACCAAGAGGCAATTTGTGACACCTCTCCAAATGGACCTATTTGAGATCTTGGAAGGATGGGGATAACTGAAAGTGGGTACATAGCATTGCTTTTTTGGTTTGTAGAGATAACCCATCAATTCAAGCTTCTTCCTCTGATGGAAAAAAATAAATAAATAGCCTCTAATTACATAACTACTACATCAATGCCACCACTAAGACAATCAATGTGTAAACACTTTAGTTTTATACTCCAGGTCTGAGAGGAAGAAATTCTTCTCCTGAAGAATCCAATCTTAGCTCATCTACCTATGATTTTATCTGTCACCTCTAAGATTTTACTTCTTCAATTCTCATCTCTCCTCCTGCCTCCTTCTCCCTTTCTGTTGCATCTTTAATTGAATGAATTATCTCAACTGATATATTTTGTTTTCTGATGCTTCTTGAATGATGAAATGCCAGGATGACAGCCCAAGCAAGAGACGTACTGAATTCAACTTACATCAGGTCAATAGTCATCACAGATTGGATTAACACAGTGATTCTCAAAGTAACAGTCAAGAATCCACTGGGCCTCCAAAACTCTTTCAAGAGGTCCATGGGGTCAAACTATTTTCATAAGAGTATTAAGACACTACATATCTTTTTTTTTTTTAACTTTTTTTATTGTACAGTATAACATATATAAAAAGCAAAGGAAAAAAAGCAATAGTTTTCAAAGCACTCTTCAGAAAGTGGTTACAGGACAGATCCCAGAGTTTGTCATGGGCTACCATACGATCCTCTCATATTTTTCCTTCTAGCTGCTCTGGAACACTAGATGTCTTGTTTATGCAAATTTTTATGAGGGTATAGTGATGTTTTCCAGAGGCTATATGATGTGATATTATAACAAAATGAATGGCGGCACTAATATTTGGCTTAATGTCTAGGTCAAACATTAAAGAGATTTGCAAAAAATATAAAACAATGTCATTCTTCTTACTGTTTTTTTTTTGTGTGTGCTTGTTTCAGAAAACTTACCTAATGTTCACAAAAATATGTTGTTTACGTTAACATGAAATGAGGTTATTATTGTCATTTGAAACAAATGCCTTAATTTTTTTCAGTTTTAATTTTTAACATGGTAAATACTGATAGAAATAACCCATGTAAACCAGAGTTCTTTGGAGAGGAGAGGTCCCCGAATATTTAAAAAGGCAAAAGTTTCCTGAGACCAAAAAGCGAGAACCACTGGGTTAAAAGAAAAGATCCCCTCCTCCGAAAAACAGACACTTCCCTTTTCACACCTCTATTGGGCCTCTAGTCACAGCAAACACCCATCACCTAACATTCAGGCACCACCTTAGAATGCAAGAAACCACGCAACAGAACAAGAGGAATCTGTGTGAACAAACTGCAACCTACATAGATAACCCCCAAAGTATGTTTTCGTTTTTGATTTTCATCCTAGATCTATCCAAAAGCCCACTAGGAGTTCCCTCACCTCCAGTTCTTGAGAATTAGTATTCCATTCCTTCTTATTCTCCAGGCACAGTTCCCCACTCTGAGAGATCCTTTGTTTTCGCTTTTTCTGAGAGATTCTTAACATCCTCCATTGGTGACTCTTATGCTTCCGATGCCACTGTCCAGATTACATGAGGCTATTTCTCAGAAGTGTGGAGCTGCTCTGGCATGGCAAGTATATTTCCCACAGAAAGTGCCAACTCGGATAAATTGTAAGCGCCTGGCTGGAACATTGTTTGAGAAGGATCTGAGGCTGTTCCCAGGCTTAACAAGACAAATGCCGTAATTGATTAGTGGTCTACCCTGGGTGCAAGAAGGAAGTATTAGCTTATATGCTATGCATTTGCTGACCTTATGGAAATAAATGGAATCGCTATGGGCAAACAGAAGCAGAAGATGACAATAAATAAAATAACACAGAAATGTACTCGCTATGATGAACAGCAGGTATAAATAATATCTCCCTCATAAACAAACTGAATCAGTTTAAAATAAATGCAAGATTTTAGGATTTAAAGAAATAAATAAATAAATTAGCACATAAGACTTGTCTTGGAGGTATGTAATAACATAATAGCCAAGGTATTTGTTTATCTGAAAGCACATCTACTTTTCAAATCAAATGGGATAGAAAATAATAACTTGTGATTTGGGTACTTTTAGGAGATTGGCCAAAACTTTCTTTCAGATACAACCTTCTCAGAATGGAATCCAGGAAGGTGAATTTTAGGATGCCAGATGTGGCTCTTGACAAGTTCCAGATGTCACTACTGCTGCTGTACGCTGGCATCTGCTACAAGTGTTTAAATTATTTGTAACATATAATCTTGTTGGTGGAATTCATGATTAATGCATGGAGGAGGAGAAAGAAAAAGGAGGAGGAGGGAGGGGAAAAGAAATGGAAAAAGGAGAAGAAAATAAATGAGAAAGAGGACAAAACTTGTTACCGGCAATTTAAGCCAATCTGATTTTTCCTTGCAGGCAGGAAGAACAAATGTTATATATTTCTTTAGAATGTGTTCCCTTGACTATTAGCTCTATAGTGACACACCACTGCTTCAGCAGTGATACAAGCTAGCAATATATTTCTTCTTAATCACAATTCATTGATGAAATTGAAGAATTTTCAGCTCCTCTGAAAATGGGTTCCAAGCACTGACAAGAACACTAACTTGCTCCTTTACAAAACTGCTTTTGGCCATTTTCCCTGGGAGTTATACTGTGGAGAAATATATACACAGGAAAGCAAGTAACACCTGATCTAATAAATCTGGTTCTAAATTCAGCATTGTAAAGGAAATGAAAAAGCAAAGTAAAATAAAAAGACTAATATAGAATTTGTTCCCTTGGAAACAAAGAAAATATATGTTTTTTGGGAAAAAAATATAACAAATATGTTTACAACACAAATTTCCATAAGAAAGTGCCCCTAAATTGAAGTTCTGACAATATAATCACAAATAATCATAGTGAGGAATAAATGGGGACAGAAATTTTTAAAACACCAGTTATCATCATTTACATGTACTTTGAACTTTATAGTTGGCAAAGTATTTTCATGCATTTGACTCCATAGGTACATATTATATACAACTGGTTAAGTGATGTGAACCAGAAGCAGTGCCAGATATTATTTCACTGATGAAAGTTAAAGGTTCCAATTAGCAGAACCTTTCTCCTCCTTCCTGAACAAAACCCAAAAATATCAAAAAGGATTTTCAGTGTTCTATTTGGAATAAGAAGAAAGAAAATACATATAAGAAAGATGGAAGTATTCTAAAACAAGTTATTCAATGGCTGGTTTGATGGGATTTAGATAAAGTCAATGCTGATTCTTAGGACCCGTTCCTTAGGGGAAAGTCTTGAAAATTTTACTTCATTTCTTTTTTTGGAAGAATAGATTTCAGTTCTGGAATTCCATAAACAAGGTGGCATTCAATGATCTTCCTCTTGAACAAAAGGAGAAATATGGGAATTAAAGCATCAGATGTAAAGGTACTTGCTAGCTCTCTTTTATATAATGAATGAATGCTCTTAGATGTCTCTTCCAGCTCTCTTCTTCCGAATCTAAAATTCTAATTATTCTAGTTTGCTAGCTACCGGAATGCAATACACCAGAAACAAAATGGCTTACAAAAAAGGAGAATTCAATAAGTTGCTAGTTTACAGTTCTAAGGCCAAGGTAATGACCCAATTAAAGCCAGTCTATAAAAATGTCCAAATTAAGGCACCAACAAGAGGTAACCTTCATTCAAGAAAGGCCAATGATGGTGAGGGTTTTTCTCTCAGCTAGAAGGGCACCTGGTGAAGTCTCTCAGCTTTCTCTCCCAGCTTCTTGTTTCATGGAGCTCCCCAGGAGGCATTTTTCTTCTCAATTGCCAGACGTCTCTGGTGGTGTGGCTCTCAGCCTCTTGGCTCTGCTCAGCTCTGCTGTAGCTTTCTGTGGCTTTCTCATGGCTCTAAAAAGGGATTGTCTCCAAAATGTTTCCTCTTTTAAAGGATCCATGGGTGGAGTCACAACTCCTGGGAAGCTATGTGATCAAAAGTTACCACCCACAATTGGGTGGCTCGCATCTCTATGGGAACAATTCAAATGCTCCCAGCCAGCAATGTTGAATGAGGATTAAAGGACATGGCTTCTCTGGGGTCCACGACAGGTTCAAATTGGTACACTAATGGATCAGTGTCACCTCCTTACCACCACAGGAATCTGTGCTTGATTCTTTCTTATCTATCTTTTTATTAACTTAAATAAAAATATAATCACACTTATCACATCTGTAGATGACAGGTGATGGCAGAAATAACAGCAATGTTTAATGCAAGATTTAGCTTTTGAAATGATTTCAACAGGTTAAAACAATCTGTTTCTCTTGGTATCCTGACCACATTGGCTGCATTTGCAATCAGCCAAGGGGTTTGTCTTCTGCAGTGAGTGACAATCTAATCACCAGAAGATTTTTAAGGAGGATTCAGAGGAGATAATCTCTCTTCTTGCTTCAGCCAGCCTCTTCTGAGAGTTTGTTGAGGACCTTCATTGGCGCTGCCAGCTTGTGACCTGCCCTACAGACCTTAACTCCATGCTTACATGAGACACTTTTATAAATTTTATATTTACATATATCTCCTGCTGCTTCTGTTTCTCTAGAGAACCCTAGCTAATAAGACATATTTCAAATATTTGGAGGCAGGAAATGGGAAAGATAAATTCTGAGGGCATCCAAGGGGAACAGTTTGCTTTAGATAAGGAAGGAGTCTATTAGACATTTAGATCTTCCCCCAAACAGAGTAGACTACCTTGCAAAGAAGAGGACATTTAAACACTTTCAATGTTCAAGAAGAAACCAGATAATTTACCAGGGACCTCCACACCATCATAATCTCTTTTATATCACTTCTTTTCTTCCAGTTTAATGCATGATCAGAGATCTCTTTCTTCTCTCACTTTATTCTCACTTGTTCATGAAGTAGCCATTCCTTAAATCCCTGTAATATAAACTTCCATTGCACCATGGCAGGGAAAAAAATCCCCTCTTTGCTGTAAAAATCTCAACCTCTTTGCTGTTAAAAAAAAAAAACAGGGACATTTTTATTTTCATCCTCCTTGCCTTTCTGTAGAAAGAGTTAACACTCCTTCCCCATTCCTTCTTGCTTCCTTATCACCTTCCAACGACAGTAATTTTTTGCCCTTCTCTTTCTTCAACTACTTTCATCTTTTTCTTCACTGGCTTATATTTTCTCCTTTCACTTATGAATTGTAGTAGTTTTCTAAGGCACTGATACTTTCTATATATAGTGTTTTACTTCCATTTTTGATAGAGGGATTAAGACACTTTTTAAATCCCCAATTGCAAAAGAATAATTTCAGCAATGCAATTAACATTGTTTAGGAACAATTTGTAATTTCTCTATATGACAAAAAGTAAATACCAACTTGTGTGACAGTGCCCATTTCGCAGTCATTTTACTTCTTAGTTGAAGTGGGAGAAATACTTCAAGTTTTATTGATCTGTTTTCATAGCTAAGAAGGAGAAAATGGTTCAAAATTTATTAAAAGTATAGTTTGACTCAGAGGAACTTTACAGAATCACATTTTATATCACAAACCATCATCCCGCATTATAGATGTTAGCATATTTTATCGCCTTTCTTATCTAAAGATGGGACTGAGGAAGTGTCACAAATCAGGTGTAGCTGGAAAAAAGTTAGTCCCTCCCACATTATGCATATGTCAAAGTTAGACTTAAATTTGTAAACACAACCATATAACTGTTAGAAAATTTTGTAGAAAATGGACATTCTATTTCTCAAGCTTAGGCAAAAGTGCATTCTTACCAGGACTCTCCAATCTCTTATTATAGGAGCCATTTGGTCTATCTGGGGCTATTTACCATTATTATATTCTTATACTTACATCACTTAAAGCTTCTCTACTCTGTTTTCAATGTTGGTCAACACAGAAATATCACTCCTTCAAATGCTTATTCCCCTTTCAAACGAACCAGAACTGCAGTCCGGGTAGGTGGTCACTAGGTGGAAATAGCTGCTTTAAGTCGCACGATCCCCAAGTCTGAACAAAAAGTGTGTCCTTATAAAGATCTAGACAAGAGCACTCCAGTTGAACTTTCAGCAGATGAAAATGGTTTTCTATACCATCCCATGAAATACCCATGAACCAGATGCCACTTGAAACGTGACTAGTGCAAGTAAAGGCCTAATTTTTTATTTTATTTAATTTTAATTAATTTAAAATTGTAAAGCCTCATATAACTAGAGGCTAGCATACAATCCAGTACAGCACAAACTAGTCTCTAGGAAATACAGCCATGAACTGTTCCTATGGTCTCCTTTTTAGGAGAAATGTAAATGTTGTTACTGCACAAAAATGCAATGCTACACTACAACATTTACACTGACTCATTCATCTAATAAACATTTATGGAATACACCAGGAACTATTAACCAGGTATCAAGCCAAATGCTGAGAGCATTTAAGAGCTCTTTCAGGACCTCAGAGACTATTGAGAGAAACAACAAATATGTAAATAAATTACAGTATAATTTTACTTATACTCCTAGCTTCCCAGCTGCTATGACAAATACCACACAAAGGGTTGGCTTCAATGGGAATTTATTGGCTCGTGGTCTCAGAGGCTGGCAGGTTTATTTTCTCCCAGATCGGTAGCATTCTGGCTGGCCAGTAAACATTGGGTCCCTTAGCATTTCTGTCACATAAAAAGTCCTCTCCTTTTTCTTTCAGGTTCCCTCAGACTTCCAGTTTCCTGCTCCTGCCCATGGCTGTGGGCGACACCACCTATGGCAGTTATTCTTTGTCCCACAAAGAATCGGCATGAGAAGGAAACTCTTTGACACAAAGTCAGAATGCAAGGAAGTCTCTGTTCCAAGTGAGAGCCAGAGCCCCGAGTTTGTTTTCTGCTAGTTATTTATCGGGTAAAGAGGCCATTTGGAGTTAAGCTATCCATTGAACACCAGGGGAGGTTCCGGTTTGCCTTGAGGAGGTATTTTAATTCTAAGAACAAAGCCGGAATTTTCCCATGAGTAGGAGGATATGTTCCAGATAAGCAAATGCCACAAATAAGCAAAGCTGACAAATATACAAATGACACAACAAAAAGCACACAAACATCTTGAGCTGTTTTCAGCTGCAAGTCCACAAACAGGTAGACAAGCCAGTGGTTTTCCATACTTGAGGACATGCAAACACAGAGCAAGCCTACAAATGTTTTAACCATATCTTCCCCCTACATGGCTTTCTCTATGTTCAAATTTCTTCTGCTTCTAAAGAACTTCAGGAACCTGATTAAGACCCTCCCTCATTCAAGTTGGCCACAACTTATATAAAAATAACTTCCCCAAAATGTCCTATTTAAAGAGGTACACACTCACAGGGATGGGATTAAGACTTAGAACATCTTATTTTCTGGGGTTCATAACTCAATCTACCATGTTTAATACCAGAGATGTGAATAAAACATTGTTGAGTGAATGTGAATAACCCTATCTATAGGATTTTAAAAGGTGTTCTTGAAAAGTTTATGTTTAAACTGAGAACAACATAGAAGTATAGATTTTATAAATAAACGGGGGAGGAACAGAAGGAAAAAGTGGACATTCTGGAAAAAACAGGGAGTCCTTTTGAAAAGGCCTGGAGTGTCCCGGAAACTGTGCAGTAGCAGAGGATGCTGCTGGACACTGCACTTGTCTGGGTGAATCTCATATGATAAGTCAGAAGTTTGGATGCCGAGTGTG
This sequence comes from Tamandua tetradactyla, assembly GCF_023851605.1. NCBI lineage: Eukaryota > Metazoa > Chordata > Mammalia > Pilosa > Myrmecophagidae > Tamandua > Tamandua tetradactyla. The sequence goes on from NC_135331.1 coordinate 153,851,221, forward strand.
TATAGTATATGTCCCCTATGATTTTTATGTTTTACTGGAATCACTTAATTTTTAAAATTTCACTTTGTTAGATTTTTAGTTTATTTATGGTGAGATCATGTCTGTCTCATCCATCACAGTATTCCATACTATTCGATAGGGAATCAATAAATATTTGTTATATGAATAAACGTTCCTGCCTGATGCCCTTTGGAACTACACCATCTAATAGTTTTCCAAGTTACCTTTCTGACTTCTAGTGTCCCACCTTTCCGTGGGCCTTCAGGGAGCACGAGAGACTGCTATTTGATGACATTACTTTGGGACAGGCTTCATGACTGTGTTCCCTGAATTTTACATAAAGCTGGGAACTTTAATAGACAAGTACATTTGTGGTGTTGAATTTGAGTTACCCAGATCAAGATACCGAAAGGAAGGGAACAGAAATAACGCCCCTTCACCAATTAAAAGGAATAATAACCTTTCTAGATTCCATTCTGAAAAGATTGTCTCTGAAAGAAAGTTTTGGCTAAGCTCTCAAAAGTGCCAAAATCAAAACCTGCTGGCATCTATCCCGGTTGATGTGAAAGTTAGATGAACTTTCAGATAAACAAATACCCAAGCTATTATGTTACTGTAACATAATTTTCTATACCAAGGGACAGCTCATTATTAGAAACAGCCTGGGATGAAGAGATACTAATCGCAGACATCTCCTTCCTGTCACACCACGCCCCACCAAGAAAAAAAAAAAAAGAAAAACAAATGGAGGTCAGAAGAAAAGGTAAAATAGTTAATTTGATTATTTTTGCTCAGAAGCATTAGGGATAATGCAAAGACCGGAAATAATCCTTTAACAACCTACTCCCCTCTCGCCGGTAGCCGTCGGGACACCTCGCAGTCTAGCGTCCAGACCCGGCTGTCGGGTTTAAACAGCTTGTGACCCGGCCCCAGACGCGGTGGGCGGAGCCGCGGCTCTTTGGGACCGCCCCACCCGGCGGGTCCGCGTGCGTTCGACTGCCGCGTCGGGGCGGTGTTTCTTGTCCCTTCGCGCGGCCCGTTCGCCTGGCCTCCCGCCGCCTCTGGGCTGACGTGTCTGCAGTTTTTCCGCGGCTGGGCGAGTCGGGCCGCGATGGCGGACGCTTGGGAAGAGATTAGGCGGTTGGCGGCTGACTTTCAGCGGGCGCAGTTCGCCGAGGCCACACAGAGGTGCCCGACCCTCCCTCTCCAAAATAGGCTCCGGGTGGATACTCCAGGGCCTGGGGCCTCAGTGCCTTACTCTGGACTCCCCTATCCCATGTCGTCTTTCCCGTCTCTACCCTCATCCCCAGCCTAGCTCGCGATTCTGAATCCAGTTCTCGCCGCCGCGGAGTCCCCAATTCCACCCCTGCCAGGTGCTGGGGTGCTCCGCCCCCCACGATGGCCGAGGTCCGTGACTTCGTGCTGTCTCCGTTGAATGTCCCGCTGATCCGTCTTCACCCCCCGCCACCAAGTCCCTGTGGCATCACTGACCATTATACACTTCCTGAACTAGACGTTTGCGGAGGTACAAGTGAGCTGGAAAAAAGAGACTGGTCCCCAAATATAGTATTTTGCAAATACCTTGTTGATCCCTTAAATTTTTTCCTTTTTTGTCCACCGTTAACATGTGCTAGGCCAGACCCACTGCCCCATCTGTCATTTTTAGGGACTCCAGGCACTGACATTTCTTATAAACCTACTAGCCTTGGGACGATTTGTCCAGAGCACCCTACCTTGTAATACTATATGTGTGTGTGTGTGTGCGTGTGTGTGTGTTAGTATCCTTTCAATCCGTTGAGTATTTTTTGCCTATAATGTTTTATTCTTTCTGTAACTGAAGGCCCTTTCCCCTTAATGTTGCATTTTGTAACACTGCTAGCAAAAGAGGGCACAGTAAGTGCTTGAGTGGTTAACAAAAGCAGTTTGGTTTTACTAGGTCAGATCCCCTGTCTACCTCCGAACAGAGTGTTTGAGAGAAGCGATTATCCACATAGTTTAAAAGAAAATTCTGTTTTTTTTGCTGAAGTTAAACTGGAAATTGAAGTAAAAGCAGGGCAGGTTTTTTCTTATCTAAATCATATGTTCTCAATTTTCTATTCAGATTTGAAGATTGAAAGCAGGCCTAGACGCCAGAACAAACTTGTAACCTCTAAAAGAATGATTTGTACCTCAGTAAATGACTTAAGTGCCCGTAAACCTATTTACTCCCAAGAGTTGTGGATTTTTAAAATTTACTGAACCACTTTTGCTCTAATAATGAAAGATACATAATTTGTTTTTTAGAATTTATGGACTCCTTACCAAGACTCTCTTTTGAAAGCCTGCTTTCATACATTCTGTTAATTTACTTGAGTATCAAGTGTAGCAAGTATAGTTTTAAAACATAACTTTTCTCCTTTCTCTCAGGTTATCAGAACGTAACTGCATTGAGATTGTGAATAAATTGATTGCTCAGAAACAGCTAGAAGTAGTACACACACTTGATGGGAAGGAATATATTACTCCAGCCCAGATTAGTAAAGAAATGAGAGATGAACTTCATGTCAGGGGTGGTAAGTATTGGAAGATATAGTATACCCTCCATTACTATGGTAATTAGCTGAAATATTTTACTGCGGTAGAGCAAAGAGTGTTCATAAAGCTTAAGTGAATTTTAATGCTGTCACTTTACAAAATAGTATTTCTTATTATTTTCAGCTATGTTGTACTATATGTGGATTAATCAACTATTTCTCTTCATGATTCATTAGTTTGTTGCATGACTCTGGAGAGGGTACTTAGTTGCCTGTTACAGCTGATAATTGTGAAGTGGGAAGCAGATTTTAAAGGATTATAAATTCCTGAAAATCAGAGCTGTTTTTTAAAAATCTTACCTTTAAGTATTTGCAAATTAGGAAACTCAATGCAATGTGATGCTGTACTTCTCAAATGAAATGCAAGTTGTGGTATTCCTTTATTGTTTTAAAATTTGAACTACTGAACAAATTTGAATACTGTTTGATTAAAAATATTTGATTAAATAGAAGCAACTATAAAAGTAATCCTTCATTAGATGTTATCATGGTATAAACAATGTTTGTTTTTTATCTTCCTACATAGTGGTAGTAAAATATGATCTACATTTTGGAATACTTAACAGGTTTCCTTTTGCTGATAGGTAGAAACCTACCTACTGGTTTGAGGTATTTGAAAGAAGTCCATCTGAATTTAGTTGTCAATACTTCTTTTGTCATAGTAGATAAATTCTACATTGTAAAGGAAGATGAATATCTTCTATAAGGTCTGGACAACTTTATATATCAGTTAATGCTCTTAATTGGCCTGATGTTATAAATAAAACTGAAAATAAATCACTACCATATACATAAGCCATGAAAACTTTTTATTTAATTAATTGTTATTTGAAGACATTAATTATTGTTATATGTCCTTGTGGAAGAAAGTCTATGACTATCCAAAAATTATTTTTGAAATTTACAGTTTTAGACTGATGTGTACTTATACAAAATTTTAAATAAATAATTTGTCTTTTTTTTAAAGGTCGAGTAAACATTGTTGATCTACAACAGGTAAATTTTAAAATCTATAAATTTGAAATTGATTTATCACATTTTTGATACTATGAATTCTTTTAATGCCTTAAAAATGTTCACAATATTGGTAATATATTTTGTATAAAGTTTATAAAGAAATAATTATATAACTCTCACTGGTGTAATGAGTCAGTTTAGAGTTTTGATATATTGAATCAATGTAATAAAGTTCTTATTTCTCAGCTGACTTGCTTATCCTTTATCAAATATACTCATATAATTTTATGTAATTACTGTATTTATGTATTTTTGTGTAATTTTGGAATATCAAATATGCTCATATCATTTTATGTAATTACCGTATTTTGTAAATTTGTATAATTTTGGAATAAATCATGTTTATGCATTTTAGCTTGTAGAAGTAATGGAGAAATATGAACAAACTTAGGAAAAATATTTTCAATAGATAGTAGTGTACATGTCATTGTCAAGGTATACTGTATACTAGAATAGGCTAATTTTATGTGAAAAGGTATCAGTTATATGATAATTTATCTTAATCCTTAGTGTAAACTTTCCCACAAAGCAGAAGTATAATTGTTCAGAACTAACAGTAAATGTGCACTAAGGCTCTAGTTTTTTATTTCAAATTCATATTATAAATTTTTATAAATTGTCATTCTAAATGGGTAATTTAGAATGTTAGAAACAATATGAACTTACCACTAATATAATTTGTATATATTTTCCAGGTAATTAATGTGGATCTGACTCATATCGAAAATAGAATTGGTGACATTATTAAATCAGAAAAGCGTGTTCAGATAGTGTTGGGACAATTGATAGATGAGTAAGTACAATATTTAGGGGCACTTTGTTGTTTTCCTTTTTTTAAATACTGTTTATATTTAAAATGTAAACCAATTTTGACAGTTAGCCCTGTTGGTTAGAACTCTGGTAGTGCTGATTTTTATTATAAGCATCATCCTACTGAAAATATAAGGATTTAATTGTCTATAGTTCTTGGAAATATTATAAACTTTAATATTTTCTCTATTTTATCTTAAAACAACAAAAATCATCATTTGCACAGTCTTTTCTTTGCTATCTTAACTCTGAAAGGAAATTTCCTATGAAAGGAAAATATATTAATGAAAAAATGGTTGCACAGTTTTCAGTTAAAAAAATCCATGTGATTATTGCTTGAATAACCTTACATTTGGTTATATTGTGTGAAAAAATATTTTTTCATATTAATGAATGGTGCAGATTCCATTCATCTGAAAAAGAAGAAAATTATTTTCTGGGTGTGGGTGTACCTTATTGCAACAGAGAAATGAAACATAGAAGTTATAAATAAAGAAAAGCGATTATTCCTACTAATTTTTTTTTCTTTTCTTTTCTTTTTTTAATATTAGGAGCTATTTGGATCACTTAGCCGAAGAGGTAAATGATAAACTGCAAGAAAGTGGTCAGATAACCATATCAGAACTGTGTAAAACTTATGATCTTCCTGGAAACTTTCTGACACAGGTATTTTTCTCACTAGCATAATACGTGTTTTAGATCCATAAGCAATTTTATTGGAAGAAAAAAGCTGTATCAAGTTATTTATTGCAAGTGTTTCGTTCTACATATATAAGAGGAACTCAGAGATATCCTAAAAATAATTAGGAGACTCTGAGTTCTAGAAGTGTCTTGGTACAATAGTAGGTATACCAGAAGTATATGGGTTTATTTAATGCTTCTCATATCAGTTGTACAGAAGCTTTAGCCAAGAGATTTACAGTCATGATTGCCTGGTAAATTTTGAGAAGTAACTGGTGAAGGATTGTAATTTAGGGCAGTGGTTCTTAACTAGGAGGCAATTTTGCCCCGCAGCGGTCATTTGGCAGTGTCCAGAGACATTTTGTGTGGTCACAAGTAGAGTGGGAGGGAAATGCTACTGGCATATTATGCATAGAGGCCAGGGATTCTATTAACAATCCTGTAATGTACAGGACACCTTCTACAACAAATTATTATCTGGCCTAGAAAGTTAATAGTGTCAAGACTAAGAAACCTTGATGTCGATGTTTTTCTTTTAAATGTCTCTGTTTTCTTCCTCTAAACTATCAGTATAATAATAAGAACCAAGAAACTTTGCTTATTCTCTTAACGTTAGGTGTTTGTGCCAATACTCAAATATCTTTTTTTTTTTTGCATTTCTCACAGCATCTTTATATTCACTGTCTTTTTTTTCTTTTAAAATGTTTTAATTAAAATACATGCAATTAAAATTTTGTATGGCTGATAGTTCAACATAGTTCAGAAATATAAAATATAACCAGATATTCAGGGGAAAGTACCATTCTAATGCCTGTTCCACATCTGCCCAGTCGTCCTCTCCATCTAAGCAGCCATTGTAACCTTCTAGAGACTTTGTAATACAGTTACAAGCAAATATGAATATACATCTTAATTCTCCTCCTTTTAATACAATACATGCTCTATTCTGCATCATGCTTTTCTTTCCCTTAAAAATGTGTTAGAGATCTTTCCTTTTTTTTTTTTTTTCACAATCACACAGCCCCATGGCGAAAGCTATATCATTATACAGTCATCACCAAGAAGCATGGCTACTAGAACACAGCGCTACAGTTTCAGGTACCTCTCTCTAGCAACTCTAATACACCATAAACTAAAAAGGGTATATGTATATAATGCATAAAAATAAATTCTCCAAGTTCACTCATCAATGTTAGTTCATATCAGTGAGACCATACAGTATTTGTCCTTTTTGTCTCTGCCTAATTTCACTCAGCATAATGTCCTCAAGGTACATCCACATTGTTACAAGATTCATGACTTTATGCTGTCTTACAACTGTGTAATATTCCATTGTATGTATATACCACAACTTGTTTAGCCACTCCTCTGTTGATGGACATTTGGGCTGTTTCCATTTCTTGGCAATTGTAAATAATGCTGCTGTAACTATTGGTGTGCTAATGTCCATTTGTGTCCTTGCCCTCAAATACCTAGCAATGTTGTTGCTAAATCATATGGCAGTTCTATACTTAGCTTCCTGAGGAAACGCCAAACTGCCTTCCACAGCGCTTGTACCATTTTACATTCCCACCAACAATGGATAAATGTGCCTCTTTCTCCACCTCCTCTTCAACACTTGCTGTTTTCTGTTTTTGATAATGGCCATTCTGGTAGATGTGAGATGATATCTCGTGGTTTTGAGTTGTACTTCCCTAATAGCCAGGGAAGTTGAGCATCTTTTCATGTGCATTTTAGCCATTTGTATTTCTTCTTCTGAGAAGTGTCTGTTCATGTCCTTTGCCCATTTGGTAATTGGGTTGTTTGTCTTTTTGTTGTTGAGTCATTTATTTCTGCTCTAATCTTCGTTATTTCTTTCCTTTTGCTTGCTTTGGGGTTAGTTTGCTGTTCTTTCTCTAGTTCTTACAAGCATGTAACAGCATGATTACCTTGAGAACATTATGCTGAGTGAAATTAACCAGAAACGAAAGGTCTCTGGAAGGTTACAGTGGCTGGTTAGATGGGGAGGGCAACTGGGCAAATGTGGAACAGGCATTAGAGTAGTACTTTACCCTGAATGTCTGGTTATATTTCTGAACCATGTTGAACTAGCAGCCATACGAAATTTTAATTGCATGTATTTTAATTAATTCCTCAATTTTTACTCTTAATTCTTTTTTGATATAGGCATTTATGGCAATAAATTTCCCTCTTAGCACTGCCTATGCTACATCGCATAAATTTTGATATATTGTGTTTTCATTTTCATTTCCCTCAAGATATTTACTTGTTACTCTTATAATTTCTTCTTTGACCCACTGGTTGTTTAAGAGTGTTTTTGTTGAACCTCCATATATTTGTAAATTTTATGGCCCTCTGCCTGTTATTAATTTCCAACTTCATTCCTTTATGATCCAAAAAAAGTGTTTTGTATGACTTCAATCTTTTTAAATTTACACATAGTCTTATTGGGCTTCCCTTGTATGTGATGGATTGCTTTTTTCTTGCTGCTTTCAAAATTCTCTCTTTCTCTTTGACATCTGACACTCTGATTAGTGTCTTTATCCTGTTTGGGGTACACTGCACCTCTTGGATCTGTAATTTTATGTCTTTCATAAGAGATGAGAAATTTTCAGTGATAATTTCCTCCATTAGTCTTTCTTCTCCTTTTCCCTTCTCTTCTCCTTCTGGACATCCACAACACATATATTTGTGCGCTTCATGTTATCATTCACTTCCCTGAGTCCCTACTCATATTTTTCTATTCTTTTCCATATATTTTCTTTTGCTTGTCAGATTTCAGATGTCCCGACCTCCATTTCACTAATCCTTTCTTCTGCCTCTTCAAATCTGATATTGTAGGTTTCCATTGTTTTTTTTTCCATCTCTTCTGCTGTGCCTTTCATTCCCTTATATTCTGTGATTTATTTTTTCAAACTTTCAGTTTCTTCTTTTTGTTCGTCCCTTGCCTTCTTTATATCCTCCCTCAATTCATTGATTTGATTTTTGATGACAGTTTCCATGTCTGTTTGAACATCCTAAATTAATTGTTTCAACTCCTGTATCTCATTTGAATTGTTGGTTTGTTCCTTTGACTGGGTCATATCTTCAATTTTCCTAGTATGATTTGTTATTTTTTGCTGGCATCTAGGCATTTAATTTCCTTAATTTGTTTATTCTGGAGATTGTTTTCACTCTTTTACCTAGGATTTTCTTGCTGGATGGCTTTGTTCTCTATGTGTTCTTTGACATTCAGTTCAGCTTATTCTAGACCTCTAGCATAGGTTTTGTTTAACAGATCGGAATTTTTCAGTTCTTGTTTTCTTTTTTCTTGCCCTGCCTGTATCGAGCCTTTTTTTTTTTTTCTTAGAAGGGTCTGCTTGGATATTATAGACCCCAGTCAGATTTTCCCAGACCAAACTGGCCTCCTCTTAGGAGGAAAGAGTCACCTGCATCAGTTTTCCCTGAGGGTGAGACCCAGCAGGTTGACAGACTTTCCTATGAAGCCTCTAGACTCTGTGCTTTTCCTATCCTGCCCAGTATGTGGTACTTGTCTGCCTGCAGTTTCCTACCGGTATAAAGTGGTGTGATGCCTTTAATGTCAGCAGACTCTCCCAGCTGGGGTGTGGTTGAGACAAAGGAGAAGTTGTAGGCTGGCTTTAATTTCTTCAGTTTTCCAGTCCCTGGGGTCTAAATTTCTTGAGGGAGGGTTTCCACCTGAGCCAGGCTGCACCCCTCTCCTGGTGAAGGCAGAGCCTCCAGGGAATTAATTTCTTTCATCTGATCAGCCTCTTTGTCTCTCAGACAAGCTTAATTCTGCCCTTGCCTGGAGCAATTGGAGCCTGAGAAGCCTTGCAGTTCTGTCTAATGAGCAGTTAAATAGTAGAAACAAAGCAAAAAAAAAATCCTTTTCAGAGCAGGACCCCTGTTCCTCGGGTTTGTTAATCAAGAGCTTAAGTTGGTACGTTGCTCTTTATATCTCCAGGTTCTGTGTGCCCCCCCTCCCCTTTTTATTTTAGGATCCAGCCCTTTTCAAGTATCAAATCAAATATCTTGATTTATGTGTAGTAACAGTGCTACCTAAAAATAGAAATTGTTTCCCTGCAGTTGGGGTTTTATATGCAAATGGTTGTCTGACCCATTTTAAGAGATTTAGCCCTCTAATTGCATTAAAAATATCATTTAAGGAATAGATCTTGTCTTTTATATAACATTTCAAAAACTTAAGTTCTATTTTACATAAGCAAGTATATTTGTATGTTAATCATAGAAGGTAATATAATATGCTTTTAAAGCACCTTTTAAAAGTATCAAATAAGACCATATGATTTATAAAACTGTTTCTGAATGCATTTGGGAAATAAGTATTTAAAATGTATATTTGAATTCCAGTTTTTCTGAATATTGCAGGCAGTCAGCATTTCATAGATTATATTCTGAAAGCTCATTAAGAGTTTTTTTGAAAGGCATTTTCCTGTATCATTAAGTATCAGTCAACCTGACATGAGTGGATTTAACGTATCTTGAAATGTGAAAGTATGTCCAGACTTATTTCCATATTCTTGACCCCAGTCATAGTGTATCTGTGGAGAAATAGTCTCCTGAATTTCAAACCTGATTGCTAAAAAACCTTCTTACCCTAGAATGGATAACCAGATCATCTACCATTATAGATTTTCTGTACACGTGTAGCTTGTTAATGTTTGCATCAGAGAAGGTAACTTTCCAGGTTTTATGTTTCCCCAGGTTGCAGAATCTTGGGACAGAATTTATTTGTCTCTATCAGTGTTAAAAGCTATAGATTGTATCAAACCAGTGGCTATGTCTTGGCTGTCTATATGTTGAGAGCTGCCTTTATCTAGAAAATTGGTTATGTAGTCATCTTTATTTTATATCAGAAAGAGCCCTTATTACCAAGTAGCGAATCCTTTTAATGTATCATTCATTTGATCCAATTATTTCTTGGTTCTGCCATGAGGTAATAAAGTTTCATAGATCCTGAATCTTCTTGGGCTTACATATCTCTTGAATTTATGCTTGTTGCAATTTCTCAGTTGCATCATTCAGGCAACACTAGTATATAGAATAATTTTAGCATGACTCTACAGATGTATATGTATAATTTTATACTTTATTAGTAAAGAATATATTTATAGATAAATTTTATTTATTTATTCTTTAATAAAATTTTACATCTTTATCCCAGGCACTAACTCAGCGACTAGGTAGAATTATCAATGGACACATCGATCTTGATAACAGAGGAGTAATTTTTACTGAAGCTTTTGTAGCTCGACATAAAGCACGCATCCGTGGCCTGTTCAGTGCTATTACCCGGTAAGCATGTTTTAAAGTATATATATTTTTATATTTCTTTTATTATTAGTTGCAGTTTTTTTCAAAATAAAATCTCATTTGGTTTCCCAGTTATTAAACAAATGTAAGGTAAACTTCTTTGAAATGACAGTGGGTATTCCAGAACCTTCAAATCTAGCCTGACTTTGCTATTCCCATTCCTTTCCCCTCCCTATCTTCCCTACCCTCATGATCCCAGATGCACTTCTTCAAACATAGCTTAAAAACTGCTGTCTAGATCAGTATATGACATCACCCTGGAATCACTGAAAGAACTGAGACATTGTAATTATGTGATCTTGATCATGTAAATCAGTCACGTAACTCCTTTGCGCCTAAGAGTCTTCTGAAAAATGCTTAATTGGAGCTAGAAAATTTTAGTATCCTGTTTTAGTTTGCTAACGCTGCCAAAATGCAATATACCAGAAATGGGCTGTTTGAACAATGGGGGTTTATTAGCTTACAAGCTTACAGTCGAGGCTATGAAAATGTCAAATCAAGGAATCATCAAGATGATCCCTGGACTCTTTGGTAAGATGGTAAAGTACATGGTGGGGTCTGCTGATCTCACCCTTCTCCTCCATTGCCTCCTTGCTTTCAACTACTTCCTTCTGTGTCTTTCTCTCTGAGTGATCCTCTGAATATCATCCTCTTATAAAGGACTCTAGTAAGAAGATTAAGACCTACCCTGAATGAGGTGAATCAAATCTTGAGATCCTACTCGCCAAAGATTCTACTTACAAGGGTCTACACCCACAGGAATGCATTAATTTTTTTTTCATATACTGTATGGCAGGGTCACATTTCATTCATTTTTCCATGTGACTATCACATTATTGCAGCACCAGTTTTTCAGCTTTGTTTTTGTTGGTTTCTTTGTTTGTTTGGGAAGTATATGGACCAGGGTCTCCCACATGGCAGGCTAGAACTCTACCATTGATCTACCCTCGCACTCCAGGAATGCATTAATTTTTTATTTATTTATTTATTTTTGCATGGGCAGGCTCTAGGAATTGAATCTGCATCTCTGTCTTGCATTAATTTTTTTTTTTTTTTGCATGGGCAGACACCAGGAATCAATCCTGTGTCTCCAGCATGCAGGTGAGAGTTCTGCCATTGAGGCACCATTGCACTGCCCTTTTTTTTTTGCTTTGCATTGATTTTAAGAACATAATTTTGGGGGATCCATAAAAGCCTCTAAACCTTCATATACCCTTTCTACCAAACAGTATTCTAAAACTCAAATGAATTACAATGTTACTTTTAAAATCACTTTAACTTTTCTAAAGTAACAGTTTCTGAAATCTTTGGATCTCTGCAACAAACTCAAGTGTAGAATTCAGAAAACCTGCATTCCCAGTTATCTTCCCTTTCTTGTGTCATCAACTTTATTTCAGTGGCTTTGTGTCCCATCAGCATTGAAAAATGTCCAGAATTTTTCCTTCTAAACAGACCTCCCTGAGCTCCATATTCCTCTCCACCTACCGCCCTTTCCTTAACAGTTAACCTTCTGAAGGGTTGATGTCCCAATCACCATCTCAATTTTACCTTCTGGCACTTTTCAGCTCACTCATCTGGCTTCTACCACTGACACAGCAATGGTGATATCAGTTGTCAATTACATTAAATCTACCAGATACTTTTTTTTTTCTGAAAGCACCAGCGATGTTTACTTCTTTTGATTTTTTTAATGGTTTTTATTGTGAAAAATAACATATATACAAAAAACAATAAATTTCAAAGTGCACCACAGCAGTTAGTTACAGAACAGATTTCAGAGTTTGCTATGGATTACAGTTCCACAATTTTAGGATTTTCCTTCTAGCTGCTCCAAGGTACTGGAGACTTAAGGAAATACCAATATAACAATTCAGCAATCATACCCATTTGTTAAATCCTATCTTCTCTGTTATAACTCTGCTTTCTCCTTTGACCTTTCTCCCAATCTTTAGGGTAATTTGGGCTATGCCCATTCTAACTTTTTCATGTTGGAAAGGGCCGTTGGTAGTATGGGATAGGGGGATGGAACTAGTTGATGTTTTGCAAAGGCTAGCCCCTCTGACTTTCAGGATATCTGGCCTCGGAACCCATCTGGAGGTTAATAGGTTTTTGGAAAGTAACCGTAGTGCATGGAACCTTTATAGTATTGTAACAAGTACTTTCTGTTCTTATTTTACTTGACTTTGCAGCAACACTTAACTCCAGTTTCAGCTTCCATCTTAAAATGCTCTTCTCTTCTTTTTTTCTTTTTTTTTTTTTTTCAACACTGTACTTTACTGGTTTCTCAAAAGAGAAACCAGTAAAGTTTGGCTTTAAAGTTTGGCTTTTAAAGCCAAAAGTTTAGCTATAACTTTTAAGTCACCTTTTCTGGCTCTTTCTCCTTTCTTTTTAAAAGTTTTGTTTTAGCCAATCTTTTCTTCTCATTCCTGCACTGTCTTCCTGAAGATGATTTTACCTCTCTTTTAAGTTTCAGATTCATATTACATACATACACAGCATCTCTACTTAAATATTTTACAAATACCTCAAATTCAATATATTTAAAATAAATCATCATGTCTGGATCACACCCTACTCCCACCATTCCCAGCTGAATTTATTCTATTTGTGTTCCTGCTACTACTAAAGGTTATCATCCAGTTGCTTTTGCAAAAAATCATCATCCTAAATACCAGCCTTTCCCTCACCTCCCATGCCTTCCAGAATACTAAGTCTTTTGGATTCTACATTCTATGTATTTATATAATCTTTACTTCTCTGATCATTTCCACCGTTTTTTTACCTGGACTGTTTGAGTAGAGTTCTCTGCCCAGTCTCCCTTGTTGTATTCTTACCACCTTCGAGACATTTTTCATATAGCAGTCACAATTTTTTCCTTTTATCATTCAACAAATCAACAAACATTGATTGAGCATCTAAAATATACCAGGCAATAGAGGTACAAAAGAAAGGAAAAAAAAGATATCCTCTTAATCTGCAGCTACTCTAATAAAATTAATTTTTTTAAAAAAGACTCCTTCCCTGAGAAACATAGTCTTGAAAGAAGAGTTTGCAATCTAATGCAACAGTTTTCTGTTTATTTTGTTTGTTTTAACATTCTCAGATTTACAGAAAAGTTGCAAGTATTGTCATATATGATTATAATACAAACGTTAAAGTCAGGAAGTTAACATTAGTAAATTACTATAGTTCGGTGCTCAGTTCCCTTTCTGTTTTTCAGATTGTTCCAGTAATGTCCTTTATAGAGAAAGGATATGGTTCAGAATTACATATTACATTTAATTGTTGTATTTCCTTCATCTCCTTCAATATGGAGCAGTTACTCAGTCTTTCCTTAACTTTTATGACCTTGACAATTTTGAAGATCACGCAAATTATTTTGTAGATTCTTCAGTTTTGCTTGTCTGTTGTTTTTTCATACTGATAATTCAGCTTATGTATTATTTGACAGGAATATCACAGAATGTCATTGTGTTCTTGTTATTGAATCTTCTCAGGTGGCACACAATTTGGGGTTTTCCAATTACTGATGATGTGTATTGTGAGCACTTAATGAGGTGTCTGCCAGGAGTTTTGTAAAGCCTCTCATTTTTGCTTTGTTATTAATAAGTGTTTTAGGGAAAGACTTTTAAACCATGTAAATTATCCTTTTCTTCATCAAACTTTCATTTTCTTCCTTTATTTAGATCACTATGGACTCATAGGCTCCTATTTTATTCATTGGGTTATAATCCATTATCATTATTTAGGTTTTCAAATTGGCCCTGATTTAGTGGGAGTCTATTTAGGCTATCTTCTGTTTCATTTTGACATTTCCCCATCATTCTTGGAGCTCTTCCTTACTTTCTGGTACAACAAAAGCTTCCAGGCTGCTCATACTTCCTGTCCCAACCCTGAAATCAGCCATTTTCCCAAGGAATCTGTTTCCTTTTAGTAGAGAATGGTTTTTAGAAACCAAGATCTATACAATAGATTGTTCTTTGCCATTTGGTTGTTGCTGCTCCCATGCCCACTCAGCAGATAAGCTAGTGAATACACAAAGGTGTATATATGCATCTAGATATCTACATTTCTGCATCTTTTTTTTTTTTTCACATGGGCAAGCACCAGGAATCAAACCCAGATCTTCGACATGGCAGATGAGAACACTGCCTACTGAGCCACCGTGACCCACCCTGCATCTTTATATGAGTTCATATTGATACCTCTATATGAGTTCATACTGATACCTCTAATTCCAGTCCAATACCATAAATTTTGTTCTAGTTTTCTCCTTTTCCATATTTTAACTCACTCCAACCATGAAGTGAGCTTCATTCTAGTTTTTTCCTTTCATTCTGTTTTCTCCTTTTCTGTATTTGAACTTCACTCAAACCATGAAGAACTTAGTACCCATAATCTTTAATATATTTACTTTATGATATTCCAGTTGCCACCACAGCCCACTTACCCATATGGATGCCCTCCTCACCACATATAGGCACTGATGGCCTGTACCAGATCGTCCTCCTAAGACAAGAAACCCGTTACGGTGGTTGTTTCTGGGGAGAGAAACTGGATGGCTGAGTTGTATAAATGAAGTCAGCGTCATTTTTCACTACATGGCAGTTTACCTTTTGTGTATATGCTATAGTTAAAAAATATCTAAAAGCATATTTTTCCTACTGCAAATGTTTACCTTTTTTTCTTTAAGTATTATGCTGAGTATAATAAGGTGCTGCTAGACTACATGGCTCCCAGATCATACCTTTTAATGCATCATATCTTCATATTGCTAAAATTTGCCTCATAAAAATACAGAACCCTCCCTTCATAACTTACTTTAGAAAAAATACCTACATTTCTGGTCAAAAAAAGGGTTTGTATTCATGGTTATAATACATAGCCAAAAAGAAGAGCAGGAAGTATTTACTGAGCTGAGCTTGCAAGATATGTAGATATACTAAATTATTGTATTATAAATTGAAATAAAAACTCAGCAATGATTCATTGTACAGAAAAATCTAAAAATTTTAACTTAACTGAACATTTATTGTTTCCCAGTATAAGTTAATTACTTTTTTTAAGGGATTTTGTTCAAGTAAAAGGGAAAAAAACACAAAAAATATAAAACGTGAGGGGTTTTTCTTTATTTATTTTGGTGATTAAATTTTTTTTTGTCAGTAATACCTCATTAAAGCTGTTTAAAGAAAGAAGTACATGGGCATTACAGAAAATACTGATGAAACAGAATATTTAAAATGGATCCCTCCTAGGAATCTACCCTAATCTTAAAGTTATCATACCAGATGGCCTGGGAAACAATAAATGTTCAGTTAAGTTAAAATTTTTAGATTTTTCTGTACAATGAATCATTGCTGAGTTTTTATTTCAATTTATAATACAATAATTTAGTATATCTACTTATCTTGCAAGCTCAGCTCAGTAAATACTTCCTGCTCTTCTTTTTGGCTATGTATATATCCAATCTCATTTTTCTTCAAAAATGGAATCATATAATATTTACCTGTATATTCCCAGGCTGGAAAAGAGCCTCCCAGGCAGAAAGAACAGAATGAAGAGAAACAAATGCAATAAAGGGGAGGGCAGATACTCAGATATCACTAAATCTGAGGTTAAAATTTGGCAGATTGGGATGTTAGTTCAATTTCTCTGATGTTTCAGTTGCTTAATTTTGATTAAAGATTTAAAATATGGTGCAATTTTGGCTTTTTTCCTTTTAAATTAATCTGTGTTTTTCATAGACTATCCTAGTTCCTTTTTTAAAATTCATAAAGTGTATAACTATAAGTAAGAAGGCTTTGTTTTGTTTGTTTCTTTCCTTTCCATAAAGGCCTACAGCAGTAAATTCTTTGATTTCAAAATATGGATTTCAGGAGCAGCTTCTTTACTGTGAGTTTGATTTATATGTCACTTAATTAGCTACTGAATAGATTTAATTTAAAACATACTATTTTATTGCTTTTCCTTCTTTTCATCTTAAAATGTAATGTAACTAAGATATTTCCTCGTTTAAAAAAAGATCTTATAAGCCAATTTTTATGTATGTATCTATTTGTTGTACCCACCAAACATTTAATACTGACTGTCCCCAGAGTGGTAGAATAAAAAGAAAAATTCTATATATATATGTATGTTTCTGTGGGTGTGTGGGTATGTATGTATATGTATTTGTGTATAAAATCTGTGGTCTGCACATATATACATATACACGTAGAGAGTAAGATTTAAAGTGTGGGATTAAGAAAATTTTTACTTTTCTTCTAGCAACATTTTCTAAAGGTTTATAGCAATAAAAATATATTTACAGCACTCAAATCACCTAGTAATATTCCCCAAATAATTTTAGAACATTGTCTTTTTCATGAGTGTGTGAAGTTCTTACTGGTTTTGAGTTTGTTTGGTGTTTTGTTTTTAACTTTTTAGAATAATTTTTTAAAATGGTAGTTTAATCTTTCAACTCAGATGTCTATGCAAACATAAGAACTAAAATAAAGAATGGAAAAGAAATTCAAATATGGAATCAAATATTAATTTTCATTCACTTACTGTATTGTTCAAAATATGGATTTAAAATTTTGTCAAAGACAGATTTAAAATTAAAATGTATCATTTTGGAAATAAATCGGGAATTGGTGGGATTTCATTATACTAAATTTTTGCAAATTAACAATAGGTAGGTATTGATCAGAGTTTAGGATGGACTTATGTTGTACAATCACACTAAATTAAGAATCATGTTTTGCACTCTATTCACAAGGAGAAATGTAAACTTTTCTGATAGATTTTAATTTATTTAGCATTGAGTCTGATATGTAAACTAGTATTTATTTCTGTTAAAGACTAATTTTCATAAATTTTTCTTTGTTCCAGACATCTTTTGAATATATTTACTGATGCACTTCTTAATACCTACCTTCTATCTGCTTTGTCTATTTTAGGGGATTTCAGTAGTTAAAATAACATAATTGCTAATTTAGTTTAATTTTCTGGTTTAAGTAAAAAGCATAAAATTGGTGTTAATGACAGTACTGCCCAGTTTTCAAATGGCACCAGTCTTTTGATGATGACTATGATGATCGTGGTGATACTTAACAGTTATTGAGTAAAGTCCTTGTGTGCCAGCTACTATTCAAGGCACTTTACTTGAATTACAACAACCCTATGAGATAGTTATTGTTATGATCCCTAGTTCATGGATGAGAATTAGAGACATAAGGAAGTTAGTGATATGCCCAGTGTTTTACAGCTAGTAAGTGGCAGACTTGAGGTTTGAACTTAGGCGGTGTAGCTCTAGAATCCATCTGCCTAACCATTGCATCATATTTCTCTTATACGTAGGGGTGAACTGTATTGCTTCAGTTTAAACAGTGGAAATATATTAACTTATAAAAATGCTCATGGCCGTATCTCACCTTACTGATTCTAATAGGGTCTTGTTGTCTTGATTCTTCTAAATACTAGAATTGAACACTAGTAATTCGTGTTATCTGTTCATGTTATCTGTCATCTGTTTGTGTTATCTGACTAAAAGTATTTAGTCATCACTTAAAAAAAATCTTGAGATGAGTAATGGCATGCTATTTTCCTACAATCAAACAAAAAATTCAATATGTTAATATTAACTAGTTTTGAGTTACAAGTTTAGCACCTTTACCAGGTTGTCAAAATTTTCCTGAATTTATTTATGACCGTAGTATTTTTTTTTTTTTTTGAGTGCATGGTCTGGGAGTCGAACCTGGGTCTCCCGCATGGAAGGTGGGCATTCTAATCAATGAACTACCTGTGCACCCCTTTAGTGGAAAAGTTTGTCAAAAATGTCTTCATTTATCTAGGCTACTAAACTTTAAATTGCTTTTTAAACATGTAGAAATAGCTAAATTATGAAATTATAAGTATTTTACTTTTTGAGATTTATATCTGCTCTGATTTATTTGTATTTGTATGGATTTGTTTTAAGCTGTACTTGAAGAACTTGTAAATAGTGGACGCTTACGAGGCACCGTGGTTGGTGGGAGACAGGATAAGGCCGTTTTTGTCCCTGACATCTATTCCAGAACACAGAGTACTTGGGTGGATTCCTTTTTAAGGCAGAATGGCTATCTAGGTAACTATTTTTTTTCTTTGAAACTGATACTTATTTCCAATACTAAATAAATTCTTAGAAAATAGTATGCTAATCATGGAAGTCCAACACTTTACTATTGGCAAGCAGATTACAGTGATTCTTTTTGAATGCAAAAGTGGCCTTAGTACACATTTAGGTCTTGAAACTGAATTTACTTCTATAGCTATTGAGTAGTTGTTATTTAGAAAAGCCAAAAGCTGTTATTGTTACCAACTTTTCAGTGATATTAAGTGGTTTTTCTGCCATTTGAATAAAATTGATTGATTGAATTCATTCATTCAGACAGTTAACAAAAATATATGCATAACTCACTTATTTAATCAATTTTATAGCCCAAATCAAACCACATGGCCTATTAGTTGCTTTCTCAGTAATCAACCTATTTAAGTCATGAGTATTTTTAAACAGCTTAAATTTATGTTAGGACAGTGTGCTTTGCATATGTTTTATTGAATTCTGTGATGTGTCTGTCAGTTTCTTCAACCAACATGGACGTGGATTAGAAATTTGTTATAACTGGTTTTCTTGAATCTGATTATTGAGTGGGTCAGAGAGATTTCTAGTAACCTTGATGGGTGGAATTTTGAACAATATTTTAAAATTTTGTTTTATATGCTAAAATGTTTTCTAGTTTAAATTAGACTGGAAAATTACTTTGTCCTTAATTATCTGATAAAGCATTTTGAAAAATAAATTCCATCTCCTTAATTGTAATAAGCTAAATAAACTCCATGTTTTATTTCTCCACTTAGATCATTAAGCCTTTACCCCCATTTTTGCTTTTATTCCTTTGTGGATTTTTTTTGCAACTCAGTTGGAGAGGGAGTGACAAAGCTGGTATTGAGGGGGTCTTGAGTCAGTTTTTCAACAAATATCTGTAGATATAAAAATTTAGAAAGGCAGGAGAACCAGAGAATAGTCTGTGATACAACTTTTGTGCTGTATTCCTAAAGAAAGATTAGAATACACATTCACAATCAAAGAATTGGTTTTGGTAGACTATAACTTTTTTTCTGAGATTCCAGTTAAATGGTGTGAATAATTGACAATTCTCGTTGTCCTCTTCCAATCTAGAATTTGACGCTTTGTCTAGGCTTGGAATCCCAGATGCTGTTAGCTACATAAAGAAAAGATATAAGACTACACAACTCTTGTTTTTGAAAGCAGCTTGTGTTGGTCAAGGACTTGTGGATCAAGTGGAAGCATCAGTAGAGGAAGCTATCAGCTCTGGAACATGGGTTGATATTGCAGTATGTTTTATCTTTTTCATCTTAACTTTCTTTTAAAACAAATACATTTGTTATTTCACTAATAGATGACCTTTTTAAGAATTAGGGTACCTAAAGGTAATCTTGACTTAGAGAAAATAACAAACATTGTAACAACAAAAATAATCTTATTTTATGCTTGAAGCTGTTCTAGTTTTTGAAGAAGATAATTACCTTCTTCATGTGATAGTCAATATTCAGAATGTATAAGACTCAGATAAATATATATTACTCATGTTAATCCTGCCATTCAAGCCCCATAAATTGATGAGACTTTATACAGTATTTTCTAAGCATATATAATGGTGCTGGCATCAGACATTGTATAGCATTTGTTTTGCCCTTATCCATTAATTTCTGTTAATTATTTACACAAGCTGTTTTAACAGTGATAGTATTTTAGTTCAGTGTTAACCTGCCTTTCATTATCCCAAAAAGATATGTAGGTGAAGAGAAAGAAAAGGCCAATCCATTATTTACCATATCTCAGAATCTCTCTATAAAGCAGAAAACTCCCTGTTTTGAATATACCAGATTCCAGATTTAGGTGTTTATTTTTTCATTAAACAAGTTTTTTTAAGTACCTTCTAGTGTCAGACACTGTTCTACGTGCTGTCGATACAATATCCAGAGAAGTTCCCTGTCCTGTGAAGCGATACTTTCTTTTGGAAGAGACAGTCAGTGAATATGGGGAGGTGATTTCAGATAGTAGAAAGGATGAAGAAGAAATTTATTTTGTGAGAAAGTTATCAGGACTTGCTGATAGGTTGTTTGTGAAGTGAGAGAAGTAAACTAAATGTGACTTGTAGATGTTCTGCTTTTGGTCTGGTCAACTGCTTGGAGAGTGGTACTATTAATTGAGGTGGAAAAAAGAAAGAGTATAGATGGGATTTGGGAGTCTGGGAGAGGGCAGCTATGAATCATGAGTGTTTTTGGTCATAGTAAATTCAAGATGCCTACTAGGGATATAAGTTAGGAGGTTAAATAGGAAGTAAAGATATTATTTCATACCACAGTGATGATGCAACTAGAAAATATAATTTGGACCTTATCAGCATATAGATGATTCTGAAAGCCATTAGACTTAATGTGCTCTTCTACGGAGAGCATATAGATAGCAAATGGTTTATCTGTCTCATATTGCTTTTATATTTGTTTGTTATTTTGTTTATAATTTTAGCCTCTGCTTCCCAGTTCTTTATCAGTTGAAGATGTGGCAATATTGCTTCAGCAGGTGATGAGAGCATTCAGCAAACAGCCTTCAGCCGTAGTCTTTAGTGACACTGTTGTAGTCAGTGAAAAATTTATAAATGACTGTACAGAACTCTTCAGTGAACTGATGCATCAAAAAGCTGAAAAGGTATATCCAATTTCCTTTCATGTACAGTCTTAACAGTATTTTCACAATAAAATTATTTGCTATCTTTGGAAAGAGGGATGAGCAGTATATCCAGAAATGAACACTTTCTGTCATACATCATCTTCCTTTAATTTAGCATTCTGTTCTAATTTGTTACACCAAAAACAGAACAGCTTTTATAAGGGGGAATTTATTAACTTGCAGGTTTACAGTTCTAAGGCCATGAAAATTTCCCAATTAAAGCAAGTCTATAGAAATGTCCAAATTAAGGCACCAGCAAGAGGTTACCTTCACTCAAGAAAGGTCAATGAAGTTCAGGGTTTCTCTCAGCTGGAAAGGCACATGGCGACATCTGCTAGCTGTCTCTCCAGGCTTCTTGTTTTATGAAGCTCCCCCAGGGGCAGTTTCCTTCTTCATCTGCAAAGGTCTCTGATTGTATGAGCTTTGCTCTCTTGCTCTGTTGCTCTCTCCAAAATGCTTCCTTTTTTAAAGGATTCTGGTAAACTAATCAAGACCCACATGGAATGGATGGCATCACATCTCCCTTTAATCAAAGCTTAATACCCACAGTTGGGCGAATCACATCTCTGTGGAGATAATCTCATCAAGTTTCCAGCCTACATTACTGAAGAGGGATCAAAAGAAAAAGCTGCCTCCACAAGATGGACCAGAATTAAAACATGGCTTTTTTAGGATACATAATCCTTTCTAACCAGCACACATTCCTTTTTATTTCCTCTTTTGGATTTGCTCCTCCCATTCTTCATTCCCATCAGAACATATAATTGGAGGAGCAGATTTTATAAATTAAAATCACAGAATTGAAATTAAACTTCACAATTAAATACCATAAGGGCATTTACCCAACCTTAAAGCATTTAAATATGCAGAAACAATATCTGTGGATTATGTGTATAAAAATACAGTATATTTGTCAATCATTATGCAGTATGTTTACTAAATCTAGCAGTGCCTTATTCACCTATTTGGAGTACACAGGCTGTATAATTCATCAAGGGAACACATAATTTGTTATTGTCAAAATTGACTAGTTCCTCATAGTAATTGCTGCCAAATTATTTTGAAGTAGAAGTCATGCCAGGGTTGTTTAATGACTATTCAGTTCATGTTTCTAGTTAACAGCACCATCTACCTATAAAGTCCTCGCTCAGTTAGGTAAAACAAGCCCACTTATCTTAGTTACACTGTTAACAAATTATTAAATATGTAAAGAACCTCTATATATCTGTATTCCTTTTAAGCTCTTAAAAAATAGTCTGAAAGTGAGATAATTTTCTATATATGAAAAGAAAAGCATGAAAAGCAGCAGAGAAGAGTTGAAAGAATACAGGTTTGATAACAGTAAACCTGCGTGTAAATCTCACCCTGTTTACTCTGTTAGTGACTTTGGACAAGTGGAGTCCCAGTATCTTCATTTTATAGGGAAGAATGATGATACCTACTCCAAAGAAGGATAAATGTAATAAATGAGGGATATGTTTAAAATTCCTATTACATGTTAGCTACCAGGTCTTAAATGGCTACTTAACTTTTTATTTATGACTTTTTACCAAAGTAAAAGCTTAACATAATCAATTTCTTTCCTTGTGCTCCTCCCTCCAATCATGAAAATAAGTTCAGAAAAATGTGATTCTATTGTTTGAATTATCAGACAGTAAACATTTTCCTTTAGAAAACCAAAAAGGAAATAATTGCATTTTTACCATGAAAATGAACTTGTCACTAGAGATTATAGAAACTTTCCCATGAGAAAAAACCTATTCCTGAACTTGAAAATAGTTCATTGCTGTTAACACAAACTTTTAAAAAGCAGAGATAGATCTCTAAACATGAGTCTAGAGAGGGAAAAAACTTAATGACTTGGTGTGCAACTCATATATGGTCATTTGAGTGGGATGGCAAGTATGAAGGTTAGAATGAACTTTTTAGTAATTTCAAGTGTGTGTGTGTGTGTGTGTGTGTGTGTGTGTATGTATGTATATATGTATATATTTGCCTACAGAAAAGTGTGTTTTATTTCAGGAAATGAAAAATAATCCTGTTCATTTAATCACTGAAGAAGATCTGAAACAAGTCTCCATTTTAGAAAGTGTTAATACAAGTAAAAAGGATAAAAAAGATGAACGAAGAAGGAAAGCAACAGGTAATGATTATTAATGTGAAAGACTGAAAGAGAGGTGTTTTATTTTTTGCAGTGAACTTTGCATTTATTAGTCCCTTTGAAAGGCCTTTTATTTTGTTGGTTCAACTTTAACTGCTAATATCAAGCAAACCTTTTGCTAATTAATTAAATTTTAACATAAAAGTGTAAATGTTGGTTTACTTATTCTGTTTTCTTTTGTATACACTAATTTTATGATCTCGCCCATCTCTTGTTCTCCTGTTACCCTCTAAGATCCAGCCTTGTAGCCAAACTCATCTTAAGGCCTTTGTGCTAATTGTTCACTTTACCTGAAATTCTGTCTTCCAAGCTTCAAGTAACTGATTCATTCTTGTCATTCAGAACTCAGTTTAAATGTAACTTCCTTAGGGTCATCCCTAACAACCCAGAATAATAGCCACAGTCATTCTATATCATCATCTCCTTAGTTTTTTACATAACCTTTTTCACTGTGATGTGTTTTATGGTTTGGGAGTCTTATCCAGATCATTTATTGTTGCATCCCCAGTGCTTACAGCATTGTTTGGCATATTTTAAGTGCTCTATGAATATGAAATGAATGAATTTCTCAAAGATATATATATATCTTTTATATATATAGATAGATAAATATATAAATATATATATTTAATTTAGAGTCACTGGACATTATTCTAGGTAGTACTGATATACCAGTCACCTGCATTTGAAAAGTGACATGCATTTTCTGCGCTTTTAGTAGTAGGGACAATTTTAATTAATGTCATATCAAAATTAAAGAAATTAGATATTCAACTTTTTTGTTAATAAATACAGCTACACTGGACCAATTTTAAAAATTGAATGTTTAGTTTTACGGGAATTCACTCCCCATTTCTTTCAGATAATCTCTTTCCTTTTCCACAGTCTTTCTGCAGAACCTTTCAATGGTATTTTGAATTTCCTCCCTATTCTTCTGGGAAAACTTGAATAGTAACAATTGCTATAATGAATCATAGTAATATTGACAGCATTGCATATTTTAATCGTATTATTTGAAGATGTTGAAAATTAAAAATTGACCTTAATTGATTGTACTTGGGTCAGAATAACAAGTCTCTTTTATTTCTTTCTAAAAGTTAAACGTCTTCTGATATTTTGCTCTCATTGATAGTGCTATTAATATTATAATAATCACAATGCATTGAATAACGTCAGGCATAAAAGTCCTTCCCATAAAAAATTTAATGCCAAATGTAAAAGCACACTGACTTTAGGCTTATGCTTTTGAAAACAGTATTTTTCCATCATAAAAGCAAAGGGGAAGGTAAATTAGTACAACTTTTAAATATGCTATGTGAAATCTACTAGAACTTAGAAAAAGATCTTTAGCTTCTATAACTTACTCTTATTGAAAAAGTGTAAAATTTTATGAGGAAATATTGTCAGTATTTTTCAGTTTAAATTCCATCTTTAGATAAGTATTTTATCTTTTAGAATATAGTTAAAAGTCTTTCTAAAATGTAGTTATCTAATAGTAGACAAATATCTCAATAGCATTTTTCACTTTTGCTTACAGTGTTTGACTTGTTTCATAATTTTTCTAAGCTTTATTTAGCTCTAATTGATGATTGAAGCAAATTTTTCTACTCAAGAAATTTAATATTTGTAGTCAACATTTATTGAGCACCTGTTATGTGACAAGCATGCTTTAACCCCTGGGATACAAACAGTAATGAGACATGCTCCTTGCTCTCAGGAAATTCATAATATGAATGGGTGGAGGATGAGTCAGGGTGTCTACTGTAAACATGATAATAATCTTTCAACCTGAAAGACAAAAACAAATCTAAATAAATATATGAAGTGTTGTAACATGATGATATCGATGAGGCTCTGGTAACAGAGATGGGGAAGATCTTGCAGATGATTGAAGAAGAGGTGAACGAATGAATTTGGGCAATAAAAGATCACACAAAGTTATGGAAAAGAAATGGTATTAGAAGGAGAAACACTAGACTAAGTAAATTTCTTCAACAAATTTCATATTACTTTTTTATTGATCAGATTTACTTATTTTAATAAAGAAACTCCACATTTAAAAAAATTCTAAAAATTTGGGGGTCTAAGGGCAGTTCAGTGGTAAAATTCCTGTCTGCCATGTGAGAGACCTGGGTTAATTCCCGGCCTATGTACTTCCCAAAACAAACAAATAAATAAAATGAAAACAAATAAATATTTAATAAGTGGTGCTGCAGTAACAGGATACTCACATGGACAAAGAATGAAATGTGACCCCACTGTACAGCATTCAAAAAAAAGCTAAAAATTTATTTAATTAGCTTACCTTTTATTTTCCTGCTATAAAGTTAAATGTAACAACATGGTATTATCATTTTCTACAAATAGAAATTTAATTAAATAATACTAACAATATTCTCTACCAGAAGGCAGTGGAAGTGTGAGAGGAGGTGGCGGTGGCAATGCGAGAGAGTACAAAGTTAAAAAAATCAAGAAGAAAGGAAGGAAAGATGATGATAGTGATGATGAATCTCAATCCTCTTATGCTGGTTTGTAGCCTTATTTTATTCATCTGTTTTTTGGCATTTGATTTTGTTTAAATATATATCTTTTAAGATGCATATAATTAGGTATGTATATTTATTCACAAAGTTCTTGTTTTGCATGGTTCCAGTGTACACTTATTTCAGTTACCATGATTCAGTACCCCACCAGTACCCCAACAAATTTCAGCTACCACTGTAAGTAATTGCATAAAGTACAAACTTTGCTGGTTGTTCTTTAATCCACAGATGACTAGTAAATAATTGATCAGATGCATACCATGATCAACACTTGTCAGTGATCAATGGCTACACATTTTATATTCAGTTTATATCTAGACAGCAAAGCATGCAGTTATATTGCCTCCTTGTCTCCCAGTGATAAACCCATGTGACATTTTTAGAAACAGATATTCAGAAGAAGGAATTGGCCAACAAGGATGAAAGTAAGCAAATTAAAAGTGATAATGCTAGAAGTAAAATTCTGTTCAAGCACAAATGGAGTTATAAGAGATATAGTTGATTATGGGAGTCTTAACACTGCTACTACTCAGGATTCTAGATAGGAGCTTAATGAAGGTGAACTTACCAAGATAAATGAAGAAATTGGTTTTGACAAAAAGGATAAAGATGTCCCAGAGGAAGTAAAGCTGACAAAAAATTTCACATTAAAGGAATTCTTGAAGACATTTCATTACATTGAAAGGGCAAAGAATAAAATACTGAAGCTGACCCAAAATTAGAAAGGCATGACAATTTCCCAAGGCATAGAAAAGATCAGTATTGTAAGTTAACATGAGGATACATAAGTTTTTTTTTTCTTTTGGGTGCATGGTCCTGAAATCTAACCCGGGCCTCCTGCGTGTAAGGCAAGCATTCTATCACTTAACCACCTGTGCACCCTGACATAAGTTTTTATAATGAAAGAAAATAGTTTCTTTATAATGTGTTAAAGTGTACTAAAAATATAAAATATTCATTTTGATACTTTTTTCATTTCCCTATACATTTATAACCAAAGGAAGAGAGATTTTAATGTTTTCACAAAAATTTTTAAAGATTTCAGAACAATCATAACTTTTCCCTTTGATTATTAAGAATACTTTGTATGATTTCAGCACTTTGTATGATTTGTGCACGGTCATTTTTATAGTCTCACTCCACCATACAAAATAAATATTACATTATTTTATGAAGAGTAGATTTCTGCAAATTTAAATAGGAAACATTAATTTTATGCACATTTAATTTTTATGGTAGTACTTAACTGGTTGCTTGCCCGTATCTAAGTAAGAATTAATTATGCATCTTTTTTCTTAACCTTGTTAGTGTTTAGATTGTCTGCAAAATGCATCTTTTGTTTTCTTAAATAAAATTGTATTTTTTCTTTTAAAAATATGAAATATATGAAACTCTGATATCTCTTCCCCTCATCTCCATCCAAAGAAAAAGAGATTTTTTTAAAAAGCCATAAATGATGATTATTTGAGATTTCTATTTTACCTCTTCCATGGAGTTCATTATATATGGGCTAGAGCTGTGGGCATGCAATGGCATGGTTTCAGTTGTTAATGTCCTGCTCTTGTAATAGCACAATTGCTTAAGATTCTGCTTGAAAGTATTCTCTTTTAAGATAGGTTAAAATAGCTACTATTCTTGTGCATAAACCAATATTAATTAAAGGAAAGGTATCTTCATAGATAGTACCAGCTCCACCCTTATTTTAAATAGGATCAAGACTATCCTTATTAGGGTTTCAATTTCTCATTGATACCTGAATTTCTCTGTTCCCCATATGCATTAGGGGTGGGATGAATGGGCATCTAGCAGAATAGCTCTCTAATATCTATAATCTTAAATACTTACTAAATTAGGCCTGTGGAACTTTGTGTATAGATTATGGAGTGGGGCTATAAAAATAGTAAACTATTCTACCTAAAAAATGTAATTTCAAGGCTGTTGAAAAAACGCTGTGTTATAACCTCTGAAATGAGAGATGAAATTGGGTTCTCAGCTAAAATTTGAATCAGCTCAATGTGAGGAATTACTAGAAAGAAATATAATAACATATAAAATGTATGCAGAACCAAATAGGAATATGATAAACTATTTGGTGTGAAAGATAAAGAACAGAAGGCAGGTTACAGAAGGGTAATACTTGGCTGTCTAGTCTAAAGCTATGATCTCAACTCCTTAGATTTTCATGCATCATGAAAATTTTTGAGCTGTTCTATTTTTGTTTGTAAGACTTAGCTTTTAGAATTAGAATTGGAACCTAATTTAAATGAAAATAATCGCTTATACCTTTACAATTTCTACTGAAATAGTTAGCTTTGTCTGCAAAACTTATTTTTCCAAGTACATGAGTAGGCATGACATTTCCACAATTAACAATTATTTCCAACATTTTTGCTGCATACAAATTTTCCTTGGTATAGAATTACTTTTGGAGAGCAAAAACACATTATGAGTATAAAATTATGAGGCTTTTTTCCCCATAATATGCCTTTCTCAGAAGGAGACAAAATTTGGCTTAATTCTGGAGTTTTGGTTCATATGATTATAATCACCTGCTTCTGGATATCTTATGTAAATTATTTACAAAATGATTTGATTTTTAATAAATACTTATTTCTATAAAGAAGGAAATTCTGCCAAGTATTCATTGTTTAACAAAGATAAGTTATCTCTTCCTAAAAGATTTTTTTCCTGTCTACTTGATTGTTTTGATTTCCAAATGTTTGTATCACCCTAGGTAGATGAGGGGAAATTTTTCTTTTTATTATCATTCATAGAAAAAAGTTGTTTTTTAAACAAAGAGAAAATTATACAAGAGAAATTCTACGATGTATCTTATTTTAAAATTGCTTCCATTGGTTATTACTCTTTGGCTTGGCCTTTGGAGTAGGCAATAAAATATTTTCCATATTAAATATATTAGTGAATCTTATTTAGTTTTTTGTTTACTCATTTGTTTTCTTGTTGTTCGTTTCTCCCATTATTAATATCTTTTATAGGAAAGAAGAAGCCAGAGATCACTTTTATGTTCCAGGATGAGATTGAAGATTTTTTAAGAAAACGCATACAAGATGCTCCTGAGGAGTTTATTTCTGAACTTGCTGAATACTTAATAAAGTATGTCTTAAAATGGATTTTTTCTATTTTATGATAGAAATTTCAGTGGGTTATTAACTAAAATATTTGCCATAGAAACTATTTAGGTATTTTTCTTCCAAAGCTTAGAACTTAATCCAGCATCCAGAACTCTAGATTTTGTTTACCTACATAGGCAGTTCAGTTCAACATACATGTAAGTGCTTTGGGAAAGGCAGCATGGGAAATACAAGGCAGAACAGTCTAGTCAGGGAGAAAAACCCCAGTACTAATCAATGGTTGCTCTCTTCCATTGCATGGAACTCAACATTTAAAAGGAAAAAGAGACTGTTTTCTACCTTGATTTGACAAAGAGCAAACAGTTTTTACTTTTAAGGAGAAAATAACAAACTGACCTCAAAGAGAATAGGTTTAGACTTCCCTGCCTTTTGTAAATGAGCTAATCTAAATTTACTTTCTACAAAATTGAAGGGAATTGCCCATAACTTGATTTTTGCTAAATAGCCTAATCTTCCCTCAAGTTAGTCCCAGTATGTAAGCTTCTATAAATGTAATCCAGAAGCTCAATGCATATAACTTTTAGTGTTTAGGAAATCTTTGCTTTTGTAGTAAGAGGTTTTTTTTGTTTTATTTTGTTTTTAAATGAATATTCTTTGTATATGAATATATTACAGAGCCATATTTTTCACGATAAAAAAGAAATAATTATTAATCATTTACCATTGCTTTTTTTTTGCATGGGCAGGCGCCAGGAACCATTGCTTTTTAAAATAATCTATTTTGAGTTGTTAAACATAAAAAGATATTTTTTAAAATACATTATTGTTTAGTATTTTTAAAAGCTGAAAAATAATTTGTTATAATTCCTAAAGATGAGGGACAGGTTTATAGGGTACTATTTTCCAAATTAACTATAAAAATCTGTTTTGAATTGTGGTGCTCTTGTTCTTGTTGTCTTTAATGTATTAACTTTGAGTACTTTAAAATTGACAAAAAATAATATATTTTAGTTATAATTCTTGGTATTGAGGGACCAATTCTTTGTGATCTTCTCCAATTTAATCATATTTGTTTAAAAAAAAAACTGTTAGAGATCTTAAATTTCTGTCTGCATAGATCCATTACATTTAAATAAACTAAATACATTTACCTTGTGTGCAGACCTCTTAATAAAAATTACCTCGAGGTGGTACGTTCTGTATTCATGTCTTCAACTTCCGCTTCTGGAACTGGCAGAAAACGCACAATCAAGGACTTGCAAGAAGAAGTTTCAAACCTATACAATAATATTAGATTATTTGAAAAAGGGATGAAGTTTTTTTCAGGTATACATAATACTATTTTTCTCTAATTTTCATTATTTAAAATATATATATTTTTAATGAAGTGCCTTAATTTTACAGATGATACACAGGCTGCTCTTACCAAGCACTTGCTGAAGACAATTTGTACTGATATCACTAACCTCATTTTCAACTTCTTAGCTTCGGATTTAATGATGGCAGTAGACGATCCTACAACCATTACAAGTGATGTAGGTTCATTTTCTTGTCACTTTTGGTGTCTTTTGTTTTGAAATCTGAGCATGTTTTATTTTCTCTCAGTTGAAATGATGTAAAAGGAAAATAAAATACAGAAAAACTTTTAGGAAAAAAATCAAAATGTTTTTTAGTTTCAAGTTTAGTAGAATGTGTATACAGTTGCTAACAAAATCAGTAAAATAACCAGTTTATTTACAGTAATGATGCTCATTATTTGGGAATAACAATTTTATTTTTTCTGAATTACTATGTCACATCCCTTTTTCCTGCTAAATAAAAAGCTCCTTAATGTTCTGGCCAGATCCCATAATTTTGCTTAGTAACACCATCTCCTTTCAATATTTAGACTAATTCTAGTTCATTATTTAAAATTTTTGCATCTCAAACTGAATTTAAAGCAATCTAGAGCTATGGCTTCCAGTTGCTTAGAGGAAGAACAGTGTAGTCTTTCTGTAAGATTTCTCCTTTTCTTCTTGCTTACTGTTCTATGTCCTCTTAATGTTGGGGGTTTAAGGAAAACGAGGGAAGCAAAAGTGTCTTCATGTGACTTGCCTGCATATCATTGGCCTTAACCTAGGCCAAGGTAGATAAGTCTAACGTTTATGACCCTTACTGATGTGGTTGCCACATAGGTGACATAAATTGTTGTTGACCCTTTGTCTTATTGTGGTACCTTTCTTACAATTGGTGAAAGACTTGAAATAGTACTACTAGCTGTAGTCCGTAGATTACAGTGTTTTTTTCCCCATATACCACCCTATTATTAACACCTTGTAATAGTGTACATTTATAATTCATGAAAGAACATTCTTATACTTTCACTATTAACCCTAGTCTGTCATCCACTGCAGGGTTCAGTGTGTTATGCAGTCCCATGTTTTATCTTCTTTCATTCTAGTAATAAACATGACCCAAAATGTCCCCTTTCAGCCATATTTACATGTAGTTCAGTGCTGTTCATTACAAACTCACAATAATGTGCTACCATCACCACCATCCATTTCCAAACTTTTGTAAATTAAGCCTCTGCTCCCATTCTCTACCTCAGTCTATCCCTTGGTAACCTATATTCTAGATTCTAGTTTATTTATTATAATTATTTCATATCAGTGAGATCATACAATATTTTTCCTTTCATGCCTAGCTTATTTCATTCAGAATAATGTTCTCAAGGTTCATCCATGTTGTTGCATGCATCAGGACTTCATTCCTTTTTATAGCTGAATAATACTCCATCATATGTATGTACCAAATTTTGTTTATCCGTTCCTCAGTTGATGGACACTTGGGTGGTTTCCATCTTTTCACAATTCTGAATAATGCCACTATAAACATTGGTGTGTAAGTATCTGTTCGAGTCCCTGCTTTCAATTTTTCTTGGTATACCTAGTAGTGAGATTTCTGGGTCACACAGTAATTCTATATTTAGCTTCCCAAGGAACTGCCAAATTGTCTTCTACAGTGGCTATACCATTTTACAATTCCACCAGCAGTGAATGTGTTCTAATTTTTCCATATCCTCTTCAATGTTGTGATTTTCTGTTTTTTTTTAAAGTAGCCATTCTAATCAGTGTAAAATGATATTTCATTGTGGTTTTGTTTTCATTTCCCTAATAGATAGTGATGTTGATCATGTTTTCATGTGCTTTTTAGCCGTTTGTATATCTTCTTTGGAGATATGTCTCTTCAGGTATTTCACCTATCTTTAAGTTGAATTGTTTGTCTTTTTATTGTTGAGTTGTAGGGTTTCTTTAATATTTTGGATACTAAACCCTTATCAGATATGTGGTATTTTGGTTTACTAAAGCTTCTGGAATGCAGTGTACTAGAAATGGGAACGTTTTTTACAGTAGGGATTTATTAGTTTACAATTTACAGTTCTAAGGCCATGAAAATGTCTCGAGACATCAACAGGATGATACCTTCTCTGAAGAAAAGCCAATGACATCTGGGGTTCCTTTGTCACATGGGAAGGCATGTGGCCAATATCTACTGATCCTTCTCTCCTGGGTTTCATTGCTTTCAAGTTCTGGCTCTTTCAGTGTCTGTGGATCCTTGCTTGCGTCTCCTTTTCTCTACAAGCTCATCGGTATTTCTCTCTCTGAGCCCTCTGGCCTTTTTCTGTTTTTATCCTCATAAAGGATTCCAGTAAAGGGTTAAGACCTACCTTGAACTGGGTGGGTCACATCTCAGTTAAAACAACTTACTCAAAAGGCCCTACCCACAATAGATCTGCCCCCACAGGAACAGATTAAAAGAACATGGCCTTTTCTGAGGTACATAACAGCATCAAACCAGCACGTGTGGTTTCCAGATATTTTCTCCCATTGAGTAGTTTGTCTTTTTTGCTTCTGCGACAAGTTCTTTGATGTCTTCAGTTTTAAGAAGGCCTCATTTATTTTTAATTTTGTGGCTTATGCTTTGGGTTAAAGTCTAAGAAGCCATTACCTAACAGAAGATCCTAA
This sequence comes from Tamandua tetradactyla, assembly GCF_023851605.1. Classification (NCBI taxonomy): domain Eukaryota; kingdom Metazoa; phylum Chordata; class Mammalia; order Pilosa; family Myrmecophagidae; genus Tamandua; species Tamandua tetradactyla. The sequence continues at coordinate 153,884,216 of NC_135331.1, forward strand.
ATATGCTTCCTTATATTTTCTTCATGGAGTTTTTATAGTCTTAGCTCTTATATTAAGAGCTTTGATCCATTTGAGCTAATTTTTGTAATAGTGTGAGATAGGGGGCCTATTTCATCTTTTGCAAATGGAGACCTAGTTTTCCCAGCACCATTTGTTGAAGAGGCTATTCTTTCTCAATTGATGGACTTGGCACACTTGTCACAAATCAATTGACCGTAGGTAGGGTCTATTTCTGAACTTTCCATTTGATTCCATTGTGCATCTAATCTTATATCTACTGCATGTGAGAGACACAGTGTTAAAATTAGTTTGTCCCTACAGGTAAGAAAAAAGATTTTAAGTAAATTATCAGAAGAACCCAAAGCAGCTCTCACAAAACTCCATAACTCTCTGAATGAAAAGGTAAGTATTTTGATTTGGGTTAGATAACAGACTACATGTTTGTGTCATAAAGGTCTTTGAAGAGATTTCTATCAGAATAATTGTAAGCCAAATCCAAACTAATAATCAGCACTCAGATAACTGTTTGGGAGGCAAAAGGGGAGACCAAGCTGTGGCACTTTACCCTCCTTAGTCCTAAATCATAACTTCTGATTTAATGACAGAGTGACTATTTTAAAAGATATATTTTGGGGGTAGAAACTAAACAGTATTAAATGGCTACATTTCTTTGGTCACTAGTATATAAAAGTAAGTCATGATATTAATACCTTTTTAGAGCATAGAAGACTTCCTTTCTTCTCTGGATTCTGCCACAGAAGCTTGTGATATTATGGTGAAGAGGGGAGACAAGAAAAGGGAAAGGTAATATTGAATTAACCTGTATTATTAGTAAATTCTTAAATGTATAACATTTCATATCTGAAATTTGAATTTGCCCTTCTGAATATTTCATCGAGAACTTTGTAACCATATAGCTATAGACGTTCATGGATGTTTAAAATCTTTACACACTTAGGTGCACCTCTCTGACCCATCTTTGATAGAGAAGCAAAATTCCTTAATTCCACAGTTAATCAAGTCTAGGAACTTTTTATTAGCATTGGAATCTTCCTTACAAGAAACCTCATCTGAATCAGTGCATCTCTGTTTGAGCCCCAACAACTCAAAACACAGCATATTTTGAGTAACCTTTGGTCAGCTTTTTAAAAAATTTTTAAATTATATAATATAGCATATATACAAAGCAAAAAAAAAAGAAAAAAGCAATAATTTTCAAAGCACTCTTCAACAAGTAATTACAGAGCAGATCCCAGAGTTTGCCATGGGCTATTCCATCATCTCCTATTTTTCCTTCTAGCTGTTCAAGAACACTGGAGGCAAGAAGGAATTTTTTTTCTTTAATCACCACAATTGACATTTTTTTTTCTTTTTTGTGAAAAATAATATATATACAAAACAATAAATTTCAGAGCACATCACAACAATTAGTTGTAGAGCAGATTTCAGAGTTTGGTATGGGTTACAGTTCTATAATTTTAGGTTTTTACTTTTTGGCTGCTCTAAGCTACTGGAGATGAAAAGAAGTATCAATATATGATTCCACATTCATACTGATTTTTAAACCCTGCCTTCTCTGTATACCTCCACTATTATCTTTGATCTTTCTTTCTTTTGTAGTATTTGGGTATATAGCTATTCTAACTTTTTCATGTTGGGAGAGGCTATCGATAATATGGGATAAGATATGGAGCTAGTTGATGTTTTGGAGAGGCTGGCCCCTTTGCATTTCAGGACTTAACTGGTCCAGGGACCCGTCTGGAAGTTGTAGTTTTCTGGAAAGTTATCCTAGTGCATGGAACCTTTGTAGAATCTTATATATCATCCTAGGTGTTCTTTAGGATTGTCTAGAATGGTTTTGGTTGGGGTTGCTCAATAGCTTTTCTCTCATTTTCTAGCTTATTAGTCCATCCATGCAGTTTAGGTTAAGTGTGTACATCCCATCTTTAAAAGGTTCTTTTACATGTCTAGAACTAGATAATCAAATTAGAGGAACTAAAGAATTAATACAGAAGAGAAATTGGTGTGACCATGTTAAATCAGAGTGATACATTTTTGTGGTTTTGTTTTGATTTAGACAGACACTGTTCCAACATCGACAGGCACTGACCGAACAGCTGAAAGTCACAGAAGACCCTGCTCTCATTCTGCACCTGACCTCAGTCCTGTTATTTCAGTTCTTAACTCACAGCGTGCTCCATGCACCTGGAAGATGTGTGCCGCAGATCATCGCTTTTCTCAACAATAAAATTCCAGAGGTATTGTATTTTCAGTACAAGTGGGAATTTTAAACTTTTAAAATTTTGAATATTTTGGTTAGATAGACATGAATTATGAATATTCAGACACAAGAACATATTAAATTAACATCATCAACCTGCTGTGAAAAATGCTACCAGTGAATTAGGATTGGCTTTGCTTTTTTAAATGCTTTTATTGCCAAATCTTCACACACATTCGGTCCAGACATGGTGTACAATTAATGGCTCACAATGACATGACAGCTATGTATTCATCACCATGATCATTTTAGAGCATTTGCATCACTCCAGAGGAAGAAAGAAGTACAAAAACAAAAAAACTCATACATCTATTACCCTTGACCCCTCCTCTCATTGACCACTAGTATTTCAATCTACCTAATTTATTTTACCCCTTATCTCTCCTATTATTTATTTATTTTTTTATACATACTTTTTTATTCATCTGTCCATACCCTGTATAAAAGGAGCAAAGTTTTCACAATCACACAGTCACATTGTAAGAGCTATATCGTTATACAGTCATCTTCAAGAAACAAGACTACTGGAACACAGCTCAACAGTTTCAGGTACTTCCCTCCAGCCACTCCAATATACCATAAATTAGAAGGGGATATCTATGTAATGCATAAGAATAACCTCCAGAATAACCTCTCGGCTCTGTTTGAAATCTCAACCACTGAAACTTTATTTTGTCTCATTTCTCTCTTCCCTCTTTTAGTCAAGAAGGCTCTCTCATGCCCATGATGCTGGGTCCTGGTAAATCCCAGGAGTTCTCTTCCACATTTCCAGGGACCTGTACACCCCTGGGAGTGTCTTACATAGGTGGGGAGAGCAGTGAGTTCACATGCAGATTTGGCTTAGAAAGAGAGGCTGCATCTGAGCAACAAAAGAGGTTCTCTGGGGGGGGGGTGACTCTTAGGCCTAATTATATCTTAGCCTGTTCTTTGTAGGAAGTTTCATAGAGGCACACCCCAAGATCAAGAACTCAGCCTGTTGATTTGTCTCCACTACTTGCGAGAATGTCAGGAATTCTCCAAATGGGGAAGTTGAATATTCTCTCCTTTCTCTCCAGTACCACAAGGGGACTTCACAAATACTTCTTTATTCACTGTCCAAATTACTCTGGGATATATAGGGGCATTACACTAACCCACTAACCTGAACTGGTCAACAACAGCTCATGGCTTATTCGAGATTCTATATACTTATGATGTTCAACTAAACTAACCATACAAGTTAAATTAGGTGATGTGCTACCCAAATATAAATTTTACACCAAATAAACATCTCTCCATTTGGCCTTACACAGAAGTTGAAGTTTTAAAATATGGACGATATCATCCTTTACCCTGTATTCTGATCTACCCCAGTCCTATCCAGATCAGCTTCACTCATATCTGTAGTTGAAATCTGATCCCTTTTTCAACTTTTTAAGCAGTTCCTATATGGGGTAGTGCTGACTTTGATAGCTTCAGAGCTCTAACTCTGAGTCTCGGGTCACATAAAATACCTGAAGTTTCCAGGAATGACCAGGTTATATACAAACAGCTAAGTATCTTAAAATTTAGAAATAACTGAAAAAAATGTGAGTTCTATAAGAGCTTGCAATCTAGGAGCCTTTATAATAGCCCTCAACCTGATAACCCATGCTCTTGACTTCAGTTCACTGAGTTTTTTATTAGTTAGTTCATATGAATAAGGCATGAAAATATTTGTCTTTTTGTTTCTGACATTTCATTCAACATTCAGTCCTTAAGTTTCATTCACCTGGTTGCATGCCTCACCACTTCATCCCTTTTTGCAGCTGCTTAGTGGTCCGTTGTACGTATACACCACAGTCCCCCATTCCATTCCTCAGTCATTATACCCTTAGGCCACCTCCGTCCATTATGAATCACAGACACTGCTGCCATAAAAATCAGTGTGCAAGTATCCAATCATGTCCCCTCACTCAGTTCTTCCAATATATACTGAGCAACAGGGTTGCAGAATCATATGGCAACCCACCCCTTGCCTTCTGTGGAACCACCACACTGACCTCCAAGGAGCTGCACCTCTCATTTTCCCTACCAACAGTGAATAGGTATATCCCTTTCTCTGTTTTTTCTCTAGCACTTGTTTCTCTCTGTTCATTTTTAAAGTTTTATTTGCACATCATACAACCCAACCTAAGTAAATAGACAAGCCTTCGCCACCATAAACTATATGAAGACATTTCCTTTTCTTCCAAAAAGAATCCCCTCCCCCATACCCCTTCCTATTGACACTTGGTTTTGGCATAATGCCTTTGTTATGGTCATTGGAAGCATATTACCATGTTACTGTTGATTACAGACCCTAGTTTGCATTAATTTTATGCTTCCCTGTATACCATCCATTTTCAGCATCTTGCAATGTTGTTGTTCATTTATTCTCCCTCATGCAAAAACATTTTATTTATACATTTAATCACCATCATTGTCCACTCTAGGCATTCCTAAGTAATACCGGCTCAGTCGTTATCCTCAATCTTTCCTTCTGGTTTCATACCTGCCCCTAGCCCTTTGCCTTCAATCATACTCACATTCAGCTTCATTCAGTATGCTTATATTATTGTGCTACCATCAGGTAGTATTGTGCTATCCATTTCTGAATTTTTACAGTCAACCTGTTGCACAGTCTATAGTCCTTCAAAAAATGCCCAATCTCTACCCAGTTTCTATCTGCTTAAAACCTTTGTTCTAACTTTAACTCTCAGAGTTCACGCATTAATATTAGTGCATATCAGTGAGACCATACAGTATTTGCCATTTTGTTTCTGGGTAATTTCATTAAGCATGATATCCTCGAAGTTCATCCGCGTTCTTACATGCTTCGTGACTTTATTCTGTTTTACAGCTGCGTAATATTCCATCGTATGTATATTGCCACTCGTCCGTTGATGGACATTTGGGTTGTTTCCAGCTCTTGGGAGTCATAAATAATGCTGCTCTAAATATCAATATGAAAATGTCCAATTGTGTCCTTGCCTTCAGTTCCTCTGAATATATACCTAGTAATGAGATTGCTGGATCATATGGCAATACTATACTTAGCTCCTTAGGAACTGCCCAGCTGCCTTCCAGAGTGGTTGTACCATTTTACATTCCCACCAACAGTGGCTAAGTGTACCTCTTTCTCCACAATCCTTTCCAGCACTTGAAGTTTTCTGATTTTGATAATAAAGACCATTCTAGTAGGGGTAAGGTGTTATCTAATTGTGGCTTTAATTTGCATTTTTCTAATAGCCAGTGAAGTTTTTCATATGCCTTTTAGTCATTTGTTATTTCCTTTCTGAGAAGTGTTGGTTCATGTCTTTTGCCCATTTTTTAATTGGGTTGTTTGTCTTTTAGTTGTTGAAGAATTGGCTTTTGAAGCCTCAGCCTAGCTCAAGAATCTTTCAGGATCCTATAAGATAAATAGCATTGAATATTCTGAATTTGGAAATTAAGCTTTCAGAAAAGATAAAGAATGTTGACTGTTCCATTTCAGCTTATCCAGTTTTGACCTATCCCTGCAGGGATCATCTCAGAAGTCTTTTCCTAAGCAAATTCTTCTGAGAACCTCATCAGCTGAAAGTAATTTTGTTTCTTTGAACCTCCATATCACTTTGACTCTATTTTTGGTAATAGTACCTAGCTAAATCAACTTGTGTTAAAGTGACCTGTATTGATATTTTATCTCCCTTAAACTATCAACTCCTGAGAGCAGGGACTTTGACTTTCTATTTACATGGCCACTGTTTTGCAAAGATGAGGATTTTCAGTGTGTTTTGGCTGAACAAATTCTACTTTGTTCTACAGAAAATTAAATCATGGTTTAACTTTTCTGTTTTCTTTTCACAGGATCAGCATACTCTGTTGGTAAAGTATCAAGGTTTGGTTGTAAAGCAGTTAGTCAGTAAAAATAAGAAGACTGGGCAAGGAGATGATCCCTTAAGTGATGAATTAGACAGAGAACATGAAGATGTCACTGGTAGTACACGTAAAGAGCTTCAAGAACTTTCTTCATCCATTAAAGACCTTGTTCTGAAATCCAGAAAATCTTCTGTAACAGAGGAGTAATAATCTTAATTTACATTTTTCATATAATCATTTTCCCCCAAATGTAAAGTGTGAGTGGTTGCAAAAAATCACACTCCTATTTCCCACTAATAATTCTTAAAATAATAGTTATATATTAAGTGTAAATTTATGAAGATATAAATTTTTGTAAATTGGGTTTTCTGTGAAAGGTTTTTTTTTAGCATTATAATTCTAAAAATTAAACATTTCACGTTCATTTTGTTACCAACTGCTGAATGAAGAATAAATTTTCTGATATCTTTCATCTCTGGGAAAGGTCTCATTTGTTCTGTAATCAGATTTTAAATGACTTTATGATTTTTATATAAGGAAAAAACTTTAAATGTGGTCATGTTTAAAAAAAGAAGAAAGGAACATCTTTGGTGTCCAAAATGAAAATAAATTGTGTATTTTATTTTTAAATTAAAAGAATACTTTAAACCTAAAATACAGAAGTTTGTAAAATATTTTTATACTAAGCCTTTACCTCTATTTCTGGAAGTTAGTTTCCCATCGCGCCCTCACAGGAGAAAACTGCGTGTGGTTAGGTATCTTCAGGGATACCTGTTTACAGGTGCAGAAGAACACCAGAGGGCACGTGCATTGCTCTGTTCTTTTCTGAAACAAGCTGCTAACAGCAGTGAAAGAAAAAATTAGATTTACTGCTAATAGATACTGGATATGTCACATTTGAACATTGAAGTCAATAAAAATCTAATACCAAGATTTCTGTTTAATTGACCTGGTTTGTATTTCTAAATTTCACTTTTTATATCCACAGTCGCTGTAGCATCTAATACTTTGTAACTACCATTGTGATAAATAAATAGATTATAAGTTGCTATTTTCAGCAGGAGGAGATCTGTAAATGCATTTAAATCATTAGAATCTTTTCTTTTTCTAAAGATAGAACCCCTTCTAAAAAGCAGATACTCTTGTTTTTCTAAAGTTGATTAGTTGAAAGTGACTTAAAGATAGTTACTTGGAATAGTCATTTTCAACCCTATGAATTTTAAGCAATTTATATTTATATCAAAAGAGGAATTTGTTTTGAATATAATAGTAAATTAAATCTCAAATATTAAAAATTCTATTTTAAATAAATCTATGTAGAATGCTTTATGTTTTAAAATGTTTGAAGACAAGAATCAGTATACCTCTCTTCTATTCTGGACAAGGTATCCTGATTGAAAGTAATATAATTGCTGAGTATTATTATTACTATTGGTAGACTATGACATTAAGGAATATTTTTCCATGAGTAATTTTCTACTTGCATATTTTCATTTGGCCAAAGGAAAAAAAATTGCAAATCTTCTGTGACACACACTTCAATTAGTTTTATTTATTTGTTTATTCAGCTTTCAAAATATTAAACACCCAACCTGATTTTTTTATTCAACCTATAAATGATAAGAATCTTATCATTTAGAATGTTTTGGCATATACCAAAGTAACCCATGCTTGTGAGAATTATTACTGGTGTATTACTGTACTGAATAGGAGAAAATAAAATATATAAAATGGAAGAGACAATGAAGCAAATAAAAAGAAAGATTCGGTCTTAATTTGTTTGCAGTAAAGATTTTCATTTATCAAAATGGTTCCTATTTTTCCATGGTAAATAAAGAACAATTTTTAGTATTGTTTTTGTAAATAAAATTATATAACTGACTTTGTATGTAAAGATCTAATTTCATTAATAAAATAATTGTTAAACATTAATCTACTGTGGTCTTAATGAGCAGGATTAAGAATGTTATTTAAAATGAAGTTAAATTAAATTAACATTGCCTGTTATTTCTGTTAAATTTTGTTACTTTGAAGCTCCCAATATTATACATAATACTAAGACTAATGGATATATCCATTATATATTATATTTTGAATTTTTATTCTGAGCATTGGTAAAGGATTTTATTTTATTGTTCTAGCACAAAAATAGATCTCAATACTACATATTCCCTGAAAGTTTGCCATTCATGAACCATTTCACTCTAGTAAATAATCATGACTCAGCTAACTAGGTTTCAGCAAATATGTAGCTAAACTCCCTTATCTGCTTCCTCCTATTGCAGTTATAATATAAATATTTAAATAGCATGCTCAGGTATTCCTGTTCATGTGTTCCTTTCCAGACCATGTGATTTGTTTGTTTTAAACACATGGTTGCAGTTTAGTATAGTAACATCTTCCAAAACATTGAAGAGTCAAAAGAAAACCCACATAGCCATTGAGAAAGATCTAGGGAAGAGTGGCATATATTATAAAAATCACAGTGTATTATTAGAAAAAACTTAATGCTAAATTAGAATCGCTTTACTTGAATGTGGAGCCATTTTGAACTTCTTAGAGAATTTCCTGTAGTCAGACCAAAATGCCCCAAGGATGAAGTCAGAATGCAGCAGTTATTTGGAGCATAGTGCAGCCTGGAAACTGAGAAGGAAAAGTTCATTCCTTCTTCACAAGTGCCACTCAACCAAAGCCAAATGAAATCTTTTCTATCAAGAACTTACGTGAATTGGAGGGAAGGTGGAGATGGATGGAAGGTTTGACTTTTTACTATGGCCATTGAAGCCTTTAGCAATATTCTTGGAAGATGAAATGAAAATAAATATATAAAACTCCTCTAGGATGTACATTTTTTGCACTAAATCTGGGAGCACTTTAATGGCCTACAGATTGACATAATTTACTCTATCTTGAAGACCTTATTAAGCAAAAAGAATGAGTAGCGGGAACCAGAAGAGTAACCATCTAAGAAGTAACTCCTGGCCTTCAGAAACTGTTTTTATTCCATTTATGTCACACACCCAAAATGAATATTTGAATTTGTACTTATTTTTGTAAGTATCCAATGTTGTATTCTATTGTTTGTTTTACCAGCCTTGTCCAAAATTCCACCTCTAATTTCTCTTCAGTGATTAGTAGTAAGACAACCTGGGTATTTGCTTTGAGGACCAAAAAGAAAGGGATGCTAATGGTATGAGAGAAGAAAAGGACGATATGGTAAATTTAAATTCTTGGCTCCACAATTTCCTGAATCCTACATCACAGCTAAGCACTAAGGATAGAAATGTAAATTTTAAAAATGTATATGCTTTGCTTTCAAGGAGGTGACAAGAATCAACAAGTACACTGTTTTGATAGAAGTAAGCAGAGAGTGCTATTTATAAAAAAAAAAATGAGGTGATTCAGAATCAGTCTTCCACTAATGGGAGGGTATTGAATAGACTGGACATAATCCCAGAACTGAGAGTCCTGAAAGAAAAATAAGATTATCCTGGTGAAAACTGGGGGATAAGAAGGCACTGTCAACAGAGGAGAGGAGGTGCTGAAGTAATAAGGTATGAAAAATTTAAATATTGAGATTTGAAGAACCCAAAGTATGACACGAAAAGTGACCCAAGGAAATAGAGCAAGTTGCATTTGGTAAGAACAGAGGGGATCACGAACTTTATGAGGTGGGGTTAGAATAAGGGCAGTTGCTGGCTGTGCGAAGGGTAAATTCCCAGAAGCAGTCAGGACTCAAGGAGAAAGATATCTCTGAGAAGAGCAGCACTAAACAGCAGTTGTGGAGGGGGTGGGGGTAGCGGGCAAACTACCCCACCTCTGTCATCTACCATCAACCAGCCACAAATGAGGGGAAAGGGGAGGGTAGTAAAATAATTAAAAATTAGAAAAAGGAACAAAAATGTATAAAAGCAGATTGTCCACAGTGTCAGGGCCTCTCGCCCCTCCTCTTTACTTGTGAGAGTGCCCGTATGTTCTCGCACATACATTTTTTTTTTCTCACAAATTTTTAGGAAGGTCCATAATGGAGAACGGAGAAAGGGTAAGGAAAAACAAAATGAAAGGAAAGGGAAAAAAAGAAGACAGTGTTAGTGTGCTAGCTTGAAACTATTATGTACCCCCAGAAAAGCAGTCTTTTTTTTTTTAAATAATTGCATTCCAACCTAAGTATATAGACATGCCTTCACCACCATAAACTATATCAAGACATTTCCTTTACTTCTGCAAAGAATCCATACCCCTCCCCCATACCCCACCACCACCACTTATTGACATTTAGATTTGACATAATGCCTTTGTTACATTCAGTGGAAGCATATTACAGTGTTACTGTTGACTATAGACCCTAGCTTGCGTTGATTGTACTTTTTCCTATATATTACCATTTTCAACACCTTACAATGTTGACTTTCATTTGTTCTCTCTCATGCAAAGAAGTTTTTTTATTTGTCATTTAATCACCATCATTGTCCACTCTAGACATTCTTAAGTAATCCTGCCTCTGTCATTATCCCCATCTTTCCTTCTAGTTTCGTATGTGTCCCCAACCCTTCTCTCTCAATCATACTCTCATTCACCTTCATTCAGTGTACTTATGTTATTGTGCTACCATCAAGTAGTATTGTACTATCCATTTTTGAATTTTTACAATTAGTCCTGTTGCGCAATCAGTATTCCTTCAACACCAAATGTCCAATCTCTACCCTATTTCTATCTGTTGATAATCTTTGTTCTTAAAATTAACTCTCAAAGTTCACTCATTAATGTTAGTTCACATTAGTGAGACCATACAGAATTTGCCCTTTGTTTCTGGGTAATTTCACTCAGCATATTGTCCTCAAGGGTCATCCACATTCTTACATGCTTCCTGACTTTATTCTGTTAAACAGCTGCATACTATTCCAATGTATGTATATACCACAGCTTGTTTAGCCACTCGTCCATTGATGGACATTTGGGCTATTTTCTATCTCTTGCCAATCATAAATAATGTTGCTTTAAACATCAGTGTGCAAATGTCTATTTGTGTCCTTATCTTCAGTTCCTCTGAATATACACCAAGTAATGGGACTGCTTCCTGAGGAACTGCCAAACTGCCTTCCAGAGTGTTATGCCATTTTACATTCCCACCCACAGTGGATAAGTATGCCTCTTTCTCTACATCCTCTCCTGGACTTATCGGTTTCTAGTTTTGATAATGGCCGTTCTAGTAGGTATGAGATGATATCTCATTGTGGTTTTGATTTGCATTTCCCTAATAGCCAGTGAAATTGAGCATCTTTTCATGTGCCTTTTAGCCATTTGTATTTCCTCTTCTGAGAAGTGTCTGTGTCTTTTGTCAAATTTTTTTTGCCTATTTTTTAATTGGATTGTTTGTCTTTTTGTTGTTGAGTTATAGAATGTCTTAATATATTCTGGATATTAAAGACTTATGTGGTTTTCAAATACTGACTCTCATTGTGTAGGCTGCTGTTTTACTTTCCTGCCAGAGTTTTTTAATGTACAAAAGTTCAGTTGTGAGGAAATCCCGTTTATCTATTTTTCATTGCTTGTGCTTTGGGTGTAAGGTCTAGGAAACTACCTCTTACCATGAGATTTATAAAATATTTCCCTACATTTTCTTCTAAAACTTCTGTGGTCTTAACTCTAATGTTTAGGTCTTAACTCTAATATTAGGTCGATTTTGAGTTAATTTTTATAAAGGGTTTGAGATATGGATCTTCTTTCATTCTTTTGAATAGGAATACCCAGTTCTCCAAACCCCATTTATTGAAGAGGCTGTTCCATCCAAATTGGGTTGGCTTGACTGCCTTATCAAAGATCAATAGTCTGTAGATGAGAGGGTCTATTTCTAAACTCAATTTTATTCCACTGGTCAGTATATCTATATTTTTGCCAGTACCATGTTGTTTGACCACTGTAGCTTTGTAATATGGTTTAAAGTCAGGTACTTTGAACCTCCCACTGCATTTTTCTTTCTCAAGATATTTTTAGCTATTTGGGGCACCGTGCCCTTCCAAATAAATTTGCTTATTTTTTTTTCAATTTCTGCAAAGTACGTTGTTGTAATTTTAACTGGTACCCATTGAATCTATAAATCAATTTGGGTAGAATTGATACCTTAACTATATTTAGTCTTCCAATCCACAAACACAGATGGCCCTTCCATTTATTTAGGTCTTCCATGAGTTCTTTCAGCAATTTCTTATACTTTTTTGTGTATGGGTCTTTTGTATCCTTAAGTTAAATTTATTCCTAAATATTTTATTCTTTTAGTTATTATGGTAAATGGAATTTTTTTCTTGAGTTCCTCCTCGGATTGCTCATCACTAGTGTATAGAAACACTATGATTTGAGGACACTGATCTTGAACCCTGACACTTTGCTGTACTCATTTATTAGCTCAAGTAGCTTTGCTGTAGATTTTTCTAGGATTTTCGACATACAGTATTATGTCATCTGCAAACAGAGTTTCACTTCTTCCTTTCCCATTTGGATGCCTTTTATTTCTTTTTCTTGTATAATTGCTCTGGCTAGAACTTCCAGCAGAATGTCGAATAACAATGGTGACAGGAGAGAAGCTGGTGGGCTTTTAAAATGCCTGTGCTGCCTATGCAAAAAAACAAAGCCTCTGTCTTAGGGCTGCAGGGAATGGCTTTTCAAAGAGTGCCATTTGCTGGTCAGGCCATGATAGCACAGCCTTAGGTAACCAATAAAAAAGCTTTATGGTGTCTCTCCTGACCTCCCCAGGTCCCTTTGGAACTGCTCTGCACCCGCTTTGTTGTTCTGTGTCCCTATTTTGGCTGAGAAATGCTGTGAATGAAGTGTCAAGGGAGAGCCTTAACACAAAGCCAATCAATAACAAAACAAGAGAAAGAAATTGGCCTTCACAGTAAACTCATCAAGGTAACTAGGTGTGTAGAATCCACAAAAAATCACAAGCCATGCTAAGCCATATTAAGAAACAGGGAGATATTTCCCAGTCAAAGGAACAAATAAAAAATTCAAAGGATATAAAGAATTTGGAAAAACTAATCAAAGATGTTCAACAAGTCTCTTAATTCAGTTCTAGATGAAGGAAAATAGGGCTAAAGAGACAAATGATATTAAGAAGACACTGGCTGAACATAAAGAAGAATTTGAAAGTATGAAAAGAAGCATTTATGGGAAAGAAAGGCACAATAGAAGGGATTAGAAATAATCCAGAAGCATACAATAGCAGATTTGAACAGGCAAAGGAAAGATAAAACAGAAAAAGAAAGGCTGTTGAATTTTGTCCATTGCCTTTTCTGCATCAATCAAGATGATCATAAGTTTTTTCACTTTAACTTACTGATATGGTGTATTACATTAATTGATTTTCTTGTGTTGAACCAGCCTTGCATACCTGGAATATATCCCATTTGGTCATGGTGTATAATTCTTTTAACGTGCTGTTGGATTCGATTTGCAAATATTTTGTTGAGGATTTCTGCATCTATATTCATTAAAGAAATTGCTCTGCAATTTTCTTTTCTTGTTGTATCTTTGTCTGGCTTTAGTATTAGGGTGATGTTAGCTTCATAGAATGAGTTAGGTAGGCTTCCCTCCTCTTAAATTTTTTTGAAGAATTTGAGCATGATTGGTACTAATTCTTTTTTGAATGCTTGGTAGAATTCACATATGAAACCATCTGGTCCTGTACTTTTCTTTTTGGGCAGCTTCTGATGACTGATTCAATTTCTTTATTTGTGATTGGTTTGTTGAGTTTGTCTATTTCTTCTCGTGTCAATGTTGGTTGTTCATACCTTTCTAAGAAGTCGTCCATTTCACCTACATTATCTAGTTTACGGGCATAGAGTTGCTCATAGTATCCGCTCATTACCTGCTTTATTTCTGTGGGGGGCCAGTAGTTATGTCCCATCTCCCATTTCTGGTTTTATTTATTTACATTCTTTCTCTTTCTCTTTTTTCTTTTCTTTTCTTTTGTCAACTTAGCTAAGGGTCTTTCAAGTTTATTGATTTTTTCAAAGAACCAACTTCTGGTTTTGTTGATTTTCCTGATTGTTTTCATATTCTCAATTTCATTTATTTCTTCTCTAACCTTCATTATCTCTTTCCTTTCATTTGTTTTGGTGTTAGTTTGCTGTTCTTTCTCTAGTTCTTCCAAGTAAATAGTTATTCCTCAATATTTGCTTTCTTCTTTTTTAACACAGGCATTTAAGACAATACATTTCCTTCTCAGCACTGCCTTTGTTGCATCCCATTAATTTTTATATGTTGTGTTTTCATTTTCATTTGCCTCAAAATATTTACTGACTTCTCTTTGTATTTCCTTCTTTGACCCACTGGTTGTTTAATAGTGCATTCTTTAGCGACCATATGTTTCTGGCCCTCAGCCTGTTATTGATTTCCAACTTCATTCCATTATGATCTGAGAAAGTGTCTCATATAATTTCAATCTTTTTAAATTTCTTGAGATTTGCTTTGTAACCCAGTATATGGTCCACCTTTAAGAATGATCCATAAGCACTTGAGACAAATGTGTATCCTGCTGTTGTGGGGAGTAATGTCTGTAAATGCCTGTTAAGTCTACTTCATTTACTATTTTATTCAAAATCTCTGCTTGCTAAGTTGTCCTCTGTCTAGATGTTATATCCAAAGATCAGAAATTTCAGGTAAGATTAAAGACAGTGCTCCATTGATGAGAGCAGGCAATCGAAGTCTCCAATTATTATGGTAGATGTGTCTATTTCTCCCTCAGTGTTGTCAGTGTTTGCCTCATGTATTTTGGAGCACTATGGCTCAGTGTATAAATAATTATGATTGCTATGTCTCCTTGTTGAATTATTCCATTTATTAATACATAGTGTCCTTCTTTGTCTCTTTTAATAGTTTTACATTTGAAGTCTAATTTGTTGGATATTAGTATAGCTATCCCCTGCTCCTTTCTGGTTTTTCTTTTTTTTTTTTGCATGAAATATATTTCCCCAGTCTTTCACTTTTCACATTCATTCTTAATAAACTTTATATCTGCTTTGTCTGTGCTGCATCGTGCCCTTGGATTCTTTCTTGCGGCATGGCCATGGCCCGGGAAACCAAATATGGTCACACTTACGTACTAAGCTAAAGAGTTTAATCATTGTCCTGAAAACAAGGGGGGGTCCTTTAAAAGATATAAATTAAGCAGAAAAATAAGGAGATCAAAATTGTCTTTTAGAAAGTTCATGTCTGTTCTGGAGAGCAATTTGACAACTTATCAAAATTCTTTAAAATTTAATTTTATTTGTGAAATTATAGTATGCCTCCCCTTTCTAAGAAGTGAAATATGTACTTAAACTATGCATACATTTTTTTCTTTTTTTCCACTAGCATCTAGTAGAAATGGAACACAATCTTTTTTTCGTTTTGAAATACTTTGTTTAGTCAGGTGCTCAGATACCAAAGAAAAACCCTTTATGTATGCAGTTTAGCTAGACACTCTAAGACAAAAGTTCCAAATAAAAATCTCATTAGTGCTCTCTTGGAAAGTCAAATTTTTTTCTGATGCTTCTTGCTATTCAATGTTAAGAAGTAAAAACCTTTATCAAATTGTTTTCTTTCTGAGCTTGTCTGTACTCCTCTAAAAATTTAACCTTTATCCTTACTCTACTGTATAGACCTCAAGGTTGAATAACTGCTTGAAGGCATGACGCATGTTCAGTAGAGAATATGTGGTTGTTTAATTAGTACCTAATAAATGTAAATGAACTTAAAGTGAAAGCTCTAGATTATTTTCCTTCCTTCTTTCTCACTTAAAGCTAAGTTCTTGTGATTCATGCATTATAAATGCTCAGCGAAAATTTTTGGTGTTGAAGAAAGCAATTATACAAGAGAAAAAGACAAACAGCACTTCTCTATTATATATTTCATTATATTGCAGGCATTATTCATCGCTATTTTGAAAATAATATTTAGATGGGAAATCACTTGGCATATTAAGTGAACGAAGGAGAATACAGAGAAGAGGAGTAGATGCTGACTTGGGTTTGGGTGGGTGATTGTGCCATGCCTGAATAGGAAACATAGATTTCAAGGGGGAAGAAGATGAAGAGGTTTATTCAGGCTTGATGATTTTGAGATTCTAAGTAGACCCAGCAGACAACAGGAGGATCTGTCCGTTGGAGGTGGTTTCAGCTGGGAACACAAACTTGTGAGTCATAGTATATAATTGTGAATTGTTTTGAAAAGGAAACCCATGGAGAATGTGCAGAGAAGCATACTGAACAAAGGTTACAACTCTAGCTGTGGTGAACAAGGGTGGAGAGACTGAGATGCTGAGAGCAAGGAGGAAATCAAGAGGGTGTGACCTAGTGAAACCAAGGGATGAAAATTTCAAAATGAAATAAATATGGCCAAGATCAGAAATTTCAGGTAAGATTAAAGGCAGTGCTCTTTGGATCGCTGATTAAGATCTCTTCTGATCTTAATGAAGTTTTTTGGGGGGTTGGAATGGTTCAAATAGAAAGCAGATTGCAGGAGGTCAAGGAGGGAGAACGAGGTTTGAAAGCTGAAACAGTGAATGAGAGCTACCCTCTCAGGACACATAGGTGTAAACAAAAAGGGTGTAGACCCATAACTAGATGGTGATATAAGTAAGTTTGTATCTCTGACACTTTGCTTCCTCAGCCTGCCTGTCTAGCAGTGGTGTCATGACAATTAAAATCTATTACTAATTGAATGTACTTGTGTCGTTTCACTGAATCAGAATCTGTTGCTGCTAATCACTATGTTTTCCTTTTCATAATGTCTTAATCATCAAAGTCAAGTGAATAATAAAATATAGGGTTGATTGGCTCTGCAATTCCCCAGCTCAGGTTCTTTGATTGTATACCTGAGTTTGACCTTCAAAAATATTAACATATAATTCCTTTAGCATTTAGAACAAGGACAGTTTAGATTTGGTCTGGGAATTAATGGAGTTAAAGCAAAATATTTCTTCCCTCACTTCACCTTCCAAACTGAAGAAATGGCCTCAAATAAAGATTCTGTGAGCAAGAGCAAAGGCCCCTTACTTGTTTTCTGGTTCATTGTGACCCACTAATATTATTGTTCTAGGTTAGTTCAACATCCAAGCAATTCTTCAAACCCAACTCTTAAAAAATCTCTAGCCATTTTCTATGTTTTGAACTGAAGATTTTCAAATGACCAGATGAGTCTGTGCTTATTAAGTCATACTGCCACGGACATGACATAACAATCGTTGCCACCTCAAAGGGAAGTGTGCAGAAGCCCGGAATGCTAAATCCATACTGCAGGTCCAGCAAGCAGGTAACTACCGTGAGTTATTCTACTCAAATCCACACAAGGTTCAAAGCTCCCAGATTCCCCAAGAAGGCAGTGATAGAGGCCATAACCCCGGGCTCATCTCTCAAGATACTGAGAACTCTGAAGGTGAGAACATGGGGCCTCATCTCTTCCCAGATGGCGCAACAGAAAAGCTCTGTGTTTCAGCCACTAACCTAAATAGAAGGATTCTAAGAGCCACCAGAAAATACACAAAACAAAACAAAACCCAGATGGATCAAGAAAACAGAAAATACACTGTCCTTTCAGTGATTATTTTTATAAACATGCCCTAAATGTAGCTTGATCAGTAGAATTTCATGTGTGCGTGTACCAGCACACTGTGTGTTTTAAGCTTTTTGGAGCTTATCCAGATATTTAAAATACTAATCCTGGCAGAATATCCCTGTAAGGATATAATGCAGAGAATTTGCTACTTGCAATTTTAAGTAAAATTGGAAAAGGAATGCTTTTCTAGCCTAGTAGGAGTCAGCTATTTGCACGTCACAGGACTTGGGCCCTCCTATTTTCTCCTATAAAGTTGCCTCTGGGAGGAACCCTCATTTAGCACCAGCAGCTCATTCTGTTCCTTGTTCTTTATGTGTTGGAAGAAAAAAAATTACCGTATATTCGCCTTCTTTCATACTGTTCAAGTCACAGGAAGAAGCTTTAAGAAAAAGTGAGTTATTTTTTCCTAAAGGTTCCTTTGTATTTTGTTTATGTGGTATTTTGACTTCTATATATATATTTTTTAAGTGCAAGTGATTTTGGTAAACTTTCCAATGACTAAGAGAAAACTTTTACTTGACAAGTAAATATAAATCTTGAAGTTTCTATCTTTGAAACTTTTTAAAAGTCATTTAAGCTAAGTATTATTGAATTTTGAAATGCTGAGCTTTTAGATTTCTCATTTTGATGACTTGCATATGGAAACTTATAGTCTCCAGTTAATTCTCTGGAGTTGCATTCTTATTTCCTGAAATGGTCAAATACATGGGGGGTATAGTTTCGTTGTCTTAAAAAAGTGTGTGGGGGCAGAATCTGGGACTTATTTGAATGCATAGCATTATCATGGAGGGTATTTTATGGCTGGATATATATTTCCAGAGCAAATTTTGAAGTCATTTATAGATTTTAAGTAAAACGAGTTAATTATATTCCTGCTATGTTCAATAAAAAATCTGCCTACTTCCCAGGAGCAGGAATAAAAACAAGTCATAATCTTAGGGTTCCTAAGATTGAATTGAAATGTCTGTGGGTCTAGCCCACACAGATATACAATGTGCTGCATCATTCTAAAGTCTTATATCTTGAACCTGTGATACTTTTATTTAAGCAAAAGCATGCATTCCATATGTGTTTATGCTTTCTCCCTCACTGTTTTAGTCATACCCTCTTTGATGTCTGACATCCATTTGAAAACTTAATGCAGCGCCTCTGCTGTCAATATGTGCTTCAGAAATGTGGGAACAAAAAAGAATCATTAATAAAATGTATCATTCTCATATATAAAATGTTAGAATCCTCAAGTCATCTTAGCCATGTCGCATCCACAGATACTGTCGTATATAAATTCCAGCATTTTATTAGCAA
Organism: Tamandua tetradactyla; assembly: GCF_023851605.1. NCBI lineage: Eukaryota > Metazoa > Chordata > Mammalia > Pilosa > Myrmecophagidae > Tamandua > Tamandua tetradactyla. Next base: position 153,903,252 of record NC_135331.1, read on the forward strand.
AGGATAAGGATTTAAAGTTTAACACTAATATTGCCGACATGCATATCAGACAAGATATTTCATAAGACATTTGTTAAGATACGTGCCTGAAGCTATAATTCAAATTGCTTGATAGGGAAGGTAACTCTGATGTCTGTTTTTCATGCACGTTCCATTCTTCCCCACATTTTATCATTAATTGCCAATTCTGGGAGACTCCCACCCAAACAGGAGTAACAGATTTAGATTTTAACGTAACATCACCTGACAGTATACCTCTTATTTTTGTTACATTTGTTACATTTGCCAACTACATTTTAGTAAAGCTGGATTAATTTAGATTCTTTAAGCAAGCCCAGTAACTTTCTACTATAATACTGAAAATAAATGTTTATCTAGGACATTTTAGAGAAAGTTGGATTGTTTGATTGTTTTTATGCTTCCAATGTAGAGAACATGATCTCTTTAGAAACGAAAAGCAAATACTTTGTTTTCACGTGGGAAGTTTTGAGTCAGATGTCAAACAAGCTTGCATTTTCATATTCTTGTAATTGCCTTTTTCCTCTCTGATTGCCATCCCATTTCCTAGTCATATTTTGATACGACAGAAGGGACTTTGAAGAGGCAGAAGAGGACTCCTTCCTCCTAGAACATCTCAAACCCCTCCATGCTTGAGGGATGATCTCCACATCAAACCACTTTGAGATCATAAATCCCTTTTAGACTCTGATGGGAGCAATGAGCCCTCTTCTCAGAAAAAAACTAATAGTAAAATGATTGTTCAGTGACATTGTTGGGTGTTCATGGACCCCTGAAATCCATCCATGAATATTCTTTGGGGTCCTGATTATAGATCACTGCTCTCCACAAATCCAGACATATCCTGCAGCCAAATGGTTAATAAGCCCTAGTGGGAAGTATACTGATTCCACTATGCAGCTGCAGGCTTCTCACCTGAGGACAGGTGAGCTTAAGGCAAGGCTTTGAGTCAAAGAAGAAATTTAAGGGTTAATTTTAAAAGCAGGAGCTTAGTTAATTTGTGAGCAATTTGTTCTGAGTACTGTGTCATGGACATAAAAGTGGAATATTCAAGTGCAGAACAGTTCCTCTTGTGGAAGGCAAGGCTTAGAAAGGAAGAGTGATGGGAGAAAGAAACATCCAAAGACACCAAAATATGCAACAGATGACTACAGAGGCATCTTCCTGCTTCTTTGGCCATACTCCAGAATCCCCCCTACCTACCCACTGGTAGAGTGGAAAAGAAAAGGAAAGATACACACTCATGCCCCTTATCTCATTCCCACCATCTGAGGGACCACATTCTCTCCTGCATCTTTAGTCTTCCCTTCTTTACTGGGTCCTTTCAAACATTATCAAGTCTCCCCTTTTCTTGAAAAGAATCTCCTTCCTCACTGAGTTTCTCCTATATCCTTAATCCTTGAACGACACTTCCACACTCTTTTAAGAGTCTCTTCTCCATTTCCTTACCCACTATTTACTCCTCGATCCATTGCAGTTTGTCTTCAGACCTATCAATTTTACTCAAACCTCGTTACGAAGCATTAGTGTATTGGCAAATTCAACAGACGCTTCTTATTTTTTTAATCTGCTTGTCTCAAAAGCATTTAACGCTGTTTCCCACTTTTCCCACCATGAAACACTCTTTTCTCTGGGTTTCCATGATCACAAACTTCTGGTTTTCCTCCTATCTATGTAAAATACTTTTCTGGATCTCTTGTGGATTCTTCTTTCTCTCTCCTCTCTCCTATCGCTTCTCACAACATTTTCTGGGCAATTTCATTGCTTCAGTCATCATATATTCTATTTGCTTATTAATCCACAATAATCTTTATTTCTTTCCTGAACTAAAAACCTATCTATCCAATTGCCTGAAGTCAGCACGACTGCCTAGAACAGATTTAGACTCCAGTGTATACATTAGTAGGGAGGGGGCATCAAGAGCCAGCCCATTAAAAATTTGGACATCATGTTTTACCTGGAAATCCTTCCAAAATATCCCAGTAATTTGTATGGTTTCTTTGCCTTGTCTCTATGGCCCTGGCTGAACAGTTCCACTTGACTCTCCCAACATCTCCTCAAACCTCATCACTGTAATCCAGAAGGTAAACTCATCATCCTCCCCTCCTACTTCCTATCCCATCCCTCAAGCATGCTCCTGTACAGTAAATGATACCACCATCCAACTAGCTGCTGAAGCCAGGAACTGGGGATAAACCATCTCCACCCTCTCCATGCACATATGGAGAGAATTTCAAGCTCTGTCAATCCTAACTTCAAAACACCTCTTACATTCATCTAGTTCCCTCTTTTGCCACTGCCACCACCCTATTTGAGACTGCCATCTTCTTTCACTCAGTTACCAGGAGCCCTTTAATTGGTTTCTCTGCCTCTAGAATTGCCCTCTTCCACTACATTCTCCATACTGAAGGCAGATTTACTGATCTAAAACAATTCGGCTAAACAACAAATTTGATTTGGCCAGTCCCTTACTTTAAATCTCTCCCTGACTCTCCATTGGCCTTAGGATAATGTGCAGACTCCCTTTTCAGTGTTAGAGGCAGTAGACTATAGTGAATTACAGCAGAGCTCTTGAAGCTTAAAGGTACACAGGAACCAACTTGGGCTTGTTGTTGTTAAAATGTAGATTCTGGTTCTTGTAGGTCTGCGTTGGGGCTTAAGTTTTTGCATTTCTACTTAGCTTGGTGATGCGGATCCTATCAGTCCTCACACTTTGAGGACTAAAGCATTTGAAATATGCTTTCTCATGCTAGACCGGCTGGAGTTCAAACCCCAGTTCTGTAACTCATTACCTTGGTGAACCTAGAGAAATCACTAAACCTCTATGTGTCATTTTCCCTGTCTATAAAGGGGAATAATAGCAATGCATCTTCCACTTAGGCTTAACGTGAGGATTAAATGAGATGACATGTTTAAAATATTGCAGCAGTGCCTGGCACAGAGTTTAAGGGCCAATATTATTATTACAAATCAAGATGCTGAATAATTTGACTTTTACATTCTTCTACAAACTAATTTCTACTGCTGCAGTTATGCCCACCTCCTGTTCCCCACCTGCACATATCCTCACATTCTCTTGTTCACCATGCTGAGTGTCCTTCAGCAACTGAGAAAACCAGGACAAATACCTCTTTTCTCCTGGGCCTCCAAGGTTCTTTACTATGGTGCACTCTGCATATAGACATAGCTCACCTCCTCCACTGGGCAGAACCTCAGTCACCCTCACCTTTCAGGTCTCAGCACAGTTAACCTGTCCCCTGGGAAGTACTTACTATCTTTCTCCAAAGTCAATGTTTAGTTCCACTTTTTTGTATTCTTATACTATCAACATGCCCTATTGGGCACACATTATAATCTCATTTGTCTGTATCTCCTATAAGACGTTGTGCTCCATTAGTGCAAGTTATTGCAGCAATTATCACTGAATATCTAGCATTACACACACATTCCTTTGCAGGTCTTAGGTAATCAGCAAAGACTGTGTGTATTTTATAGACACATTTACAAAGTCCTGTAGAATGAAAATTGGAGAGGGGGAACAAAAAACCATGAGATCTGGGATGACAAATGGAAAATAATGGATATAATAGGGTGAACTTTTATTTAAATGCCTCTGGATTGGATTATGAGCCAACTGGAAACACAATATATTTATATATATATAGAACAATATATGCAAATATATATATATTTTTAATATATATTTAACAATACTTGTTCTGACCTATGTATCATCATTTATTCTATTAAACTAATGCTGCGATAGTGCAAAACTGAAAGCAACTTGCGTGGAACTGAAATAACTGTTCCCTGAGCTCCAACCTGGGTATCTTTTCTGAACAAGGTGGTAGCTTGTTTATCTGAAAGTACAGACATATGATGAAGATAACATGAATTCAATCCCATAGGGACTCATTAGCTCACATAAGATGCTAAAGTATCTCAACCTCAAGAAGTTTTGTACTCACTAAATAAATAAACAAGACTAGAAAGTCAGTGCAAGAGTGATGATGCGATTTAGAGAAAGGAATCAAATCTTTGAATTTGACCCACATATGAGTCCTCTGTGACCTTGGACAAATTAGTTTGTGCTTGACCTTAATAAAGATGGGATAATAACAACCATCTTGTAGAATTTTGTATTAGAGTAATAGTAACAATAGTCATTTTAATTATTTCTTGATATAAGCTTGTCACTACTGGTTCTTAAGCCCACCAGACTTGATGGTTAGCAAAGCTTTGAGAAATTCTTTCATTCATTTTGCCAAAGCAATGCTCACCCAACAGATTCTGAGCTTCTGAAACATTTGGAGACTCTCAGAGCCTCAGATGTTCTTCAGGGTTAACAGGAATGATGTTGGTTGGAGCTTGGCAATCCGTGACAACTATTAACATCTAACTGAAGCTTGCATAAGACTAGCCTCCACAATAGCCTCTTGACTCTATTTGAACTCTCTTAGCACTGCTACCTTAATTTGTTACATATCTTTCCCTGCTTTGGTCAGGAAGGTGTTGTCGATCCCATAGTGCCAGGGCCAGGCTCATCCTTGGGAGTTATGTCCCATGTTGCCAGGGAGACTTTCATCTGTGGTTGTCACATCCCATGTAGGGAATGGGGTAATGATTTTACTTGCAGAGTTGGGCTTAGAGAGAAAGATTGCGTCTGAGCAGCCCTGACCAAGACAGGAAAGGTCTCTGCTCTCATTTTGTGACACTTAAGCATTCCTTAAGAATTTACACATTGAGCAATGTTTAGGTGAAAATTAAAATGACACTAGCTCGTAACCAAAATTTATCAACTAATACAGTGAATGTTTGGTTTCCAAAGGAATAATAACAGATTTCCCCTACTCCCACCCCTACTGTATATGCAAGATTAGCATAAACACCCTGAGATCAACACCTCACATTTCCAAAGCTGTAAACTTGTAACTGCTGAGTGAAAGCTGTGAGCACTTTGACTACAATTATTTTCCTTTGATGGATGCTGAGATCCAACATTGTCTAGAGCCCTGAAACAGAGAACTGATACAAATTAAAGCTGGCTTGAAATCTAAAGTTGTCACCACCACCCCCACCACCAACACATGACTTCCTTATCAAAAGAATAGCTGGTAATTATCTACTAATGTTATCACCAAAGTACAGGATATAGCTCTGCCTTGTATCTTTTTAACTCACAACGAGTAGGTGGTTGATTATTTTGCTTCAGACCTAAATATTGAAAAAACTAGTTAACGTCAATTCCCACCACCTCCCATATCACACACCACACACATTCACATACTCACACATACATGCACCCCCATTATGCACACACCACTGCTTCATTTATTAGGTGAGGATCCAGAAAATAAAGTCAAATGTAGTTTGTGGCATTTCTGCCCCAACCTCACAATAGTAACGATAATAAACAAAAGAAACAGAAAACTAGTTGCCTTGAATATTGGAGGGGACATATAGCTTCCTTTGAAGATAACTGTTTCCTATTGCCACAGCTAGTGGCAACAGGGGCTGCAGTAATTAAAATCTGGAGTGTGGGATGCAAATAAAGAGAAAGTTTTCGTTTTTTCTCTTCCTATTTTTGGAGAATCAGAGCAATAAGCAAAGCCACCATTGTGCATGAGCTTTCTCCCACCACCTCCTGCCATTTATTTACGAAAACAAAAACAAAAAGGAAATGGCTTCCATTGGAATCCCAGAAGTCTGGTTGAATTTTTTTCACTAATTCTTTGTCAGCTTAAAAACAAAGCCAATTTGCCTCTCTGAATGTTAGTTTCTGTCACTCATTAGAAAAGGGGGAACAAACCAGACAATTTCAAAAATCCCTACTAGATTTGAGAGTTCTGTAAAATAATGGGCTTGGATCCGAATTGAACTTTTATAGGGAAGGAAAGATTTCAAGATGACTGCAGCACTAAGAGGCTTTATCTCTCATTACCTTGGACCATTTCCATTTTGCTTCAAATGAAGCAAAGGATTGATTCCTTTTCCCCAAGTTTCCCTACCAACAATGTTTTCTTCTTCTACTCCTCCTCACCACTTCTTTCTTCTCATCCTCTTCCTCCTCTTCCTTGTTCCAATGATTGAAATTTATTTTGTTTTGTTTTTAAAGTAAATCATTACAGAAAATACTGGTTGTGCTCCTAATTTGTTGATGTGAAAATTAATTCTTCTTTCTTTTCTCTTAAGAAAGCAAAGCCACACAAGGCACACCTGCAAAATGACCAAAATGGTAGTATATGCAAGATTGTCTATAAAGAGATCATTAAATTGGCATCCAATTTTGGCCGATCTTAAAATCTCTTTGATTTGTAGTTTAAAAACTGCTCTTAAATGGGTCACTCACTAGAAACTCATAATCTTATCTGAAAAGAAGGTTGTTAGAATTAATTTGGATTACCAGTGTATGTATTCTCTATAAATTAATTTGGATTACCAGTGTGTGTGTTCCCTATAAAGTTTTGGAAAAAGCTTTTTAGAAAATACGTTCCATTTCTCCTAATTTTTCTGGAAAAGAATATTTACTAGCAGAATCTCTCTTTGGGACTCAGTTTCCATATCTATAAAAAGAGATATTGAAACTGATTTATCCCTCCCCAGTCGTATGTACCATGATCAAGAACAAGTAATTTGAGCAAATAGGTTTAGTATTTTTATTTATGCTAAGATTTCATACATCTTTTGGAAAAGGCAACTCATGTGTTTGGTACAAATTCAAAAGGTGCAAAAGTCTAACAGTGAAAAGTAAATCTTGCTACCCTTCTTGACCCTTCATCACACCGTCACTTATGGTGACTTTAGGTATTTTTAAGTTGGATGTCTTCTGATGGTAAGCAAAGATTAGCTTTAATCAATACCATATGTTACAACATTATTAGGATAAGAAATTATATACATTCTTCAGATTGTGTTGGGTGCATGGGTGGTTCAGTGGTAGAATGCTTGCCTTCCATGCGGGAGACCTGGGTTCGATTCCCAGACCACGCACCTATAAAAAAAATTGTGTTATTTTTCATGCCATTACTTTATTTCCCTAGACGTTCTTCCTCAGCAATTTTTTTTATTTGAATACCTCAAATGTACCTTCAGGCATTGTGATATAAATTATCTCATTTGTTGCATGCATAGTTCTATCTATGGATATAATTTCCAATTTTAAACAAAATTTGCAGGGCAAAATATAAAAGTCATGTTTTGCCATGTATGTTTTTAGATCATTGCATAATGCCTACTAGGATGCTGATAATGAAATTTTTAAATAAAGTATTATTGTATCTGTCCCTCCAAATCATGAAAATAGCATCTGAAAGTTAAGAACCTGGAGGTAGAGTGAAATTGCATGCATGCGTGCCTCATGAACAACCTTTAGTGACGGGCTGCAGAGAAGTGCCCGTTGATAGGGTCTGGGAGAGCTCCCTGCATCGGAGGTCTAGCCCTGCCCTACGCAGTCCCCTGCAGACTCAGTGGGAGTTTAAAGGCTGCAGTGACCATGATTTTTGAAAAAGTGAATTCCTATCCCACAGCAACACCTATTAGCCAAACTGCTTGTAGACTTAGAAAGGGATAGGACATGTGTATGCTTTCACGTGGTCTGCAGTTCAGAGGAAAAGAAAGGTAGTATCTCTGGAGTCTCCTCCCTGAGTATTACAGAAAGGATGCGCACCGTACTTCCACCTGCAGAGCCCCTAGTCACTAGGGAATCATACAAATTCCAAGACTGGAGGATGCTACCACCTATTTTCTTGGCATTGAGTCATTGTCAATTTCAATAAAAGCAGAAATACTCTTAAATTAGCATGTTTTATCCCAAACATTTTTTAAAGATACCCATTGGGCTCTGTGCAGCTCCAGTCAGAGGAAAGAAATGAGTAAAACATGATGGTTACTGTCAATGAGCTTACAATTTGGTTATAAAAAATAAAACAATAAACCCCAAGCATTTGTAATATGAGGTAAAATATGAAATATATTGAAGAAAAACAAAAAAGGCTTTCACATTGAATTTGGCAATGCAACTTCCAGATGTAGCCTCAGTGTCTGTCTGGGTCACTGGCATCTGTCATTAGATGCAAAAAGAAGCTGGTAGAAAGTATAGGATGCATCACTGGAGCCCCTTTCTCACTACTGAAAAGCAGCTATTAGTTTTCAGATACTGATAGCAGTTCAGAGCACGATTGGAGGTTATCATCATAAATACTGACACAATTACTACCTTTGAGGCATGCCTCCAAGTCATATTTCATTAATTTTCTGGAGAATATAGAAGGTAGAAGGGGGGGTGTTTGCTGACTTACATGAGGTCTTCAGTATCCTTATAGACTCCTTCTCTAGGAAACCAGGTTTACTTGGCAAATTCGATATACAAGAAATACTTACCTTGCCCAACCATGCACTAAATACTTTAAGATAAAATATCTCTTTTAATTCAGTTTTTCTGTATAGTTGGCACTGAATCAGTCCCTCAAACAAGCCTTTGAGGAGACACTGACACAACCTAGGGACGGGATTTGCTCTTTAAGAACACTTTTTCTAGGCACAATGAAGCAAGGAATAGAAGGACAGACCTCAACTTAAAACTACTGAAATGACTGTGGATAGCAGGCACCATTCATTACACTATTACCACTGTGGTTCATCTGGTATCAAAATTGCACAGACAAGCCTAATAATTGGTTTAAAGGTAGAAAGTAGGTATCTGGATAATCCAGTTTCATGCTAAAAGCCAGAACTCTCTTGATCTTGAAAATGTTCTTATACGCCCATGAGGAAAAATCAAGGACAGCATTAACCTTAAATATTTTTAAGAGTCCTATATTCTCATCGTAAAAAAAATAATAAAATGCTTGATAAAAAATAGTAATGGTTTTACTTACACATTCCATGAGCTATATTTTACCTTTATTCTCGTTATAGCTGCCATAATTGCATGATTCTGAATGCAATCTCTCCAAGAAAATCATATGGGGCCCCTTTTTCTTTGTTGGTATCCATAGAAAAAACCAGATGGAGAGCTCTAGTCAGCTGTTTTGTTTCATGGGAGAGTGGTAGTTCATCAGCTCTCAAGAGAATTCATATTTGACCTCTCCACACAAGACATTCAGTTTCCAACAAACTGGGCTTGTAAATATATCCCTAGAGGTTAATATCAAACATTCCACCACAATTCTATGATGCTTGTTTTAGGTTATTTTTGATTGATGGCCTGAAGTTATAGCTTAGGTTATTTTTAGAAATGTTTGTTGAGTTTCTAAAATGTAATGGTTGAGAAGGGAAGAAAATAGGCTCATCTTTTAAAATGGAAACTATAGTTATAGCTCGTTTATTATCGAGTCAAGTATACCTACCGCAGACTTATCCATGACTTTTCCATTCATCCATCTCACTTGATCCTTGGGTAAAGTCATAAGCTGCTGATGTTTTTATCATTTCATAGCTAAGGAAAGAAGGCCCAGGAAGAGTAAATGGCTTCCATAAGAGTGGACAAGTTATAGTTAGTGCTAAAGTGACCAGAGCAAAGAATCTGAGGCTTCCGATTTCTAAGATCTAAAGACATTTTGCCTTTAGCTATAAACCAAAAGCAGATAAGGAAGTGCACACAGGCCTGCGCAACTCCATGCTCATTACCAGAAAAAAATAAAAGGAAAAAAAAATCCTGAAAGTAGAACCTATTTACTGGTTATGCTAACTCATTCATATTTTAAAATATGTGAATTTTATATTTTTATGTTATAGAACATGTACCTATCCCAACTGGCCTGTTCTACACAGGCTAGGGAGGTTTTGTTTTTTCCATACATCTTATTTAAGTCCCCTAAATTTTGTCAGTGTAGTTACCTATTACTCCTACAACACTTCAGCTGACATCATATGTCCCAGTGGACAACGACTTTGCAATCCTGGTGAAGACATGATGTATGTGTTAAACACCCAGCTCCAGAAAGATCAATGCAGCTTCCAATGAAGAACTGAAGTGTCTGATCAAACAGAAATAAAAAATTTCTTCTGTGGAAGCTTACTAGTGTCCCTAGTTCAGCAAAAAAACCTTTAATAATATCTATAGCTTAACCATCTATTTCTGCTGTTTCTTTGATATATTCCTCAGTTGATATTCAAAGCAACTGTCATCTTCAGCCCCCTTCTCAGGGAAAGTGAAAGGACTCCCCCAACATGGACAAGCCCTTAGAACTTTGCCCAGTGCTTCCTAACCTTTATTCTCTGCACTTGACACATCTGACACACATATAACGGATATGAATTTGTTCACTATTCAAGCAAGTAGATTCTTTCTCTTACGCACTCCAGACTTTATCCTTTATTCTCCTGGTAGAATCCTCTTTGCACATGTATTTTCATCAGTCCTTGTCTTTGAAACCAAGTTGTTAGATTGTAGGGAAGTTTTATTCATTCATTTGTTCAGTCATGAAGCATTTACTGAGGTGCTGCTATATCAGGGCCAGAGGCACAGAGTTGAATTAAGCAACATCCTTGCTTGTTGAGGAGCTAACAAGGATAGAGTGAGAGAGAGAGTCACACAGTGTGAAACTGTCACAAAATGTGTCAAAAGGCAGGCAAACACACGAATGAACTAATGGAAAGCAACTGCTCTGTCCTGGTGGAAATGTGAAATCTATAGAGAGAAGTTTTTTGTTGTGTTTTGTTTTTGTAATTTGATCGATGCAGCAACTCATGAAGTAGACAAGATAGGTGGGTGACAAGAGGGAGTGTAATATAGGTGGGAGAAATGTTGTGTGCGAAGGCCAGAAAGCTTTAAGGGATGTGATGTATTTGAGATACTAGGGAGCCATTGAAAGTGGCTAACGTATAAGCAAAGTGTGTGGGTAAAGTCTAGTGGTGGGAAAGGGCTGGAAATAGTATGAAAAGCCGACAAACTAGCAAGGGGCCTCTATGCTAAGTTATGGAGTTTAAGCTTTATTGTACAAAGACAATGTCTACTGGAAGAAGTTTTTCATCAAAGAAAGAACATGTTCGGATGAGTCTGAGAAAGTGTTTTCTTGGGCATTGTGAAGACCGTTCTGGAAGTCCCCAGGGATAGTGAGCTTAGCATTAAAGAACAAAAACTGTGTAGTAGAAATGTCCTTGGTTCCACTCAATAGAGTAAGAAAACTTTAGTAATATCTTCAGTTCAACGTAAGCCACCACAGTCCACCAGAAATATGAGGAAGGTCTAAACTAGTATGTAAAAGATGTTTTTAAAGAGAAATCAGTAAGTCGTGGTACCCAATAAACATATATAGGGGTGGGGGTGGGAGAGAGGAGAGTAGGATGATTGAAATATTTGCCTTAGGAGACTAGGTGGACTGTGCAACTAAGCACTGTAAATAGTTTCTTTAACTTTTCATAAGGTTTAGAGCCATATACCTTGCTCAGTGAGGCTTCAAAAATGCTCCTAACTGGCTATCAGCCACCTGCCTATCCTTAGAGCAGACATTCAAATTAAAATCTTGAAAGAGAGAATAGGTGCAGGTAAATCCAGTTAAGTGTCATTTGAATTAAGATTCTTCATTCAGTTTTGGTCTCTATCCAAGTTTGGTATATCAGTCTCACAGGTTTCAAAGATGTCAACATTTCGTACTGACATTTCCCTGGAGCATTTTAATATTCCCCACACCACTGAGACTGAAATTCTGCCAAGTTCTTCCCTAAAGAAAAACAGAAACAAATCTACTTTACAGAATCAATGAAAGACTGGAATAGGCAATTGAAGGAGTTGTGCAGGGCTCCCAGATGAACACAGATGTATTTCTACAGGCTGAGTGAAGCTATTTTGAATAACCAGATGAAAATTTAACCAGAAAGCCCAGCAGACTTTAAAATAAAAACAGTGCACTTCTACATATGTGAAAAAGTAGTGGTTATGGCCCAATTTGCATTTATTTAGCAAAACTTAGAAATAATATATTAGAGATGAAAGAATCTTAAATATCATTTAGTCTATATCTTCTATTTTAAGACACATCATCACTGTAATTATTTTATGTAGTATTTACTATCCCCATGAGGAAGAAAAAGCTGTAATCAAATCAACAGAGTATCACATAATTGGCATTTAGAATAAAAGATATATGGTAATTCCCTCCCTCAAGTCATGGCATGGAGAAATAAAATTCTTCAAAACCCATTAACATACAGCCATAATTGGAAACAGGAAGACCCAGACTGCATCCTAGTCCATTTTAATTCTACCATAAAAAAGGAAAAGCCCTCTCACTTTAGAAACTTGCAATCTATGATAGGAAAGCAATAAGACACAAGCAGGCAGTCCTTGATTTGCACAGTACTCTGTTAACTGAAACCCATGCATATTGGAACCATGAATTTGATTTGCACAGTCCCACTGTGACGAGTGTTTCGTAAGCGAGAGAGAGAGAACTTTATCACTGCCTCTCTCATATCTACATTGACTTTCTCAGCTGCCTCCTGTTCTTCAGCCAACAAACATCCCCAGATCATCCTTTTCTGGACAACTTCTATGACCACATAATCATGCAAAAACTTTCACTGGATACTGCTATATTGGTCTAGATTATTGTTTCTGTTGACACACATAATGAAGGAATGGTTTTATACATACTACTTTCAGTGTTCATTATCAATTTGTTTTTTAAGAAACCTGAAAAACTAAAACATTACCTATAGAGAAAAGAATATTCATGATATATATTGCAAAGTATAAGAAATAGTAGCCTGGCTTGAGAAATAGAATATTCCCTATATATTTGAAACCGTCTGTGCACCTTCACAATCTCCACAAAATAGATAATCCTGAATTTCATCCTGAGTTTTGTGAGTTGTTTATATGGTCTGGATATAAGTCCTCTGTGGAATAATGAATTGCGATACCTTCTCCAACTCTCATTTTCACTCTCTTAATGTGACCTTTTGACAAACAGATTTTCTTCATTTTAATATAGTCTTATTATTAAATTTTTCCTGAATGGCTAGCATTTTCCTGCCTTATTTAAAAATTATTTCCCTAACTAAAATTTATGAAATCATTCTATATTCTAAAAGGATTATTGTTTGGTTCTAACCTTGAGATCTATAATACACCTGGAAAAAAAATTTTGCATGTAATTTAGTTTTCCAGAGCTGCTATCATGGATATCACACATGGATAGGCTTTTACACAACAACAATTAATTGGCTTATAGTTTTGAGGCTAGAAGAGGTCCAAAATCAAGATATTGGAAAAGCTTTCTTTCTCCCTAAAGACTGAAGCCCTGTAGTGCTAGCTGCTGGCAATCCTTGAATTTCCTTAGTTTTAACCTCTGCTTCCGGTCACATAAGAAGTCCTCTCTCTTCTTACTTCTGTAACTTTCGGGGTCTTTTTATAAACCCTCCAGTAACGTGGATTAAGAACCACCCTTATTCAGCTTGGTCACACCTTAACTAAAATTAACATCTTCAAGAGATCCTCTTTACAATAGGTTCAAACCTATGGAAATGAGAATTAAGATTAAGAGCACGGTTTCTTGTGTTTTTTTTTTTTTTAATGGGATACATAACTCAATCTACCACAGATGTAAAAATCAAGTATCATTCTTTTTTAAATGGATATAGAATTGGCCCAGCATTATGACTAAAAAAAATTATTCCTATCCATCACTAATCACTGCTCATATATATAATCACTGCTCATGGTCATGTTATCCATATATTTGTAGATTTGTGTCTGGGTTGTCTATTCTTTTACAAGAGTCTACATATCTAATATCGTGTTTAAATCATCCTGTCCATTTCAGTACCTTTACATTGTCTTGATATCTCATTCTTCATCTCTTTCAAGTGTGATTTGGTTATTCTCGGTCCTTTGCATTTCTTTATAAATTATACAATCAGCATATATAATTCCACACCCTAAAAAAATAACCTGATAGAATTTTGATTGCATTGTATCTACATGGCAGGTAGAGGAGAAATGACACTGCAATAGCAAATCTTCAAGTTCATGAAAATGAAAATGACATATCCTTCCATGTACTTATTTGAGTTTTCTTGATTTTTCTTCAAATGCTTATATTTTTTGCATAGAGATCTCACACATTTTTATTATTTGAGAGCTTGAAAGTAGCATTGTAAAGGACTTTTTTAGAATTTTATTTTCTGTTTGTTGCTGTTATATAGGAATACAATTGACTTTTGTGTATAGATAGACCTTTTATCCAGCATCTTTGATAACTCACTCATCAATTGTAACAATTTATTATAGAATGTTTTGGATTTTATGTACTTGCAATCAGATTATCAGCAGTAATTATAGTTTTATTTGCTCCCTTCTGATTCTTATGCTTTTATCTCTTTTTCTCAACTTAATGCACAGTTTATAGCTTCTGGTATAACACAGAATAGAAGTGGTGATTGTGCATATCTGTTGGTGGTAAAAACATAGATTTTTGTCAATCCAAATGTTTTTATTTCATCCTTATTCTTTAAAGACAGCTTCACTGGGTATACAAATGTGGGTTTTACTTATTTGCTCTTACCTTTATCCCTTTCTTTTGCTTCTAGTGAGAAGTTATCTGCCAATCTAATTGTTGGTGTTTTGAATATTTGTTTTTGCTCCTTATATGTTTTTAAGATCTTATTTATCTCTGGTGGTGTTCTGAAGCTTTACTCTGATATCTATATACATATCATATATATGCATATATAATCTGCTTTCTGAATCTGAGCACTTATACCATTCACTAATTCTGGGAAATTCAATTATATTTCTAATTTTTGCATATTTCTCATTTTCTCTATTATTCTCTTATGAAATTTTGAAAAGACTTAGCTTAAATTCCTTTACTCTGTCTTCCACATCCTTTAACCCTTCTTTTATAATCTCTGTCTCTTTCACTCTCTGTGCTGCCTTGTGGACTATATCTTCAGATCTATCCTCATGTTTGTTAACTTTCCCTTCAACTAATTCTAATCTGCCATTTAATCTGTTTAGTTTTTAATTTCAATGGTATATTTTCATCTGTATAAGTTCTACCACTTCTTTTGCAAGTCCATTATATTGTTTAAATATACAATAAGCTCTATGTCCTTAAATGTTATATTCATTAATTTTACATTTTGAGCCTATTATTTCCCACATTTGGAATTGCTTTGTCATTGTTATTTTTGCTTGACTTTTCCTTGCTAGCTTTTTTCATGCTGTTTTCATTATGATTTTTAAATGTGTGAGCTCATGCTCAATAAAATTTTATCTGTAGGGAGTTTTTCAGACCTAGACTAAAAGAGTATTTTTCCATGGAGGATTTTCTTGTGTTTATGCCAGGGACTTTGGCACTACAATGCAGTTCCACTTAAAGTCTTTGAACCAAAACCTGAGGGTTTTAGACCTTATAGTTAGTATAAGTTCAGGATATGATGCACTGTATATTAAAGGTCTCCTAGCCCAGAAGTTACCCTCGGACATATAGCTACTTCGGAGGATTTTAACCTTTCTAGTTTCCTATATTCCTTTTATTTTCTGGTGACTCAGACCCAGAGATTAGAAACCTGCAGCTACTGCCACCAATATCATTGCCCTATTTTCTTAACAGCTCAGCAATGCACTTTATTCATTTTGTTTTTTTGATTTTCTTTCTTCAGGGTGTTGTTGAGTATATCTACTTTTCTAAACTGTTAGAAGTGATCATCTCTACACTTACTTTTTAATCCCTTGAAATCTGACATTCGCCAAACCGTTGTATCTAAACCACTTCTGAAGGCACCACGTATCTCCTTGTTGACCTTTTCCTCAAATAATATTATTAGCCACCTGTTCTCTCTTTCCCCATTTTTCTAAACACCATGACCTCCTACCACATCGGCTATATCTCCTTCCCATCACATAATATGTATTTTCCCACAAGTTCATCTTAACCTTTTGCCACTTCTCTACTCTACAACTTTCTTTGATGGTTTTGTTCAATCTCATGACTTCAGTTACTACTTGATCTATCTCATCAACTATCAAATATCTCATCTACAGAAAATTTGCCTAAACTTCTTAGGCTAGTGTGATATCTCAATCCATTTTTTTCCACTTGATACTCCATTTATCTAGTTCTTCAAATTCAATGCATTTAATGTTGCCACACAACTTGTGTCTCCATATTCCATCATTCTACCAAGAACTTGTATGTGAAATCCTAGGATCTCTCTCTTTGCCTCTCAAATACATTCCCTTCTTATATCCCATTGCTTCTTGATTCCCATCCACAATCTTGACACATCCCACACAATCCTCTTTACTCTTCATCTAGATCAGGCAATCATAACCCCCAACTTGATCACCCCAAATGCTTCCATCCTTCCCTGATCCCCAACTTTCACCCTCACCAATTTAACTGGAATTAATCTCAGGCTTCTCAGATTTCCAAAAGTGCATTCCAAAAGTTGTTTCTTATTACTTGTTATTTGTTGTCCTTGTGTCTAAAACTTTTAGAATATGTGTGTGTGTGTGTGTGTGTATAATATATATGTGTGTGTGTGTAATTACTCATTAGGGTAAATTATGATTCATGTATTTTATTCCTACTATCTCTTTAATAAATTGAGTTTCTTGATGAAAAGAGCTGATTGATTCTCTTCTGTATTCCCCAAAAGATGTAAAACAATGTTTTTTCTTACATAGTAAGTACAATAATGTATATTGCTTAAGTGAAATTATTGAAAAATAGGCTCCTAAGTGATTTCCATGTCTGTGGCATATCTGCCTTTCAATCACTATTTCTAAATTAATTTTCATAAATCTCAGTTCAAAATATGTCACTTATCCACACTCAATCATCAATGATTGTCTTTTCTATAGAAAAATGAAAGCTCAACTCTAGCTTGGAAGTTAAGCCTTCCTAAACTTGTCTGCAACATTTACCTTCTCAGGCCCTGCAAGCCATTTAGAATTTTTTTTCTATTTTCCATGCATGCCTCACATATTCTAGTACAAGTCCCTTTTCCAATTCTGTTGCTTTATCTGGGGTGCCCTTCCCCCACATCTCTGGGAAAGAACAAGTTATACTGGCTAAGATTCTGGGCTTCAGTTTCTAACAGGTGCAGGGTGGAACTCAAGATCTAGCATTTTTATCAGCCAAATGATCTTGGCCTCTCTCAGCTTTGGTTTCTTCCTCTGTCAAATGGGGATAATAAAACAGAACTCCTCAGTGGGTTGCTGTAAGAGTTCTGTACTCAGGAATCACACAAGAGTGTTAGATATCATTACCATTTTTAATAGTACTTTAAGGGTGGCAGAAACAGATATTTGCCCACTTCAACACCCATTTTCTCCTATGACCCAGAGATTAGAAACCTGCAGCTACTGCCACCAATATCATTGCCTCAACTATTTCTCCCAGCATAAAACTGGTACTGGATCCTGGAAAATCCCAGTCCAACAGCAGCAGAAACACACCTTTCATTTCACTTCCAGCTTCCTATTTTCACACAGGTGCTTCCAGTTAGCAGAGCCAAATTTGCATCAGAAACACTGGCTTGGAAAATGGTAATGTTTTAAGCCATCTGACTTCTGCAACTAGAAGAAGGATAGATCCAAGATAGAGAGAGCAATCTACAGTATCTACCCATAACCTGAATGGATGCCACCTTCTCCAAACGGTTCTTGAATTTTTCCTAGCTAAAAGTTGTAGTCCTTCCTCCTTCCTCCTTCCTCCTTCCTCTAAACTGGTGGTTTTCAACCCTGGCTGGACATTTGAATCACCTAGCAACTGAAAAACACTTAAGTCTCCACCTCCACAAGAAAAGCTCTGATTTAATTGGTTTGGGAGTGGGGGTACACCTTGGAAATTTTTAAAATTATACTGTGCATCCAGTGTTTAAAACTAGTGCTCTCATTATTTATATAATTTCATTTGTGCTTATCACTCTTTACTTTTGCCTATTTATTATAAATATCCTTACTCTTTCTTCCAGATTATAAATTCTCTTAAAATGGAATTAGAATTTTCTTTGTTTTTGCTTAATAGTTTCTCTGAAATATCATTACATCTTTAAACCAATCTTCTAAGACCCTAGTATTCAGTGACAAAAATTCTGGGGTTACATGTCATATCAATTGAGGACTCACTTTGAAGGAAATTTGACACAAATTTTTAATTGATATATCCCAAGTGAATGAGCAGCATTTCTGAGTTCACATTTAGACAATTTGAACGCTATCTAATTGAGGTACATAATTAAAATTAAGTTCTCTTATTGCTCATAATTATAAATCAGCTTTGCTCAAGGATTTTAAATCTTTGAAAGCAAAACTTCCCCAATATCTGTGCAAGTTAACACTCAGGTGAGGGTTCCAGAGATAATAATCACAAAGTCCTGATCTTCTTTCCTACAGCTTTACCTGTTAGAAAATGAATAAAATAAGCCATTTGGCATTCTCTTCTGAATAAGGCATAGAGTTATCATTTCCTAAATATTTAAAAATATTATCAAAGGAAGAAAGGTTTATTTTGTCCAGAACCTGAATTTTCTGAAGCACATAATCTCACTCAACCCGTCTAGATAGCTCATTTAGACAATCAAAACACAGGTAGTCCAGAATAAAACTGAGGGCCTTGAATCCTATATAGCTTAATATAATGCCTGGATATATCCCAGAGTATATTAAGCAGGTAATCAAAAGGTAGTAGGAAGTTCCTTGAGGGATGGGAGAAAAAATATGAACTATTAAACTTTACCACTGGGGAAACCCCTGATACTATGTCAAATATTAGGGACAGTCAAATCAATAGACCAAGTCATTGATCTTGAGGTTTGCTTTTGTGAAGTGTATGCATGTAGCAGAGAAACTTAGCCTACATATAGGCATGCTTAAGAGTCACCTCCGGAGAACCTTTTTTGTTGCTCAGATGTGACCTCACTCTCTCTACGTCCAACTCTGCAAGTGAAATAAATCATTGCCCTCCTCCCTACGTAGGACATGACATCCAGGGGTGAAAATCTCGCTGGCAGTGTGGGAGATGACTCCTAGGGATGAGTCTGGCCCTGGCAACATGGGATCAACAATGCCACCCTGACTAAAAGAGGGAAAAAGAAGTGTAACAAATAAGATGTCACTGACCAAGACAGTCCAAATAGAGTCGAGAGGCCACTCTGGAGGTTGCTCTTAAACAAACTTCAGTTAGACATTGCGGCCTATCATAAGTTACCAGACCTCAAGCAAAGCCATCCAGCCAATCCTATAGAACACCTAGGGCAATATATAAGATTCTATAAAGGTTCCATACACTAGGATAACTTTCCAGAAACCTACAACCGCCAGAGGGGTCCTTGGACCAGATAGGTCCTGAAACCTAGAGGGAACAGCCGTTCCAGAACATCAGCTAATTACATCTCCCTACCCCTTATCATTGACAGCCCTCCCAGAAGGATAAAGGTAGAATGGGCATAGCCCAAATACCTCTAAAGAGTGGAAAAAGATCAAAGATGATGGTGGAGTTACACAGAGAAGGCAGGGTTTAACAAACGAGTATGATTGCTGAATCATTATATTGATATTTCTTTTAGTCTCCAGTATCTTAGAGCCGCTAGAAGTAAAAACTAGAGATTGTGGAGTTGTAACCCATACTGAACTCTGAAATCTGTTCTACAACGAATTGTTGTGCTGTGCTTTGAAATTTATTGCTTTTTTGTAGATATGTCATTTTTCACAAAAGAGAAAAAGTGATGATTAAAAAATTCTAGCCTCCAATGTTCTGGAGCAGCTAGAAAGAAATATTTGAGATGATGGTACGGTGGCCCTTGACATACTCTGGGATCTTTCGTATCACTACTTGTTGAAGAGTGCTTTGAAAACTATTGTTTTTTTTCTTTCTTTGCTTTGTACATATGTTATATTATATGAGAAAAAAAGTTTAAAAGGAATAATTTTTAAAAATATTAACATTAAAGATGAAGAAGAGGAGAAAGTACAGAATGACGTTTAGGAGAAAACAAGATGTCTAAAAAGTAATTTTGGGGGGATGGGAAAATTAATGCTTTTATCTCTTCTGCCTGCTCCCACCTCCCACTTTAGAACCACTTGTGTTAGAAGATAGCTTTAAATAGTTTCAAGGTCTTTATTATGAATATAACCAGCTGAAAATCTATTCTCAACTCAAGACTCACTATTTCCCAACTTCAAATGAGATCCTGTACCATTCTCCTTTCTACTTTTCCCTTTCCTTTCCTGCTAAACCAAGACCTATGCCTCCTTCCTTCCCTTCTTCCAAAGTTTTCCAACAGGTTAACTTCCTTGAAGTCTTTCTAGAAAGCTCTAGTACTCTAGCCCTTCACTCCCCTTTCTTTCAGTTCCTGCCAAGTAACACTGTATGATTCTAGTAGAATGTGTATATTTATATGGTTATAATATCCTTATTTTTAAGAAACAATATTAAGATTTGTTCTTATCTTCTCAGTTAAATGGTAGATTTCATGAAAATGAGGACTGGATTTCTTTTAGTATATTTTTTACAACCCAGAATAAGAGAGTAAAAATTGAGTTTGTTCTCTTATCTCAAATTATATTCATCATTACTAAGATTGTAGCTAAGCTAAGAGAACCCAGACTTCTTGAAGGCAGGGAGCTCAAATATCCCTGAGTATGTATTAGATAAATCCTGACACAGACTAAATGTCTGCACTCACCGTAAAATTAAATAAATATAAAATTGTAAGGTTTTAAGAAGTTGGACTGACTTTGCTCTGACTTTACCCAACTCTCTAAAGTTGCTTTTTAAAAACAATATGAAATAGTGACTTGTATTATAACCATGGCACTTCTCCTTTAATAAAATGAAGAAAAGGCGATCTACTTTGTTCATTATTTTCTGTGAATCAAGCCCATTTTATGGTTAGGATTTAGGATGGGAAAGACCATCTAGTCTTGTATTTATATTTAGACTTTTTACCTGAGGACCAGATGAAGTATCATTATTGTAATATATTGTTGTATTTAACATACTGTTTAAAGTTAGGATTACCACTAATTTTGTTGTTTCTTCCTTTTATAATATACCTTGCAAAATGGAAGTACTCTAGGAGTTTCAAACTCTTCATAGACTATGCTTCATGATGCTGTTAAATGCATCAAAAAAGTAAATATTAAAAATGATAATGCAATTTTTTATTTAAAGGGATAAAAATTAAAGGTATATGCCTTATGATACTACTAAGAGATAAACTCTTGATCACTGTAAATATGCACTTGTATTTTAAAACTTTTCAAAGGAATTAAATCTATTTTCCTCCTGTTTTCAAGCCCTCTGTAAGCCTTTGAGTGTATTTGTATTAACTAGGGATGGATATTTCTGTAAAATTAATCAAATAAGGAATTCAATGTTCCTTGCAAATTATTTTGGCCATGTTCCATTGAGGACTTTCTAATCTGAATTTTCATCTTTCCTGGGAAAAGACACACATGTTCCAAATCCTCAGTCTTTTCTCTACTTATTAGTGAAGGACAATAAAGCAAAACTGCAATACCCAGAGTTAATGATGACATATATTCAGCAAGATGCTCTGCTGGAAACTTCATCACTAAAAATAAGTGAAGGCAAAATGCATGAGAGTAATACAAACTTCCATTTTAAATGCTGTAAAAGCATTATAATAATTAACTGGTCTTCTGATTTTGCTAAAGTTAAAAAACAAACTTCTGGGTGGAAAGCTAGAAAATATTCATAACTCATAACAAATTGTAATAAATCTAATGACGATGAATTCCATTTTCAAAAGAAAATCAGTGGTACTACTTATGACAGCAATGAAAAATTCAGTCAGTGCCTAATTAAAGCCTTTGAAAGCCATATATTGCTCTAACATGGTTTTTGTAAATTTACAGGATAATCTGTTTCCTTCTCCTGGCCTTGGCTTCACGTTTCACATTGGTTTTCCATTTTGCAAGACACTGCAGTTATTACTCATTTTATAAACATGTTCGTTGAGCACTAAAGCCCAAAGAAGCTTATAACTGTTTCCTATGATTGATGGTTTTATATGCAGTTTTGTAACTGGGCAATCCCTTGACAGTGGTCACAAAAACATCACACTTGGACTGAATCCTACCTACTGAGCAGCATTGACAATGCCCAGTTGGCAAGTGGATGTACAAGCTAAAGCTAGTAAAAAGGTTGGGAAAAGCGATAAGATTTTGGAATCATCGTTATGTTTTTGGTAGTTGAACCCAGAGATATGGAAGATGCCTCAATGGAAAGATATGTGGTATAAGAAGACTGTAGAAGTAACAAAGAAGAATACACCTTGGGTACTCAATAAAGAGGTGAAGAATAAAATAATAGATTTAAAATGACAGTGTACTATATGCTTGCTTTTTATTTAACTTAAGAGTAAAAAGAACTGTTCTAATTTCCCTGGAGCTCCTCCTCCAGAACTCTCCAGCTAGACAGTAAATGATGACAGTTTCTGAAAATCCTATCAACAGTTCCCATTTATATCCTTGAGGCAAAGCCACCCTACTTCAACACATATCATACTAATTAATTTCCACATTAGTGCATGACGAATATAAGATGTTTTTCACAATCTGGCTGTTGGCATGATTCTTTTCGTTAACAAAAGACAACGCAATGACAATATGGAAGAGTAGCCTTTCCTAAATTACTCCAAGTGTCACCCTGATTACAAGGATAATTCCTTAATTGGAGGTTTTATCCAGAACATAAAAATTTACTCAGTGCTCATCTCATATTGTATTGAGACTTTATAATTTATCTGATAAACAAAATTTCCTTTTATATACATGAATCATTATCTTATTCACAGGATTGAACCAAAATGACAACCGCTCAATTTGACTGTCAATACTGCACAGCATCACTTCTTGGGAAGAAGTATGTACTAAAAGATAACAATCCATACTGTGTTTCATGTTATGATCGTATCTTTTCTAACTATTGTGAAGAGTGCAAAGAACCTATTGAATCAGATTCCAAGGTAAGTCTTATCCTGAGTCACTGAATTCTTGCTAGAAGCAGCAGATAAATGCTTTGGTGTGTCTCTTTTCCATTAGTGTTGACTCTTAACACTCTTTCTATTGTTCTGTTACTGAATATAAGGATGCTCTAGTGGGGCACTATTCTCTGGGGTCTTCCTTCCTGGAAGTCCATAATTTTCCAGAATATCAATTTCTAGTTTCTTTGTACCCAGGCGTTCAGTTCTCAGCTTATCTCTTTCCTGTTGCATTTCACTATAAACTGTGAGGAGAAAACAGGCTACACTTTCCACATTTAATCTGGAGATCTCTTCTGCTAAATATCCAAGTTCACGGCTTTTAAACTCTGCCTTCCAGCCAAAGCCACTAGTGAACTTTGCCAGTTTATCTGCAATTTTAAAACAAGGTTCACTTTTCTTCCAGTCTACAATAACATGTGCCTCATCTCTGTCTAAAGCCTGGTCAGAGGTATCTTTAGAGTCCACATTTCTACCAATCATCTCTTCAAAGCATTCTAGGCCTTCTCTATCAAGCTTCTCACAACTCCTCCAAAATCTTCCCCTTATCCATTTAAAAAACTATTCCAACATAGCTTGGTATTTGCAAACTGCAGCGGCACCCCACTCTCCAATACCAAAATCTGTTCTAGTTTGCTAGCTGCTGGAATGCAATATACCAGAAACAGAACGGCTTTTAAAAAGGGGAATTTAATAAGTTGCTAGTTTACAGTTCTAAGGTTGAGAAAGTGTCCCAATTACAACAAGTCTATAGAAATGTCCAACCTAAGATATCCAAGGAAAGATACCTTGGTTCAAGAAGGCTGATGAAGTTCAGGGTTTCTCTCTCAAGTGAGAAGGCACATGGTGAACACAGTCAGAGCTTCTCTCTCAGCTGGAAGGGCACATGGCGAACACGGCGTTGTCTGCTAGCTTCCTCTCCTGGCTTTTAGTTTCATGAAGCTCCCCAGGAGGCATTTTCCTTCTTCATTTCCAAAGGTTGCTGGCTCGTGGACTACCTGCTTCATGGTGCTGCGGCATTCTCTGCTCTCTCTGAATCTCCTTCACTCTCCAAAATGTTTCCTTTTTTATAGGACTCCAGAAACTTATCAAGACTCACCCAAATGGGTGGAGACATGTGTCACCTAATCTAGCTTAACAACCACTCTTGATTAAATCACATCTCCAGGGAAATGATCTGATTACAGTTTCAAATACAGTATTGAATAGGGATTATTCTGCCTTAACAAAATGGGATTTTGATTAAAACATGGCTTTTCTAGGGGAAATACATCCTTTCAAACCAGTGCAAAGGACCTTATGAGTTACCAGCCAATCAAGTTCCAGGCACTATGCTAGTACTAATATAACATATGCTTGAATTCTTACAAATGACCTGAGGTAGTTTAGAATGCTAAAACTTAAGGAGTAATTTGCCCAAAGTTAGGCTGCTGAAATATTGAGTATTTCTGGAATGACAAGGATATATAAATGAATACAGAAATTGTTAGAAGCACAAAGATTCGAGGTCTGTTTTGTGACCTCAAAACCAGCCTCTTCTCCACTCAACTCACACATGTAGCCCATTCCTCCTACAATGCTCATTATTGTAGCTTTTTTTTCATTTTCCCCTTTTATCTAATTAGGTGATGTTGAAGTTTGTTTATAAAGTATCAAACAGTAATAGGATACTGCAACCCAAAAATAAGAATCGTTCTGTAAAAAACCTCATTTATAGTTTGCAGAAATAGGGGAAATAGTGAAGAGTCTGTTTCCCAGCTGATTTTAGTGACCAACCAAGAAAGCCCCAGGCTGTAGCTCTTAATTATCTCTGAGAGTTCTCCTTGCTATGGGCTCCAGTATCAGTAACAACTTTCCTTCCAGCTACCAGCACAACCTACTGGCACCAGAGTCCTGAGAGTATTCAGTTTTGTCTTTTAAAATTGCCTTGTCCCAAATACATTTAACTAACTTTTATTTACTGTCTCGAAGGATCTCTGCTATAAAGGCCGGCACTGGCATGAAGGATGCTTCAAGTGTGCCAAATGCAATCATTCTTTGGTGGAAAAGCCTTTTGCTGCCAAGGATGAGCGCCTGCTGTGCACGGAATGCTATTCTAATGAGTGTTCCTCCAAGTGCTTCCACTGCAAGAAGACCATCATGCCTGGTGAGATCACAAGGCGCCTCCAGTCCCTATGGAAGCTGCAGTCGTTTTAATTAAGCCCAAGCACAATAAGAGGGCAGCAGCTAACAGAGTTATCCCTGGTTTTGAGAAAGACACTCCTGCTATCTCTTGATCTCATTTATTATATTTTGAGAATGTAAAATATTAATTTTATCTTGAACAAGTAAGTTACAGGGCTCTGTGTCTGCCTGTAAAAGCCAATTCATAGAAACATTTTGAACCAGAACCTGAACCAACACTGAATAAGGACAGAATTCATATCAACATTATGAACCCTACTCTAAATACCTTATCCTAGGCATAACCAAAGTCAGAAATAAAGAGCTCATCATTGGAGAAAGGGGCTAACCATCATTTTGTAGCTTATCACGAATTGTTTGAGGGTTACTCATCATTATTCCCCCTGAGGGAAGACAAGTTTAAAAAAGCACAAATTCTCTATTTCTTCTTCTTAATCCCTATGGACAGCAGCATAAGAACATGATTCTCTCTCCCATTTTCTAATGGATTCAAAGATTTTCTATGAGACCATAATGGATGACATTAATCTCAGGGGTTTATGTCCCAGTCATTTTTAATATCCCTGAGATAATTATTCTGACCCAATTTGTTTGAAACCACATCCAGTCATTTAAAGTCACTACCTTTTAGTAGTTTCACATCTCCAAATCGTAGTCTACATGAGACTTGAATTGTCAGTGACATAGTGATTCGCCACCATCATGGCTAATGAGCTCTATCAAACTTTCTTTTTTAGATGAATATTTCCAGAATTACAAAAACAGAATTTTTCCATAAGTTCAATTAATTCATCACCTTTACTCTAAAAGTTATTTTGAGTAATTTGACATATTTTTTGCTTAAACAAAATAAAATTATGGTTGACTTGTACTAACAGGTTCTTACTTTTGGAATGCAGGTTCTCGCAAAATGGAATTTAAGGGAAACTACTGGCATGAAACCTGCTTTGTATGTGAGCACTGCCGACAACCAATAGGAACTAAGCCTCTGATTTCCAAAGAGAGTGGCAATTACTGTGTGCCGTGTTTTGAAAAAGAGTTTGCTCATTATTGCAACTTTTGCAAGAAGGTAATTATCTGAGGAAGATGAAGCATGGGGAACCTTCCAGGCTATTGTTTTTTAGCTGAATGAGTATAATTGGAGCAACCTCATACTTGCCTTTACACATTCAGGTTAGCTTTGAATTCCAACCTGTCCAAAACCACCACCTATCACAGTGAGGATGGCCATCTTATTTTGTGTGTATGTCCTTGTTCTTGAACTTCATATAAATGGAATCATACTGCGTCCAGTCTTTCCATATAGCTTCTTTCAATGAACATATTTGAGATTCATCCATGTAATTGTGACTTCCAGTAGTTCATTCTTTTCACGTCCATGGAATATATCATTGCACGAACACACTGCATTTTATTGATCTATGCTCTCGATAAGGAACATCTGAGTAGTTCCCAGGTTTTCTAAAATTCTGTTGGCAACCATATCTACCATATTCAGAACATTAAAGAGGTGGCATTTCTCCAGAGATCTGATGCACAGAGATACTCTCAGCTGACGAAACCTCCATCCCGTGTCCAACAGGCTTTTAATCTAGCTCAAATGATCTGGGTACTTGCTAAATCCTTCACCTCATCCTTCCCTTTCTTCCTCGTCCTTTTCTTCTTCTCCACCTTCTTACTCCTCTCTCACCATCATCATCATCTCCATCAATGTCATTATCATTGCAGCTAATAACTTCCTGAATACATACCATGTGCCATAAAACTCTACCTAGAGCAGGAATTTAATAATCCAAACAGCTCAAGTAACTTGATATTCCAGTTCCATTCATCCACTCTTAAGCAAGAAGTCACGTCTTTTAGGAGAGAGAAAAGTCTCTTTAAATATGAGACTATTGAATCCATTTAGTGTAACTGTTTCAGAGAAAGAGGGGTTTGCCTCACAGAATGACATAAGGAACCAATTTAAGCAGGTTGGTTGACTCCTCACATTATGTAACAGAAGCACAGATGTCTTCTTGGTTTGAGTCTTTTGTATATCTGAAGAGTGGTTTGGCAAACTCAAGAGGGTAACGATAATTAGGGGAACCCAGTAGGTCTAAAGGCAGAATGATGGTAGAGAGAGAGGCATGTCTGTAGAATTATTGAATAAGTGAAGAGCTGGAGGTGGTTTCCTTCACTTCCGGGTCCAGGGTATCATGTGGGGCCTTTTGACTTGGTTCAAAACATATTTTCCAATAGGGAAAAAAAGTCATTTTTGAAGTAAATTCCATCCAATTCTTTTTTTTATACTCTAGGGTTTTATGTGAAAAATAACTTATTTCTGTCACATTGATGAAGGCCTATTTGTATTCCATAAAATATATGTTGAGATTCTCTAAGAAATCCTTTTGACCTGTGAGGCATCATACATTTAAAATGACACTGCAGATTGTAATGAGAAAGCTGAATCATGAAAACATATTGGATTCGTTCAGCAGTTTCTAAATATGTTTGATCTATGGACTACTTTGACAAATCTCTTGAGATCATTTCTAAACTTGAATCTGGAAGCTAGAAGTCCTCTCTCAACAACTGCATAAGCAAACACATGTGCACACACACACAATGTAATTTTCTAGGTGTATTTACAATACTGGTACTGCTTTTAAGGAGACATGAATTAACTCTCTTAAGTTATGATTATTAAATTGCACTATAATGAGTTCTGGAAATTACAGCTGATAGTTACATGACATGAAACCAAACTATACCTGGAGATCTACATTACTTTATCAGAACACTGACTTAGAAAATGATTTTCAAGCAGCAGTAAGATCCTATGACCTTATGCCATATGAGGTTCCAAAGAATTACTAGAGACATGCATTTATAAATAGATACTTGAAATAAAATGGGTAGGTTTGTCTACCTGTCTTTAGGGACAGCTAGGCTGGCATTTTTAAGCTACAGTTCTTAAATGTTTATACTAAAATCGTAATGAGATTTATGGGAATTATCTTAAAGGAATCTATGAGACATGGAGAATGCAGATTCTTTTGATGCCATAAAGACTTAAAGGTGAACTTCTCTATGACATCAGGACTAAGCGCTGTTTCAGAGCAAAGCACTGGCATTTCCCAGGTTATAAGAGACTGTGCCTATAGTTGGGACAGGATTTTAAATCATCGAAAATGTATGAAATGTTTGCATTGGTTAGTAGATGATCGTGCCAGATTATTTCCTATTTATTCTTTTCTTATTTAATTTTTAAAGACGCAGTCCTTTAAGGAAAGCTGGATATAAAAATTTCTGAACAAGATGATTCAAGTTGAGGGGAAACATTTTTTTTCAACACAAACCAAAGACTAAAGATAAAGCAAACAAAATAAGCAAAAACACTTGACAATCAAAACCCTTTGAACTTTTTTCATAGATTTTATTGTAGGAAACTAAAATTTATTTCTACCAAAAGTAGGTAATCTCAAACTACAAGAGCTCTGAATTCAAACTCCTCAGAGTTCAAGTAAGTGACATGCATTCTCTGATTCTTCACCTGTCATTTACTGAGAACAAAACCACTATTTCCTCCACTGTGCCTGAGATGAAATTTGTTCTAAATCCTGGGATCAATCAGTGGAAAAGCCAAACTTAGATATTAGACTTCATCGTAGGCAGCCTACTTCTTCAAAGGGAACGCAATTTTCTGCAAGCTAGATTTAATATTCCAGAGTTTCTTCTCCCTAATTAAAAAGATTTTGGTGTATATATCCTTTTATTTTGCTGTGACTACATTTTTGAACTTTCAAATCTTTTAAACATTGCTTGCTTACCATGTGAGTAGGCAAATCAAAGAAATCTTGACTTCTGCTGTGAAGGCCACAGACATTTGAAGTCAGTAGGGGATACTTGGAATTGCTTTACTTCACACACACCACTATGCCTGCCATTTACTTATTCAGAGCAGTATATGCTTTTTCACTTATAAAAACATAAACCAAATTTTCTATCAAATATCTTTAATTTCTAAGATATTTGTTTTAAGATTAAAATAACTTTAGGATTTTTTTTTTCATAAACTTTTAGATCCTAAACAACATGCCAAAAGTAAGATGGCTTAGGATGAGCTCCACATTTTCTATATCTCATTAGAGTACAAAGTCAAAGGAACCATCTCAGACATCACATTGTTTCAGTCATTTGTAAAGCATTGATTTGAGCCTGTACTAGGTTCCCAACAACTTCCAGGACCTCTATAGTCACAGATTTGAAAAACAATATGACTTAATGAGAGCTGCTTAATATTTATCCACCCGATTCTAAATAAGGATGCATTAGTCATTTAAAAAGTAAAATACATAGATTAAACTGGTTCAGAAAAGATATATATATTATAAAGGAATAATAAGCATTTTCTGAAAAAACTTTAGCAAGCCACGCTTTGAGATTTAATGCATACCAATGCCCCTTGCTTTCAGTCTTAGGGGCAAGAAAAGAAAATAGCACAGTTGCCTAGAGCACCCATTTGTGCTAGATACAATATTGAATTGCTTTCCAAAGATTTTTGCCCTCAGTATTTATTCATTCATTCAACAAAGACTTATTAACTTCTTTGTGAGCTCAAAATAATCTTAGCTCACTACTGCATTAATGATTAAGTCCATGGGCTGTGGAGTCAGACTGTGCAAGTCCAAATACTAGCTCTGTCACTTGATAGCTGTGTGTCTATGGGCAAATAACAGAACCTCTCCAGGCCTCCGCAGGTTCCCACCTGTAAAAGGGAAAGGTAATAGCCCCTACCACTTAGGGGTGATGAGAACATTAAGACATCATTCCTTAGCACTGAGGTCGGGAGGCCTGAAAAAAAAAAAAAACTTAAGGAATGTTAATGGTTATTAACAAACGATGGTCCCTGTCTCTCCCATTCAGTATTGCTATTACTGGATATTCTTGGACTCAGTGTAAACTTTTAGGCAAAAGTGGGTTTTCTTTCTTTTTTCCAGCATCCTTAAAAATCAGACATAGAAATAAGAACTTACGATAGAGAATATCTTAGCTATAATAGCAGATCTTTGAAGACCAATTAAAAAAATCAGAAAAGAAAAAGCAAGGAAATCAAGAATCGGCTTCTCAGTCTCCTGCACCCACTATGGCCCTACATGTTTTCTGTTCCATTTTGCAGGAGAAAAATTAGGAAAATTTCTCACTAATTCTATTTAATCCCTATAGCCTTTTTTTTTTTTTTTCTTTTTAACCTACAGCACATGGTATTTCCAGGTGTTCTCCCAGGCGAGTACTCACCATGCCTGACCCTGCTCAGCTTCCAAGATCAGATAAATTCAGGTATATTCAGGGTAGGAAAGGTCCTATCATCTTTTTGATCCTCAAACTGACTCAAAAGAATCACAGATGCTTCAAAGGAAAAAAAAAATCCTAACACAAAAAAAATAGATTAGGCCAAAGTACCATTTGTGGACCTGGAAAAGAATCACGAAATTGTATGAATTGTAGCGGCTCCCAGGCTTATCCCTTTTTGTGTGTGATTCTTTGGCAGGTGATAACCTCAGGTGGGATAACATTTCGTGACCAGCCATGGCATCGAGAGTGTTTTCTGTGTACTGGCTGTCGGAAAGAGCTCTGTGAACAAGAGTTTATGTCCAGAGACGATTACCCATTCTGCTTGGACTGCTACAACCATCTTCATGCCAAAAGGTGTGCAGCCTGCACCAAACCCATTACCGGTGAGTTCTTTGCTTGTTTTAATTTTGTCCTACCATGAGACATTTATACTATGTAAAATTCTATATAGTTAATTGAAGAAATGCAAATAAAAAGAAGAGACCATTTTTCATTTACATTTCCTTTTGAGATAAACACATACGGGAGCCCATATGTACATATAAATATTACACAGACCCCGCAAGGAAAGGACAGAAGATAATTTGAGTAGCTCGAGTCGTACAGAGTAATTACATACTAAAACTAATTGTACTGATTCTAAGTAATAGTTCTAGGAAGGAAGAAAGCAGGATGAGCTGAGGTCAGAGAACACTTTAACAAGCAGGTCTGATCATCAGCCAGACCTTTTCAGACTTGAGGAGGAGGAAAATGTACTAATAAATCAGAATATTCCAAGCAAGGGCCAAGCAGCCTTAAAATAGAAGAGGTTTTAATTAAATGCAAGTACTGCATAAAAGATCTGAAGCTGTAATAATTAGGGTAGCATAGGTCAAGAATTAATTAAACTTCATTTTAAGATGCTTCTAACAAATTTTTATTCTCTTTGTCCTCTATTCACTTGCAATGCATTTTAATTATGAATAACTGAAAGAAAACAAGACAGCATTCTACTGAAGAAACAAACTACATGTAAAGTGATTTAAAAAAAACATTGATAGTAAATTGATCCATGTTAAATAGGTTTTCAAGGTTAAAAAAAACCATTGCATTTTCTTCAGAGATAATTATAAGATGTTATTCCTATTCTAAAAGAACCGAAGCTAACATGACACATGGGAAACATAGAGGTTATTCTTTTAGCAATTTATAGTCATTTAATAATGTGGCAGAATTATATGTCAAGTCCCCATTCTTAGTATTTTTAGATTACATTCCATTTTTTAGTTCAGTTAGTATAGCATAGAGTTAAAGATTATTTTAGCCCCTTCCTCTTCCTTCATCTTCATATATATCAAAAAAGTAAGTGCATCTACTGATTAAATAAAAGGCTCCCATTGTAAACCCAACTTGGGGAGCTTTCACTGACTTGCAAAAAAAGTTACCTGGGCAAAGAGAATAAGGTCATGTTTGTCTACACAAGGGCACCACGCTTTTCAGAATCTTAAACACACATATGTGGCTGCATCTGGTCAGCAGTGTGTTTTGTTTGGCTTGCACATGTTGGGAAGCAACAATCTAAACTCCATCTCTGCAGCCAAAAGTTAAAAAGCCTGCCATGGGTGATCAGATACCTCCACTTTTCCGGCATGGTCGCCATCATATGGAGCAGAGCAGCTACACCGCAGCACCGAGGTGTGCCCCTCCCCCTCTTCCCTACATCCTGTCCCCACCCCTCCCTCAGTTAAATCACTTCTGCAGCCCTTGCCAGGACTTGAGTTGACATTTCCAGACTGTTGGACTCCAGAGTCTGTGCTCATAATCACTCTTCTCTCCTGCCTTCTACACAGCTGACAATACAGGCAGCAAAGAGAACATGCCACCGTCTCCACCAATTTTAGTTAGAAAATGGGACGTCAAGAAATCCAACAGTACCTGGAGGTTCGAATTCTATTTAGAAGAACTTACAATCACAAGCCTTCTAAATCATTCAATTTATTCTACAACGCATTTTTTTTTAATTGGGCCAGGAAAAAGAGGTGACTTTAATAGGGAAATGAGAAAATGAAACAACTCCAATCATTTTCTTTCTTTCTTTTTTTTTTTTTTTGCATGGGTAGACACCGGGAATCAAGCCTGGGTCTCCACCACGGCAGGTGAGAATTTTACCACTGAGCCACCATCACGCCACTGTCCAAAAGGGGTTTTGAAACTCTCAGGGGTCCAAATGGCTACTACTGATGTGCAGACAACCTATGAGAGCCCTGAACTTGATGAGCTTCTATTTCACTACATCACAGATTCGTGTATCTAAGTGATTTTTCTAATGGATTGTTGCAGATCAGTCACTGAGACCAGCTGTTCTAGGTTCAGACAAAAAAGGCAAAACACATTGTTCTTCACCAAAATACAAGGATGATAGGGAACAAACTGGCCCCAAAGTAATCCAAATGTGGTATTGTGTATATAATATAGAATAATAAGTTTAAAGTGAATTTCTACATGCTACTTATTTTAATTTTCTCTCTACTCTGTGATTGAGAGGCACCAAGACTGGAATACCTGCAAAAAATTTAAGCTCACTTTAATATTTCTTGATCTAATTCTAATTCTAATGTGTGTGTACTGATTTATATGTATAATGTCTCTCTAGTAGTGCTTCTTTAAAATTGAGCTGTGTAATGCACCATAAGGAATTCTGATGCTGTTATATTTATCTTCTGAAAGATGGGTTTTCATTCAATGCAACAGTAAAACCATGTGTCATCTTAAGAAACAATCTAAGCATTAGGTTGTTTTCAAAATACTATTTTATCTAACCTAATCCATCTATAAATCACCATGTAGAATTTCTTTTTAAATCTCATCACAATGAACTTACTTCATTTTAAAAAAAACTCCAATCCTATCTACATTTTTGTTTTCTCGTCCTTTAAGACATGATTAATCTCTCAAACTTCCTGGGATAAACAAACAGCTTGCGGGCTGGGACATAAGACGCCTTGGTCTGTCCTCTGTCCCTGATGACCATATGACTGTGGGTAGCTGATCCGCTCCCAAGGTCTTCATTATCCTTCCTTGTAGAATAAGAGCGGAACAGGATCACGTCTTAGCTTTCTTCCCTTTATTTCAAATAAAAAATGTCAATTATTTAATTTCTTCAGAAAGAGACACTAATGTTCCTGTTAATATTCTTTAAAAAGGATAAGTTCAAACTTAATTGGTTGAAGTTAAGCACGAAGGCTCTAAGCCACAGGGCCTGGGCTTGAATCTCAACTCTGCTTATCAGCTGGTGACCTTGAGCGAGTTGTTGAATGCTGTTGATATTGCTCCATGAGGGTGAAATGAGGGTTAAATGAGGTAATACATGCAAAGGGCTTAGACGCATACGTGGCTCATAGTCAAGTGCTCAGCAAGTGATAGTCCTTACTCTATTGGTGTGTTAGGAATAAACAAAACCAATAAAATAGGTGTCAGAGATCTGTTTCTTCAACAACTTTTTTCAAATGACTCCAATGACATGAGCAAGTAAACATATCAAAAAATAGAGCAATTTAAAAACATCTCACATGTTGGGTCAGGCCTTTCTTAAATCCCTGCTGCCAAATGTTTCTATTGTTTATTTGCTCTAAAAGTCTAGACTTTGTAGAAGTCTTTGTAAAATTTTAAACTTAACTTTTCCATTTGCCACATGAACAAGACTTACTAAAAAAATCCAAGAAAAAAACTTACGAACGTCAAAATGCTAGGCATGCAATAACTAGTTTTACAAACAGGATGATTTATGTATATATAAAGCATTATCGCTGCTGTCAATTTTTTAATGTTTGGCATAACATCAAGAAAATGCATGTGTGTGCTATTGATTCCCTCTTATTATAAGGTAATGATGATAGCTAGTCAAATTATAAGGTTAATCAAGGAAAATAAAGGAATTTGACGCAAATTCTCCTATGAACTACTAAATTGTACATAAAAATTCCAGAAAGATGGAAACAAAAGTTCAGGTCATTTATCTGAAAGAGAATTCTCATTCACCCTTTTTCACTTCACCATCCTAAAAGGAATATTTGGAAATTATATGGGAACCAGCAGATGAACTATGTTAGCCCTACTCTTTGGGAGATAAGCAAATCAAAGTAAGCCCATAGCACTAAAATCATTTGGAGAAGATTTTGCATATAATTAATGACCCAAGCCTAAGGCATCCCAACATCTTCACAATCCCCATATCATTTTCCTTTTCTACACTGCCTTAAATAAATTCCTTAAACTGCACCATGGAATCCTTTTAGGGAGAGAAGGCTCAGAGTCTCAGTGATGACTCCATTTCTACTAACTTTCTTAGAAACCCTCAAGTTGAAGGGGCAGTAGGCTGACAAGGAACTTCTCAGAAACTAATTATTGGATAGCATGGCCACACTGTCCAGAGTGATCAGACTCACCGACCTTTGTCACAACCTTGGAGGAAGTTGTCTCTGGGCAAGATAATGAGGTCATCACGTTAAGATAGCTACAAGATAGTTTGGATACTGTTCTGTACTTCAGGCTTTAAAAAATTTCATCCTGAACCACACAACATCATCACCCTGAGCAAAAACTAATGATGGAAGAAGAGGGAAGAAGGCTAAAAGTTACTACAGACATGAGGCTAGGAAGTGTACATTTAATTTCATTTTGTCTCCATTTTGCTGCTAGGAAAACTGGAGATTACACAGTAAAAGGGGAAAGCTATACTTAAATATCTCTGAATTTAAAACCTATCTCCTTTTTCCACTATACTAAGCTGTACTTCCTTATTTGCATGATGTAATCCTATCTGTTTCAAAATAATGTGGTTGGGTCTAGATTCTACCTACCTCTGTACCTGATGGACAGATTTGACTGGGAATCTGAACAGTCCCATAAAAGGAATGGTGCCTGAAAATCCCAGATGGAGACAAGGGCAGGAGACAGCATTCTTTTTTAAGTTACTTGCCTGTACGTGGTCCTGTTCACTGCTATTTCCCTAGCACACAGAAGAATTTCTTGGAAAAAGTGCAAACTGTTTGTTGAAAGAATAATTTGCTCTTTTTCTCGAATTCTTTTCTAGGTCTCAGAGGTGCGAAGTTTATCTGCTTTCAAGACCGCCAGTGGCACAGCGAATGCTTCAACTGTGGAAAGTGCTCCGTCTCCTTGGTGGGTGAAGGCTTCCTGACCCAGAACAAGGAAATCTTCTGCCGCAAATGTGGCTCAGGGGTGGGCACTGACATCTAGGACATCGTCCCTCCCCACCTGGGCCCCGCATGACCTTTGTTCTCACTAAACCCAGAACTCAGCTGCAGTAGTATTTTTTACTTAAGTTTTAGGAATAATTAATGTAGAGCTCAGAGTGGGAGAGTTTTTGCACGCTTTCAGATTGAATTGTTTTAGAAGGGCTAGTGAAAGCACAGTTCTAGCAGACATGAATAGATACTAAAGCATAAAGAGTTTAGTGATCCTTTGAAGAGATCACACTCTGCTGTTAGAAACATAGGATGATATTTCTTCATTGGAACTGAGCACATGACCTATATCTAGGAGTTCATGGATGTTGTTACTAAAAATATATATATATATTTTTCAAAACTGCAAAGTAAAAGAAAACCTAAGATACAAAATTGAGAGGCTTACATAAGACTGCTTGCCCTCCTGGCCAGCTAGTTTTATATATAACATGAGTGGTAGGGAACCAAAACGATCAGGGAAAATTGATTAGCATTCATCACACTTAAGACTCCTGTCTTTTTTGATGATCCTTTTATTTTTCATGCCTATTGACTTCAGAGTGGAAAAACAAACCTGTAATTTGCCCTCATCCACATGCTTCTGCAGCTGGTTGATTCTCATGTTTAAATAACGGAATTTGAGCATTGTGGTCGCTACAGCGTACCCTCTACATAACTATAAAAGGGATCATTTTTACCTAGAGATAGTCAAAGCATGGGTTTCAGCATATTTTGTATTAAATGTATTTTCAAAGCCCACAGTGATTTTTCTAAATGTTACAAATTCCAGGAAGTAAAAGTCTTTCCTTTCAAGTGAGGCTAACCAGGATAACCACTGTCCCTAAAGGCAAACCTTTAAAGTAAATAGATCATTAAATCATCACTTCTGGAAATGAGTTTTAGGGAAGGGATTGAGTGTTGGAACATGACTCTCATCCAGATATCCAGAGGCATAATAGAATGCATAATTAGCTCTGAGCCTCATGCATTCTGCCTTCTAAAATTTACATCAATGATGAATGGGCAGACATAAAAGTGAGCTTTAAAGAAATCTGCTAATAAGAAGAACTGAAAAAGAATAATTCACCGCTGAGAATTCAGGACCCACAAAGCAGCACAAATAAGCCATGCAGGTTGGAGATAAGCCCTCCCCATGGTTCCTCCCCCCTGCCGATGCTACCCACCTCACCCCTGAGACTCAAGGGGTGCACCAAGAGGTAAACCAGCCAGCCTGCCAATAAGTCAGCATTTCTTAGCCCCAAGGGAAGTAGGAACAGCCTCGCAGGCTTATTTTTATACATGTCTAAATCACCAGGCACCAACTGAGGATGACTTTATCAGGGCTGTGTTGTCCACATTCTGTAGGACAAATATAGAAAGTGACCCCTAATCTCCATGGTCAGTCATCGCCCTCAGCTTTAATGGTTTTTGGGTGGGGTCAGAGGTGTTCACATAAAGACACCACATTTTTATAAGTGTCTACTCTCACATTACTGCATAACGTTAAAAGTTTTGACTGAAATTGAATTATATGCTGTGGCTGATTACAATGATTAAAACTGCCTCACAGGGGATTCAATTAAAATTATGTGAGCACAATTTCTGAGACAGTTTAAAATGCAAAGACATTTGGAGAGGCTAACAATTTAGAGATGCTAATGAAATGTCAGGCTACATAGACAATTTGAAAAATATAATTGTAGTTTCGGATTACCAGTGCCGAGGTATTTGCTCACATTCACATGGTGAAATGTAGGCAAAGCTATCAATATTTTTTCCTGCATTATTTGAAATTGCACATGTGGAACTGAATACCAATTATTCCAAGGTCTAGAAAATAATAGTGCAATTACCTAATTAGAAAAGCAAGGCATCTGAAGTCTGGAGAGATGTACAACATGAAACATTTTCTCAGTTGGTCAAATATAGACAGATATATAAAAGGTGACATTTTCTTAATTAACCAGCTGGTAATATTTGAGGCATTTTGGGGCATGTGCGGGTGAAAAGCACATACTCAGACCTATGTTCAATCTTTTTTTTTTTTTTTTTTTTTTTTTTAAAGGAAAGACAGAGAGAAGGAAGGAAGGATAGAAGGAAGGAAGGAAGGAAGAAAGGGAAACATCTTTAAACATTTTCTTGTTTTATTGTATTTTGTTTTTCCGTTTTTTGTTACATGGGCTGGGGCCGGGAATCGAACCGAGGTCCTCCGGCATAGCAGGCAAGCACTTTGCCCGCTGAGCCACCGCGGCCCGCCCTATGTTCAATCTTTACAATTAAAATTCAAAGAATAATTTCCTAGATAGAGATCTTGATAAGCATAGCTTAGTATGCAGAGTTTCACATGTAAATAGCATAATATTTAGAAAGTAGCTTAATCCTCAAACATATATTAAACACATGCTATGCCCAAAGTTAGTGTACATGCTGTTGTGGTTCTGGGGTGGGGGGAAGGCAGAACAGGGCACAGTAACGTGGGCTGGCCAGATGCAGAGACCCTGCCCTAGAGCTTAAAAAAAGTGCCACTGTGGACATAATAAACATACACAGAACGACTAAGGAAGAAAAGCTTTTCAAAATGAGATACACACAAAGATAAAAGTTAAAAACTATAGACTATAGTTGGTTTCAGCTTGACAGATAGAAAATCTAAGTGACATATCCAAAGATGAAATGGGCTGCCTCAGAAAGCAGTGGGGTTCCCCTGATTGATGGGGTGACATCTGCACAGACAGGGAAGCAGTTAGAAGCAAATCCTGTGTGTTAATAATAACCAGATGGCTTGGAAGAAGTAAAGAGACTGTGACAAAGAGCAAGGAGATACAAGAGTACTAAAATAAAAGGGGTCAATCGAAGGGAGACTATTAACTCTTAGTATAAAAGGCTTACATCTGCTATAACAGGCAGTAGAAAGTTACCAGTTTCACAAATAGAGGAAAAAAGTGTTAAGACATCATTTGAAGAAAATTGTGCTGATTTAGTGTGGAGCAGAAAGGAAGAAAGCAAGATCTCAAAGGTTAGGTCTCATATTGGAGTGAAAAGTTTGATTAGTAGTTACAAATGTTGAAAGAAAGAAGAAACTATATGCATTTTAGGTCAGGAGCTAGATTTGTTGATCCAACTGGGAATACAAATCAACAAATCAAAATAGTTTATGTTGGAGATTAAAGATGACAAGGAAAAAACAGAATAGAATCTCTGCTTCAATGATAACGGAAATGATGCCCAAGGGTTCAGTTTTCACTTAACAAAATCACAAACTACTCATATCTGGGATATCTAGTTCCATTAGTTAAGTAAAATGCTATAGTAATATGATCATGGGTTCAAATCTTATATGGTTACTCTAACTATGAAAAAGAAACACTCCATTAGACATTTAGTTGAGATTGGCCAACCATTGTGAACATTTATAACACCATTCACATATGGCACTGATTAAAAATCACTGCAAAAATTCAAGACTATATTGAAAAATTAATTCTGAAACATATGCCTCCTGAAGGTAAC
Source organism: Tamandua tetradactyla (assembly GCF_023851605.1). Taxonomy (NCBI): domain Eukaryota; kingdom Metazoa; phylum Chordata; class Mammalia; order Pilosa; family Myrmecophagidae; genus Tamandua; species Tamandua tetradactyla. The sequence goes on from NC_135331.1 coordinate 153,942,488, forward strand.
GCAATTTTTGAATTTAGGAAATGAAGTATATTTACTCTCTTTAGTGTATCGATAATAGTTCATATATTTAAATAAGAAAATTAGTATTACCAATTGTGCTTTAATAGCTTTAATTGAGCATATAAAATGTTCTCAAATACATTTGTAGATGGATGTTTATTATTGCAATAATGCCTATTTTTGGCTCATTCTACAAATTTATAGTTTTCATCAATTTCTTATACTCAATAAATTGGTATTTTACAGAGCATTTCTTTCTCACCTTGTTTTTACATTCTCTGTCCAGTGATCAGAATAGTTGTGAAATAATTTTTTGGTATTTCTACTTATCTATGAGAACTGATGACTTTTATCTTCTTGTCCCATCCATTTCATAACACCTAAACTAACTACATATTCAGATATAATTTCAGGGAACTGATACACCATAACTTAATCATATTATATCTAATCCAACCAGTAATGCTACTCATATTAAATGAGGTGAACCATCATCTGTGCTCTTTCTTATAGTGATAAAATTTTTAAATATTCTGACCTAAGAAGAATTATTTTATTTCTATTTATAATTTCTGCACATCTGAAAATATTTTATCAGAAATAATTTACTTCAATTGGATTTTCCTGCTTTGATTTAGATTGTCTTTTGCTAAATGCTTATTTAATTATTTCTATATTGAGGCATTGTTAAAATATTAATGATTCCAAACTCTCATTTAGTCTATTTAAAACAAAATTTGTCTGTAACATAAACCTTCACAAAACCTTAATCTACACTGCAAGCATCCATTAAATTCTCTTCAGTTATATTAGACTTTGGAGTCATTTAATGTTGGAACATATTGCACATAGGAATGTTTGGAAGAACTCTTCTCACCTAAGATTTTCAGTTCATTTCTTCAAATCACCTGATTTGGAAAGAAAATGAAAATACCATGGGTACTAAAGCGATAAACTTAATGTCTTGGAGTAGTGTTTGTTTGATCAAAGGGTAAGAATATCATTAGATATTATAATTTCTAGGATATTACTGAACCTCTTCTCCCAGAAGCTTCAGACCTTTAGATTTTCATTATTTTTCCAGAAACATTGCAAGTGTCAGTATGGGTTTACCACAACCATTTTGAGAACTTTGAGACCTTCTTCTCAGGAAAAGGTAAAGGAGACCTATGAAACTTCGGGAAAAGATATCACAAGGAGAGATTTGGCCTTATAACATCTCAGAAATTACTGTATCTAGATTTTATTATGCATAACAAAAGGAGACCAAGAATAGAGAACACCAAGAGACCTCACTGAACTATCCTACTCGACAAAAATCAGAAATGAATTCAGTCCACTAGCCATGAGGCTTAGTGTAACGTTTGCAAAAATATGTCATCCAGAGAGAATTTTAGAAGTTCTTTTCAGAGTTCTGACCACTCTGCATTTTCCAGGCTGGTCAGATTTATTAAAGCCTGGATACTGTCTTGAATATGGGAGAGGGGATATTTCTAAAACTGGGAATCAAGAAGGAGGGCAAAGAAACAAGAGATTCATGTTCAAAGTTTGAGTGTATAAAATAAACGGTTTGTGTGTATTTGGAATGCTGGATTGGATACCTCTGTGACTGAGAAAGGGAAATAGTTCACTGTGACAGAATTATGACCCATGTCACAGAGGAGCAAAGAGTATTTGGGTCAAATGTTTTCCCACGAATGGTAATAAATCTATGGAGTAGATGTCCATAAAGGGTTCTCCAAGTGAAGAACATTAATGAGCTCAACAGACATCCATTCACTGACTCAAACAGTGACATTAAATGCTATTCCCACCACACATAAAAACAAAAATCAAGTTTGATATTTATGGGAGTCCACACACACAATCCCTGGGGCTTATACTTTATTTAAACAAATGACATTCTATCCCTGAATTGTCTCTGTTGCATCACTGATGAGGCTGTTTATCCAAGAGCTCCAATCAAACAAGAAATGAATAAAGAAGTGCATATAAAGGAGAAATGGGGAAAGAAAAGAGCAGTAAAAAAATTTGGCATTCTGAAAAAAATACATAACTAAAAAGGAAAATTTTGATAACAGTTTGGACATGACAGCTACAATTTGCTATCTAGGTTTTCCACTAAATATAATTACTCTCTTGGATGCCACCAATAGTTATTTGCTTACCAAAGTAAATGATCTCTTTTTCAATTTTCTATGCTTCTATGAGGTGATTACTACTGTTTACCTCCTTTTGTCCTTCAAAATGTTTCCTACAGGGGTTTCCATCCATCATTCTATGCCTCCTAAATCTCTGATTTCCTCCTTGGTACTCCATCCTCTACCCATTTCTTAAAAGCAGATATCCCTAAATATTCTCTCCTCAAGCTCTTGCTCTACATTCTCTCCCTTGGTGAACTCATCTAGCTTAATGATTTAAGATGCCTTCTCTATGTAATTGAGTTCCAAAAATATGTCTTCTGCCCTAAATTCCCTTCTGAGTTCTAGACCAAAGTTTCTCACCACCTCTTAGACATCTGCAACTCAATATCGTGCATACAGGTAACAATAAATTTATCATCCTTCCTACAAATTCAATTCTTCCTATGTTCTCTAACTTAGTTACTACATTATCCTACTAGAGCCCTTGGAATCTTCACCTAGGGAGTGTGAGAAGATGCTTAACTCCATTAGTTATTAACAAAATGCAAATTAAAACCATGAGATATTTCACACCTACCAGAATGGCTATAATAAAGACAGGCAATAGCAAATGGTGGCAAGGATATAAAGAAATAGAAACCTTTTGTGGTTTGAAGCTGTCCATACCCCAGATAAACACATTCTTAAATCTAATCCATTACTGTGGGTATGAATCCACTGTAAGTAGGAATTTTGGAGGAGGCTACTTCAGTTAGTCCAACCCGATAAGGGAGGGTCTTAATCTTATTACTGGAGTACTTTATAAGTGAAGTGAAATTCAGACATAGAGAAAGCCACAGGAAATAAGAAGCTGAACATCAATGGAACTCAGAGGAGAAGGGAGAGACCAGGAGATACCATCATGTGCTTTACCTTGTGATAAACTGAGGACCAAGAATCACTGGCAGGCAGCCCCAGAATATCACGGTCTTCAGGAAGAAAGAAACATCTTGATGGCACCTTGCTTTGAACTTTTTCCCAGTCCCAAACCACGAATGAATAAATCCCCATTGTTTAACGTGACCCATATCATGGTATTTGCTTAAGCAGCCTAGGAAACGAAAACAAAACCTATTGCTGGTGTAAAAGTAAAATGGTGCAGCTACTTTGGAAAGCAGCTTGGCAGTTTGTCAAAAAGTTAACCATAATACCTATTGCACAACCCAGAAATTCCACTCTTAGGTATTTCCCCAAGAGAAATGAAAACATGTGTCCACACAAATATTTGCACACAAATGTTCAGAGCAGCATTATTCACAATAGCCTAAAAATAGAAACAACAGAAGTAGTCATCAATTGATGAATGGATAAACAAAATGTAGTATAAAACTATGCAGCCATAGAAAGAAATGAAGTACTAATACTTACTACAACATGGATGAACTTTGAAAATGTTATGACACACAGGCCACATACTTTATTACTCCATTTATAAAAATTTCCATAAAAGATCAATTTACAGAGACAGAAACTTTAGTGGTTGCCTGGGGCTGAGAGTGGGAGTGAGGATTAAATATAAATGGGGACAAGGGATCTTTATTGGGATAAAAGTGTTCTAAAACTGATTTATGATCATGGTTGCATAACTTGGCAACATTATTAAATTCATTGAATTGTACATTTGAAATGAATGAATTGTACAATGTAAAATATATCTCAACAAAGCTGTTTTTTTATTTATGCCTTGACTCTTACCCTTCCCAAACCCCTTATACCTAAGTCCTATAAGAAAAGCTACTTTACAGTTTTCCTTTGCAAAATGCTTTGATTTCTCCAAAATACCATTCACCTTAATGTCTCTGTGATTCTATACATTGCTTCCTCTGCCTAGAATTCTCCTCTCTCTCATCTGCCCAAAATTAAATCAAACTTTAAATCTCAGATCATAAGTTACCTCCTATGTGAAACATTCACTAGTATTTCTTGGCAAAATTTAATCATTTTCCTCAAATTCTGCGAGCAGGTTAAAGAACATGATTTATACTACAATTAGGAATGAGAGGCAATCCTAACTAAAGGAACATGGAGTATGGAAGCCAGAAAATACAGTTAAAATTTCAGCTCTGCTCACTTACAAGTTGCATGAAATTTGGTAAAATTATTGAACTCTCTGAGCTTCAGTTTCCCCTTTTTATATTGGGGACTGTGCTGGTTTGAAAGGATGTATGCCCTCTAGAAAAGCCATGTTTTAATCTAAATCCCATTTCATAAAGGCAGAATAATCCCTATTCAATACTGTATGTTTGAAACTGTAATCAGATCATCTCCCTGGAGATATGATTTAATCAAGAGTGGTTGCTAAAATGGATTAGGTGATGACATGTCTCCACCTATTTGGGTGGGTCTTGACAAGCTTCTGGAGTCCTGTAAAAGAAGAAACATTTTGTAGAATAGATTCAGAGAGAGTAGAGAATGCCGCAGGACCACAAGGCAGAGAGTCAACCAGCCAGCAACCTTTAGAGATGAAGAAGAAAAATGCCTCCAGGGAGCCTCATGAAACAGGAACCTAGGAGAGCAGGCTAGCAGATGATGCTGTGTTCGCCATGTGCCTTTCCAGATGAGAGAGAAACTGTCTGTGTTTGCCATGTGCCCTTCCACTTGAGAAAGAAACCGTGAACTTCACTGGCCTTCTTGAACCAAGGTATCTTTCCCTGGAGACCTTTGATTGGACATTTCTATAGACTTGCTTTAATTGGGACATATTCTTGGCCTTAGAACTGTAAACTAGCAACCTATTAAATCCCCCTTTTTAAAAGTCATTCCATTTCTGGTATATCGCATTCTGGCAGCTAGCAAACTAGAACAGGGACCTATAGTATGAACTTCAAAAAACTGCTGCAAATATTAATGAAGTATATCCAAAGTACTTTATATCTACCTAGCACATATTCAACTTAATAAACTTATTAAATGTCAACTATCTTCACCTTCCTTCCCACCTACACTCTACTTCTAGATCATGAGTTTATCTTTTATTCGCATAGTGCTTGGTGACATGTCTGGCACTTGGCAGACACCCAATAAATACTTAATGAATTAAATTCCACCTGTGAAAGTATTGTTATTGCTGTGACAATATTCTCCCTGTGTTGCCTGAGAGCGTTAATAGCCATGATCATGATTAAATATTCAAATCCCTCTTGACACTTACACTTGGTCATGTGTGGAGTTGCCCATGTGAGAAGCAGCTAGATTGCAAATCAATCCAAGCAATTTCAGGCACCTGCTTTGAATGTTTTAATTTGATGCTACTGTTTCCTTTGTCCGTAAATCTTAATTTGCAAGACAGAACTCTCTCAACCAGTATTCAAATGGGCACCTTGAGACACTTAATCTTCAGCTGCTCTGGAGAAAAATTGTCAGTGTTTGAAGAGCCCCCAAAGTGGATTTTGCATATACTACACAAACTTTATGTTAAACCAGACCATACCAAATATGCCTGCCAAATTTGGACACAATCTTTCCAGTAAGTTCTATATCATGTACTTGCAGACAGCTAGAAATGTAATTGCACTTACTTTCCTTACACTGCAAAATTTTATCATCTCTTTCAAAAGTGAAGGGAATTTTACTTTAACCTATTTCTGAATGTGTGCAGCTGTGGGTATCTTAAATTCTTTTATCACACTGGAACAGCATTCACAGACTGCTTCAATCCTCCCGAGTACAGTTTTCTTGTTCCTTCTTATTAAGCATTCCCGTTTTCCTGACACATTCACCTCTCCTCTGTTGGTATTCTCTTTCTCCTAATGTGCAGTAATTCCCTCTGGACACAAATTCAGACTTTTCACATAATTATTTGGGATGTAGTTCCAGAAAATATAATCAAGGCTTTTTTTTTTTGTCTAGATTGCCTGGTCCTTAGCCAGCACCCATTCTCCCACTGCCTAATGCCTTATATTAAACTTTATGTTTTATGTAGTATCAAAGATTGGGATAATAATAGCTTACAGTTAGCAAAAGTCCAAAAAGAGATCCTGAAATTGGAGAAAATAAAAGTCTGGGTATTGAAACTTTAGAAGAATATGTATTTTTAGATTTTTATTAAATCTGCCTTCATCCCTAGTAAGAGATATTTCTTTAGCTACCAAAAAGAGGCTTTTGCCAGTTTATGAAGAGACTAATACCAAAACCCATAATAGTTTGATTCAAAGGGCCTGTAATGAGGCTCATTTCCTTATGTTGAAATTGTTGAAAATTCTCAGCTAATTATCTCCTTGTTAACCTTTCTGAGAGTAAGTGGCCGACCCCTCAAATATGTCTGAATGTTGAGTGCAGGTAAAAGGAGGCAACTCAGCCCCAGTCTGTTTTTTTTTTTTTTTTTTACATTTCTTTAGTAACTACGTCTAGGACTGAGGGCTTACCACATCCCTGATTATGTGGAAATGTTTTTATTTCTCACAACAATCTGATGAGATGGAACTTTTAATTCCCATTTTACTACTGAGGAAATTGAGGTATTAAGAGACTAAAAAATTGGCTCAAGTTACTCCAATACAAGGGATCTGATTCCCAAGCCCACACTGCCAGTCATGCTAATGCTACACCACATGCCTCTATCTGCTGAAAGCCTAGTGTCGTTGTCATTTCTCTTTTCCCACATGCCCACTTCCGTCAGTCCCAAGTCCTGCTCCACCTGTTGGGTGACTTGTTTTTTCTTTGGATGACTTTTAAATCAGTTTTTTCTTTTTCATTTCCACAATTCAAGGATTCATTACCTCTCACCTGGACTCTTTTTAAATTACCTTTTACAGAAATATGTCTCTTTGCCTCCTTAATGAGGCCATCTTACATACTTCTCTCACTAGACACATACTTCTTATGCACAACCCCATCATGCCTCTGTCTTGCTAAGCAGCCTTATTGGCTCTCTGTTGGGCCACCTTTAAAATCTGGTCCTACAATATCCTTCTAGTCCGTGTGCTCAATATTCCATTCCCACCGGAATGTACATACATCCATGAGGATGGAATCTTTAATCTGTTCAGCCATATATCTGCACCACCTGGGACAGAGCCTGGCACGGAATAGGTGCTCAAATAAATGTTGGGCAAAATAATGAAGAAACCTTGTGTTTTAGCCACATCGTATTACTCCTAGAGCTTTTTCACACTGATTCCCTGCTACCCTTTTAGCCTTTTTCTCCCTCTGTTATTTATTTATTTTTTTATCCTTATTTCTTTTTTATTCATTTGTTCATACCCTGGATAAAAGGAGCATCAGACACAAGGTTTTCACAATCACAAAGTCACATTTTAAAAGTTATATAGTAATAGTCTTCAAGAATCAAGGCTACTGGAGCACAGTTCAACAGTTTCAGGTACTTCCCACTAACAACTCCAATACACCATAAGAATAACCTCTGGGATGACCAACCAACCCTGTTTAAAATCTCTCAGCCACTGAGATTTTATTTTGTCTCATTTCTCTCTTTCCTCTTTTGGTCAAGAAAGCTTTCTCAATCCTGTGATGCCAGGTCCCAGTTCATCCCCAGGAGTAAGGTCCCATGTTGTCAGGAGGATTTATACCCCTGGGACACATATCTCACATAGTGGGGAGGGCAGTGTGTTGACGTGCCAAGTTGGCTTAGAGAGAAAAGCAGCATCTGAGTAACAAAAGAGGCTCTCCAGGGGTTACTCCTAGACATAATTATCAGTAGGCTTAGCCTCTCCTTTGCAGGAACATTTTCATAGTGGCAAGGCCTGAGATTGAGGGCTCACCCTATTTAATTGGTTGTCCTTATTGCTGGTGAAATTATCAGGAATTCCCCAAAAAGGGAAGTTTAATATTTCCTCTTTTCTCCCCAGTTCTGCAAGGGAATTTTGCAAATACTGCTTTATTCTCTGCCCATATTACTGTGGGATATATCAGGGCATCATACTAACCAGTTCAAACCAACAAGATCTCATGCCATATTCAAGGTTCCATGTAATTATGGGGTTCAAGAAAACTGACTATACAAGTTAAATTACATAATGAGACTCATACTTCTTGATTTTAAAATGTATTGCAAAGCTACAGTAATCAAATAGTGTGGTACTGGGGCAGGAAAGCTATACAAACCAATTGAATCGAATTGAGAATACAGAAATAAACCTAAACAACTCTGACCAATTGAATTTTGACAGCGTCAGCCCATTCAATGGGAAAAGAAGTATCTTCACAAATGGTACTGGGTAAACTAGATACCTACATGGAAAAGAATGAAGGTAGGCCCCTGCCTAACATAATACACAAAAACTAACTGAAAATGGATCAAATAACCAAAATATAAGAGCTAAAACTATAAAACTCCTAAAAAAAAAACAACAAGGAAATAGCTGTAGGATATTCCATCAGGCAACAGATTATTAAATTTTATAACAAAATCATAAGCAACAAAAGAAAAAAATAGATAAATAGAACTTTATTAAAATTAAAATTTAATGCATCAAAGAACATTACCAAGAAAGTGAAAAGACAACCAACAGAATATATTTGGAAACCATATATCTGATGAGGGTTTAATATGCAGAATATGTAAACAACTCCTACAATTCAACAACAAAAAGACAAGTCACCAAATTAAAAAATGGACAACGACTTACGTAGATTTTTCTTATAGAAGATACAGAAATAGCCAATAAACCCATGAAAAGATGCTCAATATCATTAGCCATTAGGTAAATGTAAATCAGAATGATAATGAGATTCTAACTCATACCCAATAAAATAGCTACTATCTAAAAAATAGTCATAAGTGCTGGCAAGGATGCAGAGAAATAGAAACTCGTGGATATTTTTGGTAGGATGATGAAATGGTGCAGCATGGTGGAAAACAGTTCGGTGGTTCCTGAAAAAGTTAAACCCTATAACCTAGCAATGCCACTTCTAGCTAGATACCCAAAAGATCTGAAAGAAGGGACTCATACAGATATTTCTACACCAATGTTCATAACAGCATTATTCACAATAACCCAAATGTGGAAGCAACTAAATGTCCATCAACAGATCAGCAGATGAATGGATTTAAAATGTGGTATTTATATGCAATGAAATATTATTCAGTTGTAGAAATGGAATGAAGTTCTGATACATGCCACTACATAGATGAACCTCAAAGACATCATGCTGAGTGAAATAAATCAGATACAAGGGGAAGATTTTGACTGATCTCACTTATAGGAAATACTTAGAATACGGAAAGTCATAAAGACAGAAATTAGAGTTCAAGTTACCAGGGACAAGGGGGACACAAGGAAGAATGGAGAGGTAATGCATAATGGGTACAGCATTTCTGTTTGGGGTGATGGTAATGGATGGTGGTGAGGGTAGCACAACATTGTAAATGTGATTACTCCACTGAATTGTATTCTTGAGAGTGGTTGAGGTGGGAAAGTGCATGATAGCTGTATCTCCATAATTAAAAAGAAACTAAAAGAAAAAGAAAATAGACACATCTGTAAAATGATTGAAATAATATATTTGAGGCACAGTCTGCAGACAGCTAACTGTTTAGCTAACCCAAAATCATTCCATGCCAGCAGCAGGATTCATACTAACAATACCTTTATGACGATGCTGATTTTGTAAAAAATAAAGGCATGGTTTAGTCTTCAAATTATCCACTAGATGGCAGAAACTTGTTACTGTCCAAAACAATGTTACTGTATTATTTCAGGCTCCTTTCTAAGATCCAGAAGTTATGCAAATTTCTTTCACCTCTACCCCACAGCAACACTGGTCTTTTCACATATGGCATTTTAAATCAAACCACTATTTTGAAGCTGGGAAAGAAAAATCAGAGGTTTTCACAGCAATAACTATTAGTTCTGAGCTTGCTAATGATATGTTTGTGATGTTCTGCTTTAACATAGAAGGAGCAGATGCATAAGCATGTTGGGAGAAGAGAGAGATCTGTCCAAATGCCAGACACACAGTGAAGCTGAAAAACCTTCAGTAGGACAGTTTACTGTAATCAACAAATTTCAATCCACAGATCTCATTCTTTTTAAAAAAAATGTTTTTATTGATACATCTTCATAGACATACAGTCCATACACAGTGTACAACCAATGGCTCACAACATCATCACACAGCTGTGCACCCATTACCATGATTATCCCCTGGAACATTTACATCACTCCAGAAAAAAAAACTCTCTTTCAGTTTCATTGACTTCCAGCTTCTGGCTCCTTCCTCCAGTGGTTTTTCTTTACAAGGCCTCAAGTAATGAAATTAAGACCCATCCTGATTCATTTGGCTGCACCTTAACTAAAATAACATCTTCAAAATACTCTATTTACTAGTGGTCAATAGGGAGGGATGGATATAGAGGGGGGGGTTGAGGGGTATGGTATGTACGAGTTTTTTCTTTTTTATTTCTTTTTCTGGAGTGATAAAAATATTCAAAAACATGATCATGGTGATGAATACACAACTATGCGATGATATTGTGAGCCATTGATTGTACAACAGAAGATTACAAGGCATGAAAACAAACAGTAAACAATGGACCATGTAAAGACACAAGATAAAGTACTAGATGCCATCACTGAGGAAGGCCAGACTTTGATGTTATAACACAAAAACATCAAAATTTTTTTCTTAAATATGCTGAAAGAGCTAAAGGAAAAGACAGGCAAAAGGACTAAAAGAAATCAGGAAAATAATAAAGGAAAAAAGCAAGAATTAAAGTAAGGAGAGCAAACATCACCATCAACATCATCAAGCATACCAATTATATATTATGTGAGTCAGAGACATGAAGGCAAGAAGTCGATGGATGACGTATTTAAAGTTCTGCAAAAAAATTGGTGGCTAAGAATTCTATTCCCAAGGATGAAGCAAATTATGGCAAAACTGTAATTAAAAATGACAGAGAGATTACGACATTGCCAGATAAACAGATGCCGAGGGAGTTTATCACCACTGAACAAGTGCTATAAGAAATGCTAAAGGGAGTTCTCCAAGTCAAAAGGAAAAGGAAACAGCAATAGATTGAAGGCTAATAAAGAAATAAAGAGCTCTGGTAAAGGTAACTACATGTGTAAACATAAATGCCAGTATTTTGGATTTTGGGTTTGTAACTGCACTTTTTACTACTAACAGGACTTAAAATGCAAGTACATCAAAAGTAAAGATGAATGTATTATTCAGAATATTCAAGATATAAGGATGCAGTTTGTGATAAGTACAACATAAAGTTGGGGGTTATGTGGGATATAGGAACAGATATCATATGTTATTGAAGTTAATTTGGTATCAAGTCAAACAAAATTGTTATAGATTCAGGATGTTAAATTTAAGCTACATGGCAACTTCAAAGAAATTATGTTTAAAAGACATGCAGAAGGAAACAATAAGGGACTAAAAATGGTTCACAACATAAGATCAAATAAATACAAAATATAGGCAGTAATAGAGGAATAAAAGGACAAAAAAGTTATAAGAGGAACAAAACTAAAAATAAAAAGTGGTTGGAAATTACTGCATTATCAGTAGTTACTTTAAATTAAATGGATTAAACTCTCCAGCCAAAAGGCAGAATGGACAAAATTGGCAAAATGAATTTAAAAAAACATAACCCAACTATTTTCTCTTTATAAAAGATTTACCTAAAATTCAAACACACAAGTTGACTGTAAGTGAAAAGATGAAAAAAATATTCCACGCAAATAGTAACCTATAGAGAGCCTGGGTGGCTATACCAATGTAAGGTAAAATAGATTTCAAATAAAAAAAACTTTTAGAAGGGACAAGCAGAGCACTATATACTAATAAAGTGGTCAACTCAACAATTATAAATACATAAGCACCTAAAAGCAGAGCCTCAATATATGAAGCAAAAATGAAGATATGAAGGGAGAAATAGGTGGTTCTACCTTAAGAATAGGAGACTTCAATACACCACTTTCAATAATGGATAGAACATCTGGGCAGAAAATCATGAGGTAATGGAAGACAAGAAAGACATTATAAAACACTAAGCTTAGAGATTCACAAACTCCGTAGTGCACATAGACAGATCTTATGTTAGGTCTCAAAATTAGTCTCAATAAATTTAAAAATATTGAAATCACACAGTGTATCTTCTTTGACCACAGTGGAATGAAGTTAGAAATCAATAACAGAGAGAGAACTAGAAAATTCACAAGTACTTGGAAATTATATTATACTGTCTTAAACAACCAATGGGTAAAAGAATAAATTACAAGGGAAGTTAGCAAACATCTTGAGAAGAATGAAAATAAAAAACAACATACTAAAATTATTGGGATGCAGCGATACTAGTGCTAAGAGGGAAATCAACAGTTCCAGTGTTTACCTTAGGAAAAAAGATCTCAAACAAGTGGTCTAATAATACCTTGAGGAGCTAGAAAAAAGAATAACAAAAATAGTAAAGGGAGGAAATAACAATTATAGTGGAAATAAATGAAATTGAAAATAAAAAGGAAACAACACAGAAAATCAACTAAACCAAAAGCTTGTTCTTTGAAAGAGCAATAAAGTTGACAAACTTTTAGCAAGATTGACAAAGGGAAAGAGAGAATGCAAATAAATAAAATCAATAATGAAATGGGCTACATTATTACTGACCCACAGAAATAAATATGGGTTATAAAAGTATACTATGAAAAAAAAAGTATATTATGAAAAGTTGTATCCAACAAATTAGATAACCTAGAAATGGGACAATTTCCTAGAAACATGCAAACTATTTATATTGACTCAAGAAGAAATAGATGATTAAAGCAGACTATAAAAAAGTAAAAAGGTTGAATCAGTAATCAGAAACTTCTCAACAAAGAAAATCCCAGGGCTAGGTGACTTCACTGGTGAATTTTACCAAACATTCCAAGAAGAATTAACACCAATCCTGCTTAAACTCTTCCAAAAAATTGTAGAGGAGGACCATTCTATAAGGCTAGCATCACCCTAATACCAATGTCAGATATAGAAATCACAAGAAAATAAAACTACAATCCAATATGCTTTATGAATATATACGTAAAAATCCTCCACAAAATAGTAGCTAACCAAATCCAACAGCACATTAAAATATTATATACCATCATCAAATGGGATTTATACCAATAACACAAACGTGGTTCAATGCAAGAAAATCAATTAATATAATAATAGCCCACATTAATGGGATGAAGGAGAGAAGCCACATGATCATCTCATTTGATGCAGAAATAGCAGCTTATAAAATCCACCACTGTTTCTTGATAAAAACACTCAGAAAGCTAGGTGTAAATGAAAACTTCCTCAACATGATAAAGAGCATATTTGAAAATGCACACATCTAATAACCTACCCAATTGTGAGAGAATGAAGACTTTCCCCACAAGATGAGGAACAAGACAAAGATGCCCACTGCTATCACTTTTGTTCAACATTGTACTTGAAGTGCTAGCAAGAGCAATCAGTCAAGAAAAAAGAAGTAAAAAACATCCAAATTGGAAGGGAGAAGTTAAAACTTTCCCTATTTACAGATAACAAAGATGCTCTCTATAAAAATCCCCCCAAAATATACAACAAATATACTAGCATTAATAAATAAATTCAGCAAAGTGGAAGGGTACAAAATCAACAGGCAAAAGTCAATGCTGTTTCCATATTCCGGCAATGAGTGATATGAAAAATAAATTAAAAATAAAACACCTCCATTTACAAAATCAAGTAAAAGAGTAAAATATATGGAGATAAACTTAAACAAGAGTATAAAGGATTTATACTTAGAAAGCTACAAATTATTGCTGGGAAAATCAAAGAAGACGTAAGTAAATGGGAAGTAAAAGAACTGGAAAGCTTAATATTGTTAAGACGTTAATATGACACCAAATAATTTACAGTTTCAATATAATCCCCACAAAATCCTAAAAGCCTTTTTTGCAGAACTGCAAAAGATTCATACAGAAGGGCAAAGGACCCCAAAGAGCCATAAACATCTTGTAAAAAGAATAAAGTTGGAGGACTGACATATCCCAATTTCAAAAATTCATTGCAATGCTGCAGTAATAAAAATGGTGTGATACTGACACAAGGAAAGATCAATTGACCAATGGAATAAAACTGAGAAATAAAAATAAACCCTTATATCTATGGCCAATTGATTTTTGAAAAAAGTACTAAATCCACTCAATGCAGAAAGAATAGCCTCTTTAAGAAATGGTGTTAGAAAAACTAGATATCCACATACAAAAGGATTAAAGTTGACCCATACCTCACACCATATACAAATATTAACTGAAAAGGGCTCAGTGGCCAAAATATAACACCTAACATTATTAAACTGTCAGTAGAAAACATAGGGAAATATTTTCAAGACCTTCTATTAGGCAATGGATTCTTAGACTTTATACCAAAAGCAAGAACAACAAAAACTAGATAAATTGGACATCAAAAATAAAATCTTTTGTTCATCAAGGGACCTCAACAAGTAAATGAAAATACAAACCACAGAATGAAAATACAAACCACAGAAAGGAGAAAATATTTGGAAACCATACATTTTATAAGGATTTAATATGCAGATTATAGAAAGAATACCTACAACACAGCAACAAAAATGCAACTAACCCAATGAACAAATAGGCTAAGGACTTGAATAGACTTTTCTTCACAGAAGACATACAATAAGGCCATGAAAAGATGATCAACATCATCAGTCATTAGGGAAATACAAATCAGAATGATAATGAGACAACACCTCACACCCACTAGAGTGGCTACTAATAAAAAGTTGAAAGTAATAAGTGACAGCAAGGATGCAGAGAAATAGGAAATCTTGTACATTGCTGATGAAAATATAAAATGATATGCCTGCTGTGGAAAAGTTTGGCAGTTTCTCCAAAAGTTAAACATAGAACTACCATATAAACCAGCCACCCCATTTCTAAGTATATGCCCAAAGGAATAGAAATAAGGGACTCCAACAAATACTTGTAAACCAATGTTCCATAGCAGTATTATTCACAATATTCTGAAAGTGAAAGCAACTCAAATGTCCATCAACACATCAACAGATGAATGGATAAACAGATGTGGTATGTACCCACAATGAACTACTATTCAGCTGTAAAAAGGAACAAAGTTGTCATACATGCTTCTATGAGCCTTGAAGACAACGTGTTGCGTGAAATAAGTCACAAAGGGACATTTATTGTATAGTTGCACTTATATGAAATAACTAGAATATGAAATCCATTGAAACAGAAAATAGAGTACATGCTACCAGGAAAGTTCATGTATTATGGGTCCCTGTTCATGGTGATGGAAAAATTTTGGTATAGCATAGTGGCATAAAAGAATGGACCACACTGTGAATGTAACCAATGTCATTGTATTTTATTCTTGGGAGTGGCTGAGATGGGAAATTGTGTGTTTTATATATATGACAACAATTTTAATATGAGACAGATTGTAGAGGGAATGACAATTAAAACCTATGCATGATCCTGGGCTAGAGCTAAGAATGGAGGAAAAATGCTCTAAATGCTATTATTGAAAAAATTGAAATGAAGACTGTATATTTTATATCAATGTTAAATGTATTTAACCTGATAAATGTGCTTTATGTGGTTGCAGAATTGAATATCCTTGTTCTTAGAAAATATTCATACAATTATTAAATAAATATACATGTAAAAGAGCATGATGTATGCAGCCAATTCCCAAATGTTTAGAAAACAGATGACAGATTAGATAGATAAATCATCAAATCATCAATTGATAGATTGATGATAGATCAATAAAGCAATTGGTAGAATGATACAACAAATGTGAAAGAATGTTAAAAGCGGGTAAATGTGAGTATCTGGGTAGGAAGCATATTGGAGTTTTCTGTTATTTTGTATCATTTTTTAAACTTTCCTGTAAGCATGAAATTATTTCAAATAAGTTACTTTAAAAGTAAGTACAGTTGGGAGTGTGCTCTTCTCTAAGTGACATTGTACATTATTCAACACTCCTTGGCACTTTACAAGGGAGTAGTGTTTGAAATGCACTTTTTGGAATTTTCATGGAAATTCTAATTGCATAAACCTTATAAACAGCTATTGACATGGTTTTGACTCCAGGCCTCACAGGTACTAATAAAAATGTAATTCTTTCCACACCATCTTCTCCTTATAGAACCTTCTTTTTAGGCATCTAAGCATACAGGGCTCTTGAGTCAGCTGCACTTCCTTAAGAATACAGGTGGATTTGAAAGAGATTCTTCAACATTCGGCTTTTCAAGTTGGAGTCCTGGAGCTTCTCCTTGAAAAGTCATTAATATTTTTTTCAACATTACTTGCTACATGAGAAGCTTGGAAGCAGAGATAAATAATAAGTATAATGTTCAGTGCTATCAAATTTTGGATTATCTGTTTTTGAGGAGAGTAATTATGTTCCCAAGAACTAAAAGATACAAATGCCTCTAAGGGTGACCATTCATTATATGACATAATAATTTACTTTTCATGATGGAAAATTTCAAACATATGCAAAAGTAGAGCAAGTGGCATAATGGACACCCATACACTCATTACCCAATTTCAACAATTAACAACCCCCAGCCAATCTTCTTTTATCAATACCTCTATTTATTCCAGCTGCATTACACATGGATTATTTTGAAGCAAATCCCAGACATCTTGCTATTTATCCATAAAAATTTCATCATGAATCTTTAAAATATAAGGGCTCTTTTTAAGGCCACATTACCATTATATGGCAGAGTAATAAGCACATTTATTACCCATTTTATCTAGAATCCATTCATTGAATGCCCTGGTCTTGGGGAGTGTGGGTTAGCATTGAAGAATTAAATTTTATTTCCAGAAAATAACTTATAAGGAAATTTATTCGAGAAGAATATAAAGGCCCTCAATACTAAGCAATATTTTACTCCATTTTCCCCTACATTTTGTCTAAACTTTTGACTGTACTTTGTTTTCGTCAAATAGATTTATCCTCAGTCATCATCTAGTTTTAGAAAACATAGTTTCTTCTCAGTTAAATGTCATCAGAATCTGTCATATGAGATACTGGAATGTGGTGAATTAACAAACCACAGACATCTACTTTTTTCCCCCAAAGACTGAGGTTAGGTGGCAATTTTTAACTGTGGAGAACTTTACATTGCAACAAGTCAAAGCTATGGAAGAATACCGACTTTGGAGGAAGGGACACTCAGTGAGGAGATAATATTAAGAACAGATTTCGGGGCTCATACTTTGTCTGTTGGCCTGACCGAACAGGAAAACTGTCTCCCCAAGTAGAGTTTCCTTATGTGCAGCTCCCTTGGTCTATGAAGCCCTGAGCTATACAGGTGTGGACTACAGCAAGGAGTTCTTCCCTCATGGTATGTGCACACTCACTGAAATCAGCCAGAGAGGTCTTTTCTAAACCATTGCTAGGACTCACAACCATGCAGCAACTACCTGGGAGGGCCAGGCATAAACTCTGTTCTCACCAATAGCAGGCGACAGGAAGGAAAGGAGCAACTTAAAATCGAAGATCTTTCCAGTACTGAGGTCCCCAAAGGGCCATAAAGGGTTCATTTTCAGGTTAGAATATGACTTTGCACCTGGTCATAGTTGTAGTCCCTGGAATAGACTTTCAGCAGCAAAATCCTTATATGAAGATAAAATGTCAGTGCAGCAAGCTACATGACAGTGATGTTCCTATCAGCCCAAGATTAACTGAAAATTACGCACTGATATAATTCAGAAAAGTGAAAATTTCTGTCTTAAGCCATTATACAATAAACATCTGATGTTTTGGTTCAAAGAAGTTATTTCAAGTCTATCAATCTGTCACTGAACAGACTCATGTTCAACCCTATATTTATCTCTTATCTTTCTATAATTTAAAAGTCTGCTTTTCTAATCTTTGTTCTGGCATTGTCGTTTCTAAGTATGCTATCCAAACAAGCTTAGCCTTTCGAATTTCCATGAGTAATAACTTCCACATATACTTCACATTGTCAACCTCTTCCCTTCTGTCAATAGCTACTCCTCTTCTTGTTTCTCTGTCTGGATTTTAGCCTACCACATCTAGCAGAACCAGGATTAGAGGGTGCTTTGATTTGCTAAAGTTGCTGGAATGCACTATACCAGAAATGGGTTGGCTTTTACAATGGGGATTTATTAACTTACAATTTAGAATTCTAAGGCTGTGAGAATGTCCAAATTAAGGCATCAAGTGGAAGATACTTTCTCTGAAAAAAGGCTGCTGGCATCTGGGGTTCCTCGGTCAGACAGCAAGGCACGTGGCCAGTGACTGCTGCTCCTTCACACCCAGGTTTTGTTATTTTCAGCTCCTGGTTCTATTAACTTCCTCTCTGAGCTTCTATAGGTCCTTTCTTAGCATCTCTGAGGCTTTTCCCCCTCCACTCTATCCAAATTTCATTGGGTGTTTTTCTCTGTAAGCTCTCCAGGCTTTTTTCTGCCCTTTTTCCTCTTGTAAAGGGCTCCATTAAAGGATTAAGACCCACCTTGAACTGGGTGGGTCACATCTCCATGGAAACAACGGTCAAGAGGTCCCACCCACAACAGGTCCGCACTCACAGCAATGGATTAAAAGAACACAGCCTTTTCTTGGGTACATGCCAGCTTCAAACCAGCACAGAGGCATTTCCTCTTTTGTTTAATTACAATAATTTTACTACCAAATTTCCCTAGTAAGAAGCATAACCATGTCGTTTTCTCCAGTAGATCAAACCCTTTGAAATTGTATCTTCCATTTCAATTTTTTGACAAAATGGATATCATTCTTTCTATGAAGTATCTGTTATTTTCATAACGACCCAAGCTTTTATGATATCTCAGGCATTTCAATTGCAGTCCACTGTAGTAAAGTCAACATATTGCCCAATTCTCACCTCTCTACCCATTTGCCACCATGGAGATGTGCTACATGTTGTTCATCACAGAATCCACCTCTCTTCTTCTAAAACTCTTGTGATAACTCCTTAATCTGATGAATAGAGTGATGAAGAACACAGACTTCGGTATCAGATAAACCTGGATTTGAATCTTGTGTTTTAGCCTTTACTGGCCATGTGACTTTGGGAAAAATGTTCACCTCTCTCAGCTTTATTTTCCTCATCTTTAAAATGGGCATGGTAATAATACAACTTTTGTTATGGCATTGACACAGGACTTAAATCAACTAGTGTACATAAAATACTTATAGTTGCCTGGTATGTGCATAATATATGTGGGCTCTTTGTGATAGAGAATGATTTCACAAAGATATAGAAGCTCAGTGCTAAATTGTAGGGCATGCAATTTCTTTTTCTTCTTTGCCCTTCCCTACCCCACCTAACTAGACACACACACACAAACACCCGGTAACAGAACAGGAATTGAGTCAATAAAGCAGACAGAATAAATGTTCATTGATCCAACAGTTAAGAAGTTTAGTAATCCAGCAGCCAGAGCGGATGGAGGAGACAGTTTTAGAATTATGTGTTACTATCAAACTTGGAAAATAATAATTGATTAAATTTGATGAACAAGAGGTCACAAGTAGGCTTATCTATTAAATTTTTTACTATTTACTATATTCCCACTTTCAATTTTTGTTTAATCCCTTGTTGTCTTTCTGAAATTTCATCCAAGGAGCTGGACCTCTTGGAAAAATTTTGCACTCACATTTACAAATAAGTTAGCAAGCATAAAACAAAACATTAAATAACAAATTGCACAGGGAACTGCACAGGTCTGTGTCAAAACAATATTTATCCTTGGACCATAGTAGATTGCAACCTAAAACAAAAATATACATAAAGCACACTGGAAGATACAAACTAGTGCTGTTGTACCTTGGAATTTTAAATTAAACTTTTAAGTTTGAGATCATTGTAAATTGACATAAATTATAAGAAATAATACAAATAGATCTTTTACCCAATTCTCCCCAATGGTAAAATCTTGTAAAACTATACTACAATATCACAACCAAGATTTTGACATCAATACAATCGAGATAAGAACAATTCCATCATCACAGTGGTCCCTCACTGTCCTATTATAGCCACACCTACTTCCTTCCTGCCCCCATTCCTGGTAACCTTTAATCTGTTCTGCATTCGATAATCTTGTTATCTTGAGCATTATGTAAATAAAACAATGCAGTATTAATCATTTGAGACTGGATTTTTTGCAGAACATAATTCCCTGGAGATTTGTTGAGTTGTTGCAGATCAATACCTCATTCTTTTTATTGTTGGGTAGTAGTTCACAGTATGGATATACCATAGTTTGGTGAACTTGCACTTGTTGAAGGACATTTGGCTTCTTTCCATACTGGGGATATTATGAGTAAAGCTGCTATATTCATATATTAATCAGGATTCTCTAGAGAAACAGAACCAACAGAAGATAACTATAGGAATGAGATGTATAAAGGTGTCTCCCATAACTGTGGGAATGGAAGAGTCCAAAATCCATAGGGCAAGCTGTGAAGATGGCAGCTCTGAAAAAGGGTCTGGATGAACTCCACAGGAGAGGCTCACTGGTCAAGAAAGAGTGAAAAAATCTCTCTCCCTCCTTAAGTGCTTCAACTGATTGGATTAACAATCAGCGAATCCAGTAATTCAGTCAGTTGAAGACTCTTAAAGAAGAAGAAAGATTCTTTCATTGCTTCTTCAGCTAGCGAGCCTCTCCTATGGAGTTCATTTAGACCCTCCATTGGTCAGCTTCATTGGGCAGCTTCACAGCCTGCCCTATGGATTTTTGACTCTTCCATCTCCATGGTTGCGTGAGACACTTTTATAAATCTCACATTCACTGATCTCTTCTGTTGGTTCTGTTTCTCTAGAAAACCTTAATACAATTGGAAACATGGCTTTCTTATGTTCCATACTGCATTTAGCATTTTCCAAGTATTTAATAGACATTACGTCAATCATCATTTGCTTCTAATTTGAAATTAGTCCTCAATTGGTCATAAAAATGGGAAAATAATGGACTCCATTGATAATATAAACAGCCCTCTTCTTGGCCTGGTATTCTAATACTACTGATTTAACTGTTGTGAGAAAATACTTATATTCTTCTAAAGAAAAAAGGATGGCTGCAATAGTAAACAGGCTAAGGCCCTCTCATTAAAATGACTGCAAGCAATGCACTGTTGAATTTACGTAGGACCTGCATTTTTATACTGAAGCTGCAGAGCTGATGTGTAATCACTGAGCCAGAGTCAGCTTTGCAGGACAGAACAGGAGAGCCATTATAAACCCACACACTACAGTGCCACCTTTCAATGACTGCAAGTCAACTGATTTTTTAGATTTTATTTATCAGTGTAGGATGAATAGAAGCCAAGCATCTGGAGATAGTTGGAGGTCATCTGAACTCATTTTCTATATAGTGCTCTAGATAGAACAGAGGTATTTAACCTTTGTATCTGCCATGCTGGAAAATAAATGTGAACCTACTACAAAGTTCTGTGTTTCCAGCAACAATATTTCATACAATTTGAATGAGGCCACTGCTAAATAAATACCATTCCTCTAAAATTAAAAGCAAACAAACAAAAAGCATCTTTTTCCACTAGAGGTATCTAAATATTGTTAAGATTACGTGGCATTTGAGCTTATATTTATGGCGCAGTTCCACACAAGTGTGACTTTTGGCATCCACAATAAAAGCTGGTATACTCAAGTAAACCTTCCTCTAAAGGAAAGTCAAGGCTATCTTCTAAAAATATTACAGAACTAAATAAGGACAAAGTGTGTCTTGGAGAAAATACTTCCCCACGCAACAGGATGCTTTATTTGGGCGAAGGACAAAACTAACCCAAGCCCTAAATAACCAGATGAATATGTCCTATTTCAGTGTCTCTCACCCAGTACACTTCATTCTCCACCCCAAATAACCCCACCTCTTTCCCTAAGTCCAATAAGAGAACCAATAAAAGAAAAAGGCATTCCATATATGTTTCTGATATATGTTTTCTGATACATGTGCTGATCTAAATTTGAAGTCAATCAAAATTCAAATTTTCCTGTAGGTAATTTTTCTCTAGGAAGTTTCACAGTTATTAACATTCTTACCCTTCAGACCAAACAATTGTACATATCATTTCCTGGGATCAATTTCAATGAAACTTTCCCATACCACCTTGTTCAATGAAATTATGAGAAGTAATGGTACTCTAGAAGTTCACTCATGAGGGTGAAGTTTATATCCACAGCTGACTTTGGAACATATACTACAATGTACCATTTTCAAAGACAAATGGATGAGAAGCTAGCTGAAACAAAAGAGATCCATGAAGAACCCAAGTGAATAATCATGACTGGCTTAAACTAAAAACATGAAATGAATCAACAGCTACAGAATTAGGAGTACCTATATTATAAATAAATGTTAGTCCATTCCCAATTCCTCAGGATTTTAATATTTTTCTTTGGGAACAGAGGGTGCCTGAACAGAGAAAATGGAGAAATTCACAGAAGATATGACGATGTGAATGTATCACAGTCTAAAATCTAAGAAAGATATTTGCCCTACCAATGATAGTGAACTTTATGCTAAAAGTAACTGTGATGATTAAATTCATGCATCAACTTGATTAAGTTATGGTGTCCAGTTGCTTGGCCAAGCAAGTACTGGTCTGATTGCTACTGTGGGGATACTGTGTGGATATAAAATCATCAGTCAGTTGATTACATCTACAGCTGATTACATCTGCAATCAAAAAAGAGATTGCCTTCAGCAATGAGAGAATATTGTCCAATCAGCTGAACACCTTCAAGGGAGAACTGATTATTTTAGCAGTCAGAAAGAAGAATTTCTATCTCATTTCAGCCAGCCAGCTTCTCTTGGGAAATTCATTGAAACCCTCATCCGGAGTTCATAATTTGCAGCCTACCTTGCAGAATTCATACTTGCCAATCTCCACAGATTCATCTTACAACAAATTTCATAATATTTACATTATATAATGTGAATATATATATGTGTGTATATATGTATATAGTTATATAATCTGTCTGTTCTGTTTCCCTGGAAAACCCTGACTAATACACTAATTTTAAAATAAAGAAAGATTAATAGATTGCCTAAGAGGCTGTACATTATTTACAACAAAACCATTATGTATCAAAATAATTTAGATTAATCACAATTGAGTTTATATATATTCAATAGAGTATAATTCCATGCTATGACAATTTTTTTTGAAGCAGCCAAAAGTTATCAAAGCCATGTTATGCGACTAAAGTCAGTGACAAAACCAGCTATTAACATTTTTTAAAAATTCAAAAAGAAAGGCAACAATTTAGGCATCAAAATAATGATAATAACAAATTGCAACCTATTGAATAAAATAATAATCCATGATTCCAAACTGATATAAATAAATAAATGAATACATAAATAAATAGTGGAGAGAAGGGAAAGCTCTTCCTTGTAGAAATGCCAATTCATAGACAAAGGAAAGAGAAAAATCACAATTTTAAAACATCATAGTAGTTATTAATTCAGGCAAGAACCACCAATGAATGCCCCACAAATCGAATGTATTATTACAAAGAGAAAAAGAGTAACTTGAAAGAGTAGAAATTCAGAGTCATAAAAATTATTAGCAATGGGGCAAGCAGAATCTTCTGCCTCTTGCTATGAAGCACTAAGAAAGGTACAACATCACTTCTTGAGTATTCCCTGCTAAAATTACATAATATAATTTTTAATCATGAGAACATATCAAGCTATCCAAATTGAGAGAGAATATATCAAATTACTAGCCTGTGTTTTTAAAAAATGTCAAGATCATGAATGACAGAGAGACTGAGTAAATGTTCCAGATTAAAGAGACATAATAACTAAATGCAGTGCATAATCCTGGATTGGATCCCAGACTGGAGGAAAAATAACTATAAAGAACATTATTTTTTTAATGATACAACTGTCAAAATTTGAATATGAACCATGGGTTAGAACATAGCAATGTCTCAATATTAAATGTTCCAGGTTCTTATAATCACATTGTGATTATGTAAGATAATATTTTTATTCCTAAAAAATATACACTGAAAAAGTCTTTAGGACTAAAGGGGCATGATATCTGATATCTTTCAAATGTTTCAGAAAAATATGAACATATATTTAGAAAGAATGCGAGAAAATGACAGAGCAAATGGGACAAAAGTTAAACAATTAGTGTATCTGGGTAAAAGTATTTAAACAAGAGTTTTCTGCACCATTCTTCACACTTTGAGGTAAGTTTGAAATAACATAAAAATAACAAGAGGATGCATGGGTGTTCAGTGGTAAAATGCTCGCCTTCCATGCAGGAGACCTGGGTTCGATTTCCAAACCATGTACGTAAAAAAATAAAAAAATAAAATAACAAGAAAAAGTGAAGGAGGATTTAGTTACAAAACTTTCTTTAGAGACCACGGGCAAATTACAAAAATATTCTAAAGGATTTGTCAAAACAAACTAAATCACCAATAATAATCAATACAATGGATTTATGGGAAGATGAACTACTCAAGTACGGAGAGCTCAAGCTGAAGTATAAGCATCAAAATAGTTAGCAAGTTACATTAACTTATAAAGATAATTTGGAGATTTCCAAAGAGGAAGTTATAGTAATTGGCTGATATTTGGGTTCATTCTTACAAAGGAAGGTCTTACAAAATGGGGAATGATCACAGATTGGTTATTATAGGATAACTGTTTATTTCTGATAGGCTATTTCTATTGGACTGAAGCAGCTTGTTTCCAATTGTAGCTTAAACTGCAACCTTTGCAGGGTATGCTCGATTTTTTCAGAATACCCCCACTTTTATTTTTAACTCTTTGGAAAGTCCCTGTTACTTTTTGGAAAAGAAGTCCCTCCAAGCAATGCCAAAGTAAGCGGCCAATTTTTTTTACTTAATAGAATTGAAATCATGAAAACAGAGCAGAAATCTTACAAGTCTATGCTTACACTAGACAGTCCTTACATGAAGACACATAAGAATGCACACTTCTAGGCTGTAAGCAAACCTAGGTCCAGGCTGGCTCCACTCTCACCTCCAATCCTCATCTTGCACCACAGCACTCTATTTACAATGAGTCCATACTTAGCTCCCTGGTTTGACCCATCCAGGTCCTTGTTT
The DNA here is from genome assembly GCF_023851605.1 of Tamandua tetradactyla. Taxonomy (NCBI): domain Eukaryota; kingdom Metazoa; phylum Chordata; class Mammalia; order Pilosa; family Myrmecophagidae; genus Tamandua; species Tamandua tetradactyla. Next base: position 153,967,763 of record NC_135331.1, read on the forward strand.
GTACAGCAGTTAGAAATAAGTGTGCTTATTTGGGAAATGATCTTTCATACTCTTTGATAGTACAAAATTATTTTTACTCGGGTTCAAGTAGGGTCCCTTTCAAATAGAGAGATAGCTATAGACATTTAAGAAAAAAATGACCCCAAAACTTTTGAGGAATACATCAATTTCATGATATGAGGGATACTACAAAAGTAACAATGGATTTTAGTCATAGCCCTTATATGAATGTATTGATTGAAATACAAATTGGAATTAGTAATACTTTCCTGAGTTTTTCAGATAAGGAGAAAATTTCATAGACATAAAAATTCTCTTTTGGGTGGGCCACAGTGACTCAGTGGCAGAATTCTCGCCCGCCATACCAGAGATCTGGGTTCAATTTCCAGGTGCCTTCTCATGCAAAAAAAAAAAAAGAAAAAAAAAGAAAAAACCACTTCTCTTTTGACAAATGAGTAGAATTATGATATCTTATTCATATCTTAGTGTTTTGTCCCAAAATATTATGCAATTTTCAAACCTCTTTAAGACTGTTCTCCCAACCAGTAGCTTTAAATGTCACAAATCAAATCTCAAAAGAGAAAAAAGTCATTTAATCGAGTCTCAATTCCTTCTTGGAAAATGAGGTAATACTAATGTGGCATCAAATTGTAAAAATTAAAACTTTAAAATGTTTAAAAAATAGACGAAACAGTGCCTAGCACGTAATCAGAACTTATGCAAGGAACACAAATCATCACAGAATTTTTACCTGGAAGGACGTGCTCAGAAATCACAACGGTGATTTTTCTGTTGAGATTTTCTTCAGTTCTTACAAAGTGTATATTAAATAACCTTCCTCTGAGTTTCCAGTTTAGTGGAAAGTGACAGATAATAGATGTGCAACCATGAGAGAGATAAAGTAGGGTAAATTATTAGGGCTAGACTTAAGTTGACCAGGAAAAACTTATTTGAAGAATGATGTTGGAGTTAAGGTCTGAACGGATGAGAAGAAAGCAGCCATTTGGCAATTATGAAGAGGCGTGGGGTGAGCTGTGCATGCAATGCACACAGAAACAAGACTGGCAGATTGGAATGTGCTGAACAAGGAAGGGGGGCAGAAGACAAGATTGGAGATGAAGGCAGAGTCTGGGTCATGGAAGGCTCTATAGCCCATGATTTTGTGGATCCAGGAAGGATCCTAGGGAAATTACAGTGAAGCTGAGTCCTGGCAATATGGTGTCAGCCATGTGCCCATCTGGAGGAGCATTCCATGCCCGGGAACCAAAGGAGGTCATTGGTTATAAATTTACCACCAAACCCAGTGCCTGGCACTTTTAAGTGCTCAATAATTACTTTTGCTGAATAAAAAAATAAGTGAAGCAGAAGGAAGAAAAATGAACAGAGCCTGTAGCACCTACAGGACACCATAACGTATACCAATATACACATTGTGGGAATCCCAGAGAAGAAAGAGAGGAGCAGAGCTAATATTGAAAGATATAATGGCTGAAAACTTCCCAAATTTAATGAAAGCCATGAATATACACATCCAAAACGCTCAGTGAATTCCAAACAGGATAAACACAAATAGACCTACACCATGCCATGTTATAATCAAATTGTAAAATGACAAAGATAAAGAGAGAATTCTGAAAACCATAAGAGAGAAGCAATCTGTCATATACAAGGGACCCTTAATAAGATTACGTGCCAGGGTGGTGCAGTGGTGGCTCAGTGGCAGAATTCTCACCTGCCACGCCAGAGACCCAGGTTCGATTTCCGGTGCCTGCCCACGCTTAAAAAAAAAAAAGGCAGTGGCAAGACATTTACTTAAGGTGCTGAAAGTAAAAAACTGCCAACCAAGAATTCTATCTACGGCAAAAGTGTCTTTCAAAAATGAAAGACAAACAAACACTGAAGGACTTTGTCACCACTAAATAGCCCCTAAAAGATAGGCTAAAGAGAGTTTTCTGCAGGTTGAAAGAAAGGACACTAGACAATGGACTAAAGGCATATGAAAAAATAAAGACCCCTGGTAATTACTTACGGATAAATATACGTACCAGTACTGCTGTATTTTGGTTTATAACTCCACTTTTTACTTCTCACAAAGTCTAAAAGGTAAATACACAAAATGTAATAATGAATCAGTGGTTTGGGACTCATAATGTATAAACATGTAATTTGTAATAAGAACTACATAAAGGTGGGGGGACAGAAGGGGTATAGGAACACAATGGTATATACCACTAAAGTTAAGTTGGTATCAAAGCAAATGAGATTGTTATAGATTTTAGATCTTAAATATGAAAATATCAGAGAATATGCAAACTCATAGAAGTACGAAGTAGAGTACAGGTTACCAAATTGGGGGTGGGGGAGAGGTAATGGAGAGTTAATGCAAAATGACTGTAGCTTTTCTGCTTGGTGTGAAGGGAAATTTCTAGTAATGGATGGTGGTGAGGGTACTACAACAGTGGAGATGTGATCAATTCCACAGAATATTATGCTCGGGATGGGTTAAGATGGGAAGATTTGTGTCGTGTACATGTTTCCACAATAAAAAGAAAAAGAAAGGAAGGAAGGAAGGAGGGAGGGAGGGAGAGAGAGAGAGAGAAAGAAAAAGAGAAGAAAAACTAAAGAGATATTGAGAATGAAATGCAATACGTGATAATGGATAGGATCTAAGAATGAAGGAGAAAAGGCTCAAAAAGACATTATTAGGACATAAGACAAAATTGGAAAATAGACTGCAAGCTTTACATCAATGTTAAATTTCTCGAACTTGATAACTGCACTTCATGTGATTGTGTATGTTGAATATCCTTGTTTGTAAGGAATGTACATGGAACTGTCATGTGTTCAAGGAGTATTATATATACAACCTGCTCTTACATGTTCAGAAACTAGATAGATAAATAAATAGATAGATAGATGGCTAGATATAAATGATAGGATGATTTGGCAAAGGTGAAAAAATGTTAAAATTGGTGGATCTGGGTGTCTAGGAGTGGGATTGGGGTACGTTGGGGTTCTCTGTATTTTTTTTCAACTATCCTATAAGTTTTAAATTATTTAAAAATAAGTTAAAAATAAAAGAACAAATGAAAGGAAAAAATAACCTTCCTTTAAATATTAAGCAGCATCGAAAATCTATTTTAAATAATTAAGAATAACTGTTCTAGTTTGCTAGCTGCTGGAATGCAATATACCAGAAACGGAATGGCTTTTAACAAGGGGGATTTAATAAGTTGCTCATTTACAGTTCCAAGGCCGAGAAAATGTCTCAATTAAAACACATCCATAGAAATGTCCCATCAAAGGCATCCAGGGAAAGATACCTTGGTTCAAGAAGGCCAATGACATCCAACGTTTCTCTCTCAACTGGAAGGGCACATGGCGAACATGGCAGCGTCTGCTGGCTTTCACAGGGCTCTACCAAAAAGGGGCTCTCTCCAAAATGTTTCCTCTTTTAAAGGATTCCAGCAAACAACTCCACCTTCCGTGGGTGGAGACACACCTCCATGGAAATCATCTCATCAAAAGTTACCACCCACAATTGGGCAGGTCACATCTTCATGGAAACAATCAAAATGCTTCCACCCAGGAATACTGAATGAGGATTGAAGGGCATGGCTTTTCTGGGGTCCACCACAGATTCAGACTGGCGCAATAGCCATCCATTTCTCATCCTTGCTTTTACCGGCTGCCCATTTCCTGGGATCTCTCAGTCACTGCTGTCATTTCTCCCACTTGCACTGCTTCTATTTATAGTGCCAAACAAACAGGGCTGCAGAAGCCACGGACCACAGCACCAAGGTCAGCTTCTGGGGCTACGTGCATTTACTTCTGACTATAAGAAAAATTCAACACATTCTGATATAAAATACCACATTTTATTCTATAATTTATGATTGTTTTTGTTACGAGTTTAAAAAATATCTCTGAAATTATGACTTTTGTATCAATGTCCAGGAATCTCTAAAACACACACAAACACAATCAACTGCCTTTCTAGACAGATGAGCTCACTCAGTTACCTTTTTGGAGAAGTTAAAACAGAAACAGCTTGGCTGGCTGGCACTGAGGCACAACACTTCCCTACTCTTCTAGAGGTGGCAGGTCATAGGGAAAGCTATCAAAAAGAGCTATTTCTGTTTGGGCATAAAGATAATCCCTAGACGTGCTATCATTGTAGATTGATTTCTCCTTCAGTGTTCTGCTCAAATGTTATGTCTTTAAAGAAAGCATACAGAAAAGAATATATAACAGAACAAAAAGCACTCTCCCGTGGGAGCTTTAAAACAAATCATTTGTAAGTAAGTGCCAAGATCATTTATCCTTTTGGATTCACAAATCCTACTTATCTGAAAAGACAAAAATAACAAAGTCAGAGGAGAACAGTTCCTCAGGGACCCTCATCCCTCATGTGTATTCTCTCACCTATATTTTTTCCTTCTTCCTGAGTCTCTTCTTTTTCATGTGTAAATATTGTCAGATCTCTCCTTGTTCTCTCTTTCTAGACAAGATTCTAAAAAGAGTAGTCCACGTCCAGGGACTCAGTGTGCTTTCTTCGTGTTTGGCAGCACATCTGCTTCCTGCCCTGAGGCTCCTGCAGTCCTCGGACCACTAAAGTTGCTGTTGGCCCCTTAGTCGCTAAAGCCAACGGGTGTGTCTATATCCTCGCCTTGTTTGAACACTTTGAAACTCTCTTTAAAATAGATTCTTCCCTATGTTCCCTGCTTGTTTTACTCTCAGATCTCTGACTTATCCTCCTTAATTTCCTTTGGGTACCCCCCATCCTTTAAATACTGGTGTTCCTGCTTTCTTTTTGCTCCTCTGGCCCTCTTCTCTCCTTTCTCTACACACTTCTCTTAAAGTTAGAACTAATTCATTCCAATATTTTTTATTTCCACCTGGATATCAATAACTCCTTTCAGTAGCCCAACTTCTCTCCTGTTAATGTTCTTTACTGCACAGATTCACTTGGATATCTAGTACTTCAAATGTCACATTTTAGAATAGAGTTTAATAACTTCCCACGCCCCTAGACTTTCTTCTCCTGCATTTCTTCTCTATGATTGGTATCGGTCTATAGTAATAATAGTAGGTAAAATGTATTCAACAATAACTCTGTACCAGGCAATTTGCTAGGTTTTCAGATGTGTTTCTTGCATGTAGTATTCACCATGACTTAGAAAAAGGTAGTATTATGATCTCCATTTTACCAATGTTAAGGGAACCACAGAGCCATTATGAAACCTTACTATGCCCTAATATGGAGTAACGGACTCAGGCCTATGGGACGTCAGAGACAGGGTCTTAACCACTTATTGGTATTGTCTCTCCCATCTCCCACTCTCTTCTGGTGAGCTCTATCAGATCTAGCCATCTCATAACTCTCGTCTCGTCCTCTACAATGACTTTACCTTAGACTTTGTCTGTCACTTGATTACTATTAAAGATTCTTTATTGATTGCTTAGTATAACTACAGATTCTCACCCCTTCAGATCTATTCTTATAACTGTGTGAGTTATTGCCTAAATACCAATCTGAAAGCATTAAATTACAAATTTCTTACCAGAGAATGCAAGGTTCAAGATTGGATTCCAGTCTAATTGCCAAGGCTTATCTTTGTGTTGACAGTTTTTTTCTATCATAGTAATAGATGCATCTGAGTAAAAAGTCTATTGAATTGAATCATATGGTATTGCTGCTATTCAACTAATTGTGGTCTACAAAAGGAGTAATTTCATATTCAACCTTTTAGTACTGAAATTTATAATGGAAAATAATAGTTGCTTGCTTTGTCTCTTCAGGAAGCCCTTAGTCCTTCTTCCCAGAGACAACTTGTGTTTATTGTTTCTGATTTAGATATTGTTCCTACTTCTTCTGGTTACTTTTCCTATATGTCTATTTTGCCTCTCTTTTTCATTTACTCTTCTTTCTAGAGATGTTTGGTTGTTAGTACATGTTAAAGATGAAGCTTTAAAGGCTGATTGCTAGCTCTCTGTGTAAGACGAGTCAATGACATATTTTACTTCGGGGTGGCTGGCTGGGAGCCACATTTTCACTAGTGGACTACTAACCATCAGCATAGGAAGGACATTCCTCTGGTGCCTTTCTGGTCTCCAGAGAAGAATTCTCCAGCCTCCTGCCTAGAATTATAATGATGTAGGCTGGATAGGTTCAAGGTCCTAGAGCTCAACCTTCCTTGAATGAAGCCTATCAGTTAATACCCCTGCATTGCCCTAAATCTCAGGTGTTTCCTGCTCAATTTCTATGGCGAAATAAATTACACTTGCCTGAGAGCGATGCACCTAACTTTTTTTTTTTTTAGTTTTTGAAATAAAGTTTTATTTTAAAACCATTTTAGAGATCAGTTTAGAAAAATCATGAAAACAGAATGAAGTTCTAATATACCCTACATCTGGTTTTCCTTATTATTAACATCTTTTATTACTATGATTATTACAATGAATGAAACAATACTGATACATTGTTATCATTTAAAGTCCATAGTCTATTTAGATTTCCTTATTTTTTACCCAACGCCTCTTTTCTGTTCTGGGATCCCACCCAGGGACCATGCATCAAATTAGATTCAGTGTACACAGGGCCCAAAACAGCAGGTAAGGTTTGAGTTCCACATATAGATATCTATCAAATCCTTTGTTTGCACCCTTTTCAGTTTTGTACTTTACTTCCTATACTCTAAGGTCTACAACAACCCTGAGTCCTGATCCTTTTTGCATTTGAGGAGAGAAATAAGCCCCTTTCTCTCCTGTAGAGCTCTCTGCTCTGCTAAGTTTGTAAACTTTATTCTAACCAGTGCTGATACTCAGCAGGCATCCACCAGTTTAGCCATGTCAGGTTTTCAAATAACAGAAATACTCTTGTGCCTGTAAGTTGTCAGCCATCATCTCAAACCTCTTGAGTGCCCTGTTGCCCCCTCATCCTCTCCCTGGGAAGTTTCATCCCTTGTACCACCCTACTCTTCACTCCCACGCATATGCATCTGTGAACACGCACACACACACACACACACACTTCTTCACAAGGAACAGATGGCACTTTGAAAATGGGATCATTGAAGAGTTTAATGAAGAGATCATTTACAAAGGTGTAGACAGAGTTAAGGGAAACCAACATGTCTAAGTACAGGACCTCAAGGCCATCAAGACTGCTTTGCCTAAGGAGGCAAAGAAAGGGAATAGTCATCACACCAATTAGAGATACAGCTATAGGAGCCTATGGAATAAATAACCTCACCCCTCCTGGTGCTTCCCATTAGCTGAACAAAACAATAAGTTAAAAAAACAAGGGAAGGAGTGCCCTCAGCCCTAAGGGTTGGGTGGAGAGCAGGCCTAGAGAGAGAGAAACAAAGGGGCCACAAAGACTATACAGTACCAAACTGATCCGGCAGAGAGCTGCCAAAACCTGCTCGAGCTCTATAGCTGGCAGCTCTTTTTTGATTACTTGGACCCTGTGCCATACTTATTTTTTAATATTTTAAATGTCATTCTTGCTCCTATTAACTAACTAAATTCACAAAATGTAACAATCTTTCATCCACTAAATGTCCTCTTTCTCATTTTCTTTTCCTCTGTGGATTTATCCTTATGGGGGCTGATGGATACGTTTTATTCTGTTTTAATGGATCTCAGGAGGAAGAAACCATAAATGCTATTGGGAGTGGGCCATCTTCAAAGGGAAGCCCAGCCTCGACTTTCACTGCTGTTTGCTTTGAACCAACGTCCTGAACCATCTGTAGACCTTCATGCTGTGCTGATTGATGCCTCCACACCTTTGTTCCGTCTATCTGGAATTGCCTCAAATCAGCTGGGTAACTCCAACTTATTCTTCAAGCCTCAGCTCAAAAAAAATCCCATCCTCTAGGAAGCCCTGCCTGGCTTTCCCTGTGAAAGTGTCTTTCTGTTGCTTTTATGGAGCCATGTACTTGTTTCTGTCGCTTTTATGGAGCCATGTGCTTGCCACCATCACAGAAGTTTTTCCATTTTGCTGCAATTTTGCTTATTTTCATCTCTTCAGGGAGACTATGGGGCTGCTGAAGAGCAGGAATACTGTATCTCTGTTCAGTTCTCAATTTATCAGATAAATCAGCTTGTTAATAAGTATATTTAGTCTCTTCACCATCCTGCAATAAAATGCATATTTAATGTAACCTACATAAACACATATGTAAACTATTAATAGGTCAGTCACCTGGCCATGCCACACCCTGCCCAATTCTAGCTCTGAGTTGCCACTCTATGGGTAAGAACAGAGCATGGACTTGGGGCAACCACTTGTTGGGACCCAGAACTGGAGCTGCATCTCCAGGGCTAGCTACAAGACCACTATGGCTTCAGGAAAGAAGGCGCCTGTACCCTGTTCAGCGTGCAGACACCGTACAGTCTAAGAGTGGAGTGTTTTTTGCTAATAACAAATCACATACTATAGAAGGCTATTTTCAAGGAACTCCTGTGCTTTATCAAGGGATACCCCAGCCCTCATCCAAAGTACTGTCTTCCAAGGGAGCAACTACCTGGGATTCCAAATGTTCCCAAGACTTTTTTGAACCATCTGGAATTCCTGATCAGGTGAAAGGTTTACAATGAGATTATGGATTTCGGTGGAGGCATTTTGGGACAGAATGTAGAAAGATCAATTCAAGCATTTCGGGACAAGGAATAGACAAAATGCTATAGGTTATTGACACAATAAAAAACAACTCCCGTGAAAGAAGAATCATCACGTGTGCTTGGAATCTGAAAGTTCTTCCCTTGATGGCACTGTCTCTGTATCATGCCCCTTGCCAGTTCTACATGGTAAGTGGTGAACTGACTGGGAGTTGGGAAATATCAGTACCCGGTGCCTTCAAGATCATGTCCATGATCTTCTGCATCACAGGCCTGAAGCCAAGGGTCTTTGTACATATTTTTGGAGATGCTCATGTCCATGTAAATCACACTGAGCCACTGAATATTAAATAGACCTTTCCCCAAGCTCAAATCTTCAAAAAGTTAAGATAATTAATGACTTCAGAGCTCAAGATTTTCAGACTGAAGGCTACATTTCTCATCTGACTATTAAAATGGAAATGGCTGACTAAGTTATCTTTGAAGGAGGCTTGTTTCAAGGATATTGTCAGTCTTTGGGGATTGCTCTAGACACCTACATGAAAAGGTTTTTGAGGGGAGAGCGAGGTGGCTGCTCTAAATGCAAAAGGAGCTAGGCCAAAACACCATCAGTATCCTATCAGTTACTATGTGTTGTTTCAAACCGTTTCCTTTGGGGATAATTCCTTTAGTATAAAAGTTTTCAATAAAAAAAAAAAGGCCTTGAACTCAGCTAACTCATTAAGAATGTATGAAAATTCTAAGTCTATGAGTATAATCAGAAGGTTAAATGTGTATATACAATAATAAAAGCATGTGCATGCACTTCAAACCTATATCTGTGTGAAGGTCAGTGAATTTCAAGTATTTATAAACACTATCACTGTCAGGATATAAACATTATCATTCATAATACATAAGGTGGTTATGAGTATTTGAAATTACTTTTTAATATATTGCTATATTTATAATAAAGAAGTATTCTGTATTCAAAAGAAATCCAAAAAATGCACCCCTTATAGTATAAAGGAGAAATAAAAGGAAGTAATTTACAATAAATGAGTTTATATATCAATATATAAATGCTCAGGCAGAACAGAAGCTGAGTAAGTCAAGTGCTTGCTACTACATGAAAATTTGCATTTCTTCCTTTTCAGTTCTACATAAAATAATGGTGCATCTTAAAATCAATGGTATCTTATACTGAATGAAATATATTACATAAATTACTAGAAAAATACTGCAAAATCTTATGGAACCTAGAACAATTCTTCATTGTGAAGGACAGCTCTACAAATTGCAAGATGTGTAGAATACTTGACTCTTGACTACTAAATATCATGATGTGACAACAAAAAAAATCCTATAAATTTCAAAAGCACCACTAGAGATGCTTTTCTTTTTGGAAAAACTGTCCTAAAGTTCAATCCAATAACTAACACATAATAGGTTTATTTGTTTGTTTTTTCTCACATGGGTAGGCTCCAGGAATCGAACCTGGGTCTCTGGCTCAGTAGGTGAGAATTCTTGCCACTGAGTGACCATCGCACCGCCCAATAGGTTTGTAAAAAATGCTTTTCAAAGAACAACTGATTGAGTAACTAAACTTTAGAAATTCCCAATAAGTTTAATATTATTATTCAACCATTGATTCTTGTTTGGAAATAGTTCTTTTGATTATTCCCACTATGGGCTTTAGTTTCTATTACATGAAATTTTTGCCTTGATTTAATAGTGCATTGGTTTAGTAACAGATCACAAAATGGTTCATTCATTCATTCATTCATTCACACATTCATAGCATTTACCATGGGCCAAACATAATATTACCTGCTATGAAAACAATGTAAAACCATATATACATGCAGAATGGTCTCAGCCTACAATGTTATAGACAGAAAGTTAAACAATAATAATGTGATAATTATTTCTGAAGGCAGGGACAGGGTAAAAATAAAACACATTTGGATTTTAGATACACTAATTCATTTTGTCAGTTATAAACTCTCTCTCATCTAATACAGAGATATTACTGGGACAGCTCTATCTCTGCAGGCTACCAAAGCATTGCATTTCTGTGAAATTCTTTTTAGCTCAATCAAGAAAATGATAAGTAGAATAAATAAGGGTATGATATGTTTTAATTTACCTCTGTAGGAATAAGAGCTACTTTAAATGAGAAATATCGAAAATGAGAAGCTATTACCCCATTGTGCCAGTTTGAATCTGTGGTGTACCCCAGAAAAGCCATGTCCTTTAATCTTCATTCAATATTGTGGGTGATAACGTTTGATTAGATGGTCTTCATGGAGATGTGTCTCCACCCATTGAAGGTGGGGCTGCTTACTGGAGCCCTTTAAGAGGGAACCATTTTGGAAAAAGCTTTAGAACCACGAGAGCCCACCTTTAGAACCACGAGAGCCCACCTAACCAGAGATTTTTGGAGATGAAGAAGGAAAACACTTCCGGGGAAGCTCCATGAAACAAGAAGCTGGGAGAGAAAGCTAGCAGACTTCACCATGTGCCCTTCCGGCTGAGAGAAAAGCCCTGAACTTCATAAAGGCCTTCCTTAAGTGAAGGTAACTTCTTGTTGATGCCTTAATTTGTACATTTTCATGGCCTTAGAACTATAAGCTTGCAACTTAATAAATTCCCCTCTTTAAAAGCCTTTCCATTTCTAGTATTGCGTATTCTGGCAGCTTCCAAACTAACACCACCTATGTTTTTATCCCTTTATTTTCTCAAGAGTTTAACAGTTGCAGACTCAAAATGGAACCAGTAGATGGGCAGTTCAGTGGTTGGAATGCCCATCTTCCATGCCAGGGACCCAGGTTCAATTCCTCAACCATGCACCCCCCCCAAAAAAATGAAACCAGTAGAATTCCTCCATAGAGTAACTCTAAGGGCTATCCAGCAAAACAGCTAGCTCCCGAATACACCTCTATCAAACACATAAAGATAATTTACATATGGTATCCATTCTGTCAAGCTTAACATAAAGTGGAAGAATGGTCCAAACTCCTCATTTCTTACATTTAATGAGCAATTTGGTAATATAATTGACATTTTCATTATTGAACAATTTGAATATACATTTTTAGAAGTATGTTATTAATGTTATTGAATTTCAAAAAAAAAACTAACTATATGATTTTCACTTTGAAAACCAGATTTTCTCCTTTTCCTCTTTTTTACACGTTCACACACATCTACCCCAGATGCCAGAATTTTAAAAAGAAAAAAAAAAGAAAGATGATTAGACATCTGAAATAGCAATTAAACTAACAAATGAAATAGGTTTGCCTCAAGTTCTCTTGCTGAGTTCCTATTGTGGCTATTAAATTTTCATCGTTAAATTAAAATATTTCCACTTTTCACAAAAATGGTAGAAAATAAAGTAATCAAAATTGAAGTTCTGGATCAAAAGGCATGATTGTCCATCCCTCAGTGATCCTATCCAGATCTATTTCTTTTCGAATGAAGAGGAAAATTCATTCTTTTGAAGACATTAAATGATCTTTGAGAACTATACCTCTAACAGAGTTAGAAATGTTCTTCCACTCTGAAATAAATATGGGAATTTAATATAGTGAATTAAACAGCTTATGCCCCAATCACCATAGGATTTTGTACATTTTGATCTCCCCAAATGTTTAATTCGTGTCTGACCACTGTCATGTTCTCATGTTGATACTTCAGCATTAATATCAGAACTCCTTTCCTCCCATATCATCTTCCTTTTTCTCATTACCTGCCCCCCACACACACACCCATGAGCACCAATATTTCTGAGTCATAAAGATGAGAAGTTCCCTGCTTGCCAGGGTGTTAACAAGATCATTATGAAATAAGTCTAGTGGGCAGCACTTAAAAATAAAATACAGCATCATGAATATGGATGTGGGCAATAGTTAAGTTTGAAAATCTAGAAATTCGTAAGTGTAACAGTTATGACTTACACCTAAAAAAAAGGGAGTTGAGTATTTTTTTTCTCATACATTTAAAAATGACAATTGAAAGTCTCAACCCACAATAACTTGATCCATAACCATAACACTAGTATATCCGCATATACTCAGAATTAAAAGCTGATGACAAAGATCATTTTAATAATAATGTTATTCTCCTTCTCACTTCAGTGGTAAAACCAGTAAATGGAAATGCAGTTTTGACTCTTTTTGTTCCTACAGATAGCTCTTCTAATCCTAAAGTGAAGATATCCTACCAGCTATTTTCTTAGGTGTGGAGTCCGAAAGGTTCTGGACCTCAGAATGTTCATTTCACAAATAAGGAAGCCAAGAACCAAAGGATTTGATATACTTCCCCAATAAAAAATAGCATTTTTGGCTAAATACTAATAAAATCTTACTTGACCTAACCAACCTCTCATTAGATCCTTAATCCACCCCCATGTGAGCATATCATTTCAAAACCAAGGATTTTGGCTTGAATCCAGTGGACTACTCTTGGTATAATGTAACTCAGACACTTCAAACATAACAAGATGGACCATCAAACCAAAAAAATTTTCCCATCTCTGAAACTCCATAAATTAGTGATATATATTAGTCACTATTTTAAGTGTATGTTTTTACAACATAAGGAAAATGACTTCAAAACTGAATAGTTAATTCCTGAATTTCTTTTTTTTTAACTTCTTTCTACACAAATGTTAAAGCTCTTCATAACAATGAAGTAATCTATGGTTTCTTTCAGTTAGAACTGGATTTACTCATTTCAGTTTCAAGTTGGTTATCTGTGCAAGTTACCAGGTTGACCTCAAGCTCTTAATTTATTGCATCTCAGAACCAAATTCACCTATCTTTTCTCTACTCTGTGATGCAGGATGTGGACCTGAAAACTACATTTCATTTTTACCAGCTGACTTCATGTGAAAGGAAGAAATAAAAGTCTTAGGAAGTTAGGAAGGTGGAGTTAATCTATCACATATAACCTACACATATCCCAACCTCATCCTGCAAGAAGGCCCAGATGGCACTCTCTTCACTAAAGCATTGAAAACTATATCAGCGAGGAGAACACAACCATCTTTGAAAATATCTGTGTTTGCTCTCATTTCTAGGCCAGGCATAACATTTGGGATACTGCCATGAGGTAGATGCCCTCATTATACTGCAGATGATGAGATTCCAAAGTAGCAGAGACCAAATGGCAGCATTTAACTGTCAAGGACAAGTTAACAACAAGGGACCTAGTTCTGGGCAGAATATTTTGGATCTTGGTGATCATGCTTGTTTGAAAAGATTATGTACCCTAGACAAGCCATGTTTTAATCCTGATCCATCTTGTGGAGGCAGCCATTCCTTGTAATCCCTATTCAGTACTGTAGTTTGAAAACTTGATTGAGTTATCTCCATGGAGATTTGAATTGAATTGTGGGTATTAACTTTGATTAGAGGGTGATGTGACTCCACCCCTTCCAGGTGGGTCTTGATTAGTTTTCTGGACTTATTCAAAAGAGGAAACATTTTGGAGAGAGCCACAAGAATCATGAGAGCCCACACAACCAGAGACCTTTGGAGATGAAGGAATATACCCCCTGGGGAGCTCCATGAAACAAGAAGCTGGGAGAGACAGCAAACAGATGTCACCATATTCACCATGTACTTTTCCAACTGTGAGAGAAACCCTGAACTTATTCTATCTTTCTTGACTGAAGGTAACCTCTTTTTGGTGCCTGAATTTGGACACTTTTATAGAATCGCTTTAATTCAGACATTTTCATGGCCTTAGAACTGTAAACTTACAACTTAATAAATTCCCAGTTAAAAGCCATTCTGTTTCTGTTATATCACATTTCAATAGCTAGCAAACTGGAACAGTGATGTCTAATCAATCATAATGTACTAGGAATGAAATATATGGGCAAGTTACAGAATACTACTTGATTTATAAACAGAAAAATAAAGTCCTCCAGGTTTTGTGGCCAAAAATCTTACTTAACTTGCCACAATGGAGAATTATTTCCCCTCATCCAGTTTCCAGATCTAAGCCAGTTCACAGAGCCCCATGTTTGAAGGGAAGGCTGGATCTCTTTGAAAAAAGATCTGAAGCACTGCTACAATATATACTGTTTATTTCCTCCAAACTTTCCCCAAAGGGACCATTCTAGTTTGCTAGCTGCCAGAATGCAACACACCAGAGACAGATTGGCTTTTAATAAAAGGGGATTTATTTTGTTAGTTCTTCAGAGGAAAGGCAGCTAACTTTCAACTGAGGTTTTTTCTTACGTGGGAAGGCACAGGGTGATCTCTGCTGGCCTTCTCTCCAGGCCTCTGGGTTCCAACAACTTTCCACAGGGTGATTCCTTTCTGCATCTCCAAAGGCCTGGGCTGAGCTGCAAGTGCTGAGATGAGGTATGCTGAACTACTTGGGCTGTGCTACGTTGCGCTCTCTCATTTAAGCACCAGCCAATTAAGTCAAACATCATTCATTGCAGCAGGCACCACTCCTAGCTGACTGCAGATGTAATCAGCAACAGATGAGGTTCATGTACCATTGGCTCATATCCACAGCAACAGAACTAGGTGCCTTCACCTGGCCAAGCTGACTGCTGAATCTAACCACCACAGGGACCTAAGGCCATTTTGTAAAGACTTGTGCAAAGATTTTCAGGGATTACTAAACACTGGCTCCAGAATGAAACTAATTCCTAAGGCCCCAAATGTTACTCTGTCAGTCCAAGTGGTGGTTTATGATGGTAAAGAGATGGTTAGAAAATAAAGCTGTGTTTGACATACAATAGTTCCAGTTGGTCTGCAGACCCACCCTGTGATTTTATCACCAATTCTTTAATGTATAATTGGAATGGATATATTGGGCAATTGGCAGAATCCCCACATTGGCTCTTTGATAGAGTAAGCACTTATATTAAAGAAAGGCTAAGTGGAAGCCTCTGGAACTTCCCCCTCTACCAGGAGAATAAATAAAAGCAATATCATATCCATGGGAAAATTACAGAAACTAATAGCATGAACAAAACCTTGAAGGATGTAAGGATGAGGACACTTAATATTCCTAATTAACTTTCCTGTTTGTCCTGTGTAGAATCAGACGCATCTTGGAGTTCTCATGTAGATTATCATGACCTTATTCAGGTGGTGACTCTACTTGTAGCTATTGTCCCAGTTGTGTTTTTTCACTGGAGCAAATTAACACATCTCCTCACACTTGTCTACACCATTTTTGACTTGGCGAACGTCTTTCTGCACACAAATTTGCAAGGAACACCAGAAGTTGTTTGCTTTTATCTCACAGTCTTGTCTCAGGACTATGTCATCTCACTTGTTCTCTGTCATAATAAAGTTTTCTGATTTCTTGACCATCTTGACATTCCATAAAACTTCACACTTATCTGCTGTATTGATGATATTATGTTGATTGTATCTGACGATCAGGAAGTATAAAGCATTTTAGATGCCTTATTAGGTCATATATGAATGAAAGGTTAGGAAATAAACCCCACAAAATGTCAGAAGCATTCCACATAAGTGAAGTTTATTGAGATCCAATGGTCTGGAGCATGTCAAGATCTCTTCTCCAAGATGAGATAACGACTACCATGGGAAAAAAAAATAATTATTTGCCACATTCCAGTGTGTTATTTCAAACCATCTACCAAGCCACCTGTATGGTTCTCAGAACCAAATACATTTATTATAAAGGGGGAAACAGAACAAAAGATATCCTTGTAGCCCACAGTGTAAGCTGCTCTTCTCCTGGCTTCTGAGGACCCAGCATATCCAATAACACTCAAAGTGCCTGAAGTGAAAAATGGTACCAGAGCCTCTGGCAAGCCCCATAGGGGAATTACACAGCGGGTCTCTAAGGTTTTGAAGCAAACCCATACTTTCTTCGGCAAATAACTATACTACTTTAGAAAAACAACTCTGGCTTGTCATTGAGCCTCAGAAGAGAATAAATAGTTAACTGTGGAAAATCAGAAGAACATGTGATCTGAGCTTCCCATCATGAACTGAAAATCTCTGAGCTCACCATCATGAACCATGAAGTTCAAACACAATGCAGCAATCTTTCAACAAGTGGAAATTCTATGTAAAGGACTGGGACTAGGCAGGTATGGTGGAAGCTCAAGTCTCCTTTGTCACTGACACTTTGCTTCATTGTCTCTTCTATGGCTTCGTATGACCTCAAGGGAGCTCCATATGACCAGCTGATAGAGTGTTTCGGTTAGGTAAAGCTGCCGGAATGCAATATACTAGAAATGGACTGGCTTTTACAAAGGGGATTTATTAAGTAACAAGTTACAATTCCAAGGCCATGAAAATGTTCAAATTAAGACACCAACAAGAGGATACCTGCTCAGGAGAAAGGCTGCTGGCATCTGAGTTTCCTCTGTCACATGGAAAGCATTTGGTGATGTTTGCTGGTCCTCCTCTCCAAAATGTCTCTGTGGGCATTTTCTTTCTCTTAGCTTCTCTCAGCTCAGCTGTCTCCAAATGTCTCTCTCTTAAGGGATTCCAGCAAGCAGATTAAAGCCCACATCTCCATAGAAACAACCTAATCAAAAGGTGCCACCCCAAAATAGGTCTGCCCCCATGAAACTGGATTAAAAGAACATGTCTTTTCTAGGGTACACACAGTTTCAAACCAGCACATTGAATGAGAAAAAATTCAACCCTGGTTTCATAATGATTCTAAATAATGGACTACCACCACTCAAAAGTGAATCACTACTGCACTGGACTTTATGGACAGCAGTGAAGGAAAATTCACAGAACTTTGAGCATTACATTTGGTGGCCCACTTTATTAAACTGAGAGAAAGCCAGATGCACAATTCTACTCTGGTAAATAGGTGGTTGCTAATTGTTTAGCTTGACCATTGAGGACTGGAAAAAACTTGAATGGAATATTAGCATAAAGAAATTTTAGGAAAGTGTTGTGTGGACAGATCTGTCAGAATAGACACAGTGTAAAGATATCCAAGTGTCATGTATAGACACAAAAAAGGCATCCACTACAGAAGAGGATCTTAATCATCAGGTGGGAAAAAAAAATGACATGTTCTGTCAATCAGCTCCTTTCCCCAGAGACCCTAAAGCTTGCTTAATGACCTATGAACAAAGTGGCCATACTGGCTGGAATAGAGGCAATGCATGGGTTCAACATCTCCTTACTAAAGATGACCTGGCTACCACCATTGCTGAATGCTTAAATGAACAGCAACAGAGACCAACACTGAGCTCCCAATTAGCATCTGTTTTAGTTTGCTAAAGCTAACGAAATGCAATATACCAGAAAGACTGGTTTTTAACAATGGGCATTTATTAGCTTACAGACTTAGGCTGTTAGAATGTCCAAATCAAGGCATCAATAGAACAATACCTTCTTCCTGAAGAAAACCTGCTAGCGACCCAGGATTCTTCTGTCATATGGGAAGGTACATGGTATCTACTGGTTCTTCTTTCCCAGGTTTCATTGCTTTCAGCTTCTGGCTGCTCTGTCTGTGGGTTTCTGAGATCTGTGTGTTTCTCTTTCTCTCAGCTACTGGGCTTTTTCTCTATTGTATGCTCTTCTAAAGGGCTCCAGTAAGAGAATTATGATCTGAGGCATGCCTCAACTGAAATAAACTAATCAAAGATCCCATTTGCAGTAAGTTTACACCACAGGAATGGATTAGCTTTAAGAACATTATCTTTTCTGGGGTATGTAAAAGCTTCAGGTCATCACACTCTCATTCTCTGGAAGGAACAGCCAGCCACCTGTTGGTAAATTGACTACACTGAACGCTTTCCATGATAGTGAGGCAAAGATTCATCCTCACTGGAATAGATAAAAATTCTGAGTATGGATTTGCTTTTTCTGCCCATAATGCTTCTGCCACCACCACCATATGTTGACTCACAGGACACCTTATCCACCATCATGGCATACCATAAAGCAATGTTTTAAATCAAATAAATTATTTCACAATAAACAAAATATTGTCATAGGTTCATGCCCAAAGAAATTAACTGATCTTACATAATTCAGATGTGGCTGGAATAAAAGAACAATGGATTGGCTTATTGAAGATACAGCTATACCTCCAGTTGGGAGATCACACCCTATTTGCCTTGCAGGAGAACATTATGTGATGTTTTCTCCCCACTGCCAGGGTATATGGTCTGAGAACTAAACAACAGAAGTGTGAGTGCCTCTTCTCACTTTTATATCTAATAAACCACTCCCAGAATTTTGTTTCCCATCCTCACAACTTTGAGCACTGCTGGCTTGGGGAAATCTTTCCACTTGGGACACAAAACTGATCCACTGAATTTAAAGTTGGGATTTCTACTTGGCCATTTGGGTTTTTTTTATACCACTGAAGCAACAAACAGAAAGGAAAATTACTCTAATGGCTAAAGTGATTGAACTAAATTAACATGGGAAATTGCATTGCTGTTAAACAATGAGAGAAAGGAAGCATATGACTGAACTCAAATGATTCTCTGAGGCACCTCTGAGTACTTCCATTGACGCTAGTAAAACTTAAGGAAAAACTATAGCAATCACATAAAGACAGGACCATTGAGGATTCTAACCCTTCTAGAATGAAGGTTTGAGTCACCTCACCTGTGAAGAACTCCAACCAGCTATGGCTTCGGCTAAGGGTAAAGGAAATATGGAATGGATAGTGGAAGAAAGAAGCCATAAATATCAAGAACGGCCTTATGACCAACTTCCAAAATAAGTACTGTGGTAACTTGGCAAATTCTCCCCTTGCTTATTGTGTATATTTATTTATTTTTGTACATTATTTTCTTCTTCTCTCTTCTTCCTTTATTATTTTTTATGCATTTGTCAAAGATTAACTCTACAATTCAGTCTTTAGATAGCAAAATATTCACTAGGACTATGACTAAATTCAAGGTGCAGTTAATATAACCCAGCAATGGATTCAATAATGAGACAGATTCATTTGGGAGTGAGAGTGTGAGCTGCTTCACTTGTACAAAGTATAGGGGCATCTTGTTAGGTGGAAACATAAAATTGCTGTTGTATGGCAGTTCGTATTCTGTAGAAGGGCATCTATGGTTGCTGAATAGTAAAAAAGGTGTACAGTACCAGTTATTAATTTATTACCTCAGCTTCAAACCCACCCTTTTTTTTGCCTTACTTTGTTATATTGGAGTTGGACTCTGTAAACTATATTTCTCCTTTGCCAACCAGCTCACAATTAGACTCTGCCAACTGAGAGTGTTAGAGGGAATTAGCAAAGCTGGAGTTGGAAGAATAGACTTTCATTTCCCTTATTTTGTTCTCTATGTGACAGAGAATGGATGAGAATGAAGTGGATCCTATCAGCTTTTACCACAATGCCAGTAGTTCTCAAGGTACCGTGGAAAGTAGCCTGCGGTAAGGCTGTTTTTACTGTGGTAGGCAGATCATTCTTGCAGCACGCATGCTCTCTCCTCACAGTCATGAAGTTCAGTCTTGTAGGACTCCCTCCTAAACTTCTAAGTTCTAATCTAAGCTTCTGAGTTCTAACATTGTCTCATTTCCTCATGCCAAGTAGTGGTTGCCACTATTGCTACTGCTCTTTCTTTTATGTCTTGGAATTCCTTTCTATCCTTTTAGTAGTTGACCACCATTTAGCAAGTTAACATTTCTTTTAATAAATTTTCTCTGTTCAAAATATTGGTAAGTTTTAGTTTTCTTTTTTTTTTTTTTTTTTTTTTTTGGCATGGGCAGGCTCCAGGAATCAAACCCGGGTCTCCAGCATGGCAGGCGAGAACTCTGCCTGCTGAGCCATCATAGCCCTCCCACTGGTTAGTTTTTTATCCCCTGGCCAGACCCTGGTTTATCTTCTACAGCAATGTTGTAGCAAAATTTCATGTAATCTTATTTCTTTTGATTTAATAAATCCTGTTCAAAAACTAAAAATATACATTTCTAGTAATGTAAGTAAAAGATGACTTTGATGAATTAAACAATTATTATATTTTTATGACATTGAAGAATCTGTTAACATTTATTTGTTGTCCATTTTAAAAGTCAATATATGGGTTCATTTCCCGGACCATACACCACCACTCCCCCAAAAAAGTCATATAAAATTGTCTCTGAAAAAATGACCAGATTACTGTAATCAGACAACGAAAATTACAATGGGAAAAAGTTAACTTGATACCTAAATTCAGCCTTTTCCTCGAATTTTCTGAAAATTTATCACTACTAACAAAATACTTCAAACCTGAAGCATATGTTTATTTCACTGAATTAACATAGAAAAATGTATCCACTGTTATTTCATAGCAACTAAAAGCTTTTTTCCATGTAACACTCACATTTAATATGCTTACAAGGACACTTTTTAAACAAAATCTTACATTTTTTAAGTTATATTTATTCCTAGGAAACTCCCTTTCCTTTTGTAAATGACATCTTTATTTTTTAATTAAAATACTTAATTGGTAGTTGATGGTGTGCAGACATGCTATTAATTTTTATTAAACTCAGGCCTCCTGAACCCTCTTATGAGTTTCAGTGGGTTGCCTATAGGTAATTCCAGATTTTCTACATAGAAAATTGTATCACTTCCTGAAAACAGCATTTTCATTTCTGTTGTTTGGTCTTTATGTTACCTGTTTATGTAGCTGAATGTAGGCATGTGCCTGCCTTCACTGCCAAATGGACCTCCAGTTCAATGTTGATTAGATGCGCTTGGATGAGCATCTATCCCTACGGGATCGGTGGCTTTGCAAGACTAACTTTCCTCACTTAAGGATCCCATGTGCTATAGTTTTTTTCTTTCTGATTGACTTATAGATACCCTTTACTGAGTTAAAAAAGGGTCCCTTCTATTCCTAGTTTGCTAAGAGTTATATCATAAATGAGATTGCATTTTATAATTTTTACATTGTCTACTAAAAAGGTCATGTTTCCTTTCTCCTTAATCTGTGGATCCAGCCTTTTGAGAATGGTTTGGTTAGCAATCACCATAATAACACTTCAACAGGCCATCCCTGGAGGGATTGTAGGAAGATAATGGAGTAGGAAGCTCCAGAATTGTCTCTCTACCAGAACAATGATTAAACAGGCAGGAGCTGTGTGAAACAACTATTCTGAAACTTGAGTCCAGTAGGACACTGTACAGCATCCTGGGAAGAGCTGGAGGAAGAGGCTGGTAAAGTACAACAAAGACTAATAAATGGTTCTCTCTACACGGAAGTTACCAGTATCCTGTTAACCATTCTCACAGCAAGTTGCCATAGGGGTAAAGCCCCTGGCTGGCTCACTGGTGAAAGAAAGAGAGTCAAAAATCCACTTACCCAGGATCATGGGTGGGCACAGCTGATCACTAATCACAGTTTTTGATTAGCGACTTCAGATTACTGGAGGTCTGACTCTGAGGGCGGCCATTGTTCCACCGACCCCCAGACAAAGTTGAATGAGAATTAAAACACACTAAGCTTCCTCAGAGCTGCTGCGGACAGGTTCAAGGACTGCATTTGCTGGACAAGTCAAGAAAGCACAGCTTTGGGGAGTCTTAGAAGAAACTCCCAGCACCCTTCTTGGTGTCATCCCCAGAGCAGTTTGGAGATAGCCTGCTGGTCATGGGTCCCTGGCCTGGAGACAGCTGAGAAAGACTGACTGGAGAAACTGCTTCCTCCTAAAATTTGCCTATGGCAAAAGCAGTTTAAGACAACAAAAGCACTTTAGGAAGGTATTAAGGAGATTCAGAGAGAGCAGAACCATGTAGCCATGAGATGCCGAGAGTCCACGAGCCAGCAACGTTTGGAGATGCAGAAGGAAAATGCCTCCTGGGGAGCTTCATGAAACCGGAAGCCAGGAGAGAAAGCTAGCAGATGACACCGTACTCACCATGTGCCCCTCCAGCCAAGAGAGAAGCCCTGACTGTGTTCGCCATGTGCCTTCTCACTTGAGAGAGAAACCCTGAACTTCATCGGCCTTCTTGAACCAAGGGACAAGTAACATCTTCAAGAAGTATCACGTTGCTGCCTCCCTGTGTTCTTCAGATAATTCAATGCATTTTAATGAAGACTGTGCCATGTTTTTTCCTTGGAAAATATGTTTACAAGATGCATTTGAAAAGAAAAAGAAAACTTGAAAGCCAAATTATACAGTAAGATAATAAGAGAACCTATGCAGATGATAATAAAAATAAATCAGGTTATATAAGACAAAATGGATAAGGATAAAATGCATCATTAGATTTCAAGTCATTAATTCACAATGATAGAAGGCCTAACTCACCACAGAGTTATAGAAATTATTATACATAATAAGAACATAGTATAAGCTCAAATAAGTAAAGCAAAAAGATAAACAAGAAGATATAAAATCAAGCATCATAGTGAAAAATTCCACATTTCTCAATCAAATGACACCATACATGCAAGAAATATAAATTATACTTGAAAACAAGATTAGCATGTTTGAGTGACTGGACGCATCTGGAACCATGTATCAGACTATTAAATCATACTCATTCTTCTCAAGTGGACAAGGAACCTTAACAAACAGTGGGTAGGAAGTTAATCAAGCCTCAGCAAAAGAACATCCATAATAGACACAAGGCACTGACTTATTCTAGTTGGAATTTCACATCCCAAGCCATAGAAATGAAGGGAATTTTCTTTGGCGTGGGAGATGATTTCTTAATAAATAAAGTAGAACTTTGCACAAATCTGCAGAAAAGATTAAAAGAATGAGTGTCATTTGGAGGAAGTACTGCTGAAGATATTGGTTATTACTGTTAATGGAATTGCTAATTTTTTATTTAAAAATTGTTAACTTTTAAATTAACAATTGGAAGATAGATGTAAAGTGCTGTTACCCTTAGATTCTTAAAAGTTTTCAGTCATTTCAGATACAGGTAAAGATCACTTCATCTCCATGGTTTTGCTTCTCCCAAATATTCCTGCCTTGCATGATTTCCCTTCACTGAGGTTCTGTGGTTTCCTTCAGTTTGTTGACTTTTTGCAGTAGGTCTCCTTCCTTATAAGACTTTTTTGCTTCAGTGTCTTTTTTATTGAGATATAATCATCTAAAGAGTACAATCAGTGGTTCACAGTGTCATCATAAAGCTATGCATGCCTCATTACATTTGATTTTTGAACATTTCCATGATTCCAAAAACAATAGAAATAAGAGTAAGAATAAAAATAAAGGTAAAAGAGAACACCTAAAAAAAAAAGAAGAAGAAGGTATTAAGGCAGAGAGACCGGGACAAGGGATTTTAAACACCTAGAAGAAGGAAAATGTCTGTATCCTGGGAAGTAGAGGGAGGATTCAAACTCCCGTAAACAGGGGAACCCCAAAGGAACTAACAAGTGCAAACCCAGGAATGGGCACAGGTCCAGAAAAGAAAAGAAGAATCCTGTACTTCGTATTCACCTTGAGTGGACTTTCTTGACAGAATGACTGGCATTCAAGAAAATATGAGTCATATCACTAGCTGTTACAAAATCAAGAAACAGACATCTCAGTGAATAAATCCTAGAGATGACATTTTTAGATGCTAAAAGGTATCATGTACAAGAAAAGAAAACAGACAAAAAAGAAAATCACGGCCCATCCGAAGGAAGAAGATAAAAATCTAGAAAATACCAACAAAGAAGACCATACTATAGATATGTCAATCAAAGACTCAAAGAAAGTGATCTTAAAAAGTCCAAGGAGATGAAGGAAAATACAGAGAAAGAACTAAAGGATATCAGGGAAATAATGGTGAGGAAAATGAGAATCATAGTAAACAGATAGAAATTGTTTAAAGGAAACAAACAGGACTATTGGAATTGAAGATCACAATAACTGAAAAGCAAAATACCCAGGAGGATTTCAACAGCAGATTGGAGCTGGTAGAAGAAAGAATCAGTGAACTCAAAGACAAGACAACTGAAATGAGTCAGGCTAAGGAGCAGAAGGAAAAAAAATTTATAAAGAGCGAAAATAGCCTGAGAGACCTCTGGGATATTATCAAACGTTGTAAGAGTTCCAGAAGAAGGAGGAGAAAAAGGTATGGAAGGAATAGTCAAAGAAATAATGACAGAGAACTTTCCAAACTTAGCACGATGTGACTATGTACATTCAGGAAGACCAGAGAACACCAAACAGGATAAAACATGGAGAAAGTCATACCTCATCATAAACTGATCAAACTGTCTAATGTAAAGGACAAGGAGAGGGCTCTGAATGCTGGAAGAAACAATGTGTTATATGAACAGCAGTCCCAGTTAGATTGATTGCTGTTTTATCAACAGAAACCAAGTAGGCAAGAAGACAGTGGACGGAAATAATTAAAGTGCTAAAAAAAAAAAAGAATTTTATATCTGGTGAGACTTTCTTTCAGAAATGAGGTAGAGATTAAGACATCCTTGGACAAACAAAAGCTGAGGGAGCGCATCACCACTAGACCTACCCAACAAGCACTGCTAAAGGGAGTTCTTCAGACTGAAAGGAAAGGACACTAGAAGTGTATTATAAAGAAATAAATGCCTCTGCTAAAGGTAACCATTTGCGTTATAAATGCCAGTACTATAGCATTGTATTTTTTGGTATGTAACTTCAATTCTTGCTTCGTACAAGTGCTAAAATGCAAATGCATAAAACATAATGATAAATCTATGGCTTTGGACATACAACATATAAAAATATAAATGATGAAATGTACAAAAAAGGTAAAGGGATGGAGGAATAGAGGAAAAATACATGTATATACTACTGAAGTAAAGTTGGTATAGACCTAATATAATCATTATATATTTAGGATGTTAAATTTTAATTGCATGGTATCCACAAGGAAAATACATTAAAGACATATTCAGATAGAAATGAGAAGGCACTCAACATAGTACAACTCAAAAAAATCAAATAAATATAAAAGTGGGCATTAACAGAAATTTAAGGGAAAAGAAAAGATACAAGACTTACAAAGACTAAATAGCAAAATGGCAGAACAAAGTCCTGCATTACCAGTAATGACTTTAAATGTAAATAGATTGAATTCAATAATCAGAAGGCAGAGATTAGCAGAATGAATTTTTTTAAAAAAGCATAATTTAACTACATACTCTCTTCAATAGACTTCCTTAAAATCAAAACACAGTAAGATGAAAGTAAATGGATGGGAAAATATACAAATGAGAGCTGGGATAGCTATACTAATATCAGATAAAATAGACTTTAAGTCAAAAACAGTTACAAGGGATGATGACTGTCATTATATACTGAAAAGGGTGTCAATTCAATCAGAAAATGTAATAATTGAATATATATATATACATAAACAGCAGAGTCCCAAAATATATGAAGTAAATACTGACCAATTTTTTTTTTTTTTTTTTTTTTTTTTGAGAGAAGGAAGGAAGGATAGAAGGAAGGAAGGAAGGAAGAAAGGGAAACATCTTTAAACATTTTCTTGTTTTATTGTATTCTGTTTCTCCGTTTTTGTTACATGGGCTGGGGCCGGGAATCGAACCGAGGTCCTCCGGCATAGCAGGCAAGCACTTTGCCCGCTGAGCCACCGCGGCCCGCCCTGACCAATTTTAAAGGAGAAATTAATGGTTTTACATTAATAACAGGAGAATTTAATACTCCACTTTCAATTATGGCTACAGCATCTACACAGAAGATAAACATGGAAATACAAGACTTGAATGACACTCTAACTAGACCTAACAGACATATGTAGAACACTTCATACAACAATAAAGCAAAATGTAGATTCTTCATAAGTACACAGAAATATCTTCTCTGACCACAACAGAATGAAGTTAGAAATCTTTGAGAAGGAAAAATGGAAAATTCACAAATACATGGAAATTAATCAATGTATTCTTAAACAACCAAAGGATTAAAGAGGAAATAACAAGGGAAATCAGGAAATATCTTAAGGGAGACAAATGAAAATTAAAGCATAAAATCTTTGCCATGAATGCTTATCATACAGAATATAGGGGACTTAGAGATACATGGAAGCTAGAGATAGGTCAACGGTTAGCTAAGAGGTTGAACTCAAATTTAAGGGAATAGATAGAAGTGAATAAGGTTCTCTAGTGGGTCTATAAGTAATATTACATATCGAATGTGAACAAGTTTGAAAGCAGTTATAGAGACCTATGTGTCCCACTGATTAACATTAGAAATACAATTTTGGTCTTGCAAGAGCTACTTCAAAGGTATGATTCATGTACAAAGAGTGTTTAAGCCCAGGATACAGGGGGGCGGGGACTGCTATTGCACGCTATGGGCTATGTTTAAGAGGAAAACATCAGCAGCACCACAGCAACAGTAGGGGAAAATAATGGGGAGTGGGACAAGAGTTAAGGGGAGGTTCAGATTTTCTATTTGGTGAGGGTGTGTTTATTGCCTATCTTTCTCTTGGGAACAATGAAGTTGTCTAAAATTGAGAGTTTTGATGGATTGTGGACTTTGGGCCTTCTACATGATGCCTAATGAATGCAGGTGGCTGAAGCATGCACTGACTGAGAAGTAGATCGGTGAACAATGGTGTGTACATATGATCGAATGTTGTACTGCTACAAAAAGGAACGAAGTTGTGAGTCACGCAGCGAAGTGAATGAACCTGTGGACATTTGGTGAAGCAAAATAAGCCAAACACGAAAGAACAATTGTTGTGTGGTCTTCTTTAGAAAATGCTTATAAGAAAGCAGGGGCCTAGATTGTAAGCTCTTATAGCAAACACATTGAGTCCAAAGGTGCATTAGTTAGGGTTCTCTAGAGAAATAGAATCAACAGGGAACACTCGCAAATACAAAATTTATAAAAGTGTCTAACATGACCATGGGAACATAGAGTCCAAAATCCACAGGGCAGGCTGTGAAGCTGACAATTCCAATGGAGGGTCTGGACCAACTCCACAGGAGAGGTTTGCCAACCAAAGCAGGAAAAGAGCCTGTCTCTTCTGAATCCTCTTTAAAAGGCTTCCAGTGATTAGATTAAGCATCACTCATTGCAGAAGACACTCCCCTTTGGCTGATTACAAATGGAATCAGCTGTGGATGCAGCTGACGGGATCATGATTTAATTCTATGAAATGTCCTCACTGCAACAGACAAGCCAGCACTTGCCAAACCAGACAAACAGGTACCACCACTTGGCCAAGTTGACACATGAACCTGACCATGACAAAAGGGGTAATTAATATTTCTGGATTTTGTTTTATATATCTATAACCTGGAATTTAGAGATAAGAATGAAGCTGATCAGGTCAGGATCAAATGATTCAGAACACAAGGGTAAGGAAAACATTGTCTATATTTTAGAACCACACTTACTCTTTGAGACAAAAGGGAGAAAGATTTATTTTGTCCAGAGCCTAAATTTTCTGTAGCACATAATCTAACTCAACCTGTATGGATAGCTCATTTAAACAGTCAAAACACCAGAGCCCAGAATAAGAATGAGGGCCTTTAATCCTGTATAGCGTAATATAATGCCTGGATACATACTAGAATATATTAAACAAATAATCAAAAAACATTGGCAAAGTCCTTTGATGGATGGGAGAAAAAATACGGAACTATTAAACTTTATCATCAGGGGATCCCCTGATACTGTGTCAAACTTTAGGGACACCCAAATCAATAGGCTGAGCCTTTGATCTTGAGATTTACTCGTGTGAAGTTTATGTAGATAGCAGAGAAGCTTAGCTACCTATAGGTAAGCCTTAGAGTTACTTCTGGAGGACCTCTTTTGTTGCTCAGATGTAGCCTGACTCTCTCTAAGCCCAACTCTATGACTGAAACCATTGCCCTTCTCTCTACGTGGGACATGACATCCAGTGGTGAAAGTCTCCCTGGTGGTATGGAAGATGACTTCCAGGGATGAGTCTGGCCCTGGCACCATGGGATCAACAACTCCATCTTGACCAAAAGGGGGAAAAGAAGTATAACAAATAAGGTATCAGTGGCTGGGAGAGTTCAAATAGAGTCGAGAGGGTACTCTGGAGGTCACTTTTATGCAAGCTTCAGTTAGACACTGCTACCTATCATAACTTGCCAAACCCCAACCAAAACCATTCCAGCCAATCCTAAAGAATACCTAGGGCAATATATAAGATTCTACAAAGGTTCCATGCACTCGGTTAACTTTTCAGAAACCTACAACCTCCAGATGGGTCTCTGAAACAGATAAGTCCTGAAACTTAGAGGGCTCAGCCTCTCCAGAACATCAAACAGTTCTAACTCCCTCCCCCATAGTAGTGACAGCCCCTTCCAACATTCTAAAAAGTTAGAATGGCCATAGCCCAAATACCCCTAAAGTGTGTAATAGAAAGATCAAAGGTGATGGCTGAATTATACAGAAAAGGTAGGACTTAACAAACGAATATGATTGCTCAATCATTAAACTGATATTTCTTTTAGTCTCCAGTATCTTAGAGCAGCTTGAAGTAAAAACCTAAAATTGTGAAATTGTAACCCATATCAAACTCGGAAATCTGTTCTATAACTAATTGTTGTGCTGTGCTTTGAAATTTATTATTTTGTATATATGTTATTTTTCATACAAAAAAAGTTGATTGTGATGATGAAAAAATGTTTATTCCTTCTAGCCTCCTATATTCTGGAGCAGCTACAAGGAAAAACCTGAGAGGACGTATGGTAGCCCATGACAAACTCTGAGATCTGTCATGTAACTACTTGTTGAAGAGTGCTTTAAAAACTATTGCTTTTTTCTCTCTTTGCTTTGCATATATATATTATTTTATACAATAAAAAAGTTAAAAAAAAAAAAAAAAAACCTTATGGCATTCAGCAAAGGTAGCGTTGAGAGAAAAATTTATAGCTCTAAATGCTTACATTAAAAAAGAAAAAATATTTCAAACCAGAGACCTACTCTCAAAACCGGAAGAACTAGAAAAAGAAGAGCAAACTGAACCCAAACCAAGCAAAAAGACGGAAACAGGAAATATTAGAGCAGAGATAAATGAAACGGCAAACAAAAGAAAAATAGAATCAGTATAACCAACAGTTGGTTCTTTGAAAATATCAATAAAATTAACAAACCTGTAGCCAGACTGACAAAGTTTTTCAAAATCTACTGAAATTTGTCTTTTTTCCTGAAACCTTAAATATGCAGACAGAAAATGTAACCATTTCTTCCACATTTTTATGGTAACTGCATTATCAAATTCTCCACAATAATTTGATGTATTTGCAAAACTTCCTATTCATCTTCAACCAATTGAAAGATTTAATATAGTTTCCAAATTGTACTCATGGAAATGTTTCACAACTACTTCTGAATTGAACATGAAAGAAAATTTCCGTGATTTCACCTCAGACCTAGATACCTTTCCAGAACAGATCACATGATATCACAAAGAAGAACCTATCTGGCACATAAATTGGTTACAAAATTTGCTGAATCTGTCCTGCTGATCTTTAAAGATTTGGTGATAAAATTTTCAAGATATCAGAAATTTACCCATCTGTAAGAACTATACTTGTAGACAGCCAATTTGTGGAATTTTTCCATCGATTAATATTGTGTCTTATTTCATATTAATCATAACATTCATAATTTATATCAATGGTCTTAATATCCATTGAGAAGAAAAAACAACTGCTTGGGTAGCTGACTTCCTAGACCAGTGGCAGACTGATAGTCTCCTGTGATTGCACGTGTGCTTCCCCATCTTTTAGTCTCCAAGAAGCAGTGGTCACTTTAGGGGAGAAACTACCATAATCAAAATGGGAAAAAAAAAAATCCTAGATCACAGATACCACCACATATTTTCCGTGACATTCAAGTTCTAGAAGGATAAGCTGTCTAAGAGAATTCCCAAGACTTCAGGCTTAGGGCTCTGATTTATTTCTCTTATAATTGGATACTGTTATATAAATGGGCCAAATGTGGTACATGTGTATTGACCCCTATGTTGTTGGCTTCTTCACAGCATGTTAGGCCCATTAGCCCAAAAGCCCACTAACAGGAAACTCAAATTCTTATACATACAAGTGTTTTTAATATAGCCCCCAAAATGATGGTTTTAGTCTTTTAACGCCTGCCTGCCTTGCACACTCATGAAAATGCACCCAACATCTGTAAGTCATAAATTAGAGAAATCCTGGGGCTATTAAAATCCTTAATTATAACTACCCTTCCAAGTTCTCTGACCCAGAAACTCACCATCACCTGGGTCCTTTTTCTGATCCCCTCTCCTTGGGGGGTTCCCTTGCCCTGCTCCCCTTCGGGGTAGGGCCTGGCTCCAAAGTCCCCGGGAATGTCCACTGCTGAGAGGGAGGTCTGTCCAAGCTTATTGCCTACTACTGCCCACCTAGTGGTCAAATCTTTTTTTCCACTCAATCCCCAAATCCTGAAATTCACCTCAGATATTCTCAGCAGGCTCTGGCCTCTTTACTTTTAGTGGTCAATGGATGCTTCTGCTTGTATTGCTAAGTTTACCCTATCTGCCACTGCCTACCCACCACCACTGCCACTCCCCACAAACAGCCCAGGTGCCTCACTCACCTGCCTAAAAACAGCCCAGGTGCCTCACTCACTTCCCCACAAACAGCCCAGGTGCCTTACTCACCTGCCTACAAACAGCCCAGGTGCCTCACTCACCTGCCTACAAACAGCCCAGGTGCCTCACTCACTTCCCCACAAACAGCCCAGGTGCCTCACTCACCTGCCTACAAACAGCCCAGGTGCCTCATTCACCTGCCTACAAACAGCCCAGGTGCCTCACTCACTTCCCCACAAACAGCCCAGGTGCCTCACTCACCTGCCTACAAACAGCCCAGGTGCCTCACTCACTTCCCCACAAACAGCCCAGGTGCCTCACTCACCTGCCCACAAACAGCCCAGGTGCCTCACTCACCTCCCCCCAAACAGCCCAGGTGCTTCACTCACCTCCAAGACTCATGCCTCCATCTAACACACTCCAGATCAGAGGGGCAGTGGGAACAGCAGTGACACTGCTTCTTTCTCTTCTCCTGCTTCTGCTAGACTCACAGGTTTAAAATAAGCTTCAATATGCCTATACTGTCATTCAGATTTTTCAATAATTTTAAGCTTTTCTCTGTGTGTGTGATTCATTTCCTCATGCGGTTTGCTATTTTATGATAGCCCGCCTTCCATGGTGCTAAAACATTGCCCAGGACGTTTTCACCCATGTAAGGCATGTGAGCATAGCTGGCTTCGATGACGTGTGACATGCAATACAGGCACACTTCTGAACACCTGAGCCTTCATGACAGAGGAGGACAAGAGGCTGGGGAAAGCAGAGAGAAGCTGGTGAATTCCACAACAAAGCATAAATGGCCTGAAGAATATAAAGAACTTTTATAGAGAAGTGAGATTTCAAAAGAAGATGGGAAACAACTGGTATAAAATTTAAAAGTCCCTCTTTACAAGTTAATAAACTGAAGCACTTTGAAGGCAATTTGAGAACAAGAAGTTTATGGCCTGAGCACAGCTTGGTGAGCAGTATTTTGGCAGCTACACCAAATATCAATTATGCTGGGGAGAGGATAGATGTGGGAAGTCCAGCAAGAAGATAATTGAAATGTTTTAAATGAAATGTGATGAGTGCCTAGACAATTTGATAGAATGCATAGAAAAGAGGAGCTGTCAGAGCACAGAGTATTATTTCAACAAACATTTTTTAAGTGTCTACAACATGCCAGGTTCTTTACCAAGTGTAGGGGACAGAATGCTGGGCACACACAACAAAACAATGGTGATCTCTGTGTTCATAAAGCCTACCAATAAGTAGCATGAAAGAAGGCTTCCTTAAAAAACTGATACTTACCAGAATGATAAATTGGAGTTAACCAGAGAAAGAGGAGAGACAAGATTAGGAGAGCTTAGGCGAAAAATACTAATTTTCATCAGATTAAATAAGTATGTAAATTTTGGCCCACATTGCTATCATTTGTGTCTCACTATTTTCATAGGACCTCATCATTCACTCTTTCAATAAATAGACACTGAGCAGCTTACTCTGTGCAGCCATAGTTCCAGGTGCCGGGGTCACAGTGGTAGAAATCTTACAACATGGTAAAAGAGAAAGAGAAGTAAACTGATCATTTCAATACAGTTGTGACAAGACTGAGTAGATCTAGGAAAGAAATTGCACTAACCATAGTAACAAGGTCTTCATTCACAAAATAATGACTATGACTACCAACTTCTTGAGAATCATCTTCATGGCAGGTTTTATAATGATATAAAACATCGTATTTAGAAAATGCAGTCAAATTGTAGATTCAAAAGATGATTAGAGTATTATGTGCTCCTTCCTTATAAGGAGGCTGTAGCCACAGCTGGTGCACAGACACCATCATCTCAGCAGAAAGAGACTAGGTAGGACTAGACGTATCAGCAATTTGTTTAAGCTTTGTGACTGGCTCCTGCTGCCTTCATTTCAAACACAAAATAAAATCACATAATAAGAAATCCTCTTATAAACAGCAGGAAAAAAAAGGTGAGGAGGAGCTAAAAATGCATGTAAAGTCAATGCTACCCAAGGCACTACATTTAAGCTGCTTCTCCTCTGAGCGAAGCAGTTGTTTTGCCAGCAATAGCCCTTGTCATGGTGAGTGGATGTGCTGAATAACCACAGGCCTTGTGAGGGATTGGAGGCAGGTGGCTATTTCCTAAATCCATCCCCCTGAGCCTCCATGGGACTATCTTTCCAGTGATTACTTGGGTATCTTCCATCACTAAAATTGGATTTAAGATATCTCACGTTCTACTTATTTAGCAATGTCACATTTAAGGTGCCATCTGCAGACTTCTCAGGAAACCAGTGTCGGTGGAATTCTGCCAACAGCCTAAAAAGGGTTCTAAAGGGCTTGGCTGAGAAAAGGAATGGAATTGTTGGAGAGCAATTTGATTCAGCATGAAGGTCACATGTGTCAAGGTCTGTTGCCAAAATGCTGCTACCAAGGATTAATTAATATGAGTTGAGCATCCAATATTGTCTGGAATTTGACCAAGACTTCCTTTCACAGCCTGCCCCACTGAAAATGGTCATGGAGATAAAAGTTAGCAGGGCCAGGAGATCTCACCACGGAAGCCATCGTAACACGGACTATGGCTAATGGGACCACGAGGCCAGCCCTTCTCACTCTTCAGGTGGGCAAATATCTGTTCGGTAGTCATTCATTTAGGACTTTTTCCTCTTTTCCATGCAGAAGGAAATAAACACAATAACTCATGTGTTTTGAGTTCCAACTACACTCCAGGCCCTGCACTGGGCACATTTTATATATTTAATCATTTGACCTTCACAAGGATGCTGCAAAATATTATTTTCCTTAATTCACAGTTGAGGGAATTGATGCTCAAAGTTGAGTATTGGTGGAATTCGGCTCGCACACATAAGGAATGAACAGAGCTCTGTTCAAACTCCAAATTCTCTGCCTCAAAATCAACTTTCCGATGCTACAAGTCTTTTGTAGAGCTAAGCAATTTATTACTTGCAGTGGAAAACTTTCCATGATGCACAATACATTGCCTGTTACTGGTGCCTACACCTGAGCCTGTTGTCTTGAGAATCATTAATGAGTACTGAGTATGGTTTAACCCTGCTCAGTTTACCATCAGCTGGATCCTTACCAGTAGAGTTAAACCTAGAACATAAACTGGAACGTAAATCCCACAGCCTTCATATTATACTGTGGTTTACTGGAAATAGGAAAGTGCAGAACTTAGTTTTTCAGCAATGAAACCGTTTTTATATTTTTCTTTTTTTCCTGCCACTCTCTCCCTCTAGGACTGGCCTATTTAATGTGATACATTGTGGCATAATTTTATTCTTGGCCTGGTAGCTTAGTCTCTTTCTCTCCCTCCCTCGCCATTTTGGCACGTCCGGTTCTTCTAAGCCTCTGAATTACAAGCCTCACCAGCGACTAGTGATGATGCAGTCTTGTCTCTTTAACCCTATTGGCCTTCTCCTTAGTCCTCCACCTACCCAACATCCTCTGCTACGGGTACACTCAGGAACAGCATCTCTATGGTCACAGTCACTCATCCGTCCTCCCTGTGTGATTGGCTACCCTCCCCTGGAGGCCAAGCCCTAACTCCGCCTCTCCTCAAACTGTATATAATCCAGGGCTCACCGAGCCTCGTGGTCTTTAGTTTCTGGCGGCCCTGGCATAAGCGTCTACCTACAATAAAGCTACCTCGCTTCATGCCTTAATTGGCTCGGCCTCCAGTCCTTTAGACCCGCAGCGAGGTCTCCTGCGCGCACCCCTTGGACCCAGACCCCCGGCTCGAGCCCCTTTTCTGCGTGTGGCAGTGTCCTCTAGCAAGCAGTGAGAAGCTGAGGAGTAGAGGGTCCCCGATAGTTTAGCGGTTGGGCCAAACCGCAATATTGTAATTTTTGTTGCATCACTTTTTACATTTTTGTGACTGACTAAATCCTTTCCCTTATTGATTCATGTAGTATAATATGATGTCTTTTCTTTCTCTACCAAACAATTTACTTTCCTTGAGTTAATTTTCTGGCCAGAATTCAACCACAATTTCATCCCTATAGGGTTAGCATCCTCTCAGTACATGCAAATACCTCAAGTGCCCTCTCACTAGAACTTCAGATCTGTACACAACCATAGTTAAATCTCCCTTCGCTACCATCCTGATGATTTCCTCCTTCTAACTTTTTGGTTGGATCCCTGTTTTGGGGCCTACAGATCTTATTCTTTCCATTTTACTGAAGTAGCAACCAGAGAAAGGTGCACGGAAAGTAAATTTTTTGAGAATTTTTATGCTATCCTTACATTTGATTGATCATATAGTTAGGTATAGAACTCTAAGTTAGAAGACACTGTCTTCTATGCTCCAGTATTGTTGTCTGTGACATTTTTATTCTTGACCCTTTGTCTGAACCTCATCCTCATTCTCCTCGTTATTCTCTTCCTATTTCTTCTCTCTGGTAGCTCACAGAGTCTCTTGTCTCCATGATTACGAAATTTCAAAACAATGTGCTTTAGGGTGGGGCTATTTTCATCTATTTTGCTGCGAACCCAGAGAGTACTTTTGTTGTGGAAACATATGTCCTTTAGTAGTGCAAATGAAAAATACACATTGAAAATTACTCTCCTTCATTTTCTCTTTTAAGATTCCTACTATTTGGATGTTGAGTTATCTAGACTATTCCTCTTTTGTTCTGTATTCTAGGAGATTTTCTTAACTTTTCCAACCATTCTTTGGTTGTTGTTTTTTTTTAATTTCTGCTATTATATTTTTTATTTCAATAGTTCTTTTTGTCCTCTATTCCTTTTCATAGCATCTCTTCTTGTGTCATGGGTGCAATCTCTTTTTTTTTTTTTTATCTCACAGAGGATAGTAATGATGCTATCTTCGTGGTTTTCCTCTCTCTGCACGGTCTGTTTCTTCAAGTTATCTGTTTGTCTCTGCTTTTCATTCCAGAAATTTTATTCAAATTTGTGATGATATTGGGTTGTCAGCTTATGTTTTTAAATGGTCCAATAAAAAGGCTGTTTATAAGCCCTGAAGTAATTAATTAATTAATTAATTAATAGGTGGGCTATCTCAATGGGCCAGATTAGATTTTGCGAGGGGCATCTGACATCAATTCCTTTAACACCGTTCTTCTTGATTGCTCATTCCCAATGAAAAATCCTCTAATTCCTTCCAAGATGGTATAATTCTAGGTACTAGCATTACAGTAAATGAGAAGGAAATGAAAACAAAGGGTCTTAGATTAGGAATATAAATTTTCACTTATGCTCCCTGATTTCATACAATAATCTTGTCCTCATATCTGCTTGGTATTACCCAGTCCAAAGATTCTCAGTTTCACTATTCTCAGAAAGATTTCTGGTCTTATGCCTGGTTGAAAGTGGAGGTCTACCTTTCATTTATTCAAAGAGAAAAGAATGGGGCAGGAGGGAGTTTCTTCTTCCTAAAAAGACTTCAAGTAATTATTCTTTTTATAGTCACCGATTTACCTATGTTTCCAAAGATATCTGATACCACAGTTCTTGAAGTTACGATGCTTGATACATTTATGACTTATTATATAGAATTCCCTGAACTACTTGCTTGAGCCAAAATTAACTATTTTTTCTCCTTCATTTTTCATGTATTTCCTTCTGTCTGTGACTTTGCTTATGCCTTTTTTGACATGTGGAATGCCAATTTCTAGCATAGAAATTCTACAGAGCACCCGCAGCTTAGGTTAAACGTGCCACTTCAATGAAGCACTTTCTCATCCTCCAAGTACCATGATGTTTTATATTTCACATAATGGCACTTTTATATCTCACTTGCTTTGTTTTTTTCACTAAAGATATTATTTACATCCTTATTTTCATTTCTGTACTACATTGTAAGTTTCATAAGAATAGGAATGGTGTCTTATTTTGTATCTTAGGCAATTTAATAAATACATAGATATGGGTTTCTCTATCTAACTCATCCCCATACATATAATGTCTTTCTTATCTCTTATATTTTATTTATTTACCAAGGCAATAAGATATAAGCACAAATAAAGAAATAAAACCCCACTCCACTCATTTCTTTTTGTCTGCTGATTTGAGTCACAGCAGTTGTGTGATTCTAAGCAAGTCTTAAATTTGGTGTCAGAGTATTAATTATGAGAAAAAAATATTCATTACCCAAAAGTGAAAACTTTCACATAAAATACATCGATCAAAATTTCTGTGCAGCTTACTGTTGAGAAGTTGCACATGAATTACAGAAGCAATTTCCTCAGATAAAAGAAACTTGCTGGCTTGAAGAGTTTATGGCTATTATTAAAGTAACTTCAGAAAGATGGCCCAAGGATCCACAGATTTTCCTGAACTGCTTTTAAGATCTACTTCAGTTTTGAAAATATTGTGTGCTTGGACTGGGGAGCGGGGGTGGAGGGAAGGTAGATCATGCTGCAGAATAAATATCTACAGAGCATTGTCAAAATAAATCCAGTTTTAGATTCAACACTCACGCAATCCTTTCTTATTTTCTGGACCATATTTTAATAACAGATGTCTGATTACTGTAACCAGTCCATATTATTCCTCATAACAAAAAAAAACTTCCAATTATTGAACATCTACTTAACACTAAGCACTTAATGCACATTTTAATTTAATTACTATAAAACCAGTTGAGTCTTACATTCCCATTTTTACAGACTTGTAAACTAAGGCTTAAAATTTGTCTGGGATCAAACAGCAAATAGTCCTCTTTGTCTTGTTAAATTATTCTACTTTTGAAGGTTTTATTTTTTTAAGTGATGACCTTTTTAAATTTATTTTTTATTAATAACATTCTAGGTTTATAGAATAATCATGCAGATAATATGGTGCTCCCATATTATCCCCCTCACACATGCAGTTTTCCCTATTACTAACACTTTGCATTAGTTTGGCACCTTTGTTACATTGATGAAACAATATCATTATAATTCGACTATTATCTCTAGTCCATAGTGTACAATATGGTTCACTGTTTGTGTTGCACAGTCCTATAGAGTTTCAAAATTTTTATTCTAGCAATACACAGACAACCTTAAATTTCCTCTTTTAACCACGTTCAAACATACAACTGAGTGGTTAATTATAGTCACAATGTCATGCTACCATCACCACCATCATTACCAAAACTTTTCCATCATCTCAAACAGAAATTCTGTCCCTGCGAAGTATTAACTTCCCATTCCCTACTCTCAGTCACCCCCAGTATCCTGTTTTCTAGTTTCTGAGTCTTGAATTTGCTTATTCTAGTTCTTTCATATTAGTGAGATCATACAATAGTTTTACTTTTGTGTCTGGTTTATTTAGTTCAACAGGATGTCTTTAAGGTTAATCCATGTTGTCACATGTATCAGAACTTCATTCATTTTAGTGGCTAAATAATATTCCATTGTATGTATATTCTCCATTGTATGAATGGAGAAACATTTTGTTTCTCCATTCATCTTCTGATGCCCATTAATTTGCTTCCATCTTTCAGTAATTGTGAATAACACTGCTAAGAACATTGGTGTGCAGATATGTTCGAGTCCTTGCTTTTAATTCTCTTTGCTATATAACTGGAAGTGAGATTGCCGGGTTACATGGTTATTCTAGACTTAACTTTCTGTAACACAGAGTAACTATTCCATTTTATATGCCACCAGCAATGAATGAGTGTTCCTATTTTCCCACACATTCTCTAATATTAGTTATTTTCTGTTATTTAAATAGTAAACATTCTACTGGGTGTGAAATAATATCTCATGTGACTTTGAGTTGCATTTCCCAAATGGTCAATGATGTTAAGCATCTTTTCATGTGCTTATTGGCCATTTGTATATCTTCTTGGGAAAAATATTTAATTAAATCTTTTGCCCACTTTTTAATTGGGTTTTTCTCTTTTCTGTGGTTGATGTGTAGGATTTCTTTATATATTCTGGATAATTAAGCCCTTATCAGATATATTTTCCCATTCTGTAAATTGTCTTATTACTTTCATGAGGAAGTCCTTTGATCCACACAATTTTTAATTTTGTTGAAGCCCCATTTATATATTTTTTCTTTTGTTGTTCATGCTTTTGGTGTAAAATCTGTTTTTTAAATGCTACTTATTGGTTTGTCAATATAATTCTGCCACAATTTTTTTATTTCGTATTTTGATTTTTATCCAAAAATCAGTGGAAAGGAATTTTTGTGTGAAGGTTGGTTTGTTCCTATTGAGAACCATTTAAAGGAAAATTACCTATATAGATGCTCTCTGAAACGCATGTCATTTGCACAGCATTCGTGTGTTTACTTCTACCTATCACCTGCATGATACACGAGGGTAGCAGAAACTGTATTTTTCAGGTGTTCACGCCTGTTTTCCTTTCTTGTGCTTGCAGATAAAGAGCATTCTACCTCATGCTTCCTCTACATATAGCAGCACAGCCCTAGGAGTGCCAGATATTTTAATTTTCTCAGTCACAGTCTGTCTAAACCCTCTATTTTCTACCAGATAATTCTGGGGAAACCTATGTTATAATAGGATCATTTTTTCTTAAGGCTAAAGCAAAAGGGAACCAACTTTCTTTTTCACTAATTAGGTGCCCAATACTGTACTACATGGTTTTAAAAAGTTATTTTGTTTAATACTAACCATAATCCTCTATCTCCAGAGTTTGAGTTTGAGCCCCTTCAACATAAGTGGAAGTTTTATTCATGGTCAACAACTCAGCACCAAATAAACCATAGGCATAACAAACAGCAGGCATTCACTAAATTATTTATCAAATGCCTATTATTCACAATGGAATAAGTATTGATCTTATATACAAATTAATAAATGAGTTTTAATCTACCGTGCATATGCAGGAAACCTTAATATTCCTGAAGGTATATACAACACATACAATCAATAAGCTATATCCTAAATCTGCCCAGAAACAAATATAATCTTTTAATAAGTAATAAATAATTTACTTATTCACTTAAATTATTTAATTTATGAGGAGTCATTTAAAGGAATTATTGCCTTTTTCCTGTCCTCTCTAACTTCAACCCACAATGAATTTCTCTCCAGCAATCAGAAACATCAAAATTGAGA
This sequence comes from Tamandua tetradactyla, assembly GCF_023851605.1. NCBI lineage: Eukaryota > Metazoa > Chordata > Mammalia > Pilosa > Myrmecophagidae > Tamandua > Tamandua tetradactyla. The sequence goes on from NC_135331.1 coordinate 154,007,905, forward strand.
TAATTATAACTCTGTATTAAAGTTAAGATTATACATTTTTAAAATATCCATAGAAGCATCTACAAGTTTGAAGTCCCATCTGAAGATCTTAGATATGAGGATATGGAAACCATGACTTTTGCCCTTTTTCATCAAACTTTCTTGCTCCTTCCCTGCCCTGTCTCCATATCTTTCTTTACCCTCACATACACATACAAAAAGGCAAATTTAATGGAAAAAGAAGTCACTATAGGGCAATCTAATACCTTAGCAATGGTTCTCAAATGCTAGTGCCCAACAGAATTGCTTAGGGTTATTTCAAGAAATTCAGTACCATGGCCCCATTTCTTGGAGATTCCATGGGTCTAGTGAGACCCAGGAATCTGCATTTTAACAAACATTTCCTAGGAGACTCTAATGCAAGCCATATTTTGAGAAATCTTGCTTTAGACGTAAGGGGAAGTATTTGTTCCATGATTTATTAATGAGGTACCAGAGATTGAGCCAACTGAATCCTACCTGGACCGCTAGTCACATCTACCTCTTGCAGAAGCTACTGTGTCAGTGGACAGATTCATCAAGAAGTGATGTGTAGACATCAGTCACTATAGGAGCCATTTCCAGGAAGAGGTGTTGGTTATGATGAGGATGTGGCATCCAATAAAAGCTGGAAGAGGAATTCCATCTCTTCTTCAGAGAATAGATACCTGGGGAGCCTGGAAGACTACAGGCTCTGAAAATTTGCATCATAAGCACCAGTGATCACTCCAATTATTCAAATAATTAAACCCCTCTTTACAAATATTTCCAGTTATTTGCAACTACTTTTATAGATTCCAAGAAATTGAGCCAGAGCAAAACAATAATCCTGCCTGATAGAACAAATAGCTCTGGATAATCTCAAATATAGGTCCCTTCACAGCTGTTTTCAATTGGAGTCTAAATTTGTCTTCTCCTTCAGCTTGTAAGTTTTCATTTACTGGAGCTCTATCTCTAGTTTGCATGTTACTATGGCTTGGCTTTGCAAGTTTCACTGGGGAATGACACAAGAATAAAAATAGAAATGTCTGAGCGGCCTAAATGTGAATCTGCATCTCAAGGGACATTGCATTAGGTGCCAAAAGAGTCACTGGGGATTGGTTTGCCATGCCCTGAATCCTGTAGTCCTGCAGGGCTTGCAACTATCCATCTACTTGACAGTAATGCACTGGAGAGGAGTCAGGTAATCAGCATCTGAGTGGCATTTTGAAATAATGTGTCAGCCAAGGGACAATGAAGGGGGACCTGTCATTTTCATTGTGTGTGTGTGTTAATATTATATATAAATATATCTGTGGGAGTGTGAAGTTTGGGGAGGTTTGGGGTAGGGAACAATGTAAAAAAAAATAGGGACTAAATCTTACATGCAAGACTATTCTGGAGAAATAATCAAGTCAATGCTTTCCAGTTGTGTTATCTCAAAGTACCCATATGCAGCAAGTCATTTACAGGAGAGCTTAGAATGATTCCTCTGGGGTCATTAGCTCCAGAATGAATGTCTGTTGGTGTCTTGAACAGATTGTGGAGGTGCACTTGGGTGGAACAGAGCTGCAGCTTCTTCCCTGGTTATCTTTTGAGGGTTCAACGAGAAGACTTAAACCATGGTCTCTTTAACTCCAAAGCTCTGCACTTTCCACTGGGAAACACGGCCTCTCCATCCAGTCTTGAGAGATGTACTCTGCTTCTTACTCTCCAATTCTGGCCACTCCTAACTCCTCTTCTCCAGTCCTTTGGGACCGGCACTCGGGTTGTGCTTTCAAGCTTCAGCTACGCTGTTCCTTGGACCAATACTCACCTCACTTCTGCATCTGTTCCAATATTTCAAGGTCCATGTCAATTGCCTTTTCCAAAACCTTTCCATAAATCCCCAACTGTTTCTTTTTTCCATTATGGCACTTGGCTTGAATAAGTATGCTTGGCTTGTGTTTAATTGTCATTATATCTTTCCCATCAAAGTGTGGATGAGTTTTTGTTTAGTCTTGTTCTTTTCCAGTGATATTACAATACAAGTCACCACCCCAGGTACATGGTAGAAGCATAATTTTTCATCCCATGAATTTCCTGAGAACATATTTTCAAAGCATTTTTAGCTTGATATTAAACTATTTTTACAGTTTCTTATCATACAAGTAAGATGTATGATTATAATGAAAGTTTTAAAATACAAATAGCTTAAAGAAAAGTAAAGTGATTCACAATACCAATTCCTGGAAATTAATACCATTAATATGTTGAGGTATGTCCTGGAAGGTTTTCTATGCATATGTACATATGCTTTATTAATGTTTTGATGTGCTGTAATTAGCCAAACCATAAATAAGAATGGGTCTAAGAACTGGAATTAAATATGGTCTTCTTAGAATGTTTCCTTAATCTACACTCCCACAAAAATGGTTGTTCTTTGAACAACTCAGGAGCAGCCCTTGAGCGTACATGTGGAAATGTCAAAGGTGCCTGGCTCATCAGAATTGTTTCTTTGGTCATCATGAGGCAGTAAGAGCTCATTAACTATTATACTAATCTGAGAGGATAAGCAGGCATTTATGCAGTATCCTGAAGAGTATGCTGACATTTATATATTTATTTATTCATTCATTTATTGGTCATTTCCTTTTCTTACAAAGAAAAGGAATTACTTACAAAGTAAATAATAAAGGAATCCTGATAATATTATGATATTAAGGGAATGTTACTGGCCTCTTTTAGCAAAGCAATTTGGCACTGATAGTTTGCTCATGAAACTTGTCAATTAAACCCAGAGATGGGTGTTTGGGTATAACCTTTTTCATTTACTGTTAACTTGCCCCCAACACCATCAAACCAGAGAGCCCACCATTCTCTGGTTATAGTCACTGTTAACCTAATGCCTTAGAGAAAGGTCTCATTAATTTAAAAAATTAACATTTCTTCTGCAGATGGTGCAAACTAGTTTTTAGGTTGCAAAACTTCACGCCTCAACAATCCCACTCCTCTTCCAATGTTTCCTTTGGTTATTTTTGGAGACCCTGAGGGGATCTTGGCTAAAGATATAGCCAAGTCCTTTACTTCATGCCATCCATGTTTTCTCCATCCTCTCCTGCACTTCCTCCCCCACGCTGGCTGCCATCTGTTCACCAGCTCTGCTGGTTCAGATGCACTAGAAGCTTCTCACTTTCACCAGGCATCACCACTGCCCGTGCCCTGGAGGGCCTGATGGGGAAAGCTCCAAGGGAACCTGGAAGGTCCTGAGAGAGGACACTGTCTTCTCAGACTAGGTTATAATCTTTCAGAGCTAAAAAAAAAAAAAACAAATAGCTCCTTGGGGTTAATTTTAGCTCTCTTCTTGCTAAAGACATATCTGGGAGATAGACACTTACTGTGCTCAGAATACTGCCACCCCTCTGAACTCCAAGGATTCTCTCTGGGTTAACCCCACAGACTTCCTCTCTTCCTGCACAGAGGTGTCTCCTCCAGTTTTCAGTTGTGTACAGAGATGTTTGAAGCTGAGTTTAGGATACTACCCAGGCTCAGGCTGGGATTCTTCCCTCCTTTTGGAAGGAAACTGAAAATACCATTAGATCCTGTTTAGTTTGCTAAAGCTGTGAGAATGCAATATGCCAGAAATGGATTGGCTTCTACAATGGGGGGTTATTAGTTTATAAATTTACAGTTCCAAGGCCATGAAAATGTCCATATTAGGCATCTCTGAGGAAAGACTGCTGACATCCAGGGTAACTCTGTCACATGGGAAGAACATGGCTGGCATCTGCTTGTTCCAAAGGTTTCATTGCTTTCAGCTTCTGATTCCAGTGGCTTTCTCTCTGAGTGCCTGTGGGTTGACCGCTAGCATCTTTGGGATATTTCTCTCCCTAAGACCTTTCTTTTTATCTTCGTAAACAACTTTCAAGTAAAGTATTAAGACCCACCTTGAATGGGGTGGGTCACATTACCATGGAAACAACCTAATCAAAAGGTCCCACCCACAATAGGTCTGCACTCACAGGAATGGATTAAAAGAACATGGCCTTTTCTGGGCTACATAACAGCTTCAAACTAGCACAGACCTTAATCTAACTTTTTCACTCAGGATAGCTGGTCTCAGGGAGTTCTCCTGGGCACATTCAACCCAATTTTGTGCTGCTCAGACTCCCAGCTTTCCAACCTCTCTATGCAAGTGTATTAGTTTCCTATTGCTGCTGTAGCAAATTACTTAGTGGTTTATAACAACAAAAATTTATAATCTTATGGCTCTGTAGGTCAGAATTCCAACACAGATCACCGCAATGGGCTAAAATTCAAGGTGTGATCAGGTGTGCATTCTTTTCTGGAGGCTCTAAAGGAGAACCTGTCTCCTTGTCTTTTCTAACTTCTAAGGGTGCTCACATTCCTTGGCTTTTGGCTCCCTTATTCCATCTTCAAAGCCAGCAATGTCAAATATCTCTCCAACCCTTCATCCATAGTTATACCACTCTTTAACTGCAGCCAGGAAAGTTTCCCCATTTTTAAGGCATCACATATTTAAGTTGGATCTTAAATCTCCCCATCCTGAGGTGTTATGATTAGCCAGAACATAAATAGGAATGACTTTGTGAACTTAATTATATCTGCAAAGTCTCTTTTATCATGTAAACTAACATTTTCATAGCATCCAAGGATTAAGATATGGACATTTTGGGAAGGTAACATTTGCCTACCACACCAGGTTTTCAGGCTAATGTTTCTGGGGAACTCCTCATCTTCTTCATGATGAAAACAGTAAATATTTGCTGGGGCTCTCACTGGGTGCCTGGCACTCTGCCACATGTTTTACCTACTTCAATTATTCAATCCTCACAATTATGATGTAAATATTATATAACAGAAAGGAAGCTGGGAGGTTAAGTAACTGCCCCAATTCACTAAGACAGAACCAAGAATCACACACTGGACTGGCCATTGCCATAGCATTCTGACCCCTCAGCTGTGCTAAAATTGATGACATAACAAATTTCAGTATGAGCAGAGAGTAGGGAAACTTGCATTTCCTTTCATGCAATGTCCACCATTTTCTCTCTACCTCATCCCTATTTTCAGATTTCATCACTGGTTTTTGATGGCTTTCCCGTTTTAAAATCCTCCAATAATTGGAAGGATTTTTAACGAAATGGATGGTATGAACTCTTTTTTTTTTTTATTAATTAACGGAAAAAAAGAAATTAACCCAACATTTGATGGTATGAACTCTTAACAGAAATTAAAAGTGAATCTAGAGAGCACTGAGATTAAGTTCCATGCTATCCTCTTTAAAATTACTATCGCTCACATTCCTTTCCCATGAAAAGCCAACCCAAGTGGTAAAGAGCAGGTCACTGTCATGAACAAAGCTTACAAGAGCATTTTCTTTCATTGGATTATCTCCACCCTTCACAAACACCAGGCTAACTTCAGTAAATTAAGGCCACAGTTAGTAGTTCTTACCTTAAAATAAGGGAAATTGGTTTTAGACCTTGCATTGAGGTTGCAGCACTATTAGTCATTTGACATACAAGTTGATTTTAAAGCAGAAGTCTTTTCTCCCTTCTTCATACCTCACTTCATTCCCCAAGATCCACACTTGCTGAGGTAAGGCTTACCAGCAGTATTCTTCTGATAGGAATCATTTATCTTTATCTCCCCATCATCTGTCCTCTTTGTGTGGCAGCCCATTCTTTCTGGTTAATACCTCTCCCTAGACCACGCTGCTTCTACTCTGGTGTTGCTCAAAAGGATTTTAAGGTTTTCACACAAAGACCATAGAGTCCTATGTGTGACAGTGTGACTTCTTTCAGGTACCAAAGGATTATTTAACACCTACTAATTGTTAGTAGAAAGATTTTAGGTTTCATTGAAGGAAATCTTCGTTGGAAGGAAGAATAAAAGCATTTTTGTTGCTCCCATTTAGACCATGCACGCATCTACCTCTTTATATTACTCTTTGATATCTTGTAGTGTCACCAATATAATAACCTTATACACCATAAATAGCACACAGTATTTACCTACAACTAGCCCTCTGTTCAGATTGGGGAATGTAGCAAGGAGAGGGACAAGGCAGCTGTCAGTGGATGTAATGTGAAATACTATAACTTACCCTAATGCAGCAGCTATTCTGCTATGAAAAATATGCAGCAGCCAAAACATTTTGTGTGCTTAATGAATGTTAAATCTTCAAAATTTGTGCCCATTTTTTTTTAACTTTACTGTGACCATGGTAATTTGATCTGAAAAAGCCTGGAGAAGGACAACGAGGTCAGTTAATGCTCGGAAGGATATGTGCTTTGTAACTTGACTACCAAAGTAAAATTAATTAGCCATTACAGAAGAATAATGTGAATAAATTTACAGGAGTCATAAAATACACATTCACTTTTTCCTTTTTAACAGTCTCATGAACTCCCAAAGACCCCATTAAGTTTCTGTAATTAAAAGTGAAACAAATACCTAAAAAAATAATTCCTTCCAAATTCATGAAAATGGTAGAGTATGTATTTTTAAACTAAATAGAACTAAAAAATGAAATGAATAACTTTTTGGTCAAGAACATGATGAGATCATTGAAATATTGACGGCAGTGAGCCGTGTCAGCTTGTACTGCGGCAGCTGTTAATATCATCAAAATACTGACTGAACTTAAATTCATATTATAGTTCTAAAACCAAGAGTCCATAATTAATCATAATTTTGGAATCTCAAAATCACTTATTCAGTCTTAGGAGTCTTATTAAGTGATACAAAGTAATAAAAACAATCACCTTTTATTATTTAATCTTTTCAGTTGCTCTCAAGGGTATATTACCAAAATCTTGAAATAAAAAATACTGAGGAACCTTATTGTTCTTATAAAACCACTACTAGTACTTTGATGTAATTTCTTTCAGCCTTTTGTACCTATGCATTTTTATTTACATGCAGTCCCAATGTATGCATTTTCTATTTCTACCAAAAGCGGTTTACCACATTTCTTATCTTCCTTCATGTTAAGGATTTTAAAGTGCATAATATTTCATCAAGAGATTACACAATATTTACCTACTGCCTTTTCTTCATATTTTTGTTATTTTAATGAGTAGTTAAAAGCACAATTTTTTATATCAAACAAACTTCTTTTCTTCCACGAATCAGCAGAACTATATTAAACATGCTACTAGTCTTTCTCCAGTGTCTCATACAGAGAGGCAATTGGTAGGTGCTCAGCCAAAATTTGTTCAACGAATGAATGAACTTTTCAATCCTCCATTTCCTTGTTTGCAGAATAAGAATAATATGGTACCTACCTTTATAGCCTTGGTGTATGGTTACCCATAGCAGCATGTGCAAAGTTCTTAGCACAGTGTCTGAATCACAGGGCATGTTCAGTAGATATTCCTCATTATTCTAAGTACTACTGAAATACACAAGGACATGCATTAAAAATTTTCCAAAACTTACATTATTTTCTTTGATAGATTTCAAGAAGTAGATTTTTTTTTTTAATAATTGATATATGGAGGATTTTTTTCCCCAAGGATAGTGCCATATGCAATATTTTTGGGTATTTGCCAAACCAAGATCACTCTTTAGATCAGGCCTAATCTCTGCTTTTTTAAAAAAAATAGACAATGAGGCAGACGTTTCAAAACTTCAAGTAAGTAAAAAGATAGTCCAAGGGTCATTTAGATGTCCCTTTATTCTCAACCTGAAACAATATTATGTAGCATGCAAATGGTACCACATATTATTAAGCAAGCTATCTGATTGTGAAATTTCTTTCTTTTTCATGTGTCCAAACATAACAGAGCCCTCAAAATTGACATAGTGTATACAAGACGATTTTTATTACAAACTGGAGAGATTTTTCCCCATCCCTTAAAAAGTCTCCCAGCAAATGTGACTGACAATAATGACATTATATCACTAGAGGCACCACTAAACTACAAACTGGCATACATTTTGGGCAATGCTTTCTCCATGGAACTTTGCAAACATTACAAATTCTGAATGCTTAGTTTTGCAATGCTATAAAATTTTCTTTCTGAGGAAGATGCATTGAAATCTTTGTGGAAATTACTAGGCATTAATAATACAAGTCATAAATTGTTATATCAATTAATTCCCCAAGAAAAAGAGAAAATGATTTAATATACAATGTGTATTAAGGCTTTAAACCCATAAAAGGAAATCTAGTCAAGATCTCCTAGAACAACAATAAAAACCTTTGTATATACTGCTTCCAATATTGGATAGTGTCAATTTGGGCAAAAAACTAATTAATATGTAAAACATTATATTTTGATTTTGATTTGTATTTCTTTGATTCTAATACGATTGACACTTATCTGTGAATTTGCTAACTATATATCTTTTACACTTAATTGTCTATTTAGGGCATTTATCTTATAAAGTTCTATGCTGCTTGGTCTGTGTTTAAATAGCATTTTATTAAAAATTCTCAGGAAATAAGGGTTCATTGTAAAACATTATTTGCAGGTTCAGGGAGATGCAGAAAGGCCCCTGGGTTTGTGATTGGGAGACCACAACTCACAGTGGTGTAATGTCACAGTCACTTAGCCACTCTAAACCTTGACTCTTCCACCTGTGAAAGAAAGATGTTAATTGTTTGCACAGTATCTTAGCAAGGATGATTCATTTCCAAAGAGAAGAAATTATCTCAAAATAGCTTACATATAAAGGTGAGATTTTACTAATGTATGTTGACTTTGGGAGCACTAACAGTGTCTCCAGGACCCTCTGTCCCTCTATCCACAATTCACCTTTGCTTATTTCTGTTTATCTTTGTGTATTGACCTCATTCTCCTATCATAGTCAACCTCTTAGCACATGTCAGGAAAGAGAGCCTTTGGAAACCCTGCATCTACGCCCTTTATAACTCATGATTCAAAAGGAAAATAGACCCTTTTTATCTCCATGTTCACGTAACACATCTTAAGGAGCAGTTCTCACTGGACTCTGCCTACCCTTGGATTGAGGGGCAGAAGGGACACAGTAACTAGCCGTCCCACCAGAATTCACAGAATGGAAAAGTAAATGAGTGCTGAGCATTCAAAAATGGTGGGTGTCTGCTACAGACTCACACGGGGTTCCCTCACCTGAATGAAGAGCAGGACCACATAGAAACTGGAACATCATCAGGCAGCTACTTCATCTGTCAGTCTCTGGGGCTGCACAGGCTCTCTCATCTCTGCTCATCATCTGCTCCATCACCTTCTCTCCAAAATCCTTTTATTCAAAGCTTTTGTTTCTGGTTCCCCATGACCTTGGCTTCCATGTGGCTCTGACCCCCCTTGATGAGGGGGAGGAGATGTCAGTCATCCAACGTGATGGTGCACCTCAGCTCCTTACTGTCACTATTGCCTCAGCTCTGAGTTCCAATTCTAAACTTGCAAGAGAAAGAATCCAATGACCAAGGTCGGGTCAGACTGGTTAAGTGTTAAATTTGTCCCTTCCAGCAACATTGGTGGATGGGATATCCTGGGAAGGGACTGTTTTTCCTGCTACTTCATCCATTTGACCTTAAATAGCTTACAGTCTTTCATTATGACACACACACACACACACACACACACTGACATCTTGCAGGTTCCCCAAAGTACAAGTTCTCTCCTGTTTCAGAGCTTTCCCTGTGCTGCAAACTTTGCCTAAAATGCTCTATCTTCAACAACTTTTACAATCTACTTCAACGCATCTTTCAAATTTCAGTTTAAATATCACCTTCTCAGACAGGGCTTTCTTACTAACATAATTTAGTAAGTATCTTCTGAAATCATAGCATTATACCCTGTAGTCATGTGTGTCTGTGTAAAATAAGTTTAGTGCCTATACTAGATTTAAGCTGATATGTACCTCTTTTAATCCATTTTTGTGAGTGCAGAACCATTGTGGGAGGGGCCTTTTGAATAGGTTGTTTCCACGGTATTGTGACCTACCCAATTCAAGGTACGTCTTACTGGAGTCCTTTAAGAGCACTCACAGAGAGAGAGAGCTTAGACAAAAATGCCCCGAGAGAAACAAATGAGGATCCACAGAAGTCCAGAGATATTTTAATACAGAAGGACCAGCTGACGTCTCCATGTGACTTCCCACGTGACAGAGAACCCCCGGATGCCATTGGACTTTCTTCAGTGAAGGCGTCCTTCTGTTAATGCCTTAATTTGGACTTTTCCTTGGTCTTATAATTGTAACTTGTAACTTAATAAATCCCCATCAGTTAAAAGCCAATCTATTTCTAGTATATAGCATTTTGGCAGCTTAACCAACCAAAACTGTAACTTTCTTTCTCTTTCTACCTTACTGATCCACAAATTCACATATGAAAAATAAATTTTCTTTTTATGAATCTTAATTTTAATTTTCAACCTCCAAGTAGCAGAAACTTAGCCTAGTCAATTACTTTGCAGTTTTATCTATATTCTAATGGGCCAAAGCATAAGGACTGTAGGGTGAGAGGGAGACATTGGGGTGGGGGGGTCAGCTGGTCCTTCATATCATCAGCTCTCCAGATTGCAGTCTGATCTTTAAAGACCCATCCATTTCACTGCTGCATACTCCCTAAATCCATTTGCAAGTTGTCAAAGGCAGTGTCTTCGAAATGAAAGTCTTTCTATGAACATATTTATTTAGTAACAGGCTATTTTTCTAGATTCGGAAATAAGAAAAACAACTAATGCATCATCAAAATTATTTTCTTCATTTGAATGGCTGAGAATTGACATCATTAATAAAGGATGTAAAGGGGAGAAAACTTATATCGCAAGAGTTGATCCATGGATTGCATTTATAGTACTGTAAACCCTATAATTTTCACTGAAGCAAAATATTTTTGAAGACAATTATGAAGGAATATGGGAACATAGTATGAAGTAGTCAGTTGTAACAAAGACTTTAAGCATTTATTGCTCCTTAATGAAATTTCAAAGGATCTGAATTTCTTTTGCAATCAATGAGCTATTTAAATAGATTATATTCGCCAGCCTTGTTTAGCATTATTTCTGTCAGCAGTTGGTATAATTAATTTGTTTTAATTAGGGAGAGTAATGAGCTGTCATTTATTTTACTTTCCAAATTATTCTAAAATAATCCTGTATTGACAGTTCTTATGGTTTCTGAAATCTGGTTTCTACTAATGACACAAGTAAAGACCCTCTTTTATTTTCAGATCTTGGTTGAATGGCGTATTTAAGGAACTTTAGTAAGGAGCATATAAAAGTTGAAAAGTTTATATTTCTTAAATTGTGTTATTTTAATCTACAGACACTACTTAGAAAATTATATGACTAATATTGTTGAGGGCGATGGAGATGTATCTTTCTTCAAATCTGGAAGTTCATTTTCTCATGTCCAATTCTCTTTAAGGAATAGCTTCAATCTAGTTAAATAATACTATTTAAAATAATGGAATTTGGCCTTCTAATTAGAACACAGCCATTATTTTAAACTTATCTAGAAAATAAAATACAGTGGCCCACGATCAATCAAAATATTTAAGCCTTTAATGAATAGCAGTGTACGTCACACGGTGATTATCATAGTTTGCCAGGCTGCTATGACAAATACTACACAATGGGCTGCTTTAACGACAGGAATTTATTGGGTCATGGTTTGGAAAGCTAGAAGTCCAAAATCAAAGTGTAAGGAAGACCATGCTTTCTCCCCCAAATCTGTAGCAACCTGGTGTTGACCTGCCACAAATCCTTGGGTTCCTTGGCTCGCATCTGTCCTTTCCATCTAGTTCCTGCTGACCTGGCTTCTCCCCAGCGATCCTCTAACTGCTTCCAAATTTCCTCTCTTTACAAGACATCCAGTCAGACCTCCACCTGATTCAATTTGGTCACAACTTAACTTACAGTAACATCTCCAAATGATCCTAATTATAAATGTGTTCACACACAGAGGAGTGCAGATTAAGATGTGAGAATGTCTCCTGTGTGACATGATTCAATCTCCAACAATGCAAAGTTAGCAAAGCTTGCCATTTAGCGCAACCCCCATGAAAGAAAATTCATTTTTACAATACCAAGAAAGAGCTTTTCTTTTATTCTGTATGGGGAAGTAGAAAGAGCATGGTTATTTTGATTCAGATATTCTGGAACTCAACTCTTGCTTTAAAAACTTCTGGAAACCATGCAATCAACATGGTGATAAAGGGGTTATTGTACTAAAAGTACCTACAAGAGCATCAGTTTTACTAAAATTCCCTCATGGGCCTTAGCATGCGTGAATAAAAGCCCACAAGGAGTCAATGGAGCATCAATATGAGCAGCCCAGATGTTAAAGTCTGATTGTCCAGAATCAAACCTTGCCTTCTGGACTTACTGACCGCCCAGCCACAGGCATCTTAACTAAGCTCTTTCTGCCACAGTAGATTTAGCAACCATAAAATGGGGATAATAAAATAGTGCCTCTGTCATAGAGTTGTTGTGAGTGTTTAATGAGTCAATTCATATAACTCATTGCATGAATTCAGGACATTGCCTAGCATGCGATAAGAATGAAATGAATATTCACTACCATCATAATGATTCTGATGGCCAAATGGTACCATTTGGTACAGAATCATCCTTCAATGCATTTCACTTCTGCCTGATTGTTCTTCAGGGTGCTACTCCCCAAATCCTTTCAGCCCCTTGTAGTTCCTTTATTATGGAATGTGATTAATGACTATAGGTTAACCTGTCTTAAAATCCATGGTTGCATATGCATGTTTATATTTTCATCATTGTAAAAGAGTAATATATACTTGTAAAAACTAGAAAATATAAAAAAGTATAAAGAAAAAATAAAAAATAAATAAGCTACAAAACAAAGAGATAACTAGAGTTTGTGTTCTATGTTTCTTCCAAGTGTGTTTTCCTACGTGTGGTGATCTGAAGCTGTATGTACCCCAGAAAATCATGTTCTTAAGGCTAACCCTTTCCTGTGACTATAAACCCATTCTAAATAGGACCTTTTAATGAAGTTATTTCAGTTAAGGTATGACCCAGAGGAGGTCATAATCCTCTTCCTGGAGTCCTTTACAAACAGGATAGAGAGAAAGAAAGAGAGAGACAGGGAGAGAGAGAGAGAGAGAAGCCAAGAAAGCAAGAAGCTGAAAGCAATGAAACTCAGAAGAGAAGGAAGAGACCAACAGACGTCGCTATGTACCTTGCCATGTGACCGAAGAGTCAGGATTGCTGGCAGTCTTCGGGAAGAAAAAAAAAAAGCATTGATTTGGACATTTTTTCAGCCTCAAAACTGTAAGCTAATAAATTCCCATGGTTAAGCCAACCCATTTCACGGTATCTGCTTTCAGCAGCCTAGGAAACTAAACACTATATATATACATTTTCAACTAAATTTGCATTATACATACACATAGATTTATATCTTGATTTTCTTAGAAAACTTTAATCATGAGGATTTCTACAACTTCTGAGAAATGACAGTCACTTCGCTGAAGATCTCTGAGTTCCTGACTTTTCAAAGGAAATGCACAGAAGCGAACAGTCTATTTTCTGCTGAACATTGTTACATCTGGTTGCCACACCAGGATTGCTGAAGATACTTTGAAGCCTGAGAACAAATACAATATTCTGGGTATGGCAGAACAGAAATATTCAAAGAAGCTGGTCAATAATGTCCTCATTTGACCCCCAAATTAGACTGTATTGTGCTATGCTGTCTCCAGAACCTCTTTTTGTGATGTAATAAATATTCTTATTATCCAAATCAGTGTGAGATGAGTTTCTGTTTCTTTGATCCATAGTTATCCTCAAAATTGTTCTAACAGATAAAAGTATTCACCACTGATCCAATACTATATTATCTCCAGATTTCATATATAAATCAATCTAATCCTGGAGTAACTTCAAAATACACTTTATCATCTAATTGAAAGGTTCAATTAATTTCTAATAATAAAACTATCTCACTTATTTTATTCATTCATAAATTCATTCATGTGTGTGCACGTATCATATACAGTCAGGTACTGTTTTAGACGCTGTCATATAGCTGCTAATTAAACAAACAAAAATCTCTGCCCTTATATATTAATTTTCTTGACTGTGGGGGAAGACAGACAATATAAATAAAGAAGGAAATCATGTGGTGTATAAGAAGGTGATAATTGCTACAGTGACAACTAGGGTAGGAAAGAAGAGAAGGGAGTAGTGGGGACAAGAGGTAGAATAAGGGTTGCAATTTTAAATATGGTGGTTGGAGAAGACCTCACTGTTCTGTTCTCATCTTTATATTCCACTTAGCCATTTGGACGCGTGGTAGGTTAGCAATTAAGCCTACAGAAAATAGGTCATATCATGTAAAATGTTTTTCTTAAATATTAGATTATAAAAATCTTTTGATACAAGAAGTTGGATACATGATGTCCTCATTGAGACCAGCTAAAGAAGATGGAGGACACTTGTTATAGACACATTTTTCTCATGCCATGAAATTTAAACACCATCTTTATTCGCCCACCAAAGTTATGTTTCAAGTCAGTCCAATGTCAAATATAAAGAGCTAGTTTGTACTGACTGGGACTACACAGTTATGTATTCTTTAAAACAGTAAATAGTAACTACCATCTGGAGGATAAGGTAAATATCAGATGAGGTAGCTATTTGACTGCAGAATCCTTCTACTTTGATCACTATTTTTTAAATCCTTCTAATTTCTCTCCTTTGCTTAATTTTACAATGATCTCTCACAATAAAGCATTTGATAAAGCAACTAACACATTCAATTTGCTTTTCTAAGAAGTCATCACTCTCTTTTTGCATTCGTATTCCATCTAGTTTCCACAACACTTCATTAAATTATACAACTGCAATAACAAGTAGAGCTGACAAACCAGTTTGGGAAAAACAATAAAAATATCTCAACATTACACACACACACACACACACACACACACACACACACACACACACACACACAACACACATACACACAATACCCAAAAATATAGCACTGGGCATCTTTCTTTAAAAGGTAGTACTTCTTTCAAGGAACTGTGTGGACCCATCCTACAGTAGATTTAAAACTTAAACATCTTTAAATAACTAATGGTTGATGTATGTCAAAAACCTCCTACTCTTTCTCCTCCCACCTGGCCAGGTTACTATGGAAAGGTTTTCTCCATAGGTCAGCATTCTCTTCTTTACTGTCACACCGGACTGCAGGAGGGGGTGTACATCTGTTGGTCTTGGGCAGAGAAAAATCCTGGTTTATGACAGGAGAACAGAGGGACACAAGGACCCACGAGAGTAGGTAGACTAATTGTACACACAAGAAGCGTTGTAAGTGCAAGCACAGCCAGGGAAGGTGAGCAGATCTGAAATCCTTAAGGCAGGTCACCAATGATCAAACATAGAGAGAATTTCTATGAAGACTAGACAGATACCAGGATGTATACAACCAATTTAGATATATCGCTTCCTCTTAAGGAGTAAGTTTTATTCAAACAGGATACATTTTGGCCTTGCTATGGCACCCAAAGATTTCATTTAAAGATTACATCACCAGAACTATTAAAAGATAGGAGGCAAGCACCCACCTAGTTTTATGACATCTACGTGGCTTTGCGCTTCTCCACGATGACTGACAACAGTAGTGTGCAAGGATCGTCTGTCACTCCCAGCTCTACAAAAGGAACGATGTGTCTGTGTCCGATGCCCAGATCCAGGACAACAGACGCTTCTTACCATGAACCAAACAGATGGCAGTTGCAAATCCAAAAACTGGAAGGAAAATGACTTTTATATAGAAAGAACACTTTTAAATCTTTCTATTGGTCATGTTTCTGTGTGTCACTTTCTTACATTCTCAGCGACACTGTCATGAAGGAATTTTTAGGAGAAAGCCAAAAGTTTTTTAATCTAAACTCAAGGTAAGTGATCCAAGAACCAGATGGCTATATAACTTTTCCTTCCCATTTTATACTTCTAGAAAAATTATCAAGTGGACTAAGTACCTCTCAGCAAATTAAAAATTCCTTCATAAGAGTAAATATTCCTAAGATTTGATCAGAATGAACCAATGTCAAAATTTGTCCTCTTAAAGCCGTCTTAGCCTTCTTTAATATTAGGCATAAAAATAAAGGAAATTATGTTAAATAATTCATATTTCATAAGGGTTCTCAGTATCTCTGCAGTGTATAAAAGGAAAGGTAAACCCAGTAATTAAAATACTCAAAAGTATGAAAAGAAGTGAAGACATTTTACTGATATTATACCAATTAGCAAAAAGGTGGAGCTAATGGATGTGAATAGTAGCTTGACTAAATTTCTTAATTTATCACCAGGCAATTGTTCTGACAATCCACTTCACCCACGTTCTCAAATCTAACCCGGGCATTCAAGGTGAGGTGTGGGGGTAGCGGGCTTTATGGGTTGCTGATGGGCACCGTGTAAGTGCAGGTGAAGAGACAGCAATATGCAGGAGCTCCACAGCCGTGATTCATCTAACAACGAAGAAAGTGAGCAGTTCCTGTGAATATATTCCGATGCATGGGCCAAAATCATTTCCTGAACTTGAGCCATCAGAGAAGGTGAGATTTCCCTGGGTTTCAAAGTCCTCCATCCACACTCATTCCACGGCTCATTCCTGAAGCAAACAACCCCTAAATCTATGCAGCTTAACAAGATCAAATATATTTCTTGCTAATGTAACAATGCAGTGAGGATGAGTGGTGGGCTCTGTTTGATGCAAAGATTCAGGCACCCCAGTTCCTTCCATCTAGTGACTCCATAATCTTCTAGCACCTTGAAGTCTTTTGTTATATCTTTTCCATCTGGCCAGCTGACAAGGAGTAAGAGAAAGATAGGAACACCTGGTCTTACTATCTCAGCTTAGAGATGGCATTCACCACTTCTTCTCACATTCTACTCAGAAGAACGAGTCTCGTAGTTATAGCCCCACGTGGAAGTAAAGTAGTGTGTGTGTGTGCATGTGTGTGTGTAAGAGTGGATTGTGGAATAGCCATAGATGAGAAGAGAATAGGGACACTAGAAATATTGCGAGTCCTAGAAGCATTGCAAGTTCTGCCACATACATCAAAAAATGGATTTTTATTTCCCCTAAGTCTGTGATCTTGTTTTACAATTTTCATTTCCTGAGTGACTACTCCCCTAGCTCGAATTAGAAAAATTATTACTAAAAATATGACATGTTCCTTTAAGTTCTTACCCTGATGTGCTGAAAATATACTAACTAATGTTTGATGCAGTCATCAATACCTTAATAACTTGTTTCTCATTATCTGTTAAAAAAAAAAAGATGCAAAATTTTGGTGAACAATGATAATGTAACATTTTAAACCTCATTTAATAACCTCTGGTCTTATGTATCATATTGACATACAATTCTCAAAATGTTATGCTATTCTTAGCTCAGAAAATGATGCTGGTTATAACAGTGCAGCCATCATGTTGCCATGGTTTTCTACTTATTAATGATTAAAATTGCTTCCTTATCCTCAATAGAATATATATATATATAGTTATATATGTTTTTAGCATGGGCAGGCACCAGGAATTGAACTTGAGTCTCCGGCATGGCAGGTGACAACTCTGCCTGCTGAGCCACCATGGCCCACTCTAGAGTGTTTATTTTGAAAACAGAAAAAAAGAGGGTTCTATTTAGTAGCAGATTGCAACATCCAAAGTTTTCAAACAAGAGTTTAGTTATTAGAAATCCGTTCAGATTCTGATGGTCTCTTGTGTCCACAGTATGCATTTTCTTCTTACCAGCTATAGCAATCACTCTTCAAAGAAATGACTATCTTATACATCATAGAGTCTTACAACTTCCTGGTGAGAAAGAGTATGAATTATGCAAAAACGAAAATTTGTTTAAAAACCATAAAGCATCAGCAAATTGAATCTGTTTATTCATTTCAATTATTTATCAAACCCATCCTCCTGAGTCTATATACAGAACCCTCACTATAAATTACCAACGCAATCAAATTTCCAGAATCACAAGTATAAGATTTATAACAAATAATTTTTCACAGGAATGACCAGGAGACTCATAATGGAAGATACTTTTGTTTACTGTGTTTTAAAAAGCACAAAAATGCTTGCAGTTATTCCAGCTTCCAGCATAGCAGATAATTTATCTTCTTATTTTTGTGGTCCTTACTACAGGTTTCAGAAAAAGAGTTAAACTCACATAATGCTCTTGAAAAATAGTCTGTAACTCCAACTCAAAAATGGAGTGAAATATTGTCAGCACTACCAGCCCTGTGCTTACCTGAGCGAAAAACTGCATATTAATAAAACACTCACCAAAGGTTAAGTGGAAATAGTCTGTAATTCTGTATTGAAAATTGCACTTGGAAAACTCTGAACAAGATATCTAAGTCTCCAGATCATTTTGCTCTGCATGAGAGGGAAAAAGGGATTAGATAGTCATGTTCACCTTCCAGTGCTTCTCCATTTGTTTATTGAACAGGCATTTTCTGAGTGTTTCTTATGTGCCAGGCACTGCCCTGATGCTAAAGTAGAGAAATGAGGAAAACCGACACACTTCCTCTCTTTATACAGCTTTTAATAGCACAGATAACATATGATGAAGGTCTGGACTAAAGCTTGGGAATGAACCACTGTCTTTTGATAAGAGGATGAACCTTTGGCCTGGCCTTCTGATCTTCAGCCTATATTTTAAGATTTCCTTGACGGAATCCACCATGTTCCTCCCAAACTTTAAATCTGCATGCATCACCAGGAACCATATTCCTATCATCAGACTCTTGATTTGTAGCTCCATTGAGCAAATTATGTCCAAATTTCAAGGCCTAACTGAAATCCCACTTGTTCCCTAAGACTTCCCTGACTAGATATTCTCTCTCTGTCCTCTGAATTGTTATAGATTTTTTTTTTCAAACGTCAATAACCATGTAGGAAACATTATTGAATTTCCATTATTAAGCAGGCATTTTACAAACTATATTGCATTTGCCTATTGCATCAATTTTACAATGAAAATATCTCTACTTTATAGATGACAGTACTTGAATTTTGGTGGAGGTAAGTAAGTTGCCCCCATTATACACCACAAAAGTGGGGAAGCTATAATTAGATTCAGGACATGAGGTTTCAAGCATTCATGCTCTTTCAAACACATCACATTGAAAGAACATTTTAAAAATTTCTTATCAAATTATAAATCTAGAATTAGGAATCACATTTAAATATGGCTGTGTTTCCCTTAACATCTAAAAGTCAATGCTTTACACATAAAGGAATCTGATTAAATATTTATTTCAAGATTATAAGATTATCGTGATAACAATACATGACAATATATATTAAATGCCTTCCTCTCCATGTGGCATATAAATTAAAAACCATGAGGTTTCAGAAAGAAGAAAATCATGGCAGGATGTGGAAGTGAGGAAAGGAATGTAAAAACTGCAGAATGAGTAGAATTTAAATTGTTCATGTCAATCGAGCAGTCTGAATATGGGCATAGTCAAAGGTGAAGTTATTGAGATGGGAATGCACAAGGACCACCTAGGGAATAGCAACTGGGGGTCTGCCTACAGAAGAGGTCGCAGAGTAGAAGATAACTTGAAATGGTTAGTAAGCATAGGAGGCTGATTAGGGCTCTTCCAAGATGTTTGAGTCCTAATTGATGGAATCTTTGATTTTTAACTTTCATGGCAAAAGAGACTGTAGATGTGATTATGTGGACAGGAAGATTAGCCTGGATTACTCAGGTAGGCACAATGTAATCCCAAGGGTTCTGTGCCGGTTTGAGAAGATTATGTACCCTAGAAAAGCCATGTTTTAATCCTGATCCAATCTTGTAGGAGCAACCATTTCTTTTAAACCTATTCAAGACTGTATGTTGGAGATTTGATTGGATTATCTCCATGGAGATGTGACTCGCCTAATTGTGGGTGTTAACTTTTGAAGAGAGGGAGATGTGACTCCACCCATTCCAGCTGGGTCTTGATTCATTTACTAGAATCCTTTAAAAGAGGAAGAATTTTTGGAGAAAGCTTGAGAATGAGGTGAGAGCTGCAGAAACACGGCAGAGCCACGAGGCCAATAGTCTGCGTAGCCAGAGACCTTTGGAGATGAAGAAGGAAAATGCCCCTGGAGGAGTTTCTTAAAACAGAGAAAGGCAGATGCCACCATGTTTGTCAAGTATCTTTCCAGAGGAAAGAGAAATCCTGAACTTCATCGGCCTTCATGAACCAAGGTATCTTTCCCTGGATACCTTAGATTGGACATTTCTGTAGCCTTGCTTTAGTTGGGACATTTTCACAGCCTTAGAACTATGGACTTGCAATTTAATAAACTCCCCCTTTTAAAAGACTTTCTAGGGTGGTGTGACAGTGGCTCAGTGGCAGAATTCTCGCCTGCCATGCCAGAGACCTGGGTTCAATTTCCAGGCCTGCCCATGAAAAAATAAAACTAGAACAACAACAAAAAAGATTTTCCATTTCTGGTATCACATTCTGGCAGCTAGCAAACTAAAACAAGCTCTTATAAGGAGAAGAACAGGGACCAAAATGAGTAACAAGAGATGTAACAATGGAAATAAGAGGTTGGAGTGATATAAAGAATGCAGGTAGCCTCTAGAAGCTGAAAAAGGTAAGAAAACAGTTTCTCCACTGAAGAAATGCAGCCCTGACAACATCTTGACTTTAGATTTCTTACCTCCAGAACTATAAGAGAATAGATATGTGTTAAGCCACTCAGTTTGTGACCATTTGTTACCACAGCCCTAGGAAATTAATACTGTAGGTATTAGAACATCAAAGCCTTAGTAAATAATTAGGAATCAACCCTGCATGTGTTAAATGTTTCTAAGCATGGGATGGAAATAGTTGAATAATAAATATACATACATATTTTACATAATCTCTATAAAATATTTAATAATATATAAATGATTAAATCAGTGTTATAAAGATTAATCAAGTTGTTACATTTATTCACAGTTATCCGAGTGCCTGTGATCACAATGAGAATGAAATAAAGGGACAGGTTAAAGGATTCTGTGAAAGAAATTGTGATTATGCTTGGAGACTGACTCCGAGGAACTTAGGAAAATAAGTAAGATGCAAAGGAGATACCCAAATTATGAGTGTAAGAGGAATAATTGAGAGAGTGGAGAATTTATGTGGAATCCTAAGTGCTATGGGCAATGGTGAGTTAAATGTACATGCTGAATTCAGCACGCTGAGGTCATATCCATTAGATAGCGGGAGGTACACAACTAGCAAGACGGCTGTCTTGGAAATAATGCCGACTAATCAAGCTCCACAAGAGTAGGAATCAAGTCCTTTTTTCCATCACCAATGGTCTCAAATATAGCACCCTGCACCTAATAGATGCTAACGACAGGGTTGTTGATGGAGAAAATATCTGATCCTTGCTAATGTATTACAGACACTTCTGATTTTAAAACTGGCTCGTTGGAGTAATTATCCAATTGTAAAGGATTCTCTCTCTCTCTCTCTCTCTCTCTCTGAAGCAATCTTCCTTCCTTTTCCTCTTTCCAATTTTGTATCTAGAATCCAGAAGCAATATATATCCATGTGGCCTTAGTGGGGAAGTCTGCCCAGTTCATTTATGCCATCCTCTGGGTCTTATATATCTGCTCAACTGTGGTTGGCCCATCTGGTCCCTGAGTGTCCTACACTGGTCTCTGCTGAATTGGGACTGGCCATTTGGCCATTTGAATATCACTCTGGAACTACTGCAAATAGGACTCCCAGTTACAAAATCCCTGTGTATTACAGCCTTTTCGTACCTTCGAAGGCTTCTTGTATTCCTCCCAGCACTTCTTAACCTCTGATACTTAGAGTATTTTCAATTGCTTTCTTTGCATCATTCTCAAGTGTACTAAATCCAGTGAGGATCTCCTCAAGCCCAATGGCTTATTTATGCTATCAATTCACGTCATAATTTAAATGTTAATGATTAAAACAGGATTTCTCTGAGTCATTCTATGTTCCCCAGGCTATACTGTGGAAATCCCTGAAGTTGTCAGAATCCTCCAAATTTATCTGAGTATTTCAAAACAGGCCTTCACCTTAAAGTTTTTGAGGCCACAGGAGGGGGCTAGGGCACTTCTTCTGACCCTTTTCTACCCCTTTGTCTAGCATCCTTCACAGCACAAGATGACCCTCTACTTATATATTGCAAGAATGGTTTATCCTTTCCTCTCTGTGAATAATCTTCTAAGTTCTTGTTCTTAATGTGTAAAACTCCATTTGTAGGAAATCAGAGAACACTTCTCTCTTAGTGTTTAGCTTTAAAAATTATTTTCTCTCTATGGGCATAAAAATATCATATCTGAGCATGAGCTAACAAGATAAGTTACCCTTCATCAAAAATTTAGAAATTTGCATATCAAAAGTCTTCATGAAGAAAATGAAAAGAGATCCTACAGAATAGGAGAAAATAGTTGGACATTATATAATGGTTAGGGGGTTAATATTCAGAATATATAAAGAAAGCCTACAACTCAACAACAAAAAGACAAACCACCCTATTAAAACATGGGGAAAAGACTGAAATTGAGATTCCTCTAAAGTAGATGAACAAATAAACAGCAAGCCCAGAAAAAGATCCTCAATGTCATTAGTCATGGGGGAAAGGCAAATCAAAACTACAATGAGAAATAAAAGGCATTCACATTAGAAGGAAGAAGTAAAACATCCCTATTCGCAGATGACAAGATCCTAGTTATAGAAAACCACAAAGAATCTACAAGAAAGCTACTAGAACCAAAGAATGAATTCAACAGTAGCAAAGTACAGGATCTACACACAAAAACAAGATATTTCTATCCACAGGCAATGAACAATCCAAAAAGGAAATTTTAAAAAATTACATTTACAATAGTAACCAAGAGAAAAAATAACTATGAATAAATTTAATGAAGGATATAAAGGACTTATATATAGAAAACTGCAAATTATTACTGAAGCAAATTAAAGAAGACTCAAATAAATGGAAAGACATTTCATGTTCATTGACTGGAAGATTAAATATTGTTTAGATGTCAGTGCTACCCAAATCAACATCCTTCTTTGCAGAAATGCCAAAGCTAGTCATCAAATTCATACAGAAGAGCAAGAAACCCCAGAGAGCCAAAACGTCTTGAAAAACAAGAACAAAGTTGAAGACCTACGCGTCTCAATTTCAAGACTCATTTCAAAATTATAAAAATCAAAAGAGTGTGGTATTAGTACAAGGACAGACAGATAGACCAATAGAATCAGATTGAGAGTTCAAAAAAAAAAACCTACACATCTATGAACAATTGACTTTTGACAAAGGTGCCAAGTCCACTTAATGGGGAAAGAATAGCCTCTTCAACAACAAAATGGTGCTGAAAAACTAGATATCCATATGCCTCGCACCATATGCAAAAGAAAAAAGCCTCAAAATGGACCCATAATTTAAATATAAGAGCTAAAACTATAAAACTGTTAGAAGAACACATAGGAAAATATTCCCAGGACTTTGTACTAAGCAATGGATTCTTAGATTTTGTACCATAAGCACAAGGAACAAAAGAAAAATATATAATAAAAAATAGGCAAAGGACTTGAAGAGACATGTCTCCAAAGAAGATATACAACTGATCAATAAACATATAAAAAGATGCTCAACATCATTAGCCATTGGGGAAATAATAAATTAAAACCACAGTGAAATATCATCAGATACCCACTGTAACAACTATCAATAAAAACAGAAAATAACAAATTCTGACTAGGATGCCAAGAAATAGAAACCCTTGTACATGGTTGGTGGGGATGTAAAATGGGGCAACCACTGTAGAAAATAGTTTGGGGGTTCCTCAAAAAGTTAAAACTAGAGCTACCACATGACAAAGTAATCCTACTTCTAGGTTTACACCCCCAAAGAATTGAAAGCAGGAACTCAAACAGAACTTGGTATGTCCATGTTCACATAGGCATTTTTCATGATTG
The DNA here is from genome assembly GCF_023851605.1 of Tamandua tetradactyla. Lineage (NCBI taxonomy): Eukaryota > Metazoa > Chordata > Mammalia > Pilosa > Myrmecophagidae > Tamandua > Tamandua tetradactyla. Next base: position 154,031,861 of record NC_135331.1, read on the forward strand.
TCAAAAGGTGGAAGCAGCCTATATGTCCATCAAAAGATAATGGATAAATAAAATGTGGTAAATCATACAATGGGATATTATTCAGATATAAAAAGGAATGAAGTCTTTATACATGCAACAACATGGATCAACCCTGAAGACATCATGTTGAATGAAATAACTCATACACAAAAGGCATACCTTCTATGATTTCACTTATGTGAAATAACTAGAACATGCCAATTCATAATGACAGAAATTAGAGTAAAGATTACCAGGGCCAGGGAGAAGAGAAGTGGAGAATTAACACATAATGAGTACAGGGTCTCTCTTTGGGGTGATGGAAAAGTTTGGGTAATGGATGGTGGTGATCTTAGCACAACATCATGAATGTGATTAATCCAACTGAATTGTATGCTTGGAAGTGGTTGAGGAAATTTTTTGTTGTATATATGTCACAACAATTTAAAAGTGGAAGACTAAAGAAACAATGACAATTAAATGTAATACATTATCCTGGGCTAGCTCGAGTAAAGCAGAATAAAATGCCCAAAAGGACATTATTGGGGCAATTGAAAAAACTAGAATATAGACCATATGCATTATATCAGTGTTAAATTTATTTAACTTGATAGTTGTATTTAGTGTAGTTACATAAGTGAAAATTCTTATTTTTAGGAAATGCACATGCAATTATTAACTGTTCAAGGAGCATGATATATGCCACCTACTACAGACAAATGATAGATACCTGATAGATTAGATAAGTAGATAGATAGATAGATAGATAGATAGATAGAGTTAGGTAGATAGAGGAAGTAAGGAGAGAAAGAGAAAATATATGATGATAGACAGGTAGAGATAGATAGGTTGCGATAGATAGATAGATAGAGTTAGGTAGATAGAGGAAGTAAGGAGAGAAAGAGAAGATATATGATGATAGACAGGTAGAGATAGATAGGTTGTGATAGATAGATAGATAAAGATGGATAGATAGAAAAAATAATGTAACAAATGTGACAAAATATTAAAAGTTGGTACACTAGGTACCTGATTAGGGGTATATTGGCATCCTCTGTGTTTGTTTTGTATATTTTTTCAACTCTCCTGTAAGTATGCATTGTTTCAAAATAAAAAGTTGAAAAAAAGAAAGAAAGAAACCCATATTGAAATACAACTTACCCATTAGGACCAGTATTATTTTAAAAAATGGAAAATAGCGTGTTAACAAGTATGTAGAGTAATTAAAATGCTCATGTATTTCTGATGGGAATATAAAATGTTGTAGCTCCTATGAAAAGCATTTTCAATGCAATTTTTTGGGCAATTCCTCAAAAAGTAAACACAGAATTACCATATAACATGGCAATTCCACTCTTAGGTATACACCCAAAGAAGCGGATCAAATAAACACTTGTAAATCAATATTCATAGCTTCATTATTCGTAATAGTCAAAGAGTGGAAGCAATCCCATGCACTCATTGATAGATGAGTGAATAAGCACAATGTGATATATACCACACATCCAATGGAATACTCTTCAGCCATAAAACAAAATGAAGTTCCAATAATGCTAAAACATGGATAAACCTTGATAACATTATGCTAGATGAAATAAACCAAAGGCGAAAGTACAAATATTGCATGGTTCCACTTTCTAAAAATATCTAGAATAAGAAACTCATAGAGATAGAGAGTAGATTAGAGAAGTTGTAAAGGGGAGTTTAATGGAGACAGAGATTCTTTTTTTGGCATGGGCAGGCACCAGGAATCGAACCGGGTCTCCTACATGGCAGGCGAGAACTCTGCCACTGCGCCACCATTGCCTGTCCCAGAATTTCTATTTTGGGTGATGGAGAAGTTTTAGTAATGGAAGGTGCTGATGGTTGCAAAGCATAGTAAAAATAATTTTACATAGTTTTAATGTCACCAAATTGAATACTTAAAACTGATTAAAGTGGCAAATTTTATGTTATAATAAAAGTGAGATTTGAAACTCAAAGCTAAGCAATGATTTTTTGGTTGTGAACAGTATCTTTACTTCTCTTTCTTAGACTAATAAGCTTCAATTTCATGACTTAGCCTTAGTGATAGGAGAGCTGCAGAGAATGGAAAAATAGTTAAAAGGGAAAATTCATTGGAAGATATTTCAAAAGCATTGTTCACCTACACAAGTAGAAGACAGAGTAGAAGTCAAGAGCTTGAAAGAGAGCTAAAAGAAGTGAGAAAACAGAAGATGAGGTAGAACAGACTGAAAAAACAATGATACATACAGGAGGAGAACCAAGCTCTCCAAGTTCTCAAGTCAAAGGGAAAAGAGCATTTTCCAAGGAGATGGGCAGAAGAGCAAAAAACATTCAGGAAGTCAGAGAGAAAGGAGACCCAAACATGGCCCAGGATCTAACAGTGTAACTGCCAACATTTGACAGGTCAGAGTTAGGGTCAGCATTTGTATTAGGACCCTGATAGCAATCAGTTAAGGACTTCAGAGTAAAATATTGCCTTTCTGTTCTATTCCTGGGCCACAAATCTGAACCAGATGTATCTCTTCTTTCATATCAGAAAGACTTAATAATTATTTTTGTATTGCCCTCAATAACCAAATCAGTATATATCCATCCTCCTAAAGTATATTCATTTTTGTGTTCGAAAGTTCACTGTCAGTCATTATTTTCTGTATACATAACATAATCCTCCATTTAAAACCCATGTTTTTGTGATTACAGCAGCTGGCCATCTTCACTATTACCACCGAATTCCAAAGCTGGAAGAATTTTTTTATGTACTAATGAGGCTGCTACAAATAAGAAAACAAGGCTTTTGTTGTCTCAATTGCAAAATCTGAATAAGGGACAGATATCAAATTGGGGTCTCTAAAGAGGACCTATATTATAAAAACGTTATATCAATTCCAGACAAGACTAATAAGGAAGTATATTGCATGTCATAGCTCATTTTAGTAGATACTCAAGGTACTGAATTTCACAATTAAATTATGTTATTGGTCACATTAACATTAACTAATAATTTTGCTTTTATTTAAGTATTTCATTGTAAAGATATATTAAACAAAGCAGGCACGTTATACTTTTTAATGTGTGATAGGTATAAAAGGTTTCACTTGGGCTTTTTTACCTATACCTATTAAAATAGTTCAGACTAGAAAAATACCTGAAAAGAAGTGATCACCCCAGCAAAGTATTTAACTAAATTATAGATGAAGTGACTACAGGCAAGATATTTAAGCTTTCTGCTCCCCAGTTTCTTAGTCTATAAATATACATGGATACTATGAAGATTTAAGTAATGATGTGTCTTAGGGTAAGATATGGTACATAAATCTTCAGTAGGCATAGCTTTAGTAGCAAAATGTTGCTCTTTTATCATTTGCTTTACAAAAATATAAAACATGGACTATATAGCTAAGTCATGGAATGAAGAATTAGCAAAAGATTCTGTGCTGGTTTGAAAGGAAGTATGCCCCCTAGAAAAGCCATGTTCTAATCAAAATCCCATTTCATAAAGGTAGAATAATCCCTATTCAATACTGTATGTTTGAAACTGTAATCAGATCATCTCCCTGGATGATGTGATTTGGTCAGCAGTGGTTGTTAAACTGGATTAGGTGACACCATGTCTCCACCCATTTGGGTAGGTCTTGATTGGTTTATTGGAGTCCTATAAAAGAGGAAACATTTTGGAGAATAGGAGATTCGGAGACAGCAGAGATGCCGGAGCACCACGAAGCAGAGAGTCCATGAGCCAGCAACCTTTGGAGATGAAGAAGGAAAATGCCTCCCAGGGAGCTTCATGAAAGAGGAAGCCAGGAGAGAAAGCTAGTAGATGACACCGTGTTCGCCATGTGCCCTTCCAGCTGAGAGAGAAGCCCTGACTGTGTTCGCCATGTGCCTTCTCACTTGAGAGAGAAACCCTGAACTTCATCGGCCTTCTTGAAACAAGGTATCTTTCCCTGGATGCCTTAGATTGGACATTTCTATAGACTTGTTTTTATTGAGACATTTTCTTGGCCTTAGAACTGTAAACTAGCAACTCATTAAATTTCTCTTCTTAAAAGCCATTCTGTTTCTGGTATATTGCATTCCAGCAGCTAGCAAACTAGAGCAGATTCCTTCAGGATTCTATTCTCTATTTCAACACACTGAAATCATTTCAACACGTCATTCTGTTGATATCTGCTCTGAGTAAAAAGAATACAGAATAGCAATGAAGTCCCTTTGTCAGATTCACAAAAATGAAAACTGCCGCTGCCCAATTCATTCCTTTTTCATTTATTTATTTTCTAAATAAAAGTTCAACCTGATCAACAGGATAACTAGGACTTTTAATCTCATTTCTTTTACCAAAAATTAATCAAGCCCACATGAGCCTTCACAATAACAAACAAAAATTAGATTTAGCATAGAAAGCCTATTTTAGGATGTCTCCAGAGAGCCTTGAGAGATTGGACTGTAGGTTAGAGGAAGATTAGAGGAATCTGGCAAGCAAACTTATGTAAGATTCACAGCTTGATGTCATCTGATTCACTAACCTGATTGTGCTTCAAGAAAAGGACCTTCATTTCTGAAGTTGAATAAGATTGAAAGGAGAGAGTAAAAAGCGCAGATGAGCACGGCAGCTAGTGAGGGCGTGGCGGGACGTGGCGAGGACTGCGTTGCTCTGAGTTAAGTGTGGCGCTTGTCTTCTACACAACCGGTAGAACTATGTACAGTACAGAAACCAACGACTGGGGACATGGAGTGTGTTCTTACATTGTTATTTCTTAGAAGGAAAATTTTTTAAAGAAATTTGTTTTCATAGTACTCCCTGAATTTAAGTAAGTACATATTAGTGAATAACAACAAATAAAAATAGTTTCTCTTTCATCAAATGCCCAAAGGTTGTAGAGGAGAAATCAGTAACATATTTTATTAGAAAAATGGGAGACAGCTAACTCCTTCCTCTCCTCTCCCTCTAAATAATTGGTGTGTGAGAAGGCAATGAAGCACATATTAATGATGTAAAAGCTAGATTTTAAAAAGACTCCAACTTCTAACAGACAGTGAATTCTTAATGATTTCCATCTACATTATCAAAGTAAAATCAGGGGAAGCTGTTGTATCTTTTCTATCAAATAATATTCATGAGTCTATTTTGCATATCAATTAGAAGCTTTACCACATTCTGGGTAGAAACAGCTATTTAATCAATGTTTTACATGACTATTTTACTTTTCATTCTTATCTTTGATTCAGTTCTGAAATGAGAACACCCTATTCTACCCAAGCCCTGCAAACTTCCAGAAGATTCTGGTGATGCTTCCATGTGGAACTACTTTTTTTTCCTTGAAATGAAGGGTGGTTCAATAATTAGCTTTGTTTATTTGCTGAATTGTTTGGTTTCATAACATACTTGAGCAAGTCTTCATATTAAAACCACCTGGGTTTCCCCTCATTTCTAAACTCTGCTTCCCTCTCCTACAACTCTGCCATTGTGTATTCTGTGAGTGTAGCTGAAGAATAAATACTGAGAAATAGTAAATATGAAGGGGAGCTATAAATTCCCAGGATACCTTTCAACATTAAGACCTTAGGAAAATTAAAACTTTTCTCCTTAAGAGCTACTATGCTACAAATAGCTTTCAACGTACTCTTGAAAATTTATTCTGCATGTGAAGAATTTTACATTCTGTGGGAGTTTGGGTAGCCTGAGCCTGGACTATATTATAACTGGAATTACACACATAGAATCAGAGCTGGCTGGAAGCCTGGGCATCATCCTGTCCTAGGTTTTTAACCCTAAATATTACAACTACTGACGAGACACTTAAAATGTGGCCGACAGAGTTATCATCCCAAACTAGCAGTCAGAACTCTTGATATTTCTTGAAGGGCCTCAGATCATTTTAACGAAGAGTAGGTTGAGAGCTGCTGAGCTAATCGATTCAGTCATTTGCAGCCAAGAATACTGAGTACTAGATAGGCTCAAACTGAAAAGCAGAGGTAGGATCCTGTTTTGTTTTGTTTTTTAGTGCAAGGTTCTTTCAATTATAAGTCTCCAGGCTTGCAAAAAGACCTGTTCTCTGGCCTGAATTTCTCTCAATTTAGTCCAGGTCAGGACTGGCGACATATTTTGTGGAGCCCAGTATAAAATGAAGATGGGGTCCCCTTTTTAATAAATTATGAAGAATTAACCCCCCCAAAAAATGACAGAAGAACATTCAGTCAAGTGTAGAGCCCTTCTAAGTGCAGAGTCTTGGTCCAGGTTTTGAAGATATTCTGTGTTCAGTAACAAAGTTAGCAGAAAAAGGTGTCCCACAGCTATAAATTGGGAAGTAATATACAATACAATGTGGTAAAAGTCTTTATATGTGTGTTTGGGTGCGTGCTTGTTTGTTTGTTTGCTTGCTTTTTCAAATGCAGGACTTCTCCAGATACCTCATTATGCAAATGTGACCGAGAAATTAAGAATTAAATAACTATAATTACTGAATCATTATAGAGTTGCTCTTCTTACTTTTCAGTATATTAGGAGAGTCAGAAGGAAGTGCCTGAAATTACTGAACTGTAACCAGCTGCCTCAATCTTTGATAATGATTGTATGAGTATATAACCTTTATCTTGTGATGGTAAAAGCTTTATGAGTGGCCCCACTTACCCCTTATCCTGATTTTCAACTTTAGAGTCTTATGATCACAAAGACAGCCCCTAATGTTTACTAAGGAAGGAGCCTGAGTCAACCTGGAACCAACCCACTGCAATTCCTAAACTGTCCTACTGGATGAAGCTAGATTAACCAAAATTGACCTGTCTGACATGTGCAGCAGCTTAAACTTTAACCTATAAGTGACTATACCTCATTACAATACTAAACTTATGTCCATCATAAGTTTATGGTGGCATAAACTTATTAAGGCCATCATTTCCCTACATACATTTTGTGATTAAGCATATAATTAATCTGTGCACGCTCAATAATTAGATTGTCCCTAAATCTGTCATCTCAAGCCACTGTACTTATTATCTTAAAACCCACCCATCTTTTGCTACTATAAAACAATGAGAGTTACTGCAGTTCAGGGAGACAGATCTTTAGGCCCTATGGACCACCTGGTCTCCTGCTTTAAAGGAGCATTAAACTCTTTCTCTTTGAAATCTTGGTGTCTCAGGAAATGATCACTTTGAGGCAGTCGGGCAGTGAAGCCTCTGCTTGACTGATATTCATTGTGACAGCCTTAGACTGCCCTTCCCCTTGAAGAAAGCAGAATCTGTGAGGCATAGGGTTGCTTGAGGTGGTTTATTTTGGGAAGTGATCCCAGAGAACAGGAGAAGGGGACTAGGACTAGCAAAAAAGAGAAAGGAGAAATCAATAGAAGATTACCCAGTCAGTCACATATGGGAAAACTGGATTAGAATTCCCTAGAACTCTCTAAAGAGCCATGCAGAATGCACCTCAGTGTTGTCCATCCCACTGAGAGATGGGAAAGGAGGGCTTTTATCTTCAAGGTCATGTTGGCCAAGTGAAGCCCAGAAGGGGTTAACTCCCTGGTCTTTCCCAAGTGCATATAAAAGTGCCAGAAGAGAGCTTGGCTGGCAAAATTAGGCTACTTCTGACAAGCTGGTTTTGTCAGGATACTTGTGCAAAAATGGCCTCAGCACAAGGGCTCTGAAAGGGCAAGAGGCATTGCTACAGTGACGTTCCAAGTTGGGACAAGCCACACTCCAAAGCTTATGCTAGCTAAACTCTTTATTTCGTAGAATACCTGTTAACATCTTCCCGGACACATGTGCCCTGCATGGAGCACAGTGTGAAGTGAAGAAGAAGAGCTATTATTAGAGTTAAATATTCTTTTTGAAAGAAATCATACACTGGGAAGACCGCATTATGTATTCAAAAGACCAAAGGAAAGATTAGAAAAGGAAAGGAAAGCCTGCATCCAGCTGAAGGGCAGTGAGCTGTTCTGAATGTCCTCCCACAGCTACCTGCAGTGGCAGCACGGAGTCGGCCCCACGGACTCTCTGTTCTGAGGCAGCTGGTCTGAAATCCTTGAATGCATATCCCAAGAGTTTGAACAGGCCCATCATTTTCATGCCATAGAAGTCAGACATTGTTCAAATGAATGCTAGATGAAAGAGAAAATAGCACTTTCCGCCGTCAAACTGTTAACAGTAAAAAGTGGTAAGTGAACTTGGCTGCAGCTAAAAATTGTACTGAGAGAAACCATTTCCTTGTTAAGACAATTCTAAATGTGTGCTCTCTTGGTCACTGAGACTGCTGGCAGTCATTTTACACAGACATATTGTGAATAAATGTCTTCTTACTATATTTGTTTAGCTGTGACAGCAGACTCAGAAGAGCAATCTTAGAATTGAAGGGAAAAACTCCCTAAATATGTTCAGTGTAGGTGTTCCCATAGAAGTGATACAATTAACATGAAAAACAGCGAAAAAAATTTTTTTTAACTTTATATAACTAAGTTATAAAATCTAATTTTACTGAAGAACTCAATATGTTAATATTCCATCGGTAGCTTCACTTGGACTTGATTGTATGTGTCAGCAAGAGGTTTATACATTTATCAGAGCACAAAGAACTCTGTCTCTCAAAGAAAGTACAATCAAAATATCAAGACGACCAAATTTTTATATTGGGAAAAATATTTTTATGAGATTTTCAAAACCAGATTTATCTTAAAAGTAATTCAAGTCCTTATAAAGAAAGTTTTCATCAGAACTTTCAAAGTGTAATTTTCTTACTCTTAATGTTTATTTGTAATTGGAAAAACACGACTTTAAATATTTAGTTTTCCATCTGTTTTGAAATGTGACCACCCACAAAGGCTGTTATGTTGCCTATTTTCCCTACACTCCCTTTGTTTCTTTCTTTCTTTTTTATTGACACACTTTATTTCTGTTTACAAGTCTAAGCATTTCATGCACAAAGAGCTCAAAAGTAAGATTCTTTTAAAACAATGTAAGATTCCTCTAAAACAGCTGTAAAGGTGTTTCTTGATTTGCGAGGGCTGCCAAAACCAAGTACCACAGACCAGTTGGCTTAACAACAAGAATTTATTATTTCACAGCTTTGGAGGGTGGAAGTTCAAAATCAAAGTATTGGCACAGCCATGCTTATTTGGAAGTCTTAAGTGTTCTGGTAGTAGCTTGCCAGCAATCCATAACTCAATCTCTACCTCCATCATATGGTCACCTGTCTCCTTCTGTCTCCCAGTCCTGTGAGCAAACTTCCTCCGCTTATGATGACCTCAGTCATATTGGATTTAGGCCCACCCAGATTCGGTTTGGTCTTACCTTAGTTAATATCTTCTATGATCCTGTTTACAGATGGGTTTACATCTACCGGATCAGGGTTTAACATGTATTTTTGTGGGAGACATGATTTGATCCATAATACAGTGTATGGAAAAAATGTACCAGCTATTCTTTTTCCATTGTTGTATTGTATTTAAATTTATTCTCAGGTATAGGACTTCAATAAGATCACCTTTTATGCATAAGGGCATCATTTTCAGACCTCACATAAGCAAAAGTCTCCTTCACAATATAAAAGATAAAGATGGTGGGAAAAACAATTCAAAATTTCAGAGCAAATTAGAATTCAGTGTTCTTTATACCACATTTTACTTCAATATTTCAGATTTCTTCTGCCATATACGTATTTGTCATTCATTAAAATAAAACCAATATGTTAGAATTCCCTTTGAGACTGGGATACATCTTAAACCAACAAATCACAAAGTTAAAGGACAGTTACCTGATCTGTAAAACAGGTTGTTATACCAAATGGCCACTATCAACTTCAAATTTTATAATTAAGTGTTGTCATTATTGCATCAATGTAGGCTTTCTTGTAGAAGACATGGCCTGAAAAATTCCTGTGGTTTTTAAGTTAAGAGAGCATATGGAACTCCTACATGTTATTTTATTCTCTCCTATGCTGGTTTGAATTAGTGGAACCCACAAAAGCCATGTCCTTTAATCCTCATTCAGTATTGCTGGGTGAGGGCTTTATGATTATCCAAGGAGATGTGACCCACCCATTGTGGGTGGTAACTTTTGCTTAGATGAATTCCACGGAGGTGTTTCTCCACCACTGACGGTGGGATTGCTTACTGGAGCCCTTTAAGAAGGAACCATTTTGGAAAGAGCCACAGAGCCCACGCAACCAGAGACCTTTGGAGATGAAGAAGGAAAACGCCCACAGGGGAGCTTCATGAAACAAGAATACTGAAGAGAAAGCTAGCAGATGTTACCATGTTTGCCATGTGCCTTTCCAGTTGAACCCTGAACTTCACTGGCCTTCTTGAGTGAAGGTACTCTCTTGTTGGTACCTTAATTTGGGACCAACAAGCAACGTTGACTTGCTTTAATTGGGACATTTTCACAGCATAGAACTGCAAACTTGCAATGTAATAAGTGCCCCCTTTTAAAAGTCATTCTGTTTCTGGTATATTGCATTCCAGCAGCTAGTAAACTAGAACATTCCCCCAAATTCCATTAAAACTACAGCAAAGAAATATTTTTTAAAAGAAGGGGACTGGAGACTGAAACAGCAGAGGGTACTAAGTACAGAGAGGTTAAGTAACTTTGAACCTACCAAAAGTTGACTGCAAAGCGCCCCCCCCTTTGCTTTGAATTCCACTAGGCGCCCAGAAACTCCAATATTCTAACACTCATTGTCCAGGCAGAGAATCTAACTTTTACAACAGGAGCTATCTAAAAGGGCACACCCCAAAATGGCTGTGGTGGTTTGCAGTGTATGTACCTCCCAGAAAAACATGTTCTTAAACGTAATTGATACCTATGGGCATGAAACCACTGTAAACTGGATGCTTTTTTTTTTTTTTTTTTTGGCATGGGCAGGCAGCAGGAATCGAACCCAGGTCTCTAGCACGGTAGGCAAGAATCCTACCACTGAGCCACCATTGCACTGCCCTAAATTGGACCTTTTAATGAGGTGACTTCAATTAAGTTGTGGCCCATCTCAGTCAGGATGGGTCTTAATCTTAATACTGGAATCTTTTATAAGCAGAATGAAATTCAAGGAGAGAGGGGGAGAGAGAGAGAGAGAGAGAGAGAGAGAGAGCGCCACAGGGAGCAGCCAAAAGCTGAAATTCAACAGAACTGGAGGAGAAGGAAAAGGCCTCCAGGTGCATTTCCATGTGATGGAATAACCAAGGACCAAGGCTTGCTGGAAGCCTGTCCCAGAATTCCAGTGTTTGGGAAGAAAACATCACCTTCATTACATTTTTTTTTTTTTTTTTAATACATGGGCAGGCATCAGGAATCAAATCCGGGTCCTCTGGCATGGCAGGAAAGCTTTTTTGCCTGCTGAGCCACCGTGGCCCGCCTTCATTACATTTTGATTTCAGCTTTCTTTTAGCCTCTGAACTGTGAAACAGTAAATTCCCATTGTTTAGGCCAGGCCATGGCATGAAATTTGCCTGAGCAGCCAAGCAAACTAAAACAATGACCCATGTAGAGTGTCCACACCTGAGGTTCATACATTGTAGGTCCCCAATCATCATTTTATTCCACAGACAATAAGGATTGTCAAATATTTGAGCAAAGTCTCTAACATGGACAGAAAAATCAAAACAAAACAACTGGGAGGAAACAGAATCTGTGCAACCATCATGAATATCCTCAGAGAGATAAGAAAGATGCTAAACCAAGAAGTAAAAACAGAAAGATATTTTTTTAAAAATCAAAGAAAAAATGAGCTTTGAATTTGAAAATATGCTAACAGAAATTAAAAATAAAAATTTTAATAGGTTAGAAGGTAATATGTGGAAGTATCTCAGAGAGTAGAGCAAAAAGACTGAAAAATAGAAAATAAGAAAGAAAATTCATGAACCAGTCTTTCCACAAAGAAAGAACAAGAGAAAATGGAAGGGTGGAAATAACTTAATGTCCCATAATTAAAGGACATAATTTTAAGTATGGAAATTACCTATACCTATTACCTATATTTATGTCAATATAAAATTTCAGAAGTCTGAGTGAAGGCACTAAAACTTCCAGAGAAGATGGGGAAAAGGGATCATATGGGGAACATGAGGAATCAGTGACTCTGAATTTCTCAACAAGCAACATTAGAAACAAAATTTTGAAGGAAAATAATTTCCAACCTAAAATACTACATGAAATCAAGGTATCAATCAAGAGAGTAAAACAAAGTTGTATTCAGTACATGCTGAATCTCAAAAAAATTGTCAGTCATGACCCCCTTCTTGAAAAATCATAGAATTTTGGTTCTTAACGATGAGTTTAGAAACATAAAATTCAGAGCAGCCCTCTCCTGCTGAACACGCAGTGCCAGCTCCATGCTGCAGCCTGTCAGATGCTCAGCTCTCTTCCTCATTCCACACTCACCCATCAAGTAGGCAACTGAGAGAACGTGTAAGCCTTGATGAGGGGAATGGCCTAGGAGAGGCAACTATTATAACGTGTTATGCAAATCAATAAATGGGAATTCTTGTTTATATGTCACTCTGCTGAGCTTGGTTATTACTTATCCTTCAAACATTGACCCACTTGAGAGATACTGACAAATCATGTTTCTAATTCTTTAAGGCCCATGATCACTTTCTGATAAATTCACGAAAGAAACACTCATGAGGGAAGCCCTGTAATAGAGACCAGGCCACAAACTTCTATTGATGTCTTCTGAAGTTTACATGTCTTTTTATTTGAAACAACATCTACTACTTATTCCATTATTCTATCTCACAAACATCAGAAACGTCAAACTGAATAAACAAAAACCCTCATTGAGATTACGGAGAGAGAATGATGTAATTTTGTCGAGATTGTCATAAAAAACTGCTTGATTTACATTCAAAATTAAAAATGCATATTATGACCACTAATAGACAAGCCAAGTAAAGAGAATCCTTGGGAGGACTTCTTAGGACTACCAGTGGCTCCCGATGGCTATTTGAGAATCAAAGTGGTATGGATTCCTCCTGCTCCTTGTATCAGGTAAGTTTCTGGAGTGAGAACTCTTTCCTTTTAGGAACTGAACTTAAATGAATGAGATGAATCAAAAATCTTAATGAAAGTTTTGTTTTTGATTTTTTTTTTGGCTCATTTATTTTGCACTCTTTAAATTAATTTTAATGGTGAGAAAGGGAATTGAATTAGCAGAAGAGGTGTTATTTACATTTTTATAAAACATAAAAACACATGAAGAGATAGGAGAAGAACATTGGTAAAGGTTTAGTCTACCAAGAAGATTAAATTTTGGAATATTGAATATAAGGAAAGTAACATCTTATTTTTAATTAGAAAACAATTTAAGGATGAAATCTTTCTTGAAAAAAAAATTGTGGGGACAGGGAAGGGAAAAAGGCAGAAGAAAAGTCAATTAGATAAAAGTGGAATAATTCTAAAAATGAAAAAAGGTGGGAACAGATCTCTTAGAGTAGGATAATCAACAGGTTCTAGAAAACAAGTTTAATGTAATAAAGAAATCTGGGCCAAAAAGAAATGTTCATCCCTTCAATGTCATGAGTATTATTAGAATTATGATGACTTGCCTAGAAAAACACCATTTACGACAATTATTATTATGATTATTATTTAATCACTTTCTTCCTTTTATACAGTTGCAAAACATTTTATTCATTCAGCTTTAGTAGTTTAAGTCATTGATGGATTATTTTGTTTGTAATCAGAAATACAAGGGCTAGGTGTCTGAATTTTAAAATAATAGCTTCAGGTACTACTCAGTGGAGCATGATTTAAATAAATCTAGTAAATATTTCAAAATTTCTTTCTTCACTAACCAAAGCTATCATTCAGAACACAAAAGTACCTAGAAAGAATCTTGAATAAGGAGTGACTATGGCTAAGGGGTTTACAAGAATCTGTGTTCTTGGTTAGCTGATTGTGTCACATGCTGCCCATTAAAAATGTGCATTGTATCAGGAGGAACCTCTGGTAGAGTCTGTGAATAAAGTGATAAAGAGCTGTTCTTGTAACACTTCTCTGAAAACAAGGACAAGATACCCCTTTTATCACAGCTCTTTGAATACTATGATGGACAATGTCAGCAAGCCCTCGGTGAAGCAGGATAAAATAGGACAACTATAAGTCCCTGGTTTCCTACTCAGCTCTGAAAGAGTTAACAGACAACTCCAAGTCTCTAGTTTCTTATCTAGCTCCAAAGGAACTAATACAGAGCTGCAAACTTCCCTGGACAAAAATTTCCGTAAAGCCCCCAAACCATTGAAACCTCCCCAAACATTAAAAGCTTATAAAATTCTAGGCCCTAACTAAGCAAATGCTTAGTTAATAATAAGAAGCATAGGATCATAAAGATTGTTAACCATTTGCCCAAAGATAAATCTGAGGTATGGGACAACAAACCATGAATTCTGCTAGCTCTCTCCTCCTAGAACAAAGATGGCACCTAGCATCCAAAGGTTACCATGGAAACCTACCACTAGTCAAACTTTCCTGAAAAACAACCTGGCCCACTCCAAGCAATGCAAATCCTCCCTTGGACACATGCATTGTGCTGGTTTGAATCTGTGGTAGACCCCAGAAAGGCCATGTCCTTTAATCCTCATTCAATATTGCTGGGTGGGAGCATTTTGATTGTTCCCATGGAGATGTAACCCACCCAATTGTAGGTGGTAACTTTTGATTAGATGATTTCCATAGAGGTGTGTCTCCACCCATTGAAGGCGGAGTTGCTTACTGGAATCCTTTAAAAGAGGAAACATTTTGGAGAGAGTCCCTTTTGTAGAGCCAAGAGAAAGCCAGCAGATGCCACCATGTTTGCCATGTGCCCTTCCAGCTGAGAGAGAAATGTTGAACGTCATCAGCCTTCTTGAACCAAGATATCTTTCCCTGGAAGCCTTAGATTGGACATTTCTATAGATTTGTTTTAATTGGGACATTTTCTCAGCCTTGAAACTATAAACTAGCAACTTATATAAATTCCCCTTTTTAAAAGCCATTCTGTTTCTGGTGTATTGCATTCTGGCAGCTAGCAAACTAGAACAAACTTTGGTACTGAAGAGTGGGATGCTGCTGTGGTTTGCAAATACCAAACATGTTGGAATGGCTTTTTAAATGGATAAGGAGAAGAATCTGCAGGAGTTGTGAGGAGCCTGATAGAGAAGGACTAGAATGCTTTGAAGAGATTCTTGGTAAAAATGTGGACTCTAAAGACACCTCTGACCAGGCTCTAGACAGAAATGAGACATGTGTCATTGCAGACTGGAAGGAAGGCGATCCTTGTTTTCTACCAAGAATCTAAAACCATAACCATTTCTTTCAATATCCATTCAAAGTTGAATATAACAAAAAATCCAAATACCACATAATGGAACAGAGGATACCAGGCTTCCAGAGGCTCTCATTCTGTCCCATGAATGAATGAGACTTAGTTTCTTCCTGCTAATCTTCGAAAGCTACTGAAGCCATGTTAAAAAAAAAAAAAAAAAAAGACTCTCAAACAACAAGAGGAAACTTGGTAAGTCGTTGTCTATGTGTTTTTATCAAACTATGCTCTTACTCAGGTATTCGTTCTCTTTCCTTCCATGTTTTTCTGGGCTTCAGGAGTCAACAGCAGCTTCCATATATCTTAGAAAACTTGGAAAAAGCAAAGAAAGCATAGGAACTATTTTTAGTCAAAGTAGGCTTTCTGAAAACAAAAAGAAGCACTTCTAGAAAAGGGTTGCCACTTCTGACAACAGCAGCTTACCAAGAGAAGTCTGTGCATTAGACCTCAGTATTAACCAAACATTGTCATTTCACAACTCCTCTCTCCTTTAGCAACAAACTCAATTTCTCAATAAAATGTCTCCAGCTTTGGGAAGAAGGAGTTTCAATATGCAACCAATTATTCAAAATTTACTCCTTATTGTATTTTCAATGATCATCTATTTAAAAAAATAATATTTGGATTAGACCTCAAAAGCCATCACTGTTCTGGAGTACAAATCTTCGTTGGAAATCAACAAGCCAAGATCTATTTCAAACCTTGCAATTGATGCAACTTATAAGCAATAAAGATACATTTAAATTCCCACTCCTAAAGGGGGGTTAGGTCAACCAAAATAGTAGTATAAGACACTCCAGAGTGTTGTTCCCCCACAGAATCTTTGAGAAATTAGCAAAAATAAAGCCATCTTCCTCCAATCTCCAGAAAACAGTTAAAGGTTTGTAGAAACTGGGAGAGAAGTGAATCAAGAAAATAAAACTTTCAAAATGGTAGAAGAAGCTCTTGATGCCATTGCTATCACCTACCCCGCCCAGCCTCACAACAGTATGCAATGGAGTCAACCTGTACTTCCATTGTGAGCTCCTGGCCCTGCTCTGGAGGGAACAGGGAAACCCCATATGCACATACTGGAGGCCTGTATGTAGGTGCCAATCTATCATTTGGCATCATGGAAGACTGAACCAGGAAATTCTCCTCTGGCTCAGAGAATTCCCAGAACTTACACAGGCTAAAGCAGTGTAAAATACAATTAAGTCAATGTAGCCTGGGGCAAAGGATTACCTGCTTTAGTAATTACAGTAGAGTACCCAGAAAGGGGAGGGGAGAGTCAACTTCATATGGTGTAGAGGGGGCATTCCAATTCCTACAAAGAGGAGAACTCCTAAAGGAATGAACAATTACAAGCTCAGGACAGGAAAGCAGTCTCAGAAAAGACTGAGAGGACCCTGTATTTTTGCCCTAAGCTGATCTTCTTGATAGGAGAGCTAAACTCTGAAGAGAGCACAGCAGAGAGCACAGCAGTCAACACAAAGTAAATTTGCAAAGACTATGAAAAGTGACTTACTATAGTTCGTTTGCTTTTGTTAGCTCCTGGCACTCAGGGAAATTTGTAATATCAATAACTGGATACAAAGTTAAAGAACAGAGAACTCAGGATCTATATCCCAGAATACTTTAAAGTATTAAAATTGCACAGTGTGCACAAAAAAAATTAAAAGACAAGGAAACAAGAAATGGTGGTCCATCCAAAGCAACAAGTTAAAAATCAAGAAACCATTAATAAAGAAGACCAGACTTTGGACATACCAGAAATTTTTTTTTTAAATGATCTTCAATATGTTCAAGGAGATAAAAGAAAACACAAAGAAATAATGAAATAAATTAGGAAAATGATAAATGAACAATATGAGAATTTCAGTGAAGAGATCAAAAGTTTAAAAAAGAATCAAACAGAAATACTGGGTTGAAGACCACAATAACTGAAATGAAAAATCCCTTAGAGGGAATTGGAGCTGACAGCAGAAAAAATGAATGAACTCGAACACAAGACAATTGAAATGATTCAGGCTGAAAACAGAAAGAAAACAAGAAGGAAAGAAAGTGAACAGAGCCTAAGAGACCTGCAGTACACCATCACATTATGGAATTCCTAGAAGGAGAAAAAAGAGAGAAAAGAATATTCAAAGAAATAATGTCAGAACAATTTCCAAATTTAACAAAAAGACATGTATATTCACATTCAAGAATCCAAACCCCAAAAGGATAGAGAAACCCCTTATGCACATACTGGGAGCCTTATATTGGTGCCAATCTACCAGGTGGCACCAAAGAAATTCAAAGAAAACCATGTCCAGACACACACAGTAATCAAACTGTCACATGCCAAAAACAAGGAGAGTATCTGAAAGCTGCCAGAGAAAAGCAACATTATATATAAGGGATTCCCAATGAGATAAATTACCGATTTCTCATCAGAAATCATGGAGGCAAGAAGGCACTGGGATGAAATATTTAAGGTGCTGAAAGACAATCATTCCCAACCAAGAATTTTATACATGATAAGATTGCTTTTCAAAAATGAGGGAGAGATTAAGACATTCCCAAATAAACAAAATTTTTAAGTGGGCAAAAGTCTTGAATAGACATTTCCCCAAAGAAGATATACAAATGGCCAATAAGTACATAAAAAGATACTGAACATCATTAGTCACTAGAGAAATGCAAATCAAAACCACAATGAGATACCATTTCACAACCACTATAACGGCTACTATTTAAAAAAATAGAAAATAACAAGTGTTGGAGAGGATGAGGAAAAATAGGAGCATTCGTTCATTTTTGGTGAGAATGTAAAAGGGTACAGATGCTGTGGAAAACAGCTTGGTGGGTCTTTTGAAAATTAACTATAGAATTACCATATGACCCAACCATCCTACTTCTAGTTATATACCCAAAAGTATTGAAAGCAGGGACTTGAACAGATATTTGCACACCAGTATTTATAGCAGCACTATTCACAATTGCTAAAAGATATAAGTAACCCAAGTATCTATCAATAGATAAACAGAAACCAATGTGGTACATACAAAACAATGAAATATTATTCAGCCATAAAAAGGAATGTAGTTCTAATACATGCAACAACATGGATGAACCTTGATGACACCATGTCGAATAAAATAAGCTAGACATAAAAGGACAAAAAGGGTATGATCTCACTGATAACAAATAATTAGAATAAGCAAAATCATAGACTCAGAAGCTAGAGTACAGGTTACCAGGGGCTGGAATAGGGATAAGGAATGAGGTGTTAATGCATAATTGCTACAGAGTTTCTGTTTACTGATGGAAAAGCTTTGATAATGGATGGTGGCAATGATAACACGAGGCTGTGAATGTAATTAACTGCATTGGATTAAATATTTGAATGTGTTTAAAAGGGGAAATTTTAGGTCATTTATATGTTACTAAAATAAAAGTTTTTTAAACTATATTATAGTGCAACACAAAGAGTATGCCATATTGTAATCTATGAACTACAGGTAATAATGTAATTACAATAATTTTTTTCATCAATTGTAAGAAAGATAATCACCCTAATCTTAAGTGTTACTAATAGGGAAAATTGAGTATACAGTCCGCAATATATGGGAATTCTATTTTCTGCATGTTTTTTTCTGAAAACCTACAACTTAATTCTATTTGAAGTAACATGTTTATAACCTCTTTGGAGTAAATAAGGCTACTGATTTAAAAAAAAAAAAGATGGCACCAATAATATAAGAATTTTCTATATGCCATCTAGTTTTAAGTTGAGTACTAGCAGTGGCCCAATTACTTTACAGAACAAAAACAAGTACTCCACTAGAAACAAGGCAACCCTGAAGTGTAAGTACAGGAATTACCAGTGACGGTGTTTAGAAGGTAGAATATAGTCAACAATTACAAAAATAAAAACCAAAATATTTACTCAGAAAGCATCACATGTAGATGATTAGGCTGTGTGAGACAATTCTCAACACAAGCTCCAATTTACTCCAGCAGCTTCTCGTGTTATATAAAACAAAGCCAAGGTCCTCTACTTGTCCTAAGAGGGCCAGCAGGATCGTGCCCTGCCTGCCTTTTCAACTTCATTCTCTGCAGCCACACAGGCCTCCTTGTTGTTCCCTGAATGTACCTGGAAGATGTTGTTTCTGGAATAGACTAAGTGTATCCCTAAGTCTAGGCTTACATACTATTTCCTTTCTCTGAAGCATTCTTCCCCCAAATATTTGCATAGTTCTCTCCATCACTTCATTCAGTCTCTGCCCAAATGTCACATTGGAGAAACCTTCCTGACACATATGTCTGAAAGAACACCTTCCCCACACTTCCTCTGTTCTTACTCTGCTTAATTTCATAGCACTTACCACTACCTGATATTATATCATTTATGTTTTTACAGGCACACCTTGGAGACATTGTGGGTCCAGCTCCAGACTACCATAATAAAGTGAATATTGCAATAAAGTGAATTTCTTAGCTTCCCAGTGGATATGACAGATATGTTTACACTATTAAATGTAGTCTATTAAATATATAATAGCATTATGTTTTCAAAAAAAACATTATGTACTTACCTTAATTAAAATGTGACACAGAGGCACAAAGTGTGCACATACTGTTGGAAAAATGGCATTGAAAGACTTGCTCAATGCATGGTTGCCACACACCTTCAATTTGTAAAATACACAGTATCTGTGAATGGAAAAAAGTGAAGTGCAATAAAGCAAGGTATGCCTATATAGAACGGCTGTCTCTTTATCTGAATGTAGCTCCATGTAGGCATGAATTTTGTTTTCTACTCTAAGTGCCTAGTATAAAGAAGGTACTAAATAAATAAATTTAGGATGAATAAAAGAATGAGCCACTTCAGCATATTACACTGAAGAATGCTTTTTGTCTCATCAGGTTTATAATCCTTATACCCAATGAGGATTTGAGATTTCTCCACACTATAAACAACAGCAAATTTAAGGGAACTACAATCATCTTTCACAGGAAAATTTACTTGTTATTCTGAGGTCATCTTCCTTACCTCTGGATACATTTCCTCTTCAGAAATGAACAAGAATTACATCAACTTTAAATACTTGTAGCATTTTGTTAAAATAAAGTCTCTGGTTTAGAAAACACAGGTAGCTGGTTTTCCCTCATATCTTTTGGTCCCTGCAATTCCTTAAAAATAGGAGAGATAAGAATAAGAGATAGAAACTACTCAAAGGAATTCAGATACAGAAGTAAGGTTTGAATTCAAGTAAAAAAAACTTCCTAGAAACCTATAATAGTGATGTGATATTAATATGTTCCTTCAATCTTTACTGAACAGCTATTTGTGGGAAAGGATCATGTAATTTGATCTGAAACATACAGATCTGAAATTTGTTCTCATAATCACATGTCTTCATCACTTCCCAAACAAGGCTGTACAATGTTCATTTACCTTGGGGCTTTTATGCTGTATGGCAAAAGTCAGCTGTTGGTAATTCCCAACAGGAGGGGGGATGATATACTCATTTACTCAAAGACTGGGACTGGATGTGTTTTGGGGGCGTTCCACGTGTTCTTGGAAATGGAATTCATAGAGTATACCAAGAAAGTTGAGGAAGTGGGGAGAATGGTGTAGATTACAACTAGACATAAGGTTTCACAAAGAGTTCCATGCCCCAATGCGGAGAGGAAGTGGCGGATTCTGTTACTTTTGAGGGATTTTTTGAGTTTGGAAAATGTGCATATTAATAGTGACCAGTGAAGTCTGGAGACAATAGGGCCCTTTCCCAAATGCTTTGTATAGTTTAAGATTCTCTCTATCATTGTATAACCCTAGATTGAGGGAGGGAACTTTTCATCCATGACTCAGAGTAGGTTTCTTATGCTAAATATGGTAAAGTAAAATTTAGACCTGTTGCATTTACTATTACACACCAGTCACTGTTCTAGGTGATGTGAAAACAATGTAAACAAAAAAGAGAAGATCCCTACCCTCAAAGAAATTAAAATGTAGTGGGAAAACTACATAAGAAAGCAGATGACTATAATCAAGAGTGATAGGGTATGAAAAGAAAAGTATAGGACAGTATGGATATGGTGCATTAAGGAAAGTGTCCAGAGGTAGAGAGGTCTAAACTGAGACCCAAAAGAAGCATAGGAATTATTACCTATAGGTACAATACCCTAAAGGCACAATACAATAATGGATTTAACATGATGACTTCCAAATCAAGAAAATTTCATTCTCTAAATACATTTTTACTAAAGTAAAGAAGTGTGGACTACATCTTGGAAAGATTTCCATCAAAAAATAGTTAGGGGGTGCACGGGTGGTTCAGTGGTAGAACGCTTGCTTTCCATGCAGTAGACCCAGGCCTCAATTCCTGGACCATGCATCCCCCGTTAAAAAAGAAATGTCAAAAGAAGAAGGCTTTTAATATCTGAAAAGTGCTCTTACAATATCTCATTTCTTTAATGATGTCAAATGAGTGAAGCATTTCTTTGTTTTCTGGACTTCAAACTTGATTGACTAAGCCTTCAGGAAAAGTTCAAGGAATTGCTTAGCATAAAGAGAAGACACAAGTTACTGATTATGTTTTTTTCTCTATTCCTTCATACTTCACCCAGACAACTTTTGTTTGCTTATAACATACAGGGATCCTCTGCTAGGTGCTGGGCATAAAAGGATCAAAAACATCCAGTCCTTCCCTTCAGGGAGCTCACGGACTTACTGAGTAACAAGTCATAGATAGGAATAATTGGATATGTACAATGATTTATGCTTCCCAGAGTCACACCATAATGCAATAATGTGAAGGCTCTGACATCTGTCATCAATATGTTGGAAACACAAGCTTTAACAATTGACAGCACCCCCTTCAGGCTGCTGCCTGCTTAGGACATTCTCCTTATCTGCACTGCTATAACCATTATGAACTGGTCCACTCTATGACTTTTGCTCACATCATACAACACGTAGATTTTCAACCCATTCCTGTAACGTATCTTCTGCTGTCCACTTCATATAAGGTGGAAAAAAAAAAAAGATGGCCCAATGACAAGCTCAAAAACTCACAGGTATGGGTACATTTTCCTACTGAGAAATCCTTGTGAAAAATCAAGGGAATATTTTACCTCTGTTTCTTATTTAGAGCTGAGAGAAACTATGAGTTTCACTGCATTTGAATCATTCAAACTTCTTTAGTAGCTCTTGGTTTATTTCAGCACATCCTTGGACAAAATAAATATTTCAAGCAGAAGGAGTTTCGTTTTCTTTTTTTCAACCATTTAGAAGAAAGGTAAATTCCACTAAAATATACTTAATTCATTGACTGGAAGGTAGGTAAAGTGAGTATACTTAGATTCCAGGACATTATAAATATATAGTAAGTAGCAGATAATGGTAATTAGAAGGTTCTTTAGTTGAGCTTTTAAAAGTTAAATATTAGTATGCGCTTACACTAACACATTACATGGGAATTAATCCTTAAATTGGAAATTTAGGTATAATTGCAACTAATTATTTAAATTGCATAATTGCCTAGCCTGAATGGGTTGCTTGCTATAACTATGTTGTTGGTAACTTTGTAATTAAATCTATGTGTTTTAAGGAATAAAATAATCCACAAACACTGTATTACTCATCCATAGAACCACTAAGCAGTGAAGCCAATATGAAAGCATGTTCATGCAAATATACTAAAATAAGAATCCATAGTTTGTAATAGCCTAGGCTGCCTATTTAGATTTTTATCTCATTCAAAATAAAAATAGATTTTCTCCTTATCACTTTTCAGACTATAAAATAATAAATAGTCAATTAAAAAATTTTCAGACAATACAGAAATATGTAAAGAATAACGATCAAATTAGTCTGAATGTCTCCACCTAGACATGGCCACTGCTAATATTTTCTTATAGATAGGGCCTTTTCACTATAATCAGACTTTTTATGAAAACTGAATTATTTTTAAATAGTATCCTTCAACTTGCTTTCACTTATTATATTATTTAAATATGTTGATCTTTACATAGAATCTATCATTTTAAAACATATTCATAGATTTTCAATGTATTTATTTTCCTAATTTATTTAACCAATCCAGTTCTGCCATAGATTTAGTTTCTACTTTTCTGCTTTATTATTTAAGAAATTCTTCAATAAATATTCTTATTGTACTTTTGTGCACTTTATATCATAAATCTCTACAATGGAATTGCTGGGTCAAAAGGGATACATATATATATATTACAAACATAGTTTGTAATATTTAGATTTTTAGCTTAGGCTATTATATATTATGTAATTACATAATAGCCTAGGCTATTACAAATTATGGAATTACAAATTACAAACTATATATATTTAATGACTTTTGTTAAATATTTCCAGATTTTTCTCCAAAATGGCGGTATCAATTACAGTCTCATTAATGGTAATGTGAAATAGCCTGTTCCCTAACACTCTCACCACCACTGGTTCTTATCACTATTTTTAATTTTTGCCACACGGGTTTAGGTTTTTTAAAAATCTAGGGAAAGGGGGGTACAAGGGCAGTTCAGTGGTAGAATTCTCACCTGCCATGTGGGAGACCGGGTTTGATTCCTGGCCCAGGCACTTCCCCAAAGACAAACAAACAAGCAAACAACAACAACAAAACAAGCAAAAATTCAACAAATGGTGCTGCAATAACAGGATACTCCCATGGAAAAAGAATGAAATGTGACTCCACATTTGGTATGCGGCATACCAAAAAAAAAAAAAAAGACACCACACACACACAAAATCTAGGAAAGGATTACAGAGGGACTAAAGAAACTTTTGGGAGTGATGAATATGTTCAATTTCTTGATTATGACATTGTTTCCCAAGTATATACATATGTTAAAACTCATCAAATTGTATATTTCAAAATATGTGCAGTTTATTGTGTGTCAGTTATACCTCAAAAAAGAGGAAAATTGAAAAGGAGGCAGAGAAAAAAATTGTTTTGTTTTATATTTATTTGATGTTTTGAGATGTAAATATATTTTAAATGCTTATTGGCCACTTACTGGCACTTTTTTCTTATTGATTTAGGATTTCTTTTTATGTCATAATAATATGAACTCCTCATAAATATCTTTTTCAAATTTTCCTTTTTTATGATCATGCTGCATTTATCTGCTGAGGTTTCAAATATTTAAGTAGTTATAACTTCCATTCTTTTCCTCTGTTGTTAGGGTGGTGTACAATATTTCTGAAGCCATAAAGTATTTTGATATTTAGTGTCAAGCCTTTTTGAAGGAGGCACGCTCCTTGTCCCCTGCCTAAAAAGTCCAGCTGACACCAAGGCAAGTTTCAGAGGAAAAGAAGGCCACTCAAACTTCTTTCAGCCTGTGTGTTTTGCTAGAAGGCAAAAGTTCTCACAGCACCCACAGAAACTATGCACTTGTCTCTGCAAACAGCTCATATGTTAGGTTGGCCCATATAAAATTTATATTGAACATTTTGACTTTCAATGACAATATGACATGGTTCAACATAACAGGTAAACTCAGGTGCTTATCAGAGAATTGGAAGTCTGTATCTCTCTAATAACATCAACCTGCAAAAAAGAGTTGGAATTCTCAGAAGCCAAGTCTCTTGCTGAGAGAGTAAGGCTCTTGCATTGAGTGAAGATTTTGAGCCATTTATGTAAATGTCTTCTGGTATTAGCCAAAATATAGATGTCAAAAACATCTACAGGTCTGGTGGGCATGTGCTTCCTTTTTAGGACTGGGGCAAGCTTACCTCAGCCCCTGCAAAGTTTTGGTATGCAGATTTTTAGATTCCTGGATCATCTAGTATTGGTTTCCCATTATCCTGAGGAACTGAGGAAAGGGCAGTTAACTCCAGAAGAAAAGGAATGGTAGAAAGTGATATTAGTTCTGTCATCACAGTAAGTAACTTTACTCAAAACAAGAGAATTAAAAATCCTGGGAAACTGCTTGTTTTTGTTTTTGTAAAAAAACAAAGGAAAGGAAAAAATCCATGGAAATGCTAGGTTTGGGGAAGCCATGGTACATAGCAGAAGGCGTATTGGCCTTCACTGGGTCCCCAAGGCTGCCAGCTCATGTGACAGCCCAACATACAAGCTCCAGTTCAAAGATATGTTTAGAAATAGATCCAGGGTGCAAATGTGTAAACAAGAAGCATAACTGTTCAGAAGAGCCAGGGTTATGTGGCTAAAGAACTAAAGAACTTCAGCTTGAGAGGTAGAGACAACACAGAAGGACCCAAGTGCTGGGTTGCTACTGGGCTTGAAGAAATACTACAAAGAACTATGGGG
The DNA here is from genome assembly GCF_023851605.1 of Tamandua tetradactyla. Taxonomy (NCBI): domain Eukaryota; kingdom Metazoa; phylum Chordata; class Mammalia; order Pilosa; family Myrmecophagidae; genus Tamandua; species Tamandua tetradactyla. The sequence goes on from NC_135331.1 coordinate 154,057,433, forward strand.
AACGTAATCATTAATTTTGAAGGGAGGATGCTGCTATAATTGGGAGGCAACTGCTCTTTAGAAAGTTATGTTTCTAAATAGGTGGCACTAAATTTAGCATTGTGATTTCAGAATGCAGAAATCAAAGTAAAGTTCCGATCAAAATTTAATAGGTTTTTAAAATTCATAAACAAATATTAATGATAAGAAGGAAGCCTGAATTCTTCTAAATTTCACTAGAAGATAGGAATGTTTTAGATGACATTTTCAAAAAAATAAAGCAGTTTACATGGGTAGTGATTTTTTTCAGGTGATATGATAAATTTTGGCATTGGAATGGATTTGCTGGCAACCCAACAAAGCTGTACTAAAGACCTTTTCTCTTTCTTCTTCTTTTTCTATTAGCGTCCTTTCCCTACCCCCAAATTCCACTATGTCTGTAGCATAACAATGCTGTGGTTCTAGGGACTCTAAAGTGAATGAGTTCTAGGACTAATAATTTGCAACGTGTCAACATGGTCTAAGAGAAGTTTAGTTACTGAATAGTTCTGATTCTGGGAGTCAGCAACATCTGTTAAAAAATGAAGGTATGGGGTGGGCCACAGTGGCTCAACAGACAGAGTTCTCACTGCCATGCTGGAGACCCAGGTTCATTTCCCAGTGCCTGCCCATGCAAAAAAAAAAGAAGGTATGGATTAATGTTGTGCATCCTAGTATTTTTCTGGAATTTTGGAAAAGTACATTGGTGCTGTGGGAGGCATGGATTGGTACAATTCAATTTATTTCTTGCCTTACCTTGCAAATGTAAGGAGCCAGACTAATAGGACAACTTCTTCACCTTGTGTATAATATGACTTTATGGAAGTGAAGTATTGGATTGATGTCTTTTTTAAGGCTTCTTGTCACACCATCATAAAATCATATATAAAAGGACTCAAGGGATTAAATTGCCTACTTCATTAGTCCTGGAAGTATATAAGAAAACAGTGACTAATGACAGGGAAAAGTACATAGCTGACTGCATCCTTGCAAAGAAAAGATCCTCAGCAGATTAAAGATTTCGATTTTAAACTCTTGTATTAATAGGAAAAGTTATAAAGAAAATGCTATCTGAATGTTTTGAGCTTTTAGGGAGTTCAGAGTATATACACACACTTGTAAGAAGTTGAGAGTGTACAATTGAATCTTGGTTGGACATGACATTCCCTGTGGTGGTGGGTGAATCTAGAAGTTAAAAGTTTCTGGTTCCATAAGATATATCCAAGTCCCTTTCTTGACTCTTTCAATTTAGAATTTGTTCTTCCTCTCAGAAGTCATATTCCTTGTGTATAGCACAGTGAGGCCTAAGACTTATCACACCACAGCTAAGGTTTAACCATTTAGCCAGAATATGAAGATTCAAGTTAAGAGTTTAAGATTCAGAGCAAAGGAAGCATGGAATACAAATCAAGTTCTGCTCTAGCCTGACTGGCAAATGCTCTTCAACCCTAGATTTGTCTTCTTGAGCTTTTCTCTTTTTTTCACATTTGAGCAGACAAGTTCAGCATGCTGGGCTATAGAAAATGGCCAACAAGGTGACTCACCTTGTCTTTATGATAGGCCAGTATCTATCGCATGGTCTGAGGACCAAGAGTGTAGGTACCATCCATTTGCATATTACAGCTATAGATTCCTCAGCTCTGTTTCAGCCCCACAGTAAATCAAAATCTTGGAATTTGGACCCTGGGACTCTGCAGGCATAGTATGTACCCCAGTGATTCCTGATCTCATTTTGAGATCCTGTGATCTAGACCTTGGACTAAAGATGTAAAGTAGTCTATCAATTTCACACATGGTTTAGGCACACCTATGACAGAACAAGACCAGACAGGGACTTCTGATTGAAGTCACAGCTATGGGTTAAAAGCATCAGAATATTTATTCCATGCTCTTCTGTTGGGTAGCTGATGGCTGGGGGTAAGCGGCCATACTGAGTCAGTCACACAGACACAGAGCACACAGCACACGACTCAGGAGACAACCCTCAGGGGCGAGTGGAAGGCATCCGCTTTATTGAGGAAGTACACAGGCTTATATAGGCTGGGAGCATGCAGGGACACGTGTCGGGCTGGGATTGGTCACCATTGTTGCTAGGGTGGAGGGCAGATTTACGTGTCGGACTGGGATTGGTCACCGTTGTTGCTAGGGTGGAGGGCAGATTTAAGGTTAGCACTTTTGGCGCAAACCACTGCCAGTTCCAGGAAGAAAGCCGGTCACGGGTTAGGCCATTTTGTGTTGCCTTGCATCAGCCAGGGCAGCCATGTTGGCAAGAAATTATGACATCTCCATCACTCTTCAACACTTTACCATCCAATTAGTGTCTAAAATACCTTAATTCCCCTTGAAGCAAAGATTTTGCCTGGAATTAGTCAATGCAAAACTTCCCTAGAATTTAATTAGGGTTAACATATGTGCAGAGAGCAACTAGTTAAGACCTCAGATGCATGTGTGTATATATGTACTAATCTTGTCATACTTACCATAAGCTAATAAAAGTATAAGCAATTAAAGGTAAACAAATAACTGCTAATAAAAGTATAAGCAATTAAAGGTAAATAAATAACTGCTATCTTTTCCAATAAACTTTTGAGATTTGACCTAATAGAAAATAACTAAGTATGAGTCACTATTGAACCTCCTTCCATAAGGAAGCTTACTGGAATTTCATAAGAAGTTTTCATATCCTACACTCTCAACAACATGAGTTATGATTTTAGAGACAAAAAAATATATACTTATTTTAACATGGGCATGGGTTGATGGAAGGAAAAAAGCATTGAAGTTCAATTCCAGAGACCCAGGTTAGGGCCTCTGCTCTATCCATTCTAGCAATGCAACCAAGCATAAAATTACAAGTGAAAGCCCTCTTCAATTCAGCTTTTCCACTCATCAAATTAAATTAATAATCTTTAACTTTTATAATAATATATAACAAGAGTTCCTCCTCTCCAGAGCTTAATTCACTGAAGATGGATGGAGTTCTATTTCATTAAGCAAAGACTACTCATCATGATGACTTCCAATCTTAATGTCACCAAAGTCCATTTTGTTCTTTTACCACATATATAACTTTTTTTTCCATTTTTTCAATCAAACATGTTTAATTGTCATTACTGATATATCAGGTAGCCAGCATAATCACACAAGTTTGTCATGACTGTCTCAGCTAAAAGTAAAAAGCAGTGGTGCTTTTAACTAGGCACAGTCTTTTCACAATACCAAAGTTTGACAGGTAAGACTAGATAGAGCTTTGCTAACAGCCATGAAACTCAGTCAGAATTTCAGGTTGGAAACCTTGCTTCTGAGTTTGAATTCTCCAGATTAAATCTAATGCTGATCCCTTCCTACCTTCACTCACATTTATTTCTAAAATTCACTGAAATTATCACATATGAAGTCACCTCAAAGAAATGCTGAAGCACTACATAAGACCTTCCAGAGACATGTAACTTGCAATTAGCAAAAGCAAATGCACACACTCATTTTCTACACCTGAAGAACGTAAAAGCATCTGATGTGTTTCGCCTGTGTTTGAGCTGCTTCTCTTCCAGTTGATCGTTTACTGTGTCTCAGTAACTTAACTAGGCACTTTGAATATGTTGTATCATTTCATCTTTATCATGTCCCTATAATATAGAAATGATTATCTTCACTTTAAAGGAAGGAAGAGAAATTAAAAAGCTTTGTCATAGCTAATAAGTAATCTGTCTGATTGCAAATTCCATACCCTTGAAAGTAACTTATTCACTCAACAAATATTTATTGAGCACCTAGGGCACCCAGGATACAGTAGTGAACAAAGAAAAATGATCACCCACAAGGAATGTATATTCTGGTGGAATTCTACCTGAACTATGAAGTTATAAGGTATCCTAAACAAGCATCCCTATCCCCACCACTTGGAAAGAGCTTCTGATCAGCATTTTCCCAGAAGCCACCAAGAACTGAATGGTTTAGCAGAGTGAGTACTAGACCCTGAGTGGGAAAATTTCAGTTTTATTCTGGTTCTGACGATTTTATAAAGTTATGTCTGTGATTTTCTTACCTTAGTTGGGATTTGAACTAATACCAGTCTTTGTGATGGGGCTTTTCTTTCACAGATTATTGGGATTTTTTTCTTCCCCTTGAAAAACAGAGGTCCAGGCTATACAAATACTCAAGGTGCAGAGTACATTTTTGGTTCAAAATGTATCATGAGTCAGGTTATTTTAAAACTATTCAAAATGACCTGGCAAAAAATGTTTTGAGTTTTCTATTGCTAACCTCATCTTGAAGGTAGATTAAAATAGATGAGTAAACATAAACTCTCATTCCTCCAAATGGATGCCGGAGAAGAAATACATCAATAAAAGGTGAAAACTCACCTTTCTTACTCCAGCCTTAATGAAGAGAAACAGGTGACCCTGCTCTGGGGACAAGAATCAGTGGAGGGTTCTACAAGAAGTCTGAGGCCCAATCCAGGCAGGAACTTTGAAACCTAATTTACAACTGCTCCAAGAGTAAAATAAACGACTGAAAACAAGGGTCCCGCCAGGCAGGTGGAGCTCTGCAGGAGCCGTCAATGCTTGGCACTCTACCAGCACCATCCATCCAGGAAACGAAAATCCAGGTGATGAGAATCCCCAAGTGGGGGGAGGGAGGAGGTGGAGGTCTCTTTTTTTCTCTTCTGAAAACTAGTGTTCCAAGGCCATAAACTGTTAAAACCTGATAAATGAAGCAGACTGTCCTTAAATTAAGCTAACTCAGAAGCCATTTTGCCCTCTACCATTTAACTCACAAGTGTATTGTAAGATTTAATGAGATAATTTAGTCTTAAATGGGCCAATACAGAATATGCTACATAATATAATTGCTCACTAAATGTTTTAAGAAAATATCAATTAAAAGTATTTAATCTATTAAATGTAAATGTCTGAGCATAACATAGCCCTGGACCAGTATGATTACTAGGTTGGCATAATGTAGATGATCCTGGACCATCACTTGAATTCCACAAAGCAAAAGGGTAAAAGGGGAAACAACAATAAAAGGATCCCTAATCCACACTCTGGATATCCAGCCTCTCAATTATAAAGATTATCTAGACTTGAAAAGAACAGGATGATAACAGAGGGGGAGGCATTGCCCTTTACACAGGTAAAAAATCAGCTCCAGTAAAAATTGTTAACCTCCTTTTCTATACATTAATATTAACCACCATGATGCTTTAACTCCAGTGCAGCTATTTCTCAAAGAATAAATACATGCACCAGAATAAAATTACAGTGATTACAGTCACAATATAATCACAGTAGTAATTATGCTCAATTTATTTGGGAATATGGAAAGCAATTTTACAAGGAAATATTTTTAAACACCTCAAATGCACTTCTGAAAATAAATCAAACATTTTAGAAGACCAATAATTGAGCAAGAGAGATTAAAGGCGTTCCAACACAATACTATTATTGAACAACTATTTTTAATCACCGAAGGTCTTATTCCTTATCATATAATTTGTTCCCATCCATGATTTGAGCAGCTACTTTTGCTCTTCACCACATTTATCACTGTCTCAATAAGATGCTAGTTTAATTTAACCAAGGAAACTATGTGTGAAGGATTTTACTATTCTAAAATCTGCTTCATTTGAGTGCATTTTTGGAGAGAGGGTTCGGTAAAAAAAAAAAAAAAAAAGCAAAGACACTCCAATGTACTGTTGTCAGTCAATAATCTAAGCTTAAAATAGCTTTAAGATGAAGTTCAAAATATATGATAAAGCAGTGTAATTTGTTTGGGTGAGTTATGACACCACAGTTCTTCCCATGAGTCCTAAAAACCCTTCTTTCCATATCAAACACGTTGTATTTAAGCAGCTGTTCTATAATTGCAAAAGAGCACTTATATACTTGAAGAATATATATATATAAAACATCTCCCTCTGTAGTACAAGGGCTGTTACATATATTCATACAGCAATTTCAGTGATAACAGATTATGAAAATCATACTTTTCTATTCCAAACACCCTAACATACCATGATTTTTACTTGGAAGTTTTAAATATATGGGAATATGCAGCTCCCGGGTCATAAACATTCATTCTTATTCAAATGACTTCTGGGAAACTTTCAACATATCCTTCTGAGAATAGTTTAAGTAAATTAAAGGATTTCACACACTCAGTAGTAGCTTGGGCTGTGCAGTTTTCAGCTCCAGCCAATTTCCCAGCTTAGTCATTTCTGTAAACATCCCTTGCCTACTCAAGTTTTCCACAAACTCTGCCCTAAAAACCTGGATTTGAGGTACAATCACAAAGAAAAGCTGGAGAAAATGTTTTCCATATGATACATTTTGTGAAGAAAAGTTTTATAGTTCTAAAGGGCAGACAGAACAATATTGCCACCTAGATTTTTTTAATTTTCTTCAACTTTCAGATTTCATTTCATTTCCTAGGTGTCTTTATTTTTCTTTTTCTTCATTGCCTTTTTATGTTCATGCAACAGGAAAACTATAAGACTTCAATCGTTCTCCAATTAGGACTCACAGATCATACCAATCTAAATCTCATTAACTGGTACCAGGCATTCCCAAAATACAATTTCAGCTTACTGGGAAAAATTAAAGGGCACATTGGGCAGTTATGCTGAAATGAGCAGTCAGTGGTGGGTGAAGAGCTATCAGTCTTGGAGTTTTATTCTTTATTTGTAACCTTATGTAGTAATTTTAAAAAGCTTATGAAGTAGGATTCCTAGACAAGAAAATCGAAAACTAGTTGATCCCTAGTAAATCAACCACTGGAAAAGCTTATGTCACTGCTTCTGCCAGACCCCTTACATTAACTAACACATGAAGGAAGCAAGGAAGGAAGGAAGGAATGGAGAAAACAGAGAAAGAAAGGAAGGAAGAAAGGAAAGGGAGAAGGAAAAAATTTGAGAGGCATTTAGTTTGAGAGAATAACTGGAACATTATTTAAAATACAGCTGAAAGGGATCCCAAATCAAAGCATTCTCCTTGAATTCTTTCTGTCTCACAAACCCTCATCCAATCCATCAACAAGTCTTGTGAGCGCTACACTGAAAAGGTTTCTAGTCTTCCCCTTTCCCTGTACCTTCACGGTGGCTGTAATCCTTCCAACAAATCATGAAACAAGTGGCAAGTTTTAAGGCCCTCATCGCTATGCAAAAAATGTGAGGCTCACACAGGTTCTCAGCACTATTTAACTTTGGCCAGGACAACCTCCCAGTTGAATTTCCCTGCAACTTTGCTGCCATTTTTGTTATAGTATCTGGTGATGATAGATTCTGTGTGGTTGAGAGCAAAGGCTGTGTTTACTGAACGAGCAATGAGATTCTTTGGTAGCAATACTGCCCATGCCTGTCCACCGGTGCCTGACCACCATGAAGATCAAAAAGCACATCTCAGAGAATGCAAAAGAAGATTTACAGTCCATCAGCCCTGGGATTGCTGGATGCTCACTTGAAGATGAGAATGTTTCTGGTGGGTAAATATGACTCACTAGCTAATGTCACCATTGCCTGCACCACACTGTTTCGACAAGTAGATCCCAGAGCCTTTTTCTGCCAGGAATTCCCAATACCAACCACTGGTTCCTCAGTTGCAGGTGCTCTCTCCAATTTCCAACTGTCTTGGAGAATATGGCTAAATTGATGCTAAAAAGTTTGCAGAGAGCTAACCAAAGAAGGAGAAAGAGAAAGTTCAGCAGGAGGAAAAGCAGAATCCTCAAGCTGAGAAGAAAGAGAAGAAGAGGGTGACTTCACCAGATCATGGACCTGCGGAGAAATTGCATAAAAATGAGCAGGAGTTGACCATGGAGCCAAGGATAAAGACACCTTGGTTCACCTGCCCATGGAGCCAAGGATAAAGACACCTTGGTTCACCTGCCCAAGGGTTTTGAAAAGTTTAAGTGCATATGTTCCAATGACAGTACCCCCTTTGTAGTGTTGCCTTGCTTTGCCAGCATTTTAGTCAGAATGACCAGTCCTGTGATGTGCTTAATACAGCACAGTAGTGCTCTCCCAGAGCTTCACTGAGTGCAAACTCATCAATGAGATGCTACAGAGGCTGAAAAAACTAAATAAGTCTCCTAAGGAACCAATTTTATTTTTGGACTCGGGAGCTTCTGGGCCTAGAAGCTTGACTTCCCTCTGACTCCAGATTGACAGGTGGACTGTGACTAATTTACATGGCTGAAACTAGATCCTGGAAATGGAGGGGTCTAATTACCGGTATGAAAGAGCTTTCCAGAATGTGGACAAAGCCTTCAGTTCGAACAAGATCTTCAAGTGAGCATTCTTGCCACCACCTAGATTGGTGGGTCATTAAAGGAAACCAAACATTAAAAATCTCTAGAATTTAGCCACTTCTCTTTACTGCCATGGTTACCACCCTTGTACAAGCTATAATACTCTAATAATCTCTAAACTAATCATCTGGCTTCCATACTTGTCCACCAGACTCCACTTCACAAAACAGCCAAAGTGAGCCTTTTAAACTATAAATCAGATCACATTATTCCTCTGCCAAAAATGCTCCAAACGCTTTTTATCACACCTAGATAAAATCCAATTTTTTCAGTGTAATCAGACTTTGCATCTAAGCAAAACATCGACAGGGTGATTTGAGGTCCTCCTTGCTCTTCATTATTCCTCCTAAATGACAGATAAATCCTCCACCTTCTTATTTAAAAGTTATTTTATCTTTATTTTTTAAAACCTGGTCCTTTGAGGGTAATTCCCTTGCCTCTTCCTTGTCGCTGTCCTTACAGGCTTCCTGATTATGCCCCTTCAAGTCCTGCCATCACACTGAACGTCAATCCATTTAAACCCTGGTACTTTATGTCTAATTATCTTGCAAGAACATTCTAGTACTCTAATTTCACTTCCTCCAAAATGGGTATTCAAGTGCCCCACAAACTTCTCTTCCAGCTCGCTGACCGAATTATTCCCACCTAACCCTCATTGAAATCTTTACTTCATTAGCCAGGCTTCTTTGCTGCCAAATCTTTTTCTGTTTACTTCCTTCCTAATCTCTCTTTGATACCATGGTCCATAATTTCAATAACAGTCTTAAAATGATCTAGACGTTTTTGTCCTCTTGTACTTTTGTTGCTGCTGTTAAGAAAAATCTCAACCCTAGATGAATACAACTAATATATTCTCTACAGTGGCAGAAGAAAATCAAAGAACAAAAGCAAATGACTCCATTTTAAAACTCATGTTTACCAACCCAAATAGGGTTCTCAAAGTATCTGACATCCCAAGTAGGATTCCCTATTCAACTCATTCTCTTCCTCTCCACAATGGCTTAATATGATTCCACTCTCCTCTCATCCACAAACCCCTCCTCCCCCGCTCTGATTTCCTGAGAAAAAATAAGATTCTCTTCACAAGATGTTATTTTTGTTTCCCAGGTTGCGCAAGTAAATACCATGCAATGGTTCAGCTTAAACAATGGGAATTTATTTGCTCATGATTATGAGGCTAAAAGAAAGTCCAAATTAAGGAATCATCAAGGCATTGCTTTCTCCCTGAAAACTCTGTCATTCTGGGGCTGGCTGCTGATAATTCCTGGTTCTTAGCTTGTCTCATGGTAAGACAGATGGCAGCTTCTTCTGGCCTTTTCTCGTCTCTCCATTCTCTTGGGTCTCATGAATTTTAGATTCTTGCTTCCAGTGGCTTTATGTCTATATGTCTGAATTCCATTCCACTTTTAAAGGACTCCTGTAATAGGATTAAGACCCATCCTGATTAAGGTGGACCACACTGTAACTAAAGTAACTTCATTAAAATGTCTTATTTACAATGGGTTCACACCTACAGGAATTGAATAATTTTAAGAACATGTTTTAATGGGGCACATATAGCTCTAAACCACTACAGTGTTAAAAATGTAAAGTTCCCAATTAAAAAATAGCAATTAAAGGTACTGATCACAAATCAGTAGAGAAAAAATAAATAAGAAGTTATCTGGATCAATCTGATAATAGTAGGGAAAGGAAAAACAAAATCAGAAACAATGCATAGTAAATAGAAAGCACAAAGTAAGATGGCATAAATAAATCCTAATATGTCAGTAACCATCAGAAATACAAATGGATTAGAATTCCGTTTATATGGTAGAGAGTTCAGATTTGATATAGAAATAAAATAAAAGCTGGCTATGAATAATTTGTGAGAGCTACATCTCAACCATAATGATCCAGAAAGGTTAAAAATAAAGTGATGAAAAAGATATTGCCAGCAAATAATAACAAAAAAAGGTGGCTGATTTATTTAAATGTCATTTAAAATCGACTTTAATGAAAACGTCATTAAGAATAAAGTAGAATAGTGCTTGATAATAAAAGAGCAATTTACGAGAATGATATACTAGTTCTAAACCTGTAAACATTGAACATATTTGAATTCTATGAAGGAAAAATTGACAGAACCACAAGGAGATATTTGAACATTTGTCATTACAGTGAGTTAAATTTCAACACATTCGATAATGAAGATAATAGTTAATATTTATATAGCACTCAATAGCATTATTATTTGTCAAACACTTTCTTAGCTTGGGTATATTAATTCATTTACTCTACTCAGCATCTCCTTGCAGACGTCTATTAGACCCTCAATCTTACCACACCCAAAATCAAACTCCTGAGTTTTGTACCCCCACCCCAAATTTGCTCCACCCATAGTCTTCCCCATCTTAGTTAATGGCAGCTCCATTGATCAAGTTGCCCATGCCAAAATCTTGGAATAATCCTTATTCTTCACTTTTTCTCATATCCTATATCCAATAGATTAGGGAATCCTACTGGCTCTGCCCTCAAAGTATATTCAAATTCCATCCACCTCTCCTTCTCTTCCATGCTATCCCCTGGTCCTAGCCAGAACCATCTCTATTCCTTCAGCAGTCTTTAATTAGCCTCACTGACTCCTCACTTTCTCCTATACAAGTCTGATTCCAAATGGCAGTCAGGGTGATTCTTTGAAAATATGTCAGATAGTGTCACTTCCTCTGCTCAAAACTCTCTGACTTCCCATTTTACTTAGAGAAATTGTCAGAGCTACTTAGAATGGCTTCAAGTCTCCTACAGATGTTACCCCCTGTTACCATCAAGCCTGATTCTTCTACCATGCTCTCTCTTGCTCACACCTCTCCAACAAAACTGGTCTCCTGAATCCTACACCACACCAAGCATTTTCTGGCCCTGTGGCTTTTGCACTGGCTATTTTCTCTCCCCCAAACACTCCTGCCACAGAAAACAGGACGGCAAGCTCCCCCACTTCTTCTGGTCTTTATTCATGAACTTGACGAGGCTCAGCCTGGCCACTTGAGATGAAAGAAGAACCTGCCACTCACCTCCAGCTTCAGCCCTCCCAATCATATTTTCATAACATTTATCTTCTAAGACAGTAAATAATTTAGTTATTTATTATATTTTTTTATGTCTTCCTTCAACAGCCCTAGGAGGCAAATATTACCTAGAAGATAATTGGTACATGCTGGGCACTCAATCAATATTTGTGAACAAATGCAGGAATGAGTGCTTAAAAAATCACTAGAGGTAGATTACATTATTTATTCAAATATTATAGATGAGGAAATGTAGGCACAAATAGACTAAATAACATCTTACAACCAGAGAATGATAGAACAGGGATTTGCTTCCATTTTCCCTCACTTCTAAGCTGTAGTCAATTTTTACTTCTAAGCTGTATGTCAATTATTTCTCAGCAGCAACTGAGAAGTCAAACCAGTAGCAAGAACAAAAGCCCATGAGTGAATAATAAAGCGAGCAAACTTGACATGTATAAAACTCTATGCACAACTAGAGAATTCGTATCTTTTCCAAATATATAGAACATATTCACAAAAATAAACCATGTTAAAGACCACAATCATTTTTATACCAAAGACTCAACGTAATACAGAGCACATCCTTTCACTTCAAACGCAATAAAACTAGAAATCAATAAATTAAAGCCAGCTTTTAAAAAGACAATATACAGAAGGAAACTAAAAAAAAAAAAACATACTTCTAAATAATTCATGGGTTAAAAAATAAGAATTTGGATCAGAATGAAACATAAAAAACATTTGATATCTAAAATTTGTGGGAGCAGCTACATTTGCTTCTTATAATGCCTTATATTTAAATGTGTGCTACAAAGCAAGAAAGACTGCAAATGTATGCGCTAACACCCTGTTCTCAAAAAGTTAGGAGCAGAATTTACAGCAAACACAAAGAAAGTATAAAACAGGAAATAAAGATTAGAGCAGAAAGTAATGAAAAAACAAAAGCAAAGAAAAATAGGATTTACCAAACCTAGAGACAGTTCTTTGAAAAGACTATGAAATTGAAAAGATGTTGGCAAGACTGATCAAGAAAATAAGAGACGGAAAAATAAACAGCATTAGGAATAAAACATACAGTAGTTTTTTAAAAACATAAAAATAAAATGGCTAACTCTAAACCAATAAATTTTAAAACTTAGGAAAAATGGACAAAATGTGTGAGTAAATGTGTTATCAAAACTGACAGAAGAATAAATATAAAACCTTAATAGATTTATAACCATTAAAAAATTGGGATCAGAGGTTTAAAATCTATGCACAAAATCGAAGGAGAAAAAACTTGCTGTGACCAGAAAACATTTTACGTGTATTCTTCAAATCTATTGACAATTGTTTAGTCTCTAATATCAACAATTTTAAAGAACAGAAAATGAGGAAAAGTTCCCTAACTCATTTTATGAGGCTGGTATGATCTTAATGTTAAAACTAGGCAAGAACAGGGTAAAAAAAGGGGGGAGGATGTGGAGTTAGAGGCCAATCTCATTTATAGACAAAAATACAAATATTCTAAATAAAACATTAGCAATCAAATCAAGGAATATGTGCATCTAATATATGAATATATCTAAGTAGGATAGTTTACGAAATCATAAAGGCATACCATTAGAAGTTGAATTAATATATTTCCAGTTCAACATGAACAAAGTATTTACCTTAGCTCCTTTTCAAACCTGGCTATAATGTAGAAAACAGAACAAGAGACCCAATGACAGTAGATTACAAGTGTAAAAAAATTTTGGAACTAAAAAAGGGAATGAATGAGTAACAGAAGATTGGAAATAAAACAAAAGTTGAAATTTAGCTTCATGCCTAAAGCCAAGAAGTAAGCAGATGTACCACAGAACCCTCAAATATTTAAGGAATTGGGAGCACCAGATACTTTTGCTATCTATACAAAAATAACTAAGATTCCCCACCTCCCAAAGAAACACCCCCAAAAAAGGCCTATATAGAGAATGGTGAAAAACAGGCTTGAGAACCAGCTTAACTGGGTTTGAATGCCAATTTACTTCATCTTAGCTGTGTGACCTTGAGAAAGTTATTTAACCTCTCTGGGCATTGGTTTCATCATTTGTAAAATAGGAATGATAATCATCCCTATATCACAGCATTACTGAGAGCATCAACATCATCATCATGTTCAATTAATATATGTCAGAAGTGGCAATACCAATCAGTGCAAAAGATGGACAGTTCTATAAATGAGGCCAAGAAAATTGGCTATCAGTTTGCAAAAAAGGTGATATATGAGGTAACTTACCTTATACTATCCAAATATAAATTCCAGATGGACTGCTATTCTATCTATTCTAAAAGTGAAAAGTTCAAATTTTAAAAACTTTCAGAGGCATTACAGGAAAATACATTTATGACAGAGTAGGTAAGTGTTTCTTAAACAAAACATAAAAGGCACAAATTGCAAAGGAAGAGATCAGATCATTAGATTTGCTTACTTTAAAATTAAATTTTCTGAAGGTGAAAGATATTATAATAAAAGGTAAAAGACAGACCAGACACTAGAAATAGTTATATGCAATATATAACCATTAAAGGAATAGTATCCAGCATATGTGGGGACTACCCACAAATCAATCAAGAGACCCAACAGAAAAACAGGCAAAGTATAAAAACAGGCATTTGAAGCCTAACTGTCTGATAAACATGAAAAAATAATCAAAACCTAATACCAAGCAAGAAATGCAGATTTCAACAATGATGAACACTTCCACAGTAGTTAAACTGGAAAAAAATTAAAATCCTGTTGATGCCACACATTGGTGGTGATATGGTGAAAATATACTCTATTACAGTCCTTATAAGGAATACAAATTAGTACCAGCACTTTAGAAAGAAATCTAACTGTACCTAGTAGGTAGTTTAAACGAATATGTACTCCCAAAAGATATTACTCTTAATCTTACTCTGTATTCCTGTGGGTATGAACCAATTGCAAATAGACCTTTTGAAGATGTGATTTTTCCGTTGGATGGCTCAGTTGGATCAGGGTGAGTTTTAATCTGTTTTACTGGAGGCCTTATGAAGAGAAGAAATCAGAAGCGAGAAGTCAGAGAAAACCACAGAGAGGAGCAGAAGTCAGAAGTCAGCAGAAATTAGAAGAGCAGACATAAGGAGAGAGAGAGAGCCATTGGCAGGAGGCAGAAAAGCAAGTCAAGAAAATTTAAGGATTGCAGTAAACTAGCACCAGAATGCAATAGTCTGTGGAGAAAGTGTGAGCTTTCTGACACCTTGCTTTTGGCTTCTAACCTTCCAAATTATGAGCCAATGAATTCCTGTTTTAAGCCAACTCATTGCATAGAATTTGTCATAGTAGCCAGGCAACTAAGAAGACACCTAGTGATTAGTTTCCTAGTGCTGCTGTAACGAGACCTCAAAGTGGATGGCTTAAAACAACAGAAACATATTTTCCCACAGTTCTGGAGGCTAGAAGTCTGAAACCCAGGTGTCAGCAGGACCACGCTCCATCTGAAACCTCTAGAGGGAAATCCTTCCTCTGCTTGACATCTGTTGTTAGCCAGCAGTTAATTCCAGGCACTCGTTGACTTGCAGATGCAGCACTCCAAAGTCCAGCTCTACCACCTTCACATGGTCTTTTCCCTGGTGTCTGTGTCTGTTGTCCAAATGTCGTCTTCTTATAAAAGCACCTGTCATAGGCTCACCCTAATCCATTTGGTCTCATCTTACTAATCACATCTTCAAAGACCTTCTTTCCAAATAAGGTCACATTCACATGACTAAAGGTTAGGACTTGAACATGTCTTTCGGGGGGACACAATTCAACCCATAACACCTAATAAAATTGAAGCAATGAATACTATAGAACAAATGATACCACGCTAACATTTACTCTAAAGACACTCTTCCACATATGCACAAAGAGACATTTACAGAAACATTTATTGCAGCATTGTTTGCAATAATATTAAAATGTGGAGACAATCTGACCATCCATTATTTACAGAATAGAAAAAATTAACCTTATACAATCTTAAATGAACAAACCATATATACATAAAATCCTGAAAACAAAATATTGATTAAAGAAAACAAATTGCAGAATACCTAATATATGATATCATTTACCTAAAATAAGGACATAAAACAATGCTTTTTATTGTTTATGGATACATATTTAATAAAAGTGCTGTCAAAGAAAAAAAGTACACAAATGTTAAACAGGCAAGAATGACTTTATTCATAGCTACTGTTTTGGTTTGCTAAAGCTACCAGAATGCAATATACCAGAAGTGGAACAGCTTGTAAAAAGGGAATTTATTAAGTTGCAAGTTTACTATTCTATGGCTATTAAAAATGTCCAAACTAAGACATCCAGAAAAAGATACCTTGACTCAAGAAAGGCCAATGGGTCCAAAACATCTCTGTCAGCTGGGAAGGCAGGTGCCTGGCATCTGCTGGTCCTTTGGCTTCTCATTTCAAACAGCTTCCCTGGGGGTGTTTTCTTTCTGCATCTCCAAACTTCTGGGTCTCCTGTTGGCTCTGTTGCTTCTGTTGGCTCTGTGGGCTCTGTTCTCCAAGAACCTGCATCTGAGGTTTCTTCAAAATGTTTCCCCTTTTAAGGGACTCTAGAAAACTGATTAAGATCCACCTTGAATGGGTGGAGTCATATCTCCATCTAATCAAAAGGCCACCCACAATTGGGTGTGTCACATCTCCATGGATATAATCCAATTGAGGTTTCCACCCAAAACAATAGATCTGGCTCCACAAGATTGGATCAAGATTAAAACATGGCTTTTCTAGGGTACATAATAGTTTCAAACTGGCACAACTACCTTGGTGGAGTAAAGAGAGTAGAACTGCATTGAAGGTAGGCAGAGGTGGGTTGAGTTTTATAGTTAGGGCAAGGACAGTGGAAATACCTCCTGGTACAAGGGAGTGGGGAGAAGTCAGGGCAAGTTTGGTACTTAGAGTAGTTAGAGTTTGAAGTTGTCTTTTTTCTTCTCTTTTCTTTTTTCTGCAGTCTGAGTTGTTTTTCTTTGTGGTCCACAGCTGTGAGATTAGAGTTTTAACATAACCAGGATGGAGGCCCTTCTCTGCGGGAGGGGCAAGGCCAGCAGCTTAGTCAAAAGAAATTAAACAGTCTTGTTTAGTGCAGAATCTGCATGGTAATGATAGACACCCACTATAGGAATGATGGAGGCTTTAGTTATGATTATGACATTTCATTTTTTTAATGAAAAGCTTAGCGATCTGAGGCCAATCTGGCAAAATGTCAACATAGGCTATATCCGGGTAGTTGGCATATGAATTTTTATTATACATCTTTTTTAACTTTTCTATGTTTGAAATTTTGCATAACTTAAATATTTTTAGAAGGAAAAAACGTCAGTGATATTGAAATCTGCTGTGAGAACAAGTAAGGTAGCTCCAAAAAGCCTCCTTTAGATTGGTATCATGACGTCACTGCTGACCTTAGTGTGAGCTGGAATGAAGCTCCCTGGAATGAAGGAGCAGAACATGACTGAATTGGGTTAAGGAGTTAGTATCATAAGAAAATAGAGACAGGCAATATAGACCATGAGGTTAAAAAATAATCCGCATTTCATAAAAATTAACTCAACAAAATTTATTGAAAGTTGTTTATAAGGCACTGGGATACACAAATATGTACAAGACAGACTCTGTCCTCAAGCAGGTACCAGTTTGTTGAGACAATTTTATCAGCCATCTTCTCCCCATCACATATCTTCTCTGACAGCTCATGCACACCATGATGTAGTGAGGTATCTGACCTGTGAAGGTCCTTCACTGGCAGCAGAAGCCGTTGCTCATTTGGTGCTGCCTTCAATCCTACTGGCATCCTCCATGATGTTTATGATCTTACTGTTTCCGGATCCATGGCTCATGCCACCATCCACAGCTGAGTTCTTTCGTCTCAACTGTGAAGCCCCTTGGGATCTTTCAGTCTGCTTTCAGTCCTTCATTATCTCCCAGGAAGCGGTCAAAACTGTGAGCCACTTTCAGGTGTTCTGTTGTGTCACTGTAGAATCCTAGGGAACTTTAAGGGGGATGCTGTGTCAGCTTAAAACAGCTGTCTTTCCATGGTAGTGCCATCTGGGAATTTAGCCTGATGGATGCAGGTGAAGAAAAAGTTTCATGTCTCCTTTCAAAGGGCACCATCTTCACAGAATTGTCTTGCTTCTCCCTCTAATCACCACTCTTCTTAACTCAGAAAATCTAATCTAGGCAACAGAGAGGTGCAGTGGAAATCATTGAGCAAATACTGTCTTCCTTTTCATTTCTATGTTCCACCTGGATTAAGGCTTTTGAGTTCAAGTGTTAAAAACTCGTATTTCTGTCTGTTAGCTTTTCCTCCCTGCCAGCACCACCATTTTACTATTAAAATGTCAAAATATACAAAAAAGTCAGAATTTCCCATTGAACTCCCATATACCTACCACCCGGATTCTATAACCAAATATTTTGTCCAATTTTCTTAATCATATCTCTATCCCCCATCAATCCATCATTATTTTTTAATGCAGTTCAAAGTAAATTTGCAGGGATTAGTACACTTCACCCCTAAATGTGCAGAGGGCATATCAAAGTTTAATATTTATTTACAGTTATTTTAGGTAAAAGGTACATACAGTGAAATCACAAATCTTGATATACTACTCAATGAGTTTTGACAAACCAAGACCCCTATCACGATATTCAGCAACAATTACATTCCACCCCATCCCCAAGAACTTTCTCACGGTCTTTCACAGTCAAATCTCGTTCCCTCTAGACCATTTTTAAGAAGGGTCTGAAAATAAAGTCTCAGTGGCTGAGAGATTGCAGAGTCGAGAGGTTATCCTGGAGGTTATTCTTATACATTATATAGCTATCCCTTTCTAGTTTATGGTGTATTGGAGTGGCTAGAGGGAAGTATCTGAAGCTGTAGAAGTGTATTCCAGTAGCCTTGATTGTTGAGGATGGTTGTATAACGATATAACTTTTACAGTGTGACTGTGTGATTGAGAAAACCTTCTGTCTGATACTCTTTTTATTCAGGGTATAGACAGATGAATAAAAAATGTATAAAAAATAAATAATAATGAGATAAGGGGTAAAATAAATTGGGTAAATGGAAATACTAGTGGTCAATGAGAGGGAGGGGTAAGAGCTATGGTATGTATGAGTTTTTTTCTTTTTCATTTCTTTTTCTGGAGTGATGCAAACATTCTAAAAATTGTCACAGTGATGAATACACAGCTATGTGATGAGAGTGTGAGCCATTGATTGTACACCATGTATGGAATGTATGTGTATGAAGATGTGTCAATAAAAATATTTTTAAAAAATAAAATAAAAATAAATTAAACTATATAAAAAGAATAAAATAGTGATACATGCTACAGCATAGTTGTATGTCTAAAAATGAAATGTCCAGCATAATTAAATCCATAAAGGTATAAAGATTATTGGTTGCCAGGGACTGAGGGGAGGGATAAATGAGGAGTAACGCCTTCCCGAATATGGGGCTGCCATGGGGGTGATAAATGTGTCCTGAAATGAGCTGAAAGTGGTGTTTGTGAAACATTATGAGTGTACTAATTACAATTAAAATGCACACTTTAAAATGCCTACTGTTATGTTTTGTGAATTTCATCTCAATAATTTTTGAAAATTGCTTCTAAATATTAATTAATTGCATCAAAATATATTTATACTTAACAACAACAACAGAAAAGAAGGGTGTGGAAAGTTCCTCCCCTGGATAATTTCCCACAAAAGAAGCATGAGCCCTTGCTCTACCACACCCCTTCTCATAAACCCTGGGCTCTACTAATGGAGAATGAAGTTGTCTGCCCATGAAATGCTATAAGCCTGGAGAAAGGCCCAGCCAGCACGCCTCCATCGCAACTTTCTTTCTAGGCTGCCCAACTAATCCTTTGGCTTACTTCCAATCTACCCCAGACCCAAGAATTTAAGCTTCTCTCATCCATACACAATCACACACAAAATTTCATGTGAGGAGGTGAACAGCCTGCGTTGTAAAGGGGACAATCTCCTTTGACTTCCCCATATCTGTAAAATATATATACACAGCCCATTTCCTCAATAATGCATTAGCTTTAAAAATCTTGATTTTTGTAGCCCACTCCCTGCCCCTAGATAAATCAATAACCAAATCATCCACATAAATATTCCTACCCTCTTTTTGGCCACCTCAAGAATCTGGTTTCCAACCCCCACCCCTACCCCCACCCCTACCCAAACAATGGATCCTAGAATAAAATTGCAGTGTAATTTCTATTTTTGGAGTGAAATAGTACTGAAGAAACAAAGCGTCCTTTGTTCTACCTATGCTGGCCTTGAAAATCTGGCAGTGAAGCTCTTATTTCAGCCATGACCACATCTATTATTTAAAGCCATATGGAAAATATAAGTGCAAACATTTCTACAATTGTTTTTTTTAAATCACATGAAAACACAACTATGTTTAATTCACTCATTCCTTCACTTTTTTTTGTATGCTGTTTGGCAGGATTACATTTCATTATTTTTCCACGTATCTGTTATTGTAGCACCATATGTTGAATTTTTGTTTGCTTGTTTTATATGCTTGCTTTGCTTGTTTGTTTTTTGTTTGTTTGTTTGTTTTTGCTTTTTTGGAGGAAGTGCATGGACCAGGAATCGAACCTGGGTCTCCCCACGGCAGGCAAGAATTCTACCACTGAACCACCCATGCACCCCCTTATTCCTCAACTTTTAAACTTAAGACTAAGAAAATTAAATTATGCTTACCGAAAAAAGTTACCGTACAAATATAAGAAGGTATTCATCTCAGTTGCAAGATATTTTAAATAGGCAAGCTGAAATTTTCATTTAAAAATAAAGATCATCATGACAGATTCATTCTTTTAAAAATACCTTCCCCTATTGGGAAAGCCCATCCTTCCTCTCATGCTCCAGTAATTCAGAAAAGCATGCCTGATGTGCACTATTGTGAGATTAACCAAATGATATTTGACCACAATAAGCATACAAATTTGTAAGCCAGGTACTGATCTTTTGTGATAAATACTATTGAACAAATTTGTGAACACGTGTTCTGGATAGTTAGCATTGATTTCTACTTATTCAAAGGTCTTTCTGTGGTGGCCGCCACATTCCTGTAAGGTTAGGAATTCCTCTGACAAAACACGAAGTCTTAAAATGCTGTTGTCAAGAGCTCTAACTGTGGAATTACAGACTGCTCAGAGAACATTAAATGTGACTGCATTAAATTTCAGACTTCTACCTTAAATTCAGAAGAGTGTCTTTCAGAACCCCTAGTCTCTCTTAAAAGAGAAAGAGGAATTTAGATGGGTCAGATGGAAACTCTTGAAAAAAGTTTTTTTCCTTTAGTATCTCTGCTGATAATTCTAGTCAACCCTCTTTCTGTACCTCTCCCATTATCACCACTAATCTTTATTAATAATACTGTTGCTTTTAAAACAAACATTTCCAGAATATGCTAAACCTCTAACTGCAAGGAAAACTGCCCAGAGGCAGCTCAGAAAGGTTACACTTATCCAATCCCTGTATGGAAAACCTGAAACTTCCCAGTATCAATTTATTGTTTATTGTCAGTTTGTATCCATTTTTTTAATGGAAAACACTAAAAGGTCTCTTATAGAAGAGAGGGAGGTTGGAAACTAAACTACTAAGCTTAATTTCCAGCCTAACTCACCAGCTTTGCTATTGCAGCAAACCCAAATTGAGCCACCCCATCCCCTCCCACACTTATGGTCTCCCTACTCCCTACCCTCTACTGTCTATCCAGAAAAAAAACTTAGGAACTAGTAAAGGATCTGGGCAGAATGTCCTTTAAGTCAATTCATATCATTTGGAGTGTTACCCAAGGCAAGGAAATTTCAAATATAGTGAGGCCAGGGCTATTTGTTTTCTACAACCGAAGACAAATTTTGCTAATCATAGGAGCCCCGTGACCCTCCTATCTACTCAGCAAGAGGTCAAGAGGTCGGTATAGTGTTGATTCCAAATACTTTAGGAGAAACCCAGCTACCCCCAAGGGGATGACTCCAACACACACATGCACTCACACTCGCATTGTTTCCACTCTCCCCTTCACTAGACTTGAACTTGATCCCCCTTTTCATAAAGCCACAGGACTCTGAAGGAGGAAAAAAGCCTCCTTCAAAGGAGGAAGGGGAAGTGTGAATAGCTACCACATTAAGATGACTTGGGATTTGATCACATCTGTAGAGAAACATAAATCCTGGGAAAATGGAGAGCTAGAAACAAGGGGAACAAGAGGGAGATAAGAAAGAGAGAAGATGGGGAGTTAAGGAACAGTAAACATGCTTGGGGCCCCTGTGGGAGGCCAAGGTATTGAGACTCACCCCTCTTGAAGTATAAGGGAGCAAAGATGCTACACTAGGGCACAGCCTACTTACCTGACCCTCTCACCCCCTTGGATCAGCTTGCACACCCTGGCCCAGGCTTTGCAGTGAGATACTGCTTAGGCTTTCATCAGGGTCAGGTGACCTCAGTTCCATGGGCATCTGGGGGCACATTATCCGGAGCCTTAACTTAAAGGCTTCGGCCTCCCTCCTGGTGGACCATCGGGCAGTGAAGTACATTCTCCCACTAGACGGTCAACAGTTGAGGTCAGGGACTGCTGTCAGTTTTGTTACTGCCGTATAGCATGACCCGGAACCTAGAAGCACTCAATAAACATTGGTTGAATGAATATTAAATTAATCTTCCCAGAGACAACCCAGAGAGAGACTCACTGCTGTTTCCTGGCCGATTCAGGACTAG
Source organism: Tamandua tetradactyla (assembly GCF_023851605.1). Taxonomy (NCBI): domain Eukaryota; kingdom Metazoa; phylum Chordata; class Mammalia; order Pilosa; family Myrmecophagidae; genus Tamandua; species Tamandua tetradactyla. The sequence continues at coordinate 154,079,599 of NC_135331.1, forward strand.
GAACTCAGTCTATTCACATACAGGCATTTTGTGCTTTACACCCAAAAGCTGGTAAATTTTTACTTTGAAAAACATTTGGGGCTAATCATAAGGAGTCAAAAGTCTTGCTTTGTAATTAAGTAAATATTTAGTCTCTTAAATCTCAGGAAAGGAGCAGCAACCTTGGAAAACACACAAGGAGATGGATGAAAATACGACTTTTATTCTTAAAAAGAAGAGATTAACTTTTTTCTAGTTTACCTTATATAAATCCAAATTTAATTGTTCCAAGCCCAGGCTGATTGTAAATAAAGTAAAATCTATGGTTAGGAAGATTTGTGGTACTTTATGCTTTCAAAAAATATTCACAATAAGCTAAATTTCCCCAAGGTATTTTCTTTAGCCCTAGAGAAGGAGACATGAACTTTACAGTTGAGGGTTTATTACTCCACAGGTAATATTCACACATAATACCTTGTGAATAGATAATATTTTTACACAGCTTCCAATCACAACTAAGAGAAATCTTAGTTCCACGCTCCATTCCTGTCTAACTTGCTCCCATACCCATTATGGGGAACTATTTCTTGCTTACCATTTCATCGATTCCTCGTACAAGTATAAACAATTATAGATCCATAATCTTATTTTCCCACCTTCCTTACATAGAAAGTAGTTTATATAGACACCGCTCAGCTCCTTGTTTTTTTCAGATCATATATCCTGGAGATCTTTTCACACCACACATTGGGAAAACCATTGTTCTTTTTTTACTACTGCGTAGTATTCCATTGCATGGTGACCAGGCCCTTCCTGGTGGACCCTTGTGATGTTTTCTGTCTTCTGTTATTGGAGATTCCATAATGAATAAATTTATAGGTATGTCATTTGATGATTGTGCAGGTATATCTGTAGAAAAGATTTCCAGAAGTGAGATTTCTGGGTCAAGGAGTAAAATGCAACGATAATTTTGGTAGTTCTGGCCAGATAATCCTCCATGGATGTTGTACCATTTTGCAGTCCCACCAGTAGCAGTGGAGGAGAATCTCTGGTACAATGTCTTGTCAAAATGTTAGATTCCTGTCAATTTCATGGAAGAGAAACAGATTCTTAATGTATTTCATTTTTATTTCTCATATTCTAAGTGGGGTTGAGCAACTTTCCATATGTTTATGGACATTTCCTTTCTGTAAACTATCTGCTCCTGCTGTTTTATCATTTTTCTGTGGATTGCTGGCCTTCTTGTCCACAATTTTAGGAGCTCTGCAGATATTAGGGATATTACACTAATATAATATTTGTCTGTGATATGAAGGGCAAATATTTTTTAGTCTGCCATTTGTCTTTTGGCTTTGCTTGTGGAGTTTTCTTTCCCCCATTAAGAAATTATAAACACATTGTCACTTTTAAACTTCACATAAACCTAAAAGGTAGTATGGTTATCCCATTTTATAGATGACACTGAGTTATAGGAACAGTAAGTAAATTGTCCAAGACCACACAAACCTGAGCACAGATCTATCTGATTTTGAAGCTGATAAAATTTCCTGTGCCAGTTTGAATCCTGTGTACCCCAGAAAAGCCAAGTTCTTTAATCCTCATTCAGTATTGCTGGGTGGGAGCTTTCTGATTATCCATGAAGAAGATGTGGCCCACCCAATTGTGGGTGGTAACTTTTGATTAAATGGTTTCCATTTAAGCTGAGGCTGCTTACTGGAGCCCTTTAAAAGGGAACCATTTTGGAAAAAGCTTAAGAGCCATGAGAGCTCATGCAGCCAGAGATCTTTGGAGATGAAGAAAGAAAACACCCTCAGGGTTGCTTCATGAAACAAGAAGCCTGGAGAAAAAACTAGCAGATGTTTCCATGTTTGCCACGTGCCTTTGCAGTTGAGAAAGAAACTCTGAATGTCATCGGCCTTCTTTAATCCAGGTATCTTTCCCCAGATGCCTTAGATTGGACATTTCTATAGGCTTGCTATAATTTGGACATCTTCATGTCCTTAGAATATGTAAACATGAAATAATAAATTCCTCTTTTTAAAAGCCATACTCTTTCTGCTATATTGAATTCCCACAGCAAACTAGAACATCTCCATTACACTATACAGTTCTTTCTATACTAAGATTTAAAACACTGAGGAAAGCAATAAAGCTTAATACTTTTTATACTCACAACAACTCTATGAAGTAGATATTATTATCATCCCTGTTTTATATATGAAAACTTGAGACTTAGAAAGATTAAATAAATTTCCCCAGGCAACATCACAGTTAAGCTTAAGTCCAGCAAGGTTTAAGTCCCCACAGTTCAACCCCAGAACTGGCATGCTTAATGTCTAAGTTATATAGTTTCTGTCCTCAGGAAATTTACTAGTCATAGACACAGAAAAGCAACCAGCTACAATAATAGAGGTAAGTCAAAAAACAAAATAGAGTTTCAGATAAAGTAAAATTACTATCATCCCATTTATTTGAGACTGTAAACAGTCTCACATTATTTTTAGAGACAATAAACTTTAAAGCCCTTGTCCAACTGGCTGGGAAGCTTGAACACAATCTATCACTACCCCAGCAACACCTGTAGTCACAAATCCCAGTTATCCTTTTAATGAAATACAGATTGCCATAGTTCAGCTACTTGTCAGGATGACATTCAAAAGCTCTGCTGAGAGGAGCACTCTTTATAAGAGGACTCCCTTAAGGGTCAAGAGTCTATTTCCCTAATTACACTCAGTAAGATCCATCCCCAGAATAACTCAGACTATAGAGGAAGGTTTGTCCTGCTTGGTAGTGCTCCCTCTCTGGCAACTGTTGTTATAGATGTTTGATCTTAAATGATTCTCTCAGACTATGGTGAGATGGCTTATCAGAAACAGTCTATAAATTTTAGAAAACTATGTTTTCTATTAAGGTGATATCATGGATGCTATTTAACATGATACCTAGTGTCTTTTCTTTAAGTGCAACTCAAAAGCAATTCCCGGTCTCATCCCCAGAAATAGTTAAATTGCTATTAAGAGACAGCATTTTGTTTACCTTATGGATACTGAGACCCTTATAACTGATCACATTTCCCTCTTTGAATTGGCCATAAGGAAGCTCAGATTCAAATCTGTGGCCAACACGTGTAATCTGTGTGCTCAGTTTACTCCTAACTCTCCTACTCCCTTATCCTCCTTTTCCTTGAACTTCTTTAAATTATTTATATTGCCGAATTGTGTATATATCATCACCTAAATTAATTTTATATAAAACACAGTATAATTATATATTCAATCTAAGTATTTTATCCTCATTTTTATTCTTTTAAATATTACAAAATACCATGTTTTATAACTCTGCTGAATGCAAATTATGACTCGAATTAAGTAAGTAAAGTTTCCTCCATATCCACCTGTGCCAGAATTTCACTGAATTCTCACCCACACAAGCTCACTAGAAACTTGTGATACTTTATCTCTCTGTTAGGAGAAGGATGAAGGCACATGAGAACTCTTTGCAGCTCATGGAAATTGTCTGTCACACTAATCTCTACCCGGTTCAATCAAACTTAACCTGTTAAAAATGAGTTTTCTGCTAGTAACATGTTACTATCATACCTGGAGCCCTTAAATTAAAGTCAAAATTGATACTCAAAATGTACTGTTCCTAGAAATATATGGGTCCTTACATACTACAATAAAAAATCACCTACAGATAAAGAGAAAAAGCTAAAGAAAAAGAAAAAGAAAAAAAAAATCTCCTGCAGAGCAAACTAAAATTACCTGGAACATCATTTAAAAATATTACTTATTGCAGAACAGAAAATATATTATTTTATCACAAAGAATTCAAATTCATTCCAGAGTACATATTTAGTGTCCTGCTTACATTCACTCTCAGCAAATTATAAATATAGGACTATTTAGTACAGTCAGGAGAACTCCCCTCTGTTCTCTAACTTCTCTCTTTATCATTCTACAGATGGAAGGCTGCCCGTGTATTCCACTCAAGAAAAATGCATTTCACAAAGTAAAACCTTAACTCAGTTATTATGAGAAAAAAATAAAACTAGGAAAACCTGACTATGTCGATATATATATATATATATTCTAAGAATAAAAGTTTAAAAGTGTTGCCTGCTCTTTGTGTGTTTGTGCATTTGCTTTTGTTTCTATTTGTTTTCCATGACTCGACCAAGTTGGGACTTACACTCAGGGATCATTTTATACTTGAATACATTTTATACATTTTATACCTGAATCTAGTTACCTGAGGTAAAATCATGCTTAAGACTTTTGCAGTATTTCCAACCTCAGAAAATTACCAATGTTCCTGGAATCTAAACCTAAAATGACTATACCCGGAGGAACTAATTTTCATCTCTGCTTTGAACTCATAGAGAAACCATAGCAGCCTTTATCTAGCTTATAGATTAATCTATCACACGGTGTTCTGTTTGACTTTGGTGTTAGACTGTGAAAAACTGCTTGAAAATATTGTGACTACCCATGTCTTGTTACTGTAATATTGTTCAGTTTGGTTCAGATTTTGCTACTTCTCTGTCTCTCTCTGAAATTAAGCTCTGCTTTTGCAAAACTCTATTATTCCTTAGGGAAACCAGTAAAAATGTTGATTGTGTGCCACCTTCAGCGTAAGTGTGCCAGGTAGTTTGGTTTACTCTGTTTAAAAATCAGTTTTCTCTTCTTTTACATATTTGAAGGTAGGTGGGAGAAGAACTGATTCTTATAGGTCATTACTATTCATTCGCCTTTTCACCTTGAGTGCATCGACTCACAAGCAATTAAACTGTCCCCAGTTAGCAAGAATTAATGTTTATTAAAAATAAAATGGAATATTCCCCCCATATGATAAATAAATTAGCATATCCCAGAGCTAAATCTTCATTTCAAACAAAGGACACAATCCTGATTTAGGGCTAGGGTTAAAATTTCAGGTCTTTCTGGTTTTCATCTAATTTCTGGATCCCTTGTAATCAACCTATTACTTGATTACCTGCAGGTGAAAAGTCTCTCTAGCGCTGTTCTCCAGGTGTGGTTTCTCACAAAGGCACAAAGAAAAAATTTCCAGTTATTATATTAAGTAGAAGAAAAGGACATCCTCCTTTAAAAAAAAAAAAAGAAAGAAAGAAAGAAAAATAAATCTCACTCCATCAACCGCTGCACTATTCTAATGCCCCAAATATGGAGACACAATTAAGTGAAACAGTTAATGGCTCAGATTTATACTTAAAGAAAAGAACTTGATTAAAACTCTCTGTAAAACAGTTAACTAGAACAAAGACACATGACATATAGCTATTTTTTTTTAATGAGTTAAATCTATCTAAACTGACCTGGAAAATAGCCAAGATCTATTAATTTTTTATAAAGAAGCTACACAATGATGTATACGATATGACCCCATGTTTCTAAAATGAATAAATGAAATAAAAACTAAAAATGAGCGAGTCACATATTTCTATAAGCATAGAGGAAAATTTGCTAGTATATATAGCCAATGGTTAGTATTGGCTACCTCAGGACAGGTGCTATTAGAAAGAAGAAATGAAGATTAAAGATTTATTTACTTATTTCTGTATTGCTTTGACTTTCAAATACATATATTAGTTCATAATTTAAAAAAAAAAAGTGTAAGGGAAAAAATAGACAAAGAATTTACCAAGGAAAATACATACATCACATATAAGAGAAAGTTTCCAGATCAATTCAATATATATTTGTTTAGGGCTAGGAACTGAACATATTTCTTATATATGATATACTTGGTGACAAATAAAAAAATCCTACCCAAATTGGCTTAATATGGTTATTTATTGGTGCACATAACCAGAGGCCCAGCAATGGTGTGAATTTCAGGGTTACATAATCCACCAGCTCCAGCTCCATTTCACTGAATTTCTCTTGGCTTTTCTCTCCTTGGTGCATTGACTTAATCCTCAGTCTGACAGAAAGAAGACATAGAACTCTGGGATTTATCTCCATGCGATACAACATTCAGAAGAAGAGAGAGTTCCTTTTTAGAACTTCCCTGAAGATATTCAATAATAATTTCTTAAATGTGTCCAGTAAATCTCTCCTTCTGCCTCATTGGCTGAAACCACCTTTCCAATCATGGAAAACTCATTGGCAACAGAGATGGAGAACTTAGACCAATCAGGGATGACTTAGATTGACATTTCTATAGACTTGCTTTAATTGGGACATTTTCATGGCCTTAGAACTGTACACTTATAGTTTATAAAATTCCCCTTTTTAAAAGCCATTCCATTTCAGGTGCATTGCGTTCCACCAGCTAACAAACAAAACAGGGACTAAATGTCCCAGTGATTACATATGGAGATTGGATATCGAAAAATTAGTATGCCCTCAAGGGGCACCTAGTCCATAATGACGACTATGGAGAAGCATTAACAATTGATCACAGATAAGGAGAGAGATGAACAGGATGCTATAGGACCCTGGTGAGGGGTCTCTATCTCAGAATGGCATTGAAGGGGAAGGGAAAGGTTCTGCCAGGCACTGGCAACTAAATTTCATTTCAAAGAATGGATCAGAATTCATCAGGTGAAGATAAGTGGTAAGGATATATACCACGGCAGAAAGACACTGATGAAAGCATGGGTGCATGCACAACATGGTGCTGCTGGAGTGTGAAATACAGGTTCAGTAGTAATGGAAGATAGGTTTAGAGCAGACACAGGTTGCTCTCAGGAGCTTGAACTTCTTCCAAAAGGTTAATGGTACCCAAACATTTTAGATCACATATTCATCTACTTCTTATCATACTTCACTAATAAATATATATTATTTACAGTTTACACAAATGTTCTACTACTCTAATATATTGCTGTGGTTTGGAGCTATGTGTCCCAGAAAAACATGTTCTTAAACTTAATTCATTCCTGTGGTAGGACCCTTTGATGAGGTTACTTCAGTTAAAATGTGGCCCAACTCGTTCAGGATGGATCTTAACCCTATTACTGGAGTCATTTATAAACAGAATGAATACAGAGAGAGACAGAAAGCTGCAGAAGGAAGAAGCTGAATGCAATGAAACGTGGAAGAGAAGGGAGAGACCAACAGACACTGGCAGAGGAGCTATGGATCTCCAGCAGCCAGGCTTCAGGGACAAAGCATCACCTTGGATGATGCCTTGATCTGGACATTTTATCCATCTCAAACTGTAAGCTAATAAATTCCTATTGTTTAAACATGAGTCATTTTATGGCATTTGCTTTAAGCAGTCTAGGAAACCAAAACAGTCACTTTTAGCTCATGTGCTTCTGGAATCTTATGTAGAGCACAGTACCCAGGCCCAAGACAAACTGGTAAATTTTCTGTCACTCATAAAGGAAAGAATCCTAATGAGTTTTTATTTAATGGAACTAGAAATGGGATAGTGGAAGTGATGGACAAAACCATGAACTAGGCAATCGTAGGGTGGAAAGGCTTTCCATCTTGGGAAGGGAAGTTGGCAATCCTTGATAAGAAATAGTGGAACACATAATTTTCCATCTGTTGTATGTTTGGACTAAGACCATGTGCCTCCTAGAGCTGCCCCAATAAGACTTAATAGGAAAAGTTAGGGGCTCAGAGAGTACTTAGGCTTAAATTGGCCCACCTGAAAACAGAAAGAAAGGAAAATTATCAATATGCTAATAGAGACCATTTCTGCCTTGTAATCCAAGATGGCTAAAAATCCAATGAAATGAAATCTGGCAGGATTGGAAAAGTTTAATGCTTTCTGTCAGTTAAGGTGCATGCCAATAAAAGCAAGAAGGAGTCATACCAGGAAACCAAACAAATATGTTCCCATTCAACCGTTTGCCTAATCCACACCAGCATTGAATGACAATGGGAACAACTAACATAATTGCAAAGTAGCACTTGAGATAGCACCTAGGGGCAAGAGGGAAATTATTGGTGCCTCCTACCACTGCTATTATTTCACTTTATACCTAGGCAGAAGCCAAAATGCATGCCACTCAGCTCAGCACCAAATGCAAGGATGCTATCTCAGACTGAAGCAAGGACAGCTGCCAGGGATTAAAATTCCCATTCCCAGTTTCACAGCTCAAAAACCATGTCTTGATATGACATCTGACTTGGTTATCAGCCCATGGAGTATGGGGAACGGAAATGGTGGCTAATGGGAAACCTAATAAATTGTTTAGGAAGTTGCCTTATTTGAGCTCTAAATCACCTCCAAGGACCCAGAAACTTTGCTAACCCAAGTGGACTGCTTGGAGGTAAAACTCCTGGAAGGTACCTGCCTACCCCCAATCCCTTTCTGAGATGCAGCCATAGAAGGCAATGACCAAGAGATAAGAGGGATCAAACTGTTTAGTAAACAATCAATTCAGTGGGTCTTGATTGGGATGCAAACTTCTGTACTTTTAATAAACTAATGGGTATATTCCATACATACACAGATACTGGATTCTAATCCTTTAAGGGGTAAAAGAACCTGAGATACAGACAGTTCAGGGCATTAGTCTCCACAAAGGGATTATTCCATCTATTCAACTAGTCTCTTCTGACCAACCCCAGTTCATGGGGTCCTGGAAACCTTAACAGGAGAGCTGCTGATTAATGCCCAGATGATTTTTGGAATCTGGGGACTATCTTGGATCAGGTGAGAATGTTTTCCCAGGGAAGCTTGCAGCAATGATTTGAATCATAATCATTTGATAATTTGAATCACAATCAAGGAAATACAACAAGAAATTAGAGCCAAGCATCAGACAGCAGGAGCAAAGTGACCTCATAAATGGAGGAATTAAGAAATGAGGTCAGAAGGTAGGATGATCTCATTCATGAGTCACTGCAGTCATGAGAGATAAGAGAATGTTTAATATCCACTTTTATATGGAAAGCCTGTGAACATGAACGCAAGCACCAATTGTTCCTAGTGATCTTTCACCTGTTTGGGTGGCACATGGGCCCTCCAAGCCCACAGTCTTGTAAAAAGTTGAAAGAGCTCAGTAGCCTGGGTGACACACCAGCATCCAAAGGACAAGATTTTCTATAATCACTGTTTTGTGGATCTGTGCTCAGTCCATCTCAGTCCCATGAGGACTCGGTGTCCACTGGTTTGGTGTGGTAGATAGAAGAAAGAGGAAGATAGAAGATAAAACCTAGAAGATGCATTTATTAGTGCAGGCTGCAGCACTTCCCATCATCAGGTAAAGGACAACTTGGATAGACAGTAGTTATATCCAAGCTACTGGGATACATTTGTGAACACACCTACTGACTGCACTTCCATACTGCAGCAGCATGCTTGCTCCATGTACATTTTGCTGGCTGGCTTGGTGACTTTCTATATGCATACACTTGGCTTTATGGCCTAGATTAATAAATCAGTTAAGTATCCAAAAAGCCTTCCTGGAATCTGACACTTAGGGGCTCATTGCCCCTGAACAAAAACCTGTGCCAGGAATCAGAAGTCAGACACAGCAATATATTCACTAAAGCTCCAGTAGAGGCACCAGGTGGAGGTGGAAGTGCTTGCTACCTGGTATGGATGACCTGACATGGCCTGAAATACTGGTGCTCCAGGAAGGGTCTGGCTGATGATGGATATGATTATCTATTTGTCTCTCCTCTCAGCCTGGATATCAAAACCGTCACTCATTCTGTCTCACCCATGAATTTCATGGCCTGAGGGTACAACAGTCATCATGACATAATGAAGACCAGGAGCTGAACTATATCCTAGGACATTTTTCTGACAAGGGCATTAAAAGGGACTTTTGGCCACTATCAAGCAAGAAAGGAAGTCCATCAGTTCAGTCTTCTCTTTGGGACATGGTAGTCAGAAACAAACAAGTCAGTGCTGGCTTCACTGTGGCAGAAAACACTATGTATTTACCAAAATGCATTTAGACCACATTTCTTAGCCTTCACTGCAGGTGGAATACCCAAGTGTCTGAAATCTATCCAATGGCATATGAGTAGAAGTGATGAATGTCACTTCTAGGCTTGGCCCAATAAAATCTCCCAGGTACTAGCTGGGTGCTGGCACATTCGGATCCACAATCTAAAGATAATAGAGCTTCTATCACTATGGATTACTGAATGACTATTTGGAGCCAATTAGAAACATTTCAACTGGACTGTCATTTCAAAAAGGAAAAGAAAGAAGACATTCTTAATTAATATTAAGCCACAGATTTGAGGTGTTTGTTGTTACAAAAGCTAGCACCACTTTAACAAAGACATGGATTGATCGCCATGTTAAATTTACCAGCTAGGGCAATACTACCTAGAGTTATTTTTGGGTCAGGGAAGATGGTTATTGAAGGTAGACCAAGGAAGCATGGCTAGAGAGGGAATTTAAATTGTAGTGTAAGAAGGAAGCAAAACTAGATGCTAGATTCCAATTCAGAAATGGACAGCACAATACTGCCTAACTGTAATACAATTATGTTAAAACACTGAATGAAGCTGCATGTGAAAATGATAGAGGGAGGAGAGGTGGGGAGATAATTGAAATCAGAAAGAAAGATAGATGTTAAAGATTGAGATGGTATAATCCAGGAATGCCTAGAGTGTAAAAAAAAAAAAAAAAAAAAAAAAAACTAGATGCTAGAATAGAATCCCAAGGGAGGATCCCATTTACAAGTCAATAACTAATGAAGTTCCAGCCAGGAGATCCATGACAGAGTTGGGTTGCAGATCATAAAGGCAGGCCCATGTATGGGACAAAGGTAGAGAGGAAGCAAGGGCAGCAAAGGTCTGTTTTCCTCAGGTACCAACAGAGGGAAAACTGAAGGAATAAAGGAACTGTGCAAATCCAGACAACTTCAGCCTTCTTTGATACCCTTCTGTACATCCCATTAGCTTGCTGAGTCCTTTACCCACTGACCACATCCCTGAAAATTGCATTCCCTGCGATTTTCATAACCCAACTTCTTTTCTCCAACTTCGGCCACACACTGACAGTATTTTCACACTCCACTTCGAAGTCCTCACCATGACCCATGCCTCAGATTTATACTTTTCTCATCAGCTGACAATTCCTGAGTCTTGCTATGGGTAGTTGTCCCTTTTCTAGAAGGGGAAGAAATTACTGTCTCCACTCTACTGTTATTCCTATCTTTCTAACTTTCATAATACCACTGCTTATTAGTCCCTTCTGGGATTAAATTTAAATCACCCAGATAAGCACTCAGACTGTAGAAGGGGGTAATTATGAGGCCCTGCTTCTGAAACATCAGGATTCATGAAAGATAGCTGTTGGGGATTGAATCCTGCACCCCACAAAAGACATATTCTTAACTTTAACCTGCATTCTTATCGGTGAGAACCCATTTGCAAATAGGGCCTTTTGAAAAAATTATAGCTAACTAAGGTGTGGCCAAATTAAATCAATGTGGATCTTAATCAGTATTACTGGAGGCCTTATAAAGAGGAAATTCAGACACAGTCACAGAATGCAGAAGACGTAGAAGCCAGAACTCAATGAAAGCCACAGGAGGAGATCAAGGACATCACCATGTGATGAAGGCAGAAACACAAGTCAAGAAAGCCTAAGAATTACAGCAAGGTACCACCAGGATGCTACAGACTTTGGGAAGAAAGCATAGTCATGCTGATGTCTTGATTTTGAACTTCTAGTCTTCCAAATTTTGAGCCAATAAATGCTTCTTGTTTAAGCCAAACCATCGTGTGTATTCATCACAATAACTCTGGTGAACTAACACCCATACCTCTAGGTCCTCTAGGTTCTGACCTCTAGGTCAGGCCAGCATTCCTGAGGAAGGAGGTATCTGACTTAAAGACCAGAGTAGGAACTTCTCCAGCCCCAGTCTTTCCCCACTGCCAAAAGCATTCCTGCCTTGCTCATGGTTACAACGGCTGAACTTCTTGCCAGAAAGAACCCCAGCAACTAAGAAAGTATCATCGTTTGGATTTTGATCTCAAAAGTCTTTTAGCACAGTTTCCAGGAGCTGTGTACCTGCCTAGCCTGTCTGGAGTTCTGCCCTATATTCAGAAATACACTGAGGATACAAGGGTCAATGATGCTTAATAAGGATCTTTGTTTTATTTCCTGTGCCACTTGCTTTCAAATGAGAAGTACATGACTTTAGGCTATAACATGGATACGCCTATTTTATCTGTCAGAACTTGTGGGGTGGCATCTATTTAAATTACCAGTACTGATATACATGCTTTGTAAAGTTGAACCTAGTATGTAACAAGATGAAAACGTGATGACTAATGTAGATACATCACCAAAGCTTAGGACCAGAAGACCATGGAAGAGTTGAGGACAAGCAGAGGGCAAGACCAGAAGCAGCAGGATGAGTCACAAGGTCTAGGCTAGAGTGATTGGGATGACTAGATTCTGAAGGAAACCCTTTCAGAAATGAGGAGAAAGCAAGGTAAAGGAAATGAGAAAGCATAAGAAGGAGGTTGGACAGATTGTATTAAAACATGAAAAAAGCTAGAATCTTGGTGTCCACACAGTGTTAGATGGAACTCTTTTATCTTTTATTACATCGTTTGAGTCCTATTGCCACTTAAGTTTCAATTAACCATGAAGTATTGAAGGATTTATAAGATAGGATGATAATAACTACCTTCCAGAGTTGCTATAAGAATTGGAGATTATATATGCATATAGATGTTTGCTTGACACCTAGCAGGCACCATGTAAATGATAGCAAATAAATAAATAATGGTAAATAAGCCATTAACATTGTTATTTGGTGGTTGACTCTTTCTATTGGCTTAGAGGGGCAATAACAGTCTGAACCAGGATCTGTCAACTGAAATCATGATTTATATCACTTATCTTGCTTCAGTCAACATGACTCTTTATTTAGTATTGAAATCTATTAGTATTTAATCAATCACTGGACAGAATAAGCAAACTCCTTTTATCTGCGTAAGTCTGAGACAGTTGCTAAAAACACAGTACTGCATCATGCCCATAACATAATTTTTCCTGTTTTTGATGAGATTATCCATCCTTGCTTTAAATTGCCAGGGTTTTAAAGATTTGTTACTAAATGCAAATTTTCTTCATTTCTATACAAGACTGATTTGGTTGCCTTTATTATTCACCTAAACTTTCTTTTTTTATTGACCCAACACTTTGTTCTAGCATCAAATTAATATACTTTTTGGTGTGTTTATATATGTCAACCCTTAGGCTGACTTTTTATTCCAAGTTTCTTCCTTGCAAAGGCAATGAGAACAGTGAGCACACTTAATAAATGTTACATAATAATAACTATTAAATGTTCCTTTAAAATCTCGAGCAGCTTTTTATCTTTAGCTTCTACTTTGAGATAATTATATACTTCCCCAAAGCTATTTATAGCTCCCATCAGGAAGAACAGCTGAAAAAGTGTATTCACAGTCCTGCCAAAAGTATGGTGAAAGTGATTTAAACTCTGAAGATCTGTTGCAAGTGTTCCAAATGACATTCAACATATGGACGTCTAATTGTATCAGTAGAAAACTTTCCTAACCAAAATCTCCCCAGTGGAGGTGGTGATTGGATAAGTCTTCTCCAAGTCACTACATTCCTTCATTTAAGGACAAACTACATAAAATAGTTACAGAAGCCCATCTTTTACATGCTGCTGCCATCACTCCATCTACATCTGCAGTCTTTAGCTGCATCCGTACCATATCCTCCACCCCACCCCACTTCTAAAGAGCCTGAACTCCAGGATAATTAGTTGAGACCTCAGATCAGCCTTGCAAATGAGAGGAACAGAGAATCTTCTCCATGGTGTGATTTAGAGATCGTAAGCCCAAAAAAATGCATTCCATCTTTAGAGTTGACTGAGAACAACTTAAGAGTTTTAACAAATAAAAATCCAGCAACCCTATACACTCTACACACTCAGAACCCATACTAGTCTAAATACGGTATCAGAAAAATCCAGATTACTTCCCCCCTGAGTCAAGGAAGGAGGTTAGTATAGGGCAGATCACAGGACTTGGAGAGTGAAGACCTGGGTGCTGATCTCGGCTCTTGCTATTTAGAACATATTTGGGTTGGGTAAGTCCATTATGATTTTTACCACCAAGATTCTATTATTGGTAGGTCATTTCCAGACTTTGGGGGGCTAAAAGACACCATGCTTGGTGACAGGGAAACAATAAGCAAGCTCCGTGCCTCAGAGAGTTGGGTGTCTAGTGGGAAAGACACGTGTGAGTTCAAAGGGGAGGTGAGGTTAAGATAAAGATCTATCTGATGTATTTTTTTTGTCATTTCAATGCTTCTCTGTAAGATTATGATTCTCTATTTCCCTTCAGTATGAATCTTCTTTTACTTTATATTAGCTTTCATGAGAAGCTTTTTGCCCTCAAGAGACATCAAATAGAACCCATCGCTTGGCGATAGTCAAAGTTACACATATTAACATAAAATGCTGTGATACTTGAAATCTAAGTTAATCATAGCTTTTGAGACTGAATGCCTTTCTCCAAGAGCTCAGCTTTTCTTTAGTGGTTAAGTTTCAGTGATGATAAGAATTGTCATTGTTAAAAAATGTTTTCAAAATTCAGTTATTTCTTCTTTTACTATTAAAACTGCTCCTATTATATAAAGATACTTCCTAGGCTCCTGTATCTGGCCTTTGTTTACTTGATTACTGGCTTTTCCAAACCTTGCAAATTCACCTTCCATGACCTTTTCTCTCTGACAGCAAGATCTCACTGACTTAGGTAAAGTGAAAAAAAGCTTTGAAGTTGGAAGCTGAAGAGTTGGGTTTGAATCCCAGCTCTGCCTCCTAATAGTTGTGAGAATTTGAGCAAGTCATTTAATTGCACCAAAACGATTTCTTCATTTATTGATTTGGGTATTGTGTATTTGAAATCCTCTAACAGAGGTACTATCACAGGACAGGTGGTCAATATGATAAATAATGCAACTAAAAATACTTAATTTCAATATTTTCAAGAATATACAAAAACAAACTACAGTAGCAGAATGTTCTGGCACAGGTTTTGTATTGTGTGCCAATTGTTTCCAAATGAATAAGGAATCTAATTACTATACCAATCATGAGTTAATAGTTGTCTTAAAGCATTGCCACTTTATGTCAGGCTAGAAGTGGTCTAGAGACACGGAAGTGTCAGAGTTGTTGCAAGGAACCCTGACTCCCAGCTCAGTGCTCTAGGCTTACCTGATCTCTCATCCTTGACAGCTAAATACTCTTTGGCATTATTTACATTATTAATTTATTTAACCAATCTTATTTAGATAGAATTACCATATACAAACCAGTTCCTACTTATCACAAATTCCAAATGGATGGATTGTACATTTATACATAATACAGATAGGTATTTATTGGCAGAATAATCCCACTGGGTTAGTTTATGTATAAAGATGACAACCTCATTCGACTCCCAAACACCAATATCTTCATTTTTTTTTTTTAACATGGGCAGGCACTGGGAATCGAACCCAGGTCCTCTGGCATCGCAGGCAAGCATTCCTGCCTGCTGAGCCACCGTGGCCCACCCATACCAATATCCTCTTAATGCGTATATGTTGGTCTTCTCCTCCCATCCAGCCATTGTTTAAAAAGCCAAAGTGTTTGTTAACAATATTGACTTACTGACTATTAAGGACCAGTGCTGAGCTCCACACTGGGGATGCAGAAATGAGCCTGCCTCAATGGGCTCAGTCTGGGGGGAAAGTACTGCTTCTTTCAGAGTTTTCGTCCCTCAAACTGCTGGCGTCCTCATGGCAGTTCTTTTTTTGTTGTGAAATATAACATACATACAAAAAAAGCAGTAAGTTTCCAAGCACATTTTAACAAGTAGTTATAGAGCAGATTTTAAAGTTTGGTATGGGTTACAGTTCCACAATTTTTCCTTTTTTCTTCCTAGCTGCTCCAAGACATTGGTGACCAACAGAAATACAAATATAATGATTCAGCAGTCATACTCATTTGTTAAAACCTATCTTCTCTGTTATACTACTCCTGTTTAAATAACATATATACATAAAGGCAATAAATTTCAAAGTACATCACAATGATCAGCTGTAGAACAGATTCCAGACTTTGGTATGGGTTACAATTCCACAATTTTAGGTTTTTATTTCTAGCTGCTCTAAGGTGCTGGAAGCTAAAAGAAATATCAGTATAATGATTCAGCACTCATACTCATTTGTTAAATTGACCTTCTCTGTATAATGGCAACATCACCTTTGATCTTTCTCCCACTCTTTAGAGATATTAGGGCTATGCCCATTCTAACTTTTTCATGTTGGAAGGGGCAGTCAATAAATGGGATAGGGGGATGGAACTAGTTGATGTTTTAGGACTGGTCCCTCTGCATTTCAGGACTTATCTGGTCCAGGGACCCATCTGGAGGTTGTAGGTTTAGAAAGCTATCCTAGTGCATGGAACCTTTTTATTACCTTATATAAGGTCCTAGGTATTCTTTAGGATTGCCAGGAATCTTTTGGTTGGAGTTTGGCAAGTTATGGTAGGTAGCAATGTCTAGCTTAAGCATGCATAAGAGTGACCTCCAGAGTAGCCTCTTGACTCTATTTGAACTCTCTCAGCCAATGATATCTTATTTGTTATACTTCTTTCCCTCCTTTTTGTCAGGATGGCATTGTTGATCCCATGATACAGTGCCAGGCTCATCCCTAGCGGTCATTTCCCATGCCACCAGGGAGATTTTCATCCCTGGATGTCATCCCACATGGGGGGAGGGCAATGGTTTCAGTTACAGAGTTGGGCTTAGAGAGAGAAAGATGGCAGTTCTTCATTCCATGGCTTCTCCCCCAAAAAGGTTCAGTTAGGTGTTCCCAGTAAGGGAAGGGGGCAGGGGGAGAGGTGATCAGGGAACCCCACGTTGCCTCCTCCCAACATTTAGGCCCCGTACATGCAACTTAAGGGAAATGGCGGGGTATCTGAGTCTTCCCCAAATTTTTACCATTCATCCACGTTCCCGAAGGTTCTATGATATGAAAGAGGTTGTGCCCAGGCTCTCAGGGGTGCAGTCAGCCTAATAGTCTCATTTCTGTCTCAGCCAAATACAGTTTCAGTGATTTAAAATCAAGATGGAGCCAACCTGTGTTTAGAGTGAATATCTATAGTTTTAGTATAGGTTTGCTGCTTTGAAGAATTATTATCTAAAGCAGGGAGTAATAATCATCCAGTATGATGCTTAGTAAGCTCTCCTATGGGGTCTCAGTTCAGTTATCAGAGAATAACAGGGGCAAGGTTGTCTAAAAAAGTATGAACTTTGGTATTAGGCCTAGATTTGAATACAAGCTATGCTGCGGTGAATTATTTAACCTCTTTGGAACAGAGTTTTTTCAACTGGAAAAGAAAAATATCATGTGGATTAAAATAGTAAAGTGTATTTTAACCATAGTAGTGGTTAAAAGTGACACCCCTTACTGCTATTATTAGCATGCTTGTATGCTTAGGGTTAAATTGTTATATAATATTGTTATATCTTAAAATTCAATTGAAGAATCCCTTTTAAAGTTATCACAGATGATAATGAAAGTCTGTCTAGAAGTTGGTTTACATAATTGTCTGATCAAAGGATTATTACTACTTTCTGAGAAGTTTCAAAATAAATACAATGAAACCCAGACACAAATATCGTGCCCTGTGATTATATGATTTTGAATAGAACGCAGTCAGGATGTATATTCCATCCTCTGCAAGAAGCTTCACTTGATTATTTTATTAATATCTCACCAGTGCAATAGTAGTATTTACGTGATTGAAGTGTTTGGACTCTCACCTACACATCACAGGATTTTATTATATTTAAAATGTGGTGACCACTATGTTGATGATATTTATAATACGTCAACTTGGCTAGGCTATAGTCCCACTAATCAAATACTAATCTAGGTCCAGCTGTGAAAGTATCTTGTAGATGTATTAACAGTCCATAATCAATCCACTTGAAAGAAGATTATCCTAGATAATCTGGGTGGGCCTGAGTCAATCAATTGAAAGTTCTTAAAAGCAGAAGAGCGGCTCCCCTGATACAGAAAAATTCCATCTTTGGACAGCAGTTTCTGCCTGTACCTGAGTTTCAGCCTCCCCTTAGTGTTACCCCATCCTTTGGGTTTCAAATGTGCCCAGCCAGGCCTCACAATCACATAAGCCAATCCTTTGCAATAAATGTCTTAACATACGTATCTCCTATTGATTCTGCTTCTCTAGTTAAACCCTTACTGATAAAGCCAAGAATTTTCACTTTTTCTTTTTGCAGTAAATCTAGTTGACTGTACTTAAATATTTAAGGATGAAATAGTTCCATAAATGTTCTCTTTATTATGGATGAGTTGAGTGGGGTTCATTATTCTCATGGTAAATGTGAAAATGTATTCAACACATCGCTCTATTTCACTATATCTTTCTTACCTTGACATTTCAGAAGCAAACATCAAATGTAGATTCAATGACAAATTTCTTTTGTAACTCAACCTTTTGTAACATAAAATGAAGAAGATATATATCTAGCTACTGAATACATATGAAAAAGAAGAAAACCTTCATGTCTAATTGATACAGATTGAAACATTTATATTAAAAAAGATGGATTTGTAAGTCAATTTAAGGTCTTAGATTTTAGAAATGGAACTGCAGTATGAAACCATTTCATCAAAATAGGAGCAGACATTGTGACACTCTAACGTACGTTAGCAGGAAAACTGTTCATAACTCTCCCAGACAGAATTTCTTAAAACTGTTACTTACTACTAATAGTTTTTTGCCAAGTTTCATTTCATGTTGAACTACTCTGATAATTTCTAAAACAAAAATATAGTTAAAGTCATAAAGGCCTTGAGTGCTAATCTGAAAATAAGGATCCAGAGAAAGCAGGATTTGAATATAAGCTCACATTTTACTTTAACAGAAAGTATTATTCATGACAAATTTTTCTAAGGCAAAATGAAATAGTTCTTGAAAGAAACAAAGAAGGAAGAAGGAAGAAGGAAGGAAGGAAGGAAAGGTTGGTCCACTTAAGAAATGTTTAAACAATTATTAACTTTCTTACTGGGAGCTATGTGTCTCGGTTGTAATAAGAATATGCACAAATAACCATATTTTTGAGATGTAAATACTTCAACCCCAAACTCAGTATTCTTGCTTACCCACACAGGTCAAGGCCTAGTGTAAAATAAATTAATTTTAATTATAAAGGATCAGTAACAATAGATATATTTAAGAAATTTGTTACAATTTACTTGCAATAACACATTTGTGTTTTGATATTTTTGTTTATTAGTATAAAAACTGAGTTTTGGATGAAGGCAGTTTAGCAGGACTATGGTTATAAAAATAGATTTGAATTTAGCAGTCCTTCGAACTTAAACTAAAAGTCATGGTAGAATAAAATGTCAAGTAAGTGAAAATTTATCTTTCATATATACATAAATATTTTTCATGTAAGCAAAAACAAAGATCAAGAAAAAATTAACTTAAATATCTAGGTCAACAACAATACAGATTTAAAAAGTCATTTTATTTTACTCATGCTTTCATAGAACATGACTGGCATAAGCAGAGGAAAAAAAAATTAGATGAATTTTTTACATTCTCCACACACGCATTTCAGGAAGTTACACAATAAAGACATTTCTTTCTAGGAGAAAAGAAAATATTGGAGTAATTAGACTCCTGAAAGTTATGACTTTCACATTTTAAGTCACTCTTTTTGCTCTACTATAAAACTATACGGTTTATCAGAATTTTGCCAGTTGAAAGAAGGTAAAGCTAACACTGGCGAGATCCAGCCCTAACACACTTGGCAGCAAATTAGGCACAATACACAGATTTTCCTCTCGATGTGAATTAACCATGCATTAGGAGATAATGGTTCCAATGCAAAACAAATGTTTTAAGTTAAAACAGACACTATTTAAGTGGGGATTTTACTACAAGGGCATTTTTTGACGTGTATCCCAGGGAATGCCTGAACCAAAATCAGGCAGAGTACTTAAAACAACAAAATTGTGCATCCTTGGCTCAGCCACAGACTCTCTGAGTTGGGGGCTGAATCATGTCCCCAGAAAGGTACATCAGGAGCCAACCCCTAGACCTGTGGGTGTGGACCTTTGCAAAGAGGATCTCCTTAAGTTGTTACTGCAGTAAAGGTATGGCCTACCTGAATTAGGTTGGCCTTTAAACCGATTACTGGCATCTTTTATAGGCAGAATGAAATTTGGACAGACAGAGAACCACGACAACAGCCACAAGCTGGAAGTCAATCAGTGGAACCCAGAAGAGAAAGAAGAGGCTGCCCTTGCATTGCCACATGACAGAAAAGCCAAGGAACCCCAAGGATTGCCATGTAGCACAAGACACCAACTCAACTCTAGGAGGAAGCAAGCCTTCTGGCCTCTGAAACCATGAGCCAATAAATTCCTGTTAGTGAGACCACTCATTGTATGATATTTGTTTTAGCAGCCAAGAAACTAAAACACTCTGGGGGCCCAGACATCTGTATTTATTAACAAGTACCCCTGGGGATATTTACACATATTAAAGTTTTAAAATTCACTAGTCCCAACTATTCGGGATTTCTTTTGACTCTTTGTTTAAGCACAAATATTTCATTATCTGTTTCATGCTTCTTACTTAGTAGCCAGAAAAAAAGTTTCTGATTATGTCAGTCAGCAGTGATAGTTAGTAGTGGTATTTTTTCCCTCAAGAAAAACAGTAAACAAAAACTTTCAACAGGTAAAGATTCTGCACCTAAATTGTCAAAGGCGCACCATAGTAATTTCTTTAAAGCTTTCAAAATGTAAATATAATAAAAATGTTCAAAATGATTTGTAAACTATCATCTGATCAAGATTATCCAGTGTATTAAGAACTGCTGTTCGGCATTGTTGCTGAATTCTCAGAAAGGCCCCTTATGGTCTTCTTTCACAAACAGCGAGCATCTCAGCAGGCAGTCCAGAGCTCTCACCAAATGATGTACTGCCTACTAAGCTGCGCAAAATTACCAAAGCAATGTGCATTAAAAAAAAAAAAAAAGAACTACAACAAAAAAGCTCAGTTTCGACTCCAACCACAAAAGGAGTCTCAAGATCTACCCCCAATATGTAAGATGAATATGTCATGCTGACTTTCCTTAGAGAAAGTCTAACATCAAATATACATATTAGTATCTGCTTGAAATCAAGTTTATATTGATAATAGAAAGCATGATACATTTCAATGTGTTTGCTACTGGTATATACGAACGTGTTTATGTTCATAAGATCTCTATGGACAATAACAATTGTACCGGTGAATAATATAAATTAGAAATTAAAGAGGTAGGTGAACTATCATCTGAAGATGATCCCAAAACAACATGCTGATTAATATGCTTGAGTCCCAAAAGAATGGTTTAACTAGACAAAGAGTCCCAACACCATTGTAACTGCCTCAAGAACAAGGTTTTCCTGGTCTTTCATGATGTTTCCAGCCTTCCAAATCCTAACTGCTGATACTGTGACATTCCATTCTGAGAAATAGTTAATGAAGTAAAATGTAAAGAAGTAATACTGGAGACCAAAGGGCGATGCTGCAGACAGCTGGGCTCTTCAAAGATCTGTCCTCTTCTATAGACAAAAGCACATTAGAGCTGGACAGGAACTCAGGTTCATCTAATCCAATGCTCTGATTTTACCACTGGAGAAACAGGCCCATTTTTCCATTGGCTTACACAGCACTAAAATTCTGAAGAGATGCTATAAATCCAAAAGGTATTCATGGTGAACTCACCTATTAGCCCACGAAGTAGATGCTATACTTCTAGCTCTTATGGCCCTACTTAGTCCACGACCCCATCCCTGTGGGCTGTTTTATAAAGTGTGCCAGTGGTTACAAAGAGAAGCTGTCCAGAGACCCTGGGCACTGAGGACAGACCATCAGTAAGAGAAAAATAATTTGAAATCCCAGACCTGCCTTATTAAAGTCTGCCCTGGGCTCACACCATGGCTTAAACTTCCCTTATTAGTAAGAGCAATACCACTGAGTATATTCCAAACTCCAGCCCTACATTTCAGGCAACAATCCTGTTGTGCCCAACACATCTGAACTGTAAAGCCAAGACCTACTTACTGTCGGATTGAACTTTTCAAAAATTGTCACTCACTCATTGCATGAATCAAAAAGTCAACCTACTTCCTGGGCGGGCCGCGGTGGCTCAGCGGGCAAAGTGCTTGCCTGCTATGCCGGAGGACCTCGGTTCGATTCCCGGCCCCAGCCCATGTAACAAAAACGGAGAAACAAAATACAATAAAACAAGAAAATGTTTAAAAGATGTTTCCCTTTCTTCCTCCCTTCCTTCCTTCTATCCTTCCTTCCTTCTCTCTGTCTTTCCTTTAAAAAAAAAAAAAAAAAAAAAAAAAAAAAGTCAACCTACTTCCTGATGGCCTTATTTATCTAAGACTTTTAAGTTCCACCTTAAAAGGGCAGTGCAGTTGCAAGAGATTTTATTTTTTTCTACTTTCCAGATTTTCTAAGATGCTTTCATTTCTTTTGGTAAATAAAACAATGAAGCTATGTTTTATATTAAAAAGATATGAGTCTAGAAAAGTGAAAGGACACACAGAGTTCCTTCAACTATGAAATGACAAAACTTGAATGAGGTGGCTGTGTGGCACAGCGGAACAGCAATCTCAGGAATCTCTAAGATTTTTGGATCCCAGCTCCACCACTAACCCTGAGCAGGGTTTTTTACCTGGAACTTGCTTTCTTTATGTGTAAAAAGGGAAAAAATAATACCTACCTCACAGGATGCTGTGAGAATAAAAGGATACACAATGCCTGGCACATGGTAGGTGTCCAATAAATGCTAGCCCCTTCCCCCACTATACTCAGTGGGCATTCTGGAGTGAAAAGGATCACCATGGCCCGCACCAGCCACCCCCTCACTCCATTTCCCTTTTAGATTTGCAAGGGTGCTTTGCAGCCTCAATTTTGCACTATTGCTCTAAAGAGTTACCATTGTGCTTAGAAAAATTTCTACATTTTAATTTTCTTTCCTTCAAAACTGTACATGACTTTTTTTAAAAAACTGTCTTCCTAAAAATAATAATGCACTTTTCCTAAAGCACAACACGCCATGTATAAAAACAATTCTGAAAAATGTGACTGAATCAGTTTGTACATTATTTGTTAAAGTGCACCAAAGTAAATTTCAATGAACTTTAAAATGTCACTAACCCCCTTGGGTTATTTTCTTATATAAAACTAAATATTTATCTATTGAGATGTATGAGGTTTTGGCTCCAATATGATGGCAAAAAGCAGCAGTTTCTGCCAGGAAAAAAAAAAAAGAATTGATAAATTCAACTAAGCATACTTTAGCAGCATAAAAACACCTACAATTAATTCAATGCAACTGCAGGTTCAACAAAACACAATCCTGATTCCTACTACAAAAGTAAAATCAATCAAACAAACAAACAAAATCCATCTTCCTACCCTAAAACAAGGATCTCTTTTGAATCCTGGAGGTAACATTTGTAGTCATTCTCCTATTGTGTATCCTTGGTAACAGAATTATAACTAATCACCATTCTTTTTTTCACACACTAATTACCATTCTTTTTTCACACTGTACACACACATACCAACCCTATAAAAAGAAAATTCAAAGTCAGATAACGGCCGTCAGCCAAAATATCAAACAGTCCAAATATTTACACCACCGTCCGATGTTCCCCACACACGTAGACAGCACTGGGGCGTATTCGTCGCTTCGTGTGACCCGGAAGCCGTGGTAAAAACTTGAAGGATTTAGGCATCATGTCCAGGCAGGCATCATGGAATTTCTTAATTCTCCAGTAGTAAATCAGTGGGTTCAACGCAGACTTGAGGTAGCAGAGCCAGAGTAGCCAGGTGCTAATCTCAAAAAAATTGTGCTTATAGTAAAAGTGCTGATTGAATGTTGCCACAAGGCTGTACGTGGTGAACGGGGCCCAGCAGACAATAAAGACAGCAAAGAGAATCAAAATGGTGGTGAAGGCACGTGTTTTAAAGCCCATGTCAATGCTCATCTGGAAGGGTCTCTGGAGACTCATGAGACCCAGCTTGCTGGCCTGGCTGAGGCATATACCCTCAGGGTAGCTATGGATCCTCAAGGCATTGTGCCGAAGGGTGTTAAGGATGCCCATAAAGGAATACAGTATCACCAGGAAGGGTATAAAGAAAGAAATGAGAGAAATCAAGATCACGTAAGCCTGGTAACCGGGGTTGGTCGTGTACCCAAATACACACTGGGGGGCTCGGGAAGGTATCTGTAGGTCAGGGTTTCCTACAGCCAAAGGAAAAGCTACACAAAAGGAAGTGGCCCAAGAAACAGCAATCAGAACCTTAGCCCGGTAGGGATTAAGCTTATCCTGCCTCTGGACTATAATAAGGAACCTGTCAATACTAATGATAAGCAGAATAGCCACTCCCTCTATCACAAACAGCCAGAAAAACATAGCAGATATCCTACAGAAGAATTTCCCAAAAATCCACCTTGTAGTAAGAATAGTGACCAGGGCAAAAGGCATGTTCAGCACTGCAAGCAACATGTCTGCAAAGGCCAGGCTGGCAAGGAGGATGTTAATTGCAGATCGCATGGCGGCTTTTTGGTAAACCATAAGGCAAACAACCAAGTTCCCAAGAAAAGACACAAACAGAATAAATATCATTATAACAGAAAGGATGATCTGGAGAGGCAAGTTTAGGCTCTTAAAATCTGCTGGTGTTGAGGGTACAACTGTGCTATTCACTGCCAAGGAACTCATCCCAGTGGGTGTCATGGTTTCAAAAGTGTATTTAAGAAGTGGATTGATGTCCAGATGTTGGACTAGTGGAGGGACCGTAATATTCATGTAGGTATTTTCATAGACTACAAATGTCACGTTGGATGCCCCGGGATGGGACGCAGTCAACACTGCCGAGACGACCATGGTTTCAGTAGGATGGAAGGTGCAGGTAGAGCTGTGGGCATCCTTCAAGCATTTCAACACAGAGCAGCCGTATCATGTTCCCTCGACGGGCTGGGAAACACACTCTGGAAAACGGACAAAGCGTTCCATCTTCCTAAGGAGTCCTTTTGCCTGAGAACAAGCCCAAAACACAAAAAGGACATGAGAAATGAGCGTCGCAAATAATATTTGATCTCTTAACTTTCATCACCAAGGACCAAGGTTTGCTCTTTCTAATCCTTTCAAAATATAGTCTCTAGCCCGGTAAACCCAACATGTTACTTTTCGTTTTGTTTTGCTTTGTTTTAGTCAGCATTGATGAAAATTTTATAACATTCATACATGAAATAAAAGTGAAAAGAATTGCAAAATGTATTTCCATCCCAAAGGTAAAAACTTGGTTGTAATATTTATATTTGTTTTTTCTTTTCAGTGGCATAATGGTCTTTCTATAGTCACTATTAAAATCCCACACTTAATATCTGCTTCCCTTGAGAGGACTACTTTTTTTGTTTCTAAAGAGCTTTGATGCAAGCTGATATTCCATTTTTATATTAACTTGAAACTGGTTGGTAAAGAACCCTGAACTCACAGTTTATTTTTTAACACAAGATAATTACATTGTTTTAATTCTAACATTCTTTTAAGTAGGTACCAGGTTATTTTCAATAAAAGTCTGAGCTATTTTCCTGACTTTGCTCGTTCTTCTTTAAGAATTTTCTTCTCAGAACTCCCATCAACCATACCAGAGAGGTCATTCAGGAGAAGAAAAATTACAAGTAGTCTTGATCATATTTTCAAGATCTCTTTCCTTGTCTTTTTCTAAATCCCTTTTCTCTTTACATATTCTCTTTTCTCTTCTAAACCTATTCACTTCCATGCTTTCTTTTCTGATATATATACTTCTATCTCCTTAATGTTTTCTCCCTTAAAACCTACCTTACCTTGTATTACCAAGATTGACAGAAGATGCCGAACAAATAATAAAGATAGGAATGGTAAGGGAGCTGCTGGAAAAATATTCAGGTATAAAGAATCTATTCCAGAAAACTTAAAAAGATATTTAGTTACCTCGCTGCAAAAAGTTTATCCCCTTTCCTCACCCTTACAACCCTCATCTTTTTACAGATATCTGTAACGCTAGAGTTACCTGGAAGGAGCTTTCGTAATCTACTTGTTTACTACATACTTTTGAGGTATGGATTCCTGCTTCTGTATGTCTTTAGGAAGAAGTAACTCCTTTAGTTAGAAAGATCTATTGTCCAGAGTCATCTTAATGAATAAGAATACTGATTTCTTTGTTCAAAATATCAACTTTCCTGCTTGCTGTCACGGTTAGAGCTCAATTTCTTTCTACCTGCTGGATTTTAGCTATCTTCAAACAGCCACTTTAAAATGCAAAGCTCTCCTAGATAAAACGCCACACTAAGCTAGTGGATCCCAAAGTTTAGTAACCACAAAGGAGTCAGGGGAGGGAGTAGTGGTACTTCGAAGGTTTTACTCCACAGTCACTATTGATCTCTTTAGAACTACCCTAAGTACATGTACAATTAAAAGTAAAGATTGTGCTTGCTGGACTTCCGGGTCAAGATGGCAGCTTAACAACATGCACATTTTAGTTCGCCCTCCAGAACAACTACTAAATAACCAGAAATAGTACAGAACAGCTCCTGGGGCCATGTCAGTGACAGACACACAGCGTACCCCAGTCTGGACCAGCTGGACCGGCTGCGAGCACCCCCCAAAACTGTGAGTTCCCAAAGCTGCGGAGGCCAGCGCCCCTCCCCCACAGGCCGCTTCCCAGAGGGGAAAGGAAAGGACTTTACCAGCAGCAGGGACTGGGCACAATCAAACGCCAATTCTGGAACTAATTAACAAATTCTGACTACTAAAAATAGGCCCCCAGCTTAGGTGAACCTGATCAAAGCAGAGGTTGCTCATTTTTGCCCCGTGCCAAATGGGCAGGACTGACAGAAAAAGGGGGGAAAAAAAAAAAGAAGGAAACAGAGGTTTTTGTGGCTGTGTATCTACAAAGGCTTGACGGCCTCTGGATATAGCGGCAGGCCTTGTCAGGCTGCAACTGCCCCAGGCATAGGCAGAAGTGAGCTCTTTTGGGGGCTTGTCTGGAGCCTGTGCCTTCCCCAGGGGAGGGGTGAAGCCCAACTCAGGTGGAATCCCTCCATCAAGGAATTCAGACCCCAGGGCTTGGTAATTTGAAGCCATTAAAACCAACCTACAACCTCTCCTCTGTCTCCACCACGCCCCCAGCAGGGAGAGTCTGCCAAAGTTAAAGGTACCACATCATCTTATGCTGGTGGGACCTGCAGTCAGACAAGTGCCACACACAGGGCAGGATAAGAAAAATAGAGTCCAGAGACTTCACAGGAAAGTCTTTCAACCTGCTGGGTCTCACCCTCAGGGAAAACCAACATGGGTGGCTCTTTCCTCCTGATAGCAGGCCAGTTTGGTCTGGGAAAATCTAGCTGGGGTATATAATATCTAAGTAGACCCTCCTAAGTGTGTGTGTGGGGGGAAGGCATCACACAAGCAGGGCAAGAAACAAGAAAACAAGAACTGAAAAATTCTCTGTTAAACAAAACTTAAGCTAAAGGTCCAGATAAAGCTGAATGGAATGTCAAAGAACAGATAGACAACAAATTCATCCAGCAAGAAAACCCTAGATAAAAGAAGTGAAAGCAATCTCCAGAATAAACTAATTAAGGTAATTAAATGCCCAGAGGCCAGCAAAAATTAACAAATCACACCAGGAAAATTGAAGATATGGCCCAGTCAAAGGAACAAACCAACAATTCAAATGACATACAGGAGCTGAAACAATTAATTCAGAATGTATGAACAGACATGGAAAACCTCATCAAAAACCAAATCAATGAATTGAGGGAGGATATAAAGAAGGCAAGGAAAGAACAAAATGAAGAAACTGAAAGTCTGAAAAAACAAATCACAGAAACTTATGGGAATGAAAGACACCATAGAAGAGATAAAAAAAAACGATGGAAACCCACAATGGTAGATTTGTAGAGAGACAGAACATAGGATTTCAAAACTGGAGGACGGAACATCTGAAATACTACAAGAAACAGAAACTATAGGGGAAAAAATGGAAAAATATGAGCAGGGACTCAGGGAATTGAAAGACAATATGAAGTGCACGAATATACGTGTTGTGGGCGTCCCCCCACAACAGAAAGGAAGGAGAAAAGAAGGGAAAAGGAGGAGAACTAATGGAGGAAATTATCACTGAAAATTTCCCAACTCTTATGAAAGACATAAAATTACAGATCCAAGAAGTGCAGTGTACCCCAAAGAGAATAGATCCAAATAGACATACTCCAAGACATTTAATAATCAGAATGTCAGAGGTCAAAGAGAAAAGAGAGGATCTTGGAAGCAGCAAGAGAAAAGCAAGCCATCACATACAAGGAGAGCCCAATAAGACTATGTGTAGATCTCTCAGCAGAAACCCTGGAGGCGAGAAGACAGTGGGATAATATATTTAAATTATTAAAAGAGAAAAACTGCCAACCAAGAATTCTATATCCAGCAAAACCATCCTTCAAAAATGAGGGAGAAATTAAAACATTTTCAAACAAAAAATCACTGAGAGAATTTGTGACCAAGAGACCAGCTCTGCAAGAAATACTAAAGGGAACACTAGACACAGATACGAAGACAGAAGAGAGAGGTGTGGAGAAGAGCGTAGAAAGGAAGACTATGAGTAAAGGTAAAAAGAAGGAAAATTAGATATGACATATAAAACCCAGAAGGCAAAATAGTAGAAGAAAGTACTACCCATGCAATAATAACACTGAATGTTAACGGGTTAAACTCTGCAATCAAAAGACATAGTCTGGCAGAATGGATTAAAAAACAGGACCCATCTATATGCTGTCTCTACTCAAAGGACACAAGGCCAAGGACACAAATGGACATTTACACACCAATGTTTATAGCAGCATTATTAACAATTACCAAGAGATGGAAACAGCCAAAATGTCCATCAACAGACAGTTGAATAAACAAACTTTGACATTTACATAAGATGGAATATTATGCAGCTGTAAGACAATAAAGTTATGAAGTATGTAACAACATGAATGGACCTTGGGGACATTATGCTGAGTGTGATTAGCCAGAAACAAAAGAACAAATACTGTATGGTCTCACGGATATGAACTGACATTAGTGAATAAACTGGGAATATTTCCTTGGTAACAGAGACCATCAGGAGATAGAAATAGGGTGAGATATTGGGTAATTGGAGCTGAAGGGATACAGATTGTGCAACAGGACTGAATATAAAAACTCAGAAATGGACAGCACAATACTACCTAACTATAATGTAATTATGTTAAAAACTGAATGAAGCTGCATGTGAGAATGATAGAGGGAGGAGGGCTGGGGACATAAATGAAATCAGAAAGAAAGATAGATGGTAAAGATCGAGATGGTATAATCTAGGAATGCCTAGAGTGTATAATAGTGAAATGTACAATGTACAAATTTTAAAAAATGATTTTGCATAAGGAAGAACAAAGGAATGTCTTTATTGCAGGGTGCTGAAAATAGATGATAATTAATACTTTAAAACGTCACCTTATGTGTGAGACTAAAGCAAAAACTGTTTATTTGTTACAAAATTTATATTTTGACTAGAACATTTCCTAATATAACTCATGTAGATAGTTTGATTGAATGTCATAAGTACTTGGAATCTCAGGTAGGACATGAGATTTTCTTGGTTTGTCCAGAGTGATGCCCCAATGAATCCCAGAGGGATTTGATCAGTGACTGGAAAAGTATTTGCAAGCCCTCTTCAGGGAATGGTGAGAGTGGGGAGAAATTCAACTTCCCCAAGTTGAATTCTTGATATTCTCACAAGCAGTGTGGACAACCAAAGCTATAGGCTGAGCCCCCAGTCTTGGGGGTTGTTCATATGAAACTTAACCCCACAAAGGATAGGTCAAGTCTACTTAAAATTTAGGCCTAAGAGTCACCCCCAAGAGAGCCTCTTTCGTTGCTCAGATGTGGCCTCTCTCTCCAGTCAACATGACGAGCAGTCTCACCACCCTACCCCTCTCTGCGTGGGACATGACTCCCAGGGGTGTGGACCCTCCTGGTAACGTGGGACAGAGATCCTGGAATGAGCTGAGACTCAGCATCAAGGAACTGAGAAAACCCTAGAATGAGCTGAGAATTAACATCAAGGGATTGAGAGAACCTTCTCAGCCAGAGGGGGAAGAGTGAAATGAGACTAAGTGTGAATGGCTGAGAGATTCCAAACAGAGTTGAGAGGTTATCCTGGAGGTTATTCTTATGCATTAAGTAGATATCACCTTGTTGTTCAAGATGTAGCAGAGAGGCTGAAGGGAACTGCCTGAAAATGTAGAGCTGTGTTCCAGTAGCCATGTTTCTTGATGATGACTGAACAATGATAGAGCTTTCACAATGAGACTCTGTGAATGTGAAATCCTCGTGTCTGATGCTCCTTTTAGCTACTATATCAACAGAAGAGTAGAACATATGGAATAAAAATAAATAATAGGGGGAACAAATGTTAAAATAAATTTAGTTTGAAATGCTAGTGGTGAATGAAAGCGAGGGGTAAGGGGTATGGTATGTATAATCTTTTTTTTTCTCTGTTATCGTTTTATTTCTTTTTCTGTTGTGTTTTTATTTCTTTTTCTAAATCGATGCAAATGTTCTAAGAAATGATGAATATGCAACTATGTGTGGATATTAAGAATTACTGATTGTATATGTAGAATGGAATGATATCTTAATGTTTTGTTTGTTAATTTTTTTAATTAATAAAAAAAGTTAAAAAAAAGATTGTGCTTGCCAAAAAAATCAGCCTCAATATAAGTCTACCTCTAGAGAAAAATTATAAATATACAACTGTGTACATTAAACCTAATGTAACAGTTATAATTGTGCTTCACCAAGTAAAGAAGCATATATCCACCCTGAAGCAAGACAAAACACTTACCTTTCTTTAATATGCTTGAGGAAGGAAAACATAAAATGGAATGCAGCCAAAATAAAACGATAACTTAAAAGATATTTTTAGTTTGTTATGCATGCATGCATGTGGATAATATTTCTGCCGTCAAAGACTCCTGTTATTACAAAAACTCTAATTGAATTAATTTAGTTATTGATTCATCAGATAAGAATCTACTATGTTAAGAATCTACTATGTGCCAAACACTAGAAAGACAAGTGATTTTAAAAAGTTCCTAGATTTCTGATTAAACAGGAACTGACTAGACATGACAGACTAGACATTTCATCCCAAAATCACATTTTAAATGATAGTGAAGGGATTGCCTAACAAAACGTTTAAACCCAAAAAGGACAAGAGGTATGACTGAAAGACACATCAGTAGATAAGGGATTTTTACAAAAGCTTTTAAAAAGAAAATCAAAGCTGTCAGCAGTATTGTAACTGACTTCAAAGAGCAGAAGAGAGAACTCTAGTCTCAATGTTTCCAGGGGAATATTCTGAGAAGCTGAAATCCCCCATAGTCTCTCTAGATTGGGAGATATCAGTACCCCAGAAGGTGTGGGTATTGCTGAAAACTGGAAAAGTGACTGAAAAATCTATATACAGAGCCACTGGAACCTCCCCTTCCCCAGATCTCCTTTCACATGAAAGTACACACTGCCCTTTCAGTAGCCTAATTCTGCAGTGCCGTGGTACCTAATAGTAACCAAACTTGAAAATATCAGGGCAGAGCTGAAAACAGGAAGAATGAGTAGCTGTCTGCATACTCAACATGAGAACTATTCTCCTTTTCCTTGCAGTCCCCAGAAGACTGAAGGGCTAGTCTTTTCCAGTAATTAAATAGCTATCAAGGGAAAAAACCCCTGATACTTACATTTCACAATGCCCCAAGAAATATGCCAACTTGGTGACCAGTCACCTTGGACTGAAGCCCACCTAATGCAAAGCCCAGTCCATGTACACAGAGTTTCTAATCAGCTTCTCGGTGCCTGTTACATATAAATGGTCAATTTCCCTACTATATTAAGAGTCTACAATGGGATTACACAAAAGCTGTTTTGTAGTTAAGCATTAAAGAAGAGAGCTGGAATTTATGACATTAGGGAACATCAGATGCATGGACATAATACCTTTGCCCCAGTATCCATCTGTAGAGTGCTCTTCATTTATTGTACTCCTGGCTGGCTCACCAGAATGTAAATATTCTCTGGCCTTCTTCCTGCTGTTACTGAGAAGTACAATAACCAAAGCAGTGCTTTTGCATTCTCATAGTAACTACATCAAAAGAATATTTCCTCTCAAGATTTCTCATGAAATACTATTATGACCTGAAGTTTCTCTGAATTTCAAATAAGATTAAATAAAAGTTTTATGCTTCAAATTTACATTTTCACAGGAACTGGACAGTGGCAGCATAACAAGAGACAATCAGTTTACGTTGGTGATATTTATTCAACAGTCTAATTAATTCTCATTTAGAGCAGTCTTTAGTTGACATTTATTGGAAACTTTTAGAACATTTTCCAGGGAGGAAAAATGTTAACTTGCATGTGAATATATGAACATCTATGTGTGTGTGCACTCACGTATACACATATACCATGTGATGTACACATATAAAACTCCTGATACTTTATGTGTGTGTATATATATATATATGGGTATATACATACATATACATATATATATACATACATACACACATTTATATGGCAGAAGTGGTTGAATTTATGATTCTCTTCATATACCAGGTACAAAAACAATGTTGGGGCTATTAAGTTACTGATACAAGTACAGAGATTTATGCTTGGGTAAGGCCAGAATGTCACAGTAACTGGGACTTCAGTGGCAGCAAAGGTCAGCGGAGGTCACTGTATTCTCTTAGTCTGCTTCACTTAGTCTTATCTACCACTATAGTGAGTTAGATACTTGCTTTATTCTGCAAAGGTTATATTCTCCTAGAAGGCAAAAATTGATTTTATTAATTTCATAGTTCCCCAAAAACTCATACTTTGTACACAGCCCAAGACAGATTTAGTAAGTTAAATTCATTTACATTATGTATTATGAGAGCACTACATCTTTTCTTTACTCATTTTAATATTTATATTATATATGAACATAATTTTTAAAATAATCAGATGAGTTCTGAAATGATAAACAATAAAACCCCATGCCACCTTTCACCACACTATCACTGTAATTAAATTATTTTAATTTTTTGAAGTACTTTATCTTTTTTATTTCTAAATAAGATAAAGAAGTGGCTATCTCATGATTTTTCAGTTTTATAAATTAACTCCTGGCTTCCTGTTGGAAAAGATACTACCAAAGTATCTTCCAGTTTATTTGTCTTTCCTTTTTTACTACCAATATCTTTATTTGAAAATTTTGAATTAAAGCAGAAGTTAGTGTACACATTAATGTGCTTATGTAAATATTATTCACTGATAAGCCAGGAGTTTAATATTTTCCTTTCTTGTACAAATCCAAGGTTTCCTAGAATTAACAATTTACTAATTTTTTATTTTCAGTTTTTTTTTATATAACTACAAATAATTTTTCCACCTGACCCATCAGACAGATTTTATATCTCGGCAGTATTATATTTTGAAAAGCTAAATTTATCAACTATATATTTTATCTTGGAGTCATACCTTTTATCTTTCTGTCCCTCCCAGACTGGCTACTTTCTAGGTTTGTTGCACTGATGCCAACATAGAACATCCCTTTACTACCGTCCTGGAAATCCTCCTTTCTACTGTCCTAATTGTTTGTTTGTTTGGGTTTAGAATTCTCAGCCAAAAGTAATTTGAGAAAAGGTATCACACCTATACTTATATTCTTTGCCTGTAATTAGGTTCTTACTATATACCTAGATATATGAATTAGAAAAGGGGGGAGGTGGCTATCTTAGTTTCCCAGGCTGTCATAGCAAAATACCCTAAACTGGGTAGCTTAAAAAAAATAGAGATTTATTGTCTCACAGTTCTGGAGCCTAGAAATCTGAAATCTGTTGGAAAAAACCCAGCCTTCTGCTCTCAATCCTTGGGCTTCACACTCTGACTCAGTAGTCACATGGCATTCTCCCCTGTGCCTGTTAATCTGTCAATTCTCCCCTTTTTATAAGGACAACAGTCACACTCATCAAGCCTGGCCTAATCTTAATTGATTATACTTTTATTAAAGATCCTCTCCCCCAAGTAAGGTCACAGTCACAGCACTCAGGGTTAGGACTTTAATACATCATCTTTCGGTGGACACAATTCAACCCATAACAGTAGACAAAGGACACACCAGAGTAGATGAAAATATACCCCAAATATACTCCTGACTTCTGTTATGAGGAGGGTAGAACTAGAAATAAGGAATTTCATCTCAGAAGCAGCCTAAATTTCAACTCCATTATATAAGAACTAAAGGAAAGAAAAACAATCATTTTGATTGGGCAACCTGATTTATAGTTAAAGAATAGTCCACAAATAAATTTTTATCACTATAGACTGTCTAGGTTATTTTTTCTGGAATCCATTTATTCTTTGGTAATTGTAAATAGAGTAAAAGGACGCTAACCAAAAGACAATATGTAACAATGCAGGGGAGTGGAATGAGTAGGGTGGGGGGAAGATTTTATTTAAAGCTAATTTTATAAAGAGAAAATCACCCTTACTTCAAAATCTCTTTTATTTTCAAGGTGTATCTAACTTAAAACCTAGAGGCAATGATGCTAAAAGAAAAAAAATGCTGTGTACACATTTTAGGTATGAACCATAAACAGTGTTCTATTTATAATACTGTTCCATTCCTAATATATTTCTAATTCCAACCAGAATATTCACCACAAAAAAAAAAAAAAAGGAATTTTCTCACATAATGTTCAAAGGAACATTTAGTCCTTCCATGGACATTTTTAAAATTAGATTATTAAGCATGAGGGTTTATTTGTACTTTTTCCAAAAAGTACTAAGGAGAATTAAACTAAATATCATCAAGGACTTTCTTTCAGAGAAGGATACCCTAAGTGACTTCTGATGAGAATTAAACTGAAACTCAAGTGGCAAGGAAGGTCAGCATTTAATAGAACAGTCAATTAATTATAATTAAAAACTAGGAAATTGTATTTTTTTTTAAAGTGGCTAATAGAAGACCAACCTTCTGGAAACTTTCCAGAAATGCAAAAAGCAAAAGAGATAACGGGCCCCAACGGTGATGGGTTTTGTTCACATTCCCTTTGTTTCCTATTTCTATTTTTTATTCTTTGGCTCACACATATCAGGCCATTCACTGTTCTGCTGAGAATCCAAACCTTTACCTGCCTGAAAACTCTTACTGCGGAAAATGCAGACCAATTTAATTGCTTGGGCCTTTCTGAAGCAGTCACAGACACACTACTTATCTGCCATTGACATTTTTCATAATGGTGTTTGACTGCAGAGTCAACATTTGATAGGAATTACCAAGTCTTATTAAATAATAAACCCCAAATCTTAAAACAAATCATAAGCCTGCCCAAACAACTTCACCATAACTGCTATGGTAAAGCCTGAAAGATCACCTTTTATCACCTATAAATTCTATGCATAGAGCAAGAGTGAAAATAAGTTTTGGTTTTGATTTTTTTTTTCACTTACATAGGCATTTAGATTGAAATTCATACCAATTGCTTTATATAAAGTAGCCTGATTCTGACATAAGTTTTAAAAATTCGGTTCGTGGTCTTCTCATGCCATAGACAACTTACTCAATATGCAATTTGTATATTGCATATACAGATACATGCAAATCTGTTTCTAAGACCCAAACCTTACTTCTGAATTCCAGTCTCAGGTAAGCAACGGTTTATTTAGCAACTCCACTTAGATATATCAAAGGCACTTCAAATTCAGCATAATTTATATTTAACTCATTTAATTTAACTCATTATTCACCTCTGCCCCTTGCCTCCACAATGGCCAACGTATTCCACCACCAGCATCACATGCTCAGTGACTGGACCACCAACCATCTGTTATGCAAGACAGAAACCTCTTCTCCTAGACATAACTCATTCCATCGCCAAGAACTGACCATTTTAACTCTTAAATATCGCTCCTGTAGGCCACTTTTCTCTAACCCTTCTGCGTCATCTTGGTCCAAATTACCAACAACTCTCAGAGGACAGGAATTTTGAGTTATTCACAACTGTACTCCCAACACCTAAAACTGTGCCTGGCATTAGTAGGTGCTCAACAAATATTTGCTAAATGATAACTAGCCTCTCCTACCTGTCCACTAGCCCCATTCCCCTTTACCTTAGTAATTCTCTTCCTTCCTGTTATACTCCTGACCAAGCCACCTCCTCCCTATTCTACTGTCTTATTTCAACATGTATGCCCCTCATCCGCAGTCATTCCACAGTTCTCCGAGTCCTTGATTCATGCCCATCCCCTATCCCATCCTGACTAGCAAGTGATCCCCAAGAAAGCACAGACATAACATTTTTTCACTCAGCACCATATCCTTTTTATGTCAATGATTGTTTATTGAAATACAATCATCTAAAGTGTATAATCAGTGGTTCACAATATCATCATAAAGTTGTGCATTCATCATTACAGTCGATTTTTAACATTTCCATTACTCCAAAAACAATAAAAATAAAAAGTAAAAAAGAACACAAAGCATCCCATAACTCCCATATCCCCTATTGTTAATATTTTTGTCTTTTTTTTTCTTACACATCTGTTCATACACTGGAAAAAGGGAGTATCAGTCACAAGGTTTTCACAATCACATGTTCACACCTTAAGGACTACAGATATCCAATCATCTTCAAGAATCAGTGCTATTGGGTTACAGTTCAACAGTTTCAGGTATTTCCCTCTAGGTACTCCAATACACTAAAAACTGAAAAAAGAGTATCTGTATATCGCATAAGAATAATCTCCAGAATGACCTTTCAGCTCTATTGGAAATCTCTCAGCCACTGAAACTATTTATTTTTCGCCGTTTGGTCAAGACGTCTTTCTCATTCCCAGGATGCCAAGACCAAGGTCATCCCCAGGAGTCATGTCCACACTGCCAGGGAGATCTACACCCCTGAGAGTCATGTTCCATGTAGTGGGGAGGGTAGTGAGTTCACCTGTAGAGCTGGCTTAGAGAGAGGCCATATCTGAGCAACAAAAGAGGTTGTCTGAGGGGTGACTCTCAGGCATAATCATAAGTAGGCTTAGCTTCTCTTTTACAGGAATAATTTTCATAAGGGAAATCTCTAAGATCAAGGGCCTGTACCATCAAATTGGCAGTCCCAAATGCTTACGAGAATATCAGGTCTTCCCCAGGTGGGGAAGTTTACTATTTCTACCTTTTCCCCCAGTCCCTCAAGGAGACTTTCAGTACCAAATCATTAAACCCAGTTCTGGGTCTGACATACAATATGAACTCACAGAAAACTATTGAGTCACTAATTTTAAAAATTCTATCACATTCATAATCCAAGATTTCCTTCTTTTATTTCCTGTTTATAAAACTTTTAAGAGTAACAGCATTGGCCTTAAAAATGCAAATTTCCTCATTAGCTGTTGGTCTTCGATAGATACTTCTTTATCTAAACACTTAGTGAATCATGTCTATGTGAGAAGCAAGCTGCAAAGAATAGCATAGTAATACCCAGGGAACAGATGAAATCAAGTGCCTAGTAGGATCTGACCCTCAGAGCGGTTTTCTGTCCTTTAGGTAATGAGCCAGAAAGTAAACAGAGAAATTCAATTATATTAAACCCATAGTCTAGAAATGACCTAAATAGAGGCATCAGGTTCATAGAAACTAGAGGGATATGTATATTGGATTAAAACCTGACTAGTAATAAAATAAAAGAGTATAATAAGAAATCAAAGCATTACAAAACTCATACAGACTATAAATAGAAACCAAGAAAAGAGAACAGGGTTGAGAGAAGTTGAGGAAATACTTTGGATGCTATTTCTGTGTCTCCCTTATCCACTCACCCCACCTGCCACCTGGCCCTCCAAAAGCCCCCTAGACCTTGGCTGTTTGGCCAATTGACCCCACAGTACCCACAGAGGTTCTAGCTTCTCCAAACACTTCTCAACTCAGATTACTTACCACACTGTGTGGCATGTAATCTTCCTTCCCAGTGGCTGCCCAGAGTGTTTGCTTAGCCCAAACAGAATATAAGGATCAAATGCCCTATGGTGCAAGCCTTGATCTGGGACAGATCGCAGATGGAAAGAATTTGGCAAATAAACATCTGCTCCTTCCTCTCCCTGACTGCTCACCAGACCTATGGAGAAATCTTTAAAGCCTGTCTGAAAGACACCCCAGATGAAAAAGTTGTGCCTAGATCAGTGGCATATCACCTTGTATTTGCTTTTTCCTCTCTTTCGACCTCAATTCCTTTTTTCCTCACTCTTGTGCCCTGGGACTGTACATCCCAATACAACTTACTAGGTTAGCTTTTCTCAGACTCTAGTTTCTAGAGAACCACAGCTAAAAAAAAAAAAAAAAAAAAAAAAAAAACACTGGAAAAGAAATACTCACTTAAAATGATAAGTACTACCAATCTTCTTCTGTACCCCAAATGCATTTAAATGGCCTCAACATCCATTTACTCCAACCCAAAACCTGAAAGTCGAACACCATTTCTTCTACCAGCACACCAACCCATTCATTCTATCCCCTTTATCTCCTAAATAATTATTTGACTGCTTCCCCTCAATGACTATTGTCCCAAGTTTAGGTGAGAGCCTCCTAAATGATGCCCCTTCCTCAGTCTTGCCCTTCCCTTAAAGTCTACCCACCAAACTGTAGTCAGATGATTTTTAAAAACCACAATCTTTGTTTTAAATTTTTGTTAATAAAACCAATCAACATATAATATGAACATTATTTTTTATCACATAGTTATATATTCATTATCATGATAATTTCTTAGAATATTTTACATCAATTCAGAAAAAGAAATAAAAAGAAAACAGAAAAAAATATTCATACATACCATGCCCCTTTCATTGATCACTAGCATTTTAATCTACTAAATTTATTTTAACATTTGTTCCCCCATTATTTATTTATTTTTAATCTATATGTTTTACTCATCTGTCCATAAGGTAGATAAAAGAAGCAACAGACACAAAGTTTTCACAATCACACGGTCACATTGCAAAAGCTGTATCATTGCACGATCATCTTCAAGAAACATGGTAATTGGAACACAGCTCTACATTTTCAGGCAGTTCCCTCCAGCCTCTCCGTTACGCCTGAACTAAAAAGTGATATCTATTTAATGCGTAAGAATAACCTCCAGGATAACCTCTTGACTCTGTTTGGAATCTCTCAGCCATTGACATTTTATTTTGTCTCATTTCTCTCTTCCCCCTTTTAGTCAGTCAAGAAGGTTTCAGCCAATCCCTTGGTGCTGAGTCCCAGCTCATTCTAAGATTTCTGTCCCACATTGCCAGGAAGGTCCACACCCCTGGGAGTCATGTCCCACGTAGAGAGAGGGAGGGCAGTGAGTTTGCTTGATGATGGCTGAGAGAGAGAGGCCACATTTGAGCAACAAAAGAGGTTCTCTTGGGGGGTGATTCTTAGGCCTAATTTTAAGTAGACTTAGCCTATCCTTTGCGGGGTTAAATTTCATATGAATAAACCCCAAGATTGGGGGCTCAGCCTATTACTTTGGTTGTTCCCACTGCTTGTGAGAATATCTAGAATTCTCCACTTGGGGAAGTTGAATTTTCCCCCTTTCTCACCATTCCCCTACGGGGACTTTTCAAATACTTAAAAATCACAATCTTAATCTTTTGACATTTCATGGATTCCCATCAACTACAGAAAGAAGGTGAATTTGTTTCTTCTTCTCCTTCTTCAACACTTGAGGGATCTAATATGCTCACAATTGATAAGAATACAGGAACCAAGGGGGCCTGAAAGAACGATTACCCAAAAAATGTGTATCAAGATTTCTGAAGGATATATGCATAGTTGGGAAACTCTTCCCTCCTTTCCTCTGTCCCAGATTATAATATGCCCACCTATTTGTCTTGTTTTTTTTTGACCAGC
Source organism: Tamandua tetradactyla (assembly GCF_023851605.1). Classification (NCBI taxonomy): domain Eukaryota; kingdom Metazoa; phylum Chordata; class Mammalia; order Pilosa; family Myrmecophagidae; genus Tamandua; species Tamandua tetradactyla. The sequence continues at coordinate 154,119,608 of NC_135331.1, forward strand.
ACTTCTGCTATCATCTGGTAAGGGCAGGGCCCTGTGCCAGGGAGCACAGCACTCTACCTCCCTGAAGGGACAAGTCTGATGGGCCCATGGCCCCTGCTTGTCCCTCTACCCAGAAGGCTTTCACATCTCCATTTCGGGTCACTCTTCAACTTCCTTTAGGATTGATATCAGACATCATTCTCAAGTGTACAGTTTGGACTAAGCCCCCTCTCCCTGCGCTCAAGTGCATTCTATGAGTACCTTCATGTTAGCACAGTTGACATTACCTCCCCAGGGACAAGGACACTTGTTGAACATTTTTATTAGGTCTTCAACCAAGACCCATAGGGAGGAAAGACTGATTTTACATACAACCCAGCAATCTGGGATTCCTCTGGATTAAATGCATTCTGTTAAATTTAATTACCCATCTAGTACCATACCCATCTCAGTGTGAATCCCTTTCATGAAATAACAGAGCTATCTCACACTTTTCAAGATATAAGGATAATTTTAAACTCAGAGCAAAAAAAAATACCAAAGCAAAAGCTACTAAAAAGAGCATTTCCTTTCTTCTAGTCTTCCACCTCTACTTCCCATCTCCCCATGTATATTCCAAATGCTAACAGCTCTTCAGGATGTTTCTATCTAAATGACCAATATTTAAGAATCTAGTTAAACAGCTTCATAAGACATGATTCAGCCACCTCAGGTGTTAATTAAGAAGACTGTAAAAAAAAAACATAAAGAAATGCCTTAATGTAATATTAAGTAATAAAAAAGTTGGATAAAACACCACATGGATGGTATAACACAGTTAAGCAAACACACACACACACAAACTCAAGGGAAATAATCACCCAAATTCTGAAAGTAACATGTTAATGGTGGTAGCAATATGAGTTTTCTTCTTTTCACGTTTTTATATTTAATTGGTTTTTACTATTTTTATAATATGAGAAGATAAATTGAAGCCCAAAGAATAAGTTCAATACATTTGAAAGAAAGCATAAAATCTTGCTTCATTCAAAATCTAAGATATCAAAACCTCAGTCTACAAATAATATTCTTTATAGCTGAGTGACCCAGGGAACACTGGGGTTAGTAATTGAACTTATCTTTCTGATAGACATATTTTGACAAGTACTAGTCACTTTCCTAACCTCTTTATTCATACTGCAATATGCTCATAGATGGAATCAGAGATGTAGGGCACAGCACTGAAAGATTTAGCTTCATGTATCTGCAACTATATATGTTGAAAGCTCCCAAAGGACTGCAGAAAGACCAGTTCCCAACGGCCTGCTTTCCTCAACAGGACACATGGTTGCCTCTGTGGATTCTATGTAAGAAAAAGTGGATAAAATATGCCCTCCCTTACCCATAATTCAGAAAGTATGGTCAGTATTGATAGTGAAAGTCTAGCAGTAGGGATGGAACCATGAAAATGTGTAGATTGTCCATATCTGTGCTTCCAGGAGCAGCGCATTCTCCAGGAATTGTTGAGTAAAGTCTCCACTAACTTTGTTCTTTAAAATAATAGGTGCTTTCCAAAGTCCATAAAAACTAAATTTTGCACAATGCCCCTTCCTATATTTCTGAAGTATTTGAATATATATATATATATATATATATATATATATATATATATATATATATCAAGTATTCAGAATTGGAGAAATATAGGGAAACACAATCAGATAAGATAAACAATACTGTCCTGTTAATCTGTTCATTGCCTCAGCAGTTTCTAGGATAGTTAAACCCTAAGGAAAAGCAAATATTCTCTAACTCATGTTTTTATGTTAAATGACTTCACAAATAATCAAACAATTTCAACTGGCTATATTAAAATAATTTTTAAATCAATTATGGAATCTTTTTGTTCCAACTTAACTATATCCTTTCCAGGACTCAGAATAACATCAACATTTATATTAGTATCTCAGCTAGACAGCAAACTAAGCAACAAATATATATTTTAACCCCTAGTTTCATCTACAACTAAATGTCTAGAAGCCATGGTATCCCAGAAGTAATAAACCATCTAGTGCACCCAGGTCTTGCTTTCTAAACACCAATCACCACTAAAAGGAACCAAAGCTCCTTTTAGAAAAATGGCCTACTCCAGTTCTGGGTCAGTAAAAGTATGAGATGAAGCTGATACACCCTGCTTTGCCAAAATGTGAGAAAGTGCTTAAAAACTAATGAGTACTTGAAAACTTTGTTTTTCTCTAGAAGCCTTTAGGATCTTTTCCTTATCTTTAGTGTTCTTAAACTACACAAGAATTAGTCTGCTTTAAAGTTGTTTTCATCCATTGTGCTAGGCCATCAGAACTTTTCAAACAGAAGATTCAGAATATGTGAACATCTTCACCACTCTGATATTCCTAGAACACAAGAGGAGCTTTCACTTTTTATTTGATATTTTCAACTCTTTGTTTACCCTATTGTATCTTCTGGAATTTCAAGGATTTGGATGTTAGACCAACTTGACTGAGCCTGTCTCTTAGCCTTTCTTTCAAGTATTCTGTTTCTCTTTTGACACTGTGTTTGGGGATATTTCCTTACAATCAGTCATCTTTCAAATTTCCCATTGAATTGTTTAATTTCAGCCGTCAAATGTTTAATTTGCAAGTGTTCTTTCTTATTCTTTTAATGTTTCTATTTTACTGCAGCCTGCTCTGATTTTCCAGTTGCCATCTTTTGAAGCTCTCAAGTTTTCTTTTATATTATCTCTTATTCCTCCATTTCTTCCAGGGACATCTGTTGTTTATTTTGTCCCTACTCTTTCATCATACTGTTTTTTTCTTGTCATCTACATAGGGCATATTCTGAATAGGGGACAGGGCAGCTTTTTCTCAATGGTTGCTATTGGACACATGGCTGTGATTTTCTGCTAGTCTCTCCTATGATAAGGCAGCTGGCAGGGAGCTCTGTATGAGGAGAGGTTGGAATTATCAATAGACAGGTGGTAGGTCTACAAATAACCAGAAGAGAAGGGCTTTATTTGGGGCACAGTCACTCCCTTAGCAATCCCAATTCTGCCACAGACAGTTACTTGAATCTCCTGAGAGAAGTTCTAGTTTTTAACCCAGAGGGTAAAATTCTGGGGTACTCTATTCTATAGACTAAGGTTGCAGGTGAATGAAAATAGGAGTGCATGCTATTTTTATCCACCTATTTGTTCTACCTCCTCCATTCTCTGTGCTTTGACATTGTAAATATTTCTCTTAACTGAAAATAACTATTACAGCCAATGTAAAACAGGGTGTGGTGAACTGTTTTTAAATTCTCAGTCACAAACTAATTCTTAAAGTTCACACTAAGAAATTACTAAACCATACCATCTGCTTTTATTCTTTTTCTGTTTAAAAACCTCTGTAAAATTTAATATGGACAGAATATCACTCTGTCATAAAAAGCATATTTTCTTTCTTTCTCCTTTTATAGCCTTGCCCATATTCTTGAGTCTCTCCTACAATCTTTTTACCCTTTACAGGATCTTCTATTCTGTGATTTATCTTTGAGCGGTAGCTATTTTTTACTTATGAGGATGGCAATATAACAACAAAGGCATGAATCTGTCAGATATTAAATTCAGATGAAAACAAAACCTTATAAGAAAACTGGTATTACCTGAAATGCAGCTATAAAAGGAAATCATTATAAAAATTCAACTTATAAGACAACTCTGGTATTATTTATGCTAATTCAAGGCAAAAGAAAAAATAAAACATTTTATGCAGATACTTTATGGTCGTTCTGAAAAAAAGCATAGACTCTTTCAAGCTCTACCATTATATCTGAAACATACACTATTACATACATGTAATATATAATATATATGTATTTGTATATTATATTTATTGCTTGGTAGCTTATCAACCAAAGGAGAAAATGCATGGTATTCCTCTGTTAGTTCTATGCTAGATGGGAGTATTTTCCTTCCAAGTCATTTCCTTTTCTTATTGGTCTCTTTCCTCATATCAACTCTGCATAAAATACAATTCTCATATTCTCATGAGAACATTTCTCTGCAGTTTCTCCTAAGAGTTGGCTAACAGTGAAAATCTTTAACACTCTGATATTCCTATTTATCAACAGCAGCCATCTAAATTTGTTCCAACTTCAGAGTTGACAGTTTTTATATCATTAAACCTGGGACCTATTTCTCTGACTCCTGTGTCCATCTTTTAACTCACAGCAATGCAGCCTCTATTCCTACCTCCAATCCTATTATCTTTATTAATAATAATTAACAATTAATATTGGCTTTGAATGTTTATTTTTATTTATCAAATATTTACCTAGTATTTGACACATAAGCTAGGCACCATTATTCTAAGTACTTTACAAATACTAACTCAATTAACAATTCTAGAAAATGGGCATCAGGACTGTCCTCATTTAGGGAGCTGAACTGAAGTACAAAAAGTTTCAGCAACTTGCCCAAGATCAACCAGTAAGTAGCAGAGCTAGGGTTAGAACAGAGGCAACCTGGATCCAGAGTCCATGAATCATTATCATATTAAGGGGAAAAACAAAACAAAACAGTCTTATTCCAGAATGAAAGAAATTATTTAAGATATGCTATTACACCTACATTTCTTAATCACCCACCATGCGCCAGATCTTAATATATTATTATTGCTAATCCTGACAAGCCAACACAAAGGTGGAAGTTATTTTCCCAACTTTGAAGATAAGGACACCAAAGCTCAGGAGGTGACATACCTCCATTCACACAGCTGATAGGAAATGTGGAATTGGAACCCAGGGCAGCCTGGCTCCAAAGTCCTTGCTTTTTCCCAAATGCCATGCTGCCTCTGTCATCATCCTAGAAAACAGAAAGGACTTCTATTCCATTTAATATAGCAATCTGCAATGTTAAAGATGCTGCCTCTAGATCTGGTCCACACCTCTGGTCTAATACCTTGAGGATTTTATTTTTAGGCCAGCCTTCCCCAAAGGCTTCAATTTTTCATGAGAACACCATTCCCTGAGGGCCAAAAGCAGCATAAGAGCAGACATTGTATTTTATGCAGAGTTGATAAATTTTTTAAAAAAACTAAAAATAGTAAGGCACTGGCTAAAACAAAGACATTTCTGTGAGTAAAATTATACTTCCACAATTAAAAGAGTCCAAGTTTGCCTAACATGATAGGGAAAATTCCACTATCACCCAGCCTTGGACACTATTTTCACAATGCTGACTAAAAATGAAACTGGATGATTCCTTCAAATCTAAACATTTGGTTATAACTGGATACATTATATGAATGGAGAATGCTTTAGAATTTTAAATTTTTTCTGTACATGAGTTAGAACTGTGAGGTCAGTCCCAAACTGCCTTACTCTTAAACTCGTCCAAGATGCAAAATAGTAAGGCATTCAGCATTTATACGATGCTTCCAGAAATGTGTTTAATTTACTTCATGTTAGGAAGGGAAGACATACAGATTCTGCCTTTATATTTGTGGTGAGTTATGAAACAGGTGCTGATCTCCAACAACTGTGGCTCATTACAAAGGAGAATTTGATCTTAAATTAGTGATTTAGAAAAGATTAGAGAAAGAAGTAAATGACGACCGCAAATTTGAGGCTGGGCTCCCAAATGAAATATAAATCATTGACAATAAATGACTTTTTCACAGTGATTAGTCACCAAACAGAACATGATACCCTCAAAAAGCAAAGGAGACTGTCTACAAGGACTTTTTGCTCCTACCCCTACCTTATTTTTAAAATTCAGTCTGCTTCAGGTTTACATGGACCCTGCAGTGCAGCAAATACCAAAACAAACACATAAAGAAAGAAGCCACAATCCTTGCCTTCAAAACCGGAAACATTATAAAGATCAATGAGAAGGCCAATTGTTTAAAAGTCCATTTGTCTTCTGATGCATAAATTCTTAATATTACTTCAGGCAGTGTTACACAGTTTTTAAAAAGCAATGAAAAATAATGGATATTAATAAGTAAATTATAAACTGAAGATGAAAAAAAAACAGCAACCATCATTTGAAACTACTAGTCTCACTAGGATAAAACTAAAATAAAAATGCAATATTATTTTGCCTAGCAAATTTTCAAAGACTTTCTTTTTTTTTTTTTTTTTTTTTATACATGGGCAGGCACCAGGAAACGAACCCCGGTCCTCTGGCACGACAGGCAAGCGTTCTTGCCTGCTGAGCCACCGTGGCCTGAGATTTTAAAAGATGAAAATAATTCTAGCAAACTGATATCCTACTTGATGGAAATGCAACCTTACTGCAATTCAGCATGCTCTATCAACAGACTTAAAAACATTCCTAAGGATTCCTCTCCTGGCAAAGACAGACACGCTTGTGGCAAACTAAACCTCCTACAAAGAACAAGAAAATCAGGTGATTTTTTTTTTTTAATCTCTTTGAAGGCATCTAAGAGCTATCAAGGCAAGGAGGACTTGAGAGGCCAAGAGCTCACAGAGAATGTGGATGTGGAAAGCTGAGCTCTGCATTCAGTGTTACTTTTCCCCTAGAGGCGTATGCTAATTCTGTAAAGTCAGTTCAAGGGTTGCCTCAAGGCAGCTCAGATGCCAAGAGCCAGAAAAGTGGCAGCTGAATAACTTAAGCTTGAAAGCTGAGTAAAAGGGGCAGCTGAGAGGCTGAGAAACTGAAAAGAGCAGAGTCCCTCAACAGTCATAAAGGGGCTGGAAGTTCGAGCTTTGGACCCACTGAATGGGAGAAGGAGTAGAGAAGGGATGTAAGTATGACTTCTGCATACAGAGAGACAGGAAATCAAAGAGACCTCATAAGGACCAAAGACCAGCTTCTAACTGGCTCCAGTTTAAGTCTCTTTACTTAGTTTCTAAACCATATATATTTTAAAGACACAACCAGAACATCGCCAGCATTAGCTATAATGGAAAGTTTGATAAGTTGACCAAAGGCATCATTATGAGGATGAAAAGGCAAACCGAAAGGGAGAAGAAGATATTTGTAATTGTCTAACTGACAAAGGACTCACACCCTGAATATGTTTTCTTAAATGCCAATAAACTTATAAGACTCATACCCTGAATATGTTTTCTTAAATGCCAATAAACTTATAAGAAAAGGACAGACAACCCAGCTGAAAGATGAGCAAAGAAATGGAACAAGAACTTCATAAGTGAAGAAATCCAAATGGCAAAAAAACATGTGTTTTCTCCATCATTACCCATCAGGGAACTGCAAAACAAAACCACAATGCGACACAAATCAAGCAGAACAAATACAACAAAAAAAACAGAAAACACCAAGAGTTGATGAGGATGTATAGCAAATGGAACTTTCATACACTTCTAAATCAAAGTGGAAATTGGTAATTCTCCATAGAAATGGTTTGACTTTTATAGTAAATTTAAAGTTCCACCTACTCTATGACCCAACAATCCTGCTCCTAGGTCCACACTCAAGAGAAATGCTCACTCATGTGTACCAAAACCAAGTACAAGTTATATTCATTGCAACACTATTTTAAATACCTAATTTATAGAGACAAAAAGTAGATTAGCGGTTGCCCGGGATGGGAGATTAGGAATGGGGATTAAATGCAAATGTACATAAGTGACTTTATTAGGGGATAAAAACGTTCTAATATTAGATTGTGGTGATACTTGCACAACTTTGTAAATTTACTAAAAATCATTGAACTCTATATGTGAAATGGGCAAATTTCATGGTATGATTTTGGCAAGTCTTTTGGAAAGAATAAAGTCAGTCAGGGCCACTAAAGCTATCTATTGACACTTCCATGGTCGTTCTCCAGATACACAATGTGTTCACCTTGATAGTGGTCAGAGCACTTGTTTGCAAAGCCTGATTTTGCCAATTGCAAACTGTGAGTCATTGGACAAGTTACTTAACTTCTTGGTTCCTCAGGATCCTCATCAGAAAAATGGAGATAATCATAGGGCATCTTTATTTCATGGAGTTGTTGTAAGGATTAAATGAGGCAGCAAATGTAAAGCCCTAACACAGCTGCTGAAACAGTCAGTGCTCAATAAATATGAGCTAGCATTTTATATTTCAGACAAAATAAGAAATCCATATCCTTCACAACCAGTACTTTGGGGACATTTAGTATTCTCCTCCTTCACCTTTACAAATGGCTGTTTTCTATCTCTCACCCCAAACTGAATTTAAACATGTCTCTCACCTGCAGGATTTTGCACTGGTTTTGATGTGATACCTTTGTTTCTCTTCCTCTGACCTTCTCCACTCCAGCTTTTGCCTCTTTTATTTCAGAAAAATCACTTTCGATAAGCTTTTCAGAACAAAAGAGATGCAGCTTTCTCTTGTTCTCCCATCACTTTAAAATCTACATTCCTTCCTAGATTTTCTAAAAACAGTCCACTACGACCTTGTTCAGTTTATTCCTACATTTCTAGATGCAATTACAATATTGCCTACTTGTTTTTCCTAACATGTTCCCTGAAAGCTCCAGCCAAGTCAATTCAACAAAAAAACATCTTCTCTGTGCCAGACGCTGTGCTATTGTCAGGATTCATATACGAAATACTGTCTTTCTCCTAAAAGCAAGTGGGGGTCACATATGTATCTACCTTGGCCTCTTCTTTCTTTCCACACATCCAGAGGATATCACTGCCTGAGATGGTTCAAGCGTAATCACTTGGCATAAGAAAGACAAGTCTGCACCCCCATCAACCTGACACCTCATCTCCTTTGTTATAATGGAAATTTCATGTAGAATCAAAGACTTTCATGACATCATGAACGACCTTGAATAACTTTATGATTGTATATATAATACTCAACTGTACATATTTAAAAAAAAATCAAAGGACACTAAATCTTTCATCCTGTTGTATATAAAGTAATCCATTACCATAGCAAATTCCAATAATGAACATACAAAAAAAAATCCTGAACTATCACATTTTTTTATTGAGTGGTAAGCTAGGAAATAACAAGAGAAACAGCATAAAATGAAAGATTATTCTGCACTCATACACCATTGCAAAATAGGATTACTGAAGAGCAGTGTTGACTCATCCTCAGAAGTAATGGCAAACCTGTTCTGACCCTGATTCACTTCCATGATGAAAGGAATTCTGGTTTACTTGGGAAGATAATAAAAAAAATCTAAAGGTCATACTTAAAATACTTAGGGTTCAAAAATCTATGAAGCAAGACTTCAGTTTCACTATTCAAAGTGGCCACCAGACAAAGACAAAGGAAATGTCAAAGGAGAGTCATCATGTGCCATTGAAATTATACCTGCTTTTCTCACCCTGATACTCAGTCTTCCATCATGCTATCCATGTATATTATATAAATCTATCTCTGACATATACTTTTCAACTTGACTTACACTTCTTAAATTCATTTTCTTCCTCCCTTCTTTAGCAATAATTATTAAGTACCTACTGTAAGCCAGCTTCTACTTAACACTGCATAAAATGAAGCTCCAAACAGGTGTACCTCCTGATCTGGTGTAATTTGCAAGTATAGTAAGACAGTTCATACCAATGCACAAGTAATCACTGGGTTGCACTATGTGGTATGTGCTATGAAAAAAAATAGAGGATTCTTCAAAAGTAGAAAACAAGAAAAAAATAATTCCTCACTTACACATGTCCATATTTTCTTGCAACTTTCTCTAAATCTCATGCTCTGTGATATGATGTTATCCACTAAGAGAAATTCAAAAGTACTAGGCTAAAAATGAATGTGTTTTGGTTGAAATTATAGTTTTGTTTTTGTTTTTTTGTATTTTATCTTTTGGTGGGGAGGAGTAGGAGAAAATAAGTCATGGGGAAGAATAGGGAAAAAGAAAATAGACCAAATGCAGGAATTTTCAATTACAAGAATAGATAAAATTTTTAAAATTGCATTTCATTCCATGAAATGTCTTCCAAAACCAAACTGTTGACAAACAAGCAATTGTTGGTCCCATGAAATGTCTTCCAAAACTAAATTGTTGATAAACAAGTAATTGTGTTTAAATTCAGTTTAAAATCAAGAAGTTTAATGTTTCTCAAAACTGCACTTAGCAGTTCGCATAAAGAGGTGATCATCTACAAAAAAGGATACCTCCTCTAACCCAATCCCATTTCTCTTCTTTCTAATTTTAATTTTCAATCATCAAGTTTGCTTCCAGCAATTGGGTAGGTTATTTCTAAATGGAAAGGGCTGCATATGCATCATTCTAAATTCAAAGCACTTCATATTGCTTTCCAGCAACCACTCTGCTACCCTCCCCCACAAAAAATGCCTTAAGAAATTTTTGCAAAGATAATCTGCAATACTCATTTCTAAAACTTAGAAATGAAAAAGAATCGAGATGATGAAATAGCTGTGTTCTAAACGCCAAAGAACAATTTCTCATTGTACATCTCCAAATCACAAGGGATGATGGGTCCCAGAGGAAGCTGTGGTGTTTTGTTCATTACTGGGTTTCCCACTGATAATGTCACAAGTGATGCTGCTGCTCAGTACAATAGATGCTGCCAGTTCTTTGCTCAAAGATTCAAGCATTAGTAAAAGCTTTGCTAATTCACAAAGTGCTGATGCAACCAACATGATTGGTAAGACAAAAGATCCACAGGGAATTCATAGGCCAATGTCAACTGTACACATAACAGTCTGAACTGCAATTCCTAGATTTTCTCTTACACACACACACACACACACAAGAAAGGAAAGAAAGGCACCAACGATTGTTATATAAACATCGCTGCTTATACTTAGGGGAAATTTTTCCAGTTTTTTCCACTTCTCACTTGATTTCATCCAATAGGTATGGCCTCAATGCCATATCAGTGTGCCTGACCCTAGAGTGAGGGGTCATGCATGCATGTGCATGTGTGTATGTACTCAATAAACATTCAATAATGTCAAGAACCATTGTACTAGATGGTACAAATTTAAAGTTTGCTTAATAACTGATGGAACTAATGTAAAAATGCTTTTTTCATTAGAGAAGTTATGGGCTTACAGATATAATCATGCACAAAATTCAGGATTCCCATATACCACTGACCAATATTACCTTGTGTAGGTGTGGAATATTTGTTACAACTGATGAGAGCACATTTTTAAGATTGTACTATTAATTGAAGTCTATGGTTTAACTTAGGGTTCACTGTGTAGTGTAGTTCCATAGATTTTTATAATTCTGTTACCATATCTACAATCTAAAATTTCTCATTTTAATCATGTTCAGATATATATTTCAGTGCCATTAATTGTGTTCACAATGTTGTATGACTACCACCACCATCTATTATCAAAACATTTCCACATTTCAAATAGGAATATATTTTATATATATTCTTAGATATTTTAAGTCTTAGCTTCTCATTTCCTATCATCACCGTGACCCTGCTAACCCACATTCTAGGTTCTGACGCTGTGAGTTTGCTTGTTCCAATTGTTCCAAAACAGTGAGATCAAACAATATTTGTTCTTTGTGTCTGGCTTAATTCATTCAAAATGTCTTCAAAGTACAACCCATGTTGCCTCAAGTATCAGGACTGTATTCTTTTTTATGGCAGAAGAATATTCCATTGTCTGTATATACATTTTGTTTATTCATTCATCAGTTGATGGACCCTTGCATTGCTTCCATCTTTTGGTAACTGTGAAAAATGCTGCTATGAACATCAGTATGCAAATGTCTGTTTGAGTTCCTGCTTTCAGTTCTTTTGGGGATATACCTAGTGGTGGAATTGCTGAGTTATATTACTTAACTTTCTGAGGAACCATCAAACTGTCTTTCATAGCAGATGTACCATTTCACATTCCCACCAGTAATGAATGAATGCTCCTAATTCTCCACATCCTCTCCAACATCTGTTATTTTCTGTTTTTTTTTTCTTTAATAGCATCCACTCTAATGTCTCTGAAATGTTATCAACTTGTGGTTTTGATCTGCATTTCTCTGATGGCTATTGATGTTGAGCATCTTTTCATGTGCTTTCTGGCCATTTGTATATTTTCTTTGGAGAATGTCTCTTCAAGACTTTTGCCCATTGTTAGTCTTTTTGTTGTTAAGTTGAAAGATTGTTTTATATATTCTGGATATTAGTCCTTTATTGGAAATGTGGTTTCCAAATATTTTCTCTCATTTTCTAGGTTGTCATTTTACTTTCATGATAAAGTCCTTGGAGGAACAAAGTTTTTAATTTTGATGAGGTCTCATTTACCTATTTTGTTCCTTGTGCAACAAAGGAAAAAAATTGCCTAAACAAGGTTCTGAAGATGCTTCCTATGTTTTCTTCTAGGAGTTCAACAGTTCTCTTATATAGATATTTGATCCATTTTGATTGATTTTTATATATAATGTAAAATAGGGATCCTCTTTTTTTTTCCTGCAAATGGAGAGCTAGTTTTTCCAGCACTATTTGTTAAAGAGAATATTCTTTCCCAATTGAGTGGTCTTTGCCACCTTGTCAAAAATCAGTTGGCCATAAAAGTGAAGGTTGATTTTTGAGCTCTCAATTAAATTCCACTGGCCTATATGTCTGTCCTTGTATCAGTATCATACTGTTTTGACTACCATGGCTATACAATAAGCTTTAAGCTTGGGAAGTGTGAGTCCTCCAACTTCATTCTTATTTTTTAAGATGGCTTTAGCTATCTGGGGCCTGCGCTGCTTTGCTAAAAATGCTGGAATGCAATATACCAGAAACGGAATGGCTTTCAAAAAAAGGGATTTATTAAGTTGCAAGTTTACAGTTCTAAGTTTACAGTTCTAAAATGTCCAAACCAAGGCATCCAGAGAAAGATACCTTGGCTGATAGGTCCAGAACACCTCTGTCAGCTGAGAAGGCACATAGTGACATCTGCTAACTTTCTCTCCTTGGCCTCTCATTTCAAAAGGCTTCCCCAGGGGTGTTTTCTTTCTTCATCTCCAAAGTTCTCTGGCTGTGTGAGCTCTGAAGCTTTTGCCAAAATGGTTCCCTCTTAAAGGACTCCAGTAAGTGACCCATCTTGAATGGACAGAAATACATCTCCATGGAAACCACTTAATCAAAACATCCCACCCACTATTGGGTAGGTCACATCTCCATGGAAACAACTTAATCAAAAGATCCCTCCCAGCAATACCGAATCAGAAAACATGGCTTTTCTGTGGTACACAACAGTTTCAAACTAGCACAGGGCCATTTACCCTTCCATATGAATTTGATGATTGTCTTTTCCATTTCTGAAAACAAAGCTGTTGGAACTTTGATTGGGATTGCATTGAATATATAAATTGCTTTGAGTAGTATTAACATCTTAGTGGTATCTTCCAATTCATGAACACAGAATATCTTACCATTTATTTAGTTCTTTAACTTTTAGTTTTGTAGTGTTCTGTGTACAAGTCTTTTATATCCTTGGTTAGATTTATTCCAAGATATTTGATTCTTTTAGCTGCTATTTTGAGTGGGATTTTTTTTCTTGATTTCTTCTTCAGATTGTTCATTCCTGTGTACAGAAATATTACTGATTTGGGGTGTTTATCTTATACCCTGCTACTTTGCTGAATTTATTTATTAGCTCCGAGAGCTCTGTTGTGGATTTTACAGGCTATTCTGTATATAGGATCATATCATCTGCAAATAGGGAAAGTTGTACTTCTTCCTTTCTAATTCGGATGCCTTTTATTTCTTTTTCTTGCCTAATTGCTCCAACAAAAACTTCCAGGACAACGCTGAATAACAATGGTAACAATGGGCATCCTTGCCTTTTTCCTGTTTTCAAAGGGAAAGCTTTCAATCTTTCACCATTAAGTAGGGTGTTAGCTGGGGGCTTTAAATACATGCGCTTTATCACGTTGAGGAAGTTTCTTTCTATTTCTAAATGTTCTCAGTATTTTTATCAGGAAAGGGTGCTGTGTTTTGTCAAATGCCTTTTCTGCATCAATGATCACGTGGGGTTTTCCTTCATTCTGTTAATGATGTATTACATTAACTGATGTTCTCATGTTGAACTAATCTTGCATACCAGGGTTAAATCCTACTTGGTCACAGTGTATAAGTGGTAAATGCTTCTTAATGTGGAATATTTATTATGCTGGAATTAACCAGCACAAGTAAAATTTAACATCGTTTCCAGGGGAGACAGCATTCAGTGAAATGACCACTACAAGCTTAAAGTACATATTACATGAAAAAGAAAAGTCCCCTTCTATAAGGGTCCAAAGTGTGCAGCAATGTAGCTTTTGGTATATGCCCCCTTTCTCCTCACTAAAAAAAAAATTACTAGAACAACCTTTCCTCCATCGTAGAATCTCGCTAAGAATAAAGCCCTCGTAAAAGTGAGATTCTAGACTGCAAGCTTGAGAAATCATTTCTATTCTGGTACTTCTTCACACAAGAGAGGACAAATCAGCAGAACAAGTAGACTTTGAAACTCAGAAGGCAAAGGAAAAATTATTTCAAAACAAAAAAAGCACAGAAAAAAAGCAAAAGTTTCATTTTATGGCATGTATAATTATCACTCTAAGAATGAAATAATAACCCAAATGTAATCAAACTAATTATGCTAGTCTTTTTTTTTGCATTTAGCTTCCTTTTACCACTGTATTGAAGTTTTTATTGCTAATTTACAGTAATCGAGTCATGAGAAATATAAATGCTGACGTTGTAAACTCAATTGTAATTGTTCATAACAGTCAAGGCTTGCCTGCCTTGTCATATCACATAGGATTGAAAGAAAAAATTGAGGATATTATAATAGCAAAAGAGAAAAATTAAATGTTTCTTTAAAATGTTAATATTAGGGAAAACTGCATGTGTTGGTCAGGAACTCTGTACTTCCCGCATCATTTTACTAAAAAGCTATAACTGCTCAAATAAAAACAGAAAAAGACATTTACCAAGATGTAACCATTTTAAGTAAGCATGAAATAATTATTCCTTTTCAAAGTGAACTACAGAAGAACCCTGCAGTTTGCCATCTTTACTTACTTTTGAGAGTACAAATACAGACCATGAGTGACTTTTAAGCTTTACCTACCAAAGCCACTTTAAAAGCAAAGTCCAGAAATCTGATGAAATAGCCAGTTAAATGAGACTGGCAATGTATTTCAAGCTTGAAGATGAAACCCAACAACTTAAATAAGATACCTGTACTAACTCCCTAAAGAACAAAATACAAAACCAAATATTTAAGGACTGCAAACATATAAAGTTTGGGGCTTTGGAAGACAAAGTGCTGATGCTGATACCCTATACAGAAATTTCAAATTTATCAGCAAGGAAAAATGACAAATTATAAAACTGGTATTAAAAAGAAAAAAGAAAAATAAGCATCCTGTATTATTTCTTAATATATTAATGTACGCTTTTTCTTTTCAAAAGCAAATACCTTGGGGGCCACAGTGGCTCAGTGGCAGAGTTCTCGCTTGCTATGCCAGAGGACCTGGGTTCGATTCTGCTCATGTAAAAACAAAAAGCAAATACCTTCCAGTGATTAGTTAAGGTTTACTCATTAATCTAAATAACAAAGATATCCTATTTTCTACATGTCTACAGTCTCAGGAACAAAAAGTTTATTTAGTATAATAAAATTTAAATCATTTGAATTGGGATCATAAAATTTTAACATTTGTCAAAAGACCCTAACAGCAACCAGGAACATTATAGGACCCCATTTACTATGTTAAAGGTACAAGAAATAAACTCTACCAGGAAGAAATGGATAGCAATAAAAATTGCAGTATCAAGGTCAATTGCTTATTGATCCTGATACTATATGGATGGGGGAAAAAAATCTTCCCAGAGGATATTTGTGATCTATAGAAAGATCTGCAGAGAGATTAGGTGGTATGGAGCAGTCATTTAGTGAGTTAGTAATCTTTGAATCAAAGAAGAACTTAGTTGAATATCTGCTCTGTACCAGGCACTGTAATAGACACTGTGTACACAAAGTCTTATTTAATACTCTGCGGTATTTCTCGGTGGTTGGTTCTATTTCATAGACCTCTGAAGTAAGGCTCACAGAGGATAAGTAACTTCCCTAAAGTTACCCAGCTGGTTAGTTGTGGAACTTGAATTTTAATTTACTCTGTCTTCAAAGTCCTTGTTTTTCTGAATTCTACACTCACAGATTATGCTCTTAAATTGTTCTTCTCTGGGCACATATTTCAAAGTTAGATATTTGGTTTAATGTATTTCATAATGTTCGTAATTTTACAATTCTGTATTAAATTTGTATGCTTAAGAAAAAAACAATCTCTCCAAAGGACTTGTAATCCGAACTCCAAAGGACTTAGATAGGATGTAACAAATGAATATGAATGCTGAATCATTAAACTGATATCTCTTTCAGTCTCCAGTATTTTAGAGCAGCTAGAATTAAAAACCTAAAATTGTGAAACTGTAATCCATGTCTACAACTAATGGTAGTGCTGTGCTTTGACATTTACAGCTTTTTTGTACATGTTATTTTTCACAAAAAAAAAAAAAGGAAAAAAGTCAATTGTGATGATAAAAAAGTATTTAAGCCCTTAGCCTCTTATATTCTGGAGCAGCTAGAAGGAAAAATATGAGATCGTATGGTAGCCCATGACAAACTCTGGGATCTGTCCTGTAACTACTTCTTGAAGAGTGCTTTGAAAACTATTGCTTTTTTATTTCTTTGCTTTGTATATATGTTATACTATACAATAAAAAAAAGTTAAAAATCAAAAAAAGGACTTGTAATCCCAGCTAGGCCTGAGACTGAAAAAACAAACTCAAGCAGAAATCTGATTTAAAATGTACCCAGATCAGTAGAGCACTCAAACTACTCCCCTCTTGAGGAACCACTTTTAACCCAGAAAAAAGTATTGTTATGAGTTCGAAGGAAAGTGAGCAGCTCAAAGCAAAATATCACAAAACCTCAAAATTATCTAAGCAACAAAAGTGATTAAGAGCAAGGAGAAAAAGGAAAAATACATACAAAAATGCTTCAGGTATTGAAATTATTAGACAAATAACATTATTGTTCAATATATTTAATAAAATAAGTTGATGGAAATTATGAGTGGGAGACAAGCAAATGTGATGAAGAAGCAAATAAATGTCTAGAAATGAAAAGTACTACAACTGACATTAAAAAGTAAGTCAAGGAGGTGTGAGGATAGTTCAGTGGAAGAATTCTTGCCTGTCATGTAGGAGACTTGGGTTCGATTCTCAGCCCATGCACATCCCAAACAAACAAGGAAACAAAAAAATTCAACAAATGGTGCTTCAATAACAGGGTACTTACATGGAAAAAGAATGAAATGTGACCCATACAACATACAACATACAAAAAAAAAAAAGTAATTCAATAAAGTGGTACATTAGACATAGCTAAAAAGTCAATAACGGAGAATAGATGTTAGAACAGAAGAAATTTTCCAGAATGCAATCAAGAGAAACAATGGGCAATAAGAAATAAAAGCGATGAGACTAAGGAGAAAATATGTTGAATGTCTAATGAACATACAATCGGAATTCCAAAATGTGATCATAAAATTCTTAGATCTTAGAAAGAACCAAAGGGGAGAAAACAGATCCCCCAGAAAGGAAAACAAATTTAGCTTTGACTGCTGAATTCTCAATGGCAACAATAAATTTCAAAAGACAATGGATGTAATAAAAGAAAATAACTGTGAAACTAGAATGAAATGTTCAGGAACTGTTCCCTTCAAGAAAGAAGATGAACTAAAAGGACTGACACACAAAACAAACAAAAATCGAATACCTCTCTCTCCCACGCTGACTCACATGCATTCATACATATACACATACTTTCTCTATCTCAAAAAGGAAAAGCAAAGGATAAAGTTAAAGCAGAAGAAAAATTACCCTGGATAGGTTTGATACACAAGAAGGAATGGTGAAAAAAAATATTGATAAATATGTAGTTAAATATTACAAACACCATATAACACAATAAGTAATTTCTAACTTCAGAGTGGGAAAAACAGGCTACAACTAAAAATACTGAACAGCAGTGGCATATAAGTTGGAAGGGGAGGTATAAGAGTTTTTTAGAAGTTCGCAGAATTTCATATTTTTTTGAGGAGGGCAAAGATACTGATTAACTTTAGACCAGATTAAGCTGACTATGTAGGTCAAATCTGAATAACCACTAAAAAAAATAGATATAGAGTTTATAACCTTCACCTGCACCAAAATGAATAAACTAAATAAGAAATGTTTTAAAAGGGGAAAATCAATCTATCTATCTAAAAGAAGACAAGCAAGAAAGATGGAAAGAAAGAAAAAAACAGACTAGATATGCATAATATGATAATAAATAAATCCAGATATTTTAGTATTCATTCTAAATATGAACAGACTAAATGTTCTAGTTAAAAGCAAAGACCTAGGCTTACCAACGTGCACGTTTTAGTTTGTCCTCCAGAACAACTAATAAATAACAAGAAACAGTACAGAACAGCTCCTGGGGCCACGTCAGTGACAAGACGCACAGCGTACCCCAGTCTGGACCAGCTGGACCGGCTGCGAGCACCCCCCAAAACTGTGAGTTCCCAAAGCTGCGGAGGCCAGCGCCCGTCCCCCACAGGCCGCTTCCCAGAGGGGAAAGGAAAGGACTTTACCAGCAGCAGGGACTGGGCACAATCAAACGCCAATTGTGGAACTAATTAACAAATTCTAACTACTAAAAATAGGCCCCCAGCTTAGGTGAACCTGATCAAAGCAGAGGTTGTTCATTTTGCCCCGGCACCAATGGGGTAGGACTGACGGAAAAAGGGGAAAAAAAAAAAAGAAGGAAACAGAGGTTTTTGTGGCTGTGTATCTACAAAGGCTTGACGGCCTCTGGATATAGCGGCAGGACTTTTCAGGCTGCAACTGCCCCAGGCATAGGCAGAAGTGAGCTCTTTTGGGGGCTTGTCTGGAGCCTGTGCCTTCCCCAGGGGAGGGGTGAAGCCCAACTCAGGTGGAATCCCTCCATCAAGGAATTCAGACCCCAGGGCTTGGTAATTTGAAGCCATTAAAACCAGCATACAACCTCTCCTCTGTCTCCACCACGCCCCCAGCAGGGAGAGTCTGCCAAAGTTAAAGGTGCCGCATCATCTTATGCTGGTGGGACCTAAAGTCAGACAAGCGCCACACACAGGGCAGGGTAAGAAAAACAGAGTCCTGAGACTTCACAGGAAAGTCTTTCAACCTGCTGGGTCTCACCCTCAGGGAAAACTGAGGCAGGTGACTCTTTCCTCCTGATAGGAGGCCAGTTTGGTCTGGGAAAATCTGGCTGGGGTATATAATATCTAAGTAGACCCTCCTAAGTGTGGTGGGCCGGGGGAAAGGCACCACACAAGCAGGGCAAGAAACAAGAAAACAAGAACTGAAAAATTCTCCTCTGTTAAACAAAACTTAAGCTAAAGGACCAGATAAAGCTGAATGGAATGTCAAAGAACAGACAGAAAACAAATTCATCCAGCAAGAAAACCCTAGATAAAAGAAGTGAAAGCAATCTCCAGAATAAACTAATTAAGGTAATTAAATGCCTAGACGCCAGCAAAAAATAACAAATCACACCAGGAAAATTGAAGATATGGCCCAGTCAAAGGAACAAACCAACAATTCAAATGACATACAGGAGCTGAAACAATTAATTCAGAATGCACGAACAGACATAGAAAACCTCATCAAACCAAATCAATGAATTGAGGGAGGATATAAAGAAGGCAAGGAAAGAACAAAAAGAAGAAACTGAAAGTCTAAAAAACAAATCACAGAACTTATGGGAATGAAAGACACAGTAGAAGAGATGAAAAAAACAATGGAAACCTACAACGGTAGATTTCAAGAGACAGAACATAGGATTTCTAAACTGGAGGATGGAACATCTGAAATCCAACAAGAAACAGAAACTATAGAGGAAAAATGGAAAAATATGAGCAGGATATTTTACTTGAAAGTATATTGAAAGTATATTGAAAGGTATTTTACCTTTCAATTACTCAGGGAATTGAAAGACAATATGAAGCACACGAATATATGTGTTATGGGTGTCCTAGAAAGAGAAGAGAAGGGAAAAGGAGGAGAAAAACTAATGGAGGAAATCATCACTGAAAATTTCCCAACTCTTATGAAAGACTTAAAATTACAGACCCAAGAAGTGCAGTGTACCCCAAAGAGAATAGATCCAAATAGACATACTCCAAGACATTTAATAATCAGAATGTCAGAGGTCAAAGAGAAAGAGAGGATCTTGAAAGCAGCAAGAGAAAAGCAATTCATCACATACAAGGGAAGCCCAATAAGACTATGCGCAGATCTCTCAGAAGAAACCATGGAGGCGAGAAGACAGTGGGATAATATAGTTAAATTATTAAAAGAGAAAAACTGCCAACCAAGAATTCTATATCCAGCAAAATTGTCCTTAAAAAATGAGGGAGAAATTAAAACATTTTCAGACAAAAAATCAGAGAGAATTTGTGACCAAGAAACCAGCTCTGCAAGAAATACTAAAGGGAACACTAGAGACAGATACGAAGACAAAAGAGAGAGGTGTGGAGAAGAGTGTAGAAAGGAAGACTATGAGTAAAGGTAAAAAGAAGGAAAATTAGATATGACATATAAAACCCAGAAGGCAAAATAGTAGAAGAAAGTACTACCCATGCAATAATAACACTGAATGTTAATGTATTAAACTCTGCAATCAAAAGACATAGTCTGGCAGAATGGATTAAAAAACAGGACCCATCTATATGCTGTCTCTACTCAAAGGACACGAGGCCAAGGACACAAATGGACATTTACACACCAATGTTTATAGCAGCATTATTAACAATTACCAAGAGATAGAAACAGCCAAAATGTCCATCAACAGACAGTTGACTAAACAAACTGTGACATTTACATAAGATGGAATATTATGCAGCTGTAAGACAGAATAAAGTTATGAAGTATGTAACAACATGAATGGACCTTAAGGACATTATGCTGAGTGTGATTAGCCAGAAACAAAAGGACAAATACTGTATGGTCTCACTGATATGAACTGACATTAGCAAATAAACTTGGAATATTTCCTTGGTAACAGAGACCATCAGGAGATAGAAATAGGGTGAGATACTGGATAACTGGAGCTGAAGGGATACAGATTGTGCAACAGGACTGAATATAAAAGCTCAGAAATGGACAGCACAATATTACCTAACTGTAATACAATTATGTTAAAACACTGAATGAAGCTGCATGTGAGAATGATAGAGGGAGGAGGGCTGGGGACATAAATGAAATCAGAAAGAAAGATAGATGGTAAAGATCGAGATGGTATAATCTAGTAATGCCTAGAGTGTATAATAGTGAAATGTACAATGTAAAAATTTTAAAAATGTTTTTGCATGAGGAAGAACAAAGGAATGTCATTATTGCAGGGTGCTGAAAATAGATGATAATTAATACTTTAAAATGTCACCTTATGTGTGAGACTAAAGCAAAAAATGTTTGTTACAAAATTTATATTTTGACTAGAGCATTTCCTAATATAACTCATGTAGATAGTTTGATTGAATGTCATAAGTACTTGGAATCTCAGGTAGGACATGAGATTTTCTTGGTTTGTCCAGAGTGATGCCCCGATGAATCCCAGAGTGATTTGATCAGTGACTGGAAAAGTATTTGCAAGCCCCCTTCGGGGAATGGTGAGAGTGCGGAGAAATTCAACTTCCCCAAGTTGAATTCTTGATATTCTCACAAGCAGTGTGGACAACCAAAGCTATAGGCTGAGCCCCCAGTCTTGGGGGTTGTTCATATGAAACTTAACCCCACAAAGGATAGGTCAAGTCTACTTAAAATTTAGGCCTAAGAGTCACCCCCAAGAGAGCCTCTTTTGTTGCTCAGATGTGGCCT
Organism: Tamandua tetradactyla; assembly: GCF_023851605.1. Classification (NCBI taxonomy): domain Eukaryota; kingdom Metazoa; phylum Chordata; class Mammalia; order Pilosa; family Myrmecophagidae; genus Tamandua; species Tamandua tetradactyla. The sequence goes on from NC_135331.1 coordinate 154,141,427, forward strand.
CTCTCTCCAGTCAACATGACGAGCAGTCTCACCACCCTACCCCTCTCTGCATGGGACATGACTCCCAGGGATGTGCACCTTCCTGGCAACGTGGGACAGAGATACTGGAATGAGCTGAGACTCAGCATCAAGGGACTGAGAAAAACCCTAGAATGAGCTGAGAATTAACATCAATGGATTGAGAGAACCTTCTCGACCAGAGGGGGAAGAGTGAAATGAGACTAAGTGTGAATGGCTGAGAGATTCCAAACAGAGTTGAGAGGTTATCCTGGAGGTTATTCTTATGCATTAAGTAGATATCACCTTGTTGTTCAAGATGTAGCAGAGAGGCTGAAGGGAACTGCCTGAAAATGTAGAGCTGTGTTCCAGTAGCCATGTTTCTTGATGATGATTGAACAATGATACAGCTTTCACAATGAGACTCTATGAATGTGAAAATCTTGTGTCTGATGCTCCTTTTAGCTACTATATCAACAGAAGAGTAGAACACATGGAATAAAAATAAATAATAGGGGGAACAAATGTTAAAATAAATTTAGTTTGAAATGCTAGTGGTGAATGAAAGCGAGAGGTAAGGGGTATGGTATGTATAATCTTTTTTTTTCTCTGTTATCGTTGTATTTCTTTTTCTGTTGTCTTTTTATTTCTTTTTCTAAATCGATGTAAATGTTCTATGAAATGATGAATATGCAACTATGTGATGATATTAAGAATTACTGATTGTATATGTAGAATGGAATATATCTTAATGTTTTGTTTGTTAATTTTTTTAATTAATAAAAAAAGTTAAAAAAAACTAGTTATATACAATTTACAAGAGATACTTCTTAAAACATAAAGATATAGGTCCATTATGAAAGTCAAAGAGTAGAGAAATATATAGCAAGCAGGTCATAACTCATAAATGACCTTATATTGTTTCATTACTATCAGAGAAAAAAAAGACAGTCAAAGAGCACTACTGAAGATACAGAAGGTCATTACATTTGTTAAAAGGTTTAGTTTGCCAGAAGGTTATTAAAAAATATATACTTAAATATGTATAATAACAAATCTCAAAATACGTAAAGAAAAAAGATGAATGATCCACTAGATGAAATTAGTGAATCCACCATCATAATTTCTCAGTAACTGAATGATAAAGCAGACAAAAACTTCAATAAAGATAATGAAGATTTAAACAGCACAATCAAATTTTTCATTGTTTGGAAACACACGGAAAACTGCACCCAGAAACTGGAGAATACCCATTATTTTCAAGTTGTGCATAGAATATTTATTAAACAAGATACTGCCCTAGTTATAAAGTTAACCTCAACAAGCATCAAAGGACTGGTATGATATAGACCACATGCTCTGATCAGATAATAGGCTAGAAATCAGAAACAGCCAAAAAATCGAAAACATATTTGGAAATTATAAACAGTTTTCTATAACTCATGGATCAATAAAATCACAGAAAATGAGTGAACAAAATTAGTTACATGAAAAATTCTGACAACCACCTAAAGTGGTGATTAGAGGGAAATTTACAGTCCACTAACAAAGCATACTCACAACCAATAAGCTAAGCACCCAACTTAAGAAATTAGCTGAATGGCAGAATAAACCTAAGAACCTGAAAGAAGAAAAGAACATAGAAAAGAAAATTAGAAAAAAAATGAATGAATGAATTAGAAAAGAAATATACAATAGAGTTGTCAGAAAAGCTAAAAGCTAGTTCTTTAAAAAGATTATGAAAGCTGACATATCTGGCAAGACTGAAGAAGATAAAAAAAAGAGAAAGAAGGCACAACTTAGCAGCATCAGGAGTAAAAAGTAGACACATCACAGATGTGGCAGAGATGAAACAGATAAGTTAAAGCCCATTAATAGTAGAAGAGGTAAATTGTGGCATTCATACAACAAAATACTAAACAACAATGAAAACAAACTACAGCTATACATAACATTGATGAATCTCACAAACGTAACAGTAAGCAAATCAAAGACTTGGTATACAGTATAACTGCAATTATATAAAGTCTAAAAATAACCAAAACCAATGAATAGGCTGCATTGGGGATACAGCAGAGGCTCCCCCTAAATAGGGGAGAAGTAGACTGAGGGATTCTAAGGTACTGATGTGTTTTATTACTTAACCTTGGTGGCATGCCCTGGGTATTCACTTTTTTTAACTTATAAATATATCTGATGTAATTTTATATCTACAGTGTACTTCACAATAAACATTTTTGGAAAAAAAAATGCAGTAAAATCAGTTTCAAAAGCATATTCTGAATTTTCCTGAGTAAAAAAAAAAGTGAACATCCACAAGGCCTCATGAAAAAATTTACCTGTTCTATTCATGCCAACCACATTCTATGCAGCAATTAAAAGACAGGGTTGCTGGTTTAGAGATGTTAAAGAAAGAGAGAAATAACACTCATCTAAGCAAAAAAAATCCATTCTGAAGTGCTAAAACAGAAGTAAACATCAGGTACTAAAGGAGCAGACTGCCTAAATCTGACTGAAGAGAGGAAACCGAGAGCTAAGAGGACAACATTTGAAAAAAGGATAACTAGCCACCCAAAATAAGTTTAAGTCTGCTTTTGAATATATGCCCCTCCTCCTTTTACAGCCAGCACCAAATTCTAAAACTGAAAAATGAATGTGAAAATATAAATGTGCATTCATTAGGGTCATGATAGTTGAAGAAACGTTCAGCTATAAAAATAAAAGGGAAAAAATTTTTTAGGTAAAAAAAAAAAAAGATTTTTCTCTCTACATTTAACCACTAGTCCCTAAGTTTTCACATAGGTCTTTTTCCTGGTTCTTGTCCACTGATATCCAGTTTTATTTCTAGAAGTGACCATGTTTTTGTGGTATCTAGAGTGATACCTCCAGTTTCAAAGATAATTTCTGGCTTAGGTGAAGTTTTGTATTATTGACAGAAAAGTAGAAAGATAAACATAGACATAAAGAAACAAATGTATGTGTGAACAGAGCTAAACCTTATAAATTCAAATCTTTCAAATGATTTTTCCCAAATATGAAGAGTCCAAGAGTCAGCAGCAAAGTTCAGAAGACAGAATATTTTTAAATTTTTGAGGTGAATACACAAGGAACAATATTCATTCTACCACACAGCAATTATGCATGCATTTATAAAGGTGCTCAGAAGGTTAGACGGCAATATAGTAGTGCTATGCAACTGAAAAAGGGAGAGCGTTCTCAGGGCACACTATCGGCTGCTGTCTCTGTTCAGCTGGAAACTCCATCTGTATCTATGGCTGAGCACTAATGGTTGGTTCAAGGTTTAGGCAGGATTTTACAGGTGTTTGTAAATATCTAGGGATATTTCCTTTAGAGAAAGCCTATTCAAGCAGGCCTGGGTTCAAATTCTGACTTGAGTCATTCATTTAACATCAGCAAAAAACTGCACAAAATAAAAAAGGAAGACTGCACAAAATAATTAGGTCCATAGGTTTTACATTAGGAATAATAAAATGTCTTGTTTATGGAAAAAAATCAAAGCCCTTGATCCCTGCCCAACAATTCTACTCCTAGAGATTTACATAAAGGGAATAACCATAGACGTACACAGAGACTGAGCTATATGATATATACTGCTATACAGTAGCCAACAAACAGCGTATATATAAAGAACAAGAATTAAAACTACAATTTAACGATACATGAAATAGAGAAACAAAATTAAGAAATTCCTGACATCATTATACCTTTAAGTGGAGCAAATCTACCCAAGGTCTATTATGGAAAATGGAAGAACCTTAAATTCAAAACTCATAATGCATAATTAAAGTACTCAAAATACCAAAAGTTAGATGTAATGAGTGGGAATGAGGTGAAAGTTAAGAACAGATTTTTCTGTTATTGCTAGACTGCAGTAATCTTTGGAAGGCATGAAGATTTGTGCGTTAATCAAAATGGGGCAGAAAGATGGCCGCATATTTAGACTGGAAGAAATGACAGAAACAAGATAAAATTATTATTATTTTTTTTTAATTATTAAAAGAATGGATTTTATTAGAAGTACATACTTATGCATTTTTCTCTCTAGAAAGCAACGACTGCTATGGCCAGAACAGTCTTTCCCACCCAATTCCCTCTGGAGCTATATCCTCCCATGCCCAACTTAAGATTTAAAAATAAAATAAATATATATATATATACTCCTAGCCAGATACTGTACCAATCACCTGGCATTTATCTTTATTGGTTCTTGGGTAATTTTCAGTTAAAACTCTTATTCTGATCCAAGCTTTAAACATCTTTAAATACCTGCAAATATTCTTTCTCTAAAATTATCTATGCATTTGTTTTTGTCTAAAAAAGAGAACAAAAACAGGAAAAGGTAAAGATGCCTCCCTTTGGAAGGAAAAGGCCAGAATAGAGAGTCATGTCTCTTCTGCACACAACTTCCACAAGGCAGATCCGTAGAAGCATCCCCAAAAAAGAATCTGTCTGAAACATTTTTTTCAAATTTTTTAATGATATGACTGAGTCAAGCCAATTGAGAGAAAGAAGTTAAACTAAGAAGCTTTGGTCAAAGCTCCCGGAGAGATATGTAAAGCTTGGTCAAAGCTCCTGGAGAGATATGTAAAGCTTATGACTAAAATGACACATAAGTGTTTTGGATACAAATTACCTGAGAAGCAATTAACATACATGCCAAGTGATTGGCATGTTATCTGGCTGGGGTGTCATCTGCAGGTTTTGTGAACTAAGTTGAATGTGGAAGGAAATAGTTTCTTTAGCATGATCACTTGGCAGGAATACTGATAATAATTGTGTTACTATTATTTTCCATAGATGACCACTAGATTACTCTCCTATCTGCCAATATGCAAATGTTCTTTTGCCCAATACCCAAAAGCTACGTTAAAACCCAACCTTTGTAATTCTTAATTAAATTTTTAATGAGCATGAAGGAGCTTTCTAATATCTTAATCTAGGGTTTCATGCTTGAGTTTTCTAAATCTTCGGACATACAGACTGAAGTGGACAGAAATTACTTTTACCAGTCCCTTCCATATTGACTGGCATGTTGCTAAAAGGCATTTTGTCCTACATGTTACACTCAAAAAAGTGAAACGTAGCTTGCTTTAGAAACCATTTTTTACAGGCATGGCACACTGCCTCAAGCCAACTAAAGCATGTTGGGCAGCTCATACTACAAATTATTTGGAAGGTACTCCATGTTTTGTGGCTACAACGGTACCTATTTTGAAGATCATCAGTTCAAATTAGGGGCACACTGGACCTTAAACAGAAAATTACCATGAAACAAGCCAAGATCTCATCAACACCGAAAATGTGTGATCTGGTACTTATAGTCAAAACATTTCAAGTATTATTGTTTTAAAAGTTGAAGAGAAACAAAATAAACTCTGTGAAACGTAATTTGTTTTCAAGTAAATACTAAGAACTCACCCTATATACATACTTTTCAGAGTTGCAGAAAAAGGAAAAAAAAAATGTACCTGTAACAAAGTAAAGGATATTTGCAACAAATATTCTGGTAAATATCTAGCAAATTAAATACTCTTAAAAGAGTACTTCATTTCATTTCAAATTTTCCTACAAATGCTGAATCTACAGCATTGACTGTGGAATGTGATAAGAAGTAGTCTAAAGAATGGACAAGATAATTACGCTTGTAGTGACTAGAACTTTGAATCTTAGGTATTATTTCCCCAAGCACTAATGGGGCTCTCTCAAATAAAATATTTATGACATTTTTTTCACATAATGGAGTCCCAGAACTTCCCCCTAAGGCTTGCTCTCCAAACCTTTGAGGTCTGTTCTCTAGGTCCCAGAACCATGGAGAATGCCCTGAAGGTAATTTTTAAAGTATTAGAAGAAGATAACACTATAATGACAAGCTAAATTTTACCTAGGGATTCCTTGGCTGAACATAAATTACTGAAGCTAAAGAAATGCCTGGTTCAATCATCCACTGTTGGGATAATTCAGTCCACCTTAATAGATAAATCTGTGGTTAGGATTACCGGCATATAGGGCTCCCTTTTCCAAAACTTTTGAGAGAACAAGAATGTGTTGGAAAAGCACAATAGTTTTAAAATTAACTAATGCTGACTAAAATGCTGATGAGATAGATGACAAACTCTAACAGGACGTATTTTTAGCTTCTGATCTCTTAGACCTGCTGCTTTTTTTTTTTTTTTTTCCCGCATGGGCAGGCACTGGGAATCGAACCCAGGTCTCCCACATGGCAGGTGAGAACTCCGCCTGCTGAGCCACAGTGGCCCGCCCCCTGCTGTTCTTAGTGCACATGCACGGTCAAGTTCCTAAACAGTTATCTGTTACACATGTGCATGCACATACACATACACAAGTATGTACATATACATGCACATATATACTTATATTTTAAAATAGTTTTTAAAAGAATCATTCACAAAACAATCATCCCAAATGAAATAAACCATAAGCAAAATCTCAAGGTACTCACAGTAATCAATATAATTCCAGCAACTAAGTCACATCCACCTCAGAATTCCAAATTCCTATTTAATGCAGTACCTTCTTGCCTAGAGTGCAGCGAACTTAAGGTAAGATAACTGTAGTTGAAGTTTTAAGAACATGACTTTCCTAAGCAATTTTTCTCCTAGAATATTTAGTTTGCTGCAAATTTTCAGAAAATGCTTGAGATGTAGAGTTCTTTTTTGAAAGTTTCAGTTCTTACATATTTGACAGCAGAGCTATAAAATTGTTCTCACAGATGAAAATCTATACCCCAAACAAAACATTACAATATTAATTGTTATCTGGAATCATTTTCTTCAAAATTTCCCTGCAAAGAAGGTATTTCCTACAATATTCCCCATCCATTTTGCATATTCTTCACAATGCAAAATTATATATAAAGCCTATACCTGAGATGTTACTTTAAATACTTCATGACAGTTCTCTTTAAATAAACCCCACATTCTATTTTTACTGTTCAAAATGAACTGGATTATGTAATCGATCATGTCACTAAAATTCGCCAATTCAACACCTCCCAAAATATAGTGACTCTTCCTCAGCGCCTTTGATTCGTAGCTGACATCAGGTGTGCACAATGTAAGTGGAGCAGAAGAATAGACAGGTGTGGCAGAGACCGGGAGTGTGAGAAAATGGGTTTTCCATCACCCACAGGATACAAGCACAAAGAAAACCCACCCATTTGGTTAATAAATGTATTTATATATTAGGGTTCATCAGATAATTACATGTATTGCACATCCCATCCAAGAGTAAAACTGTTCGAAGTAATGTCATTATACAATAAACGTCAGGTTTTATTGATGATTCTTAGAAATACTACTCCTAAAATTAATTGCAATCTTCTTAATCTAAGACATAAGGTAAGCCAAATTCACCAGCAAATGAATCAAACAAACAAGAGAAAATCCTTTAAAAGTACATAGTTAAAGCCTCATCCATTCTCACAGAAAAACTGCATCCTACTTGAATTTCCTAAGTGTCGAGACTGAGTATAAATATTTCTTCCATCAGCGACTAAATGCTCACTTTAAAAATTTGGGCCAGCCGTGAGGTTGGAATTGGGGGAGGGAGCACAAAGATATGGGAATCTTTTTTTTTTTTTTTTAGGCAGCCTCAGCCTCTAGGAATTTTTTCCTGGAAAAAAAAAAACTATAATAATAAAGACTGTATGCAAAAAAGGTGCGGGGCCGCTGAAATCTGATGAAGGCTCAAAGACACACAGCGCCTGAAGCTCAACCACATGGAAGAGGCCACCTCTTAGAAGTGGCGGAGCCCGCAAGGGGCCTTCCCTCTGGGGCAAATGTTGTGAATCTCTCCCCCCGAAGAGTGAGGGGACCACAGTGTAAAAGTTCAAGGGGACTCCATCCCTTTCCTATCAGTCCCGGTACTCAGCTTCTCGACGAGAGAAGGCCCGAACTCGGTGCCCAGGAGCAGCCGACCGGATTCCTAGAAGGCCTAACTGCTGGGCGGGCCGGGGATGCGGGCAGGGGCGTCGGGGCGCAACGGGGGCGCCGCGGTGCCGAGACCCGGCCCGGCTCCGCCGGGTGGCGCCGGCTGCCGGAAGAACCTTAGTCCGGCCGCTCTTACTCTGCAAGAGCTTCCCGGAAAACCCAAGCTTCTCCCGCACAACTTCGGTGGAACCAGCCTGATTCTCGGCCGCACGCTCCGCCAAACCGCAAACCCTTCCAGACGCTCCGCGCGCACCACGCGGGCGGCTCCCTGCCCCCCGGGGGAGCCCGAGGACCCCCAAGTCTCACCTCATACAAAGGGGGACGCGCGGGCGCCTGCGGGAGAGTCCAGGGAGCATGGCCCCATGCAATGCCTCTCGGAACTTTCCTGACATAGCACTTCTCTCCTCCCCTGCAGAAAACAACGCTTCGGAAGCAGAGGAGAAGAGGAGGAGGAAGAGGAGGTGGTGGCAGCGAAGGCGGTGGTGGCGGGAGCCAGAGCAGAAAGTGCGGAGCATCGCCGACCAGCCGCCGCCTCCCTATCTGCCGAGGGGTTCCGCCCCCGGGGCAACCGAAGCTCCCTCTTAAAGGCGCCGGCCCATTTTTAGGGCCAGGGGTGAAGGGGGTGAAGGGAGAGAGGAAGAGGAGACAGGTAAAGAGGGAGGGAGCAAGTAGAGTCGGAGAGATCCCGGGAGGCTGATGCGCTGGCCCTTTTCCGGCCTCCACCGGGGCAGAGGCGCGGACAGTAGGGCAACTGCTAGGAGTCCGGACTTGGGGCGCCTCCCGCCGCTCGCCTCGTGCCCCACGTTGGAGCGCGGATCCTCGCCCCTTCTCCCAGCGCCTGCATCCCTGCTAGGGGCTTAGCCTCCCGCCAAGCCTGCGCGCGCGGCTGGTGACTGCCCGGTGACACTGCGAATCCAGAGGCTGCTTGCGTTTTGTTCTTCCTTTATCCAGCCCACGGTAGTGACGGTTTCACCTAGAAGCGCTGACGACTGAATTGTCTTGTGGAGGCTTCTAGACTGACCTCTGAAGTTGTCCCTAATGGGACACTTGCCAGAGAGCGCTTCTTCCAGTGGTCCTTTGCCAGGTACCCTTCAACGGGCTTTCGTGGACTAATGACTCATCAACAAAAATTGGAGTTACTTTTCTGTGTAAAACTCCCCAAACTGGACTCATGGAGACCCTTCAGAAGACAACACCTTAAGCTCCCAAGGATAATTGAGAGATGCTGCTTTCCAGTGACAAGGAAAAAAAAGAACCTCATATTGATTTTTTTTTTTTTGGCTGTCACCGAATTTTTATTGTCATTGCTGAGCCCACAGCCACCGGTGGGGATGTGCAGAGCCAGAGCTACCCAGCATTAGCAGCTGTCATTCCCAGCCCACCACAGTAACTGGGGGTGTGGGCCTGCTACTGTCCAGGTGCCTGTTTTTATACCTCATAGTGCCACCCCTTGCTGCTTCGTACGAGGGGTACTCGGCGTAGTGTTGTACTATTTGTACTCTGCACAGAGTTCTCTGGCTTAAGTGGGGGGTGGACAGGCAATTTGGGTTTGATCTGGCCTGGGTGCCAAAGCATGGGTCCTCCCTCAGGGTTACATCTGCTCAGCAGCAGGGCCAGTGTCTAACCCACTTGTATCAGCCATCAGTGCCCTGAGTCTGGACCTGAACATCTCACTTCTTCCCCTTCTGCCTCCTGCGGCTGCAAAGCTAACACGTTAGCTTCTTCTGGAAGAAGATGGCAGGAAGAGAATATACAGATGATTGGGACAACTTGGGTTACCAGATAAGAGAAGTAAGCCTTGGGCTCTTTTAAGCAAGAGATGATCCTTCTGGGGCCAGGCATTAAGAGAGGAGATTGGAAGTGAGCAAGATGGAGATAGCCTGGTTTTATGAAATATCCCAGTACAGTCAGGTATCGCGGAAAAGATAAAAAAACTTATTAAAATTTAAAACTGAAGTTGGGCTCTGTGTCACTTGGATACTGAAATGTAATTATTCATCTTTTCAGGTTGAATTAATATATACGTAACAAGGAATTTCCATGGGCATCTCTCAAGTTGCACTGATTATATAACACAAGGCTTAACATTTTGAATGTGTGTTTGGGGCTTGTAGAGGCAGAATTAACATTGCAGTAAAAAATTTAGTTAATACAATTAAGTTTTAGATATTGTTTGTATGCAAGTGGTTTGCTAAACCTGTGGCTTCTGGGGCTGGCTTTGGTTGTCCAAATACTTGAAACCTCATAACCATCAGCTTCTGAATCTGAGGTTACTGGTAGAAGAGACGAGGGAGAGTGAGTCTCTTTGGTGGTAGATATGTGTGTATGTGTTTGTTGGGGGTGATGGTAGTTACAATGGACATCTGTGGTTTTTACCTAGTCAATAGTCAACCCTCCTCCTTTGGTGATACTTTAATTTTCCTTTGGGGAGCCACTTCTATTCAGTTCATGCAGTTTGAGCGTTATGGGGCTGGGGGAATGAAAATTGCCTGGAGTTGCAAATGGCCATCTTGCCTCTGCTTATAGAAAATAAAACCAGTGCAAAGAAAATGGAGAGAAACCAAACTTGACACAATTTAAGCATCAGGAGGGGGAAAAAAGCTTTTTTTTTTTAAACTTGCCTTTTGCCAACTCTGCACTTGGGATTTATAAGCATCTGAGCCAATCAGTTCCAACTAACTCTCCTGCAAGTTTGAAGTCAGGTTGAGTAGGGTGCTACTCAATTACATTTCAGTATCCAAGTGACACAGAGCCCAGCTTCAATTTTAAATTTTATTAAATTCTTTATATTTTCAGCGATACCATGTAGGCGTATATATTTTGCCTACCAAGAATGCCAAATAATTTCAATCTTTTTCTTCCCACACAAGAACTTTGCCTGTAGTTGCTAATAAATGTTTCATATTTTCTTCTACATTTGTGCACTGTATACAAGCCCTTGGATTTCATAAAAACAGACTCCTAAAGCTGAAAGAAGCTCTGGAAATAACCTTAGACAACCCCTTCATATTATAGATAAAGAAATGAAAGCTCAGAGAATGACTTATCTAGAGTCACAGAGCTGTTTTTAGCCTCTGTAATGTGCTTAGCTTTCTGCTAGATATTATGAAGAGTGCAGAAAGACATGGTTATGGCCATCAAAGAGATTAAATTTAGTCAAGGAGATATAACCATCCGATATATAAAACAAGTGTAGATACCACAATATATCATATATACTTTAGTGATTAAAAAAAAAAGTGTGTGATGAGCTCTGTGTGTTAACTGTAGGCATTGGAAAACAAGGAACTGTAGACTGGAGTAGTCTCGGGAAAACATTTTAGCAAGGAAGAAATGCAAAGGTCTTTTTAAATGCAGGAGAAAATAAGAGGCTTCCCAGGTGAGAAGACAAATGAAAAGGCCTAGTTGGGGGAAGGATCTTGCCAAGTGTTGGAATAGCAAAGAAATCTGTACTGTCATGGGTTAGAAGAATGTTTCAAACTGCAGGTCATGAAATCAAATTATTGGCTTATAACCAGGTTTTAAAAATTAAATAAAGTAGAAATAACAAGTGCATCAAACTTAATTAGGTTAAGTGTTATTTGTTGAACTTGTGTTTCATTATCTTATGTGTTCTGAGTTAAAATGTAAATTCCATGTCTTACATTGGGTCATGGTTAAAAAAGTTCACAAACCCCTGGTTAGAGGACAGGTTCTGAAGCCAGACAGACTGCATGTGAAATTGTGGCAAGACATTGAAAAAATAACATCTCCCCAAGCATTATTTTGTGCAAGAGGTTTTTAGAATAGTCCTTGGTACACAGTAAGACCTATAAATGGTACCTCTTATTTGCTGACTAGGCTGGAGGTTTTGAACCCCTGACTGCACGTTAGAGTCAGCTGCAGCGTATTTTAAGATACCAGTGCCTGGGACTCACCCTTAGAGACCCAGATTCTGTTCTGGCATGGAGTCTGGGTGTCAATGATTTTAAAACCTTGCCAGGTGATTCAGCCATGCAGGTCATGGTTGAGACTCTGTGGTTAGACCCATAGCAGAACACATCTAGCACCCAGAGAGCATGACAGTGCACTTTCTCTTTCCTTGGAGTTCACACTGATCTTCACGATTTATGTTTTTATTTCTTTAGCAAGGAATAGATAGCATGCCAGGTAGTCAGCAGAATTCTAACTACTTTCTGCTCTGCATTGCCCCTGAAAATCTTCAGCTGATACAGACTGCTCATGGTTTATCTCATTCAGGAACACAGCATGAATCCTGAGTCATAATCTCTTAGGTGTCTTTCTAAAGGTACAATTTATTTCAGTTATCGCCATAGAGTAGTTTCTGGAGCTCTTAAAATGCACTAAAATACCACCAAAAACTCCCTATTGGAGAGGAAAAGGACTGGAAGCAAATGGCTTTGGAAATCCATAAGTTAAACAATTAGCAAATGACTCATTGAATATCAGCTACTTTCACCCTGACTTTTAATAGTGTAAATTTCTAAATATGATAACTAGTGATGTGCTTTTTGTAATTTTGTGTCCAGTAATCTCTCTTAAGTGTTCATGATAGCTTATACATTATTTTCCCTGTCTAGTCAAAATTCCTTTGTGTGTGAAGCAGGCACTTCATTCTTCATGTACAAATTGTCAAAAAGACTCAGAACCACTGGTATTATGCCTGCTAATATTGTCTATGTAAACCCAGAATTTTAGATAAATTCTATTTTAGATAAAGGTAGCATAATTTTGAATCTCTCCAATGAGAGAGAGCAAATAAGATAGGAAAAAACAAGTTAAAACCTAACACTCCTACAATTAGATAGTGCTTTACAATATGACAAAATCAGAATTGCCTAGAACTTCCATGAAATCTTCTTGCCTAAGACATTGAATCTGAATCTAATCAAATTCTAACAGGAAATACAGGGGACAATACATAAGAAATGGATTATAAATATAGATGATCAAGTTTAAAAAACACCCAAGGGAGCAATCAGTCAAATCCAGAAAAATAGAACATTCAATAAAACAAATGGCTTGGTTTCTCCACCAAATCATGGCATAAAACACATGGGGCAGTTATAAAAGAATAAAGGAGATTTAAGAATCATAATATTGAAATACAATGTGTGAACTTTGTGGTTTGTTTTTTTTTTAACAAACCACTTGTAAAAAGAACACTAAGAATAATCAGAATATGGGCTCAGTATTAGATACTACAAATAAATTATTGTTAAGTTCATTAGATGTTATAATGGCATGGTGGCTATATATAAAACAAAAATCAGAGGTGCATACTGATGAATTTTATAATCTGGAAAAAATAAAAAGACGAATAAATGAAAAAATATTGATAATTTTTGAAGCTGAGGGCTGGGTACATAGGGATTTATTATTGTATAGTCCCTATTGTAGTATATGTTTAGATATACTATTAAATATAATACTAAAGTATATGTTTAGGTATATTTAAGTTATTATGAATTATTAAATATGACTGGCACATCATCCTCATAACAGATATTATTTGTTAGGATTAGGCTAGTTTTTTAAAAAAATGAGTCAATTTAAAAAATATTAAGTGACTGAAGTATGGATATTTTGAGAATATGGCAAAATCTATAAAGGTATTTCATATATGACTATAGAAACAGAAAGAGGGCTCACAGCTCACACAATGCTAGCCCAATTCTGCAGGAGCTTAACGAGAGATGCAAGATAGCATGGTAGTTAAATAAATGCTTTGATTTTGGGGAATCATGAAAGGAATGTATAAATACATCATTTATATAGATAATGAAAAAAATAGTAAATCAATATACCAATTGAAAGGAAAGTGCTGAATCATATGGAAGCCCAGTGTGGTGAGCATTACAATGTATGACTCAGCAGCCCTGCTGTACGGAGCCTGGATGACCACCAGCCTACTACCCTAAGGAACCACCACTGCCCTGAACCAAGTCCACACTTCCCTCAGGCTGCTTCCCGCCAATGACAGAGAATGGCGGGGGCAGTAGGCTGGCCGTTTTCTACAGAGTTAGGATTTTGGCTTGAGAACTCCCCATTAGCCTGGTAAAAACCTTCGTAGAATGGTGCTGCAGTTGAATCTCTTCTTACCTATCACCCTTCCCATCCTTCCCTCTCTCCTTCCACAGGTGTGAGACTTGCGTCTCTGAAGGTTTTCTCTAGCTATTCCTTCCTCACCTTTATCTTTCATGGACATTTCCACCAATAAATTTCTTGCACATCTCATCCTGTCTTTGTGTCTGCCCCTTAGTGGGCTCAGACACACAAACCCAGGTAACATGAATTTGATAACTGGGAGACAATAAGAATGCAATTGACATTTTATTAGAAACAGTTATTAGAAACATAGCCAAGTTGATAGAAATATAGCCAGCCCAGGGAAGCTGTAGGGAGTTGTTGTATACTGCTTTTCTCAATAGAGAATGACTTCTCTGAAGGACATCACATACATTATCTGTAGAACACTGAGAAGCCATCTGCAACTTTAAGAAAGATGAAACATGGCCACAGTGAGGCAGGGACCAGCAAAGAGAGAGAACTAAAGACAGTCATATGGAGAAAGAAAGAAAAATAACTATATATATATATATGTATACATTATATATCACATTTATATTTATATATGAAGCAATAGGATTGCACGTTAGGTAGAAATATGGAACCAAAAAAGTGAAAACTCATCTAAGATTCCTATTTTAGTAAGTCAAAAAGATGACAGCAGTGCCCACTAGAGGAAGAGAAAGGAAAAAACTATTTCTAACATAGGTTGGGAGAGGGAGAGGATGATTAATTGAACAACTACCCAAATTCTTCTTAAAAGAAGTGTCATTGTTTTGGGAGAATATATTGTTGGAGCCAGTTGACATAAACATGACCATTAAGGCTTACATGATGACCAAAATATTCCAGGACGTGGAAGCTGGTTTGCACAAAACAGTGGTACTATTCTGGAGAGTAGCAGGGGATAGAAGTGAAGAGTGAAAGAGAAGAAAAAGAGAGGGAGAAAGCCTGAGACTAGGTCAGGGGAAAAATCAGGTAATTTCCTCAGTGGTGGAATCCCTGAAGGACATCATAAGAATTGTGATAAGAGCTGTTATACTTGTGCTTACTTGTGTTACTATAACTCAAATTATTCCTCCATCTTCTCTCAAGAAATTCATTAAATTCTGACTAAGCTCACCAATGCATTTTGGAAGCTGTTTTTGTTTATTTTAATTTTTATTTTTTAAGAGACATCAAAGAAGTCGAGATCCCTATCTAGATTTAAATAATACAGACTAGAGTATCTGTCTAAAGAAGCAGAAGTCCAGAAAGTAGAAGTGACCAGGAGAGGATAAGTTTTCCAAGAATTCTCAGAACTCTTGAGAAAGCTTTGGCTTCCATGATCATCAAATTGGGAGTGTGAGTGCTGAGATCATTTTTTCTGGCTCCCAAGTAAAAGAAGGTCCCAGTTGATGTCTGGATTACAGCTGCTATCATATAATAGAAATGTAGATTTTCAGAAGTCATCCCATACAATACCTTCCCTTTCTATGGTTTAGAACTTTGAGGCACAAGAAGAGTCTTAGTTCCCCTAGAAGAATATCCTGAGACAATGATTTTAGTGCAATTAATTTAGGAGCTTGGAAAAATGATACAGGAAGGGAAGAAAGCCAGTAAAGGGTTTGCTAATCAAGCAATTTTCCACTTGGTGAACCTGGAATTTAATGCTGCTGAAGGACTCTGGAGCCAGGGCAGAGCAAGCACCTCAGAGTTATCCTCCCGGAGGATGAGGGAGTTGGGGTATTTCTCCACTAAGCCCCATCAGTTAGAGGTTGAGTGTTGCTCCTGGGGCAGGGAGGGTGTTAACTTCCTGAAATGTTTGTCCTATCATGTGCTGAAGCAGAGCTGGCTGCAGAAGCCAGAGAAAGCCCTCAGGCAGAGACACAGAGGCTTATAGCTGGAAGTGAAGTCCACATGCATGACAATATTAAGTGCCAAGAAGAATGGACAGAGAAATGATAGCATCTGCTATAGGAGGGTGAAGAGTCTTGCCTAGAACCTCAGGAATCGCAGACTCAGGACTAGGGTTTGCAGAGCATATGGGCGTGAGAGGGCAGGGATGGGACTGGGAAAGAATCTGATTAAGAGTTAGGCAGAGCTGGGTTTAACTCCTAGCTCTGTTCTCAACTTTCAGTGCAAACTTGGATAAGTTACTTAACCATTCTGAATTTCAGTTGTCTCATCTGTAAAATGGAAATAACTGGTCAGCTTTTAGGGTTGATGAAAACTGGATGAAGAAATGTTGTAAAGGAAATAGAACAAAGAAAACACAAATAGTTACTAACATTAATAATATTATTTTATTAAATGGGATGAATTTGAGAGAGGTCCAAATAAGGCACAAATAGGTTTTTGCCTCCAGCTACTGCTTTCAGCCATCCTATGTGAGATCTCCTATCGTCATCCCTAGAGGACATGCCCAGAAGAGGCCTTTGCTCTCTGGTCACTTACAGTTGTTAATATTTTTCACTGATTCTCTGATAGATTAGTGTTAAATCAAGACATTTCTTACACTCTAATGAATCTTAGACTACACGTAGTACAGAAAACAGGACTCATTTTGGTAAAGACAAAATTTTTCATATATTTAAAAATCTAATCCAAAGATAATATAATTTTGATAGATGTTGAAGTTATGAGAGTGGTAAATAGTATTTATTAAGTTACTCAACTTTCGTGTATGTTTGAAAATTTCCATAATTCAGAGATTTATAAAAGTTATTTCAGTTCAATTTAAAACATCATAAAAGTTAAACCCATATTTTCATAAGTTTATTTTTAAACAGTAGGTGAAATTGAAATGTACTGTACTGTTTTCATCTTTATATTTGTGACTTTTTCTAACAATAGATTTGTTATGACATACATGTATACAAACACAAATGAGCACATATGATAGAATTACATTTCATTAAATTTAGTGAATAAGCATTTAACATAGGATAGGCAAAGAGGAATGGGGAGAAGTTACTTTTTTTGGCACAAGACCCTTGTTAAGGTTATATTTCTGTAATGAATTAATACTAAAAGTGACGACATGCGGGAAAGGATGGGCTTAAGATAAAAATGGAAAGTTGTTCTTATTTTCTCTAGATACATTATATGTATCTTTTCTTTTTGGACTAATGCTCTCTAATCCAAAGGATAATGTGAAATACTTACATATGAGAATAATAATTGTTTAATCTTTTAAAGTTGTCTTATCATATTATCTCTTTTAATAGCTCATAGCAATGCCTCTAGACCAATCCATTCTCCAATCATTTATTCAGTGCCATGCACTGTTGAAGAAGTTGGAAATTCAGCAGTGAACAAAACAGCCCAAACTCCTGCCCTCAGTGGGCTTCATTCTATTGGGGGGAAACAGACAACAGACGAAATAATTAAGTAAAATATGTGGTCTGTTAGAAAGCGATAAACACTAAGGAGAAAAATTGAGCAGGAAAGGGGGATCAAATGTGTCAGAGGAATAATTAACAATAAAATCCCTACAGGAGAGTCAGGAAGAGGGGAAAGGTGTCCCAGGCAGATTTACAGCAAGAGCAGAGCCTCTGAGACCCTGCAATAGAGGAAGCAGGAAGAGCAACATAGCTGGAGCAGAAAGAGAAAGGAGGAAAGGAGGGGAGGTGACTCAGTGTTTCTTAAAGAGGGTTCCAATGGAACACCAGTCCCTTACTCAGTCGGCTTGGGAAATACTGTAATCTCTGTACCCCTTGGAGAATCATGATGCCAATTACATATTAA
This sequence comes from Tamandua tetradactyla, assembly GCF_023851605.1. NCBI lineage: Eukaryota > Metazoa > Chordata > Mammalia > Pilosa > Myrmecophagidae > Tamandua > Tamandua tetradactyla. The sequence goes on from NC_135331.1 coordinate 154,159,192, forward strand.
ATACTCTAAGTCTTGTCCATTGATAACCAACTACATCTCAAACTTTCCCCACATGGATCTATTCTGGGTGCAACATCTATTTCTTGGAACATACATTTTGAGAAAAATTATTCTAGCTTGTGGACTCTTAGAAGGAAGATAAAGTGTCTTATTCTTCTTTCTTCTGTTTAAATACATTCTCAGTAAAGATCTGCTGAATAACTCAACATTAACAATTAACTAATGTCCAGGATTACTGTGCCGTAAAGAAAGGAACCAAACCATTCACTTTTCTCTCATCCTGTTCCTGTTAGCAATGGGCAAGCTTGCAGCTTCCTGTGGACATTTCAGGCCTTCAGACCTGGACATGCACCTCTTCTCACCTTTTCTGCCTTTCCCTGGGTGAGGAAGTCAGGGGGCCCCAGCAGCCTGAATGTGCTAACCCTGGCTTGGTAAACTCCATTTTAACTACAAACTTGGACTGAAGTATCAGCTATGCTCCTCTATCAATAAGTGAAGCTAATCTTTGTTTCCCAGTTGGCTCAGTCCCTGTATATACCACTCTATCAGCAAGGGAGCCCCAGAAAGGAAGGGGGGGTAAGTGGTGGGATTGGGGGAATTTCACACAACCATTATGCCTCATTCTTCCTTTTGACATATAAGGAATAGCCACAATGTAAATAATTTATAAAAAGACAAAAGTGCTTTTAAAAGATCTGTAATGTATATGTACTGCTTTTATTTTTAAAGACATTGAACAGCATTCACTTCTGAATGGTCAATAGATTCACAAACTAACAGATGCCAAGGTAAATCCCGAAGAATGATCTATTCTTGAGATAATAATTAACTCATGAATATTCTAAAGTATCTAGTACTAGCCCCTGGTTCCTTTACAGACAACTGTTTATTTATTTATTAAGATTATGTTGTTGCCAGCCAGTTAGGGAATTTGCCTTCCCACAGGGAACTGCATTCTTCAGCTGATTTCAAGTATATGCAGTTTATAAGAAAAGCATTAATCTCAGTAGAAAATATCATAGCTATAAACAACTTGTCACTTGTGTGACTTTTCTGTTTGTTTCAACCCAAATATCAAGAAAATTGATAATAAAAAGAAGTTGGGAAAGAAGAATAAGTAATCAAATGTTAGGGGGAAATTCTATCCTATTTAATTTTTCACTCCAAAAAGTGCACTTGCCTTTGAATTTTTGTTTGTCCATCCCTCAAGAATATAGTAAATCATAACACTATGGCACTTCTTCCTTAACCCCTTTATTTACGATTATAACTGCTCTTCCTTGATTGAGAAGATATGCAATAAACTTAAGGTAAATGGAAAAAAATTCAGGAATTTTAGTGTTTGTGAAACAGAAGCTGGAAATAATTGATGGATAGAGAAAGTTGTTATGCCGGTTTGAAAGTATTATATACCCCAGATAAACTATGTTTTGATCTTGATCCAATCTTTCGGGTGCAGCCATTTCTTTAATCCTAATTCGATACCGTAGAACAGAAACCTTTGATTAGATTATCTCCACAGAAATGTGACACACCCAACTGTGGAAGTCACCTTTTAATTGGATGGAGATGTGACTCCACCCATTCCAGATATGTCTTGATTAGTTTACTGAAGACCTTTAAAAGAGGAAACATTCTGGAGAGAGCAGAGCTGAAGGGAGAGCCAAGGGAAGCCAAGAGATAAAAGCCAGCTACGGAGAAGCAAAGTGAGGAACCCCACAGGAACAGAGGCAAAAAACAATGGAGCCCAGGAGCAAGGGATCAGCAGATGCAGCCACGTGACTTCCCAGCTGACCCATCAGCTTTTTATGAGTGGAGGTAACCTCTTGTTGATGCCTTAATTTGGACACTTTTACTTCCTTAGAACTGTAAACTTGTAATTTATTAAATTCCCTTTATAAATGGCTATGCCATTTCTGGTATATTATAATCCAGCAGCTTATAAACTAAAACAGTTATTAAATTTCAGAATAAGAAAACTGCTACAATAAAACAGAAATTGTGGTCATATTTTAAATAAATTTTTACCATTGCTTATACTACTCTCATTTTCAAGTGATTTATACTTTAAATAATAATAATGTATCTCTGGTTGCATCTTGATAAAAGAGCGCTAAATTTCAGAATTTCAGACTTACTGTTAGTTACATGTAATTCTTGTCAGATAATGTGTGAGCATTTGTGTGTGTGAGAGACATAAAGAGAAAGAGAGAAAAACTCAGACAAATTCATGATTTAAAATTGAAATAAATCTCTTCTAAGATTAGCTATTAAATTGTATTTGTATTCTGGTAAAATTAAGAATTCTTTTCTAAGATCACCTTCATACATTTATACATTTTTAAACAGGCAGAAACATGTTTCTATTTTTAAAAACCCTGAGAATTTTAAATGCATAAAAATTATACCTCTTGCCTCATTATGCAGTCTACTGACTGGTGGGTAAAATTTTTAAAACTTCAAAGAATTGGTTTGATTGAAAAGTTTTGGTAACAGATGGTGATGATGGTAACACAGCATTGTGGACATAATGAACACCCCTGGATTATATATTTGAATGTGGTAGAAAGGGGAAACTCCAGGTTGTATGTATGTTACTAGAAAAAAAAACTTGTAAACAAATATAGGACTGTACAACATCAACAGTGAACTGTATTGTAAACAGTGACTATAGTTAATAGTACAATTATAAGAATGTTCTTTCATGAATTGTAACAAATATGCCACACTAATACAAGGTTGCAATAATAGGTTGGAATATGAGAAATCTTAGTTTATGCATAATTTTTCTGTAAACCTACAACTTCGCTAATAAAGAACTTCAAGGAAAGCATTTACAGGTAAGTCACCACCCTCCTTTCTCTTGTCATCCACAGTCAGACTTTAGGCTTTTAGAACACACAGTACATGAATCATTTAGTATCAGACCTTCCATTTGATAAAATAGAAAAGTGAGAAAATGCCCTACTTGGAATGAGTAGGCCCACTCAGAAAGTGCACTTTTAAAAAATCTAACGTGAGATGAATAACAATCCAAAAATAAATTTCAGACGAACTAAAAATCTAAATGTTAAAAACACTACAGAGATGTTGGAAGAAAATTTAGGAAAATGTGCACATAACTTTGGTGAGAGGGTCCTCCTTCAGAGAGAAAATATAAAAGCCACAAAAGAAAAGTTTGGCAGTTTGGTTTACATAGAATTAAAATCCATGGGAACATAACTCCTTAATTGTGGGCTCCACATAGTGACTTGCTACCAAACAGTATGGAAATGGATGAAATAGAGGATCTTTACAGCGGAGAAACCTGACAAACACTACCTCAGCTGATCAAAGTGTATGACAACTGGTATGGTTTGAATCTGTTATGTATCCCAGAAAAGCCATGTTCTCCTAATCCATTCTTGTTGGGATGGGACCTCTTATTTAAATTGTTTCCATGGAAATGTGACCCACCCAATTCAAAGTGCGTCTTAATCCTGGAGTCCTTTGAAAGCTTGTGGAGCAAAAGAGCAGAGAAAGAAAATGCCCCAGAGAAGGTAAGCAAGAAAAGAAATGTCCAGAGACATTTTGGAAAGATGTCCTGGAGACACTGAGAGGAGACCCACATGACACAAGACTCAGAGAGGCATACCCAGAGAAGCAAGCAAGGACCCACAGACGCTCAGAGAGAAAGCCACTGAAAACAGAGGCTGAGAGCAATGGAACCCAGGTGCAAGGGACTGGCAGACATTGCCATGTGCCTTCCATGTGAGAAAGTAGAAAATTAATAGCCAAGATGTACACTAGTAAAATGAACAAGGAACATAATTAGTCATTTCACCAAAGTGGATAAGAAAAAGGCCAATAAACATTCAAAAAAAAACCATTCTATCTCACTGTTCCAGTTTGCTAGCTGCTGGAATGCAATATACCCGGAACAGAATGGCTTTTTAAAAGGGAAATTTAATGAGTTGCAAGTTTACCGTTCTAAGGCTGAGAAAATGTCCCAATTAAAATAAGTCTATAGAAATGTCCAAACAAAGGCATCCAGGGAAAGATACCTTGGTTCAAGAAGGCCAATGAAGTTCAGGGTTTCCCTCTCAAGTGAAAGGGCACATGATGAACATGGCGTCATCTGCTAGCTTTCTCTCCTGGCTTCCTGTTTCATGAAGGTGTTTTCCTTCTTCATCTCCAAAGGTCACTGGCTGATGGATTCTGCTTCTCGTGGCTATATCGTTCTGCTCTGCTCTCTCTGAATCTCCTTCATTCTTCAAAATGTTTCTTCTTTTATAGGACTCCAGAAACTTCTCAAGACCCATCCAAATGGGTGGAGACATGTCGTCACCTAATCCAGCTTAACAACCACTCTTGATTAAACCACATCTCCCAGGGAGGTGATCTAATTACGGTTTAAATGGCTGCTTTTACAAAATGGGATTAGGATTAAAACATGGTTTTACATACATCATTTCAAACCAGCACACCCACTATACCAGGAAAAATCAAATTACAACAACTTTTATACTTCCCATTTGGAAAAATAAAGATGGATAGCACCGAGTGCAGATAAAGGTGAGCAAAATGAATGTTTTCATGTAATTCAAGTGAAAATACAAACTGTCTCATCTAGGAAATAGAAGGCATGAGTTGTAATCTAGATTATGTGACCAACCTGTTAGGTTATTCTGGGTAAGAAACCAAACATTCTGGTCAGGTCGCCTCATTTATAAAATGTGAGAGTTGTATGAGAAGTCATCAGTAAGGAGTATTCTTGTTCTAAAATTCAATTTCTCTATCATTGTTCCTGTGTAGATTTCACTTTTGACCATAATTATTATCTCTGAGTAGGCACTCACGGAGGCTCATTACCCGTTTGCTACCATCTCTGTTACATTTCTCATGCCTAGTGGCGTGGGAAACATCTACTGCGATGGTCCCCTTTATGTTGGAGAGCTCCCAAAAGTAATGGCAAAGAAAGGGGAGTCACTCTTTGTATCCCCTGCTCTTAACCTCTGCTAAAAAAAAGGTTATTTCCTTAGAGAGGAAATGAAGACAGTAGAGAGGGAAGAAGGGAGAGGCAGAGTGCTGCCTCTGGCTCGCTTCTCTTCTATCTCTATGGCAGCATTAGAACTCTTCTTTAATCATGTTGGTAGGGTAATATAAGTTCTAGTTCCAGATCTTTTCTGCTTCATACCATACATCCTAAAGATAGCCGTAGTAAAGAACTTGGGGTTAAGAAAAAACAAACATTCTCTCCCTCCCAGACTGTTCTCCACTAATCAGATAACAATCTCCACAGTTTACTGCACCACCACTCTGAGGCCAGTTGCCCCCACTAAATTCCCCAGGCCTTCCATTAACCCTTGCTCCTACATATAAATTCTACTTCCGGATCTTTTCTGCTTCATACCATGATTATACACTTTGAACTTAAAAGCTTAAAAACATGGCATGTCTACATTCTGGGTTTCTTTCTTTTTTAGCTTCCAGGTTGTGGAGTATCCACTTCATTAGGAAATCATGTACCTGGTACAAACTCAGGTGATGGGACCTTCAGCCTGGTTACATACCCACGGTCAGACGGCACCAGATTCCTAAAGGGACCCCCTGAGAGAGTACCAATGATCCTGCTATTAATTGGCACCTCAACAGTTTCCTCAGATTCAACTCTTTTATACCTATATGGACATGTATTTTCCTAAAAAAAAAATGAGACAACTCTTATCAAAGAAAACTGAGGGCTTGAGTTTTAAAATGGAGTAGTCGACGCCTTTTATGTCTGTATTCTTAATGAACTGTCTGCCACTACACATGTACTGCCAAGTTTATTGGTTATGTTTGTCATTCTATTCTGCATTATTAAAGGCCCCAGGCCTCAATAAAACAAAATTATGCCATTCAGAATCACTCATGGCAATATCAAGTCAGGATTCACGGATATTTTGTTGTTGTTTTCCTATTTCTAATCCCATTAGAAGTTGTGATTAGTTGTAGCTGTCTAGATTGTACTTCTCTTTTTTTTATAACTATGTCATGTAGAGTGATTTTTCTGATATATTTTTCCCTGGGAAATTCAATTATATGGGTTTAAGATTATAGTTTAGAAAAAGCTCACATGAGTGACTAACTTCCACCAAACCACTACAGGAGCCATAAATCTCTACAGCCTCTGCTAAAAAATACAGGGTTATGAAGGAAAAACTCATGGTTAGTTTTTTGTGTCACCCAATTTGTACCTGATTTGTTCAAGCCCACCACACATGCAATTGTAGGAAAATATGGGTCTATTGTCTACAAGTTAAGCTCTAATCGTTTTGGTTTCAGTTAGCACAACATGCATTTTGAACCCTTGTTTTGTGCAAAGGACTGAGCGGAGTACTGTAAGGGATATCAAAGAGAATAAAACAGGAGTGCTGCTTTCCAAAGAGGGAAGCTGTCTTCTAAAGCAGATAGAACCAAATATTACAGAGTAATAAAACCAAGTAGTGTGGATGAGAAGCTTCATTTCACCGCAGGGATCTTGAGAGACTTGTAGAAATAAAATTTGACCCTACCCTTGAAGAATCGACAAGAACTTCAAGGGAGGATATGTATGTGGGATGAAAATACACCTCAACAAAGATGAAAAGCTAATAATATCCTTAGTACAGAAGTACATATATACTATATAATTCATAATTCATACTACAGATATAACAAAGGATTAATATCTTCGGTACGTTGTGGGTCATAATAATGTATTAAGAAAACCACTAAACCACCTATAGAAAAGCAGGCAAAAGACGTATTTACAGAAGAGGAAATGTGTGTAACTAATAAACATGTGATATATATTCAAGCTCAGTAGTAATTAAAGAAATGCAAATTCAAATAATTGCAATTTTTTAACCATTTCAAATTGTAAAAATTCTTGGAAGATATTATTCAGAGCCATTAAGGTATAAAGAAAGAGGGATTTTTGCATAAACTGGTACAACCAGTTATGGAAAATTTGATAATATGCATTAAGAACCACAGCAAAGCACTGAGTTATATATGTAAATGTGGTTAAAGGGGGAAATTTTAGGACGTATATGTTACTAGAATAAAATTTTTAAAACAACATAGGACTATACAACACAAACAATAAATCCTACTGTATACAATGGACTATAGTTAATAGTAAAACTATAAAAATGTTCTCTCATGAATTGTAACCAATGTACTGCACTAAGACAAGGTTTTAATAATAAGGTGCTATGTGGGAACTCTGGGTTTTTTCTACATGATTTTTCTGTAAACAAACAGCTTCTGTAATAGAAAAATAAATAAAAAATAAATAAAAACAGAACCACAGTAAATTTCAAATCTTTGTCCTCCAAAGTAATTCCACATCTAGGAATCAGTCATGAGGAAATAATCAAGGTTTATGTGTAATGATTTTCACCATAAAAAATATCCCTTAAAAAGCAGAGAGTTTAAAATAAATTATGATATACCTTCTGATAGAATATTGTCATTCAAAATATTTGTGAAGGATTTTAAATGACATAGGAAAAGCTAATGATCCACTGTTGAGTGAATATAACATACTATCTACAGTATATTCTCAAATTATAAAATTATATATATATAAATTATATATAAAATAATATATATGTATATATAGTCTAGAGACTACACCTACTCTGAAGGAGGTGTAGTCTCTAGAATTATATAATGAATATATGTATATATATTTGGGTGCATTTCTGCAATTTTTTGAATATATTCAGAAAAATTGCAGAAATGCACCAAAATATTCATTATAGTATTTCTGGATGGAATTATGGCTGATTTGGTTTCTTCTCTATATTTTATTTTCCATATTTTCATCAACTGAGCATGTACTGCTTTTATCATTAGGAAGTAAAAAAAAAAACCTTTTCAAATGAGTATTACCTGCCCTCTTCCTCCTTCCTCCCACATCTGATCCAAGAAATTTTGCCAACAGAACCACATATCTACTGACAATAATGATCTCCAACTTGGAATTCACTCTCTTTTTGCAAGACTTCCAGCACTTTATAACATTTGGCCAAATCAAATCCAAATCTGCCCTCTGCTGCTTCTATCTCCCAAAAATTTCTCTCAAGGCAAGACCCCAGATTTAAGAACTCTGCTCCTCCTTACCTTATGCCTTCTCATCTGACAACACAAGAAAGAGAAAATGGGGCTTTGACATCACTTTACAACCAAGAAGTGCCTTAGCCAAAAAGAACAAATTTTTAAATTCCAGGCTTCCTACTACATTAAGCAAACCAGTTAGTTGTATAAATCCGAGCTCCATATATCCAGGTTATTCAGAAGAAATACTTGTAAATTTGTGACCAAATGACTGAAGTCTAAACTGCCAAGTAAACCTTCATCAAATACTTTAATACCTACTCCTCTTTTATCAGACTCTCATCTATTTGGGAAAACACGATAACCTGTCAATTCAGGGAAATGCAGATGTTAGGTTCCAAAAGGAAGAAAACGACTTCACAGCCTTCCTGGAGAGGGGTGTATCAGAATTGTCTCTGCAGAATAAGAAAGCAGATGCACTGGAACTGTTCGGACAGATTGGATAAAACGATGTTGCTTGTAGAAATCCCAGCCCACAACCTCAGCATAAAGAAAAATGACTTTATGTTCATTAATTCCATCTAAGTTTTGTGTTAGAGCCCATCTCAATGGGTTGGAGGTTAATTCTCTTTGGTCATTATTAGGCTCCCTGTTCCCATCCCAGAGCTGTCAAGGACCAGAAGGCATTCAGACTATCCAGAGAAAGAGGGAGCTCTCTAATGTCCCTTTTGCCATGGTTGCTGCAGGCACCTTATTAATTGAGCCTGCACATGCCATGAGTAGGTAACAGGAATTTTCCAGGAGGCAGGCACTTCTGTACTAGGGTCCCACCTCCTTGGAATCCCCTTGCAGTCTTTCTGGATACTTCAGATCCCCTGATAGGCTCTTTGTCCCCCTCAACTCCCTGTTCCCAAGGGAATCTCAGTCTAGGCTGGCAAGACCCACCCAGCTCTTTGTTGAGCAGCTGTTATCACAATAAAGCAGCTTCACTGTCTCTTAAAAAAAACAGGAAGAAGAAGAAGAAAGAATAATAATAAAAAGACCCACCCAGTCTCAGCTTCTCCAAACTACTCTGCTTCTTTCTACAACCCTACACTCCCTCCTATTCTTGCACAATGAGAAGGTCCCCATACTCAGAACCTGAATCCTAAAACTATTCTCTCTTTCCTTGAGGACAGGAAGGGCTGACTTCAAACTCTCCTGGATGTTGAGAGAATTATTTCCATTTATATTTCCAGGGCAGTAAAGAGAAGAGAAAACAAAACAGAAGACATCTAAATTGAACAAGTCTGAACAGTCACATTCTTCTCTATTCTTGTTTATTTTTTCAAATTCTATATCCTAGCATGCCTCACATGAGCAATCACCCCACAATAAATTCACTCTGTTCCTTCCTCAAACCCTTTTCAGGGGCCTGCAGTGCCCCTTATCTGTTTACTTTTTAAAGCAACTTTAAGAAGAGATATTATTTTATATTTCGCCCATGTAAAAATGGGAGGGCAGAGGTCTGTACTTTCTCTTACCCTGACGAGACCGTGCCGTCTCGTAGAGACTCGAACCTCTTCCTGCCCTTAGAGTGCTCCCCCTACACCTCTGGCTGTGAAGGTCTGGACTGAAAAAAAATGCTGTACCGAGTGGCAATTCTTCCATCCCCAGAAGGCCACTCTCTCCTCAATCTTGAAAGATAAACAAATCCCAGCAGTTGAGTGTCTCCCATGCACTCCTTTCTGCAAAAGCTTACTGTGGATTACATTTTAAAGATATTGCTAGCTTTTCATATTATTTATAATATTAGTTAAGACCATTTTAGCTGTGAGTAACAGATACCTATTCAAGAGTAGAACAAAAGCCCAGAATCAGCAATCACTCGAATCTCTCTCCAGTTCTTTTCTCAGCTTTGTCAGTGCATCTGCCGATTTCTTGCCTCTTGGGGTAGCCTGGGTTTTTCACTTTTCCATTCATAGAGCAGCCCTTATTCCTACCAAAGAGGCTTCCTCCTATTTTTGTTGTGGTGGTGGTGGTGGTTTGCACTAGCAGAATCTAATCAGTTGTTTTTAAAGATTCTTGCTTAAATTCACATTAATCAGAAGCATTTAATTTTTTAAACCACCAAGAGTCCAAATTTGGAATCTAAAAACTAAATAATACAAAATAAAATAAAAACTCAAAATGCAGCAGCAATAGCATTGGATTTGTTTCTTCCACATTTACTGAAGTTTAAGTAAACAATATACGATTGCTCAAGCCAAATCTATCGTGTTTGAATAGAGATGACTTACTTCACCATTATTAGAGGGCTGAAAGAGGGAAGAGAATCCTAACTAGATAGGATGGAGTATAGCTTTGCTTGGCACCTCTGATTTAGTTCAAGGAATCCAAACAGCGGAATCTGAAGCCGAATCTCTGTTGAAAGCCAGCCTACTCCCCAACCAGCTGTTGCCAAGTGAGGAGGCAGATGTAAGGAAGGCTCTCCTGCCAGGAGAGTGCAGCCTGCTTGCCCTGGGCAAAATCTTAACTAGGAGTATTTTTTTTTCCTCCACTTTCAACTACTCTGAGCCCAGGCGCTGTTTTTTCTGGGGGGGTTGTTTGTTTGTTTGTTTGACACAACCACCTCCCCACATGAAATTTGCTTAGGGGTATGGAATTTGAAATACCCCCTAAATATCCCAGAGCTCTTCCTTGAGCACTAGCTCCTGCTATAAGCACAGGTGTTGACACCGGGCATGATGAAGGGAATGCACATGACCTCATGGTCATTAACCGAAGGGAAACACAGGGTAAGATCTGTGTTGAAAGGAAGATGAGGGAAAAGAATCTGGGTCGTGCTAGTGTGTGAAGGGCACTTGCCAGGGCAAGCCCAGTTTAAAATGCAGCCTGAAAGGACTTCACCCAAAAGCAGAAGGTGCTTTAATGCCACATGATGAGCCCCATTTAGGCTGAAGTATTGCATCCAAGCAGTTCCTTTGCATCCTTCGAGGGGTTAGAAAATAGGAAAAACAACCGTATTTCACAAATAATTTGAAACTCAAATACCTCTTCTGAAAATTCAAAATTAATACAAATTAGTCATTCCCATTAATTCCCATTTCCTTTCAATGCCACAGGAATTGTGTGTGTGTGTGTGTGTGTGTGTGTACAGCCATCTATTTTAAGGAATTTGCTCCTGTGATTGTGTAGACTGTGAAGTCTGAAATCTGCAGAGCTGGAAATTCCAATAAGAGTTGACACTGATGTCTTCGAGTCCAAAAATCTATAGAGGAACCCAGTAGAAGGGAGGCTCAGAGAAGAGTAGATAGTATAGACTTGAGGCAGAATTTCTTCTCTTTTTTCGGAACCCTAAATTCTTTACTCTTCAGACCTCCAACTGATTAGATGAGTCTGACTCATATTCTCAAGGGTTATCTTTACTTAAAGCCAACTGATGACAGATGCTAAACACATCTGCAATATACCTCCACAGCAACACTGAGTCAGTGATGGACCAAACAACTTGACACCACAACTTAGCCAAGTTGATGCATGAAATTGACCATAACATTTTGACAGTACAGAAAAAAAAAATTATCTTGATTTTAAAACTAAAAATGGCCTTTCACAAGTTGATTTCTGTCACAAACCTGGTAAGAGTCCTTTTTGTTAATACTTGGACTACATTCAGGGCCATCTTAAAGAAAGCAGTACTCTTGTCCTGCTTCCAAGGTCATTGTTACTTTAGAGAAGAAACTATATTGGCTTCAGGTTTTTCTGTGGCCACAATTTCCTATAGCCATGAAGGAAGGAATGAAGCATGCTCTTCACCAAGTCAGCCCGGGTCACAAGCCTCATTAGCCCAGTTCTGTAGCCAAACTACCTACTTGGACACAAACCAATCACATTTTTCCACTCTTTCTTATTGGGTCTGATGGGTCTGTTGTGCTGACTGTCTACAAAGTTTCAATTTCATTTAGTGTCAAATACATTAAATTTGTAAAAGCATAAAAAATATCATGTCTTAGAAATGAAAATTCAGTAAATATCAAGTTGCAATATTGAAAGAGAGGACGCTCTAACCACCATAATTTATCAAAAAAGCCAATGGCTTCAAAATTCAAGAGTGTTTTTGCCTTTTATTATATGGAATGAATGATGGAGTATTTTCATGAATGATGAGTCCATGTGGCATTTAAATTCAATGAGTGAAAATAACAGAAAAGAAATTTGGAGAGAATCCAAGAAATCTCAGCATAAAAAAAAGCATGCCATCATACAAAAAACTGACATTTATAAGAGTTGCAGCTTCATTGTAACAGTGAACTGTAGTTCCTAATATAATAAAAAATGTTTTCTATGTCATTAGTACAATTATTTCTTTTAAAACTTTGTATATACAAAGATAAGAACTGGAAGTGAAACAAGAAAAATGAAAATGATTTGATATGTTAGAGGTTAAGATTGTGAGAGAATGTTTTTCTTTCTTTTTATAAAAAAATTTATTTTGGGAAATAAATTTGAAAACGTAAAAATTACAGGAAAATATTGTTTTCTCTTTACTAATTTGAATGTTGCTTAAGGCATTTCATAACAGAGAATGGAATTCAAATTTAACTGTGACATTATTGTGATGATTAAATCTTTCCAAGTGAAAATAGGAATGAGAACTAGAAATACTATTAAAGGATTCAAAAATATCTGCTTAACAGTTAAATTCAGGCCATAATTTCAGTGACTTTTCAGGCTGCAAATATCTATTGCAAGAATCTATTCATTCAAGGAAAAAAGTAAACTGTCAGACATATTTCTAAATGCACCTCAGTTGCTTCAGAAATAAAACTAAATTTTATCTGATAAACATCTTTCCTTCCTATGGTGGCTTGACTTATGTACTCCAAATTTAGACATGTTCTTAGTTATAATCCACATCCACAGTCTCTTGAATATGTTATTTTCAGTTAAAGTGTGGCCCAACTGAATGAGGTTAGGTCTGAATCCAGATTACTGGAGTCTTTTAAAAGCCAAAGAAATGCATAAATAGAAAGAAAAAGCCAGGGAGAAGAGAGGTCCAGAAGTCATCAGGAACCCAGAACAGAGAAGTAAGGGCTTTGCCATCCAAGGAGAAAGCCAAGGAACCCAAAGATGCCAGTGAAAATACGCCATGAGGAAGCAAGCCTTCCAGCCTTCAAAACTATTAGACAATAAATTCCCATTGTTTAAGTCAACACATTGCATGATATTTGTCATAGCAGTTTTGGAAAACTAAGACAGTTTCTGCACCAAGAGTGGGGTGCTACTATTAGTAATATTAGGAAAATGGAAACAATTTTGGAATTGAGTATTGGGTAAAGGATGGAAGAATTGCAAAGTGCTTGACAGAAAAAGCCTAAATTGCTTTTAAGAGACTGTTGGTAGAAATATAGACATTAAAAGTATTTCCAGGGTGGGAACGGGATGCAAGTGTAGTTCAGTGGTAGAATTCTTACCTGCCACACAGGAGACCCAGGTTTGATTCCCTGACCATGCACTTCCCAAAACACAAACAAAAGTTCAGCAAATGGTGCTGCAGTAACAGAATACTCACATGGAAAAATAATGAAATATGATCCCATCATAGAACATACCAAAAAAAAGTATTTCTGATGAGGCCTTAGAAGGAAATGATGAATATGCTATCAGAAAGTGGAGGAAAGGTGATCCTTGTTATAAAGTAGCAAAGAACTGGGCAAAATTGTGTTCTGATGTTGGATGGAAGGAAGAACTTAAAAGTGATAAACTTAGACATTTAACTGAGGAGATTTCTAAGCTAAGTGTAGAAGCTAAGTGGTTTCTCCTTGCAGCATAGTTAAATGCAAAAGGACAGGGATAAGCTGAGAATTAAACTCTTAAACACAAAGGAGCTAGAAATTGATGATCTTGAAAATTCTCAGCCTATTCAAGCAGTGTACTCTGAGACTAGGACCAGAAGCAGCTCTATCAGGGATCTCCCTGTGTTTCCAGGAAGTGAGTCCACATAGAACAGAGTTCCACATGAGAGTTTATGTGAACAACCATATGCTAAAGAAAGTGTCGCTGAATGTAAATCCAGCCAGCCATTTAAGAAGAAGTCAAGATTGGAAATGCATTTATTCATGAAGGAACCATAGAAGGTCCTTTTTTCTAATGGTTTGGACCCCCTTGAACCACACACAAAACTGACAAGTTTTTTGCAAAATTTTTATGAACACAAGCACTGACAGCCTGGATGGAAAGGAACAGAGAAGGGACAAATTAAAGGAAGAATGACTTCAAGAACAGGACCATGGAAGCAGAGGTCTGGTCCCAAAAGATTTCCTCAGGCTAAGAGCTTAGGTCAACTCATGCATGTGGAAAGGACAGGTCCATCCTTGTGCTTAGAGGGGACAGGCCATCTCCCCTGACTCTTTTCAGTCTTGGAATGGGGGACCTCTCACCCTAGGTGTTCATGGAGAGTCCCAACACTCTGGGAAGGTGGGTCCTGTGCTTCAGCATTCCCAAAGAGCTACCAATATGATGCTTGGAGAAGGTGGGGTTTTCACGTCAGCGTTCAGGTCATACATGGCCATTATACAAGCACTTGAGAAAGATGAAGCCTTTTCTCAACATGCCTAGAGGAGAAAGCATCCACCCAGAAATGACTCTCTGAACTTGAACTCTAATGACATTTACCCTGTTGGGTTTCAAACTAGTTCGGGACCTGTGCCCCTGTTTTCCTTCCAATCACTTCTTTCTGGAATGGCAATGTCTATCTTATGCCTATTCCACCATTATCTTTTGGAAGCAGATGTACGTTCCATCAGAAAGAGGATTTTGCCCCTAAATGGACTACACCCATAACTGATTTTGATGCCACTTTGGACTTAGAATTGTTACTGAAATGACTTATAGATGTTGGGATATGAGGATGGATGGATGGATTTTGCACAGGGGAAGAACATGCCTTTTTGAGATCCAGAGGGCAGACTGTGTTGGTTTTCGTTATATACTCCAACCTTAGACATGCTCTTGGTCTTAATCTGCATTTTGGTAAGTGTGAACCCATCGTAAATAGGATCTCTCGAAGATGATAATGTGAAGTTTGATCTTAATGTAGATTACTGGAATCCTTTATAAGCATAAGAAATTTATAAACAGAGAGAAAAAGTCACAGAGAAGAAGTCAGCAGGAACCTAAAGAGAAAGGAGAGTACATCGCCATATAATGGAAAAGCCACGGAACCCAACGATTACTGCCCAGCCAAAACTCTACCAATGCTAGGAGGAAGCAAGTCTTCCACCCTCTGAAACAATATGACAATATGACAATAAACCCCACTGTTTAAGCCAACCCATTGTGTGGTGTTTGTCATAGCTGCTTTGGAAAACAAGACATTTCCTAAATATCAAAATGGAAATATATTATTTTAAATATTCTAAATTTCGCTGTCATTGATCAAAGCTGATCTTGTGGGTACATAAGTACTGAGAATAAATACAATCTATTAACATTTAAGAAATTCCAATTCAGTAGAAAATGTGAGAAACCTTCAAGAGATAAATCTTACATCAGCAGAGAGAAATGATTCTCTGTTTCTTCTTTCTCAAATCAAAATGAAACTTTTAGTACTGTATTTCTTTTTCAACCACATGCCCATTCTATTCCAGAGTCTCAAACAAATCTCCATTTCTTCGGATAGCCATTTGTCTGCCAAGGATAATAGGAAAATTAATGAAAATATTTGATTACTAAATAAACTAGAACGAATGTCAATCATTGAATATTGTCATGTTCTTGCCATGACTGCAAAGATAGTAGTCACATTGAAAAGATAGTGCTTGTCTAAGTTTCATAATACTGCTGTCACAAAATACTACAAACTGGGTAGCCCAAACAACAGACATTTATTCTCTCACAGTTCTGTGGTCTAGAAGCCTGAAACTAAAGTGTTGTGTGGGGCGGGGGGGCATGCTTCCTCTGAAGCCTGTCAAGGAGATTTCTTCCTTGCCTCTTCCTAGCTTCAGGTGGTTTGCCAGCAATTTTGGGGTTTTCTTGGCAGCACTTCAATCTCTGCCTTCTTCATCAGATGACCTTCTCCCCTATGTCTTCATGTCTTCCTCCTTCCTATAATGACATCAGTCATATTGAATTGAGGGCCCACCAAGCTCCAGTATGATCTCATTTTAACTTAACTAATGCCATCTGCAATTAATCTTTTTCCAAATAGGGTGACATTCACAGGTGCAGGGGTTGGCCTTCAAGATAACTTTTGGGGGGTAGGAACAGAATTCAATGCATAATAGTGATGAACTCTACTAGAGGCCTCATGGAAGATTTTATAGCTGAGATAGAAAGTGAGTTCCCTTTTACATACTAATGCTCACAGATGACAATGGCTGCTGGAGGGTTCTGTTGATAAGCATTTTGAATCACCTCCGTAATTATTCAGTGGCATCTGCTGTAGGCATGAGGTGGCTGGGTGTGTAGTAGAGGAAGGTGTATTTATGGCTAAGGATACATATTTTATATTCCTGCAACATCACTTTTAAGCCGTGTCTAATTATCTACAATTCCTCTGGATGTAACTTGTTCTCTCTAATCACTGGGCCTTTTCTCATGCTATTCCCCATGTCTGAAACATCCTCCGGCGCCTGGCTTTACCACTCAGAGCTCTGGAACGTCTGAGGAAAGATGACAACCCCTCTCCATCTCTGATCCAGAGCAAAACAATTAAGGAAATGCAAAAAATGAGCAAAAAGCACACATTAGCACTGGAAGCTGGGGAAATGAACCATTGCACTGCCAGAAATTTCTGTCATGTGCAGTGAAGAGAAGACCAGATTGAAGAAAGGCACAGAATGTGCATGTGCATCATTGTAAGGGAGCAGACGGATCTCTCAGGAAATTAGGTGGAAGAAAAATAAAAAATAAATGAATTAAATTTAAAAAAAGAAAACAGTTTCTCATTAGGATGGGCAAAGGCAGGTGTGAGAGAAATAGAAGGAGCTGGGGGAACAGTTCACTCTGATTTGCTCAGTCTCAGACAAGAGAATGTGTGTGGGGGGTGAGTAATAAGGACCCTGGGGTAGGAGCAGCTCCCCTGGGCAAGGAACTGACAATGGCATGGAATCACTAAAAGCAGCTGAGATTCGGGGACTACTTATGCTGCGTAGGCACAAGCCAAGCAGAGTGGGCCCATGCTAAACTTGACATTTGTTTATCTTTTCCCCACAGGAAACTCCTTTATTTTTAATTTCCTTTTTTTAAAAAAAAAAATGAAAGTAACATTAAAGTTAAGGAAAGCAAGGGGGCCCATGAAATATAAAACCCCCTCCAACTCCTCAGCTTGCCATGTACATAAACCCACACAATACAGTCTGTCTTTGAACCAATATTGATGGTTCTGGTTTACGTGACTCCAGACTTGTTTACTGCCTATGTAAATGTATTCTCACATATTTAATAAATGGCCTTATACTGTCCCGCAGCCTGCTTTTTTATTCAAAACATTTGGACAGCTTTCATGACAGCATATTTGGGTCCATCTTATACTTTACATCACTATGTAATATTCTACCATATGAGTAGACTGTGATTTTACTAACTGTTAATTGATGAATGTTTAAGTTGTTCCCAATGTTTCTACAAAGATAAACAATGCTGCTATGTACAAATGCTTATCTATTTATGTCGTGCAATTATGTCTAAAGAAGAATTCAAATTTCGAGAATTAGTTATTTTCTCAAAGAGTATGCATATTTGAAACTGTAATACCTATTATCAACTCATATTTCCACAGGCACACAATATACACAATATAGGAGAGATCTTTCCCACACTGTTGGCAATACAGAAACATCAACCTAAATGTCTAACAGGAAAGTGCTGCCTAAGGAACTTACGTCATGTATGAAGAAATATAGGCAACTATTTAAAATTATGGTGTAGAAGAATTTTTGATCATATGAGAATATGCTAATGACATTAAGGAGAGAAAAGAAAGAGACAAACAAAAACATATGGTAGGATACTATCCTTCTGAGATTTAGTTTCTTCACTAATGAAGATAATAATGCCCATCCTACTTCATTAGGATCAAAATCAGATAATTTTCATAAAAATGATAAGTAAACTGCGAAGTGCCTGACATATTATAAGACTCCTTAATTGAAACAAATGCTGATATTTTCCCAAAAGCTCTAAGTCAGTGGAATAACACAGACCAAAGCCGCTGGAATTGTTCATAGAAGGCCGACCAGAGGTACGGTTGCAGGAATGCAGTTTTTGCTCTGTTAATAAACTACATGACAATATTGTCAATCACACAGAGGCCTCACGGACATACAGAGGTCATGTGGAACGGCCTGTACAGATTTGCACAGAGCTCTCCTTTGCTTTCCATTCCCACTATTAATACTATTAAGAGTGTTCGCTTCTTCCATAAATCCTCCCCTGACCACTGGCCTCGAATTATTTCCCTTTTTCTTACCTTCTTCTGTATACCTCATTTAAACACATTATCACCCAATGCCTTGAACAGTTATTTTAATGCTCTGTGCATGTGTATTAGCTGTGAGTCAGACAGATTCAGTCCAAATCTCTCTCTTACCTGGGGCCCATTTTATCTGTATGACCTTGAGCTAGTTATTTAACCTTTTGTCTCGACTCAATTTCTTCATCTGATAAACAAGGATAAAATAATTTAGTTTAGGAGATTATAAGCTTACCTTATACTGTACCTGCCACAAATAAGGTTTCAATAAATGTTAACATTATTATTGTTATTATCTCTATTATTAGAGTACACGCTCCTTATCTAGATTTACATATCCTTTATGAATCTGGCACAGTGCTATTTTCTTCACATGACACCTAAGTGATCCCAATATAAGCTTTTCTTTTTGTATGGGCTCATACTCAGACTCACAGTATTAAAATAATAAAACAGAAAAGATTATAAGCAGAATGTCTAATACTCCTTTGGGGATAGAAGGTGGAAGGGAGAAGGGAAGGTGAAGTAGGAGGAAACATATGGAAGAAAAAGAAAACACAGGGTCCTCAAAGAACATGCACCAGAGTTTGACAAAGCCAAAGTGTGTCTGAAGGGGGAAAAATATCTTCACAGCAGATCATAAAACATTGGCAGCTGACACATATTAATATTTTTAAATTCACAGAAACAAAAGCCTAAGTTAAACCCTTGGCATTTGTATCAAATTATGAGCAGCTCCCAGATACTGTAGTTTCCTCTTACTCAACCGAGCAAGTGTCATTCAGAGTTTATGGCTGAACAAAATGTCTGGGCTAAAATTTGACTTAATGATGTCAGAGAGTCTCAAAGTAGTTTGCACTGAGCAAAGGAAAACAACGCCTCCAATCTCCAGGGAGCTTATCCTCAGAGGAGAGAGGTCCTGAAGCACAGAGAAAAATTTGCCACCATGCTTTTCAGCTTTAGAATGATTTAAACAATCTCAAAGCCATCTTTTTGTTCATATATCCCTACTTTCATATTTGTAGCTCAAACAAAGAAGAAACTAGTTGCCTGTTTAAATAACGATCCTTGGCTGGTAGCAAACTGCACCTGGGCAGGGCTGCTAATTGGCAATTTTAGGGACCCATGGGGCTGGCAAGGTCTCCTGAGCAGTGATCAACAGCATCTGATGTATAACAGGAAAGGAGACATTGGGGATTCATAGTAAAATGTGTCTATTTTATCACATTTTTAAAGAGATGCATTTAAAACAGTAAGCCATATAAAGATTTCACCTCCTCACTCACAAAAAGCACATACTATATTTAAGTGCTCAATATTCAGTATGAAATAGGTTGGTATAAAATATGTATTTTATGAAATTATTTTAACCCCCACAAGGGGCCGTCATATGGAACTGCTCGTGGAACTTAAATTCATTAAGCTTCTCCAATTTTGGGTTTTTCTTGGAATCAGTTAAATTTTGACATTACAGATGTAGGAAGAACTAAGTCTGCAAGCAGCTTTTTTTTAATAGCAGGATTTTGGCACCACATTGGGCACTCAGTAAATATTTGTCTAGTTATTAACCAATAAAAATATACTTGATGCACTCAGTTTCTACTCAGAAGCTGGGGGGAGGAGGAGAAAGGAAGGAAGGGAAAGCAGAGTCCTTCTACCCTTTAAGGGGTGAGCAGCTGGTGCGTCTGCTGAGCACTCCTTATACCAAAGTATGTCTGGCTCCACTGCTTAGTAGCGCTGTTGCAAAATAAATCCACAGCCTGAACATTGTAACACCTAGAAAAAGGGGTTCACCCACCTTCAAGAGCGATATTGGCCTAGCAAAGGATTTGCGTCGATTCCCCCTTCTTGGAAAACTCTTGGGAGACAGTTCTATAGGAGGAGGCTTCCTCCTCGTACCTAGTGCCCCCTTTTGCCTGCAGACAATGTCTGGGGTCAGAATGTGTTTTACTTGCATTAATTAAACATTTTGAAAATCTAAAAACTCCATCTATATTGTAAACCTATGTAAGGATTCCAGGATTGATCTACATGAATTGAATTTTATCCCCCCCCAAAAATTCATGAAGGTAATTTTGAAGGCACATAATAGAGGAAGTATTATGAATGACTGAAACGTCTAAGGGAAAATATCATCCTCACAGATTACCGTTCTTATATGTATCTATTTCCTGTGGGTTTCTCTATAAATGAGATTTTATAAAGTCACATTTAATTTGCCTATTTTAAAATTCTATGTCACATTACTTTGCAAGGCCACTACTTTGTATATTCATGATTAAGAGAAAAAATCTCTTTACTTTGCAATTTCAGCATAATGCCGTCTGTTATAATTTCCTTCTCATCATTAAAATGTGGAATATAACTATTTGTTTAAGGTTAGAAAATTTGAAGGTGAAATCGAGCTATTTTAAATGTAACTAAATCACTAAGTCTAGTCATAAAACATCCTTTAGAGGAGGCTGAATTTGTAAAGTATTTCAATAGTCTCCATCTTAAAAAGCTTCCAGAGAATTCATGGCCGTCCCAGAGAACTCCACAATTCATCTGCCTGCCTGCAGAGAGTTGAACGGGATAGTCTGTAGGGATCCTTTTGGGCTCTGCAAGTTAGACCACAGGGCCATGAATTTCTCACGTTTACTTGGGATCACAGAGCACAGGCTACTTAGTGCAGGAATCTGGCCTTCTCCTGGCAGCGGGGAGGTCTCTAACAGAGCCCGCCACTCTCTAAAGGCCTGCTAATGAATTCACATTTGGTAAATGCCTGGATGGATACATAGATCCTATCCTGAAGAAGCATAGGAAGTGGAAAAGGACCTCTCAATGCCCATTTTCTAGTTCGCTACAAGATATAAAGAGCTACACAAAAGATACCAGAGATTAAAAAAAACAGCTAACTTTTCTCTTGATACAAATCTACATACACCCAATCCTCCACTCTACCATATGAGAAAATTGAGTCGGAACTACTGAAATAAACATATAGACGATCACACACATATATACATACATATACACACACAAGCATGTGCACAAAACATAAAAAGAAGCCAGATGTTCAGAGTGGGACTCTGGAATTGATCTGATTAAGGATTTTTTAAAAATTCCTTATATTGCCTTATTTTCTAAATATTCAAAATTAAGTAGCTTTCTTATAATTAGAAAATAGTTACTAAAGCATAAACTTTAACTTGGCCAGTTTTTATTTTTCATATATTTTTAGAATCCACTTAGCTTCAAGGGGTTGTAAATGATGTGGGAAAAGGTGATAGCACATTTCTAATGTAGAAATCAAATAAAATATATAACCAACATTTTGGACATCGTATCTAATCTACCTTATTAACAAGACAAAAGAAGAACAGAAAGTAATGTTTCCATTTATATTCTAGACTAAAATCCTTTTGGGTTTCCAGACACTATGATAACTACTTTAAATGCATAAATGAGCCAAAATTTCATGTAAAATCACAAGTGCTTCTATCACAAGCACAACCAGCTGTGTTTAGAATTTATGTCTTGATATTTTCAAAGACCAACAAATTTAAATCTGCTATAGAAGCTAATTACTTCCACAACCCATTTCCTGTGGCCAGTGAGAGAAAAAAAAATTGCAAGTAAAATCAATTTTATTTATTCTGATTGTCTTATTCAAAAAAACTTTTTAAACATTTGTTAGTAGCCAGGCACTATGCTGAACGTTGAAAATGCAAAAAGTATCATTATTAATCAATAAGAAAAGACAAACTAAGTTTTTAAAATGTGCAGAACATTTGACAAGACATTTTGCAAAAGATATCCAAATGACCAAGAAGCAAGTGAGTAGGTGTTCAACATCATTATTCATCAGAAAAAATGCAAATTAAAACCACATTCCGTATCCACCCAAATGACTAAAATTGGAAGAATGAGCACATCAAGTATTGACGAAGCGCTGGAGCAGCTGCAACTCTCACACATCATGAAGGGAGAGTGAACTATTACAACCTCTTTGGAAAACTGTTAGGCAGTTTCTCATAAAGTGAAAAATATGCCAACCCTGTGATCCAGCAGTTTCACTCCTAGGTATAGACCCAAGAGAAACGAAGGCAAAATGTCCACAAAAAGACAAGGATGTTAATATCATCTTTATTCATAATTGCTCCAAACTGGAAATGACCCAAATATTCTTCAACAGGAAAATGTTACATTCATACAATGGAATGCTAAATGACAATAAAAGAAATTCTACTGATACACACAATGAAACAAATGAACCTCAAAATATTACTAGCACAAAAGAGTACAAACTAAGTGATTCCATTTATCATTTCCATTTATATTCAAGAACAGCAAAAGTAATCTATGCAATAGAAGTCAGAATGCTGGTTACCTGGGGCTGGAAGCAGAAGTATTTAAACTGTTGGCTGGGAAGGAGCAGGAGGGAACTTTCTGGAATGATGGAATCTTCTCCATCTTGACCTAAGTAGCGGTTACATGGATGTAAACCTAAGTAAAAAGTAACTGAGCCATACCCTAAAATTTTGTGCACTTTACTGCATGACAATCACACCTCAATTTTTAAAAAATAAAATGATTAGGTCCCCACTTCAAAAAATCATGATAGGAGTGAGCTAATAGTAATAAGATGTGATCTGTGCAACAATATACTTAATGAACAGAGTGCCTAGGGAGTCCAGATAAGAAATCAAAAGTTCTGTCTGGGGAATGCTCAAAGGCACCAGGAGCAAGTGTGGAATTGGTTCTTCATTATGACCTCATATCCCAGGAAAATCTCTTGCAAGGATATCACCCTTCTCTTATTCACTGGTATATTGGAATCATTTTTTAAAATATAACTGAACATTCATCCCAAACAACCTACCACTGGCATTGCAGGCATTTTTGCTAAATTTAATCTTCATTCCCTATGACAAGTCCATGCAGTTCAATTTACTCCAACATGTGTCTATTGCGTCCTTATTGCCACTGGCGCTGTGTTGATGGGTATCAGGGATAAACTCCAGCCTTCTAGGAGTTTATAGTTTTCTCATACCCATCTCTTCGCCATTTCTACTGACATCATCTTAGACCAGTTCCCATTCTTGCAACACTTGAACAAGTCACAATAGAATCCTGTCACATCTTCCTACATCCTGGAACTTGTCCAGCCCCAAATGTCCTGAACACAAAATGTTCTTATTACATTTCTTTGCTGTTCTAAATCCTTCAGTGGCTCTCCAGGGCCTAATGCATCAAGTTTAAAATCTTCAACATGAATTACAAAGCCTGGGTTCACCTATATTACTCCAGATAGGGGCAACATCTATTAAGTGGAAGTGAGACTGTGAAGAAATGTGAGAGAAAAATAACAATTCTTAGCTTACATTTCCTTCCAAGCTTTTTTTAATGGGGCACTTTGAGATTTTTTTTTTAAAAAATATGTTATGTCAATTCTAAGTATAATACATACTGGATACTGTCTTGATGGAATTCTGCTATGGTTTTAATGTGTTCATTCATTCAAAATCATTTATTGATCACTTTGTGCACCACGAGAGGAAATGGAGAGCTATAAAAGACCACTTTACCTTCAAAGAAGGAAAAGACAACATCTAAAACTCATACACCTAGAGTTTTTCTTTTCTTTAAGCATCATAAAATCCAAAGCATCCTCAGTCCTTCTTTGCAATGGGAGCAAGCAAAACTGACACCCAACAACAGAGCTCCCTGGTGAAGCTATAATTTCCTTAGAAGGATACACAAAGTGGGATGCTGGGAGCATATCCTAAAGGAGAATCCCCTTGCCTTATGAAATGTAAAAAAAAAAAAAAGTCACGTTAAAAAAACAAAGGGTCAAAATATTGCTCTCTCCTGATTGCTTCAAAGATACTTTCTTTCTCTCATTGTGTCAGATTTTATGATCACAAAGCCCTCAGAATCAGAGAATCAATCAATTTCAAAATAATCAATATCCTTATTTAAAAACAAGGCATTGCCATGATAAGCAAAGCAGCTTCTTATGTAAATGTCAGCATCTTTAAAATATTTTGATGTTTTATTTAGCTAGGATCCATCCAGCAAAATCTTTTTTTTTCAGCATCTAAGGTGGGTGATATTGTCTACTAGCAGAACAAAAATAGTTAAGATGTTTGCTTTTCTGTCTAAAATGCTGATCATTTTTACACTTTCTCCATTGATGTTGGCATAGTTTTTTTCTACTCTGCATTCCAGTCACAGCCTTCTGGCAACATGAAGATGTTTCCAAGCACAGATTTGATATGCATAAACCATCAGCTTTCTCGGTGATTCATAATCTGTAATTTTAAAAAGATTTAGTTATTTATCACTCATCTCACTTTAATAAATGATCTATGCTAGTATTTTCTAAAGTTCTTTTGGGAACAAAATCCCCTGAAAGATTTTCAGTCTGTGAATGTGAAAAACTCATTTAGAATAATCAATTCAGAGCAACATTTCTGTTTATGTTAAGAAGGATGCTCTAAGGGCGGTGCAACCATGGCTCAGAGGCAAGAATTCTCGCTTCCTAAGCTGGAGACCCGAGTTTGATTCCTGGAGCCTGCAAAAAAGAAGCATGCTCCGATATTTAAAGTGGTTTAGAGAAACTCAAATGCTCCGATATTTAAAGTGGTTTAGAGAAACTCAAATGCCAATATAAAATTAAGCATAAGCGTTTCTTCTCTGAGAGGACAAGGAGGCTGTGGGAAAACTGCTAACTGAGAGGACAGGGGCTGCCCACCCTCAGCTGAATGCTGAGAAGGTTTTGCACTTAGTAGCCTATTCTTACTAAAGGAAATTTTAAGCTACCCTTTCTCCCTTTCTTACTGGAGAAAGGCATTGTTTTTGCCACCACTGATCACACTGAGGTTCCTTGACATTTCTGGAAATTCCACTATAAGCCAAATACAGTTCCATAAGAAGAAAGACATTTTCTGGTCCTGAGGTCAGAGCTTTGAAAGTATGGAAAGCTCAAAAGCTAAAATTGTCCTTCCTGGTGTACAACTCAACTTATTTTGGCTAAGTGTTGAATATTCACTTGATTATTGAGGGAAAAAAATACATCCTGTGGTTTAAGGCTGTGAAAAGGAACTGACGGAGACTCAGGCAGGCAACATTCATGCAAGTTTCCAGGCAGTAAAATCCTTTGGATAAAAAGAAGGATTCTTCAAAACACCTGAGAGAGCTCTGAATTTGCTGATGCTTTGGAAAATATCCATTGCCCCTACTGGTTTGACTCACCTGAGCACACTCCTCTCTAGGCCAAGGGAAAACACACCTGGTGCCACACCTGTCAGAGAAGATTCTGGCCCAGGCCTCTTGGGTACAAGAATCACCATTGTGAACCATTTTTCTCAGGCTGCCTTCTTCCAGGCCAGACCTCACATGTTAAAGGTTGGAAGTATGCTGAGATGTAGGAGAGGGATGGATCCTGCCGGGTCAGATACTAGGTTGGAGATTCAGTCCCTGCTTCTAAGAGTACAACTTCTCCTCAGGATGTTTTCGGAGGAGGTCTAAACAACCGTCAATCACACTAATAAGGACTGAAACTTTGCCTGTCCCTTTCATAGAAGGGTGCATTTGGGTATCATTTCTCAAAACATCAATCATTTTCTACTATTTCTCCACATTTTGAAAAACACAGTCACCTTTTTTTTTTTTTTTGCCTTGTATCTTTTTGCATTGCCCACGTTTGTTGAAAAGCTCTAGTAGGTAGTCGTCAGAGATATAAATTACTCTGTTCCTAATGCAATTTTCTTCATCAGCCCGACAATGATTTATTAAGGTTTATTCAGATTGGTGAAAAATTATGGCTGGTTGGGCAGCCAGAGGGCTTTTTTTCATTACAATGAGAAGTAAATATTGAATTCTGATGGCAACAAACCATGCACTGCCCTAAAACAGACATTGCAGACATCTGATTTCAGGAAAATCTGAATCCCTTATTCAGGTGCAGACTGAACCAGAAATGTAACAGCTCAGAGCAGTGTGAAATTTTAGATTGAGTGTCCTCATTATAGTATAAAAATAGAAATACCTAGATAATATTATGGTGTTGTACTGCAGTGAAGCTGGGAAATAAGTATGTATGACTTCAATTTCTTCTGGAGTCCTTCTGAGAACAAGATGTGCTTATTTTATGAAGCCATAAGTAAACAAAAAATGATGAAGAAAGACAAGTAATTTGTTAAATTGTATAACACATAAAGAAATAAACATGGATTTGGGGTTTCATAAAAAAATCACCTTCTGGGAAAAAAAGGAGTCTGGGGACTTTTAGCAGAGGAAAATAGCTTAACCTCTTTTCTCTATCCTCTCAGCCTAAACAATGAAAGTAAATCAAGACTGCCACAAACATTTGCATTATTTTAGAATTTTATGGTTTTATTTTTTATGATCACATTTTTTTTATTACAGAAGTTGTAGGTTTACAGAAGAATCATGTAGGAAATATAGAGTTCCCAAACTCACTCACTCCCACCCAATTATGAACACTTTGCATTAGTGTGGTACCTTTGTATTATTGATGAAACAAAATTATTATTAAAATTATTCTATTAACCATAGTCCATAGTTTACATTAGGGCTTACTGTGTTGTGCAGTCCAATGGGGATTTTTAAAAAATAATTTTTCATTCTAGTAACATATACAACCTAAAATTTTCCTTTTTAACCACATTCAAATATATAATTCAGTGGTGTTATTAGTTTAAAAACTTCGTAGTTGTATTTTGATCTCTAACCTGCCCACCTTAAAAGGTTTATCATTTTTCTCTCTTACTTTTAGAATAAATAAAAGTATTTGTATATGCAAATACTATTCTTGAAAATAAAGGGGAAAATACAATGCAAATCATCTTTTTAAAATTCTTGACAACTTTTCATATTTTCCTTTTCAAAAAGAGGTCTGGTCTTCTCTCTCCTAACGAAGGGGAAGGAATGGTTTCAGGAGATACAGGATAAATTAGCTAGTTGCTCCATCTTTACCTTTTGAAAAAGAGGTTTCTAATCCCAATGTGTTCAGTTGCTTTGTTTCGTCCTTGGATTTTACAAATAGACCCTAACTAAATCTAGGCCATATGCCCCAAATCCTAAATTAATAGCTCAGGCAGCGTGGAAGTAGGCTATTCTTTACTTTTCTTACCCATAATTGTTTGCAGGGACACTGTACTGCCTCCAAGGTCTGGCTGATGGGGTGTCTGTTCTAAAAAGACATTCTTTCCCAATTACCTAGGAAGGAAGGAAGTCCAGAAAAGACCCTAAGTGATTTTCAGCTATTCAAAGCCCTCCCAGCAGGAACTGTTAGACGGTAAGTGGCATACATTTGCCAGAATCTTAAGTCTCTTTACAGGACCTAGCCAAGAGGATTAATTAATTCTGCTTAATGTAAAAATCAATAGAAACAATATGTGAACTGACTGTTGAAGAATAGTAAAGGCATTTACCCCTTACTCAGATGAATAAATGCTTATATATAAATATAATATATATATATGGTTACATAGCTTCTTTATTGTGCTTTAATTATAAGTATTAAAACCAGTTACATAAGTGAGAGGTCTGGAGAAATCACTGTGAAAACTGTAAATGCTGCTAAGGGGATAGGAATAACGTACCATGGTCCTCTCAGGACATGACGATAAATATAAATGAAGAGGTTTAAGTGATGGTAAAGACTGGGCAAATGGACTAAAACAAGCACAACCACAGTCCTTTTCTTTCTTTACAAGGATTCTTAGGTGTATTTATGGAATATGGAAAATACAATAGCATCACAGATACAGGTGATTTGAAAGTCAAGTCAATTTAATTAAAGTGAGCTTTTGCAAAAGAGGTTGGAGCCTACTTTCCTCCCCTCAAAGCAAATCTTTCTCCATCCATTTTTTGTTCCACCTCCTCTTCCTTACAATCACCATAACAACCAACATGCCATAATCAGCATAATAAGATGTTGTCAAGAGAAGAGAGAACTTTCGGTGCCTGTCTTTGAGAGTCTCATTTAGGAACATGACCTTCATTCTCTGAGCTCATGAATGTCCAAGGTATAGAGGGCCAATAAATCAGCATTAGGAAGCCTCTCTCAGCTTGGCCATTGCCAAGGACTCTATACAGAATGTGTGTGCACCTCAGATGCCAGCAGCGATTCATCTGAGACGAGGCATACAGCAAGCCTGCATAATCTCAAGACAGAAAACGATGGAAGATATCCTCCAGAAATACAAGAGAGTCTAGGTGCTTCAAGCTTGTGAAAGTAAAAAATCCAAAGGCATAATCCCCAGTGGGGGGAGTGAGGGATGCCGGATTAAAAAAATTACAGGGTAAACCACTGACCAAAGTTTGAGTAAATAATTGCCCATTTCCACATTCCCCATTCCATTTCTAAGCCTTGGCACATTTTTCTCTCTCCATTCTAGACGTTCCTCCATGTTGAACTTCTACCTCTTCTTTTATGTACAGCCCAATGACCACTTCCTCCTAAAGATTTATTGTGATGTTTCACATTTCTTTGAAATCTACCTCTCTGAGTATCTTTGTTGTATGCAGCAGTCATATTCATTTCAAACCTCAAAATTAAAAAGAATCTCGCTTTCTAGGAACTGAGCATTCAAGGAGAAAAGTGTGGTGGAGGTGAGGCAGCCCACCGTCAGAGGCAAGCCCTGGGCTTTGGAAAGGAAACACACTGAAATACCCCCTCCCTCATTTACTTGAAGTACATGACCTTGGGCCATGTACTCAGCACTCTAATATTCAGTTTTCTCATCTCTAAAGTGGGAATAATAACAGAAGCTGCCTCACAGAGCAATTGTGAGAATAAAATGAAAAAAAGAATGTAAAGCACTTAGTCCTGAACCTATTAAATAATAAACACTGTATCTATATCTCCATTATCATTATAAACTCAACAGCTCCTATACCTATAATACTCCTCAAAGGAATAAAAGATTTACTTTGGGTTTCCCGCAGATTATTCATTTCATAAAAATTCACTGTCATTGGAGTTAGATTGAAATCTCCCCAATTAAGCTAACAAAAGTGGAAACTCCACTAATTACAAGTCTAAGTTTTAAGTATTTCATCAGAGTATGGTTTTATCCCCTGTGAATTCACAGGAGAGGCAAATTGCTAGCGTGTCTTTCTAAACAGAAATTCAGTTGGAGAAAATAGATAAGCATTCATTTGTGATTAGCAATAACTCGTCAAATACTTAGTAATATACTAAAGTCTAGAAACAATTTTGGGTCTTTAAAAGAATTTATTCTCCTGGATAATTAAAATGTGTTCCTAGTACTTGTCTCAAATGTTAGTTTGCTTAGCAATCTCTTTCTTCTTAGAGATCATTTTTTAATACTCTACTTATGCTACTCCAGGCAAATGATAAAATTCCAAGTGATGGAGTTAACCATATAATACTGTGTATCAAATTAAATAATTAAGCATTAATCTCAATTGTCTTATTTCTCATACTATTTTTCATGATATTATTTTATCACCAATCAGATTTGATATTCCTTTAAAACTAAAACATTCTGCTACAGAATTCTGCTCTTTTCTTTTCAATTGATTAAACTCTCAGCTAATGAAATCACCTCACTTTATATTCATAAACTACTATATATTTTAAATTCTGAAAATATTTCAAATTTGTAATAAAAGTTTATAATTCTAGGGGCACAGTGGAAGTAGAAAGAATTTAAGTTTACAAATCCATGAAGATGATAATGGCAAGAGAACCAGAAACTATTTTTTTGGTCATTATCACAGTTAAAATAAGGAAGTATATAAAAATGGTACATTGCTACAATGATGGGCTTTTTTGTTTTATAATGAACATCTATTTATTGTAATTTTTACAATAAAATTGTCACAGCTATATAAATGGTGGGGAAACTTTGGTGGGAGAACAAAGTTGAGAATGTTTAAGTTACTTCCCAATAGGTGGACTAGCTGATATATGAACCCTTGCTAATAGGCTCTGTAACGTCTAATTCACTTATGAATAATAATCACAGGTATTAAATATGGGTTACAAATATTTTCAAAGCACTAGAATACAATTAGAAGCTTTAAATCTAGAACTACCCCTACTAATCCTTTCTCCCTACTATTCTGATGACAGAATAGAGACTCCAAAATCTTGTAGCATCTCCAGGTCACCTTCAGATAATTTAGGTGAAACACCACACGGTTGATTGAAGAATCGGAACACTGGGTTCTGAACTCTACTTTTATTTGTTTGACTTTAGACACCATATCTGAACTCCACAATGAAGAAGCCGGACTAGATCCTGACAAAAATACATCTATCTTACTTTCTGGGCTGCCATATCAAAACACCAGAAATTTGTTGTCCTGCCGTTCTGGAGGCTAGAACTTCGAAACCAAGTGTGGGCAGGATCATGCTTCCTGGAACCTGTAGGGAAGAATCCTTCCTTGCCTTGACCCAGCTCTGTTGATACACTGGGCAGTCCTTGGTGTTCCCTGGTTGCAGCTGCAGCACTTGCATCTGGACCTTCCTCATCACCTGGCCGTCTTCTCTGCCTCACTGTCTCTTCTCTTCTTGTAGAGACACCAGTCATATTGGAAAGGCCCACTCTACTCCAGTATGACCTCATCTAAATGGAGTTAATTCCATCTGCAATGAGCCTATTCCCAAATAAGGTCACATTCCGAGGTCCGGGGGCAAGGACGTCAACATATCTTTTTGGAGGACATGAGTCAATGCAAAACACCATCCAATGTCTTTCCATATTTCAAGGGGCCAAAATCCAAGTTATCAGAAACAGAAATGTCCTGTCTAAATCTCAGTATAAACCAATCTGAACTTTACACAATGCAAAATACACCAAGATCAAATTATTACCTTAAAAATAATTATGTGCAGCTAAAATCTGACATAGATTGGCTGTTCTCTAGCACCTATACAATCAAAGGATTTTAATGTATGTAGAGACATTAGGTGTCTAGTGAAATATAAAGCTCTGGGACTTTGCTAGAGTTTAACCCTTAACATGAGATCTCCATAAACTTAACGTGCGATCTCAAGGTAGCATGCTGCTCCGCTCTGAAGCCCCACAGTAAGTATCACATTGAGAGTCTCAACCTACACCCCACCAGCCACGGCAGTGCTCTTCAGGGAAAATATCTCCCAGCATTAGAAAATCAAAACCACAAATACTTTCAATAGCCTCTCTGGAAGCATGAAAGTGTATTTGCAGAAGGGAAAGAACTTCTACCTGCACAGGCTCTCTGGGAACATTAATCCTTAGTTAAACTAATTACTTTCTATGATTTGTTTCCCCTTAAATGGCAGCTTTATTCTCCTTGGGACAACAACATCAATTAGGGTAAATAAGTCCTGCTCAACTGTGTATGGCCTCCCCTCTCTCCCTCCTTTGAACTCCCATTGCCTGTATTTATACTTCTTGGGTTACTTCTGCCCTACAGGGGGTAATTTGTACACTTTTCCTATCCCAGCTGGAGAGCAGAGACTATGTTTATTCCTTATCAGAACTCTTGCTCCTGTACCGAGCTCACAGCCCTGCACTAGTTTTGTGCTTTATGATATTAATTAAATGGAGTATTTGTAGTGAATGAACAAATGAATGAATGAATAGTAAGATTATTGATTTGAGGAAATTATTTAAAAAACCCACTTTTCTTTCTAAAAAATTTTTACAAAAGTTGAATGTCTGACTTCTTTTTGCTTAATAAAGTATTTGAACATTAAGAAAGTTAAAAAAAAATATGTATGCTGTTGATCATTCAGAAGTGGGGCAAAAAGTTGGCCTATCTAAAAGTGTGTCTCTGAAAAAAATAAAATGTGGAGACCTAAATGTTTAAAGGCCTCATTGAGGATCTTAAATCTGATCCTTTTAAAATCTTTTATATAATCTTTCACTATTCCTCCAGAAGCAACAGGGTCAGTGACAAAAAGAAAAAAAAATGTAACAAAAGAATAATTTAAGAAGAGGAAAAGTACTCTTTTGTTTTGGTGATGTTGTAGTATTTCTGGGATGTTTGTAGGAATAATTCTCCTCCTCTTCCTCCACCTCCTTCTCCTTCCTCTCTGTCTCTCTCTCTCCATCTGTCAACACTCCCTCCATCCCTCCTTCCTTCTTTCCATCTAAAAGATGTCTTTAAAAGGCTTTTCCATATCTAAGCTTCTTATCTAAACCAATGGCTTTAGTCATGAACCAGCACCAGGAACAGAAAGGTTGATACAGAAATGATTGAATAAGGAATGACAATGGCTTAAGAAGAAATTGATTAATTTAATCAGAGTTGAATGTTCTATGTGAGGGTTTCCCTCCACTAATAATCTAAATAATACATAGGACAACAGTAACCTTGTAATATGATTCTACTGAATGTAGCAAAAGCATTATGCCAAAACTAAATGTCAACAAGCAGGGGGAGGGGGCATGAAGAAGAGGTATGGATACTATGAGGAAGAAAAGGAAATGTCTTCATATAGATTATGGTGGCGAAGGTATGTCTGCTTATTTAGGTTGGATTGTATGATGTGCAAATAAAATTGTTTCAACATGAACAGAATTTTTAATAGAAAAAAGTGCTAGAGAAAATGTGGAGAAAGAGATGGACCTATTATTCGCCATTCGTAGGGAAGCTGAGAGGCACAGCCCCTCTGGAGGGCAGTGTGGTGGCTCCACAGGAGGCTAGGGGTGGGGTTGCTATATGCTCTTGCAACCATCAATAGGAGGAACTGAGAGTGGGGACATGGTGGGCATTTGCACACTGGGGTTTATGGTGGCAATGTCCAAGATTCACAATGGATGGAGGTGGTGTAAGAGTACAACAACCAAGGAATGGAAAAGGGAACTGTAATGTTTACATACAAGGACTACTGAGAAGCTGCAAGAAAGAATGAAATTGTGAGGCATGCAACTAGGTGAATGAACCTTAAGGACGGTATGTTGAATAAAATGTCAGAAACAAAAAGGCAAATATTATCATGCCTCATTCATGTGGATTAACAATAATAGACGAACTCAGAGAACTGAAGTCAAGAGCATGGATATCAGGTTGAAAGATCTATTGTAAAGATTCCTAGAGTGTAAGCTCTTACAGTAGTCACATTTATTTAGGAGTTGTAACTGATATTTCTAAATTCTGAATACTGAGCTATTTGTATATAACCTGGTCATTTCCTGAAACTTCTGGTATTTATGTGACAACTGAGACCCAGAGTTAGAGCTCTGAAGCTATGAAAATCAAGAGAACCCATACAGGAACTGTTTAAAAAGCTGAAAAAGGGATCAGACTTCACCTAGAAATATGAATGAAGTTGATCTGGATAGGACTAAGATAAACTGGAATACTGGGTAAAGGATGACATGACTCATATTTTCAAACTTCAATCTCTGTGTGAGGCTAAAAGGAGAGAGGTTTATTTGTTGCAAATTTTATATGTCATGTAGAATATTATCTCATTTAACTTGAATGGTCAACTTACTTGAACATCATAATCACATGGAATCTTGAATAGGCCATGAGAGCTTCTTGGCTTGTACAGGTTAGTGTGATGCCCCAATATACCCAGAGTAATTTGGGTAGAGAATAAAAAAGTATTTGCAAAGTCCTCTTGGGGGACTGGGGGTAAAAGAGAAAGTATTCAAATTCCCTATCTGGGGAATTCCTGATATTCTCACAAGCAATGGTGGCAGCAAATTCAATAGGCTGAGCCCTCAATCTTGGGTCTCGCCCCTATGAAATTTAATCCTGCAAAGGAAAAGCTAAGCTTACTTGTAATTATGCCTTAGAGTCACCCCCAGAAAATCTCTTTTGCTGCTCAGATGTGGCCTGTCTCTCTAAGCCAACTCAGAAGGTGAACTCGCCCTCTCCCCTACATGGGACATGACTCCCAGAAGTGTAAATCTCCCTGGCAACAGGGAACCTGACCCCCAAGGATGAGCCGGAACCGGGCATCATGGGAATGAGAAAGCCTTCTCGACCAAAAGGGGGAAGAGAGAAATGAGACAAAATAAAATCTCAGAGGTTGAAATATTTCAAACAGTGTCAAGAGGTTATCCTTGAGGTTAGTCTTATGCATTATATAGTTATCCTTTTTAGTTTATGGTGTACTGAGTGGCTAGAGGGAAGTACCTGAAACTGTTGAACTGTGTTCCAGTAGACTTGATTCTTGAAGATGACAGTGTAATTATATAGCTTTTACAGTGTGACTATATGACTGTGAAAACCTTGTATCTGATGCTCCTTTAATCCAGGGTATGGACAGATGAGTAAAAAATAATAATAATAAGGAAAAAAATAAATAAATAATAGGGGGAGTAAAAATTGGGTAGATTGAAATACTGTGGGTCAATGAGAGGGAAAGGTAGGGGATATATGAGTTCTTTTTTTTTTTCTGGAATGATGCATATGTTCTAAAAATGATCATGGTGAAGAATAAACAACTATGAATGATATGAGGCATTGACTGTATAACATGGTTGGATTGTATGTGTGTGGATATTTGTCAATGAAAATATTTTTTTAAATAAATAGGAGCCATTTGTATTGTTTTTTGTTTGAACAATTAAAAAGCAGTATCTGTTTATATACTTATTGATCTGTGTAAAGATACATCAGATCATGATACCACATACTGAAAAAGAGTTAACTAAAATAAAATTTAAATATTAAACAAAAAATACTATTGTGTAACAAGTATTAATAAGCATCATTGAAATACTGAGGGGAATTATAGCTAATTAAAAAATTTCTAAAAAAATTGTAGCAAGCTTCATTATACAGGCCAATTAAGTTAGGTGATGATTTCTATTATGCTTATCTTGAAATGAAGGAAAACATTCACAGAAAAATTTGGCTATGATATTTCCCAGACACAAGGCTACAAAACCCACTAAAGTGGCAGGAACGCTAAGTGTCACATATTACTCAGGGTTCCCTAGGGAAACAGAACTGACAGGAGATATCTGTAAATATTATGAGATTTTATGAAATTGTCTCACCCAACTGTGGAGATGCACAAGTTCCAAATTTCACTGCGCAGGCTGCAGGCTGGGAACTCTGATGAAGTTTCCGCTGAATTCCCCAGGAGAAGCAGGTCGACTGAAGTAGAGATGAAAATTCTCTCTATTGACTGCTGGAATCATCGCTTCCCCTTTTAAAGCCGTCATCTGATCGAATGAAATGTCTCTCATCGCTGATGACAATCTCCCTAGTTGATTGTAGATGTAATCAGCCACCGATGCTATGAACTTAAGGATGATTTAAGTCCATGACGCATCTTCACAGTAACAATTAGGCCAGTGCTTGCTTGATTGAACAACTTGGCACCATTGCCTGACCAAGTTGTGCATGAACCTATTACATTATTAGTTCTAAATGGAATTTTTTCTATCAAATATATGTGTATTAAATTCAATCAATATTTTATCCTTCTAGAAATCGAAAAACCACAGAGGCTCATTTTAGAAATTGTTATACTTTTCCTCAGTGGCTCCCTCTGTTTTCAGATATGGATACACATAAATTCTCCATTAAGTTGCTTCCTTTGGAGCCAAGATCACTTTGATAAAAGCAGTTTGCTGTCAGTCAGGTGACATCATTTTGATTTTCCTCTTTCAAAATTAGATAACTCTTTCAAAGGTTATATTCTCTTATGCAACCAAGAAATTTTCCTGCTCATCAAGACTGTACTCTGTTATCAATTCCTTTCATATCAAAGATTCTTTCTCAAAACAAGGTACTGGAATATCCCATTTTGCTTAATTTTTATCCCCAAATTATTCCTCTTCACAATGACTCTCTTCTTGACTTCTTTGTCACAGGAAGCACACAGAGGAGTAATTTCTGTGTTACATAATATCTGCTTCACAGCATCAATACATAAAAAAAAAAATTAGAGAGCCTTAACTCTGCTCAGGATTCTGTTCTAAAAAGTGAGCATTTCTTCTACAATTCTATTCACATGTGCTCTCAAAACAAAGCTCTATTGTTGAGGCACTGACTGTGGCAAAGTAGGACAGAGGTCCCTCTCCAAGCCAACTCGGCAGGTGAACTCACTCCCCTCCCCTCTACATGGGACTTGACTCTCAGGGGTGTAAATCTCCTTGACAATGTGGGTCAGGACTCCTGGCATGAGCCGGGGCCCAGCATCATGGGGTTGACCAAAAGGGGGAAGACAGAAATGAGACAAAGTTTCAGTGGCAGAGAGATTTCAGAGTCAGGAAGTTATCCTGGAGGTTGGTCTTATGCATTATATAGATATCCCTTTTTAGTTCATGGTGCATTGCAGTGGCTAGAGGGAAGTACTGAAGCTATTGAACTGTGTTCCAGTAGCCTTGATTCTTGAAAAAGATTGTATAACGATATAACTTTTACAATGTGACTGTGTGATTGTGAAAAAAAAAAATAAGTAGAGCAGAGCAGAAGGAGTCTGTGGAATTAGTGACCCAAAGGTTCTCAGTGTAAAGCTCTGTTTTTTATATAGTAATTTATATCTAAGTGTTTCTGATATTTAATCATTTCTCCTAACAAGTAATTTAGTCCTATTATTCTGAAAGCAGAAATAAGAAATGGAATATCCAGTTAAACGAATGGATATACTTTCCTTTGTTAAACTATTTAATAGTTTGCCTTTGTCAGGGCAAGATAAAGTAGCTACCCAGCAGAGAATGATGGCTATTTGAGGTGTGTAAGATCTTCTTTTATATTTGCTCATTTCTTGTATATTTTGAACTTGTGCCCAATAAGGCTGTCTTCAAATACAGCCCCAATGTGGGGTGCCTTGAGTTCAGCTCCTCCAAGTACAGGAGATTCTTTACCACAATACCACCCAGCACCCCACCTTCTTTTTTTCTGGGCGTTATGAGTGTTCAGGGGCATTGAGTAAACATGGAGAGGGGATTTCCATACACAAGTGTTAGTTGGGAGCCAAGCAAAGCCTTCTGGCACAGACAGAATTTATGCCTGAGTGGCCGATGGTGAGATATTAAGTGGCAACAAAGTGGAGGCTAAGCATCCAGTTCCCAGGTATCCTTCAGGATTAGGGTACCTTTTGTGGTTACGGTAACCGTTATCTCCTAATTTGTCTTGACAATCCAAATTTATGCTTGTTGTCCTAACCTAACTGTAGTACCCTTTCAGTCTCAAGACCTTCCCATAACACTTTGGGTCAATAAACTCTATGGTCACCCGATTTATGGTAGAACTTTGCCAGTATACCTATTCTCCAACAGCCAGACTCTCGCTCCTTGGGCACCTTTTCCTAGATCATCTCCTTGGATCCCAGCTCTCTTTCCTACCCTGTTTACCTACCTCCTTTCTTTCCTCTGCCAAAACTGTTAACTCCAAACCTTTTCATCTCAGGAAGTTCTTTCCTTCTTCCTTCTGATATCCCCCAGAAAATTTATTTTCTTCAACAACACCCTTCTTCCTTCTATCCCCTGCAACAACATCCTTATCCTTCTATCCCCTGCTCCTTCCTTTTCTTCTTTCATAATAAACTTTAGATCCAGACAATGCTAGTATTCAATCTGCATCATTGGTCAGCACACACTGTTTCAACAGAGTGCCACCCTGCTCATTAAATATTGTTTAAGACATCCTTGATCCAGAGCCAATCAAGCAGAATTTCTCTTTCCCTCCTTCAAGCACAAGGAACAGCAGCTCTCCAATTTTTAAGTGCATTTATCTTTTAAATGAATAAAGAGCTTTATTTTTACTTTTAAATTAACTCGCTTGTTTTAAAATCCTGAATGTTTTTCCCTAGTCCTGCCTGTAATGTTACAAATATTCTGTTAAAGTCATGGATAAGTTTAGCATCTAACTCAAGCCTTAAAAGAAACAGCTCTTCACATGTGAATTCTATCAAACATTCCAGAAAGAATTAGTACCTACTCTCCTCAAGCTCTTCAACATAATCGAAGTGGAGGGAAAACTACCTAATTCATTCTATGAAGCCAACATCACCCTCATACCAAAACCAGGCAAAGATATTACAAAAAAAGAAAACTACAGACCAATCTCTCTAATGAATACAGATGCAAAAATCCTCAATAAAATTCTAGCAAATCGTATCCAACAACACATTAAAAGAATTATACATCATGACCAAGTAGGATTCATCCCAGGTATGCAAGGATGGTTCAACATAAGAAAATCAATTAATGTAATACACCATATCAACAAATCAAAGCAGAAAAATCACATGATCATCTCAATTGATGCAGAGAAGGCATCTGACAAGATTCAACATCCTTTCCTGCTGAAAACACTTCAAAAGATAGGAATACAAGGGAACTTCCTTAAAATGATAGAGGGAATATATGAAAAACCCACAGCTAATATCATCCTCAATGGGGAAAAATTGAAAACTTTCCCCCTAAGATCAGGAACAAGACAAGGATGTCCACTATCACCACTATTATTCAACATTGTGTTGGAAGTTCTAGCCAGAGCAATTAGGCAAGAAAAAGAAATACAAGGCATCAAAATTGGAAAGGAAGAAGTAAAACTATCACTGTTTGCAGACGATATGATACTATACGTAGAAAACCCAGAAAAATCCACAACAAAATTACTAGAGCTAATAAATGAGTACAGCAAAGTAGCAGGCTACATGATCAACATTCAAAAATCTGTAGCTTTTCTATACACTAGTAATGAACAAGCTGAGGCGGAAATCAAGAAACGAATCCCATTTACAATCGCAACTAAAAGAATAAAATACCTAGGAATAAATTTAACCAAAGAGACAAAAAACCTATATAAAGAAAACTACAAAAAACTGCTAAAAGAAATCACAGAAGACCTAAATAGATGGAAGGGCATACCGTGTTGATGGATTGGAAGACTAAATATAATTAAGATGTCAATCCTACCTAAACTGATCTACAGATTCAATGCAATACCAATCAAAATCCCAACAACTTATTTTTCAGAATTAGAAAAACCAATAAGCAAATTTATCTGGAAGGGCAGGTTGCCCCGAATTGCTAAAAACATCTTGAGGAAAAAAAACGAAGCTGGAGGTCTAGTGATGCCGGACTTTAAGGCATATTATGAAGCCACAGTGGTCAAAACAGCATGGTATTGGCATAAAGATAGATATATCGACCAATGGAATCGAATAGAGTGCTCAGATATAGACCCTCTCATCTATGGACATTTGATCTTTGATAAGGCAGTCAAGCCAACTCACCTGGGACAGCACAGTCTCTTCAATAAATGGTGCCTAGAGAACTGGATATCCATAAGTAAAAGAATGAAAGAAGATCCGTATCTCACACCTTATACAAAAATTAACTCAAAATGGATCAAAGATCTAAACATTAGGTCTAAGACCATAAAACAGTTAGAGGAAAATGTAGGGAGATATCTTACGAATCTTACAACTGGAGGCGGTTTTATGGACCTTAAACCTAAAGCAAGAGCACTGAAGAAAGAAATAAATAAATGGGAGCTCCTCAAAATTAAACACTTTTGTGCATCAAAGAACTTCATCAAGAAAGTAGAAAGACAGCCTACACAATGGGAGACAATATTTGGAAACGACATATCAGATAAAGGTCTAGTATCCAGAATTTATAAAGAGATTGTTCAACTCAACAACAAAAAGACAGCCAACCCAATTACAAAATGGGAAAAAGACTTGAACAGACACCTACCAGAAGAAGAAACACGGATGGCCAAGAGGCACATGAAGAGATGCTCAATGTCCCGGGCCATTAGAGAAATGCAAATCAAAACCACAATGAGATATCATCTCACACCCACCAGAATGGCCATTATCAACAAAACAGAAAATGACAAGTGCTGGAGAGGATGCGGAGAAAGAGGCACACTTATCCACTGTTGGTGGGAATGTCAAAGGGTGCAACCACTGTGGAAGGCAGTTTGGCGGTTCCTCAAAAAGCTGAATATAGAATTGCCATACGACCCAGCAATACCATTTCTAGGTATCTACTCAAAGGACTTAAGGGCAAAGACACAAACGGACATTTGCACACCAATGTTTATAGCAGCGTTATTTACAATTGCAAAGAGATGGAAACAGCCAAAATCTCCATCAACAGAAGAGTGGCTAAACAAACTGTAGTATATACATACGATGGAATATTATGCAGCTTTAAGACAAGATAAACTTATGAACCATGTAATAACATGGATGGACCTAGAGAATATTATGCTGAGTGAATCCAGCCAAAAACTAAAGGACAAATACTGTATGGTCCCACTGATGTGAACGGACATTCGAGAATAAACTTGAAATATGTCATTGGTAACAGAGTTCAGCAGGAGTTAGAAACAGGGTAAGACAATGGGTAATTGAAGCTGAAGGGATACAGACTGTGCAACAGGACTAGATACAAAAACTCAAAAATGGACAGCACAATAATACCTAATTGTAAAGTAATCATGTTAAAACACTGAATGAAGCTGCATCTGAGCTATAGGGCTTTTTTTGTTTTTGTTTGCTTGTTGGTTTGTTTGTTGTTGTTGTTTTTTACTATTATTACTACTTTTATTTCTTTTCTTTATATTAACATTTTATATCTTTTTCTGTTGTGTTGCTAGTTCCTCTAAACCGATGCAAATGTACTAAGAAACAATGATCATGCATCTATGTGATGATGTTAAGAATTACTGAGTGCATATGTAGAACGGTATGATTTCTAAATGTTGTGTTAATTTCTTTTTTTTTCTTTCCGTTAATAAAAAAAATAAAAAATAAAAAAAATAAAAAAAAAAAAGAAACAGCTTTGCTTTTTAAATGAGAAGGTACAAAATCCTGTTTGATCATATTTGATCCCACAAACTAATAGTTCAACATACTTTATTTCTCCGTGATTTTGAAGCCTACTTCAAAACATTGATTAAGCTCATTTCACCAGGTGCTGAAGATAGCCCGGACAAAGAAAACACATTAAAATTTACAAAATGAATTAATAAGTGTGTCTATTTAAAAGGTAATACAGTCTCAAAATCAGGGACTTCATCTTGTTCACCGATTTGCTCCTAGATTTTTCTCTCTGGTATATGGTAGGCACCTAATAAATATATGGTGAATATATTTTAAGGATCTCAAAATGTTTTACAAATATTTTTCTTCTAAATTTCAACTAACCCAGTTAAGAAAGTTGGGGTCAGGAATCATTGAAAAGTAACTTTCGTAGATTAAGAATGTAGATGGGCCTCCAAGGGGCTGCCAACAGGAAGTGGCAAACACCTCTTTGTGTCTCCTCTGCACACCTGATACACTCCTGACTCTTGGAAGAGCCGTGTTCTCAGCAAAACACCTCATGGCCTGAGTCAACTTTACTAGAGCTCCAGGGATACCAAAAATATTTTTCAATCATATCCAAAGATATCATGAAAAACGATTACATCCCTTACTGTAATTAAAATACAATTAATCTATGAAGCACCTTCACCTGCTTATCCGAAGCACACCTTTCGAGGTATGGTATATAGTAGGTAAGCAGAGTATGTCTATCTGAGATCCTGAGGCTGATGTTTTCTCGTTGATAATGAATCACAAACAAGAACTCCAGATGAAGGTGAACTACTTCACTGCACTCTCACACAAACCGACGATTCTCCAGTGCCTGCTATAGTGGCTCTTTCCCATGGTATATTTTACATAATAGAGGTGTCCAGGAATTTCCTAGACTTTCTACTAACCCAGTTCGTTATAGTTAAGAGGGCCCAAGTGTCTGTGTTTTTCCAGAGCTCTACAGGTGATTCTTGCTCACAGTGGGCACGGAGGAGTCCTGGCCTCATAGATCCCAGACAACTTGCATATCATCTCATTAAAATTTCACAATTCTATGAACAGACAGCAGAACTCTTAGGAGCACAAGGTTCTGAAGATAACCTACTATAACTTACTAGGATTTAATTCCAGGTTCCACCACTTACTAGGTAAGCTTTGGGAAGTTATTGAAGTTCTATGGGCTTCAATGTTTCTGTAAAACAATGTTCCCCGTATGGGTAATAATACTTATCCTATTCAGCAACTCAATGACCATAAACCAGTGACGCATCTACATTAGTGCCTAATCTACAGCTAAGTATATTTTAAAATGTTAGCAATTATTGCCTGTTTTACAGTTGAGGACTTCCAAGATTACATGGCTAGTGGTGAAGCTGAGATCTACACAGGATTTCTCAATCTAAAATTCAAGCTCTTTCTGTGATGACACTACTAACCAAGTGCTCTTGTACACATAATAAAAAGCAATACCACAGACTAATAATATGGGAAGTACTTTATCATGTGATACTATGCAACAGCAGCCAAATTTGCAGCTACTTAACCACACACTACAGATTTGAACAGGGAAGATGGCTCAGAAATAACAGCACTAGTGGTTCAAGTATTGGAGAAAGGAAACTAGCTCCTTCCATTCAATTTCCAGGGGATTCTCTGGAAAGTAGTAATACCTGTCTCCCCTCAGGAAAAAAAAAAAAAAAACCTTAGGATTTTGAAAACCTAAATTCTAGACCTGGTTATGGCCAAAATATAGAATAATCTTAGGTCATGTA
Source organism: Tamandua tetradactyla (assembly GCF_023851605.1). Classification (NCBI taxonomy): domain Eukaryota; kingdom Metazoa; phylum Chordata; class Mammalia; order Pilosa; family Myrmecophagidae; genus Tamandua; species Tamandua tetradactyla. Next base: position 154,202,249 of record NC_135331.1, read on the forward strand.
TCCCTAGGCTTTAATCCTCAACTGCAAAAAGCAATTCATACTTATTTGGACCTGTGTAATCCGTATCCATCTCATTTATCTTCTCAGGAACGCTTAGCTTTAAGGGAGCACTATATCCATTTTGTAGAGGAAAATTCTGTCTCAAAGGGGGTACACAATGTACCCGAGATCCCAGTTAATATATGGCAGCTAAATTACCAAAATCACCCCAATATCTTAGTACTGATAATAGTTACGCTCATGAAAGTTTACAAAATCAATGAAAGCGATTTCTTAGGTTCCTTACGGTCACATTTCATGCTTCTACCTGCCCACTGTTTCTCTTTTCCCAAGTAGCATTACAATCAGAAAATACAAATATTTCATTGCTAAATCTCATTTACAATGCTTCATCTTTGATTTAAACATTCTTTAAACTTTTCCTCTATTTCTACATTATATCCAGAGAAGTTAGTTTTCCATGGTTCCCACAGCTGCCTATCTCTCTGAAAGCTCTTGGATAAAACAATTTCTGTTTGTTAAAGCATGGGTTGCTAAAATTTTAAGTAAACACCACTTTTTTTTTTTGCTGCATGGGTCATTTCATTGTTTTTCCAGGTGAGTATCCTGTTATTTCAGCACCCTTTGTTGAATTTTTGTTTGTTTTTGGGGGGAAGTGCATAGACCAGGAATTGAACCTGTCTCCCGCATGGCAGGTGAGAATTCTACTACTGAACTACACTTGCAGTTCCAACACCACTTACATTTTTTTTTTGCCTGGGCAGGCACCGGGAATCGAACCTGGGTCTCCAGCATGACAGGAGAGAACTCTGACTGCTGAGCCACCGTGGCCTGCTCTAACACTACTTACTTTTATAATTTTAAAGATGGCTATTCCATACTTAAAACCAATTTAAATAAAATAAACCCTGATATTTCTTATTCCTTCTCTGGAGTGGTCATAAAAATCTATTTTCTATTGATTTGTATCATCTCCAGTCTGCCTTTATTTGCAAAATACGGTTACTCTATCTCAGTCAAGTCTATATTTTTTTAACATGAAAATGTCACTCTTGAGAGACAGAACTTATTTTCACTATTCTATAGGATATATGAACTACCTACCTAAATTGGAAGGTGAAAATGTGAATGTTAAATGAGGTATTCAGGACGTTTCCCAAGAGACCTTATAATTAATTTAAAAGCTGATGACATGATGCGCCTAAAATAACAGATTCTTTTATTTACAATAAATTAATGGATGTGTTGCTGATTAGCATGCTGACATACACATTCATATACCTAAACCAAATCAAAAATTAAAAAAAAAATAACAAGACTCAACCTATCAGCAATATTGAAAAGTCAGCAGAGCTCACTAAAGTGATCTCACCAGGGAGCTTTATATAATTTAATACGCTAAAAGTGAGGAAACAAACAGAACAAGGGGATGAGGAGTAGACTTATGAAAAGTAATTTTGTGATGCTCTTCATTTTGATTGTATTGCTTTTTTGTCTTCAGGAGTGAAGACTTTGACATCAAAAGCAACAAAATATCTGAGTAAGGCATTTACATCTTTCAGTTCTAAATGGTATTCTTGGGCTATTTTCTCAGCAGTCCATGTTTCAGGATAACGTTTATTATTATTGAGAACTGTCAATGCTTCTACAACAGAAATTTTGCCTTTAGGAATGTTCTTAATATTCATCATATCAAAGTGATGGCCTTTAGGCAATCTGTACTCCTTTGGCTCTTGACGTCTTGCAGCATCTTTTACCTAGTATGTAAAGCGGGGGAAAAAGGCTTTTAGAATGAAAGAAAATACTTGACATCTACTTCTACACTTCTCTTATCTCCATTTTTCTCCTTCAAGTAAATACTACACATTCTTCCCCAATTACATGTTTTCATTATAATTAGTCACAGTTCTACAACAGCTCTGCGACACTGCTATTTCATTGCATTAAAATATACATACCTCAATCATCATTAACAAATTTAGGTAGTTCCAGAAAATAATCAAATATATACCATTTACTCACCGTATTATCTTACGTATATTAAAAGAATAAAAAGAAAAGCATTGATTAGATCTAAAAACTACCTGCTTTAGAAAGGTAGGATTCTGATCCTGCCCTAACAGCTTACTTGATCATCTACATTCTGTTCCCTAGCTCCCTATTTCATCTTCAATGCCACCAAATACTCTGAACTAATTCAAACATTTCTATCACTTTTTGCCTCTCACCTCAGCTATAGTAAACTAACACCTCTCATACCCCAAGAAAAATAAATAAAACCTATGCATGCCCATCCTTTCCTCTACTGTCTGTCCTACCCAAACTTAATCCCTGCATCTGTACTCTGTACCCCATTTCCATCATCTAGCTATGCCAATCCTTCCCTTCTCTTTTCCTTTCAACTGTACCCTGCCTACTGCTGCTTTCTGCTCAAAATATAAACATGTTATAGTCGGTGGAATGGTAGCCCATGACAAACTCTAGGGATCTGTTCTGTAACTACTTGTTGAAATGTGCTTTGAAAATTACTGTTTTTTTCTTTCTTTGCTTTGTATATATGTTATATTTTACAATGAAAAAAAAGTTTAGAAAATGCTAGGGTCGTCACCTTTTATAAATACCAACCAAATCCTAAAACAACACTTCCTTTGTAACCAGTTGTGATGAGTTAATTTCACATGTCAACTTGGCTAGGTTATGGTGTACAGGTGTTTGGTCAAGCAAGCACTGGTCTGATTGTTACCATATGGGTATTTTGTAGATGGATTAGTTTCTAAAGTCAGTTGATTCTGTCTGAACTGGTTTCATCCACAATCAACAAACGAGATTGAATTCAGCAATGAGGGGGTCTTATAATCCAAAATGTTGGAGGTCTTAACATGAGAACGAAGGATTTCAAAGGTTAGAGAAGAATTTCTGCCTCTTCCTCACCAGCCTGCTTCTCCTAGGCAATACAACTTCACTTTGATCAGTTTCCAGCTTATGGCCTACCCTACAGAGTTCAGATGAGCCAAACTTCAGATTCACCTTTTTTTGGAAGTTTCCAGCCTGCCCTATGGAATTCAGACTTGCCAATCCCCATGGTTATGTGAGTCAATTCTTTTAAGAAATCCCTTTATATATGTTGGTTCTGACTTTCTGGAGAACAGGTTTTTTTTTTTTGGTTACGTTTTAAAAGATAATGATATTTGTTCTAATGATCGAGTTGCTAAATTCAAAGAAAAATTTTCAGGCTTTTTTAAACCTACTACAGCATCTGACACTGTCAACCACTCCAATATATCTGTAACTATCTTCTTCCTTGGCTTCCCCCCTCCCCTGGTTTTCCATCTACCATTCCAGTGATTCCTTCTCGTTTGTTTTGTGGGGCCTTCCCCTTCTCTGCTCTTAATTGTTAGTGCTCCCACATTCTGGCCCAGGCTCTTTTCTCATTTTACAGTCTTTCTAATCCATGTACTCCTCTAATTTCTATTTTGGCCTACATGTGTATGACTTCCAAAGATGTGATCTCACACACACCTTTCTCCTGACTTTCAAAGCCAAGTTTCCAAATGCCTACCAGGCATCTCCACTTGGATGACCTACTAGCACCTCTAATTCCACATGTAAAAAATCAATGTACCACTTTCACAAGAAAATCTAGTTCTACCCTTCTATTTCCAATCTCAATGACAAATACCACCCATCTCCAATAGCCCACATCAAAAACTAGAGATTATACCTGAACTGAGTATAATACCAGATACTCCCTTTCCTTTATCCATGACATCTAGTGAATGACCAAATCCTAACACTACTGCCACCTAAGACACTTAATCCCATTCACTCTTCTCCCTATTACTAAATCACTGTAGGCCATGCAACATCTCATGCAGAACTACTGAGAAAGTCCCTTAACCGGTCTTTCTTAACAGGGAGGACCCCATTCCTAATGTATTCTGTGATCCTCTTCTGAATGTTACATGGCCCATCTAGAAATGTCTTAAAAAATAAACAAAAATCACTAATGGAGCTCCTAAAATTAGAGTACACCTCAATCCAGAGAGGATAAGAAAAGAATATTAAAATGCTCCTTTTGTCACTCAAATGACTATGAGAAGTACTGTACCAAATCAAACACATTCTAAAATGATATTCTATAATTTAGACAGTTGCATGCAACCAATACTTCTATAAATCTTTTAAAATTTCTGAAAAAAGACAGTGTCTTCTTTAGAACTGTACTTAAATCTATTGTACTCTGGTTCCAAGTACATTGACATTTTTACGCTTGGAAAGTGCTCACTCTCTTTTAGCTGTTGCCACACTTCTCTTAGTCTCTGACAGCATTTCCGGAGAGTAGAAAGAAAGTAATACATCATTTTCCTGGAGCCCAAAAAGGCTAAGTTATTTATTTAAACACCCATTACCTGCTCAGAAGACACAGGATCTTTGGAATCAACATAAACATCCTTTAGCAATGACAGCAGTTTGTCATCTTTTCTAGAAATTTCTCCTATAAATTCTGGGTGGCCTTAGGAAAGAAAAAAATGTTACAAAATTAAAACCAAAGAAAATTTCATCGAAGAACCTAAACATTTAATACACTAATTTTTCGCTTTTTTTTTTTTTTTTTTTTTGCAATCAACACAATCTCTTGGACAGGAAGGAAAATATTTAAATGTCAATCAAACTACATAGCCTGATAGGTCTGGCTCCCCGTTCATCTTTCTATGAAGACGCCTAGAGAAAACCATGACATTCAAAAAAGGATTCTCTTCCAATTTTACTGCAAGCACGTCATTCACTTCCGCTGCACACGATTTCTCCTGATTTTGACTCTTTGCATTAAACCGTTGAATATTAATGACGAAGCCGGGGCGAAGGCCAGGGTCAGCGCAGACGACAAAGCAGGCGGAGCAGTCTCCTCCCCGGGCACCGGGAGACCTTCGCGATGTCACCAGCTAGAAGCTTCACCTCCCTACGCCCGCAGCGTCCCGCCCGCTCTCCCCGGTACCAGGACGACTGACTCGTGTACAACGATACAGCAGGTTCACGGCGATCCCCCGAGCCTCTGGACCGAGGTCCACGGGCGCCGAGCCACCCGGCCACGCAGTGAGCCCACGTCTGACGCGCGCTCGGACCACTCACGGTTCATCTCCTGTCGCAGGAGGCTCTGGGTGGAGGGGTGCATGGGAGCGGGAGAGGGCTTCCTCTTGCTGATTTCCCGTTCTGCACGGCTCTCTAGGTTGAAGTTCCTGATCGCGCGAATCACCGCTGCCCCCATCTCTTCACAGCATGATGCCCTCAGGTTCAAATGGCACGTGGGACAACACACGCGCAGTGCCGCCTCCGGGACACACTGAGCATGCGCACCTCTGTGATCGGCTGGGCCGCTCACGGCAGCCGCTCGCTAAGTGCGCGTAGGTTGCCCTCTAGCGATTGGGAGGGCACACGCAGCTCTCTGCCCCGACCGTATCCCCGCACGGTAAGGGCCTCACTCCAGAAGCTGCTTCCGGGGGAGGGGCGTGGTAGAGACACCGGGAAGCTTTAAAGCCGTTCCTTACCAGTGGACCTCACTCAGACTTCCTAATTTAATTGGTCTGGGTAGGGGCCAGGCTTTGGTTTTTTTTTTTTTTTTTTTTTTTAAAGTTTCCCACGTGATCCCGGAGTGCAGTCAGGGTTGAGTATCAAAGCCTTAAGGAAACTGACCTTGAAGTCGTTTCAAAGGTCAGTGTAGCCAAGAGAGCCGGCCCAGAAGGGAACTAGTTCCACCAGGATCTAAGAGGGTTCTAAAATTGCCCTTTCCTACTTTTGAAAAGGAAAATAATGAAAGTGTATTCATTCTCGATGAGTATTTGTTCTTATTCACTCTTTTTGTTTCCCCTTATTTTCCTGCCCCCTTGCTTGATGCATTTTGAGCCACCGTATTCCCTTTTCCCATTAGCTTTTCAACCTGCCCTGATAACCCTTCATTTGACTTAATGGTATCGATTTTGGTGTTATACTTCCTTTTCTCTTTTCTTCATTTTTCCTTCTCATTTATGATTAATCCATAATAAACTCACCAAGAAGGAAACAGCAGTTATGCATATCCAAACAATTGCATATCCAAAGTTATGCAATAGTTTTCACAGATCCTTGATGCAAGATTTTGGTTTTAGAGTTCTGGATTCTAATTAGGGAAGTGAAGTTGGTTGTTTGTTTTTAACCTATTAAAAGCAAAATAATCCAATTAAAGATAATGAAAGAGGCAGATTTATTTAAAGAAGATTAGTGTAATTGTTAAATGCAATGTTTAATTATAGCGAAAGCCGTACAAGGAACGTAGTTTCCACCATTGATTATAGAGAAATGTTTTAACTGGTATTGAATGTATAAAGTGGCCTTAAAATATATATAAAAAGGTCTAAAATGCTTGTGTTTTATAAAAGCTAAACCAGATTCTCTAGTAGAGTTCATTGGGAAGTTATCCTGAAGGTGGCAGGCTGCTCCAAGATTTCCATCTTTAGGCCATAAGCATGCTCATAATTCAATGCTTTTTATGACTAATCCTATTCTATGGGTGCCAAGAAGTTTTCTTCGGCCTTAGTCTGTCCTATGCGCTTCGGAAATTATGGTACTAATGCCATTCACTGGCTGTTAAAGTTTTTTAAAAGTGAAAAACTCATTTTCATACAAATTCCACCCTACTTTCAGCAGCATGAAAATGTAGCATTGGGAGTTACTGTAAATGCCTCGGATGCTGGGAATTACAGCATGAACGAACTCCTTGAATTTCCACTTTCCGGTAGAGTGTGGACTCTATAGTTAAGGAGCACGTAGGCAGAAAGGAAGGCAGAGGTACTCCACTGGAAACTCACTGTCAACTGTTACCTCTTGAGGATCATCATGGAGTTAGAACCTAAGCCACAGATGCCTAATTCTGGCTCTTCTTGTCAAAACATATAAATGAACAGCAAGTCTCAACTCAGAACTACCCCATCCACTTCCGCCTGCGCTTATGTTGAGGGTTGAAAGTCAGGTCCCTAAGGACCATGTAACTAAGATGCTACTCAGAATTAATCTCCCCTGTGGGTGGAGTTTTCTGATGGGTGTGTATCACTGGATGCCTTAAACTACCAATGAAAATAACTCAGGATCTTGCCAGCAAATTTAGAATGTAAATTCTATGAGGACAGGAATTTTGTTTTGTCTGTCTTTTTCACTGCTATATACATTTTTTGTCTGTTTTTTTTTCCCCACTGTATACATCACATTGAACAATAAGTACTAAATAAAAGTCAAATGTCAAATGGACCCAAAGAGAACTAGGACCCCTGAGCTGGGGTCTAGGCCCTGGAGAAATTCTCTCTCTGCCTGAAGTGAGTCACCAGCTCCACAATCAGAGGTGTGTCCTTATGCAAGTTACTGAATACAGATGAACCTAGTTTCCTCACTATAAAACAGATGATATTAATTACTGAGTTTCACAGACTAGAAATATAAAGTGTCTAGAACAAGGGCATTTGGTATTTCTGTCTGTAAAATGCTTTCCATTTTACAGAGCAGGTAGAAATTTGAAAAAGGACAAAAATAGTCTGAAGCTGTGGTCTACATACAGTATGCATGAAATGGCTAAAATAACTAAATATCTGAAAGTAAAGGGAGACCCAAACATGCAGTAAAAATAATTAATTAATTAATTAATTAATTAATATTTTAACCTCAATTTTTATTTGCTGATTGGCATGCTTTGCATGCTTGAGCTCATTAGTTGGAATATGGGTGGGAATCAGTAGCTCAGGGACATAAATGCCACCTGCCTTTTCCTGCTGTTGGAAAATAAGGAGAACCAATCCTGTCCTTGCTTCCCTTTACCCTCTTCAGTCTTTCTTTCTCTGCCTATACCTTTATCATTGGTCACTCCTTCCTTTGATACTAATTCAACAACATTCTTGGTTCAGAATGTTGGGGTTGCAGTCACTAAACCCAGATGACATATAACTCAAGGAGCCCAGGCCTGCTCCAAGAGGTTTCGTTGACCAAACCCCAACAACTAGCGGGCAGCACAGCAGATTTGAAGAGGAATGACTCATTCTAGCAGAGGAACCAGTCGTCAAGCGAGAGAACTTGTCTGAAGCCCAGACCCCAGCTGAGGATCTGAGGAATTTGTAAGAGTACAACTAAGATGATTTACAAGGTTCCCAAGCTCGGCCAGTCCCACAGTGACATAGCATAGTAGATTTATAAAATCTAGAATAGTTGTTGGAAAGAAATACAACCAAACCCAAACCAAATCAGCCTTTATGAAGATCCAGTATTCATATTGAGACGCCCTGGAGTTCACAGATAAGACTTATCAACCAGGAATTATGCCCAAATGCCTGCTTTGTGACCACTGCACTCATGTCTTTTGTTATTGTATGTTTCCTATTGCCGCTAATAAATTACCACAAATTTAGTTGCTAAAAACAATACAAATTTGTTATCTTCCAGTTCTGAAGTTCAGAAATCTGAAGTGGGTCATATAGGACTAAAATCAAGGTGTTGGCAGGACTGAATTATTTCTAAAGGATCTAGGGGGAGAATCTCTTTCCTTGACCTTTCCATATTCTAAGGTTCCCTTCATTCCTTGATAGCCAGCAATTGCATCACAATTTGCATTGTCACATCTTCTCTGACTCTCTCTGCCTTTACCTTATAAGGTCCCCTGAGTTTACATTTAGGTCCATCTAGGTAATCCAGGATACTCTCCCCTTCTCAAGATCCATAATTTAATTAAATCTGCAAAGTCCTTTATGCTATGTAAGGTAACATAATCACAAGTTGGAGGGATCAAGACAAGAATATCTTTCGGGGGACAATTGCTTTGCCTATCACAATCATCTTCAGAACATCCATAAAAAATTGTGGATCCATTGTAATAGAACCTTTTGAAGATATTTTTAGATAAGTGTGGCCACCTGAGTCAGGATGGTCTTACTCATATTGCTAGAGGCCTTAAAGAGCATGACAGAGAAAATCATGTGGAAAAACAGAAGTCAACAAAAGCCAGAAGCCAACAGAACCCAGAAGAGAAAGGAGAAGACATCACCGTGTGCATTGCCACATGTAATGATTAGGTTCATGTGTCAGTTTGGCCAGATGATGGTACCCAGTTGTCTGGTCAAGCAGGCAATGGCCTAACCATTACTGTGAGGACATTTTGTGGACTTCCATCATCAGTTGGTTGTATCTATGGCTGATTACATCTACAATCAACTAAGCGAGTGTCTTCTGCAATGAGAGGTTTAGGTCCAGTCAGTGAAGGCTTTTATGGGTGGCAACTTTCGTCTCAACTTCAGCCAGTCAGTCTTTCTTGGAGAATTCACCAAAGACGTTCATCAGAGTGCTAGCTTGCAGCCTGCTCTACAGAATTGGACTTGTGCATCCCTATAGTTGCATGAGACACTTTTATAAAATCTCATGCTATTTACAGATATCTCTTCTTGGCTCTGTTTCCCTAGAGAACCCTGACTAATACACGATGTGACAGAAAAGCCAAGGACCAAGGAACACCAGTAGCCAGTCCCAGAATCCTATCTAGCTAGTGAAACAAGAACAAGGAAAAGAAGTAAGAATTTTAAAAGTATTTATTTGTTCTTTAGCAAAATCAGTACCTCTGTTTTCCTAGAGGATTCAAGAGAATCATTCCAAGAACTGTTAGCGCTAATAAAAGAATTCAATAAGGTAGCTGAATAGTTCTCTTGAATATCGGTTAGAAAACACAATGACCAAAAGAGTCCTTTGATGATAGCCTCAAAAACTGTTATGTCTCTAGGAATAAATTTCCCAAAATATGCAAGACCCATATTAAGTAAATCACAACATTTATTATAGGACATAAGGGAACACCAGGCTAGACACACAAGGTTCCTTGATGCTAAGTGTAAAAATTTTAGTTTGTACACAAAAATCTTTACATTCAATATGCTGTCAACTACAATTGCAGTAGAAATTTTTTGATACTTGACAACTGATACTAAAGTTTATCTCAAAGGTAAAATGTGAAAAATAGCCAGTATATTTTTGAAAATAGCAAAGAGGGAGGACTTAGCCTATAAGATATCAAGACATTATATATACCCTCCAGTTTGGTATTGATACAAGAAGAGGCAAATAGATCAGTAAATATAATAATGATAAGGCAGATTTAATGTAGAAGAATTCAGAACATCAGAAAGATGGCATTTAAAATCAGTGAGGAAATGGTGGAGTAGTAAATAAATGATGCTAAAAATTTAACTATCAATTTAGGGGGAACCCTAGGTCAAACCATAAATGAAAGTAAATTCCAGATTTTAGAGAGCAAAATATAAAAATTAAAATTAACCTTAAAAGTATTAAAAAGGCAAGCAAATGTCAACATTTGCAAGGTGTTGGAAATGGGATAGTATACAGGAAAAAATACAATCAATGCAAACTAGGGTCTATAGTTAACAGTAACATTGTAATATGCTTTCATTAAATGTCACAAAGGCAAAATCCAAAACTAAATCTCAATAAGCAGGTGATGTGGATGAGGAGTATGTGATTACTTGTGGAAGAAAAGGAAACGTTCTCATATAAATTGTGGTGGCGAAGTCACAGCTATGTGATTACACCTGATTTTTTTTACTTAGGTTGAATTGTATAATGTATGAATAAAAGTGTTTAAAAATGAACAGAGAGAAGCAAGTGCTAGAGGAAATGCAGAAAGAGATATACCTATTCACTGTTGGTAGGGAAGTTGAGAGGTGCAGCCCCTTGGAGGGCAATGTGGCTACACAGGAGGCTCAGGTGGGGTTACCATATAATCCTGCAACCCTGTTGCTAGGTATATACATGGAGGAACTGAGGGTGGGGAAACAAATGGACATTTGCACAACTGATGTCTATGTTGGCAGTGTTCACAATTTGTAATAGATGGAGGTGGCCTGAGGGTACAACGACTGAGAAATGGAAGGGGGAAATCTGGTGCATACGTACAATAGACTACTAAGCAGCTGCAAGAAGGAATAAAGTTCTGAGGCATCCAACTAGATGAATGAACCTTGAGGATAATGGTTGACTGTAATGTCAGGAACAGAACAACAAATATTATCATGCCTCATCTGGACTAACTATAATATACTAATTCAGAGAATTGAAGTCAAAAGTTTGGGTCATGAGGTTGGGGCCTATTGTAAAAGGTCCTAGATTGTAAGCTCGTACAGCAGTCACATCTATTCCTGATTTGTAATTGTTATTTCTAAATTCTGTGGTGCTGAACTCTGTGTATAACCTTGTTATTGCCTGGAACTTCGGGTATTTGTGTGACACCTGAGACTCAGAGTTAGAGCTCTGAAGCTATGAAAGCCAGCAGTACCCCATACAGCAATTGTTTAAAAAGTTGGAAAACTGATCATACTTCAGCTAGAGATATGAATGAAGCTGATCGGTATTGGCTAGGACTACGATAAATCAGAATATAGGGTAAAGGATGATATGGAATATATATTTTTGTGTCTAAATGCTTTTATCTGAAACAGTTTGACCAAGTAAGTTTAATTTCCCCCCTCCAAATTAAAACAGAGCACAATATGGGGTAAATATTCATTGGGCAGGACAATTCCAATATGTTAATATCCTCCTACACATTTTGATTGGGGTATCTTTATTCATAATAATCAGTTCTTCTACAAAATATTAACCCCAAACTACCAGCATCACACCAAAACAAGTGATATTAATTTCATGTGCTGAGCAGTGTGTTCTGTAAACACCCAAAGGTGGGAGAAGCACAAATACAACCCACTCTTTACAAAAACTAAATAGTTCAAAGTAGATTTTTCCATCCCCCCCCCCTTTTCTCCCATAATAAAAAGTTAACACTGGGATCTGGCACTAGATTTGGTTTTTATTCCGACCCTATACAAAGTGTTCTCCTATATGACTTGCTTCCTTAGGGCTATGGATTAAAGTTCATTCCCTCCTCTTGTCTTCGTGCTTCTTGCCTCCATACTCAGGTTCCTTGGGAAGGCTGTTAATAAAAATATATTAAAAAAAAAAAGTACAAGTGGTTGGTAGTCTTCTTTCTCAGAATTTCTCACATGGACCTCTTATTCTCAAGTCCTGTTTGTAACTGGCCTCTCTGACTCCTTATTTCTCTTCCATTTATCCTGCATAGGATAACTTTCAAAATCTGTCTTTGCGATCTCTCCATCCCCATGGAGATACTTTTTATGGATGTGAGGGGCCTCCAGTTGTGGCTTGATTCTTTGTTTTGTTTTAATTAGAGAAGTTGTAGGTTTACAAAAAGCTCATGCATAAAATAAGTTTTGGTTTGATTCCAGTTAGCAATTTTGTTCTGCCCATAGCAATTTAATCAGTACAATCATTCCCTGCTTGTTCTCAGCTACAGAAGGTACTGCTGACAATTTGGCAAGGAAAAAAACTGAAAAGCTGTAAAGAACAAGTAAAACTCAAGAACCAATTTTCATTTCAAATATTATGAAAACAGAGAATAGCTTCTTCCATAAAAGCTGTGAAACACAAGTTGTCACCAGAGCAGTTTACCCTAGCTAGTCAACCCAACACTGTAACTCCAGAGCTAGTGTCATCCGTGTTTGTTCTCTCCATCTGTTTGTCCGTTTTCATGTCTGGCCCTTTCTCCCAGTTTGTAACTGTGTCCTTGACTCTTTTTTTTTTTTTTAACAGTTTTGGTATAGCATAATGTTTAGGAGCAAGCTTGGCATCAAGCAGGGCTACATTTGAAAAAATGTCCCTTCCTGACTGCATGACTTTAGTAAGTGTCTTACATTTTCTAGGACTGTTTCCTCATTTAAAAAATGTGAATAACAATATTACTTAACTCAGAGAAGTTGCTGTGAGAAATAATCCATAATGAAGGCATAGGGTTTAGCATACAAGAGGACCCTATACTTCACTTTTTCCTCAGTCTGATCTTAAAAGGGTGGATAACATTCATCGAATGTCAGCTATTCTTTTGTATATCAAAAATATTAGCATCATATAAAACATTTTGATGTATTTTTTTGGTTTAGCTAGCACTTTATACTTTAGAAAATAGTATTTTCCAATACATTATTTCGTTAACACATTATTACAATACTCTCTAGTATTATACCCACATTATAGATTGTTCAGAAGGATCATTCATCAGCCTATTGCTGTGTTTAAAATGGTGAAGGACACCCTCAGAAGTATATGAAGTGTCCTTGCCAGTGGCATTTTCAGAGTACTATCTTATTGTTGGTTCATGCCTTTGCAAGCACAACTCTGCCTTTTTATCATGATTCTCTCCCCTTTGGCTAGCTTCTCCCTCCCTTTGTTTCTCTGAATTGTAGACATAGCCAAGCCTAAGCTTTAGTGCACACAACCCCATACTAAATCTCATTTCAGGTAGATGTGACATTGTTGGCCAAGGCAAGAAGGCAGGTGTAGTAAGCAGAACACCCCAGTGATCCTAAGAGAGAACTTGGCAGAGCCTGTGAGATAGTAAATGGCTATTGTGTTAAGGCTCTAAGTTTGCAGTCATTTGTTATACCACAGAAAGCCTGAGAGTTAGGTTGGAGATGAGGAAAGTGGAATGGAAAGAGTTCAGTAGGAAGAAAGAAAGGAGGGAGAGTGGGCATATGTCAGCTGAAAGAGGACTTAAATGAGAGGATATAGAGTTTAACCTTAATTCTCTATGTGCGAAGGGCTCTTGAAGGAATGTTAGCCATATATATGTTTTAGAAAGATGACTGTCACCTGAATAAAAGATGGTTTGGAAGAGGAAGAGAGACCAGGCAAGCTGCTGTTGTTATTGTCCAAGTGGAAAGTAAGTATTTTGCCCATTTTTATAAGAATATATAGTTAATAAGATGTATTTCAGAATCAAAGTTTAGATATGCCTTATTTTCCTTGAGCTGGGAAAATAAGCAGCTACCTAAACTGGGAGACTCAGGAACTGGGGCATGAAGTATAGTAATCAATTTTAATCATGTCCAAGTTATTATCACACGCTGGGTATGGCTAGTCTTTTAGAAAGTTTTTGATAGAATAGGAGGCTCAGAATTTCCCAAAAGGATCTTGTTAACTAACCCATTGTCACAGATACAGTAGCTCTTATACTTCACAAGAAGTCCAAAAATATCTATCTCTAAATATCTCAGCACTGTGATCTAGTAAAAAAAAAAAAAATAGGAGACATTTTGTTTTTGTTAAAAAGATAATTGCTTCAGGTTGACCAAGTTAGCAGTGTAAGATGTTCCATAGTGGTGTTCCTCCAGAGAATATTTGAACAATCAAAGACTAGTAGAGCCATTTTCTTAAAAACTACAGAAAACAGTTAAATGGTTGCAGTAAATGTAAGAGTGTCAAATCAGGAAAATTAGTGATCCATGAGAAGGCGAAGAGCAAGCACAAGCCAAAGACAAGAGACAGGGTTAGAAAAGATGGAGAGGACACTGTACTTCACTTTTTCCTCAGACTGATCCTCTTAAAAGATGGATAAACTCTGAAGGAGAGCACCAACCAGTTCAGAACCATTTGCAAAGACTGTGAAAGGTGTTTTTTTGCCTTTGTTAGCTTCTGGCACTCAAGAAAACCTGGACACAAACTTAAAGAACAGACAATCCAAGAATTAAGTACCACACTGAATATTTAAAATGTACAATATGCAACAAAAGTTTACAAGTCAAAGAAACAAGAAATGATGGTCCATCAAAAGGAACAAGATAAAAATCCAGAAACCATCATTGAAGAGTATCAAACTCTGGAAAGACTAGCCAAAACTTAATTTTATTTTATTTTATTTTATTTTGCTTTTAACAAGGGAATTTAATGAGTTGCTAGTTTACAGTTCTAAGTCCAAGAAAATGTCCCAATTAAAACAAGTCTATAGAAATGTCCAATCAAAGGCATCCAGGGAAAGATACCTTGGTTCAAGAAGGCCGATGAAGTTCAGGGTTTCTCTCTCAAGTGAGATGGCACATGGCGAACACAGTCAGGGCCTCTTTCTCGGCTGGAAGGGCACATGGTGAACACGGCATCATCTGCCAGCTTTCTCTCCTGGCTTCCTATTCCATGAAGCTCCCCGGGAGGCATTTTCCTTCTTCATCTCCAAAGGTTGCTGGCTCGTAGACTCTCTGCATCTCATGGGTTCATCGTTCTGCTCTCTCTGAATCTCTCTGAATCCAAAACTTAATTTTAAAAAAATGATTCCCAATACGCTCAAAGGGGTAAAAGAAAATGCAGAAAGAAAAAAAAACTAAACTAAATGACATCAGGAAAATGATGGGTAGTAATATCCCACTTAGCAAAAGATGTGACTATGCACATGCAAAAATCCCAATGAACCCCAAACAGACTAAACAGAAAAAGAACTATGCCCAGATACATAGTAGTAAAACTATTAAATTCCAAGGACAAGAAGAATATCTGGAAGCTGCAATAGAAAAACAATGTGTCATGTACCAGGGAGTCCCATAAGATTAAATGCTAATTTCTCATCAGAAACTATGGATGTAAGAGGGCAGTGGGATTAAATATTTAAAGTGCTGATAGAACACAATTGCCAATGGAAAACTGTATATCCAATAAGACAGACTTTCAAAAATGAGGGAGAGATTAAAACCTTTCCAAATGAACAAAAACTGAGGGAGTTTGTCACCACTAGATCTGCCCTATTAGCAATGCTAAAAGGAATACTTCAGACTTAAAGGAAAAGACACTAGAGAGTGGATTGAAGAACATAAAAAATAAAATGACTTCTGATAAAGGTAACTGTGTGAATAATTATAAATGGCAGTACTATGATATTATATTTTTTTAGTATGTAAAACCAACTTTTTACTTCTTATGGATTCTAAAATGTAAATGCATAAAAAGTTATGAAGTTATGATTCTGAACATACAATATCTAAAGATATAAATACAACTGTTTTAGTTTGTTAATGCTACCAAAAATGCAATGTACCAGAAATGGGCTGTCTTTTATAAAGGGAATTTATTAAATTACAAGTTTACAGTTCTAAGGCTATAAAAATGTCCATACTAAGGCATCTAGAGAAAGATACTTTGACTCAAGAAAGGCTGATGGGTCTGGAAAACCTCTGTCAGCTAGGAAGGCATGAGGCTGGCTTCTGCTGGTCCTTTGCCTTTTTGTTTCAAACAGCTTCCCTGGGGGCATTTTGTTTCCACATCTCCAAATGTCTGGGTCTCATGTTGGCCCTGTCAGCTCTGAGCTTTCTCAAAAATCATTCCCTCTTAAAGGACTCCAGTAAGAAACCCTACTTTGAATGGGTAGAGACACATCTCCGTGGAAACCACCTAATCAAAAGGCCCCACCCACAATTAGGGGTCACCTCTCCATGGAAACAACTTAATCAAAAAGATCCCACTCAATAATATTGAATGAGGATTAAAGAATGTGGCTTTTCTGGGGTACACAACAGCTTCAAACTGCCAGAGCAATTTAAAAGTGTGGGAAGGGAGGGGTATAGAAAGAATGTATCTGTGTGCTGTTGAAGTTAATTTGGTATCAGATCAAACATGATTATGATAGATTTAGGATATTAAATTTAAGCCTCAGGGTAACCGTAAAAAAATCTCCAAATATATACAAAAGAAAATGAAAAGGGTTTCAAAATGGCCCAATACAAAGAATCCAATAAACATGAAAACAGCATTAATGAAAGAATTGAGGGACAAAAAAGGCATAAAACTTACAAACATCAACAAGAAAAATGGCAGGAGAAAGTCTTGCATTATAGTTCGTTACTTTAAGCTAAACAGTCAAAAGGCAAAGATTGGCAGAATGGCTAAAAAATCATGACATAAATATGTGCTGTTTACAGGAGACTTGACTTAAATTCAAAGATATAAGTAGGTTGAAAGTGAAAGAATGGAAAAGAAATACGCCATGCCAAAAAAGTAACTAAAAGGGAGCAGTGTAGCTATACTAATATCAGATAAAATGGACCTTTAGTAAAAACAGTTATGAGGGACAAAAAAGACGTCACTATGTATCGATAAAGGATGAATTAAACAAGAACCCATAACAGTTATAAATATATATGCACCTAAAGGCATAGCTGCAAATACATGAAGCAAATATTTACAGATTTGAAGGGAGAAATTAATGAGTCTACATTAATAGTGGGAGACTTTAATACACCACTTCCAATAATGGAGTAAATATCAAGAGAGAAAATCAATATGAGAAACAGAAGGCTTGCATGACACTAAACAAACTAGACCTAATAGACATATATAGAATACTTCACCCAATAGCAACAGAATACACATTCTCTTCCAGTGCATGTGAAACATTCTCTAGGATAAATCATATGCTAGGTCACAAAAAAAGTATTAATAAGCTTAAAAATACTGAAATATACCATGTATTTTCCCCAGCCACAATGGAATGAAGCTAGCAATCAATAGCAGAGGGAAAACTGGAAAAGACACAAATGTGTGGAAATTAAACAACACACTCTTAAACAACCAATAGGTCAGAGAGAAGAAATCACAAGGGAAACCAAGAAATATATTGTTTCAAACAAAAGTGAAAATAGAACATATCAAAATTTATAGGATGCAGCAAAGGCAGTCTTGAGAGAAATTTATAGCTCTAAATGGTTGCATCCAAAAAGAAGAAATATCTTAATTTAGGGGCCCACTGTCATAACTGGAAGATCTGAAAAAATAAGGAAAATTAAACTCAAAGTGAGAAGAAGGAAGGAAATAACAAATATTAGAAATTAGATAAATCGAATCAAGAATAAAAAACAAGGGGTGCAAGGGTAGTACAGTGATAGAAATCTCACTTGCCATGCAGGAGATCTGGGTTCGATTCCCAGCCCATGCACTACCCCAAAACAAATGAACAGGCAAACAAAAGAAATAAAAACCAAACAAAAATTCAGCAACTGGTGCTCAGTGATGGGATACTCACATGGAAAAAGAATGAAATGTGAAACCCGCCATACGGTATACAAAAAAAAAAAAAAGAATAAATAAACAATAGAATCAACAAAACCAAAAGCTGGTTCTTTGAAAAGATCAATACAATTCACAATCTTTAACTAGATTAACAAAGAGAAATAGAGAGGACATGAATAACTAAAATCAGAAATGAAAGGGGGACATTTATATTGACCCCACAGAAATAAAAATATTATAAGATTCTATGAACAAATTTATGCCAGCTATATAACCTAATAGATAATTTGCTTGAAGCACACAAGCTACCAATAGTAATTCATGAAGAAATAAAAGATCTCAACAAACTAATAACAAGTGAAGAGATTGTATCACTAATCACAAACCTTCTAACAAAGAAAAGCCCAGGACCAGAAGGCTTCACTGGTGAATTTTACAAAACATTCAAAGAAGAATTAACACCAACTTTATCAAACTCTTCCAAAAAATTTGAAGAGGAATGAACACTTGCAAACTCATTGTATGAAGTCAACCTCACCCTCATAATAAAGTTATATATAGATACCAGAATAAAAGAAAGTTACACATGAATATACCTTATGACTGTACCTTATGAATGTAGGTGCCAAAATTCTCAACAAAATACTAGCAAACTGAATTACATCAAAATAATTATACACCATGATCAAGTGGGATTTATCTTAGTTATGCAAGTGTGGTTCAGCATAAGAAAATTAATATAATATACCACATTAGTAGACAAAGGAAAAAAGCACATTAGACTCTCAATTGATTCAAAAGTTCTTGGTAAAATCATGTACCTCTTCTTAAAAAAAATACCCAGAAAACTAGGAATAGATGGAAACTTCCTCAACATGATAAAGGGCATTTATGCAAAACCCACAGCTAATGTCATTCTCAATGATGAAGACTGGTGTTTGCCCTCTATAATCAGAAAGCAAACAAGGATACCCACTGCATTACTATAATTCAACATTGTACTCAAAGTTCTAGCCAGAGCAATTAGGCAAGAAAAAGAAATAAAAGGCATCCACAATGGAAAAGAAGTAAAACTTTCCCTGTTTGCAGATGACACAATGCTATATATAGAAAAACCTGAAAAATCAACAACAAAGCTAAGAGCCAAAAAACAAATTCAGCAAAGGGTACAAGATCAACATGCAAAATTCCATAGTATTTCTACACACTAACCATGAACAATCGGAAGGGGAAATCAAGAAAAAAATTCCATTTACAATAGCACCTATAGTGTCAAATAAATAGGAATAAATGGAACTAAGGATGTAAAGGACTTATACATGGAGAACTCCAGAACATTGCTAACATAATCTAAGCAGACCTAGATAAATGGAAGAACATTTTGCGTTCATGGATTGGTGTGGTAGTTTGAAAATTATGTTTTTAAAGCTAATCCATTCCTATGGATGTGGACCCATTGTAAGTAGGATGTTTTGGTGAGTAGGATCTTATGTTTTTTTTTTAAGCAGGCAGAAAATTTATTGAATACATCCGTGAGAAGCCATGTGGGCACTCTCACAAGAAAAGAAAGATATAAGATGAGAGGTAATAGGTAATATGGGGCCATTACTTTCATAACTTTACTTACCCCTCTCCCCCTTTCTTGTCCAGGGCTTTCTCTGGTAAGTTGGATCTTAACTTAAGATGTGACCAACCTCATTCAGAATGGATCTTAATCCTTTTACTGGAGTTCTTTATAAGAGGATGAAATTCACAGAAGGCATATAGACAAAGACATAGAAACTGAAACAGAAGGCCACAAAAACAGAGAGAAATTTACTGAAGTCAGAAACTAGGAGTAATGAAACCCAGAAGAGAAGGCAGGGACCAGCAGACACTGCAGTGTACCTTGCCATCTGTTTCAGTTTGCTAAAGCTGCCAGAATGCAATATGCTGGAAATGAATTGGCTTTTACAATGGGGAATGGTTAGCTTATACATTTACAATTCTAAGGCCATGAAAATATCCAGATTAAAGTATCAACAGGTTGATACCTTCTCCAAAGAATGCTACCACAAGCATGGGCTCCTCAGTCCAAAGCAAGGCACACAGTGACATCTGGCTAGTCTTTCTCTCCCAGGTTCCATTGCTACCAGCTTCTGGCTTCCATGGCTTCCTTTCAGCTTCTCTGATGTTCTTCTTGTGAGATTCTCTTAATTTAATCTCTTAGCTTCTCTGTGGCATTTATCCTGTTAAAAAGGACCCCAGTAAGGGGGTAAAGTCCTACCCTGATGGGGTTAGTTACTTCTCAGCTGAAATAACCTAATCAAAATGTCCCACCCACACTAGGTCTATACCCACAGGAATGGAAAAAGAGCATGACCTTTTCTGAGGTACATAACAGCTTCATACTACAGAATATGACTTTTTCTGGAGTACACAATAGTTTAAAACTACCACACCAACTGACAGAAGAGTCCAGCATCACCAGCAGCCTGTCTTCAGGAAAAAGGTATCATCTAGATAATGCCTTGATTTGCACATTTTCACAGCCTCAGAACTATAAGCTGGTAAACTAATAAATTCCCATTGTTAAAAGCCAGCCCATTTCTGGAATATTGCATTTTAGCAGCCTAGCAGACTAAAACAATCGGTGAGTGAAATATTGTTAAGATGTCAATTCTACCCAAATCAATTTACAGATCCAAGTTTATCCTAACCAAAATTACAACAACCCTCTTTGCAGAAATTTAAAAGCCAATTATCAAATTTATATGGAAAAGGTAAGAGGCCCCGAATAGCTAAAACCATCTAGAAAAAGAAGAATCAACTTGGAAGACTCAAACTTTCAGATTTTAAAACTTATTACAAAGCAACAGCAACTGAAAAACCATGGCACTGGCACAAGGACAGACATATAGACCAATAGAATAGAATTGAGAGTTCAGAAATAAACCCTTGCATCTTTGCCCAATTGATTTTTGACAAGGATTCCAAATTCCACTCAATGGAGAAAGAATAGTCTCTCAACAAATGATGCTTGGAAAATTAGATGTCCATACTGGAAAATACGAAAGTGGACCTGACCTTGCACCATATACAACAAAGAACTCAGAATGGATTAAAGATCTAAATATATGAATCAAAACTATAAAACTCCTAGAAGAAAACTTAGGGTCACATCTCCAGGTACTTGTGTTAGGTAATGGCCTGTTAGACTTTAGACCAAAAGCATGAGCCAAAAAACAAAAACATAGATAAATAGGACTTCATCAAATTAAAAACTTATGTCCATCAGTGAACTTCATCATGAAAGTAAATAGACAACCTACAAAATGGTAGAAAATATTTAGAAACCACATATCCAATAAAAGTTTAATATCCAGAATATATACAGAAATCTTCAACAACAAAAAGACAAACAACCAAATTAAAAAATGGACAAATGAGTTTGAATAGACATTTCTCCAAAGAAGGTAAATAAATGACCAAAATGCATACGAAAAGATGTTTAACCTTATTAGCTGTTAGGGAAGCGCAAATCAAAATCACAATGAGATACCATTCCATACCCAATAAAATGGCTAAAAAAAAAAAAAAAGAAGGGAACATAAATGTTGGAACAGATGTGGAGAAACAGGTAACACTCATTCATTGTTAGTGGAAATGTGAAGTGATATAGACACTGTGGAAAGCAGGCAGTTCCTCCAAAAGTTAAATATAGAATTACCATATGACTTAGCAATCCCACTTTTTGGTATATATCCACAAGAAATGAAAGCAGGGACTAGATAGGCATTTTCACACCAATGTTCATAGCAGCATTATTTACAATTGCCAAAGATGGAAGCAACCCATCGAATAGATGAATGGATACACAAAATGTGGTATATACTTATAAGGGAGTATTATCTGTCATAAAAAGAAATGTAATTGTGATATCTTCGACAACATGGATGAACCTTGAAGATATCATGTTGAGTGAAATAAAGCCAGACCCAAAGGACTGATATTGTATGATCTCACTAATATGAAATAATTAGAACCAACAAATTCATAGAATCAGAAACTAGAAAATAAGTAACCAGGGGATGCGGTGGGGGTAGGGAATAGGGAGTTAATGCTTAATAGGTATAGAATTTCTCTTTGGGGTGATGGAAAAATTTGGGTAATAGATGGTGGTGATGCTAGCACAACATTGTGACCGCTTTGAATTATAAATTAGAATGTGGTTAAAAGGGGGAAATTTTAGGTCATGTATATGTTACTAGAATAAAATTTTTAAAATCCCTAGGACTATATAACACAAACAGGGAACCCTAATGTAAAATATAGACTATAGTTACTAGTATAATTATTATAATATTGTTTCTTCAGTTGTAACAAAGCTATCATACTAATGCAAAGTGTTAATAATAGGGAAAACTATGGGTGAGGAAGTATATGTGAACTCCATATTTTTTGCATGATTTTTCTGTAAATCTTAAACTACTTTAATAAAAAATGTTAAAGAAATAATTACAAAATGTTAATAACTGGAATAACTGGGTTGGGGATAGAGAAGCAACATATGGGAACTTTTTGTATACTTTTTATGTAAATCTTATATGACTCTAAAACATGAAGTCAATTTAGAAATCAAAAAAAGAAAAAATATATAATTCATGCTCCCATCTGCATGTTGACAGGAATTTTTAATATATTTACTCTAAGAAATTGGAAGTTTTATGCAAGTTAGAGAGAATCTTGTTATCTAGTAGTGTGGCTTTTTAAAAAACTAGCAGTAGCCTTTTTAGAAATAACTTTTGATTGTGAAAATTTCAAACACATTTAAATATCCAGAGTTTAATATCATGAATCCACATTTACCCATCACCCAGCATCAATAATTATCAATTCATGGCCAATCTAATTTCATATAACTTTCCACTTCACATCTCCCCCAGTTATTTTGAAGGAAATCCTATACATGTTATCAGGTAAAGAGCTTTCTTACCAAAGACAAAGATTACTCTTTTTAAAACAAGTATAAAATAATGGTCACCTTTAAAAGGACTGTGAATGTGAAAAAGGTACAGACTTTTGGATGATTTTGCATTTGATAAATTTTATTGTTGACTTTCAATGAACTTGAACAATAAATTCATAATAGAAAAATAAACTCAGAACAATGAACTCCTAAGAGGATTCATAGCAGTAAACTCATAATAGAACTCAGAAGCTCTTGAAATTCTGTCTCACCCTTTTCTGCACACTTCACTGTCTACAGATTTCTCTTTCACTGACTTTCCTCTCTCTAAAAGACTAGATCGTTTGCTGTTCATTAGAAGAGTGACTCTGTAATCTCAAGATGCTGAAACTGTACTCACCCAGCTCATTTCTGTGTCAGTTCCTGCTAAAAGGCCATTTGAATTTTTAACTGGTTGGATGAGCCAGATG
Source organism: Tamandua tetradactyla (assembly GCF_023851605.1). NCBI lineage: Eukaryota > Metazoa > Chordata > Mammalia > Pilosa > Myrmecophagidae > Tamandua > Tamandua tetradactyla. Next base: position 154,225,577 of record NC_135331.1, read on the forward strand.
ACAAGTGAGATATGATTCATGTAAATAGCAACATCCCATCCCTGCTCCCTTACTAGCCCTATATTCCTTCTACCCAAATCAGGATTCAAGTTAGGGCCCAAGATATACAAGTAATAAAGTACAATCTACTTTATCTGTGACTGACTAATCAATTTTCTATCTTCTAACTCAGAAGTCAATAAACAGTTGGAAGATGCATAGACTCATAGATCATATACCTTCAGTGACTTTAAAGATCATGCAATAAAATTTCCAAATTTAACACAGAGGAAAACAAAGTTCCAGTATAATGGTCAGCTAAATACTGGTCCCCAAAGGTATCCAGTCCTGGAACCTGTGAAAGTTACTTTACATGGTGAAAGAGACTTTGCTGAGGTGATTAAATTAAAGATTTTTAGTTGGATAGATTATCCTTGATTATCCAGGTGGGTCCTAAATGCAATCATAAGTGTCCTTATAGGAGAGAGGCTGAGTAAGGTTTGATACATATGAAGGCAATGTGATCATGGAAGCAAGATGCTATTCTGGTGGTATGGAATGGAGGAAGGGACCATGAGCCAAGGACACAAGGAATGCAGCTCTAGAAGTTTAAAAGGCAAGGAAACATTTTCCCCTAGAGCCTCAGGAAGGAGCATAGCTCTTTGGACACCTTGATTTCTATTCAATGAAACTAACTTCAGACTTCTGACCTCCAGAACTGTAAAAGAATAACTATGTGTTTTGAGCCACTGCTTTTGTGGTAATTTGTTACAGCATCCATAAGAAACTAATACAAGAGTTCTTCACTGTCATGCCTAAGATAACAGCCAAATTGAGGTATGGTTGAATAAGACCCCATGTCGGACTCCTGTTGCAGTGCAAGAGATTGCCACTCCACTGTGCTAATGCTTTCCCATGCAACTAGAAGCCTTGCTTATGAAAGCAAAGTCTGATATATGAAATGTTCACTAAAGACACAAATGAGGAGAGAGACGATTCTCCTTAATAAGCAGGACCCACAACAATCTGGTGTGTGCAACTTGGGACCCTGAGTTCATCTTCAAACTTTTTACCACCTCTCTAAGCTCCCAGGAATAACTGTAGACAGGGCAGGAGCTTTATTATATTGGCTGTCAAATTTCTGACAGGTTTACTTGTTAACCTTGTTCATAAGCCTTTTGATGCTCACAGGTAAGTAGACCTTATCTGACTACAGGAGAAATATCTTGGGCAAGGGATTTGCTTTGCATTTTCAAATTTCTCTGTAGAATGAATTCTACCAATATGAGGTTGAACTTAGTTGTGTGACTTTAGAATCCACAGCTTTGAGAGGTAAAGGGTATCCTGCCCTCTGTATTTAAACTAATTCATTCATTCAACAACTATATATTAAGTGTCTACTGTTTGCCAGGTACTGTTCTAGCTAATGGGGATCCAGTACTAATCAAAGAGACAAATATCTCTGCCCTCATGGAACTTGTACTAAACCAGGTAAAAATAATAATCACATAATAGTAAGCAATTATATGTATAAATTGACAGATGTAATAGGTGTTTCATAGTTAAGGGAGATAAAAAGTGGGAGCGGCTGCTATTTTATATGTAGTTCAGGGATAACTTTACGGATTAGGTGGAATTTATACTTTATTATGTGACTGAAGCAAGGGAAAGAGCCGTGTAGATATCTGGGGGGGGGGGGGGGGGGGGGTGCGGGGTGAACATTCTAGGCCCAGAAAAGGCAAAGGCTCTGAGGCAGAAGCATGTTTGACATGATACAAATGTATACTGGTATTGTCCCTTCTATAACAGCTAAGCTATAAAGTCATAAAGTCCCTAAAAAGGATCACAGGCCATGGTCAGAGATACTTGAAACTACCGTTGGTGTAGCTGTGTCTGAGCAGCCGAGCAAACGTACTCCTTGATAGTATTCAAGGGCCAATGGGGACAATTTCAAGATGAATAAAGTGTTCCTTGTGTCATGACAACCCAAAGTACAAAGTACAAGCTGACAGCTGACATTAATGTCAAGGAATATTCTTAGACAAAGGAGAGCACCAAAACATTGCCATATCTAAAGTTATCTGAGGATGAATGCACACATTTAGTGACAGAACTGGGATCAGCTAATGGTTTGTTGGGATTGGTTTGTGGAATGTGTGAAAAATGTCATGTGAATGTTGATACCAGGATTCCGACACTTTTATGCCCCTCTACATTTATAATAGGGAATCAGAATTCATGGATTCCTGCATCACCCTGTAAACAATAAAGGCCAATTAACTTTATCATTCTCCCATCCCACTTAAACATGGTACTAATCATTTGGACCATGTAGTTGATCACTTTAAATCATAAAATGTTAGAGCTTAGAAGGCATTTGGAACAATCAGTTGATAATTTCTCAGTGAGAAAACTGTCTATTGTCCATACCACCTTTTTAACTCTCCCATTCTTGGCATCTGCCCTGCCCCCATCCATTCACCAAGTTCTTGTGTGGCCCTAACATGCCTCCTGCGGCTCCTGGCCAGCTCTCCCTGGCTGAATTCTGCCATTCCTGATGAGCAAAGCCTTTTACTTGTGCCTATTTGTGCTCTAATTGTTTGAGGATATGCCTTGTTCTTTTGTTGAAAGCAAGAGAAACTGATAACCACTTTAGCAGCAGCACCAAAAGGACAAGGAAAAAGAACAGGAGAAGGAGGAGGAGAAAGTGGAGGAGAAGAAGGAGGAGGAGAAGGAGGAGCAAGGGAAGAAGAAGATTGTTTGAAGGGTACTGAGAACCGGCAAAAGAAATGCTTCACAAGGGCAGTTCCAGAGATCTCAGCAGCAGGAAGACTTAGCTGCTGCCATTCAGTGACACAAGTCCAATGTTTCTCTGCTGTTGGATTTTTTTTCTGCCCTAAATTCCCAGGCAAGAGGAACACTAATTGACCTAGCTTGGGTCATGTACCTATGGCTCTGTAGGGGCGGATAATTAGGCATCCCTTCCAGAACCACATGGAAGTGAGAACAATCTGCTTCCCAAAGATAAAGATGCTAGGTGGAGAAAAACTCTCCTGTCATTTCCTAAAATTAACTACTCTGCTCTGGAATTTCAAATGTGTGAAAGTGTGGCTTATTTTTGGACCTTCTTTCTGGCTTTAGTGACCCAGTTTTTAGATGCAATAACTTGGTTCATAAACGCTGTGTGATTGGTCTTGAGTTTGATTCTGGGCTACCCTTTGTAACTAGCTTATCCTACATTTTTAAATAGTGTAAATTTACTACAACCCTCCTTACCTTGAATTGGGTTCCTCTTTAGCTAAGGCAGTCATATCTCATAGCTCCATTTAAACTGGATGGACAGAAAGAGACCAGGGAGAGAAAGGTGACTTACCCAAGGTGATTAGAGTCAGGTTCCAGACTAGAACCTAGGTTTACTGATTTTCTTTCCAGTGCTCCTTCCCACTGCATGTAATTGTTTTCTGTTTAGAATTTAAGAGCTAACCAAAAAAAGGAGAATAGATAGAGTTATTGCGAGAACATCAGCATATTCAGAAGGGAGTGAACGTACTGTGCATTTTATATGCCGGACTGGGGTTGTGATTTGGAGACATAATAAGTTAGAAACAGGATGTCAACAGTGGTGTCCTGCTAGACTTGCATAATTATTAAGATGATGTTAGTTCTGAAATGGAAGATTTAAAGGAGAACTGCACTTTGTGCTTTTCCACATGTGTGGTGAGTGAGAAAGGAGAAGTGGCAAGAAGGGGACTAGATGTGTGTGTCAGGAGTTCAGGGATATGGTACATGCAGCCAGTTTTGGAAGTGAGCCAGGCTGCTGGTTACTGTGCCTCAATTCTGAGATGGCACATTCACTAGACCCAGAACAACCTCGTCTCGCTTGGGGAGTGATGAGCCATGCCTGGCTTCCCCATTCAAAACAGACCTCACTACTACCCGCAGTGCTCCCCTTCCCCAGAGTCTCCCTCATTTAGAACCGGGGGTGGGGGGTGCCAGAGAAGTCCCACCTAGGACCTCCCTGTATTTATAACCTTGGTTCTAGAGGGAGAGAAAAAGGAAAATTCCAACAGAATATAATGCAAAAAATAGACAAATTTTTCCTCTCTACGTGGCTAAGTTAGAGAGTTTACTCAAAGAGAAATATTCACGTATGTGTTTATATGATAGAGTAAAGACTGGCTCCCTTGGGAATGAAATAAAAGGTTAACAGTATTTTAAATAAGCAGTGGTGTCTACAACACTTCCATGAACTCTAACTTGTGTTTATGTTTTTTACATTTGTTCTGGCTTTCCAGTATTGTAAGACCTATGGGGCAGTATCATTATTACTTGTCTCCATATGTACACAGCCCTTTATAGGGTGATTTGCAACGGTGCATGCTTGATAAGTGTTTGTTGCTGATAACAACAGGCAATTTTACACTTTTTCTTTCTTTTTAACACCAGTTGCATTTTAACAGAAGTTACTGATTTACTCAATCTTTGCTGCTTTCCACATGTAATCCCTTAAGCCTTTTAAGTAAATCCTAAATATTAATAGAAATGTGATCTTAATCTGGATTATCATGAAACAGTTCAATTTGGCACAGTTTGTTGACAAAATCAGAGAGACATAAAACTAGAAGAGTCTCAAGCTTTGACCCTATAGTATGTTCTGTCTGGGATAAATTGCTGATGTTATTTTAGATACTACAACTTATTAAAATTACAGTTAATTTTATACATTATATATTATTAACTCTATATGATATGCACTGTAAAATATGTATAGTTAACTACCTGAATGATATAACAAGACAAAACTATATTTTAAATATCTTTTTAAAATTGTATAGCTAGTGTTTTGACATCCTTAGAGCTAAGAAATTTTTCTTTATGTTCAATTAAATTATTTCTTTTTTCAAATCCAGTCCCATTTCCTTCATTCCTTATTAGAGAAGGTAAGTCTGATTCTGTTCTCCACCTACGGTAAGAAGGTGAACCCCTTTCCCTATTCCATTCTTAGCTCCCACAACAAAGCAGGAAGCTTGGCTAATGAATCTGATAGATAATCATTGGGCCACATTTTTGGGAGGTGGGGTATTATGCCTTAAAGGCAGGATTCAGGCCTGGACCTTACTCTTTTCCTTGCACTTCCAGCTGCCATACTGTAAGCAGACCCGGTGAGGAACCCTGTCTTGCCACGTGCAGGAGATAGGACTGGCCAGCTTCGCTACTTGCACAGTTCAAGCTCCTCAACCAGGAGACAGCTGGGTCATTCTGCTTCATGTTGCCCACTCTGATCCATTTGGCTTCATCTTAACTAGTCACATCTTCAAAGGCCCTATTTCCAAAAAGTGTCACGCTTAACAGGACCGGGAATTACAACTTGAACATATGTTTTGGGGGACATAATTCAACCCCTAAGAGGAGAGCTTGGTGTATTTCTTAAAGAAATGCATTTTGTTCATGTTCTGCAGCCTGACCCTTCCCACTTTCTCAGAGACCTAGAGCCATCTCAGCTGCTCTCAACCTCTCCCCAAAGTTCTGATCAGTCTTAACACTCTTGGCTTATAATCATTCTCAATCCATTGTCTACTTTCAAACTCTTACTCCACAGGCTCTTTCCCACCAGCACTTGAATATGATCAAGGCTCTTGCAAATTATAGACAAATAAATACGGAACTTCAACTCAGTCTCCCCTACATTCTCAGGATCTTTATCTCTTCCCCTGTTCAAAGTGAAATTTCTTAAAAGAGATGTTTACACTTGCTATTTCCTCTTCCATGCCACCTATTCACTCCTCACCCCATCTCAACCACTCTGACCAAGTGCTCCAAAAAAACCCCAAGTTGCCAAATCCAGTAAACACTTTTCTGTCCTTGTCTTTCTTCCTCTCAGCAACATTTGACACTATTGATCATGGCCTCCTTTTTGAAAATGCTCTTTCGCAAATGCCTTCATTTCCTTGCGGCTCACCTCACTCTACACCTTCTCCCTGGGTAAGCTTATTCTTTTGCTGGCTTTTAGTTTCCATCTATATGGTTATCTCAAATCTGTTACTTTAGCTCTCCTGAGCACCAGATCCATAGGGCCACTTGCTTTCTAGACCTTTCCCAACTGTCCTAAACTCTTTTAGATGTAACATTCTGAATTTGAACTCATCATTTACCAGCATGAAATTCTTCTTCCTGTGCTCACTGGCTCAATGAAAGATATCACCATTCTCCAGGTGCCTAATAAACCTGGGTGCCATACTCAACTTTTACTCCCCCTTTACCTTCTACATCACCCATGTTTGGCCACTTTCATCTCTCTCCTGAATTACATCCTTCTTGCTGGGTTTCCTCCCTCTGCTACCATGCTGAAGCTGTAGTGATCTTTTAGAAATAAACAAACCGGCTCATGATCCTATTAACAATCGAACAAATTAACTCTGCTTGCTAGGTCCTTCATCCTCCAGTTCATGCTTATCTCTGTAACCTCATATTTTATCACCCTCACTTGCATCTTCATTCAAAATAAGCTTCCCTTTTCCCTGGAACCCATTGTCACTTTCCAATGCTGTTCTCCTTACTGGACCACTCTTCCTTCTGTTATCCCTTAAAATAGCTAACACCTATTTTCCCAGTTCTGCCTGTCATGGTGAGACCTTGGACAAATTACTTAATTTAGCTATGCTTCAGTTTCCTCATCTGTAAAATAGAAATAATAATGATAATATCTACTCATGGGTATTGGAAGAACTAAATGATATAGAATGTATGTAAGTGCTTAGGACAATGCCTGAAGCATGGAAGGTACTCAACTAACATTAGCAATTGTTATTATTATTTGTTGGACTCAGTTTACATGTTACTTTGTCCAGGAATCCTTGCCTGACCTGGGAAATCTCAGTGAGTTGACCCTCTTAAGTACTTCCAGGAACTAGTCAACCTGCACCAGGACTGTTTACTCCCACCTCTTCTCCCATCCCCCACGCTCACCTTGCACTGAGGTTGCTTGTGATTCCTGTGAGAACAGAGACCATAATTCTGATTCTCCCTGTGGTATTCCTGTATTCCTAGTTAGAAGTTGAAAAAATTGTTGATTGAATGTATACAGACAAACATGATTTCAATGTGTCATTGCTGTACTTTCTGCTAATTCTCCACCTCCTGGAATAGCTCTGTACAGAACTTTAGCCCTCATCAAAAACAAATATGGGACTGTCTGCATTTATCAGGAAGTATAAGAGAAAATACAGAGAAAGCATACCCTACCTGATATGCCTGCCCAGTTCATTTACATCATAACTCAAACCAGCCTTGGTAACACCCTAGCAACTAATAAACTGAACCCTGCACATCTTACTGGAGAACAGAGGCTAATTAGACAAAATTAAAATCTATTGGTCCTGGAATTTTATGGGAGACCCAGACCAATTGCAGTAACTAGATACAATCATTGAAACGCAATTTCAAAGCACTCACTTTTAAATTCATTCATATCTAGTGGTATGCTGGCAAATGTTTAACTCTGGCTCTCCCAGAGCAAAATCCTTGATTGTAGCATCTGTTGATTTCTGTGGTATAAATGCTCCTGCCTTGGTTGATTTCATGCTAACTACCTGTTGTTAACCTGAGGTTGCAAAATTGCTGAAAATTTAAACAAAAAGTCCCTGTAAACTGAGATAAACTGGCTACAACACACCATAGTCTGACAGGGTGGGCAGGGATGCTATGTGAGCTTTCTTGTAATTAATAAGCATTTATTTTTAGGACATAAGAATTTGCTCTCCATGATTGGAGAAAAATACTGGCAAAAAGATGTGATTTTGAGAGTGGCCTGGTCCTGTAACTCGAATTATCTCCAGGCTTCCCCTGATGAATGTGTATCCTAATTCCCAGGGGAAATAGAGCGGCTAATAACAAATTTTACGAAGTTGGTGACCCAGAAAATCTGAGTGAGACTTTGTAAACACTACTTTTAAAACAAGCATCATCAAAAGTTAGAAAAAATTAAAGGGATTTTTTCCACTTCAGAAACAGTAGCATCTCATCATTCAGCACAGCCTTGGGGCAGAGCCATATTGATGAGGAGCGGCCTACCTGGCACAGCATGGAGCTTTGGCACAATGAGGCAGCATCAAATAGTGTCGGAAGGATAACCAGGAGAGATTGAGTCTGCAGCATCAACACTGATAACAATGTCTGGACCTCTTGGCAGGAACGTTAACTGCAAACTTTGGGGCCTTCTTTAAGGAGCAGGCTTTGACTCCAGCATGCTGGTGCCTGATCCAGAGTGAAGGAAAGGAAAATTACAGCTGCTGTGAAGCATCTGAAATGGTATGCTCAAAAACCCAATAGAATCTAACTCTAGGAGTCCCCAGAGTTATTCCAGAGTATTCATTACCCAGAGTATTCCAGTTAACTATTATTGCATAAGAACTCCAACATGTAGTCACTTAGTGGCTTCTCAAACATTATTTCATTTTATCTCATAATTTTATGAATCATGAATTTGAACATGGCTCAATTGAGTGATTTTAGTATTCCCTGTAATATCAACAGAGATCCCATGGTGGTATTCACCTGGTGAATGGGCTGTTTTGGAGAGTCAGAGACAGCTTTGCTCATATTTCTTGGCATCTTGACAAAGGTAGGTAGAAGGCGCTCAGATCTCATTGCAGCTCACAAGGTCTGGTGGACCCTCAGCCTGCTTCCCTTAATTGTAGCATCACTTACAATTTCAGCCTCAGCATCTGGAGCTCTCAGCATGCAAGCCAGGCCCAAAATTGTCTCTCATGGAGAAAGGGTATGGTATTCAGAATAATGACCCCCAAAGATGTCCAAGTCCTAATCCCTGACTGCTGTGAATATGCTACTTTACTTGGCAAGGGGGACCTAAGTCTACAGGTGGAATTAAGGTTGTTAATGAGATGACTTTAAAATAGAGAATGTGGTAAAATGAATTATATACCCCCAGAAGCCAGAATTCAGCAGAGACCAGAGGAGCAGACAGAAGGAGAAAGAGAGAGATCCAAGGAGTGTGACAAGCCAGTGCCAAAATGCAACGGACTTTAGTGAGAAAGCTTTGCCTTGCCCACACCTTAATTTGGAATTCTAGTCTCCAAAACAATGAGCCAATACATTCGTGTTGTTTAAGCTGACCCACTGTGTAATAATCCAGTCATAGCAGTCTGGCAAACCAGGTTAGGGAGAGTATACTGGATTATCCAAGTGGGCCCAATGTGATCACAGAGGCTCCTAAAAGATGAAAAGAGATGTAAAAGAGAGAGAACCAGAGAGGTAGCAGCAAGAGAGGGACTTGCTCTCACTCTTTGAAGATGTAGGAAAGGGACCATGAGCCAAGGAATGTGGGTGGCCTCTAAAGGTTGGCATAGAGGCAAGGAAACAAATTCTCCCCTGGAGCTTTGTCTTAGTGTACTAGGGTTGCTATAACAAATACCACCATCTGGTTGGCTTAAATAACAGGAATTTATTGTCTCACAGTTTGGAAACTCAGTTTGGAACTTTAGAAGTTCAAAAATCAATATGACCACAGGCCATCCATGCTTCCTCTGAAGTATGCAGTATTCTGGTGGTGGCTTGCCAGCAATCCGTAATTCAATCTCTGTCACATGGCCATCTGCCTCCTTATGTCTTCTCTGTCTTCTACTTCTACACATCAGTCATTTGTTTCTGTCTAGATTTCTTCACCTTATAAAGATTCCAACCATAGCGGATTATGGTCCACCCTGATAGACTCATCTAAATTGGATCTCTGAAAATCCTATGAATGAACGAGTTCACACCCACAGGAATTGGGGTTAAGACTTGAACATGTCTTCTAGGGGACATGAATCAATCACCAACATGCTTCCAGAAAGGAATTCAGTCCTGCCAACATATTGATATCAGCCCAGTAAGACTTATGTTAGATTTCTAACCTACAGAACTGTAATTTAACATATTTGTGTTGGTTAAAGCCACTGTATTTGTGGTGATTTGTTACAACAGCAATGGGAAACTAATACAAAGGGGTTTCAGAGTTCAGCCCTACTGAGGACTTTCTGCACTTGTTAAGTACTTGCTTTAATTTTGACTCCTTAACCACTGGGCTCCAACCATTATCTCTGCAAACTTCCCTGTTACTCTGCCTTTGGCCATTTGGATTTAGTAGTTGCATTTGGTTTTATTGGCATTCGAAGCCTGATTTTCCCAAATAGAAAAGTTATGTCTAATTCCCTGCACCATTGCCCATTTGGCAGTTATGTTTTGGTTTGTTAAAGCTGCTAGAAGGCAATATACCAGAAATGGAATGGTTTTTAAAAAGAGAATTTATTAAGTTGCAAGTTTAGAGTTCTAAGGCTATAAAAATGTCCAAACTAAGGCATCCGGAGATAGGGATACTTTGACTCAAGAAAGGCTGATGGGTCTGGAACACCTCTGTCAGCTGGAAAGGCATATGGCTAGCATCTCCCAGTTGTTTGGCTTCTCAGTTTTTAAACAGCTTCCCCAAGGGTGTTTTCTTCCTGCATCTTCAAACATCTGGATCTTGTGTTGGCTCTGTTGGCATTGAAGTTTTTTTCCAAAACAGTTCCCTCTTAAAGGACTCCAGTAAGCAACCCCACTTTGACTGGGTGGGTTACATCTCCATGAAAATCACCTAATTAACAGGTTCCATGCACAATTGGGTGGGTCACATCTCCATGGAAACAACTTAATTAAGAAGATCCCACCCAGCAATATTGAATGAGTATTTAAGAACATAACTTTTCTGGGATGTACAACAGTTTCAAACTGGCACAAAGTACACAGCCAGGTCACCCTGCATGAATTCAAAGGTGATTCAACTAGCAATTGCCTCAATAATGTTCCTCTCCTTTCCATTTCCATGAGCCTATTGTGTGCTGTGCACCTCAAAACTAAATCCCAGACAATTGCAGTAACCCTTCCTCTAACCCATTTTCTGATGACTTCAGCAAGTCATCGCTCCTGAAGAGACACTGCCCAAGAGAAAACTGAATGTCATCTAGGCTTCCTGAATAAAGTACACACACCCTGGATGGCATCCACAACTTCCCATAATTTTGTCCCAACTACTTTTCTGGAGATATTTCTCAATCTTTTTCTACTGAAATTTATCATTCTATCTCAGGGAAATGAAGCTGTTTTACAATTCCTTGCCTTTTAACTTATATTAATCCATCATCCAGTGAATATACTGAATGGCTACTGTTTTCTAATCTCTGAGCTGGACATTGTAAAAGGTACAAAAGAGGGTAAGACCAAAAAAGTGGGTAAGGCAATGGATCTACTATCGAAGAACTCACAACCTGATGGAAGACATTGGAATCTGAATGAAAAAGTTCAGTAAAATATGACAAGTTGTGGCATAATTTTATTCTTGGCCTGATGGCTTAGTCTTTTTTTGGAATCTGAATGAAAAAGTTCAGTAAAATATGACAAGTGATGATAAGCTTGACGTGGGATGAGAGCTCAGTGGAATGAGTTTCCATGGACCATCCCCTATGATTCCTTCTTGCACTCAGAAGCAGCCATGCCATGGAGGAATAGGGCACTGAGCTTAGAAGCTGAGCGCTGGAATTTCAGCCCCAAACCTGTAATTAATTTCTTGGTGGATTAGGAGAGCTGCTTAGCCTCTATTTATGCATGAAGGGCTGCATTAATATTCAGAATTGTGAGTATTAACAATGAGAATACACACACACAAACACACACACACACACACACACACACGATTTCAAATTTACTTATTCAAATAAAACCTATCATTTATGGCCCAGATCATATACCATTTCTTTCTCTTCCTTCCTTTAAATTTCTATAGTGTTCTGGGAATGCAAGGGTAGTTCAGTGGTAGAATTCTCACCTGCCATGCGGGAGACCCAAGTTTGATTCCTCTTCCATGCACGTCCCCCAAAACAAAACAAACAAATACGCAAAAAACAAACAAACAAAAATTTAACAAATGGTGCTGCAATAACGGAATACTAACATGGAAAAATAATGATATGTGACATTTCATACAGCATAGAAAAAAAAATTCTCCCGTGTTCTTTTTTTTAGTGCCCATCACAAAGGAGCTGTTTTTCCATTAAAAATAATGTTTGATGAATTATAATTAACATACAGAAGAATGCATAAAACCTAACGGATTGTGAAATAAATACCCATGAGCAGTTTCTAGAGTAAAAAAATAGAGAACCTCAGGAGCCCTCATGTGTACTTTATATAAATACTTCTCATGTGTTGCCTTATTAAATTGTAAGGATTTTGAAGACTGGTGGTTTAGTCAGTATTCTATGTAGGATCTGCTAAAATCCAAATTTAATCTAGCTTAAGAAGAAAATGAGTAATTTATTGCCCACAAAATCAAATGGTAGGAAGTATAGGGATGACTCTAGGATGACCCAAACGGCATCATTTTCTCTCTCCCACTTCCTGTGCTCTCTTTCTCTTCCTTCCCCTCTGCTTCTCTCAGCATGATAGCCTCACTCTCTCAAGATGGTTCCCTTTTGGAACCTCCAACTTTTTATTCTCAAAGCCTTCAGAGCAGAATGGACATTCTCTTTACAGTTGCTTGAGTTAGAAAGGGAAGACATCCTGGGGAAGACCTATTGTCTGCCAGTGCCGAGTCGCATGCCCACCCGTGGGATCAGGGTAGTGGGGTCTGTTACACAGAAGAAGGATGGGGCAAGGAGAGGTTCTGGGAATAGAAAATGGCCCTGACAGGAGGGACTTTTTCTTGTTCAGTGACCCAAGTGAGCATTACATTCTCTATAGAGGAGCCCAGTGGGAACCTCATCTGGGTCTTCTTTAGTATTCAGTTGTGTCAAGGATTTTGTCAGGAAGACTGCCAAGTTCCTATGAAGTACTTAAAAGACTTCGGGGAAAAAACATCATCCTAAGGGAAGATATAGATGAAGAGCTTGTTTAATTTAAAAACACCAGGGGACTGGTGATTTTGAGGCCAGAAGCATTTCTGTTACTTGGATTGTTCCATAGGCCAGTTCTCTGAGAGTCGTGTCTAGAGCAGGGTTTCACAGCTTCAGCATTACTGACATTTGTGGTCATGTAATTAATTGTTGTGGGGTAGGGGGGGGCTATCCTGTGAATTGCAGGATCGTTGGCAGCATCCCTGGACCTACCTCATGGCTGCCAGTAGCCCCTTTCTTCCCCAGTCATGAAAATAATGTCTCCACCGATTAGGCCTCTTGGGGGCAAGATTTCCCTCAGTTGAGAATTGTTGGTCTAGAAGCAAGGGCTATTTTAAGACAAAAGGTCGGGTAAAAAGGAAAAGAGCTGACATCCAAGGCATCAGTGGAGGCAGTTCTCACAGTGTCTGCAGCAAAACAGTTTCTTATGCTCCCAAGGATGTCTTGGGAGAGCTAAGAGAGCTAATTGGCAAAACACCTCTGAGATACAACTTGAAATGAAAGTTGGGGAAAGCTGGGGCTGCTGGTTTCTGTAAACAGATTGGGGTGAGGCTGGAGAAATATTTTTTTTATCATTTTTTTGACAGTTTCTATGAACTATTTTTACCTTCATACTGATGTAACCTATGAAACGTTAATTAAATTTGAATGAATGGATTTTTTAGTGAATGAAGTTAACATTCTTTTCTTAATGGCATGCCTAAATTCGTATATTACCGCTGGAGAATTAGAATTTTAGAAGCATCAGGAACATTAATCTACATTTTACTACTGTAAAATAGTAATGAAGTTCCTATAAAAATGTATCCCACACAGATAGTTCTAAGATTAGAAACTAAAATTTGATGTATCGCCAAGTGTTCAATTTAAATTCCATGATAAGTGGCCTAAGCACAAGAAAGAATTTCCTAAATAGGGTCCCTGAGATGTCATCTTTACATTAAATGGATTACTCATCTCTTTTTAAGATCATTTCTATCCTTGAAAAGAACTCTTTTGGTTTGCTTAAGTGCTGGAATGCAATATACCAGAAATGGATTGGCTTTTACAAAAGGGATTTATTAGGTTACAAATTTACAGTTTTAAGGCCATGAAAATGTCCAAATTAAGGCATCAACAAGAGGATGCCCTCACTCAAGAAAGACAGATCATGTCCAGGGTTTCTCTGTCCTATGGGAAGTCACATGGCGACATCTGCTGGCCCTTCTTTCTAAAATGTCTCTGGGCTCCTGTGGGTCCTTGCTTGTTCCTCTTGGGGCATTTCTGTCTCTCTTAGCTTCTCTCAGCTCGGAGCTCTCTCCAAAACTGTCTCTCCCTTAAAGTTCTCCAGCAAGTAGATTAAGACCCACCTTGAATGGGGGGGGTCACATTTCCATAGAAACAACCTAATCAAAAGGTCCTGCCCACAGTAGGTCTATACCCACAAGGATGAATTAGAAGAACATGGCTTTTCTAGGTGCATAGCAGTTTCAAACCAGCAAAAGAACTTGCATTAATTTGTTTTAAAATAATTCTGATTCCACCTCAAATGTGTTTTAAAACAGTAATGGTACAGAAGATGCATCATTAAAGGAAATAATAAAGTCCTTAAATGAAGTCTTCCTTTAAAAGATGGAGGTGACAGACTGAGTTCCTTTCCCCCCTTTCTAGGTAAGAGAATTTCACTTTTCCTTTGGAAACTGCTCCTTCCCCATGCCACATGGTCCTGATCTCCAATCCCATCTCCCATCTCAGCATAGTAATGGGCCCCTAACATAGACTGGGCCTACTAGATTCTCCTGGGAATTTGAATCTTGGATAGAGTGATGTTCTTTGGGTTCCTGATCCTTCTTAAAGCTTGGCTAGTCAGGTTTCCTTTGCAATCCTTCTATTATCTGATCACTGAAATACAATAAAGTACCTTCTTGCTTAAGTTATCTCAAATTAGCTTCTGTTGCAGAAAATAGAAGCCAAAGAATTGTAACTGCTATTGGAATGACAGACTAAAATATCATGACAGAGTTGTGACTGGCTAAGAGAAAGCAGTGGAGTCAGGAAAGAAAATAGGATCAGAGGTGAAAGACAGACATCTTAGGTCTACATTGACCAAACACTGGGAGAATGAGATCCATTTCCATGCCCTTTTGTTTATTTGATTTGCAATTTTCCACTTATGGTAGGTTTGTATATGCATAGTTATGTAGTTGCCAATGTGGCCTGATTAAAATCAAGACTTCCAACATAGTAAAGACATTTTTTCTATGATGCCCAACTTTTTCCAGTAACGCAGTTAATAGTATTATAACCCATCTTTATAGGTTGATTCTTGTGATAGTTTGGAGCTGTATGCACCCCAGAAAATCATGTTCTTAAACTTAATCCTATCCTGTGGGTGTGAATTCTTATAAATAGGACCTTTTGATGAGGTTATTTCAGTTGAGTTGTGGTCCACTTCATTCAGGATGGGTTTTAATCCTGTTACTGGAGTCCTTTATAAATGGATTGAAATTCAGACAGTGAGAGAGAATTTCAGAAGCTGGCGTTCAATGGAGCCCAGAGGAGAACAAAGGGGCCAGAAGAGGCCACTCTCTGCATTGCCATGTGACAGAGGAGACCAGGAATGCAGGTAGTCAGCCCCAGAATGCCAGTCTTTGAGAAGAAAGCATCATCTTGATGATGCTTTGATGATGTCTTGATTTGGACTTTGTTTTAGCCTCAAAACCATGAGCTAATAAAATCCCATTGTTTAAGCTGACCCATTGCAATGTATTTGCTTTTGCAGCCAAGGAAACTAAAACAACTCTAAAAAGTGGTATATTAAATTTATTAATAGGTTTTAATATTACAAATTTTATTTATTTGCATCATAAAAAAACTGTACAGAAAGATATAAAATGAAAAATAAAAGGTCCACTTAACTCCCTTTCCCAGAGAAAATGAAGTTTCTTATTTAGAATATTTATAATTATAACTGATGTGTTTTTAGTTCTTTGTGTGTCCTAGTACTTGGGTCTGTTCCCTTATTCAATCCAGGAGGCATTTTACAAAACTTGCCTCAGTGGAAGCATGACATTAAAGATAGTAGGTTGGAAAACAGACAAACCAGATTTGCTTTTTGACCTTTGAGTTTCAAAGATCTAGGCATCAGAGGAAAAGCAGGGCCTCACCTGCCTGGAAACGGTCTGGGGTGAGAACATGATAAGAAAGAACGGAGTCTTTCTGTGAACTGGGGAGTACTGGAATGATGGGAAGATAGTGAGGGCTTGGCAAGGTGGGTAGTCACGGAGGCACGTGCCAAGGGGATTGGGCCAGAGGAATCCTTGGACAGGAACAGAGTCAGCATCCAGAGAATCCCATCCTCCACCACTGTTGAGCGCTGTCACCTACAGCCCCTGAGAACACCAGATCTTCATTCATCTAAGCCCAATATATCTATCACCTGTGCTAGAGTTGCATTAGCTTTTCTTTCCATTGGCATTACACATGGTGTAACTTGTGATACCAGAAGGGAAGAGCCCAGCTGTGCTGAGAAGTTTCCATCCTGACCGTGTTGATGGCCTAGGACACACATGTGTCCCCCTGCTTGGTGGTATTGTTGTGCCAGGGAAGGTCTCATGTTCTCTGAGTGTGTGATGCTGAATGCAACCAATTTGAGGTTTACCCCTTTCCTCCTGAGCCAGAAAGATGGAAAACACACATCCATTAATATACCTTCCCTTTTCCTTTGCTCCTAGTTTTATGCATACTAGATCATGTTATAACTGTTGATCAGCTTGCTTTTGTTATTTTTCACTTAGTGTCGTATCTTTGAAATCGGTGTGTAATAATCTACTTTATTTTTTTTAATGGCTACTTAGTATTCTAATAATGCGACTGGTCCTGAAGGGATGCATTCTATTTCTCTCTTTTTTTTGATATTATTAAGCTATCATGAGTATTCTTTCACAGTCTTTGCACCTTTTTGGAGGTAACCTGTTAAATTTCTAGAAATGGAGTTGCTGGGTCAAAAAGTGTGTGCATTAAAAAAAAAAAAAGTAAGTAGTGACAAATTGTCCTCCAAAATGTTTGCGTCACTTACATTTTCATAAATTCCTGTTTACCCATATTCTCTCTAACACTAGGGATTATGGTTTTTTTTTTATATCTTTGACAACCTGATATATGAAAAATATGTTTTATTTTTAAATTTCTTTTACCCAATGATGACTGAGGATCCCTCTCATTGTTTGTACCCACTTACAATATTTTGTCTTGCAGGCAGGGACTATTTTCTGTTCAGTATGGAAAATATTTAGTAAGTATTCATTATGTGTCTAGGTGATTAGGCTGAATTAGACTACTCTTTGTTCAGCTGAAATCAAAGGAAAATAGTGCTTGGTACCAGAAAATGTGGCAGAGAAAATATAAACATCTAAGACTTCACGGTTTTAATTGTAAAAGTTTTCCAATGGCACAAGTATTGTGTGTGACACTGGCACCTGATGAATAGGATACATTAGCCTCAATATATACCCACAGGTAATTGAATAAATCGATGTGTTAGCCAGTTATTTTGTATTTCACACTTGGAAACTGGAGAATATTATCTAAAACTCAGTTTTGGTTTTGGCATAATTAATATCAATCTGTTTGTGCTGGTTTAAAAGGATGTATGCCCCCTAGAAAAGCCATGTTTCAATCAAAATCCCATTTCATAAAGGTAGAATAATCCCTATTCAATACTGTATGTTTGAAACTGTAATCAGATCATCTCCCTGGATGATGTGATTTAGTCAAGAGTGGTTGTTATACTGGATTAAGTGATGACATATCTTGAAAAATATCTTGAAAAACAGTAAGTTTTTGTAGCAGTTTCTCCATCTGTTGTCAACTTGTCCATAGATCAAGGTGTGGGAGCATTGCACAAATCTAGTGCTATCATAAAACTTTTATAAAATTGTACTTTAATAGGTCTGTGAAAACACACATACCGTATGTTTGAAACTGTATGTTGAAACTGATCCATTTGGGTGGGTCTTGATTGGTTTACTGGAGTCCTGTAAAAGAGGAAATATTTTGGAGAATGGGAGATTCAGAGAGAATAGCGCCACAAAGCAGAGAGTCCACGAGCCAATGACCTTTGGAGATGAAGAAGGAAAATGCCTCCCAGGGAGCTTCATAAAACTGGAAGCCAGGAGAGAAAGCTAGCAGATGATGCTGTGTTCGCCATGTGCCCTTCCAGCTGAGAGAGAAGCCCTGACTGTGTTCGCCATGTGCCGTCTCACATGTGCCCGAACTTCATCGTCCTTCCTGAACCAAGGTATCTCTCCCTGGATGGAAGCCTTTGATTGGACATTTCTATAGACTTGTTTTAATTGGGACAATTTCTCAGCCTTGGAACTGTAAATTAGAAACTTATTAAATTCCCCTTTTTAAAAGCCATTCCATTTCTGGTATATTGCATTCCTGCAGCTAGCATATCAGAACACTGTTCTTTCTGAAAGTACAGAAATTAGAAATCTGTTTTTATTTTTATTTATTTATTTTGACAGAAAACTGTGACACTAGATTTAGAATGACCCATCCTCATTTGCTCTGGGGGGAGGAGAGGGAGACAGCAACGCAGGAATTCTGTAGTTGAATAAGGAGCTATGTCATAGTTCTTTTTAAAATTTTTTATTAGTTTTAGCTTAAAATCTGACATGTTTAGAAATTTACCCCTTTCCTCCTGAGCCAGAAAAATGGAAAAACACATACCCATTAATACACTTCTCCCTTCCTTTTTTGCTCCTTCCTACTTTTACGCATGCTAGATCATGTTATAACTATTGATCAACTTGCTTTTTTCCAAACCTCTCTGATTTCCACAGACCTATTAAAGTACAATTTTATAAAAGCTTTATGATACTACTAGATTTGTGCAATGCTCACATACCTTGATCTATGGACAAGTTGATGACAGATGGAGAAACTGCTACAGAAACTTAGTTTTTCAAGATATTTCCCAAAGCACATTAAGAGGTAAGCTAGGGGATTAAAAAGTGTTCAAACTAAACACTATGATATGTTTGTTTAAGAAAGCGAAAGTGGTTTCTTTGCTGCAAGGTCTCAGTCTTTAATATATTAATGTGATAGGGATCCAGTTTGCAGTGTTTCCCCAATTCATTAGACCCTAGAACCCTATTCCTCGTGGTAAATATATGTTATTTTCTGGCTGCCCAAGTTTTACTTTTTATTCCTAAATCTTGTGGGTCTGTAATCAGAGGTCCTACCCTCTTCCTGGTCGGGGACAGCAAATTCCCTAAGTTAGGACAACTGGAAGCTCTTTTGCAGGGATGTGAATTGGGAGTATCACCGAAAAAGAGATTGGGGTCCACCCATCCCAATAGTGGGAGACACCTGACCATAATATTCTGGCCTCAACACTATCTTGTTATCCCTGCCTCTGGGCCCTCTGGAGCTGTTTTATTTCCAGCCTACTTCTGAGCCTGGTTATCTAGGCTTCCCATCAATTCTGAAAGCTCCTGATATGCTACTAAACTCTATTTTGCTTATGTTGGGTAGAGTAGCTTCCTGTGGCATGGAACCAAAGGATCCACACTTTTATTTTTCTTTCTCAGATCATCCATCATAACATCACTACATTGAAAAATGGATACTGTCTACATATTGATGATGAAACGCCCTATACTGATTATATTGCCTAAAACAGTTCTAAGAGCTCAAAAAATTTGTTGAGCAAATTACTTGTATTCCAAAGAACAGCTTTTAGGAAGCATTGCTTTAAGCTATTGTCTTAATAAGAAAAAAGACCATTTATAATGGTACTTAAGAAAGGCAAAGTGCCTAAAATCTATCTGGTTCTCGTCTTAGTTTGCCACGGCTGCTATGACAAATACCACACAATGGAATGGCTTACCAACAGGAATTTATTGGCTCACTGAAGTCTCAACTTAAGGTATCAGCAAGGCCACATTTTCGTTCTGAATCTGTTAAGCATGTGGTGATGGCTTTCCGCAATCCTCGGGGTTCCTTGACTTGCAGCTTGGCTTCCTTCACATAGTTACGTCCTTGATTTCCTCCTGTGGCTTTCTCTGACTGTCTGCATCCCAATTTTCTCCCTTTATAAGGCCTCCAGTAATATGGTTTAAGACCCACTCCGATTTAATTTGGTCTCACGTTAATAATATCATCTTCAAAAGGTCATGGTAACACGGATTAAGAACAGGTCTTTAGTTGGGGTACATGATTCAATTTCCCACACTCTTTTAGCACCAAAGTATACTGGAAAACATATGTATGTTGAGTTTTGATTTTTTTTAATGAACTACTGAATTTCTTATTTTGCAGAGATAAAAGACTTCTTTTAAAGTACTTAAAATCAGTACTTAAGGAGTCATTTAGGGAAAAAATTTACCCTCTATGGACCAAACAGTTTAATAGGCATTCAATATACAATTTCTCATTTACTCATCAACATCTGTGTGCCACCAATATTTGTTGGCCCCCTACTATGTGACAAGTATTGTGTTAGGACCTGGGGATACAATGAACCAAACAGACCCAGCTTGCACAGTACCAGACCCTTCCATAGTCACTTAGAGGATGCATTGATGATGTACAGATTATTTTTGTTCTGTAAATACAATTATATTCTTTGCCCTTTCTATCTAATAAGTGGCTTCCATTTATTCTGAACAAACAGGTATCTATTCAATATACAAAATTAAAATTTTAAGCACGGTGACTCCAGTGACAAACACCTTATGAATTTTAAAGGAGTGTTTTATTTATTAACAACAGTCACTGATAACATTTTGGATTCAAACATGCTTTGACATTTGATCTAGTATAAAACAACACCCGATGAAAAGTGTCATGTTGCTTTTGAAAAATTCTACAGAATGAAATGCACCTAATGTTTGCAGTCAGTTATCTGCCATTCTTCCCCATGCACTATCTTGTCCAGGAAGCTAAATAAGTAGGGCCCAGTGTCCTAAAGACCAAATATCCAGAAGATGGGAAGGAAGCACTGGAAACCAGACAGGCCCCAGGAGGAGCAAACAAACGGCTCAGAAATCCTGAGTTTGAAAACAATTGCTGAACCATAGATTTGAGACTCACAATAATGTTTAGAACACCTCAGAATATTCAGGGCACTGTTCCTAGCCCAAGTGTTTGGAAGAACACAAACCTGCAGGAGATGAGATTTAACGTTCTGTGAAATTCCATCTTGTCAGCAGTTAAATGCTAAGCTACTATAAAACACAGCTTACTCCAATTGAAGAGTTAAGTCTACTGTTATTTGGTGGCTTAACTTCACTGCTGACAAGGTTTACACCTCAAAGGTGGAATATTTACCTATTAAAATCACCCACTGTGCTTAAGCTTGCATTTTCTCAGCGTGTTTTAATAGGACTGGCATGAACCTCCAAGACTCCTAAATGGTACAAGAGTGTGCCAGGCCCTGGAACTTAACAGTGATGTTTTGGGATCGTCGTCTGTTTGTAGTTTTAGTGCTGAGTTAGCTGCTAGCAAATGCCCTTTTTTATTTCTCAGGTTCAGGGCCTCAGTCCATTCCGGAGGATTTGAAGAGATTTGGTCCCCATCATTTCCTAAAGTTACCATGAATCCTTTCTTGACAGTGATATAAAGTGTATTAGCCTACGGAGGGCCACCGCAGGTCTTGCAAAGGAGCCGCTAGGAATGAGAGACAACTTGAACTTTACAAGTTGGTCGAGACAGGGTGAGGGAAGCAGAGGGCTAGTGCTCCCTTGCACACCAGGCTGGGGTCCGGGCGTCGGTTCACGCAGATTGCTTGCCAGTCCTGGAAAAGGAATGTGTGGCGAGCAGGCTAGGTCACCCGGTCTCATCCGTCGCGGAACGGGCCGCAGCCATGCTGCAAGCTGCGTGTAACCCACCGGCCCCGGGGCGCAGGTGCCAGAGGGCGAGACGGGGGACGGCGCGGAGGAGGGAGACTTCCGGGGAGAGCGGGTGCGCGCGCTGGCTCGCTGGCGGCGGCGAGTGCAGAGAAGGGCGGGGGGCGGGACTCGCTAACTCGCGGGCTGGGTGAAGGAGAGGAGGACCGGCGTTCGGCTCGTCGCGGGGAGGGCTGGGGGAAGGAGCGTGCTCGCTCGCTTTCCCGCCGGCAAGCTGGGGAGAGGGACTGCGCTTAGCTCGCTGGCGGGGGTGGGGGCAGGCGTGTACAAGGCCTCGCCGGAAGCGGAGTTTGGCGGGGAAGGGGGGCGTGCGCGCTGGCTCGCCCGCGGGAGGAGGGGACGGGTGGGGGGGTGGGGGGTGAGGGAGGGAGGTGCTCTCCGGCTGCGGGAGGCGGGAGGGGGCGGAGCCGCCTCGCCAACCGAGCCCGCCCCAGGGGCTGACAAGGTGCGTTTCCAGGCTGTCGCGGCCGCCTGGAGCAGAGCGAGCCGGACGCGCCACCTGCAGCGCAGCCTAGTGCTTTTTATTTACTAGGAAAACAATTTCCCCGGGGGAGAGTCCGGGATCGCGCAGGCACTTACATACACACGCGCTAGCGCGCTCGCTCTGCACAACTGCATCCCCAAACCGACAGAGCGAAGCCACTGCGGTGTCTCTTAAGCTCAGCATCGTGGGGCAAAACAGTGCCATTGTGCATCGGGGAGAGCCCGGTGCCTGTGTTGCCGCCTCGTGTATCTAACCCAGGAGACCGCTCACCCGATCGGGTAAGCCAGTCTCTCTCCTTGTAACCTGTTCGGGTTTAGTTACTGCAGATCGGAGGGAGAGGGTGGGAGGTTGCTGGTGCGCCAGTGGGGGCCAGACCCGGAATTGAAAATTCAGGGCATGCAGCCCATGCAGTCTTTACCAGCATTGTCTAGCAGGAGCAGTTACTACTGGGATTACTTATTCTACCAGCAATCCTGGAGTTGCGCCCCCACCCCTTCTCCCTTTCCTCCGAGCCCAAGATGTACCCTGCTCCTTGGTTGCCAAGGAGACTTGCTTAAACATCAGCCCTGGGACATCTACTGAAAGAAATCCCCCCCCCCCCCATTTATTTGTTATTATTATTTAGAGAAGTTGTGGTTTACGGAACAATCATGCATAAAATACAGGATTCCTGTATACCACCTTATTATTAACACCATGCATTGGTGTGATGTATTTGTCACAATTGATGAAAGCACATTTTTATAATTATACAATTAACTCTAGTCCCTGGTTTACCTCTGGGTTCACAGTTTGTCTTGTTTAGTTCCATGGATTTTTTATTTTTATTTTTTATTCCAGTACTGTATATATAACCTAAAATTTTGCCTTTTAACCACATTCTAATTTATATTCAGTGCTGTTAAGTTCATAAGTTATGCTACCATCACCACCACCCATTACCAAAACTTTTCCATCAGCCCAAATAGAAAATCTGTATACAGTAAGCCTTTACTTCACTATTCCCTGTCCCCACCTCATCCCCTGGTAACCTGTATTCTAGATTCTGACGCTATGGGTTTAGTTATTCTAATTATTTCATACCCGTGAGAGCATATAATATTTGTCCTTTGTGTTTGTCTTATTTCGCTCAACATGATGTCTTTAAAGTTCACCATGTTGTCTCATGTATAAGAACTTCATTGATTTTAGGTCTGAATAATATTGTATTGTGTGTATATACCAAATTTTGATTATCCATTCATAGGTTGATTGACACTTGGGTTGCTTCCATCTTTCGACAATTGTGAATAATGCCACTGTGAACATCGGTGTGCAAATGTCCCTGTTTTTTTATTCTTTTGTTTATATATACCTAATAGTGGGATTGCTCGGTTGTTTGGTAGTTCCATACTTAATTTTCTGGGTGCACTGTGGTTCAGTGGTAGAATGCTCACCTTCCATTCCGGGTTCGATTCTCATACCATGCATCTAAAAAAATAAAAACAAAAAATATTGTATACTTAACTTTCTGAGGAACTGCCAAGCTGTCTTCCTCCAGGGTGGCTGCACCATTTTACATTTCCACCAGCAATGAATGAGAGTTCCAATTTCTCCACATCCTCCCCAACACTTGTTATTGTCTGTTTTCTGTTTGTTTTTAATAGCAGCCATTCTAATGGGTATGAAGTGGTATCTTGTGGTTTTGATTGGCGTTTTCCTGATGGCTAATGATGTTGCACATCTTTTCATGTGCTTTCTGGCCATTTGTATGTCTTCTTTGGCTAGGTGTCTGTTCAAGTATTTTGTTCATTTTATAATTGGGTTGTTTTTCTTTTTGTTATTAAGTTGAAAGATTCACATATATGGACTCTATATAATTCCTTTATTTGGATATGGGTGTCCAAATATTTTTTCCAATTGTGTAGGTTGTCATTTTACTTGCATGATAAAGTCCTTTGAGGAACAAAAGTTTGTAATTTTGATGAGGTCCCATTTATGTATATTTTTTCTTTTGTTGCTCGTGCTTTGGGTGTAGACTCTAAGGAGCTATTGCCTAATATGAGGTCTTGAAGATGCTTCTCTACATTCTCATCTAGAATTTTGAGGTATTATTCTATAGCTTTGGCTTATAGTTTGGTTTGTGATCCAATTTGAGTTGATATTTGAATATAGTATGAGGTAAGGTCCTCTTTTTTTTTTTTCTTTTCTGAAAATCCAGTTTTTCCAGTACCATTTGTTGAAAAAGCTATTCTTTCCCTATTGAGTGGTCTTTGCCACCTTGTAAAAAATCATTTGGCCATAATTGGGAGGGTTGATTTCTGAGCAAATGGAATTCTATTCTGTTTGTCTATATGTCTGTCCTTGTGCCAGTACCATGCTGTTTTGATTACTGTGGCTTTGTAATAAGTTGAGATCAGGAACTGTGAGTCCTCCAATTTCATTCACCTTTTTAAAATGGCTTAAGATAACTGGGGCCACTTACCTTTCCATATAAATTTGATGATTGGCTTTCCATTTCTGCAAAGAGGGCTGTTGAATTTTGATTGGGATTGCATTGAATCTATGATTGCCTTGGGTAGTATTCATATCTTAATGATATTTAGTCATCAATCCATGAACATGGAATATTCTTCCACTTATTTAGGTCCTCTTTATTATCTTTTAGCAATGTTTTGTAGTTTTCTGTATAGAAGTCCTTTCCATCCTTGGTCAGATTTATTCCTAGATATTTGATTATTTTACTTGTCATTTTGGAATGAATTTTTTTCCTGATTTTGTCTTCTGGTTCTTTTGCTTGTGTGTAGATTACTCATTTTGGGGTGTATCTTGTCCTCCACCACTTTGCTGAATTCATTTAATAACTCTAGGAGCTTTGTTGTAGATTTTCCAGATTTTTTTTGGTATATAGGTTCATATCATCTCCAAATAGGGAAAGTTGTAGTTCTTCCATTCCAGTTTGGATGCCTTTTATTTCTTTTTCTTTACTAATTGTTCTGGGAAGAACTTCCAGTACAATGTTAAATAGCAGTGGTGACAGTGGGCATCCTTATCTTGTTTCTTCTTTTAGAGGGAAAGCTTTTACTCTTTCACCCTTAAGTAGGATATTAGCTGCAGGATTTTCATATATGCCTTTGATCATGCTGAAGAAGTTTCCTTCTGTTCCTAGTGTTTTAATCAGAAAGGGTGCTGCATAGTGTCAAATGCCTCTTCCATATCAGTTGAGATGATCACTTGGTTTTTTCCTTCATTGTGTTAATGCGGTGTGTTTTGGTTTGCTAAAGCTGCTGGAGTGCAATATACCAGAAATGGAATGGCTTTTGAAAAGGGAATTTATTAAATTGCAAGTTTACAGTTCTAATGCCTTAAAAATGTCCAAACTATGGCATCCAGAGACAGCTACCTCAACTCAAGAAAGGACTGATAACATTTGGGGTTTCTCTGTCAGCTGGGAAGGCACATGGTACATCTGCTAGCTTTCTCTCCTGGCTTCTCATATCAGAATGGCTTTCCCAGGGGCATTTTCCTTCTGCATCTCCAAAGGTCTCTGGCTGTGTGGGTTCTGAAGCTTTTTCCAAAATGATTCCTACTTAAAAGACTCCAGTAAGCAACTCCACCTTGAACGGGTGGAGACACATCTCCATGAATATCCCCTAACCCAAAAGTCCCACCCACTATTGGGAGGGTCACATCTCCATGGGAACAACCTAATCAGAAGGTCCCACCATAAACAATATTGAATGAGGATTAAAGAACATGGCTTTTCTGGGGTACACAACAGTTTCAAACCAGCACGTGGTGTAATTGCAGCAATTGATTTTCTTATGTTGAACCAACCTAGCATCCTAGGAATAATTCCCATTTGATCGTGGTATATAATTCTTTTAATATGCTGTCGGATTTGGGTTGCAAGTGTTTTGTTGAGGATTGTTGCATATATGTTCATAAGAGATGCTGGTCGGTAGTCTTCTTTTCTTGTGATATCTTTATCTGGCTTTGGAATAGTGTGTTGTTGGCCTCATGGAATGAGTTAGGAAGTGTTCCCTCCTTTTCGTTTTTTTTGGGAAAAGTTTGAGCAGAAATGTGACTTAGTCTTCTTGGAATGTTTTGTAAAAGTTCCTCTGTGAAGCCATCTGGTTTAGGGCTTTTTGTTGTTGTTGTTGTTGGGATGTTTTAAATTCATGATTCAATCTCTTTACTAGTAATTGGATTGTTGCGATCTTCTATTTCTTTTTTTAAGTCAATGTTGGTAGTTTTCGTGTTTCTAAGAATGTGTCCATTTCATCTAGGTTATCTAATTTATTGTCATACAGTTGTTCATTGTATCCTCTTATGGTGATTTCTATTTCAGTGGGGTTGATTGTAATGCCCACATTTTCATTTCTGATATCCATTTTTTGTATCTTCTCTTTTTTTTTCTTTATCAGTGTAGTTAATGGTTAATTGAGTTTATTGATCTTTTCAAAGAACCAACTTTTGGTTTTATTGCTTTTCTCTATTTTTGTCTATTTTGTTTGTCTCCACTCTGATCTTTGTTAGTTCCTTCCTTCTACTCATTTTGATTTTAGTTTGTTCTTCTTGTTCTAGTTCTTCTAGGCTGAGGTTAGATTTTTTTTAAAATTTAAAGTCTTTTTTTCTTTTTTAATGTAAGCATGTAGAGATCTCTTCCCCCTTTTGGTCAAGAAGGCTTCCTCAATCCCTTGATGTAGGGTCCCAGCCATCCCCAGAGTTCTGTCCCAGGTTGTCAGGGAGGTTTACACCTCTGAGAGTCATGTCCCGTGTAGGAGGGCAGTGAGTTCACCTGCTGATTGGCTTAGAGAGTGAGAGTGAGGCCACAGCTGAACAATGAAAGAGATTCTCTGGGGTTACTCTTAGGCCTAATTTTGAAGAGGCTTAGCCTATCCTTTGCAGGGATAAGTTTCATAGGGGCAAACCTCAAGATTGAGGACTTGGCCCATTGCTCTGGTTGTCCTCACTGCTTGCAAGAATATCAGAAATTCTCCAAATGGGGAAATTGATTATTTCCACCTTGCCCCCCAGTGCCCCAAGGGAACTTTGCAAATGCTTCTTTATTCACTGCCCAAATTACTCTGGAATATATTGGGGCATCATACTAACCTGCACAAACCAACAAAACCTCACGCTCTATTCAAGATTCCATGTACCCATGGTGTTCAATTAAACTGACTGTACAAATTAAATTAGGTAATCTGCTACCCAAAATATAAATTTTGCACCAAATAAACATCTCTCCCTTTGGTCTCACACAGAATTTGAAGTGCTAAAATATGGATGATATCATCCTTTACCCTGTTTTCTAATCTACCTTAGTCCTATCCAGATCAGCTTCATTCATATCTCTAGTTGAAGTCTGATCCCTCTTTCAACTTTTTAAACAGTTCCCGTGTGGGTAATGCTGACTTTCATGGCTTCAGAGCTCTAACTCTGAGTCTCAGGTATCACATAAATACCTGAAGTTTCTTGGAATGACCAGGTTCTCCCTCATGCAAAAACTTTTTATTTGTATGTTTAATCACCATCATTGTCCACTCTGGGTCCTCCTAAATTATACCATCTCAGAGTTGATCCTCTATCTTTCCTCCTGGTTTCATATGTGCCCCCAGCACTTCTCCCTCAATCGTACTCATATTCAGCTTCATTCAATGTACTTACATTATTGTGCTACAATCAGGTAGTATGTGCTATCCATTTCTGAATCTTCACAATTAGTCCTGTTGCATCTTCTGTACTCCTTCAGCACCAAATGCCCAATCTCTACCCTATTTCTATCTCCTGATAACCTATGTTCTTAACTTCAACTCTCAAAGTTCGCTTATTAATGTTATTTCATATTAGTGAGACCATACTGTATTTATTCTTTTGCTTCTGATGGTTTCGCTTAGCATAATGTCCTCAAGGTTCACCCACGTTGTTACATGCTTCATGACTTTATTCTGTTTTACAGCTGTATAATATTCCATCATATGTATAAACCACAGCTTGTTTAGCCACTCATCTGTTGATGGACATTTGGACTTTTTCCATCTCTTGGCAGTCGTAAATAATGCTGCTATAAACATTGCTGTGCAAATGTCCATTTGTGTCCTTGCCCTCAGGTCCTCTGAATATATACCTAGTAATGGGATTGCTTGATCACATGGCAATTCTATACTTAGCTTCCTAAGGAACTGCCTTCTGGAGCAGTTGTAACATTTTAAATTCCCACCAACAATGCATAAGTATGCCTCTTTCCCCACATCCTCTCCAGCATTTTTCATTTTCTGTTTTTTTCATAACGGCCATTCTAGTGGGTGTGAGATGATATCTCATTGTGGTTTTGATTTACATTTCCCTAATAGCCCAGTGAAGTTGAGCATCTTTTCGTGTGTCTTTTAGCCATTTGTATTTCCTCTTCTGAGAAGTGTCTGTTCATGTCTTTTGCCCATTTTTTAATTGGGTTGTTTATCTTTCTGTTGTTGAGTTGAAAATTTCTTTATATATTCTGGATACTAAATCTTTATCTGATATTTGTTTCCAAATATTGTCTCCTATTGCGTAGGCTGCCTTTTTATCTTCTTGACAAAGTTCTTTGATGCACAAAAGTGGTTAATTTTGAGGAGTTTGCATTTTTTTGTTTCTTTTTTTCCATGCTTGTGCTTTGAGTATAAGGTCTAGCAAACTGCCTCCTATTACAAGATTTATAAGATTTTTCCCCACATTTTTTTCCTAAAAGTTTTATGGTCTTAGCTCTAATGTTTATGTCTTTGATCCATTTTGAGTAAAATTTTTATATAGTATATGAGATATGGATCCTCTTTCATTCTTTTGCATATGGATAGCCAGTTCTCCAACACCATTTATTGAAGAGCTAGTGTATTCCAGGTGTGTTGGCTTGACTACCTTATCAAAGATCAGTTGTCTATAAATGAGAGGGTCTTTATCTGAACACTCAATTAGATTCCATTGGTCAGTGTATCTATCTTTATGCCAGTACTGAACTATTTAGACCATGTAGCTTTGTGATATACTTTAAAAGTCAGGCAGTATGAGACATCTCACTTCATTTTTCTTCCTCAAGATATTTTTAACGATTTGGAGCACCCTGCCCTTCCAAATAAATTTGATTATTGGTTTTTCTATTTCTGCAAAGTAATTTTTGGGATTTTAATTGGTATTGCATTGAATCTATACATCAATTTAGGTAGAATTGACATCAATTCAGGTAGAATTGACATCTTAACCTTGAGTACATCCCAGTCCATGATTTTAATGTTTTTTTTTAATTTATTGAGACTTGTTTTGTGACCAAACATGGTCTATCCTGGAGAATGATCTATGTGCACTTGAGAAGAACGTGTATTCTGTTTTTGTTGGGTGCAGTGTTCTATATATGTCTATTAGGTCTAATTGGTTTTGTGTATCAAGTCCTGTACTTACTGGTCTTAGTACTAGATGCTCTATCCATTATTGAGAATGGTGGTTTAAAGTCTCCTGCCATTAACATAGAACTATCAATTTCTCCTTTCAAATCTGTTATACTTGCCTTGTATATTTTGGGGCTCTGCTATTAGGTGCATATATATTTATAATTGTTACACCTTCTTTTTGAGTTGCCCCTTTTATCGGTATATAATGACCATCTTTTTTCCTCATAGCTGTTTATGACTTAAAGTGTGTTTCATCTTGTATTAGTATAGACACCCCAGCTATTTTTTAGTTATTACTTGCATGGTGTATTTTTTTTTCATCCTTTCACTCTCAGCCTATTTGTATCTTTGACTTTAAGGTGAGTTTCTTTCAGATAGCATATAGTTGAGTTATGCTTTCTTGCCTATTCTGCCAATCTCTGACTTTGAGTGGAGGGTGTAATCCATTTATAGTTAAAGTCATTACTGGTAATACTAGAGTTTCTTCTGCCATTTTGCTATTTAGTCTTTATAAGCCATAACTTTTTTGTCTCTTACTTCTGTTAAAGCCTTACTTTTACATTCACTTGCTTTTTGTGTTGTACCATATTGAGTGCCTTCTCATTTCCACCTGGATATGTTTTTCATCTCTTTTCCTTATTGTTTCCATGGGATTGAATTTTAGCATCCTAAATGTAACAATCATATTTGTTTTGATACCAATTCAGCTTCAATAGCATGCACAATCCCCCCACCATTTTTTGTACTTGTTGCCACTTATATCTTTGTACACCATAAGTCCAATAACCGAGATTTATCATTATTTTTTATGCATTGGCATTTTAGCACCTGTAGGAAGTAAGAAGTGCAGTTATATTCCAAACAATACAATAATACTGACATTTACAACTGCCCAAATAATTACCTTTACCACAGGTCTTTACTTCTTTATGCTGCTTTGAACCATTGTCTAATATCCTTTCCTTTTAATCTGAAGAACTCCCTTTAGCATGCTTGTAGTGCGGGTCTAGTGGTGATGAACTCCTCCAGCCTCTGTTTATCTGAGAAAGTCTTCATCTTTTCCCTCGTTTTTGAAGTAGAGTCTTGCCAGATATAAAATTCTTGGCTGCTAGTTGTTTCCTTTTGGTACTTTAAGTATTTCAACCCACTACCTTCTTGCCTTTATGGTTTCTGATGAGAAATCGATGCTCAATTTAATTGGGACTTCTTGTGTATAATATGTTGCTTTTCTCTTACAGCTTTCAGAACTCTCTCCTTGTCCTTTGCATTTCACAGTGTAATCTATATATGAAGGGGTATATTTTTCTTCATGTTTTTCCTGTTTGATGTTCTCTGAGTTTCTTGGATATGCCTATTCATATCCAAACTTTTGCTAAGCTTGGGAAGTTTTCTGCCATTATTTATTAGACTATTTCTGCCTCTTTCTCTCCTTCTCCTTCTGGCACTCTTATTATGCATATATTTGCGTGTGCTTGATGGCATCCCATAATTGTCTTAAGCTATTTTCACTTTTAATATGTCCGCTTTCTTTCTTCTCCTCAGCCTGATTCATTTCAAGTATCTTGTCTTCAAGTTCACTAATTCTTTCTTCTGCCAGCTCCAATCTCCTCTTGAAACCCTCCTGGATATTTTTCATTTTTGTTATTTTGGTCTTCAACTTCAGTAGTTCTGTTTGATACCTTTTAAAAATTTCTTTCTTTTTACTTTAACACTCATATTGTGCATTCATTGTTTTCTTAGTATTCTTTAGTTCTTTCTCTATACTTTCCTTCATCTCTTTGACCATTTCTAAGATCGTTTTTTTTTTAAAGGCTTTGTTTGATGTTACGTCCACATTCTTGTCTTCTTCATTGATCTGTGTTCTTATCCTCTTCCTTTGAATGGGCCTTCATTCCTGTTTGTCTTGTACACTTTTGTTGCACACTGCACATTTTAATAATTTAAAATGTTAACTCTGGAACTTACTCCCTGGGATGTCTATTTCTTAGTTTTGTAACCAGTTGGTGATGAGATAGAGATTTTCTTGAGTTTTAGCCCTCTTATCAGGAAGGTCTGCCCAAGGCAAATGTGGTGTGCAAGGATCTGTACCTCTGTCTTGTTCTAGGCTTTTGTTTTGTTTTGTTGTTCCCCAGTTTATAGGAGTTTGGTTGTCCCCTCTGTTTCCCAGGAGACATTCCTCTGTCTACCTGGTGTTTGAAACCCACAGGCCTTTGTCCCAGCCTGTCCACCTCTGTAGTTTTTTACAGTCCTTTTGCTGTCTCAATCCTCTTTTGCCTGGAGGTCCAATTCTGGGTGGAGGACACAGGAAGAGGACCTTCCCAATTCAGTCCTTTTCAGCCAAAACATGGTCAAGGACACATGAAGGGGACTCAGGCTGGCTCCTAAATGCCCTCGGGGAATGGATTAGGAAAGGCTCCAAGAGCTTCTCTGATGGGTCCTCAAAAGTGAGCTTTCCTGCCCT
Source organism: Tamandua tetradactyla (assembly GCF_023851605.1). Taxonomy (NCBI): domain Eukaryota; kingdom Metazoa; phylum Chordata; class Mammalia; order Pilosa; family Myrmecophagidae; genus Tamandua; species Tamandua tetradactyla. The sequence goes on from NC_135331.1 coordinate 154,257,727, forward strand.
CCCCAGGAAATGCAGCCTTTCAGCTAACTGTTCCCTGCAGCCCAGAGGAAGCATTGTGTCTTTAAATCTGCACGGCCTCTTCCTGGAAAGGGCTGAAGCAATGACTTCTACTGCCTTTTCCTGGGTAGGTTGAAACAATAGCTGCCCTCAGAGCTGAGACTCAGCAAATGATTCAAATTTACTAATCAAAAAAGCTGAAATCAGCGATTGGCTATGCCTACCCACGTTCTTGGAGAAGAGGATTTTTAAACCCCTTTCTGTCATCAGCAGCTTGCCAGGGACTGGGACTCACAGCAGCCTGCTGTGAGAGTGTGGGATGGATGCTGGTAGCTGCTGCATGCTAGAGCAATTAACAGTTCTTTACTGTAATTTATCTGCATTTCCTCCCGTTTTTCCCTAGATGCTGTACAGTGTCATTCTGCCTTCTCAAGTTTCAAAATAGTTGTTTCAGACCTTTTTTGCTTGTTTAATAGTTGTTTTCGTGGGAGGACTGGAGCTCCCTACTCTGCCATCTTCCCCGAAAGTCTTCTTCTACGTACATTTGGGGATTTGCTTTTCCATTGCAAAGCGGGTTGTTTGAATTTTTATTGGTATTGCATTGAATCTGTAAATTGCTTTGGGTAAATGATATCTAAACAATATTTAGTCTTCCAATCCATAAGCACAGAATATTCTATCATTTTGGGGGGGGGGTTGATTTATTTTAGCAATGCTTTATGGTTTTCTGTGTAGAAGTCTTATCCATCCTTGGTTAGATATTTTTTTTCTTTTAGTTTGCTATTTTAAATGGAATTTTTTTCTTGATTTGTGTCTTCCATTTGTTCATTGCTAGTGTATAGAAACACTACTGATCTTTGTGTGTTGATCTTGTACCCCACCACTTTGCTGAATTCATTTGTTAGCTGTAGGAGCTTTGTTATTGATTTTTCAGGATTTCCTTTATATAGGATCATGTCATCTGCAAATAGGCTACATTTTACTTTTTCCTTTCCAATTTGGATGCGCGTGCTCTCTCTCTCTCTCTCTCTTGAATTTCCAGTACATTTTTTTTAAGCAGATAGAAAATTTATTGAGAACACTTGTAAGAGGACATGAGGGCATTCATTGCAAAGACAGAGGTGAGAAAGGCGAGAGGCAGTAGGCAATGTGGGACCCTTTGCTTATAGATTAGCTTTACTCACTCCCCTTCTCCCTTCTTTGTTCAGGGCTCTTTCTCATACCCATCCACTTTTCTCCAGGGCAGTGCCTGGTGGTAGATAGTGTGTTTGGGTGGGTCGGTTGGCTCCACCTTTCTCTATAGATGACTCACTCAGGTGAGGGTCGTTTGGCTCTAGGTACCTTGGCTGCTGCTGGGTGTTTCCTGTAAGTAGACAGACCCAGGCAGGTTTTCTGTTTAGGACACCACCCCTCCTGTGCTTGATGAACCATCCTTGTTTAAGTGCTCCTTCCTGGTTTTTATCTCTCCCTTCTCTCTCTATTCTAGCCTGCCTCAAATTCCACTTCACAGAGTTTTTGCTCCTTAATCTTGAGGGTTGCTGAGGGACAGAGACTGTTTTCTTTAGCTGTTTCCTGCTTACCAGAGAGTGTAGGCCCTGCCTGATGAGGCATAGAACTTTCTGGCTATCTCATTTAAGTTGAGAGGGAAGGAGTCCAGAGGGGCAGTTGGAATAGCTGTCCAATACAATGTATAATAACAGTGGTGAAATGGGCATCCTTGTTTTGTTCTTCATCTTAGAGGTAAAGCTTTCAGTATTTCAATGTTAAGTATAATGTTAACTGTGGATTTTTCCTATGTGCCCCTTTTCATGTTGAGGAAGTGTCTAGTTTTCTGAGTGCTTTTATCAAGAAGGTTGTTGGATTTTGTCAAATGCCATTTCTGTATCAATTAAGATGATTGTGTGGTTTTTTTCTTTTCTTCTGTTAAGTGTGTATTACATTAATTGATTTTCTTATATTGACCACTCTTGTGTGCTTGGAATAAATCTCACTTGACCCTTTATATAATTCTTTTTATCTGCTGTGAAATTCAGTTTGCTAGTGTTTCATTCAGAATTTTTATATCTATGACATTAAGAGATAATGGTACATAGTTTTCTTTATTTGGCTTTGGTATGAGGATGCTGTTGTCCTCAAAAATGGAGTGTTCTTCCACTTCAGTTTTTTAATGTAATTTTATTAAGATAAATTCACACACCATACAATCCATCCAAAGTTGACAATGAATGTTTCGTAGTATCATCATACAGTTGTGTGTTTATCATCATGGCCATTTTTAGAATATTTGCATTACTCCCAAAAAAGATATAAAAAGAAAAGAGAAAACCCCGAACATCCCATACCCCTTGCCTCTTATTGATCACTAGTATTGGACTCTACCTAATTTTAAGACTTGCATTTGGGGGCAGTTAACTAAGACAATGTAATATTGTATATAATGTCATATAATAAAAATATATATTTAATATATATATATATATATAATTGTTACACCTTCTTGTTGAATTGATCCCTTTGTCATTATATAATGACTGTCTTTGTCCCTCATAACTCTTTTTGACTTTAAGTGTATTTTATCTGATATTAGTATAGCTACTCTGTCTTTTGTTTACTACTTGCATGATATATTTTATTCCATCCTTTCATTTTAAATTGATTTATGTCTTTGAATTTCAGGTGGGTCTCTTGTAGACAGCTTATAGTTGGATCATGCTCTTCTAATCATTCTGCCAATCTTTGTCTTTGGACCAGAGAGTTTAATCCATTTACATTTAAGGTCACTACTGATAATGCAGGACTTTCTTCTGCCATTTTCCTACAGTCTTTGTAAGTCATGACTTTTTTGTCTCCCAGTTCTTCTGTGTATGCCTACATTCATTTCATTTGCCTACTAAACAAATATTTGTTTGTTTGTTTGTTTGTTTTTTGCATTGAGTATCTTGACATATCTATCAGGATATATTTTCCATATATTTTCCTTGTGGTTACCATGTAGTTAAAATTTAATATTCTAAATATATAACAGTCATATTTGATTTGAAACTAACGACTTCAATAGCATTCATGTATTCTGTTCCTATACCCCTCTGTAGAACTGGTGTCTTAAGTGATGTTATTTATTTTGATTTTTAAAATAAAATATACACTGAGGACCTTGTGGTAATTTAACATTTGTTCATCTATATTCAGGTGATAGTTTCATTCAAAATTAAGAAAAGGGGTAATTTTATGATATGGTATACTAAAAAAGGATTGGTCAAATGAATGGTCAAATGAATTTTTAGCGGATTGTATCTTGAATCATTTATCATTCCCATTTTGGTGATCTGATACAAAAAGTGATTCTAATTTAAATCTCTTCTTTTCCTCTATTTCCACTTTGTATTTTGCAGTTCATTCAGGTATCACTGTTTTAACATTAAAAGCAGAAGATTTATTGTGTTTCCCTGTACAAGCATGATCTTTTTTGGTAAATTGACCAGAGCAGGAAAATATATTAGTGAATTCCTAAAGTAACAAGATGAAATTCACGACACACAAATTTTTGGCTGACATTTCTATATCCTCTGCATCATTATTTAAGTGCATTTTTCTGCACCACTGCCCCCCATTTCTGAGAAGATTCTGTTTCCTTCAAATCTTTTATTGATTTTTGGAGATATGTCTATTTATGTAAATAGATATAAATATAAATTTGTGTCGTTGTTTAATAGTATAGATTCCAAACTCTTAGCACTCATATTGAAGTATACAAAGGAAAGAGGCACAGAAAAGCTTTGTGGACTCACTTGCTTTTTTCTGATGGATTAGATGGAGACTTTATTGGAGCATTTACAGGCTCACAAAAGAAATCAATGCTTCTTTTTCACAGAAGCCCTTAATGCCAGGGTTATCGTTTTTTGTCTTGAAACCTCAGATGCCTAGTGGGGGAGATTATAGCACAGCACTTGAAGGGATCAATGTAGTGTAATTACATTTGCACTATTTTAATCCCTTCATCACACACAGAAATGACCTAATAAAGATCCACTGGCATTCAATAATTTATTTTATTTTCCTCTGATATTTGTTCTTCTTTACGATCTATTATTCAATGAGGCAAGGAAATACACCAAGTTATTTTCATTTGGATCTTAAACTGTGTCTTACACAGTATAATATGAGGAACAAGGAAGCCAAATAATGATTGAGGAAGATAGAGGTGATTTATGTAACTGATGATGTTGGTAAATGAGTAATGATGACAAATGTCTATATTACAGTTTACAAGGCACTTTCCGTACACTTCAGTTTTAATCCTCCTTGCAACCATGTGAGGTCAATGAGTTATCTTTAGTTCAAAGCTGTGGGACTCAAGGCTCAGAGGTTAAAGCACTTGCTAAGGTCACAGAGCTAGTGAAGGGGAAAGCACCATTTGAGTCCAGGCTCTTTGACTTAAAAATAAATCCTGCGTGTGCATTTTAGATGAATGCAAGGGGTCTTGACAAGTAAGGTAAAGGAGTGATGCAGGCCTGGGAGATGTACTGGGGAGAGGGGTGGGGATTGTGGTCTCTGCAAAAGAGAAGCATAAAGCAAGTTCCACTTGTCTGACTTCGCTGAAGCTGATTATTGCTGCCCAGTGCCCCAGAGCATTCCAGTTTTTCAAGAAAAATTACAGACTTTTTAATGTGAAAAGTCCTTAGCTTTTAAAAATCGTAAGAACCACATTAAAATGTATCTATGGCTCCTTGTAGCCTGCCAGTTTCCAATCCATAACTGAGATCTCATCCTATTCCAAGCTACTAGTTTCTAATAAAATCCAGGTGTGAATACATATGTCCATCATTACAACAGTGGTCAAGAATTTCTGATTTTGATATTAAAACCTCTTTTAAAATGTTCCACATGCTTTCTTTAATGAACAGGTCCGAGTGTTTTTATGAGGCTTCCTAAGTTTCTCTTTCATACCACAGAAAAAATAAAAGCATAAGTGCTCCAAAATAGGAATTTATAAATCTAGTGAAGCAAAAGCATTTATAGTTTAAAATTTCTTATATTCCTGGCTTAACTTTTTCCTGGCATAGATAGAAAAAGTATAGAAAAAGCCAGTTGAACACCTGTCATTGTAGGAAGAGGTAGAATAGTTGGTAAGAAAAATGAGTATCTCAGCCTTTCAGTGAAAACTTCTTATTGGAGTTTTAGGTAATTAATTAAAACCCACCACAGAATACTGCTAGATTCCAAGGGAACGAAAACATAAGTGAGAACTCAAAGGAACGTGGAATTCCAGCACTCTGACCTGGGAAATACTGTTTACTCCTTGGTAACAACATCCTGTAATGAAGCAAATTCCTTTTCAGAAGCTGCCACTTTCTCATGTTTTACTGTTAAAAAAATATTAGACAAGTTATTACTTATGGTAGTTTATTTGAGCAATTTACAGTTCATGAGTTGGGTGGCATCCAGACCACACATGGAAGGAAGCTTCACCAGGGGGGAAAAGGCGAAGCTTATATAGGGCAAATGCAGAAGCAAGTGAGGAAATCGGCTGCTGTTAGGTTTCCATTTTCATGGGGGGGAGGTCTTACGAAGTGGGGAGCAGATATACATCGATTAAAATGGTGTGTGTGTCTGTTCTGATACTGATGTATCAGCAGATGTTGCTTTTTTTGCAGTCTTGTAGGGTGCATTCCAATATTCCATTTTCTCGAAAGCCCCTGAAGGTCAATTATTTTTGTGTTCTGGAAAATCATTTCTCAGAAAGGGATCCCTCCTGGCAGTGTCCAATGCAGGTGGCCATTTTATTTTGCTGAACTGTACTAAAGCTTTAGAGATGTCTGTGGACGCCACTGAAGGAGACATGGTTTACACTGTTTACACTGTGGATCAGGAAAGGTATAGTTAAACAAAAAAAAAAGTCAAGACTTTGAAGAGTGGGTTCTGATGGCCCTCTTATTCTAAAGTCACCCTCTGGAAGAATGCTTTAATTGTAAATAAATGCATTTCTGTTTTCAATTTGTACCCCTGGCAAAGATCCATGCAGGTATTACTAATGTAACAGTGTCCTGGATGGATGCTGTGTAGGTCTTTTCTCTGTCCTCAAGGATCATAGCAAACAAACACTGCTCTCCTTGCATGTTTCACTTTTTGAGCCCCTTCAGTGAGCTACTTTCTATACTGTCTTCACAATATCCCTATTAAAGTGGACATCTTATTTTCATTACACAGATGAAGAACCCAAGATTATGTGAGCTTAAAAAAAAAATGGACCAATGAAAAAAATAAAATCAGCTCCTCCTCTCACCTTACAATTCACATCTTTTCTACTCTTCCTGTTATCTAATGGAGGATACAGACATGTACTTAATTGTGACTTAGAGGCAGTTACCTGTTAAATACTACAATTCAGATATAATGTTCCATAGAAGCACAGATACAGAAAAACTTTTAAAAAATATTCTGATTGTGGAGATCGAATAAGTCCCCGTGTGGAAGCGAAATTAGTGCTGGGCCTTGATGGCTGGTCGGGTCATATTAAACAAAGATCCCTTTCGCTACTGAAAGAAGGGAGGCTCTGTCAGATAACTCAGTTGGAAATGTGGGTTGAAAAAATAATGCCAGTGATGCCTGCTATGCGTGAGCTAATGATTGTAGCTGAAGGGATGATGCAAGCAGGGGAAAGAAATAAGGTCCCATGATGCAGTGCAGCAAGAGGATGGCATTGGCGGTAGCTGGGAGGAGGAGCAGAGAAAGAAAGTCAGTGGAGGAGACTAAGAGAGAGTGATTGTGGACATACAGGAGAATCCGTAGAGTGTGGAAGTGATTCTTTAAGACTGAGCCTAAGGGCAAGGGCTGGACCAAATATTATGCTTTCTGTGCAGAGTCTGGTACACAGTAAGCACCCATTAACTATTATGGTGTGTCTGCATTTTTAACATCCAGTGTCTAGTGTATAATTTCCTTCTCTGTATTTTTAACATCCAATGTCTGGTGCATAACTTTCTTTTCCATGGAAGGAACATATAATGATATTTTACATGAATTCAGTTGGTATGGACAGATACCTTGATTTTCAAAAATGAGAAAAGAGTTTCTGATAAATTAGATAATAAAAAATGTCAACTTGGAAGTTGGGAGGTGTTTTCGGAGAGAACCCCCCACCACCCCCACTTTCCTTTTAAGAGATTAACTAGGGCTTGCTGTTGAGGAATTCTGAAGGAAGTTTTAATGTTAGATGCCCTTTGATGAAGTCTCGTATCTGTGGGACAAGGTGAGGGAAAGTGGGGGCTCTATTGCAGCTATGTGAAAAGCAGAAGGTTTGGTGACAGATAAATGTGGATTATTCTTCACTGGTTGGGTCACCCTTTTTGTTTGTTACCTGAATGGAGATACGAAAGGAATGTGATGAGCAAGTGGTGGTGAGGCTTGGATTCAAATCCTAGATTAACAGCGACCAGGCAGGAGAGGTGCCTGCTGGATTGATAGGCAAGGTAACAGGATGGAATAAAAGAGAAAACGTGTCATAGCTACAATCTAGCACTGGGGAGATTTGACATGATAGGTGTTCATTTACAAGTTGGAGGGATCTTTAATCTCAACAAGTACAATATAAGCCAACATGATGATGTACTCTTCACAGACATTTTGGGCAGGTATTGGAGAATATTGTGAGTGAATGATGTAAACAGGGCTTTTTGGTGACAGTGGACTTACACTTGGCTGTATCTCTGTCAGGCAGTGCTTTATTCCCTCTTCCCTCCCTATGTAACTGGTTCTCATTATTTCAAAATTTCTTTCAACTTTAGAGAGCAGAACTTGAGAATTTATCCCAGAACATCTTCCTTTCCCTTTTAAGGGGAATTAATAACTGGAATTCATTTTGCTCACCCTTTTTCTTGATTTATTATTATTAATTGGTTCTCTAACTGAGCAGTTAGGATTTAAGGGATGCCTATAATTACTAAATCATTATATAAATACTCTTTTTTCTTTCTGGTATATTATAGTAGACAGAAGGAAATGCCTGAAATCCCTGAACTACAATTCAGCTGCCCTGATATCAAGTGATTGTAAAAGCCCTTATCTTGTGCCTTTGTGATTGTAAGAGCTATTACTCCCTTTTCCCGGTCATTTTCAAGTAACTTGTAGGGCAAAGGCCCTAATGCGTTTGAAGAATTTGAATTCGCCATTAACTAGTTCCAGCCCATTACATTTATAAATTGTACTGCTTAGAGTCTGCTATTGAAATGATGACTCTGCTTCCTTTTCTTTCAGCTTACATTTTTACTATGAAAAAAGCTCTGCCTCCCTTCCTTTCAGCTTGCACTTCTGAAATAATAACTGTCTCCTTTTCTGCTTAGAACTTACCATTTGAAATTGTAATGACCTCATCCCCCCCTTGGTGGAATCCATAAACACCTTGAACACCCTAGACTCGGGGGGACAGATTTTGGGCTGATAGGGCATCTGCTGTCCTGCTACGTGCCTAGTAATAAACTCTTTTCTCTTTTTGAAACCCTGGTGTCTCAGGAATTGGTCGGTGTTCAAGCAAAATAATCCACTGCCTTTGTCTGGTAACAGTTCCTTCATTTCCAGACCACTCCTGCTGAGATCTTTACTGAAGAGGTTCTGAGCAGGAAGAAGCAATCAACTTTCTTTATGCTTCTCATGTTCTTGTCCTGTTGCATATCCACATTGCAAGGCATTAATGCCTTTAGTTTAATTTGATCCAGGCATATGGCACTACGCATTTTAGGGAGACTTTTAGAAGAACTGTGTATAAGAAAACAGTTTTGCAAACTTGACTTGGAGTCAGAATAGTTCAGCATAATTTTGCAGCAATGCAAAAAGCATTGAAAGCTGTAAATTTGTCTAAAATAGTTTTTTCCCTTGCAAGATTGAAATCACCAACCTGAAAAGACTATTTTTAAATGAAGAAGCAAAGTCTTTGGCTGTTTTCATGGACTCTTGACATTCTCCTACATGTTTATTTGAGGCATAATATATTCTGCTTTCCATGCCAGATGAGCTAGTTTCAGTTACTTGGAAGGCAGGCTTTTGTGTGTGTGTATGTGTGTGTGATGGTACGGCCGTTTGGCACACAGGATATTGATTGAATAAGTAGTTCCATCCTGGCTGATTACTTCAGTGGGAACACTTTCAGTGCTAATGGGACAGAGATGCTAAGAACAGTGGAGGAGGCATTTTGCCATTTTTTAATGACATAAGTTCTGGTAGCTCATCTTAAAAAAGCATTGCTTAAAGCCTTTTTATTTATGATTTTTAGTTCTAAAATTGTATGTGCAAGGTAGCATGGCGCAGCCCGAAGAACATGATCCGTGGAGCCTGGATTTGAATACGCAATCTGATACTTCTTGGCTCCATGATGCACAGTCCACTTACATAACCCTTCTAAGTCTCATTTCCCTTATCCATAAAATTACCTAGTTTATTGGGCTGTTCTGAGATTAAATGGGATATGCATATAAAATATCTAGCACAATGCCTGGTGCATAAATTAAATCATTAATTCCTTCCTTTTCCTTCTCCTCCCCCCACAGTTGCCTTCTTCAAAATGCGGGTGGTATACATTTAAATTTCATGCACCATGTGAAATGTCTCAATCCGGTCTGCCAGCCTTAGAGAGGGGGCGGCCCCTTTGTATTCTGGAGCTTTGGGTGATGCTGTGGGCTGCTTGTGTGGGGGTAGGGGTACGACTGTATCTTGGGGCTAATGGAGCCTTTTCTTTCTTTCTGGCAGGCCACCTTGCCTCTTTTGTGTAGCTTGTGAGCCCCAGCCTGGCTACAGGGAAAAGTAGAGAGTCAGTTTTCTCCTGCCCAGGCAACCCACTGAGGCTTTATTATAGGGTGTCTTTGGGTGTCCCCAGCTGTAAAAAAGCTGAGAGCTGCCTTTTGTGTCCCCTGTGGAAATATGATAGTAGCACCAAGTACCTGGTGGTTACAGATCTCCCAGCCTTTCTGCAAGGCCAATTCTAGTTGCCTAAGTCTTTTTAGACAACCGGGGGTTTCCCTTCATGATGAATTATGTAAATTTAATGAAAAGGTCAAAAGCTCACCAGGCTCAAAGAAATAACTCTTCCAATTCACTTTCAAGTCAGATGGGATTAAAGCCTTCCCAAATAGAATACTCTCCGGTTAAATCTATTTTTTGTTCGCAGCACCTCACCCCTTTACTCTGCTCCGCCCCTGCTGAGCAACTCCTCACCCTTACAAATGGCAGAGTAATTTTTCTGCTTCTGTAATATCATTTGGTTCTCTGACGACCTAAGAGTGCAGATGAGGTGAGTCTGTCTTGACTTTTTTTACAAGGTCACCCACCCGTCTGTGGGTTGAAGGACTAACCCCAGCAGCAGTGGGAGGTGCCAGCAAGCCCACCATACCCAGTGACTCTTGTAGTCAGGAGATAAGGATGAGCTTTTATAGGGGGTTAGTAACTGAGCAGTAAATTTTAGGTACTCATATCCCAAGCTAATTTCTGTTTTCATCAGATACTGTATCACAAAACGAATCATTACAAAATAATAAAAAGACTATTTTTATACTGAATTTGCTCAACTTTTTTTGTTTGTTTATTTCACATATCAGTGTTTCAGTGTGTTGCGGTTTAATAATTCAGATTGTATTTGGTAGTTGGTAAGTACCATTAGCTTAGATAGCTAAGATAACAGGCGCTTAGGGAATTACTAAAACTTAATTTATGATCTTTTGTCAGAGATAAACCGTTTCATTATTCTTTATCAATCCGGAAGAGAATATAGTAAAAAAAAAGGGTCCTGTATATACTGGAAATTGATTATAACGAAATGTGAAATCTAAGTTGAAAAATATGGGACCTGAGATGACATCAGGGGTCAGGTTTTATGTATGCATGAAATTCAGCCAAGTTACAAAATGGAATATTACTAAGAAAAATAGCCTACTTTAAATGTGAGGATACTAAGTTCAGCCACTCCCCAAAGACAGCTCTGCTTATTATTTTGGAAACTTCGGTTTGTAATTGAGGTAGATATCTGAATGGAAGAGACTATTTTGATAGGGTCTCTCTTTGACATACTTTCTCATTTACTCTGTTTGACATTCCCTGAAAGGAGGCTTTTTTTTAAAATGCTGTTCTTGTGAGAGGCAGTGGTGTAGATATAATCAAATAACCCTTCAGCTGCAAAAAGATTCCCTGGTTTTTCCCAGACTGATGTCCTTGAGCTCCTATGGCTGATTGGCTTTTGAAAATTCAAAGCCTAAAGAAATATGGAATGAAAATTTTGGTTTTTTTCTTCTATAAAAACATTACCTACAATCTGATTTAATTTGGGCACAACTTATCTTCTTTAGCTTTGGGTCAAAGCTATTTATCTTTTCTTGGAGGTATTTAATATCACCTGTAGATGGGCCACCCTAATTGATCAAATGTCATTTGAGAAACTCATGCACAGCCCTTAGGTCTTTCTACACAGCATTTACCTGATTTTTTCATGAAGCTCTAATTTGTGAACCTTAGTGTCATCTGTAGGGTTTGAGGATAAATTTCTTTTCTCTGACCTTGTTATTTTTCACGAAACTGTCAATTTTTGATTTCCACATTTCATGTTGTTCTATTAATAGTTTGCTCATCAGAAGTCTGCCTTTAATTCATATCATTAAAATGTACTAGTTGCTTTAAAACAGAATATTAATTATATTTAACGTATGGAACTGCCAAGGGGTTTGCAGATGTGGCTGGAATTCTTTGGCTAACATATTCTCTCCTTATGAGTAAGAATTTGGTGAACATGGAATCAAGACAACAGGAGTTAGTTACATGGTTTGACTATGTAATAGCATCGACCCTTACATATCACCTTTGAAAATAAGGACATAATTTACCCCTGGACCTAATGAAACATGAAATTCCCAGACCGTGTAAGTATGTGCCTTGATTACTGTATTTTTCTTCTTGGGCTCTGTATCCTCAGAGTTTTCTTTTGCTTCCTCTGTATTGGCCTCTTTTAGGAAAACCACACCCTGTGATTGCTTAGGAATTCTGTTGCCATACATTGTTTGCTCATGTGCAATTTGGCAGCACACTAATCGGTGACTACGGGGATACTGCTCCTTTATTATTATTATTTTTTATGAAGCAACAGAAAAGAAGACTGGAGGAGGGCCTCTTGCATCCCAACATTAAGTGAGCCCACCAAGGCAATGGCCAAGCGGTTAACCCAGATAAACATCTGTAGGAGGTTTGATATCACCCCTCTGGAGAAACTTCTTAGATTCGGGTGCCTCTTCTCTCCTTGTCTGGAGCCTCTTAGTTGATCTTAAGGATGGGAGCACATTCAGAGTTTGAGAAGAGTTTCTTGCTATGTGGCAGCCTAGCATCCACCAGCTAGGAAAGAAGGTCATCTTGCAGGACCCAACTGCATTTCCTTTTCAGTCTGCTCCAGCTTGCCAACTTCAAGGCTTCCTAAGGACAGTACCAGAGGTGATAAGGCCTTTTTTTTTTTTTTTTTTTGAGGCACTTCTTACCTTTGGTTGCTTAGGCCCCACAGCTGTACTGGAAATCCCTTACTCGTAGTATTTCTGTGGAGTGATATAAGGCTAGGGTGGGCCAATGAGTTTAACTGAAGAGAGCCAAGGTACATAGAATCAGATTCATTGAGCTTCCAACTCTGACAGTTGGGCTTGGAGTGATCTTGATGTCAGATCTCTACACTTTTCTATATAAATTGGTGTAATATTTAGGAATCTTAATTTTCTCGTGGAGTTGTTCATGAGGATAAAATTGGGTGTATTATGTAAAAGTGCTTTGTTATTGCTTTTGATAGGCCATTTTAAGATCTTGCTTTGGAAGATTATATATCATCACTGCTGTACAAACAAGTTCATCTCAGAGGTTTGCAGACCAGGCTGATCCTCAGAACGATGTGAGGTTGTTTTAAAAATCTAAATTCCGATATACACAATACCTGCTGTATTAGAATCTGCACTGGAGCTAAGCCCTTGTATACTAAAAAAAACAAGCAAAAAAATAAAGACCTCCCCTGAGTGGTTCTGATCAGCCTAATTGGGAAGCCGTCGGTTACTGTGTAGACGACCTGCTCACCCTCTGCCTTCCAGTGAGTAGCTGTGGTGCCTGGATCTGGGTTTCAGCTTTCTCATTCCCATTACCAAAAAATAGCAAATTAAATCAGTTCTGAGATCACACTGCTCTCTGGCTAATCAGTGGGCATTTAAATACTACAGGCAATTTTATCCTAACCAGGTGCCTGACTGGGTGGAAGTCATGATGTGGGATTGGCACCTTTACTGCTAAAACAGAGATTACGATTGTCCGCTCAAATTAGTAAAAATACGCAGGTGGATTGCTGCAGACATCATCTTTATAAATGTCCTCATTGTATTGTCCAACATTGAAGTGGTTGTATTTGTTTTTTTATTTTTTATTTTATTTGTTTATTTTTTTGCTTGGGCAGGCACCGGGAATCGAACCCAGGTTTCTGGCATGGCAGGTGAGAACTCTGCCTGCTGAGCCACCATGACCCGCCCTGTAATGGTTTTTAAATGTACATTTCTGCTTAGGATAAATTCTAATTTTTGATTTAGAGCATGGGTGTGATTACATGGCATTATATAAGCCTGGTGTAGTAAGCTATTTCTACTGGGGATGAAATCGTTTGAGTCGTTGATTAGCAGGTTGGTAGGGAACTGCTGCCATATAGTATAGATTCTTACAGCAGGATTTTGGTAGCCAGAGAGGCTACAATTTAGAATTCTAGTTTGCTGTTTGTTTTGGGGCATGTTCAGAATGTGCTTTGCAGGTTTGAAGTTACTATTCTGGGCTTAGAGACTGGCTGAAATACAGAGTGACTCTGTATGTATAATGGGTGTCTGCGTGTGTTCATGCATCTTTTGTGAATGGTGCAATTTCCTGACATTTCATGTCCCTCCTAACTATCATGATCTTAAAGCATCAAAATGTTTGTGTGTCAGACATTTTGAGGAAATATGCAACTGTCAAGCATCGATACATAGATAAGAAGGCAAAAGAAACCTTGTCATTAGATGTCTTTTGAAATTATAAATGAGTTTCAGAAATATACGAAAATGGCCAGGGTTATGGCAATGATGCTGGTAATTTTATCTTTAGGAGAAGTCATTTTGAGGTGTGTGAATGTATGAAAAAAGGACAGATACCATACTTATGTTTATCTGCCCACAGGAATTTAGTCGTCGTTAGAACTATTGTGATGGTTTCTGTGATACTGAATTAGGTACAAATCAGTTTCATCCCTGTTGCAAGAAAGTTTTTAATACTTAGGAATATTTCTGAGTTCTTAGGGATTTTTAATAACTAGAATTACTTTATTGAACTACTTTCCCTCTCCCCAGCCCCAGAAAATTAGGTGAAAATGCTGACCTTTGCCAAATTGGAATTAGGTTGGAATTTTTTTCTGCCTTTTATGCCAACAGCATAAACAAAAGAGAGAGAGAGAGTTCATATATAATGTTGTTGTTTAAAGTAAGATACTCCTTCATGGGGCTTGGACAGTGGTGGGTTTTTTGACTGTGAAATTGCATTTACCATCGGTTGGTTTTGACAGTACAGCCTTATTAGGTGATTAGCATTTGGCCATTCTGCCCCAATCATCTTTTTGGCCATCTGTGCCAAATTGCAGGAAGTAATGGCTTTGGGCACAGCTGCTGGGTGTAGAGTGTATTTATAACTCGTGTTAATGATAATGACTATATAGAGAAGTTCGTTGCCCGCATGTGCAGAACAAGTGTGAGGGAACCAAACCCACTCACACATGTGAGCTTACAGATGCGAACTAGGCATTATTTAAATCTCTGGACAAAATTTAACGTTTTTTTTTTACCTTCACCACTTGCCAGTAGCTTTCTCCTGAAAATATATATGTACATATATATATATCAAGAGAGATTGATCTTGAATTTTGGTATTTCTTTATAATGCTGCTTAAATTTTTTATCAATGCTGGTATTGTTCATAGGAGGTGGCTCTCATTAATATATCCCAGCTCAGCTGCTCCCTTTAAAGAGAACCACTCGTGGCAGAGTGGCTGCTGTTTGATGTAACTGCATTTTTTATTGGACCAGCAGCTGGAATCTTCCAGGCAGATTAAGTATAATGCCATTTGAAATATGAGTGAGAAGTTATAAGATAATAAGTGGTTGGCAGTCCTATAACTAAGGATTAAAAGAAGGCAAAGAATAAAAATTCTAAATAAACATTTCTTTATTTTGCACAACCAATTCATTTCTCTAATATACCTTAATTAATGTACTAGAAGGAAACCTACCCTTTAGTGAAGTTGGCCTTTGAAAAGAAGGTAACCAAAATTATATGAAGTGATTTTGAAATATATAATATCGTTGAGTAGCAGAGTTCCTAAGAAATGCTTTAAACTCCCCCCCCGCCCCCCGCACATCTGCCTTATTCAGGGCTTCCCCATCTTTAGCAGCACAGACCCAAAACCTTGGCTTCAGTCTCTCACATCTTACATCCAAGAGTCAGTAAATTCTGTTGACTCTGCCTTCAAAATATACACAGAATTTGACTGTTTCTCACCTGCTAACCCCCTTGTACTAAGCAGTATCATCCATTGCTTAAATTACTGCAACAGATTCCCGACGGCCCGCCTTGGCCCCCATAGTTGCCTCCCAATACAGCAGCTGGAGTGATCCTTTTTAAGTGTAAAAGGAGTCACGTTGCTCTTTTGCTCAAAATTTTAACAGCTTCCATCCTGAAAGAGCCCTTACACTGACCCCCAGCACCCTCTATACTCTATATTCCTTGGGTTCATTCTTTCACTTCCATGGGATATTACTCAAATGTCACCTTTTCAGTGAGGCCCATTATGATCACGCTACTTAAAATTGTAACCTACCCATCATCCCCACCCCTTCACTTTCAGTTCACCTTACCCTGCTTTGTTTTTCTTTTCTGTAGCCCTTATCACTTTTAAAAATGGCTTTATGAGGGATAATTTACATATCACAAAACTCAGCCAATGAAAGTGTACAATTCAGTAATTTTTAAGCCAATGTATAGAATTATGCAGCCATTACCACCATCAAACTTTAGAACATTCCCTTGAGCCCATTTGAGTTAATCCCTCCTCCTACCCCCATTTTAAACAATCTCTGATCTGTTTCTGTATTTGTAAATTTACCTTTTCTAGAAATTCCCTATACACGAATCATACAGTATGTTGTCTTTTGCGCATGGCATTCACTTTGCATAATGTTTTGAAAGTTCTTTAATGTTGTAGCATGCATCGGTAAGTTGTTCCTTTTTGTTGCTGAATACTATTTTGTTGTACAACTATATCATATTTTATTTATACATTCCTCAGTTGATAAACACTTAGAAAAGTTTGGAGCTATTGTGCATAAGGCTGTTTTGAACATTCACAAGCATATTTTGCATGGATATGTGCTTTCATTTCTCTTGGATAGATTCCTAGGAATGGAATTTCTGGGTCATAATGTAAGTTTATGACAAGCTTTAAAGAATCTATCAAAATGTTTTCCAAAGTGACTGCACCACCTTATATTCCCATAATCAGTAGCTGAGATCTTTTTTCCTCTTAAACATTCTAATAGTTTCTTTAACATCTTTCTGTTTGTCTCCCTCCCTCTCTCAAATGTAATCCCCTTGAGAGTAAGGGTCTTTGACTCTTCAATTCATTGATGTATCTCAAGTTTCCCGAAGGATGTGTGATACATAGTAAACTTTAAGTATTTGTTGAATGGATGGAAAATTGAACACCTCTTGGTGTTTTCTGTGTTTGACAGTTAGCATCCTGACAGCAGAATATTGGTCTTATTTGACTTTTGTCGCCAGTGGCTTAGCATAGTGCTCAGCAAATGTGGATTGAATGGAGGAATGAGCTGCATATTTGTATAAAATAAAAATGTTAACATATTTTGTGTGAGCCTGACCATATTTGCAGATAAATAGGGTAGATTCTGGAGGAAATTAACTTCTGCAATTCCTTTTTTTCTTCTTTGACTATTTTTGCTTCCTTAATGATAATGCTCTTGCCCAATTTTGGTACCCATTGCCCATCTCCTCTTTATCATTTGCCATTATAAGAACTGAAAAGGATCTTGTTCCAGTTTGCTAGTTAGTGGAATGCAATATACCAGGAACGGAATGCCTTTTAAAAAGGGGGATTTATTTAGTTGCATGTTAACAGTTTTTAGACTGTGGAAATGTCCCAATTAAAGCAAGTGTATAGAAATGTCCGATCTAAGGCACCCAGGGAAAGATACCTTGATTCAAGAAGGCCAGTGAAGTTCAGGCTTTCTCTCTCAACTGGAAAGACACATAGTGAATATGGTCAGTGCTTCTCTCATCTGGAAAGGCACATGGCACACACAGTGTCATCTGCTAGCTTCCTCTCCAGCTCCCGAGGAGGTATGTTCCTTCTTCATTTCCAAAAGTTGCTGGCTGGTGGACTCTGTGCTTCGTGGTTCTGCAGCATTTTCTGCTCTCTCAGAATCTCGGGGCTTTCTTTCTTTTTGTTCTCTAGCTTTTTCCAAAGTGCTTCTTCTTTTAAAGGGTTCCAGAAAAACCAATTAAGACCCACCTGAAATGGGTGGAGACATGTCTCCACCTAATCAATTTAATTCCCACATTTGACTGAGTCACATCCCCATGGAGATAAACTGATTAAAGTTTTTTCCAACATACAGTACTGAATAGGGATTAGAAGAAACCGTTGCTCCCACAAGGTTGATTAGGATTAAAACATGGCTTTTCTAGGGTACATAAACCTTTTCAAACGGGCACTGATCTGATATTAGTAATTTGTCGCTGCTGACAGATTTTGCTTTAATACGAATGAATTTTCAATCAATATGTGAATAACATCATTTTATACTAAGGATGTCCTCCCTGTCCCCCCCAAATTCCTTCCCTCCGTTGGATTTCTGAATGCAAACCTCATTATATATGCGTACCTCAGGTAATTATGTATCTGGAAATAAAACATATTATTCTAGCTTTCTTGGTATTGGTGCCATCAAACCTCTTTTTCTTAAGTGTTATCACTCCACAAGGAGTGCTTATGTTTTTTCAACTTAAAATTATCATTTACTCTGATAGCATCATCAAGAATGGTAAAGAGGCTGAGATTACACTCCACTTGAAGGCTAACAAGTTAATCTGTCAATTTCTTGCTGGCAGAAGACATGAGACTCCTGGGTTAGTGTGCTGGTTTGAAAGGAAGTATGCCCCCTAGAAAAGCCATGTTTTAATCAAAATATCATTTCATAAAGGTAGAATAATTCCTATTCAATACCACATGTTTGAAACTGTAATCAGACCATCTCCCTGGGTGATGTGATTTAGTCAAGAGTGGTTGTTAAACTGAATTAAGGGACGACATGTCTCCACCCATTTGGGTGGGTCTTGATTGGTTTATTGGAGTCCTATAAAAGAGGAAACATTTTAGAGAAAGAGATTCAGAGAGAGCAGAGCAGAACAAGAAGCCACAAGAAGCAGAGTCCGCCAGCCAGCGACCTTTGGGAATAAAGAAGGAAACGTCTCCCGGGGAACTTCATGAAACAGGAAGCCAGGAGAGAAAGTAGCAGGTGATGCCTTGCTTGCCATGTGCCCTTCCAGCTGAGAGAGAAACTGTGACTGTGTTCGCCATGTGCCTTTCCAGATGAGAGAGAAACCCTGAACTTCATTGGCCTTCTTGAACCAAGGTATCTTTCCCTGGATGCCTTAGATTGGACATTTCTATAGACTTGTTTTAATTGGGACATTTTCTCAGCCTTAGAACTGTAAACCAGCAACTTATTAAATCCCCCTTGTTAAAAGCCGTTCCATTTCTGGTATATTGCATCCCAGCAGCTAGCAAACTAGAACAGTTAGAGACAAAGAACTAAAGTAGGCATGGCTGCCCATTGCTGCAAAGGAAGACACCCTATCTGTTGTCCAAGGCTTTAAGCCAGCCTGCACTTTGTTCTAGGAAGAGATGCCATCTCTGTCTTATAAGGCCACGTATAAACGTTCTTGAAAAGATAGCCAGAATATATGCAGTCCATGCATCTGCTCACAATACATGCAGAGATGTTAGAGACCCATGGAGAACTGTCTTCCAGTAGTTGTGCTGACATGTTGCTGGTCCTCTTGCCTCCATTCCTCGAGTCTGCTGCCTTTTGCTTCTCTGTGATGGTGGCAACTTGCCTCTAGCAAAACTAACTTGGTTGTTGCTGCTACTGCAGCAAGAGCTAAAACCTCCCAGTGGGAAAGAGATTGAGGTTTGCTGATGCACCATCTGTGAGAGTTTGTCAAGTGACTTTTCTGTGGTATTCTGGATGAGGGTTCTGTCCCTGCCTTATCAGGGGAGAAAAGCTGACTCATGCGTTTTCATTTATTAAAAATTCTATTATTTCTTCACTCCATTATGCATGAAAACATGGAACCAATTTTTCCTCCTCAGTCTGCAGGGCCTACCAGTTTCTCCTCGATAGCTCACATGTCCTTTCCCCGTCTGTTCTCATGGCTGCTATTTGGAGTCAAGCCCTCAGCACTTTGGCTTCCTCAGAGGTCTCTGTGCACTTTCTTTTCCTCCGATCCCTTCCTTTGATCTGCTATCAGAGTGATATCTTTAGAAACTTGACTTCTAATACCTCAGTCTCCTTTCTGAAAACCTCCAGTGACTCTCTGGGAACCATGGCTTAATTAGTATCAAAACATTTCCCCAGGGTAGGCCACGGTGGCTTGACAGGCAGCATTCTGGCCTGCCATGCTGGAGACCCAGGTTCGATTCCTGGTGCCTGTCCATGCAAAAACAAAACAAAAGCAACATTTTCCCACTTGGCTTCCAATTCTTCCCAATGTGAACCATCTTTCCTACCAGGCTCTGTAAACGTGCTTTCATGAAATAATGATTTCTATACAACCTTTAGTGTTATGTGTGCCTGATTCCTCCATCTCTTTATTAAATAATCAATTATTAAAAAAAAAAACTTCTTTGTTATGGATTGAATTGTGTCATGCTCAGGTACTAACCCTTAGTCCTATGAATGTGGTCTTATTTGTGAATAGAATCTTTGAAGATGTTATTAGTTAAAATGAGGCCAAACTGGATTGGGGTGGGCCCTAATTCAATACAACTGTTGTCCTTATAAGGAGAGGAAATTTGGATATATGAGAAAGGGAATGGGGTGGGCGGGGAGGCGTGGTCATGTAACGGAAGCAGAGATTGAGCTGTGCGGCCACAATCCAAGGGCCACTATGGGTTGCCAGCCACCCACCGGAAGCCTGGGGAGCGGTATAGGATGGGTTCTCTCCTTTGAGAAGGAGACTGCTCCCACAAGCACCTTGATTTCAGACTTACAGCTTCCAGAATCGGGAAGACAATAAATTTCTGTTGTTTAAACCAACTAGCCGGTGGTACTTTGTTATGACAGCCCTGGCAGAGACAACCTCACAACTATGAGTAATTGACTATTTAAAGAAATCCATATTTTCCTGAGGTGGGTATCTTCAAAATAGCGCACATCCAAATTTGTTTTATTTTTTAACAAGGATTTCTTTGCCCACCATGTCACAAAGGAATGTCATAGGATTAATTCCACAGTGGAAACAAAACTAAGCATGTCTGATGAAGGGCCCACCAGCATCAGAACCAGACCTCAACTCCTTTAGGTCCATCTAGTTCCCTGCTGGAGGGTCCCAGGACTTGGGGCATGGGACTGGTATGGGGTAGTATTGGTATGGAGCAAGGCAGGGCCCACCTCACTGCAGAGAGCTGCTCTTCCAGGACCCAGCCCTTTCATGTGCTTCTCATGGGCTACAGATACCCCATTGAACCTTCTTTGGGTGATTGTTACTACTTCTGGCTTCCCTGCCTTCCTTAATCCGGCACTGCTAGGACTGCCTTTTGGACTTCGCTGTTCACCCACCACCCACCTCCTGCACAGCCAGTGGACTTTAGCCGCTCACAGCTTCATTTTCTTTCTTCTTGCAACAGCTTTGGAGACAGATGGCCCTAAGGTCGAAAGCCGGTTCCTTCATTAACCAGTTATTTGCTCTTGGGAAAGTTATGTATCCCTCGGAACCTTAGCATCCTCAGCTGTACTCGGGGGACTGTAATACCTACCCTGCAGTATAATCATGTAGATCAAGTACAGAGACGTACGTACATATCATTGTCCAATGTCAGGCATGAGTTAGGCAACCAGTAAATTCTGCCATTTACTGTTGTGATTATTCTTAAGTCGAGGCAGGGGGGCCCTTTCGTTGAGGAGCGCAGGCCTTTCTTTCCATTATCACCTCTCTGGGGTTGTGCAGGTAATGAGAACTTGGCAATCTTTTTTGGCTACTGCCTAGGTTTTCCAGTTCTTCATTGTTAATGCTGATGAGCAGCTGTGACTAGTACGCGACACCTGGTCTGTCTGCACAGACCATTTCTTATTTCAGGATGGAAGTTAGACAAGTATTCTGTGTTGTTGCTTCTAAATTATGCTGCCTTAGTGTTTTTTCCCTATAAAAGCATCATCAGTTTTCTTATCAATATTCTTCCCTTCTGTGAAGATGCCCATTCATCACATAGTTAAACTGAGCATCTTTTATGTGATTAATGCTGTGCCAGGTGCTGATAATTCAACGACGAGGAAATGGGTAAGGTCCTTGCGTATTGGCGCTGACTCTAGTGGAGGAGATGGGCATTAGTCAAGTGACCTTACATACAAGACTAAAATTACAGTTGAGTGGATGCAGAGAAGGAGAGGTTTGTGGGGTGGTGGGAAGTGTACCACAGGGGGCTTTGACCTGCTCAGAGGGGGTGCGGTGAGCAAGTGGGGGCTGAAGATCTGGAGGATATAGTAGTTATTTAGGGGAAAGGGAGAGTGTGGAGAGTGCTTCAGGTAAAGGGTGAACAAAGCAAAAGCAAGCACATGCAAAGATCCATTGCAGCATTAGAGAGAAACCCAGTGCCAGCAAGGTACAGAGGGGTGCAGAGAGTTGGGGGCAAGTGGGGGCAAATGATGCTTGAGGGTGGGTGAGGCAGGCCACACCTGGGCCTTCAAGGACCACGTTCTTGATCCTAAGAACAGTAAGAAGTTACTGAGGAAAGATTTTTGTGGTTGTTTTTTTATATGCTGTATGGTGGGGGTCACATTTCAGTATTTTTCCATGTGAGTATCCTGTTATTGCAGCAGCATTTGTTGAATTGTTTGTTTGGCTTTTTGGGGGGGGGGGAAGTGCATGGATTGGGAATCAAACCTGGGTCGCCCACATGGTGGGGGAGAATTCTCCCACTGAACTACCCTTGTACTCCTAGGGAAAGATTTTAATCAGAGAGTGAGCAGACCTGGAAGGCTCACTGTGGCTTCTGATTGCCAGAGGGCACTAATGAGTATAGGAAGACACTGGAGTCCATTGCTCTGGCCCAGATCAAAGATGAGGGTAGTAGATTAGCCTAGAGGGGTAGGTATAGAGAAAGAGAAAAGGAGATGAGTTATAGGCTGTATTGGAGGTAAAATTACCAGAGCTTTGAAATGGATTAGATATAGAAGATGATAGAGAGAGAAATCTGACAGCTCTTACATCTGCTTGTAGGTGGTATGCCG
This sequence comes from Tamandua tetradactyla, assembly GCF_023851605.1. Taxonomy (NCBI): domain Eukaryota; kingdom Metazoa; phylum Chordata; class Mammalia; order Pilosa; family Myrmecophagidae; genus Tamandua; species Tamandua tetradactyla. Next base: position 154,280,313 of record NC_135331.1, read on the forward strand.
TTTGCATGGATAGTGGTATCATTTGCATCAGTGATGGTACCATTCCATACAACTGCGTGTATGTTGGTGCCATTCATCAAAAAAGGAATTCTAGAAAAGGAGTAGGATTGGGGAGAGGCAGAAAGGATGGAGGAAATTGCCAGTTTGGTTTTGGAATTATAAAATCTGAGCTGTCTTTAAGATGTTCAAATGCAGATGTCAAATAGGGATTATTATGTTTGGGATTCATAGATTCTGGACCTGTGATACAATTTTTGATTAGGTTGAAAAGTTGACTAGGGGTAGAGTAGATAAAGGGAATCTCTAGGAACTACAGCATTTAGTAATTATGTAGAGGGGATGTGCTCTAAGGAGCAAGAGATGTGTAGCCAGAGAGGTAGAGGAAAACCATAAGAGGGTAGACTCAAAGAAGCCAAGAAAGTGGCATGATTCAAGAAGGAGGGACTGTTTGGTGGTTGAATACTGCTAAGATCAAGCAAGTTGAGGACTGAAAATGACAATTGGCTTTTATCACAGTTGAGCTAAGGGGTGCACGGGTGACTTGGAAAACAGTGGCATCTCATAGCCCAGCCCTCATCATTTGGCACTAGGTAATTCCAGTACCATGCCATAACCCGAGAAGGCACAGCTTCCAGACTGGTAAAATAGAAACTAAGCTAAGTTATAGAAAACAAGAGAGATGAGCTATTTCCTGCACACAGGAATTGGCAGTGATTCATACCGGCTATCTCAGTGCTTTCTTTGGAAGCTAGGCGAGGTACTCCATGCGCTAAAGAAACTCACAGAATAGGAAAGATGTAACTCACATTGGAAACTGTCCTCTAGGCATCATGTAAGCATCCTTAGGAGAGGCAGACACTGTTGGAATTCAGAAAAGGGAAAGCTTAATTGATGGCATGGAATGCACAATCAAAAATAGAAGCATGAAGTGCAATCAAAACTCGAACGTACTTCAGGGTAAGAAGCCTTATGGAAAACTGAATACTATTCTCTCTGAGATAATTAGCACCTTAGGATTTACTTTCAAGTGTCACCGATAGCTCATTAGTCTTTCTTAGGTGTCATTTCTTCCCTTGTACTTTTGCAAACAAATTTTCACATCTTTTTCTAAGGTTTTGCTCACAAGGCTGAGGTTTTAAAAAATAAATATCTCTGAAAATGCTTTAAAGGTACAACTTTTATGGTTTACAGGTTCCAGTAGGAAACTTAATTTATCTGAAATTTCCAAAAAGTCAGCATTGCTTTGAGTGGAAAATAAAGATAGTAAGTAAGGTATATTTTGTTCTTTCCCTCTCTTTTTGCCTTCTTTTAGGCTCAAATGTTGGCAGAATTTAAAGCCCAAAGTGAGCAGATTTTTAAAAATATACAACTTGAGTTGACACTAGTTTTAAAAATATTATCTTGGAGAAAGATCCCGATCAAATAGTCTTCTCTGTATTTAAGAAGTTGTGAAACACGGATTAGGATATTTGTTTTAAGAATTATGATGATTCTTACTTTTTTTTTAGATGACTGTTGGTATCCCTGTTAAGAATTGTCCATTCCTAGTCTGATTTAATTCCTTAAATTAGTCTCTTGAATGATTTAGATGCATTTTAGTCAAATGAAATATTATCTCTGATGAACACTAATTTTATTAACCACGAGAGATTTTTATCTGTGGTGGTCATCATAAAACAATTCAGGTGAAGACTGGATTTTGTAGCCAACTTTGTAAAATCCATGAAAGCTCTACTTTCTGGCACCTTCCTAAAAATTGAACGTGAGAATGTACCTCATCAGTTTTCTGCTCTGAAGCTGCTGCTGAGTTCTCTGTGGCACAAGGATCACTTTGCAAGGTGTCAGCTGCTCTCTTTTCTCTTATTTACCCTTTACTGATATGCCCCAAGTAAGCAATGGGAAGGTTCCAATGAAAAGTTACAACCTTTATATTGAACTCTTAATGTTCGCTTGTCATGTGTGGGCGGGGTAGCTTCAGTAGAGGAAGTGGTTGTGGTTGTTGCATACCTTTTCAGGAATCCAACAAATAGCCTACATCTTCTTTCAGTACAAGATCCATGTACATGGATTCAGAAGGAGTAGCGTATAATGCCAGCAGGACTTTGCATATCCTTGAAGTCCATTCATAGATCCCAGATGTGCTGGTTTGAAACTGTTATGTACCCCAGAAAAAGCCATGTTCCTCTAATCCAGTCTTATGGGTGCAGACCTGTTGTGGGTGGGACCTTTTGATTAGGTTGTTTCCATGGAGATGTGACTCACCCAAGTGTGGGTAGGACCTCTTGATTAGATTTTTTTCCAGGAGATATAACCCCCACCCATTTAGGGTGGGTCTTAATCAGCTTACTGGAGCCTTTAAGAGAGGGACATTTTGCAGAGGATGCAGACATTTGAAGGTACAAACAAGAAAGTGGCCTAGCAGAAGCCAGAAAGACCCATAGAAGCAGAGAGAGCCAAGAGTGGAGGACAGCAGAGACAGAGAATCCCTGGCCGCCAGCTGCCTTTCCTCTGAGAAGGTATCCTCTTATTGGTGCCTTAATTTGGATGTGGCCTTAGAATTATAACTGGTAACTTAATAAATCCCCTTTGTAAAAGCCAATCCATTTCTGGTATATTGTATTCTGGCAGCTTTAGCAAAACAAAACATGAGGTTAGAACCTTCTGCTCTGAACTGTCCTAGTTTGATAATCTGCACACGGTTTATTCTAGTGTTCTGTTATAGCTAGTCCTGACTCCAGAGTAACTGTGCATAAATTCAGCCTCCACTGCCTTTCGCAGCCCAAGGTCAGCTGGTCCCACTCTCTGGATCACACTGATCTGTGTCTACTCCCTGCACTGAGGCTGTGCTTCTCACCCTCCTTTCCAGCTCATGCCTCTGCTGCCTCGCACACGGCTGTTCACGCTTCTTCACCCCACTCAGTCCAAATTCTGTGCTTCAAGGCTCAATGCCCATTTCCTCCATGAAACTGTGTCCGATTAACTCTACCACATAATACTTTTAGAAAGAGTTCCTTATCTACTCTGCCACATAGGTTTTCTATTTCTCTCTGCAGTGCCGCCTTTTGTTGTTCTCTGGTCATGGCACATGTATTTCCTTAATCAGAAGGTATATGGATGGAAGATGCTATGTTCTAAAGTGTTAGTGCTTGAAAGGACATTAGCATCGAGTCAGTCTTTTACATGTATTATATCTCAGAAAATTAGTATGAGTGGCTCACTGCAGCTGTGATGAGTGTGTGTTTGGGTGCATTTACAGTATCACCTTAGGATCATATTAGAACATCCAAGTGGGTGGAAATGAGAGGAGGAAACTTAGAGAAACTTTTGGAAACTTCCAAAAGCCTTTCCCCAGGTGATTCTGATGCTACCACCTCCCTCCCCTCCTCCACCCCTGATACTCCCGTGTCCCTGTCCTGGTCCTGCACAGAGCCACTCACTAGTACAGAATGGCTCTTGAGCTACCCTGAATATCACTTCCCCCTTGCTCACATGCCTTAGTTAAAAATCAAATTGGCCATTCAGTGCCAAGGATTTAGGGAAGGGACATTAGGTAAAAAAGGGAAAAGAGAGAAATGAGACTGATTTTCCATGTCTACTCTCCATGTATGCTTACACTCCTACATATATACCAACACCCACACACATGCATTCATTCACATACACTAGCATGCACAATCACACAGGACACACTTGTACTGCATATATACATCCACACACATGCACACTTACATGTGTACTCACACACATGCACACATATACGTGCACATACCTACATATACACACATACACTTGCACACCTACACACGCACAGTTCCATTCCCCATCCCTGGATAGGGGACTATGACAAGCCCATTATTTTTCTCAAAATGGATTTGGCTTATGATAGATGCAGAGTCCCTATTCCTCTAAGACCAGCTCTTAAAAGCATTGGGTTTCCTGGTATCATTCAGATAGAATCCATATGGTAGTATGACTTGTGCTTCAACTTCAAAGAAGAAAACTTTATACTATTCTTCCAGGGAAGTTTCTTTACCTACACAGAGGCTGATCCCTGTTTTACTTGTTTTTTTCTTTCTGACCCCAGAAGTTGGATGTAAAGCCCTCCCCTACAAGTTGATTAGTTAGATTCCTCTACTTTCCACATGAGAAAATGGATTCCCCGAGAAACAAAGTGGCTCGCTGGGACCAGGCACAAAACTCCCAAGGCCAAGCCTACATTGACCAATCTTCTTTGCTTTTACGGCCCTAACAGTGCCTCACACAACACACATTTCATAAGCATTCACTTTTTGTTTTGACAGTTAAATATTTTGAGCTTCCTGCTGTTTTTCCCTTGCCATATGCACAGACACTTGCCCCAACCATCTGTGGAAGGGAAAAGTCAAATCTGGCAGGGGACTGCGTATGCAGATGCATTCTTTTTATAATTACTCAGAAGAGGTTCTGAAGGTATGATTTATTTAGCCAGTTTCTTCAGAACTAGATTCAAAAGCCGTTTTCATGTTCAGAAAATATTTTATTTGGTACCCAAAGCTCAGTACGTTGCTTCTTTCTCACTTAGTGGTCTCATCTTCCAGTACATATCTCTGACTTCCCTGAGAGCTAGTACAACTCCAGCATTAATTTGACCCCCAGCTGTATTCTTTCCCTGTCAGTTCCTGCCCTCCAGGCTGTTGCTCCTGCTTTTATCAAAGGTGAGAGCAGCTGGAATCAGATGCCTGGGATTGTTAAGACAGTAATTACTGATCATGCCGACATCGGTAATATTAACCAGTGCTTAAATAATTGAAAATGTTACCTATGAGGCAAGCATAGATCCAAGGTATCAGAATAAAAGGCTTCATTCAAAGAAGCTAGGCAATAATAAAATATTTTCATTCTCGTTTTATACAAATATTCTGTCTAAAAATGTTACATAGAGATTATATGCTTTTTGTTGTTGAGTTTAACCAGTTGTCTTTTTTAAGTTCTTGAGAAAATGGACTAATGTACTAGGATCTGGAAGAAAGCTGTGGTAGGGGAACAAATCAGTTTTCTGAGCTTTCTCATCTTATTGAGAGAATTATCCTGTATGCTGTTGTAGTAGAGTAAGTTTGATGATGCTGTATGCTTCCATTGTACCTCAGAATTTATAAAGTACTTCCAAATTCATCATTTCATTTCATTTAGTCTCAGTGACAGTGCTGTGGAGGAGGTACTTTTACCCTTGTCTTATAGAGAAATAAATGCTGCCTCAGAAAGGCTAAATGATTTGCCCAAGTTATGTGAGTAATAAGTTGTGGGATTGGGTAGGGTCATAAGATTTGTCTATTATTTCATAACCCTTTTCAAATCTGAGAGGGATAGAAAACTATAATATACTCTTATAGTATTTGGAAATTAAAATATAATATTATATGGATATATGTGTATATGTGTAAGAAATACTGTCTTCTTTTGGTGGAATATTCTGGATCTACTCTTCTGAGCAGTAACCAATAGCAAGATGGAAAAAAGTGCTTTTAATTCAGACCTTTTCTTTATTGGAAGAATGATTACCTTTACTCTTAAATTTATAGCTCTAAGAATAGAACGCGACTTCGACAAATCTTTCCACTATAGATGATTGATGTGTATGACTTCTGCCCTGTATTGGATTGTTTTGGTATTTCTGTACTGAATTTGTAGATCTCCTATCATGAACTACCTAAATACTTTAATTTTATTTGGGAAAGCATTTCCTTGAGAAATTTCATGTAGCCTCTTTTTTATTTGTTTTTTTGTGTGTTAAAATCAATTTTTAAAACCTTTTTATTCTGAAATAATTTCAAAGTTTCAGGACAGTTGCAAAAATAATACAAACTCCAGTAAGAATAACAACATCCTCCACCCCCTGATACTCACAGTCACTAGTTTTAATATTTTGCCACCTTTGCCATATCATTCTTATCTATCAGTCTGTCTGTCTATCTATCTATCTATCTATCTATCTGTCTGCCTTCTGTTTATCTAATCTACCCATCTTCTATTCTCTGAGCATTTGAGAGCAGGTCGCATATATCTTACTACTTTAAGACATAATATTTCCATATACATTTCCTGCGAACAAGGATATTCACTTAATATATTCACCTTTAATGCAGTTGTCAAATTCAAGAAATTTAACTTTGATATAATGCTTACATTCTGTATTTCAGTCCTTATTATGTCCCAGTAATGTCCTTTTGAGCCTTTTCTCCTCAGTTCTTAAATCCCATCCAGCATCATATATTGCATTTAATTATCATTAACTCTTTAGTTTATCTTCCTTTTTTAATTGTGGAAATATATAAAAACAAATTTTTCCATTCCAGCCCCTCCCAAGCACACCATTCAGTGGGATTGATCACTTTTACAATGTTGCAGTACCTTCACCACCATTCATTACCACAGCTTTCCCTTCATTCCCTAGAAACCCTACAATCATTTTGCATTAACTCCCATTGTACCTAGCCCCCATTCCTGGTAACATGTACTCTAACTTCAGTTTCTATGATTTATATATTCTCTGGGTTTTTTTTTTTTTTTTTTTGTGGTTACCATGGGCTTAAATTGAACATCCTAAATCTATAGCACTCTCATTTATTTGATGCCAACTTAATCTCAACACTGAATATAAACTATTCCTGTACCCCTCTCAATACCCCTATGTATGTAGTTCTTGTCACAAATTTTGTGTTTATGCATTGAGTCAACATCATTGACTTATCATTGCATTTTTTTGGGGGGGTGGGAGGTATGCATGGTCTGGAAATCGAACCTGGGTCACCCACATGGAAGGGGAGCATCACACCACTGAACCACCTTTGCTCCTCTTATCATTGTGTTTTATGCATTTGCCTTTTAGATCATGAAGGAAGTAAAAAGAGGAGTTACAAACCAAAAATAAAATAGTACTGGCATTTATATTTACCCCATCATTATCCATTTCTTTATACAGGATCTGTTGCCCATTGTCCTTTCCTTTCAGCCTGCAGTGATCTCTTTCTTGCAGGGCTCATATAGTGATGATGAAGTCCCTCGGCTTTCATTTACCTGGGAATATCAACAATCCTTCCCTCATTTTGAAAAACAATTTTGCTGGATATAGAATACTTGGTTGGCAATTTGTTCCTTTCGGCACTTTAAATATGTCTTCCTTCTTTGTGGTTTCTAATGGGTAATCGGCAGTTACTCTTACTGAGGTTCCCTGGTGTGCAACATGTGGCTTCTCTCCTGCAGCTTTCAGAATTCTCTATTTCTCTTCAGCATTTGACAGTTTGATTATGACATGGTTAAGTATGGGTCTATTTGTGTTTGTCCTGTTTGGAGTTTGTTTTGCATCAAGGATGTTATTCACATCTTTCATTAAGTTTGGCATGCTTTAAGCCATTGCTTCTTTGCCTAGTATCTCTGTTCTTTTCTCTCCTTCTGCTCCTTCTGGGATCCCCATGATGTTTATATCAGGACCCTTGATGATGTTGCACAGGCTTCTCAGGCTCTGTTCACCTTTCTTCATTCTTTCCTCTTTCTGCCCCTCAGATTGGATGATTCCAACGGTCTTATCTTCAAATCCGCTGATTCTTCCTCTTCCAGTTCAAGCTGTTGGTGGACCCCTCTAGGGAATTTTTTATTTATCTTCCTCAGCTCTGCTTGGTTCCCTTTCATAATGCCCATCTCTCTATTGAAATTCTCACTGTATTCATCAGTTGTTTTTCTGGTTTCCCTTAGTTGTTTGTGCATATTTTCCTTTAGCTCTTTGAGCATATTTAGGGCCATTTTTAAAAGTCTTTGTCTGGAATGTCCCAGGTCTGAGCCTCCTCATTGATGGTTTCTAATGCTTTAACCTGCTCCTTTGTCTGGGCCATTACTTCTGTTTCTTTGTGTGTTTTATAATCTTTTGTTGAAACCTGGCCATTTTGATATTTTAATATGTGGCATTGGAATTTAGATTCTGAAACATCTTTTCCTTCAGCTTGTATCCAGCTATGGTATGACAGAGCTTTCCTTGAATGTCAGAAGCTAACAAAATAAATGATAATGAAAGGGAAAAAACAATACACCCTTCACAGTTTTTGAGGATTGACCTGTGCAAGTGCTCTTCTTCAGGGCTTATCCATGCAAAGAGTTTAGAGAATAGATCGAGGCTACAATATAGGGGCCACCCTGATCCTTTCTGTGCATGTACCTTATCTTGGGCATGCACATGCAGCCCTGGGAATCCCTCTGTTTACCTGGATTCAAATGTCTCCTCTTCCCTAGGAAAGTCTCCTCATGGTTCCCAGTGCTGCACAGTATGTCCTACAGTCAGACATCCCTTGCTCCGGGCAACCACTTGACTGTTTCCCTACAGCATTCTGTAGGAGAGTTCAGTTATCTGTCTTCTACATGCAGGGCAATTTCTGGGTCAGTGAGTCCCTCAGGCCACTGCCAGACAGATTGGACCAGACACGCGTGCTTCCTGTATGTACATGAGGGTTACTGTGCTCCCTCTAGAACCTGCACCAGGCAGGCTCCACGCTATCTAGTGAGGGGTGGGAGGGGACTGCCAGGGCTCCAGGAGAGCCTACTGATTCTAAGGACGTAAGCTTTTTCTTGATTTGGCACTCATCCTATTACTGCAATCCTTTAATTGTTTTCTGGAGTTTTGAGAAAGATATTTCTGCTAGCTTTTGTTGGTTGCTCAATGCTTCTTTTGGGGGATGAAGCCCTGAAGCTTCTCATCAGGTAGGCCGCTGCTATTGTTTTTTAACCATCACCAGCTCATCCCAGCGCATTGCTGTGTCAGCTCTTCATGCTAGTTGTAGGGAGGACATCTCAGAGCTCACATTGTTACTTTCCATTGTTCACTGTGATGCCACATAACTCACTGTTATACTTCTCTTCCAATGAGCTGGAAGCCCAGTCCAACACCCTAAGAACAGAAATACCATAGTATACCCTAAAGTTGAGGCATGTCTGGAGAGCTTATGGGGCAAGCTCTTTTGGGGGACACAGACCTTGAGGAGAGAATCAAACCCAGTGGGCTAGTGTCAGAGGAAAAGCATGATACCAAGTACAGCACAGTGTCTGCTGCTGGGTTTGTACCCTGGCTTGAGTCCACTTAGACTCAAGTCTAAGTCCTAGAAAGTGGAGGATGAATTAAAAAGAGCAAAAAAGGTAAAACAGAGTAACTTTATGGAACTCCCAGTGGACTCCTGAGTACACAGCTGTGTTGGTGAATTAGGTGGCACTGGTGGCTGTAGGAAAAGGCACTCTTGGGCAGTGACTCCTTAAGAGAAGTGGGTTTGCAGTCTCTTTGGGGTGTCACAGGCTTTACTGCCGTTGTGGGTGATTTTAACATGTGCCTGGGCCCCTGTGGTGTATGCCTCGCTGTGCAGGATGCCACTGAAAATATGAGGGCTGAGAGGGTGATTATGTTTTAGAGGGCCCAGGAAAGAAACCCTGAAGCCCATAGGTCAGTCTTTGATGTGAAGTTGGACCTTCTGCAGTTGCAGTGTGGAGCACAAGCCACAAAAGGAATGTTTTATAACAGTTTCAGGGACTTTCATTTTTACTGAAGTAATCTGGAAAATCAGGGTTGCTGATGTGAGTTAACCTCTTTTATGAAAAATGTGTTCACTTTACCAAAGAATTATCAGCAGGATGACATTTAAAATGTGAGTTTACTCAGGACTGAAATATTAACAATATTTTGTTTTAAGTGATATCTGCCATTCTAACCAATCTAAAATTCAGAATTTATAGTACCCATTTTTACCTCCTAACAAAAATTACTATTATTATTTTTTGTATTAGTCCTCTGCCTCTGTACTCCGGAGCCCATTTCTTTGCTCTGTTTTTCTTTCATAGCACTTTTCTCCTCCTAGCAGACCATGTAATTTATTTATTTGCCATATTTATCATTTGTTATTTGTCTTTTCACATAGAAAGTAAGCTTCATGGGGTAGGCATTTTGTTATGCTCAATGTTGTGTCCTACATGCTTAGAAGAATGCCTGGATATGATGGGCACGCAATAAATGCTTTATTGTCAAGAATCTGTCATTTCATTATGTTGTGAAATTAGAAATATTTTACCTGTTAAGTGAGGAATAGAGACTAGGGAGTTCTTTATATGATACTGAAAGCTGGGTAGGAGTAAAGGATGGTGAAGGTGAGAGCAGGGTAGCAGCCTACCACTTCTGAGTTTAAAGTTTTCATTTACTGTTCTAGCCCTTCCTAGAACTTTACCTCAGACCCAGATGCCAACCCTGACCCTAAACTGGGGCCCCCTTAGACCCTGGAGCAGATTCTACTGGGATAACCACTCCTTTGTCCTCCTCTCCTTCCCTTTCCCGGCCCTCCAGGAGGACAGGGGGTTTCAGACCCTGCTTTTTTATTAAAAGGAAGGTTTAACTAATATGAGAAATAGCTGTTAAGGGAAAAAGAAAAGTTTCTTAGTTTGCCAGGGCTGCTATGACAAATGCCACATGATGGGTTGGCTTAAATGACAAGAATTTATTGACTCACAGATTTTGGGGCCAGAAGCCCAAAATCAAGATACCAGTCCTCTCTCCCTGAACTGTGCGGTGTTCTCTTGCAGGCTTGCCACAATCCTTGGGGTTCCTTGGCTTGCCTGTCTGCCCCCTGTCACATACAACCTCTCTTTGCATCTGCTTTTCTGGTGCCCACTGGAGTCTGGCCTCTGACTTCTTCCTGTGACTTTCTCTTTCTAAGGCCTCCCAGAATCCGGGTTAAGGCTCACCCTGATTCCGTTTGTCCACCCCTAAGTAGGCTCTCAGGATCCCCACACGTGCATTAGTCCACACCTCCACGAATAGGTCATCTTCAAAGGGCTCTATTTACCAATTGGTTCACACCCACAGGGATGCAGATTAGGATTAAGACAATGTTTTTTGGCGGATACCTGATTCACCCATAAGACAGATTGACCCTGAAATGAGCCATGAACAATACTAGAAAAATATGTGTCACTGAGTTCTATACACTTACTAAGAGTGCATAGAGCATTTAAATCTAAGCTTTGTTGGTAGTTATTATAAAAAAGATCAGCTTGCTTACTCGGTTGATTTAAAGCATTTATAAATAAAGCCAACTGATGTTCAGAAATATCAGTACAACTTATCTCTTTGGAGATACTAAAATGAGAAAGAAATCCCTCTCCCAGATTCTCTTGAAAGGATACTGTGTAGTGAGTGGAATGAGGACCATCTTCCAGGCATCTTTACATTATCTTATCATTCTCTCTGCAGCTTGTGCTTACATTACCCTTCAGGACACAGAGTGATGGTAACTCAGGAGTATGAATGGGGGCGGGAGTAAGACAGGGTTGAGGTACCCAGCCTTTTTTTACTTGGACATGGTAATGATGACAGCTAATACTTTGGTAGTTTTTGTGTTCTTAGCACTGTTCTTAATAGTTTACTTATAGTAACTCCTTAAATCCTTAAAACTGTGCGGTGAGGTATGTGGTGGTATGGATCCCGCTTCACATAATGAAGAATCCAAGCTACAGAGAGATTAAGTACTTGTCCAAGGTCCTATTGCTAGTGGGCTGGGATTTGAAACCAGACAGTTTGGCTACAAAGTTTGCACTCTCATCTTCATGCTATGTGCCTCTCTGGAATCTAAGGCTAGATTTTAGAGGCTCTGAAAGCGGAATGGTGATGCCAAATATTTTTCAGGAAATTACCTGTTGTAGCTGTGTTCTTGGAAATGACTGAGCAGTAATAAAATAGAGATTTGACTCTCTGGAAAATCCCTGGAATCCAGCCAGCTATAGAGCGTTGCTAAAGCTGGAGGTAGTGTAGTCCATGGGAGGCATGGACTCTAGTCCACTGGTCTAGGTTCCAGGTCCAGCTGTGCCACTTACTAGCTTGGTGACCTTGGGAAAGTTACTTCATCTTGCACCTCAAATTGGAGATGGAGTTCACACCCTTTGCTCAGTAGGACCTCACAGGTGGCATTCCTGGCAATTTCTACAGACAGACCAACATTTTGTGTTGCTTGCCTTTGTAAAAACTAAAAAGTGCTATGTGGATAAAGATTTTTTTTATCCAAGACATCAGATAATTCCTGAGATTCACAGTAAATTTATATGAGCAAGGCTTTGTTTCTGTGATACACAATTATTGAAACTGTGGGTATACTTTTGGTGTGATTACTTTATGAAATAAATGTGGTGGCTTTGTTTTCACTAATAGTGTTTAGCAATTTTATGTATGGGATACTACCAAAGGGCAGTAATATCTTGGTTAGAAGATACATTAAAAAAAAAAAAAAAAAAAGACGTGATGTTAGATTTTGTGCATTTGGGAAAGTGAGGATTGATAATGGAAGAAATTTACTTCAGTCATTGTGAAATATCAAACATGATGGATTTGACAGACTTTTTTTTCACTCAAGCTCCCCCACACTATTCTCTCCAAGATCCATCCTCCCACCTGTCAAGCTCACCCAAGCCTATTGACTGAGCCGGGAAAACAGACTCCACACTCCTCCTCCTCTTCTGACTCATTCCAAAAAGTCATGTAGCAATTCAAAACATTTCTCAAATCACAAAACATAATGTGGAGAACTTTTCTTGTCTCTGACTTTGGAATATTAGTATTTTTTGTAATCACAAATATGACTGCACCATTAAAAGTTTGAATTTTAAAGATTTTTGAACTGGTGGATCATATTCATCAGCTCATTCAGTATGGCATCTTTCTCATCCCCAGGAACTTTCCAGAACCTCTACTTTTACCATGAAGCTCCATGAATTTTCCCAGTTCAAATTTGGGCTTCTTCACTGTTTTCATTTTTCTATCACATAGATCATCAAGAGAATAAATAGATTAGCAAGACTTTTCTGCGTGACCCTACTGATGTCTGGAATGAATTTATAGCTCCCTTCTTAAGCTGTCTGTCTGCGCTTCTCAGGTTGGGATTTCTGTCATGTTCTGGATTTGGTGGACCTGTTGGTAATGATCTGATTGCAGCGTTGTTTTTTGTGTGTTTGTTTTTTGGTAAAACTCACACAAAACTGATGAATCAAGTAACTATAGGTGGTCTTGACGTCAACAAGAGCTTCAGTCATGGTCTGCCATTCTGGGACTGTGGAGCCATTTTGTCACAGATAAGATTTATCTGTGGAAGTGGCCCGGGCAGTTTTAGACCTGAACATCCTCACTGTTGGCTTGACTTTTCTAAATGCAACTTCAGGATTCTACAGATCAGCAAGGCTCATTTTGAAAATGTGATCCCTGAGACCATCATATGCAATTTTGGTTCCCTGGGTTATTGGGTCTAGTGTTTTCCTAGATTGAGCCTACTGGTGCTTTCACATCATACCAAGCTTTCTTAGAAAATGGATCAATCATTTTCTTCTTGACTTCTTTTTTGCTGCCTTTTATAAGCTACTTATTCTTGCCAACTGCCATTGTGCAGCTTGGAGAGCTTTTAGGTATTCATTATCATAGGTTAAATTCATTTAACATAGGTTAGGTTCATTTCTTCAGAAATTTTCTCTGACCACCCAAACTAAATAAATGCCCCATTGATTCTGTCATATCATGCTGCTTTGTTCATTGTAGTGCCTGTCAGGGTTTTTTTTCATTTGCCCATTCCCTGTTTCTTCCCCATACAATGTAAGGCCTATGTAGGTAGAGACATTGTCTGGCTTGTTTTAATCTGGATTCAGTGCTAGAACACTGTGTTCAGTGCCTAGAAGAATGAATGGATGCATATTCCTAAAATTCTCATACATTTCACTTCATTTGAATTGGTCCGCATAGCTCCAGCTCTGATACCGTGTTACTTAGTCTTCTGTTTTTCCTAGTAGTGGCAGAAAGGGACATGACCATCTCACATCTGTCCACATGTGTCACAGTTACCCATTAACCTGGGTCCAGGGACTCTTGCTCCATTTCCATTGTTGCCACCATCTTTTTGTATAATGTAGACCTAGTTAGGATTTGGTAATTTCATTTTTATTTTCCAAGTAGTTATTAATATTTTCCATTTGACTGAATCGTAGAAAGGTTGTAGGGATTATGAGTGGCATGCCTTATTTAGTTTCATAAGATAAAAGGTTCCCCCAAAGAGTTGAGATTTTGCATTGTTTATAAATATTCAAAGTGTAATTGGTATTGCAATTCAGAAAGCACAACTTTTCCTTTTTATTTCCCCTCAAATTTGAATATTTCTCAAAGGTATCTAGTTAGAACCAAGGGAAAAAACCTCAGTATATGGATTGTTTACCACGGATTATTGAAATTGATTATACTGACTTGAAATTGTTGCTCAAATCAATATTTTGTATTCTTTTTGATAATTGTAAAATTATGACTTGCAGTATTTTGAGTATATGTTTTCAAAGTGCCTCATCTTGCTGCTTATTCTGTATAATATCATTGTCTTAAAATGGAGAATTTTTAGCCACAGCATTCTGGTCAAAGTCAAGGTATTAAAATAGGGTTGATTTTTAAATAGAAAGTGAAATTTAAATTTCTTTTCAGTTTTAATACCTTGAGTTGTTAGGATTATGTACATATTCTGCAAAAGACTTTGAGTGCCTTATCAATGACTGAGGAAAGTGTATTTGGAGGTGTCTGGAATTTCTGTATTTGGGGTGAAAGCCCATTTACTCCCTAAACAAAAATAACATATAAGTAAGGCATTTATTAGCCAGGCTTCTGAGAACAAAGTTCCTTCTATTACAGGCTTTCATGCCCCTGTAAAATTTTTTGGGGAAAGAGACTAAGAGTAAATATTTTAATCTTTGGAACCAATTAATCTCTGCCATGATTACACTGCCTTTGCAGAGCCAAAGCAGCCGTAGATAAAATATCTAAACAAATGTCCCAATAAAACTTTATTTACAGAAACAGGCCTTGGGCCATATTTGGTCCATGAGCCATCATTTATCAATCTGGATGAAAGAGCTCTAATTCTTAGACTCCTCAGTTAGCCACTCATTGTTCCTTGACTCAGGATTTTACATGTTCCAGGTAAAGTATACTGTTTATTACCAGAAGATATTTGCCCCAATTCCTGTGCTGGCCAGGATGGGACATGCAAAGCCACATCAATAGGTGTGGTAGGTGGAATAATGACACCCTCCCCCCCAAAGTGTCTGCCTCCTAATCACTGGAACCTGTGGCTATGGTCAGTTACATATCACAGGGGAATTGAGTTTGTAGGTGTAATTACAGTTGCTAGTCAAGTGACTTTAAAGTAGGTTGACTAGCCTGGGTTATCCAGATGGACCTATTGTAATCACAAGTCCATCAAAGTGCGAGGAAGGCAAATGAGGAAGAGCTCACATGGTGATGTGGTGTGAGAAGGATCTGACCTGCTGTTGCTGGCTTTGAAGAGGGAGGGAGGCAACTATGAGCCAAGGAACACAGGCAGCCATTAGAAGCTGGAAAAGGCAAGGAACGGATTCTTTCCTAGAGTGACCAGAAAGGAATGCAGCCCTGCTGACATTTTGATTTCAGCCCAGCAAGACTTCTGATCTACAGAACTGTAAGATGATGAACTTGCATTGTTTTAAGACTTTCAGCTGTTTTAAATAGATAGAAAATTAATGCAGACCCTATGTTAAACACTTACATGGCCTATACTGTACCTATAATACAGAACTTATGCCAAAGACAAGTGGCCTTTGTGGCTCCTTGCCCTTGGGCCTTCCTAGGCCTAGGAGCACCTCCAAAGCAGGGAACAGTCCCAGGTCAACCCTAAAACATCATCCCAAAGGGGAAAGTGGCAAGCAATCCAACCAGTCCTCCAAGAGGCTGATAGAGGCTGTAAGAGACACACTAGGGCTTTTCACTCCCTCTACTTGGGACTGTACAACAAAAGACAGTCTCACAATAGTCTAGAGTCTAGGGGATGATAGTAGGAAGATACCATTTGTGTTTTGTAGACGTTTGAATTTAGCTGTCCTTGAGCTCTTGAATTTAAGAGAGCTTTGTGATGCTTAGTTGGAACAAAAGTCCTTCCCACAGAATATACAATTCTGAATATTTTATAATTACATTAGAATTGTGACCCAATATAAAAACTAGTTCTTACTAATTTCAAACATATTTAAATTTTTGTGTTTTTAATGGAAAAATATGCAGGGTCATGACTCAGGTGGTTTCTATTTTAAAGAAAAGGGAACTTTAGCTGCCTGGGGAGGAGGGGGATGAAGCCAGGACCAGGTAGAGCTCATGCAAAGGCGCTTCATGGGTAGCCCAGAGGGGATCAGCAGCAGCCCCTACACCTTGTGTCTGTTGTGCCCTGAGCTTGGGCTGTGTTTAACCATGGTCATGATGTGAAGTTCGGTACTGTAAGGGAACAGCAGTAGGAAGAAAGTTTATGGGCAGAACTACGATGGTTCTGGGTTTTTTGTGAGTATGGTCCCAAAAAAGGCTAAGGGACATAGGGGATGGGGTGGTCCTGATGGGGTTTGTACCACCCCATCCCTGCACTGTGGCCTTTGCTGGTAGGAAAGTTCCTGTGTACCGCCTGGCTTCTCTAGGACTCGTTTGGGAACTAGCAATGATTGGCTAAAGAGTAAGGACTTCTGTCAGTAGTTGAAGGGGGCTGATGCTTTAGAGTTCATCATCATGACCAACATCAAGATATTTGTTGAGCCCTGTTTGTGCCAGAAACTGACAATACTCTGGATTTGGTCAAATAATTGTATGTTTAATAAACTTTATTCACTTAATTTAATTCTGTACCTTGTGGTAACAGACTAATTTTGCTTGTGTGTTTGTTTTTTGTATGGGTAGGCACCAGGAATCGGACCTGAGTCTCGGGCATGGCAGGCAAGAATTCTGCCTGCTGAGCCACTGTGGCCCGCCCTAGACTAACTTTTAAATTGCATTATTATTTTTACTACAGTTTGGGATCACACATGATTTTTAGAGAGTCAAATAATTCCATAGGCTTAAGTAGAAATATGGAGAAGGCAGTTGCTCTCAGCTCCTTTAGCTGTTTCTGTTTCATATTTCTCAATAGCACCCTTATATTTCCACGTCTTGATTTCTGCCCCTGCCTCCCCCCACAGTGTTAGCTATTATCTGTTGACTTCCTGCTATGAAAAGTGAGCATTTAACGCTTCACAGTCACTTGCAACCATCCCTCATAGACACACTTTCCAGCCTCCATTCTCTCATCTTGGTTACACTGATGATTTTATTGGACCAAATTCCTTTTTTATGTAGTTGTAATGCTCTAAATGCTATTTACAACTGATCATTGATAACTTTTCCTGCAAAATTTTTTTCTTCCTGGAGTAGATAATTACCTTGATATTTTTCATTTAAATTTTTATGTTACCAACACTGGTTTAACCACCCAGCTCTTCCCTAGTTGTAAATAGATAGAAAATGCATTAGGTTTTCTGTTCCTTTCACCTTCTGGAAAAAGTCTCTGGGTCCTTCTGAATTCCTCCAGACTTCTTAGGTGCAATTTTGGGATCCTCCTTCCCCATAAACTTGGGGATTCCCTTGTCTCTTTGCTGAGTTGAATTCTTGGCTTCTCGAACCCCATGTTCTGTACTTTCTTGATCTTGTTTCAGCCTCTAGAAATTTCCTGAAAGAGGATGCTTAGGAAATAATTGTTTTTTCCAAGTCTGAAAAAGTCTTTATTTTACTTTTACAGTTTTAAACATTGATAATTTGGTTATATAATTCTATGTTGGAAAACATTTTTCTTCAGAATTTGAAGGCTTTGTTCAATTATCTAGCTTCCATATATTGCTACTGAAAAGTCTGAGCTCATCCTAATTTTGATCCTTTATGTAAAATACGGCCTTTTTGGTAATTATTTTCTGGAAACTTTTGTAAGTTTTAAATCTCCAGCCTTCCGAAATTTCAGATTGACGGAGCCCACCGAGGTTGTGTACTAGCCACTGTGCCTGGCACGGTTGTCCTTCAGTACTGGAAAAGTATCTTAACTTGTTCAACTTTACCTTCCCATCTTTCTATGGAGTCTTTTGTTTCTGCTGTCATATTTTTAATTTCTAGAAGCTATTTCTCCTGATCTCTCCCTCTTTTCTTTTATAGCTTCCTGTTTTCATTTCGTGGATGTTGTATTTTCTCATATCCCTCTGTAGATTTAAATGATAGGATTGGCGGGGGGGATTGTAGTCTTCCTTTCTTTCATACCGCCCCCCCAATGTCTTTTTTTGGTCTCTTTCTCAGATTGTTACCTAGGAGCTGTCTTGTAGCATGATCTGGCTGGGCTGTTTATTATATGTTAGATATTTTGGATTTTCCTGTTGGCTTAATCATATTCCCTGGAAATAATCTAATTTCCATGGAGGATGTAAACCTAGCTGCTGGCATTCTGGAAACGGAGTCAGGGTAATGAAAGCTTCAGGTCTCCACATTTGGTGTGTAAACGTTCACATACCAGTCTTGTTTTCCTCATGGTATCTCTGCCCTCCCCGTGCCTGGGGTTTCTTAGTCTAGTGACCCTCTTATTCTTCCCAGGGAGCAAATAACCAGTGTCTCCAGGGTGAGGGAAGGGCAGCCAGCAGTCATGCAGTACAGAGTATGTGAGGGGATCTTGGAGTTTTGCTTTTTAAACAGATTTTCTATTAGTCTTTTTCTTTCATCAGCCCAATCTGGTACCATCAGTTCCTGAGTTTTCTGGATATTCCTTAATGCAAACTGCATTTTTTTTTTTTTTTTAGCATTTTCCACTGCCAACTTGGAATTAATCTTTTTCAGGTTTTGTAAGTGAGTTATTATGCATCCATCTGCTTTCCAGCTTCAATAAGTATTATGGTTTTTATTTCTTGTATTCTTTGATCTTGTGGGTTTATTGTCACTTTTTAACCTCTTTGCTGTGGCTCTAGTGGGGGGAAATTCTTCAATTGAAAGTGAAAACAAATTTTTTAACATTTGGCATTCCTGAAATTGGGGTGGATGTTATAAACAATATAAACACTCAATGTACTTGTGTTCACTCTGCCATCTTCAACTGGAAGTCCTTTGGGTAAGTTCTATTTTTGTGCCCACTTTACTGCTTTAGGAAGTTGAGGTTTAGAAAAAGTGAGTAACTTCATGAAGGTCTCACATACATTATTGGAGCCAGGCAGTCTGATTCCAGAACCTATTGTTTTAGGTAGGTTCTGCATCTACAGCTAGTACAGGTTTCTCATTGTATAACAGTATAATTTGTAGACCTCCAAATCCTTGAGTGTGTGGTACTTCTTGTCTGGAAAGCCTCTTCCTTCATCTCTGAATCCTTCAGTGCTCCTCCATTTAACCTTTCCCCACTATTTTATCTGACATCGGTCTCTTCTTTGGCTGGTCAATGTTGTGCTGCAGAATGTAAGAGAGGTGGGTTTGAAACACCTTCAATTGAGCATTTGAGCTTGCCAAGCCTCTGCTTTTTCTGAAAAAATGGTCCATTTAATTCCTATAATGCCAACTTGTTGTAAGAATTAAATGAAATAGTGCATATACATCCTCCTAGTCTCCTTATTTAGGCACTTGGACTACAGTATTTCCTCGGTTCTCATGTTTCTTGCAGATATAAGGCACATCTTTTCAAGGGGAAAAATAGTAGCATGTTATTGTATACGTCAATTTAAGGTATAACCACAATTTCAAAAAAAATTTTAACAAGAGATTTTGCATCTCTGAGAAAATCAGAATGTCTTGTACTGTTAGGGTAACTGCACATGTTTGTCATGCCTTATTCTGTAGATGAAAGGCCTTTTGAAGATAGAGACATCATAACCGTATTCAGGGACTCCTGTGAGTATATCAAAGCATTTAGAAATTACTTGAATGAAAGGACAGTCCGTGTCTGAAAAGGCAACTGTAAGACTGTTTCTCTATATGTAAATGGAATTTAGACTATGTTGTGGATTAAATTGTGTCCCTATTCCCCTTCAACTGGAACATGAAAGTGTGTTCAGATCATAAATCCCCATCTTGTGAATTACCTTATTTGGAAATTAGATCTTGGAAGAGCTCATCAGTTAAGATGTGGCCAAAATGAACTAGAGTGATCCCTAATCCAGTGTGACTATTGTCCTTACCAAGAGAGGAAATTTGGACATAGTTAGTAGGAGACAGAGAAGATGGTCATGTGCCAGAGGCAGAGGCTGAGTTTGACAAGCTACTGCCAGAACCCTGCAAGACCTCAGAGAGAGCATGGCCTTGAAATACCTTGATTTCATACTTCTCGCTTCCAGAACTAGGAGGCAATAAATTTTTGTTGTCTTTGCCAGCTGGTCTCTGGTACTTTTTACGCCCCAGAAAACTAAGGTAGACTACATTTAGCTCGTAGGTTTGAGAATTGTAAGCAGTATATTTTCCATTTCCTAGAAGGCAATTATTAATCAGAGGAGAATGGTTATTCTCAGATTAAGAACTTTTACTCTTTTTATACAGTTTTCTAATAAAATAAAATCACATACTTGGGGCATATTGAATTTCTTCAATAATTGTATTATTATACAAATTTGTGTACTGGCAAATGTTCTACATTGTGCCATCCATAAAAACACAGGGGGATAATTTAATTTCAAGTGGTTTGAGAGTTATAAGAAATTTTTTAATAAAAATGTTCATGGCAACACTTTTTAGAAGCACCTCAGGATATTATAATTGCAGGTTCGGTTATTTTGACAAGACTGTGTAACTGATCCAAGCATTTTATGTTACTATTCATAGAAGACTGATGGAACTAAGAATTAAAGTAAGAGTAGAAAAAGGGGTATGCTAATGTGACTGGAAGAACTAACTTAACATTATAATTTAGTTTGGTTCTCAAGTTCTCCAGGCATATTCATGAGGGTGACTGGACATTTCATCCTTATTCTTAAACAGATACTTTTGATATTTATTGTAGCATCTTGTTCTTTAGGGAATGATTTCATAATAGAAACTAAAGCACTAGAGTTCCATATAGACAAATAATCTGGCAGTAAGGTCTCATGCCCTTCATTCTAAAACAGATATACACTGTACTTTCTCTTCTTTGGGGATTTTGTGAGGATAAGAGTAGTCTCTGGAGATTCAAGACAATGAACAAGATAGCTGTGGACCTTGCCCATATAGACAGGATGAACAAATTGACCATCGGTACTGGAAAGTGAGAGAACAAAGGGGCTGATGTTAGTTATTACATTGGGTCAATAGGTTAAACTGGGACTATCTCAAGATGAATGGTCATCCTGTTTAAAAAGCTTACTGTCTGGGGGTAGGGTTATGGGTCAGAGGTGAAGGTAGGCCAATAGACCCCTCCCAATAAGTAACAATAGAGCAACTTGTCTCTACTATGAATATAGATACGCATGCGATATAATCCCCATCCCTCTCAGGCCCAGGTGGATGGGTGATTGGAGAAAGCTTCCCAGAGGAGGTGACATCTGAGAATTGCAGGATGAATAGAATCTAGTCAGGTAAAGAGGACCCAAAGTTGATGTTCTCCTGCCTTGGTATGTACATCTTGGAGTCTGACTGAGTCCTTGGATCTGTTCTTATTAGTATTAGGTTGTAGTTAAGAGTGTGGACCATGGGTTCAGTCTGCTGGGTTTGAAGCCTGGTTTTACCAATTCCTAGTTGTGTGGTCTTCAGCAAATTACTTAACTTCTTTAAGCCTTAGGGGCATTTCTGTATAAAAGGAGAACAATAAAATGCCTGTTGGGTTAAGCAAGGCATATAAAACAGCTCTGGGCCTAGCACTTATTAAGTCTATAATACAGACTATCCTATGTGCAGAAAAGGGGTAACAAGAAGACCTGGGATTGAGGCCCTTAGAGAGGCCTGCTTCCTAGGCTGGTGTCTGGGAACTTGGGTTTTAGAGGGTTCCCACCATTCCCAAAACTGATAAGAGAAACTTACTGTTCCTAAACTGTTTGTACAAACAATATGGTTTATGCTAAATGTCTGCTTTCCTTCTTGGAGTCTTGGATTTGGGCACAAATTCGGCAAAGTGTACCTGTGTGAGTAGCCCCAGTAAAAACTATGGATGCTGAGCCTTGAAAGAGCTTCCCTAGTAGACATTTCACATGTGTTGCCACAGCTGGTTGCTGGAGGAATTAAGCATGTCCTGTGAGTCCTCCTAGCAAATCATTAAACCCAAGATGGTCTTGGGAACCCCAGACAGAAGATACGCCCCAGACATAGACTATCTTCACCATTGTCGCCATGCTCTTCCTTAAGCATGACTCCGAGGAATGATTGCACTACCACCCACGTGGTGATGTGCACAGGTGGAGGACGACAAGCATTTCCTCTCCTTGTATATATACCTTTGCACATTTACCTGATTAATTCCACAGGGTGAATTTCTAGAAGTGGAATTTCTGGGTCAAAGGGTTTGCATGTTGTCAGGCTTTTAATATATATTTACAGATTGCCCTTTGGAGAGGCCGTACTGATTTAAGTGCCTACCTACATGTGAGTGTCCTTTTCTTGTTCCCACTGGTCATTATCATTCTTTGCCAAAGTGATTGGAAGGAAGTGGCATCTTGTTGATTTATTTGCATTCTTATTACTAAGCAGGGTGAACACTTATGCTTATTTTACCTTTTCATGCTCTATGTTCCCTATTTTCTATCAAGCTATTAATCTGTCTTATTGATGTGTAAATGCTTTTTGTATATTAAGAATATTAATGAATTGTCTCATGCTCCTTGCAACTATTTTTAGTCATACACAGGCTTAGTTCTTTTGTGACTAAAACTAAGCTATATTTTCATTTCGATAGTTTGTTTTCATGATATGCAGAAACATTTCTTGAACCTTGCTAATCTGTTGTCAAATTGAACATCCAATATCTTCAATTTCTGCTCCAGCTTTGCTCTTATCTACACTTTTCACAAATGTGTCCTCTTTATTTCTATCCAGGTGATGGGGAAGGAGAGTCAAACTAATGTTTATTGAGCATCATTGCATACCAATCACTGTGCTAGGTGCTTTCAAATATGTGAAGTGTTATTTAAGATAGTATAGAAGACGCTGAAGCTCTTATGCCTGAGTTTTCACAGATTTCATGGGTATTGGCTATCTTTTCCTAACAATAAGAGATGTGGCTCACATGCCACTTTAATTCACAACAATCAGTGATCTAATATATTCCATCATGTAAAGAAAAAAAACAAAACTTTGTTCCTATTATAAATATGTATTTGTCCAGGATTATATATATGTGCTGGGCAAACTATACTAGTTATCTGTATATCCTGGCACCATTGGTGAGATATTCTTGCAGAAAAATCTTTAAGCTTTTGCCAAATTCCCCTTCCCCCCCATAGGATTATAAGAAATACTCAGTATGTCTTGCTTTGAAACATCAGTGAATTACTTACCCCAAGTTCCTTACCAATAAAGTGAGAAAATCTACCAATCAGGTTGTGAGGATTCAATGAGAGAATGCATGTAAAACACTTCTTGATAAAATAGAAGTCAAATAGAAAGCAACTGGTTCATGATAGTGTTTTGAATTGAAACTAACAGCTATTTGATAGGAAGGCTCTAAGTTTATGATGAAGTAGTATGCTCTGAATGACTTTCTTATTTTATATATTAAAAGAGTTGTAGAATTCTGAAAGAATGGGGGCAATTTTGTTCTTTTGGCCTAAATCTCTATTCAGGTGGCAAAATATGCTTTTGATCACACATTGGATATTTCCTGTAAGAATTGTCATGCCATTTTCTTATATGATAGGAGAGCTTACGTGTTCTCACTGTCTTTAATGGAAAGCATTCTCATTTATAACCAGGAGTGAATGAGTATTCCATAAAGGAAAGTAGGGCAGTAGGATACTTTTTAATGTTTTATTGGGCTAAAGGAACAGCCAATATTACTTATTAGCCATCACATGATGTACTGGGTAATAAAAGTATGCTAATTCATTCAATAATCAACAACCCCAGAATTAAAGATAAATTACTCGTTTGTAAAACGAATAAAATAATAGCTTGGGACTGTTGCTTGTGTCTTGATTCTTTATGCTAATTTAGCAACATTTCTATTCAAGACATCAATTTGTAGAATTGAAATCAACAAGCACTTAAGTACGTTGGAGAATTATGTAACATAACTATATTCTTCATAGTCAAAACCTATACGTATAATTTAAAACTGACCTCTAAGCTTTCTTTCAGTGTTTATTTCTCCCTGCTTGAAGTCTGGTGATATTTCCCTTAAGTTGCTATGAATCTTTGGATCCAAAATAAGACTTAAATCACCAAATAACTCCAGAAGTGTACAACTAAAACATTATACAAAAACAGTAGAGAGAATAAACCAGTTTTTTATAGATGGGTAGGAGGAGTGTGGAAGAAAAAATCTCTGAAGATTTAAACCCCATACATCATATGTACCAAGCAGATTATACATGAAAAGAAATGCACCAGTAATAGAGTAGGTTCTGCTAACAAACAAACATTTCCTAAGAAAGGAGCCAGTGAGTAATCTTTATTATGTGAGAGAATGCTGTAGTTTTGAGAAACATTTACTCTAGGTTGAGTGCCCAGCTTCCTCTGAAGAGCTTGGAATGAGAAGTCTGAGAAATCATTGTAAGCTGCAGAGTGGTCTAGAGTATGAACTTGGAAGTGTTGCTTCTGTATGCATTTCTGGCATTTACTACATAAGCAGCATTAACAGAAAGTGAAATAAAAGTAAAATTTTGCTTACATACCTGTCACCTGAATAATTCATTGTGATTCATGTGTCTGTATAATAAAAGGAACGTATTGAGGTTAACTGAGACAGTTACTGGTCCTTCAGGTGGTGTGTTGCATACATTATGCAGCTTTGTGCTGAGGTGGTATTATCTGTATTTCTCCAAGCTGAGACCACTAAGGCTCAGGCGAGTTGAGTGACTGGCCCAGGGGGGGTCAGCTACCATGGGGGCACACTGACAGGTGACCAAAGCTCCGTTTTGGAAAATATTTGTTTTAATTTATGTTTGCAAGCTAAGCATATTTGGTTGTACTTCTAACTGCAAAAGTTGAAACTTGTTGCTGTTGGTGATCATTACGTGCTCTGTCAAGTGCCAGGAGCCAGATTTTAGTCCTCCCTTCCCAAAATCATTAAGCTAAGCCAAGAGGCTGATCTTAGCTTAGTAAAGATACTTTAAAAATTTAACTTACGTTTTCTTAGCTATCTTTATCAATAATTATATTTCTTGTCCTTAAATAATATCTGGTGATGTTAGCAACTGCTCTGTTCACCAAATATTACTTTTATCCATTCAGTGGTTGACTGCAGGTCAATTAATACTGAATCTTCAGGACCTTGGCCTTTAAAGAATGTAGAAGAAATAGAATTAAATATCATAAATGTGTACTTTAGTTATCTAAACCTATGTCTTCTGGGAAGTTCTTGGAGTGTATTTTCCCATAGAAGGACTGTTTAAACCTTAAACGACTTAAATTCTCAGATAAGTTCATAATAAATGAATGTCTGCGGTTTTTGTTGTTGTTTTTAAGGCAGCAGAACCCTTTTCTCCAAATGAGATATTTTACAGAACCCTAAATTTCTCAGTAACTCTTAATCCCCAGTTGGGCTAACAAATTCCTTGCTTTGCATAAGTTATAAAGAACTAGGGTGTTTCATGGACCTCACTGGCAGGAAAGCGTGGGAAATCCGGGAAGTCTTCTCCCACCTCCAAAGTTTTTTCTCTGCTGCTACTTTTACCCTTTCTTCCCCTCTATAAGTGCTGTCTTGTCTTGCTAATCAACAAGAAAGAAACAGCTGAGTTTAGGATGAGACAAATGGCACCCAAAAACTCAGTGATTAAGAAATAACATTTCAATGCACTATTTCAAACAATCAAAATTAATATCAGTTTTAAATAAAGATAGGATCGATATAAAACAAATCGCTTCCTCTGGTATTTTCTGTGTATTTGTTTTGCAAATGAGCAGCCTGGCTGATCTGGAGGCTGGTGGTTCCAAATCCAAATTACAGGAGAAGGACTTTGATTGTCCCACCTCAGTTTAGGTCTAGACTCTTAGAACAAGCAACCAAGGCCTGGTGTGGGGAGGCACATGGTATGTGTGGAAGGTCAGGCAGACCAGGAGCTGCCTGCTGTACCCAAGTGAAACGCGCACGTAAGTGAGGGGGCTGGCCAGGGTCCAGAGCTGGGGAACCCTGAGTCTTAGACTCGTCTTTTCCTCACTGAGATACCACCACTGAACTCACCATCCCCTGACGGGGGGAACAGTAAGCCTATTTGAATGGGAATTCAGGTTTAGCCCACTGATGAGTTATTGCCTGCTTTGGACAAGAGCTGGGAGAAAAGTATTGGGAGCTGTTGGTCGAGTAGTGCCTGTTCAGGGAAAATAGATGCCAACCCACAGACAGGTAGCTACAGGGGTCTGAATGGGGAGAGGAGGGTTGTGTGGACCAGCGATTGTCCTTATGTAATTGGGGAAACCAGTAGGAGCCTGGCTTTGGTTTCTTTGACCCTAGGAACTGTGGTGCCTATCCAGCAGTCTCTAAGCTTCTTTAAATCTCATCTTGCACACTCTTGCTTTAAAATCTTCAGTGGACTCCTGCTGCTTTTTAGATAAAGACCAGCATTAAAACCTTGCTTGTGTGATCTGGCCTCTAACAAGCCTTGCTTCTTTTTGCCTTAGGATCTTTCTCCAGGATGCCCCCCATCACGCCCCTTCTGACACTTTCACCCAGGTAATTCAGTATTATCTTGCAGAGCTTGGCTGAGTTGTCACATTCTCAAGGAAGCCACCTTCCTTGACCACAGAGGAAGGGTCACGGCCCCCTGTTATATAATAATAATGGCATAACAGCAACAACAGCTAATACTTATAGCCCTTACCATGTGGCAGACACTATTTTAAGAATTTCATCCATTTAATCCTAGGAAGTAGGTACTACTCTTTTTCATATCAGAAAACTATGCTTGGAGCACCTTGTACTATTTCATAGCCCTTGTCAAAATTATTATTGAAGAAGTAAGTATTCAAGCACTGGCAATGGGCAGAATGGGGCCAAAGAGCTGCTTTTTGGCAAAAGGAAAGGGCTAGAAAGTGTTCTTAAAGCTGTATTTGCACATTCAAGTACCGTGTGCTCCATGTTGGTTGCTTGTTTGGGAAGGCTTTGAGAGAGATTAACGAAGGTGACGAGGGCTGAAATATTGTCAAGCCCCCCTTTGCTCTCCATTGTGGCCCACTGTCAGCTCTGTGAAAGCAAGAATTAATGTTTTAACGACTGTATCCTAGGGACCCAGCTCTGGGTCTTGTACAGAATAGCCCCTCAGATGTCTACAGTATGAATAACTGAAAGAAGTCGTTGGAGTATTTTTGGTCAAGGTACACCCCATTTAGCCTTAGGAATACAGCAGTGATGGTGCAGGTCAGCCTGATGGGCTTCCTTTGATGTGGCTAAATGATGGATGCTGAACTAAGGGGACATGTGTAACCTGGTTAGGGGACCATGTGGAATGGGAGCAGACTTCAGACCTCAGTTCTGATCTCTAAAGTAAGGCAGGGCCGGGGTTACTATTCTGCCCCAAGTGAAAGCAGGTGGCTCAGTCTTTCAGACTTTTGCTTAAGTGATTGAAAAGGCTAATTTAATGGAGGTGAATGTGTTTGCTTTAAGTTTTGGGGGCCATGATAAGGTGGGCGATAAGAACAGTATTCATGGGATAAAGTTGGTCCTGTTGTGCTCATGGGCTCAGAAAGTTTGGAGGCAGTCACAGCTAAAAGGGACCCCGAAGGCAATTGCTCTGAATCCATAGGACAAGAGCCACTTCCTATGCTTCCAAACCCACACAACACTCCTAGGATTTGTGCTCAATATGAGTGTGTCTCTGGTGGTGTGTGAGCAGCCCTATAGCTAGAAGCCAGCAAAGCAGCTCTAGCTTTCCTTCCTGTCAATCTGCTTCCTAGTAGCCTCCAAGCTAACCCAGCCCTGAATCCATCTCTGGGTTCTGAGAAGGGGAAAGGACAGGAGGCTGACCTGAATCTCTCTGGGCTTGTGGGAAGAGGTAAGAGCCTTAACATGGAAAGGACACCACATCCTACAAACTGGGGGGAAAAGGGCTAGGAGAGGGGAGGAAGGAAAAGAGATGTCTGATCTGAGCTTACAAATCAGACATGCTGCACGTTGTTCTTCCTATGAGGGAACTAGAGAAAGGTATTTGCTCACAAACTTTAATTTTAATGTAGAAATGCATCATGCGTAAAAATGTATAATAAATATGTAATAAAAATAGTAAATAACAAATAGTGGCAATTCATCCTTAACTTATTGTAACCTACTTTTAAAATGTGGTGTCCTTTTTCATTCAACTTTGTACAATGAGCAGATTATATGAATTTTGGAGGAGAGCTAATTTAATGAGTTGGTCTCTAAGCTTCCAAAGAAGGGAATTTAATTTTATGTTATGATTTTTAATTATATTTGAAATGTCTGAAAAACATCAAGTTAGGTGTGTCCTTTAACTTTGGATTATTTTAGCTTTTAGGATTCTTGTTCCCCATTTGCCTAATTGGTGAGAGCATTTAAAAAACATTGAACTTGCAGAAGGATTAGGGTTTCTCATCTTTCTGTAATAATAAATATTCTTAGTTATATTGAAACTCAAGTGTCCATCTCTGTTGGTGTTTGTGTTAGGCTGTAAGAGCCTGGAGTTTATAACCTAGATTCTGAAAGGGAACTATAGCAGTAATAGGTTGCTAAGCAAGTCTCTTAGCTAACTAAACAATGATGTGCCTTGGATTAATCTCACCGTTTGTACTGCTCAGTGGTCATAAAGGATCAACTGAAAATGATACTCATTTTTAGGTTTCTAAAAACTTAAATAGAAAATAAAAATATAGATATTTTTAGTAATTTTAAAAAGGAATTTAACTTCTGTAAAAAGTCAAGTAACCTAATATTTAGTAACAATGGGGTACTTAAGCAAATTGATATCTAAGTGAACTATTGTACTACCTATTATACAGTCATACCAACTGCAAGTTTATATACAGATTGCAAATCATAGCGCTCCCTTTTATACAAGTCAACAGAAATGGGCACAGTTTAATTCATCCTTTGATAAATGTTTTTACCCTAAGTTATCTGTTTCAAAATAAAACTGATACAGAAGGGAGCCTGTTTAGACTCTCCAGATTAAAATTAATTTTGCTAGTTGACTATATTAGAAAATGGAGCTAGATTCTCTAAGAGAGCTTTATAGAACAAAGTTATGGGCCAAGTCCCAGACTATTCAAATAAGTCATTTTCCTGTTCAGAATTACATCAGAGATAAAAACAAAAGGGGGGTGAGTTAAATGAGAACATAGCCAAAGAACAACATCAAGGCTGACAACTTCATCCTGTTATATATTTCCAATTATGTTAATCCTGAAGCTCCTGTAAGAATCTGTTTTCCATTTCCTAACGATTTTCATCCTGTTACTTTTTTCATCTAACTGTGAGATATCTGCTCCTTGAATAGAAATCATCTTTCTCTAGACACTTAGCCAAGAGGATACTTGACTTCAGCTTAATTTCACTAGTATTCATGTTTGAAAGGAAAGTAAAATCTCTGAAAATGACAAGTCAGCTAGTATTATGTGAGTTAGACTTTTTGTAAAATTTATTTCAACAAACATTAATTTTTCTCTTTGGCTATCTGGTATTTTAATTTTTACTTCAATCTCTTCTTAGTTATGGTTGATTCTTAAATGCATCCTACTTTCTAGTCTTTGAAAGTTCAGCAATGTGAGAAAGGGTACAAACAAAAATTGAAAGTCTTATACACGTTTGAGTTATAATTTGAGCATATGAAGTCAAAATGCCTTTAACTGCAACAAGAATAGGTAAAACAAGTGAGGAGATTCCAAGCACAGTCTGAAGAAGAGTCCATAACTATGACCCTATTTCTTAAGGTAACCAACTGAACAGATCAGAGAAATTTATCAAATGGAATACTCATAGCCCGAAACTGATCATTTGAGTAATCTAGGAGAAAAGAGATATTACCAGATTCATCAAGAATATAGGAACAACATCCTATTTTGACTGTAGCACAAGTTCCCCCTTGTGAGGCAGAGAGGCTATCTAGGGCCATTCTATTTTGTAGTACTGGTTTGAGCAGTAAAGCTGTTTCTACATTTATTAGAGTTATACAGTGATAGCTGTCATTTAATGCCCGAGCACCAAAGGTGGTTAATATATCTGCTGTGGCAATTACATTTTCAGCTCCTGTAGATGGGATAAAAATTACAGCTACATGATTATCGAGTCTATGGAGTTCCATTAGGAAGACCTGTTGTATTTCCAGTCTCAGATTTCAATCAGTTCCTTACTAATCAGTAGCTAATAATGTGATGGTTTGTTTACAGTCTTCAAGGGGTAAATGTTCCATTTTGTGTAACAAGGAAGGAATGTGTAGCCAGGAATGATTTTTCTGTTCCCAACAAAGGGGAACCTCTGGTTCAGTCTCCCATATCCAAGGATAAGCCAAACTATTCTTTCCCAGAGTTTGAACATATCTGCTTTTATTCTCTCCTTTTCTATCTAACTGATAGGAATAACATAACACTGTTTCACTAGTGAGTTTGGCAGAGAAAACAAGTGTTGCTTGTTAAAGAGCATTGAGTCAGAATGTTGTATCTTGAATATAAAACTCGCCATGATTCCTCTTTGGGATTCTAAAAACATTAGCATCGTGAAGGTCCGGGGTGTGCTTTGTCACATTTAGCTCAATGTGCTTTTCCTTCTTCTTTTTATTCAGCTGGAATGCTGGCCGATTCTTCTGCAAACTTCTAAGGCTGAGATCCCTGGGAACCCAACTGGAGAATGCCGTCTGAACGTTGTCTCAGGTACACCTTGTAGGATATGTCCTCTCTTGGTGTTGAGAGTCCTGAAATGGTCAGACTGAACATTCCAAGACCAAGCACTGAGTATAGGTGCTCAATGCATATTTGAGTGAATTAAACAAACTGTAAGAGCTTTTGTCATTTTAGTAGCTCAAGGGCTAAATGTTGTGTCCTAGTCCTGATCAAACCTAGATATGTTTCATGATTCTTTGCGTGATACTCTTTTTATCTTATTTAGGATACTGCCTTCCTTCTAACACAGATATACTACTATAAAAATATATGATTAAAAAAACTACACATATATAAAAATCTTATCCCTTTAAAGCAGTCACTTTGGGGACTGTAACACTCTCAGAATGCTCATATTGTTTTCTTTTTGTAATTTATTTAATAGATAATTACTGGATCAAACACTCTACTTGGTCCTGGGGATGCAGCAGTGAATAAAAGAGAGACATCTCTTCCCTCATGAAACATATATTCTATGGGGGGAGCATTCATCAAACAAATAAATTTGTACCAATACCAATGTGAATATAACTGTGAAAAGTAATTAGACAGAAAAGTGCAGGGACAGATTCAGTGATGGGAGGCCTTCCCGAGGAAGCGTTCTGAAAACTGAAGAAGGATGGGGTGACCTGGGGCGACACCCTGAGGCAGAGGGAAGCTTGCGGATTCCCAGACTGTGAGACATCCCAGGAGAGAATAAAGGGCATTGGTCTGAAAACCCTCAACATAGGCAGACCTCCGTCATCCTTGGAAGGTGGGTTTGTTTTATGGAAACAGTTATAAAGATATTAAGAGCCAAGAATAAGGGAGGTGATAAAACCTGGGGAATGTTTATTTCTAGGTTAAGAATTGGGTATGTCCAGTTAATAACCAGACTGGCTTCCTTCCATGGCTCTGAAGCTGTGGGAGATGGCTAGTTTTGCAAATGTATTTGGGAATGATGGCAGATGTAGTGCCTCTGCCTTCCCTGTGCCAGCCTGTGGTTCTAAGTCCTCTGGTTCTCAGTGGGGATGATTTTTGCCCCCAACGGAACACTGGGCAGTGTCTAGTGATGTTTCTGGTTGTCACAACTTGGGTTGGGGTGTTACTGGAAATCTAGTGGGTAATGGCCAGGCCTGATGCTGCTAAACATCCTCTACTGCACAGGACAGCCCCCTCCCCCCCAAAAGGAATGATCTGGCCTCAAATGTCAATAGTGTCATGGCTGAGAAACCTGCCCTAAGTCTGTAATCCAGACAATATAGAATGTGGAGACCATGGCATCTGGTCTACCACCATCTCAGCAAGTGAAATAAATCCTTTGGCTACCAGAATCGGTATATGTTCTCAATTTTTTTTTTGCTTTAAATGTGCCGTCTCTGTTCTTTTTATTCAGCCTGCATCCCACTGCCATCTGTCCTCCATGGCACCATCATCTCCATTACTGTCTCTCCTTCTATGCTGAGACCCACTCCCATCCTCCCCTACCTCCCAAACCTTTCCATTGCTTCCTGTGGAACTGTTCTACCATGAGCATGTATGCTTTCCTCAATCATCTCCCTCACCTCCAAAAACTCTGCTCACCTTCCTGACCTCACTACAACCCACACTCCCTTGAGGCAGCACTTTTCCTATAGCCCTCTCAAGTTGTGGTATTATTTCCTCATACCTCATGTATTTCAGGCATGGATCGGGAATGCTGGAACACAGTTTTGTTTCTTGATCATTTCTATTCAAACTGGTTGTTAGAGAAATCAACAACAAGAAAAACATGACCTTCCGAAGGTTTTGCCCTTCAGTTCTGTCATCCTCTCCTCCTCCCCATTGTTGGCAAGGTAATTTCCCCTCATTCACTGAATGCTTTGGTACCTGGTTTAAAGTCTTGTTGCTCATACCAAACCTTTGAGAACTTCCCAGCACCCATAATGTCCACATAATGTCTTAGATTCATTTCAAGAACCATCTTATCCCTCCTCTCAACCACCCACCCCCATTGTCACACCTTGAACTTCATCATACCTGGTAGTTAGTTGCTTTATTTCTGAAATCACTACTTTACTCTTATGGTTCCTTCTAGCTTGCTGATTTACGTGCCCCTACTATGCTTTTACTTTTTTTTTTTTTTTTTTAACTTTTTTATTGTCTAGTATAACATATATAGTAAGCAAAGAAAGAAAAAAGCAATAGTTTTCAAAGTACTCTTCAAGTTGTTACAGGACAGATCCCAGAGTTTGTCATGGGCTACCATATGATCCTCTCAGATTTTTCCTTCTAGCTGCTCCAGAATATAGGAGGCTAAAGGGCTTAAATATTTTATCACCACAATAAAATTTTTTCTTTTGTGAAAAACATATATGCAAAAAAGCAATAAATTTCAAAGCTCAGCACCACGATTAGTTGTAGAACATATTTCAGAATTTGACATGGGTTAAGATTCCACAATTTTAGGTTTTAACTTCTTGCTGCTCTAAGATACTGGTGACTAAAAGAGATATGTTTAATTATTCAGCATTCATATTCATTTGTTAAATCCTGTCTTCACTGTGTAACTCGACCATCACCTTTTATCTTTCTATCCTTCTCTTTAGGGGTCTTTGGGCTATGGTCATTCTAACTTTTTCATATTGGAATGGTTTGTCACTAATATAGAATAGGGAGATGGAACTAACAGATGTTCTGGAGAGGCTGGGCTCTCTAGGTTTCAGGACTTATCTGGTCCAGGGACCCATCTGGAGTTTGTAGGTTTCTGGAAAGTTATTCTAGTGCATGGAACCCTTGTGGAATCTTATAGTTTGCCCTAGGTGTTCTTTAGGATTGGCTGGAGTGGTCCTGGTTGATGTTTGGCAGGTTATGTTAGGTAGCAAGGTCTACCTGAAGCTTCTGTAAGAGCAACCTCCTGAGTAACCTTTCAACTTTATGTGCTCTCAGCCACCGACACTTTATTATACTTCTTTTCCCCCTTTTGGTCAGAATGGAATTGTTGATCCCAAGATGCCAGGGAGACTTTCACCCCTAGATGTCATGTCCCACGTAGGAGGAAGTGCAGTGACTTCACTTGCAATGTTTGCCCCCCGCCCCCTTGTTTTGCCCCCCTTTTTTTTTTTTATTAATTAAAAAAATTAACTAACACAACATTAGAAATCAATCCATTCTACATATGCAATCAGTAATTCTTAATATCATCACATAGGTGTATGGTCATCATTTCTCAGTACATATGCATCGATTTAGAGAAAGAAATAGCACGACAACAGAAAAAGAAATAAAGTGATAACATAGAGAGAAAACACAAATAAAAATAAAAAGTACAAAAATATATAAGAGAAAACAAAACAAAACAAAAAAAAACTATAGATCAGATGCAGCTTCATTCAGCGTTCCAACATAATTACATTACAATTAGGCAGTATTGTGCTGACCATTTTTTTTTTTTAGACATCATACCATTCTACATATGCAATCAGTAATTCTTAACATCATCACATAGATGCATGATCATCGTTTCTTAGTACATTTGCATCGGTTTAGAAGAACTAGCAGTATAACAGAAAAAGATATAGAATGTTAATATAGAGAAAAAAAATAAAAGTAATAATAATAAGAACAAAACAAACAAAACAAAACAAAACAAAAACCTATAGCTCGGATGCAGCTTCGTTCAGTATTTTAACATGATTACTTTACAATTAGGTATTATTGTACTGTCCATTTTTGAGTTTTTGTATCTAGTCCTATTGCACTGTCTGTATTCCATCAGCTCCAATTACCCATTATCTTACCCTGTTTCTAACTCCTGCTGAACTCTGTTACCAATGACATATTCCAAGTTTATTCTCGAGTGTCAATTCACATCATTGGGACCATAGAGTATTTGTCTTTTAGCTTTTGGCTAGACTCACTCAGCATAATGTTTTCTAGGTCCATCCATGTTATTACATGCTTCATAAGTTTATCCTGTCTTAACGCTGCATAATATTCCATCGTATGTATATACCACAGTTTGTTTAGCCACTCGTCTGTTGATGGACATTTTGGCTGTTTCCATCTCTTTGCAATTGTAAATAACGCTGCTATAAACATTGGTGTGCAAATGTCTGTTTGAGTTTTTGCCCTTAATTCCTTTGAGTAGATTCCCAGCAATGGTATTGCTGGGTCGTATGGCAATTCTATATTCAGCTTTTTGAGGAACCGCAAACTGCTTTCCACAGTGGTTGCACCATTTGACATTCCCACCAACAGTGGATAAGTGTGCCTCTTTGTCCGCATCCTCTCCAGCACTTGTCATTTTCTGTTTTGTTGATAATGGCCATTCTGGTGGGTGTGAGATGATATCTCATTGTGGTTTTGATTTGCATTTCTCTAATGGCCAGGGACATTGAGCATCTCTTCATGTGTCTTTTGGCCATTTGTATTTCCTCCTCTGAGAGGTGTCTATTCAAGTCTTTTTCCCATTTTGTAATTGGGTTGGCTATCTTTTTGTTGTTGAGTTGAACAATCTCATTATAAATTCTGGATACTAGACCTTTATCTGATATGTCGTTTCCAAATATTGATTCCCATTGTGTAGGCTGTCTTTCTACTTTCTTGATGAAGTTCTTTGATGCACAAAAGTGTTTAATTTTGAGGAGTTCCCATTTATTTATTTCCTTCTTCAGTGCTCTTGCTTTAGGTGTAAGGTCCATAAAACCGCCTCCAATTGTAAGATTCATAAGATATCTCCCTACATTTTCCTCTAACTGTTCTATGGTCTTAGACCTAATGTTTAGATCTTTGATCCATTTTGAGTTAACTTTTGTATAGGGTGTGAGATATGGGTCTTCTTTCATTCTTTTGCATTTGGATATCCAGTTCTCTAGGCACCATTTATTGAAGAGACTGTTCTGTCCCAGGTGAGTTGGCTTGACTGCCTTATCAAAGATCAAATGTCCATAGATGAGAGGGTCTATATCTGAGCACTCTATTCGATTCCATTGGTCGATATATCTATCTTTATGCCAATACCATGCTGTTTTGACCACTGTGGCTTCATAATATGCCTTAAAGTCTGGCAGCGCAAGA
The DNA here is from genome assembly GCF_023851605.1 of Tamandua tetradactyla. Classification (NCBI taxonomy): domain Eukaryota; kingdom Metazoa; phylum Chordata; class Mammalia; order Pilosa; family Myrmecophagidae; genus Tamandua; species Tamandua tetradactyla. Next base: position 154,316,149 of record NC_135331.1, read on the forward strand.
CCTCCAGCTTCGTTTTTTTTCCTCAAGATGTTTTTAGCAATTCGGGGCACCCTGCCCTTCCAGATAAATTTGCTTATTGGTTTTTCTATTTCTGAAAAATAAGTTGTTGGGATTTTGATTGGTATTGCATTGAATCTGTAAATCAATTTAGGTAGGATTGACATCTTAACTATATTTAGTCTTCCAATCCATGAACACGGTATGCCCTTCCATCTGTTTAGGTCTTCTGTGATTTCTTTTAGCAGTTTTTTGTAGTTTTCTTTGTATAGGTCTTTTGTCTCTTTAGTTAAATTTATTCCTAGGTATTTTATTCTTTTAGTTGCAATTGTAAATGGGATTCATTTCTTGATTTCCCCCTCCGCTTGTTCATTGCTAGTGTATAGAAATGCTACAGATTTTTGAATGTTGATCTTGTAACCTGCTACTTTGCTGTACTCATTTATTAGCTCTAGTAGTTTTGTTGTGGATTTTTCCGGGTTTTCGACGTATAGTATCATATCGTCTGCAAACAGTGATAGTTTTACTTCTTCCTTTCCAATTTTGATGCCTTGTATTTCTTTTTCTTGTCTAATTGCTCTGGCTAGAACCTCCAACACAATGTTGAATAATAGTGGTGATAGTGGACATCCTTGTCTTGTTCCTGATCTTAGGGGGAACGTTTTCAATTTTTCCCCATTAAGGATGATATTAGCTGTGGGTTTTTCATATATTCCCTCTATCATTTTAAGGAAGTTCCCTTGTATTCCTATCTTTTGAAATGTTTTCAACAGGAAAGGATGTTGAATCTTGTCAAATGCCTTCTCTGCATCAATTGAGATGAGCATGTGATTTTTCTGCTTTAATTTGTTGATATGGTGTATTACATTAATTGATTTTCTTATGTTGAACCATCCTTGCATACCTGGGATGAATCCTACTTGGTCATGATGAATAATTCTTTTAATGTGTTGTTGGATACGATTTGCTAGAATTTTATTGAGGATTTTTGCATCTATATTCATTAGAGAGATCGGCCTATAGTTTTCTTTTCTTGTAATATCTTTGCCTGGTTTTGGTATGAGGGTAATGTTGGCTTCATAGAATGAATTAGGTAGTTTTCCCTCCACTTCGATTTTTTTGAAGAGTTTGAGGAGAGTTGGTACTAATTCTTTCTGGAATGTTTGATAGAATTCACATGTGAAGCCGTCTGGTCCTGGACTTTTCTTTTTAGGAAGCTTTTGAATGACTGCTTCAATTTCTTTACTTGTGATTGGTTTGTTGAGGTCATCTATTTCTTCTTGAGTCAAAGTTGGTTGTTCATGTCTTTCCAGGAACCCGTCCATTTCCTCTAAATTGTTGTATTTATTAGCGTAAAGTTGTTCATAGTATCCTGTTATTACCTCCTTTATTTCTGTGAGGTCAGTAGTTATGTCTCCTCTTCCATTTCTGATCTTATTTATTTGCATCCTCTCTCTTCTTCTTTTTGTCAATCTTGCTAAGGGCCCATCAATCTTATTGATTTTCTCATAGAACCAACTTCTGGCCTTATTGATTTTCTCTATTGTTTTCATGTTTTCAATTTCATTTATTTGTGCTCTAATCTTTGTTATTTCTTTCCTTTTGCTTGCTTTGGGGTTAGCTTGCTGTTCTTTCTCCAGTTCTTCCAAGTGGACAGTTAATTCCTGCATTTTTGCGTTTTCTTCCTTTCTGAAATAGGCATTTAGGGCAATAAATTTCCCTCTTAGCACTGCCTTTGCTGCGTCCCATAAGTTTTGATATGTTGTGTTTTCATTTTCATTCGCCTCTAGGTATTTACTAATTTCTCTTGCAGTTTCTTCTTTGACCCAGTTGTTGTTTAAGAGAGTGTTGTTGAGCCTCCATGTATTTGTGAATTTTCTGGCATTCCGCCTATTATTGATTTCCAACTTCATTCCTTTATGATCCGAGAAAGTGTTGTGTGTGATTTCAATCTTTTTAAATTTGTTAAGACTTGCTTTGTGACCCAGCATATGGTCTATCTTTGAGAATGATCCATGAGCACTTGAAAAAAAGGTGTATCCTGCTGTTGTGAGATGTAATGTCCTATAAATGTCTGTTAAGTCTAGCCCATTTATAGTAATATTCAGATTCTCTATTTCTTTGTTGATCTTCTGTCTAGATGTTCTGTCCCTTGATGAGAGTGGTGAGTTGAAGTCTCCAACTATTATAGTATATGAGTCTATTTCCCTTTTCATTGTTTGCAGTGTATTCCTCACGTATTTTGGGGCATTCTGATTCGGTGCGTAAATATTTATGATTGTTATGTCTTCTTGTTTAATTGTTCCTTTTATTAATATATAGTGTCCTTCTTTGTCTCTTTTAACTGTTTTACATTTGAAGTCTAATTTGTTGGATATTAGTATAGCCACTCCTGCTCTTTTCTGGTTGTTATTTGCATGAAATATCTTTTCCCAACCTTTCACTTTCAACCTATGTTTATCTTTGGGTCTAAGATGTGTTTCCTGTAGACAGCATATAGAAGGATCCTGTTTTTTAATCCATTCTGCCAATCTATGTCTTTTGATTGGGGAATTCAGTCCATTAACATTTAGTGTTATTACTGTTTGGATAATATTTTCCTCTAACATTTTGCCTTTTGTATTATATATATCATATCTGATTTTCCTTCTTTCTACACTCTTTTCCATATCTCTCTCTTCTGTCTTTTTGTATCTGACTCTAGTGCTCCCTTTAGTATTTCTTGCAGAGCTGGTCTCTTGGTCACATATTCTTTCAGTGACTTTTTGTCTGAGAATGTTTTAATTTCTCCCTCATTTTTGAAGGATAATTTTGCTGGATATAGGAGTCTTGGTTGGCAGTTTTTCTCTTTTAGTATTTTAAATATATCATCCCACTGTCTTCTAGCTTCCATGGTTTCTGCTGAGAAATCTACACATAGTCTTATTGGGGTCCCTTGTATGTGATGGATTGTTTTTCTCTTGCTGCTTTCAAGATCCTCTCTTTCTCATTGACCTCTGACATTCTAACTAGTAAATGTCTTGGAGAACGCCTATTTGGGTCTAATCTCTTTGGGGTGCACTGCACTTCTTGGATCTGTAATTTTAGGTCTTTCATAAGAGTTGGGAAATTTTCAGTGATAATTTCTTCCATTAGTTTTTCTCCTCCTTTTCCCTTCTCTTCTCCTTCTGGGACACCCACAACACGTATATTTGTGCGGTTCATATTGTCCTTGAGTTCCCTGATACCCTGTTCAAATTTTTCCATTCTTTTCCCTATAGTTTCTGTTTCTTTTTGGAATTCAGATGTTCCATCCTCCAAATCACTAATTCTATCTTCTGTCTCTTTAAATCTATCATTGTAGCTATCCATTATTTTTTCTATGTTTGCTACTTTATCCTTCACTTCCATAAGTTCTGCGATTTGTTTTTTCAGTTTTTCTATTTCTTCTTTATGTTCAGCCCATGTCCTCTTCATGTCCTCCCTCAATTTATCGATTTCATTTTTGAAGAGGTTTTCCATTTCTGTTCGTATATTCAGGATTAGTTGTCTCAGCTCTTGTATCTCATTTGAGCTATTGGTTTGTTCCTTTGACTGGGCCATATTCTCAATCTTTTGAGCGTGGACAGTTATCTTCTGCTGCTGGCGTCTGGGCATTTATTCAGATTTCCCTGGGTGTTGGACCCAGCAAGGTTGTAAGATTTTTCTGTGAAATCTCTGGGATCTGTTTTTCTTATCTTGCCCAGTACGTGGCGCACATGGCACACGTTTGTCTCAAGTGTTTGGAATGGTTCTCCCCCAGTCACCGATCTCCGTGGCCTGGGGATTTCGGATCCAATTCTCTCCGTTGGTTCAGGGGCCGCGCGTGGTGGGGGCGTCAGCTGCCGCGGCTTGAGGGGACCCTGTGGCTGGTTGCGGGCCGCAGCGGGCCTGGGGGATTCTCCACCGGACCAGGAAGCCTCCCGTGGTGGGGGGGCTTCCGTGGCTTGGATAGCCCTCCTATCTGAGACTCGTATCCGCGGACTCAAAGCAGAGACTCGAAGCTGCCCGCAAAAGAGGGGTGCCACCTACCTCGGCTTGGGAAACTTGCTTCTCCAATACTCTCAGCCGGCCCGGAAAGGGGGGAGGGAGTAGCTCGGACCACCGCAGCTGCCGCTGATCAGGAAATCGCACGCCGCTCGGGGGTCTCACTGCAGCCGAGTCTCGCAGTCAGTCTAGCCAGCCCAGACTTTGGATAGCCCTCTGATCCGGGACTCGTAGCCGCGGACTCAAAGCCGAGACTCGAAGCCGCCCGCAAAAGAAGGGCGCCGCCTGCCTCGGCTTGGGAAACTTGCTTCTCCGATACTCTCAGCCGGCCCGGGAAGGAGGGAGGGATTAGCTCGGACCGCCGCAGCTGCGGCCGCTTGGGGGTCTCGCCGCAGCCAAGCCTCGCAGTCAGACTTGCCAGCCCAGACTTTGGATAGCCCTCTGATCCGAGACTCGTAGTCGCGGACTCGAAGCCGAGACTCGCAGCCGCCCGCAAAAGTGTGGCGCCGGCCGCCTTGGCTGGGAAGCTTGTCTCTCCGAGTCTCTCAGCCAGCCCGGGAAGGAGGGGGGGATTAGCTCGGACTGCCGCAGCTGCGGCCGTTCGGGGGTCTTGCCGCAGCCAAGTCTCGCAATCAGACTTGCCAGCCCAGACTTTGGATAGCCCTCTGATCCGAGACTTGTAGTCGCGGACTTGAAGCCGAGACTCGAAGCCGCCCGCAAAAGTGTGGCGCCGGCCGCCTTGGCTGGGAAGCTTGTCTCTCCGAGTCTCTCAGCCAGCCTGGGAAGGAGGGAGGGATTAGCTCGGACCGCCGCAGCTGCGGCTGCTCGGGAAATCGCCCGCCGCTCGGGGATCTCACTCACCGCAGCCGAGTTTCGCAGTCAGACTAGCCAGCCCAGACTTGGTTACGCTGTGTGTCCATTCCCTGCTGTAGCCCCGGGAGCTGTTTTGTACTGTTTCTGTTCACCTATTAGTTGATTTGGAGTCGGAGGAACTAAGACGCATGTACCTTACTAAGACGCCATCTTGGATCCCCCCTATGCTTTTACTTTGATGTCATTGTGATATCTAGTCCACTGGCCCTGCTATTTTTTTTTTATCAGTCCATCAAATTTTTCCCTTATTTTGCTTCTCATCCAATTTAGGTTCGTGGGCTATTATTTCAGTATTGTTCTTTCTAAATCCTTAAATTCTCTTGCTCCCTGTATTTTTGAGGCTGGGTAAAACCCCAACCTAGATAAATCCAACTGTCCATATTTCCATGTCTACACTATCCAGTGGTAGATACCGCCACTAAAACTTTAGATTCAACAAACTAAACAGTGCCCAAAGTGTTAGTATGTGTTTCTGGTCAGTTTACTTTCTCTCCACTGTAGTCAAGGAGCAACTTGCCATTTCCACAGCTAAGCCCAATCCTGCTTCTGTGCTTTGAGTCTCATCTTTCTCTTCTTCTCAGCAACCCTCTCATTTGAGGGGCTTTTGAAAATTAGGCCTTTTTTTTTCTTTTTCTCTTCCCTCTGTGCAGATGAGTCACAGATTTACATCTCTGTCCAAGACCTCTCTCCGAGCTCCTGATCCGTGGATCAGATGATATATTTGACATCTACTCTAGAAATTTTAAAGACAACTCCAATGCAACATCTCTAAAACCAAACTCTTCTCTTGCAATCCTGAGCTGCTTCAACTGATCCCTATTCTGAGACTATCAAGTTGTATAAACCAGAAATTTGGAAGTCTTCCTGGGGACCTCCCTCTCTTCTACCTGTATCCAATCGATCACCAAGGAAGGCCTGTATGTTCTCCCTCTTAAATAGCTTTCAAACCCATTTACCTCTCCCAAACTCTACCCCCATGCTCTAGTTCAGGGTGCCAGTCCGTTACTCACCTGAACTACAACAGGTAAGTATGTTCTGCTCCAGTCCAGCCCAGTCTCCCTGGCTGCTTTTGGTCCTGTAGCCAGAATGACCTTTTCTTTGACTTCCCATTGTCTGTAGGATAACCTGGCCCAGAAGTCCTCCCGAGTAGATTCTGCTGCTTTGCTCTGTTTGTTTCCCTTATCCTCAGGGTTCCATCCATTAATGTTCCATAGGCACTTTGTAGAGGCCATGCTCCCTCCTAACATAAGATTGTAGCACTTAATGTGTCCTTGCCTGGACAACTTTTCTCTTCCCCCGCCCCACATCACCCCCCCACACTGGGGTAACTTGTTCTTATCCTTCAACCTTCATTTTAGGCACTACTCCTTCAGGGAGGCCAGATTATTTGATTGTACTGCTGACCTGCTAAATTGAATGTTCCACGAGGATTGCTACCAAGTCTGGTTTGCTCACCATTTTATCCCTAATGCCTACCTAGCATAATAACTGGCACAGACTGAATAAATATTTCTTGAGTGAAAGGATGAAGGACAGAATGAAGCAAAACCCATCATTTATAATTAAGCTCCTTTCTGCGAACCCTTCAGTCTTTCACTAAGCAAATTACTTTTTATTTAACCATTGCTATTAATTGTTAGCATTTATTTTAAAGGATGTATTACAAAGCGTTCTACAAAAATAAAATCAAGTTTTATTATAGTCCTTAATAGCCTGAGCACTTAGTCATTTTAATATATTATTTGGTTTGTATAAAAATTTTGACTACATTACTGAAGTGATTAGGATACTCTAGATAATTTAATAACAAAGACTGAATCAGAATAATCAGACATAATCTTACTACTATCATATTTTTTGGATGGTCTTTTTCTTTCTGGCATAAAGTAGTATATTTGAGAAACAAGAATCATTATGCTACTTGATTTTTTTTTAATATCCAAGTTATAATACCATTATGGTAATCTTAACTTGAAAACTACTTGCATATGTATTGGCTATCTAGGTAAGTGTTGATATAGATTTGAATTTTTAAATTTTAAATGCAGATGCCTAAAACTATGCAGCCTTCTTGGAATTTATATCTTAAAAGCACAGCAAACTCAGCCAAAATTTGTTTGGTGAAAAAGAGGCAATATAGTTTATCTGTGATCAAAAATATTGACTTTATAAACACAAACTTCAGTGATTTGTACTAAAGCAGTGCTTCACTGTGAGTAGGGCTTATGATGCTCTGAACAGCCTACTCTGCATTTGAGGTATTATTTGGTGTGGAAGGTTGAGGCTTGAAGGCATGAATAGTCCTGCTCCCTGAGACCTCATTCACTTTTTTTTTTTTTTGCATGGGCTGGGAATCAAACCTGGGTCTCTGGCATGGCAGGCAAGAACTCTGCCTGCTGAGCCACCGTGGCCGCCCATCCTCATTCATTTTTCACTCTGCTGAATGCTGAGAGGATCAAATGACTGCCCCCTCCCATCACTGGAAAGCGATCCGGCTGCTCAGTGGTCTGTAGCTTCCCACATTACACAAGAGGCCGAGCGGAGCCCCTGTTAGATTGAGGCACAGCTGCTTCAAGGGCAGTGTGTCCGGGACACCTGCCCATATAGAGATCAGGTGGAAGGAAATAGAGGGACATGTCTCCCTAGGAACTCGTAGACCAGACCTGTCCAATAGAACTATAATGTAAAACATATATATATAATAATTTTCTAGCAGCCAAGTTAAAAAAAAAAGGTAAAAAGAAACAGGTGAAATTAATTTTAACAGTATACTTTATTTAACCAAATATATCCAAACTATTATCATTCTAAGCTATCATCAGTATAAAAATACTGAGATTTTGCCATAATCCAGTGTGCATATTCCACTTACAGCACATCTTAGTTTGCACTAGCCATATTTCAAGTGTGCAGTAGCCGCACGTGGTGGTGGCTACTGTGTTGGCCAGTGCAACTCTTGGAAACCCTCCAAAGAGAGTGTCGGGGTAGCCTTGGTCACTCTCGCACTTACTTGTGAATTTTGAGGTGGCAATACTGCATCCATACAAGACCTTTCCCAATTTTAGAATGATGCACAAACCAGTATTCCCTCAAGAAATGTGGCTCCTGCTTTGTCGTTTTCCTACTAATTTGGGAAGCTTTGGGAAAGTACTTCTCCTATCTTTTCCATTTCCTAAATAATGGCTGGACATTACTCTAAGTTGTGTGGTTAGCTTGCTAATTTGGTTTAAATTATAGATGCCCAGGGAGCTGTTGGCAAGCATGTATCTGTTCCTCATCTTAATTTAGACATGGTTTCATTATAGTCTTTGATTCATATCCTCCTTGACATATAATTATTGACTTCATAAAGTGAGCCTGTCACTTCTCAGCTGTGCTCTCTGGCCATGGGTGTCTTAAATTTACACGGTGGAGGGTTTTTTGCAGATTGAAATCTGAGAGTTGTGTGGGAAGTGACTTTCAATTGCAATAATAACTTGTTGATTTGTAGGCCTTTATTTCTTGCCAAATGTCAGTATTTGTGTCTGCTTTAAAGGACTCCTAACATATTGGTTCCAAAATATTTGGAATCTTGTGCCAAGTGTTGTCTTAAATATTTAATATGTTGTTTTCTTTAAGCTTGAATATTTCAAGCCCAGCTGAATGATCCTGTGAAATTGTGCAGCATCAGAATTGTTTCAGGGCTGAGCTCTTTTATTCTTTGCCAAATTTCAGTTTACAGCTGCTCTTTCTCTGGCAAGATTTATTCTCTGTCAATAGATGTCTGAAATGCATGTACTGACTCAATAATAAGAATGTGAATTGTGGAACTCTATCTGGAAAATGAGTAAGGAAAAATTTTAAGGCAATTATTTGAATATATTCATCTGTTCTGTTACAAATGATTTCAAAATATATTTATTCAGCATTTATGGCAATATAAAAACGGAGAAATGAAGTTATGAGCCCTGTCCCAGTCAAGATGGTAAAGTGAGAAGCTTCAGGGCTCTGTTTCCCCACAGAAGCTTTGAATAACCAGCAAAAACTGGCAGAAACATCTTTCTCAAAGCTCAGAAAAACAACTAAAGGGCTATTATAGCAGGGCAAGCACCAAAAAAAAAAAAAAGACAGCTTAAAAGCAGTCGGACCACCTGGTGCCCTGGCCCACCCCTCTTCCTTACTCCCACTTGCTCTGCCTGAGCCAGGCTGTGCTCAGTGTGGATCTGTGGTCCCAGTTCTAGAGGAAGCAGAGTAACCCCTGTGCACATACTGGGAATATATATGTCTGGCCCAGTCTGTCTGGCCATGGCCTGAGGGACTTGCTACCCCAGAACTTGCCCTGCACATCTAAGGAGGCTCCCGGAGTTCTCCGTCCAACACTGGGGGAGAGCAGTCAAGTGACTGCCAGGGGCAAGGGAGATCTGGCTATAGGACTCACAGTGCATGCCCAAGATAAGGTACATGCACAGAAAGGAGCAGGGCGGCCCCTACCCTCCCTTCTGCTCTCTTTGGGTTTAGTTTGTTGTTTTTCTAGATCCTCCAGTTTGAATTTAGGTCTCTGATTTGAGACTTTTTTTTTTTTAATATAAGAATTTAGAGTGATAAATTTCACTCTCACCACTGCCCTTGTTGCATCCTGTAAGTTTTGCTATATTGTGTTTTAAGAAAACGCCTTTCACGGACTTGCAAATTTGCTTTTCCTTGGCTGGTGCTTTCCTTCCAAGTTCACCCCTCCTATCAAGGTCAGCCCAATGTGAATGCCCTTTGAAGCTGTGTTTCTTGATTCTGCACTGGTCCATAAATGCAGTATTTTAAATGTTTTGCATAGTTCTGAGAAAGTGTACTACTGTCTTGAAGACTCTTCTGCTTTTGTCCAAGGCACGATGTCCACTCTCAGAGCCTACTCCCGGCCATCTGAAGTAGCTGATCAGAGTCATGATGACCTTTTGGAACATGAGCTCTTGAATCTTGGGGAAGTAGGTCTTTAAAGTCCACTCTGGTGCCAGCAAGCTACACCAGAAGCTGGAGGGGAAGACTCCACTGCTGCCTGCCTATTGGCTGGAGGACAGGCAATGGTAGCCCCTGCGTGGAGAGTGAAATTCACTAGTAGTTACCACAGTTTACCATTTTCTTCTTGCTGCTCTTCCCCAGATGTTGCCCAGTGTTTTACTAGGCTCTGGAGTTCTGAAATAGTTAATCAGATAGTTCCTGCCTGTTTAATAGTTGTGGTGGAAGGACTGATTCCTGGAGCTTGGCACTCTGCCATCTTCCTACAATCCTTCTTTTTCTTTTCTTTTCCTTTGTTTCTTTTAATTTTTGTAAAGCAAGAGAAGGAATTACTTGATTGTGTTCTTCGTGATATCTGTCTCAAAATACCTGCTCTTTACCCTTCCATTTTCTTATTTGTAAAACAGAGATAATCAGAGAACCTCCTTATATAGTTGCCATGAAGATTAAATGAATTAATAGTTGTAAATCAGAAGAATGCTTATGGAGCCTATTAAATCCTGTGTTCGTTAAATATATATAAGTGTTATTTTGGGGGGAAGGATTTTTCAAAATCCATTCTAAAGCTTAATTTAGCTGTTGTAACATTTCTGCTACAATTCTAGAGTCTCATTTAAAAAAGAAAGATCTGTACTAATTAATCTCCATTCTAAGCTCTGCATGAAATTTGTAGAAAGATTATTCTTCTTAATGGGGTTTTTAATTACTGATTTTACATATACTTATAGCTGGAAACACTAGATAAATATTTGATGACAGTAACCATTTCAAAACTCATTGCTACTTTTTTTCTCACAATTCCACAATTTTAGGTTTTTACTTCTAGCTGCTCTAAGATACTGGAGACTAAAAGAAATATCAATTTAATAATTCAGCTATCATATTCATTTGTTAAACCCTACCTCCTCTGTATAACTACACTACTACCTTTGATCTTTCTATCCAACTCTTTAAGGGTATTTGGGCCATGGGCCATGCCCATTCTAACTCTTTCATGTTGAAAGGGGCTGTCAATAATAGGATAGAGAACTCATTGCTACATTTTAACCAAAAATAATCCTCCCACCTTTCCATGACAGCTCCTTATATTATCACCTTCTGTCAAGTTTTTTTTTCCATTTTTTCTGTAGTTCTGCTGCCCCCCCAGTCAAAAATGTCCAATAGATCTTTCTGACTGCCCTCTGGCATTTCGTGGGAAGCATTTGTTAGTTTTTTTTTACATTTTTATTGACAAAACAAAACAACATACAAACATGAACATTCGTAACATATGAATATTCCATACTTGGTGTACAATCAGTGGCTCACAATATCATCACATAGTTGTATATTCATCACCAGGATCATTTCTTAGAATATTTGTGTCACTCCAGGAAAAGAAATAAAAAGAAAAAACTCATATATACCATACTCTCATGGTCAGATTCATGTGTCAACTTGGCTAAGTGGTGGTACCTGTTTGTCTGGGTGGGCAAGTGCTGGCCTGTCTGTTGCTATGAGGACATTTCATAGAATTAAGTCATGATCACATCAGCTGCATCCACAGCTGATTCCATTTGTAATCCCCCAAAGGGAGCATCTTCTGCAATGAGTGATGCTTAATCTAATCACTGAAAGCCTTTTAAGGAGGATTCAGAAGAGACAGGGTCTCTTTTCCTGTTTCGGCCAGTGAGTCTCTCCTCTGGAGTTCCTCTAGACCCTCCATCAGAATTATCAGCTTCACAGCCTGCCCTACAGATTTTGGACTCTATATTCCCATGGTTATGTGAGATACTTTTATAAATTTTATATTTATGAATATTTCCTGTTGATTCTGTTTCTCTAGAGAACCCTAACTAATACAACTTGGTACCAGGAATGGTTCTTAAGAAACAGAATCTTAAAAATAGGTTTTTATGAATGGTTTTCTGCTCTGACTGGACTCAAAGGCACTAAGGACACTGATTCCCATAATCAGAATGACACTGCCAATCTGTGGAGTGAGTTGGCAAAACAGATAGTCAAAATATCACTATTTGATTCTTCTAATGCTTCACTTGTATGAAGCCAGGCTCTGGGGTATGTTTTTGACACCTTTACAGAGTTTTGTGGAAATAGGAGGTGTAGAGATGTTGGCTGCTTGTTCTTAGGTACACTGAATACATTAATGAGTGAAAGGAATGGGCTTAAGGCTTCAAGTAAGACGCTAACGCACTGTCTGACAGATGTAGAAGTTTCTATGAGAGTCCTGAAGAAAAATCTTATTTCCTGTAGCCGTAGACTTGAGATCTCTGAAACTCAGACTCAGAATCTTGTTAGAGTAGTAACTTTACAATGTAAATGGAAATCTCAGTCTTGCATGGTGTCTGCCATTAAAATGAGGGCATTGATTGGAAAGGAGTGGGACCCTAAAAAATGGGATGGTAACATACGGATTGATGATGTCGGTGGAGAGGTTGATACCCTAGTCTTCTCTAGATAACCCTGTAATAGTCTGCCCTGAGGACATAGCCACCCTACCTCCAGCCTGCCTTGAGGAGTTGGCCACCTGACCTCCTCCTGATGGGATCAGCCCTAGAGTAATTAATCCTGCTTCACCAGATGAAACTGCAAATGAATGCCGTGAAGCAAATGGCTTGGAAGACATTTCTAATTCTTTTCATGACCCACCCCCACCACCCCTCATTTCTTCCAGACCTATAACTAGACTAAAGTCCCAACAGGCCCCAAAAGGTGAGATACAAGGTGTTATACATGAGGAGGTACGTTATACTCCAAAAGAACTGTGTGAGTTTTCCAGTTTATATAGACAGAAATTGGGAATATGTGTGGCAATGGATTTTAAGGGTGTGGGATAATGGTGGGAGGAATATAAGGCTGGATCAGGCTGAATTTATTGATATGGGCCCACTAAGCAGAGATTCTGCATTTAGTGTTATAACTCAAGGGGTTAGAAAAGGTGTTAACAGTTTGTTTGGATGGTTGGTTGAAACATGGATCAAAAGGTGGCCGACCTTGCCTGAGGTTGAAATGCCAGAATTGCCTTAGTATAATGTAGATTAGGGGATCCAGAGGCTTAGAGAGATTAGAATATTAGATTGGATTTATCATGCAAAGCCTGCTCTTATACCCCAGGAATGTCCAGAGGATGTACCTTTTACCAGAACAGTGAGAAATAAATTTGTGGGACTAGCGCTATCATCCCTGAAGAGCTCTGTAGTTGCATGTGCTGGTTTAAAAGGATGTATGCCCCCTAGAAAAGCCATGTTTTAATAAAAATCCCATTTCATAAAGGTAGAATAATTCTTATTCAATACTGTATGTTTGAAACTGTAATCAGATCATCTCCCTGGGTGATGTGATTTAGTCAAGAGTGGTTGTTAAACTGGATTCGGTGATGACATGTCCACCCATTTGGGTGGGTCTTGATTGGTTTATTGGAGTCCTATAAAAGAGGAAATGTTTTAGAGAATGGGAGATTCAGAGAGAGCAGAGAATGCTGCAGCACCATGAAGCAGAGAGTCCATGAGCCAGTGACCTTTAGAGATGAAGAAGGAAAATGCCTCCCGGGGAGCTTCATGAAACCGGAAGCCAGGAGAGAAAGCTAGCAGATGATGCCATGTTCACCATGTGCCCTTCCAGCTGAGAGAGAAACTCTGACTGTGCTCACCATGTGCCCTTCCACTTAAGAGAGAAACTATGAACTTTATAGAACCAAGGTATCTTTCCCTGGATGCCTTTGATTGGACATTTCTATAGACTTGCTTTAATTGGGACTTTTTTTGGCCTTAGAACTATAAATTAGAAACTTATTAAATTCCCCATTTTAAAAGCCATTCTGAAGATCTATGATTTTTGTGGTGTGGAAATCTAACTGACTGAGACAAGCCTTTTGGAAAAGAAGCAGGATGTGCTGAAGAATGAGGAACTACAGTGCAGGGAGAAAATTATTTCAGTTATTATTTCATTTGAAAATAAATTGTCTGTATTTATATATAAAAAAAGCCATTCTGTTTCTGGTATATTGCATTCCAACAGCTAGCAAACTAGAACATTGCCTTTCTCTGTAGCTCAGATATTACTGTGGGAACTGCTGTCACTGAGCTGAAATCCTTAAACACAATGGGGATGACTGGATCCTGAGTTGTCAGAAGCCAAGTGGCAGCACTTAATCGCCAAAGACAGGGTAGATGTGGCTATCATAATAGACAGTAAAACTCAAAGCAGGAGTCAAAATAATCTGACTTGCAGATATCTGTGACGTTGTCTAGGAAATCATAGGGTACCTAGAAATACAATAGAAGGGCAGTCTACTAAATTCTTGTTTGAGCTGTATAAACAAAAGAGTTCTAGGTCAAATGACCAGAAGTCTAACCTGAATTACAAAAATAGAGTCACGGCTCCTGAATCAATTTCCAGACTTGAGACAGTTTATAGACCCAGGGCCCCTTGAATGAAGGGGAGGCCAGGTCCCTTTGGGGGCGAGCCCTGTTACACTGCCACAGATTTATACTGTTAATCTTCCTCCAAGCCTTTCACCAATGGCCTTTTACCAGGGTATTGTACATTGGGGAAAAGGAAATGATCAGATATTCGGGGATTATTAGACATTTGTTCAGAAGTGACATTAATTCCAGGGGACCCAGAACATCACTCTGGTCCACCAATCAGAGTGGGGGCTTATGGAGGCCAGGTGATCAATGCAGTTTTAGCTCAGGTCAGACTCACAGTGGGTCCAGTGGGCCCCCAGGCTCATTCCATAGTTATTTCCCTAGCTCCAGAATGTATAATTGGAATAGACATACTGAGCAACTGGCAGAATCCCCACATTGGCTCTCTAACTCGTGCAGTGAGGGCTATTGTGGAGGGAAAGGCCAAGTGGAAGTCACTAGAACTGCCCTTACCTAGTGAAATAGTAAATCAGAAGCAATAATGGATTCCTGGAGGAATTGCAGAGATACTGCCACTCTTAAGGACTTGAAGGCTGCAGGGGTGATGATTCCCACCACATCCCTGTTCAACTCTCCTATTTGGCCTGTGCAGAAAACAGATGGGTCTTGGAGGATGACAGTGGATTATCATAAGCTCAACCAGGTGGTGACTCCAATTGTAGCTGCTATTCCAGATGTGGTGTCATTGCTTGAGCAAATCGATATATCCCCTCGTACCTGGTATGCAACTATTGATCTGGCAAATGCTTTTTTCTCAATAGCTGTTAGTAAGGACCACCAGAAACAGTTTGCTTTCAGCTGGCAGGGTCAGCAATATACTTTCACAGGCCTACCTCAGGGGTATAGCAACTCTCCAGCCCTATGTCATAATTTTGTCTGGAGGGACCTTGATCATTTCACCTCCCACAAGACATCACACTGGTCCATTATATTATTGATATCATGTTGATTCAACCTAGTGAGCAAGAAGTAGCAACTGCTCTAGACTTACTGGTAAGACATTTGTATGTCAAAGGATGGGGGATAAATCCAACAAAAATACAGCGGACTTCAACCTCAGTGAAATTTCTAGGTGTCCAGTGGTATGGGGCATGTTGAGATATCCCTTCTAAGGTGAAAGATAAGTTGCTGCATCTGGCCCCTCCTATGACCAAAAAAGAGTCACAACACCTAGTTGGTCTCTTTGGATTTTGGCAACAACATATTCCTCATTTGGGTGTGCTACTCTGGCCCATTTATTGAGTGACCAGAAAAGATGCTAATTTTGAGTGGGGACCTGAACAAGAGGAGTCTCTGTGACTGGTCCAGGCTGCTGTACAAGCTGCTCTGCCACTTGGGCCATATGATCCAGCAGATCCAATGGTGCTGGAAGTGTCAGTGGCAAATAGAGATACTGTTTGGAGCCTTTGGCAGGCCCCTATAGCAGAATCACAATGCAGACCCTTAGGATTTTGGAGCAAAGCCTTACCATCTGCTGCAGATAACTACTCTCCTTTTGAGAAGCAGCTTTTGGCCTACTACTGGGCCTTAGTAGAGACTGAACGCTTAACCTTGGGCTACCAAGTTACCATGAGACCTGAGTTGCCTATCATGATCTGGGTGTTGTCTACCCACCAAGCCATAAAGTTGGGCATGCACAGCAGCACTCTATCATAAAATGGAAATGGTATGTTTAAGATAGGGCCAGAGCAGGTTCTGAAGGCACAAGTAAGTTACATGAGGAAGTGGCCCAAATGCCCATGGTTTCCACCCCTGCCACATTACCTTCTCTTTTGAAGATCAAAGTTATACCCTCTTGGGGAGTTCTTTTCAGCGAATTGACTGAGGAAGAGAAAACCCAGGCCTGGTTTACAGATGGTTGAGCACGATATGCAGGTACCACCCAAAAGTAGACAGCTGTAGCACTACAGCCCTTTCCTGGGGTGTCCTTGAAGGATACTGGTGAGGGAGAATCCTCCCAGGGGGCAGATCTTTGAGCAGTGCACCTGGTTGTTCATTTTGCTTAGAAGGAGAACTGGCCAGAGGTGCATTTGTATACTGACTCATTGGCTGTTGCTAATGGTTTGACTGGATGGTCAGGGTCTTGGAAAGACCATAACTGGAAAATTGGTGACAGAGAGGTCTGGAGAAGAGGTATGTGGATAGACCTTTCTGAGTGGGCTAAAGACATGAACATATTTGTGTCCCATGTGAATGCTTACCAGAGAGTGACTTTAGCAGAGGAAGGTTTTAATAATCAAGTGGAAAAGATGACCCGTTCTGTGGATACCAGTCAGCCTCTTTCCCTAGCAACTCCCATCATTGCCCAATGGGCTCATGAGCAAAGTGGTAATGGTGGTAGGAATGGAGGTTATGTATGGGCTCAGCAACATGGACTTCCACTCACCAAGGCTGACCTGGCTACAGCCACTGCTGTATACCCAGTCTGCCAGCAGCAGAGACCCACAGTCAGCCCCTTATATGGCACCATTCCCCAAGGTGACCAGCTGGCTGCATGCTGGCAGGTTGATTACATTGGACCACTCCTTTCATGGAAGGGGCAACAATTTGTTCTAACTGGAATAGACACATACTCTGGATATGGGTTTGCTTTCCCTGCATGCAATGCTTCTGCCAAAGCTACCATCCGTGGGCTTACAAAATACCTTATCCATCATCCTGCTTTTCCACATGGCATTGTTTCTGATCAAGGAACACACTTCATAGCAAATGAAGTGCAGGAATGAGCACATGCTTATGGAAATCTCTGCTCTTACCATGTTCCCCATCATCCAGAAGCAGTTGGATTGATAGAATGATGGAATGGCCTTTTAAAAACTCAATTAGGTGCCAACTAGGTGGCCATACCTTGAAGGGCTGGGGTAATGTTCTCCAGGAAGCTATATATGCTCTGAATCAGTGTCCATTGTATGGTGCTGTTTCTCCCATAGCCAGGGTCCATGGAAACAGGAACCAAGGGGTGGAAATGGGAGTGGTACCACTGACTATTACCCCTAGTGATCCACTAGGAAAATTTTTGCTTCCTGTTCCTGCGACCCTGAACTCTACTGGTCTACAGGTTTTAGTTCCAAAAGGGGGAGTGCTTCCACTAGGAGAAACAACAATGATTCCATTGAACTGGAATCTAAGATGGCCACCTGGTCACTTTGGGCTACTCATGCCCCAAGATCAACAAGCCAAGAAAGGGATTACATTATTGTCTGGGGTGATTGACCCTGACTCTCAGGGGGAAATAGGACTATAACTACGCAATGTTTTTTTAAAGAAGAGTTTTCCTGGAATATAGGAGATCCCTTAGGGCGTCTTTTAGTACTACCATGCCCTGTGATTAAAATCAGTGGAAAACTGCAACAACCCAATCCAGGCAGGACTACCAATGGCTCTGAAACTTCAAGAATGAAAGTTTGGGTCACCCCACCAGGCAAAGAACCACAGCCAGCTGAAGTGCTTGCAGAGGGTAGAGGGAACATGGAATGGGTAGTGGAAGAAGGTAGTGATAAATATGAGCTACGACCATGTGATCAGTTACAGAAACAAGGGCTGTAATGCTCTTTTGTTCCTGTTATATTATTTAAGTTGTAAGATATCAAGTTTAAGAATGAATATTACCCAAGGACTTGTACACTATTCTGGAGAGATTAATGTGTTTCCAGTTATATGCAGGACAGTTGAGTATTGTTAGGTGAAAGAAAAAATGTGTGTTTTATTGTTTTTTATTTAGCAATTAGGTACGGTTTAAGGTGATGTGTATAGCTGCCAATTGACAAGCGGTGGACTGTCATGGTCAGGTTCATGTGTCAACTTGGCCAAGTGGTGGTACCTGTTTATCTGGTTGGGCAAGTGCTGGCTTGTCTGTTACTATGCGGACATTTCACAGAATTAAATCATTACATCAGCTGCATCCACAGCTGATTCCATTTGTAATCCCCCAAGGGGAGCATCTTCTGCAATGAGTGATGCTTAATCTAATCATTGAAAGCCTTTTAAGGAGGATTCAGAAGAGACAGTATCTCTTTTCCTGTTTTGGCTGGTGAGTTTCTCCTGTGGATTTCCTCCAGACCCTCCATCAGAATCATCAGCTTCACAGCCTGCCCTTCAGATTTTGGACTCTACGTTCCCGTGGTTACATGAGACACTTTTATAAATTTTATATTTATGAATATTTCCTGTTGATTCTACCTCTCTAGAGAACCTAACTCGTACACCATACTCCTTACCCCTCCCTCTCATTGACCACTAGTATTTCCATCTGCCCAAAATATTAAAAATATGGAACGCTTCACGAATTTGCATGTTATCCTTGTGCAGGGGCCATACTAATCTTCTCATTATCGTTCCAATTTTAAAATATGGGCCACCGAAGCAAGCAGAGCATTTGGTTAATTTTAAGATGATGATTTTAGCAGCAACTGGCAACACAAACTGGGCAGAGACCTGTCAAAGAAATCATCTGTGCAGCCTGGGCTGGTGGCATCTCCTTGGCTCCCCAGAGCAGCTCTTTCACATCCAGAGGGAGGAGTGGGATTCAGGAATTGTCTGTATAGGAGAGACAATGGCTCATCATCCCTTTGGTATCTTTACTCATTTGACAAGAGTCTGGTGACCGGGAGGAGATAATTGAGTATCCTGCCGCCTGAAGGTTTGCATTCTCATCCTGGGAGTACCTTGTTACCCGCAGTTCACCCCATCTTGGTCACTTTCAATTGGAAGATCTTAGCACTCTATGGGAATTTTCACTGATCTAAGCTGGAATTGTCCATACCTGTCCATAAATTCAATTTGCATTTCTTGTTTATGACATGAACTTTTATATTATTTTAGGAACATCTAGCAGTTCCCCTAGTAATTTCAAAAGGACATAAGGATAAGTATTTTAGAATGGGATGGAGAAGGCAGGTCTAAGTTTTGCAATGGGTAAGTTTACCCATTTCACTAAAAGGAACAGAAAATAAAATTGAGTAGTCATTCATAAATCTAGCACATTGATCACATATAGACATTGAAGATGATGTCTTCATGATGATACGGATGTATTTTGCTTTCAGCTTTAATTTTTTTTTTTCATTTACAATGGTATCTCCTTGAGTTTCTTCTTGTCATGCATAATAAAGCTTATTAACAACATGCTTTGATGGCTCAGTTGCCTTTGACATCGAATGGTGGCTGACAGCCATTTTCCCTAACCACCATTGGCTCAGTTTTCTTCTAGTCACTAATGGAGTTTTGTGTTCTTGTTGGGAGACATGGTAACTTCATGTATCTCTGGTGAATCATCCGTATGTAATAGATTCAATAGAGGATGAGTACATGACAGTGATCAGTTATAAACCTGTCCTAACCCCATTCAGGTGGTTAGAAAACTGGGAAAGGAATCAGTTAGAGGAGGAAGTTCCAGAGAAGAGGAAGAGAAAAACCCTTACAGACACACACACAGAAAGAAGGCATTGCACTCAGGGCTGTACACACACTGAGGGGACAGGCACCACACAAAACAGGCTCACAGCTCCACAGACACAGATAGGCACCATACAAACACTGATTCGGAAAGAGATGTACTGGTAGGAGAGAGAGACAGACCCTATAAGTATGAGGGGGAGAGAGAATCAGAGAAAAGGAGAGCAAGAGACTAGAGAGAGAGAAAAAGGGCCTGAGGGTCTTTACTGCAGAGATGGTGTGCTGGAATCCCACTCCCTGTGCCCATGTTATAGGAGGGAGCATTGGAGCAGCCAGGGCTGGTGGGGGGAAGATGGCTGACTTGGTTGCTCTCCTTTGCAGTATTCAAGAAATGCTGACGGGCCAGAGGCTCTGCCACTCGGAATCTCACAACCACAGCGTTCTGGCAGCGCTGAATCAGCAGAGAAGCGATGGCATCCTCTGCGATGTCACCCTGATTGCCGAGGAACAGAAATTCCATGCTCACAAGGCAGTCCTAGCAGCCTGCAGTGACTATTTCCGGGTAAGGCAAAGTATTTTTGTTTAATTTATTTTTTTTCTGTGCTTCTCTTAGTAAACAAAGAATAGCCAAGTTTCCTGAACTGTTGCTCAGTGATCACCAATTTAATGGTAGTCTCCAGGGTTGTGAATGTTGAAGGCTGGTGTTCTTTCCTGGACAGGATAAGATTTGGGCCCTGCTGGGATCCCACTCCCCGGGCTGCAAACCTCTTCCTTTGCATCTAAGCCGAGGGGCATTTGACACCTTACCACCACCTCCCCCACCCCTAGAAAAAAATGTGGTCTTTTAGGGCTCCGCAGTAGAGGTGCAGAAAGTTTCTGTAAAATAACTGGTCCCAGATACCTGTATTTCTGATTTTTTATTTGCTATGCATCCCATTTAATTGTTTTCTAAATCTTTGCTCTCACAATTGGTCTAAAGGATCTTTGAGTTTGACACAGGGGTATCTGCAGCTGAAGAAGTCGTTGTGTTGTCTTGCTCAGTAGAACTTTGGAGTCTGATTTCCAATGGCTAATAATATGCGGTCTTGTGACTGTTTTCTTGATGATGAAAGTGTACATTAAGGCTATAGCTATATAAGTACCATTTGTTTTGTACTTTGTTTCAGGTGGTGGACAAAGTGCTTTATATGTTTATCTCAGTTCTCACAATGACCTATTACACAGAACCGTGCCTTGTTAAAAGTGGTCATTTTGCAGATAAGAAAACTGAATCTCAGAGGTTAATTTGCCCAAAGTCACACAGTTGGGTGGCAGATTTGGAATTGAAATCCAAGTCTGACTCTTAAATGCCATGCTGTTTCCCCTCTTCAAACAATTTTTTTGAAGTATTAATTATGGAACATATATTATTTTAATTCTTAATTTCCTTTTCAATGTTATTTCAGCAAACTAGTGATCAGGTAATAATCATGAAACATGGCCTGCGGTCTCTAAATAAATTGGAATTTAAGTTTAATTATGACTTTAAAAAAATATGTATTTCTTTGCCTCAAAATTATATAGAAACCAACTCTGGCCCTCGAGCAATGACTTGGTTCGAACTGGACATTTCTAGTAATCTTGTGTTCAGTGTTTAAGAGACAACATCAATTGCCAACTGGCAGTATAGGGAACTCACCAAGATGCCAAATCATAAAATAAAGCTTTTTTAAAAAGTTTTTTTAAATGCGATGAAACCCAGTAATGTAAAGGATAAAGAGGTAATTGCTTGAAATGTCTGTTTCTAAAATAAGAAAGTATTTCATTCTAAACTGCTGAAATGAAAGCCGAATATCTGTTAAGTGACCTTTTAGTTCCATTAATATGATACACTTTATATACCTTCACACTGTCAGGTATTAATCTTCCAGAAAGATTGCTATCCCAAGAATTTTTGAAAATACTTAGGATTGTGTGTGCACATTATATGATATGAGTGTTCTTGTTGACCATAATATAGCTTTCTTGGTGCTTAGCTTCTCCTAGGTTTCTGCCCGTTGCCTTTTTTTTACCCCATGGGCAGGCACCAGGAATCGAACCCGGGTCTCCAGCATGGCAGGCAAGAACTCCGTCTGTTGAGCCACCATGGCCTGCCCCCTGCCCATTGGCTTTTGCAATGAATATTTAGAAACAGTTTGGTTTTTGTGCACATGCATAGGTGAGAGGGAGGGCGCACACACATGGGAGCATTTCCCTTGTTGGCATTAACAGTGTTTGCCCCTGCTCCTGGTCTTCCATCCCTTCTGCCACAGTACCCCGCATGTTCTGGCAGGTCATGCACAGAATGCCTCTGTTTTATTTTGCTAAAGCTGGCAAAGTACAATATACCAGAAATGGGTTGGCCTTTACAATGGAAATCTAGTAACTTAAAAATTTTCCATTCTGAAACTGGGAAAATTAAGGCATCAGAGGAGGAGACCTGGGCTCCTCTGACACATGGCCAGGCACATGGCGAGGTCTTTTGGTCTCTCCCTTCTCCCCCTAGTTTCATTGCTTTCAGCTTCTGGCTGCTTCATCTGTGGCTTTCCTTCTGAGCTTCTGTATGTGTGTTTCTTTTAGCTTCTCTGGGGCTTTTTTCTGTGTCTTTTCTGTTTCTTATCCTCTTATAAAGGACTCTAGTAAGGCTGAAGACCAACCCTGAATGAAGTGGGTCACATCTCTATTGAAACAACCTAATCCGAAGTGTCCACCTACAATAAATATGTCTATAGCCGCAGGAGTGAATTAAAAGAACATGTTTTTTTTTTTCTGGGGTACATACATAGCCATCTGTATAATTCTTATGTTATAAAACCCATAAAGAAAGCTTTATTATTCCCATTTTGCAGGTGAGGAAACTAAGGGCAATATGTTTACATAACTTGTCCAGGTTCTGCCAGCTATTAAGAAGAGGTGATTTTAATACATCTGTCTCCCTCAGTATTAAACATTTTTTTTTCTAAACTGTTAAGCCATGTGGCTTGTTGGTAGATTCATACGCAGTTTCTTTGATCTCATGCCTTGCTTATGAGATGAAAAATCATGGATATTGTACTGATCATTCAGATGGAAAAAGCAAAACACATTTGGAGTGGTTGGCACTTAACTCTTCTCTAGGCACTGTGCTAAGTGCTGAAGTTACAATATTTAACCAGGCATAGACTGAACCCTTGCAGAGCTTATAGTATAGATATTATGCTGGAAGAAATTTTTGCTGTGTACTCTATCTTTGGTTAACTTTTGTTACATAAACCACACTAAACCTTAGAGGCTGGATTATTCTGGTTTGACCAGCTCAGCTGATCTATGCTGGATTCATCTTGTTTCAGTGGTGGCTGGAGTTGGCTGGTGTGAGGGGGGAAACTGAACCATGTGCTTCCATTAACTAAGTACAGGACTGTACTTAGATTCTAAGAAGAGCAGGAGGGCTAGCCTTAATGCACAGGTGCTTTGCAAGCCTCTGCTTGTCACATTTACTAATGTCCCAAGTCAGATGAATCACATGGCTAAGCCCAGAGTCAGTGAGTTGGTTTGGGGTTGTATTACCAAAATGCATGGATACAGGGACAAAAATAATGTGTGACCATTTTTCAAACTAACGTTGCCCACAATTGTCAGGAATCTGAGATTTACTCTTCTTACAAGCTAAAAGTTAGCCTGCTCAGTGTCATGGATGCTGGTAGAAGGCATGAAACTCCTAGGTCAGAGACAAAAGACAGTTTATTACTCAGAGCAATAGCAGTAGCTGAGTCTTATCATTTTTGTACCTGCTCTCTGAGCCCCAGCTCCCTCAGGGTGACATGAAGAAGGCCAGGGGACACCTGTGCATGCAGTGAGTTGTATTACAGGAGAGGAACATTGCATTCCGGGAACTTGAATATTTTATAATAGGCAGTAAATATACCTGGCCCTTGCTCAGGAGGAAGACTTTATCTCTTCCTTTCAGGACTGTAAGCCAACTTGACCTTTGCTCTGCTGGGAGAGGTTAGCTTTGTCTTCCGAGGTTGTTTACTATAGAAACATTCTTTAAAAGAGTGTCTGGAACAAAGGGCAGTCATGGCTTCATCCACAATGCAAGCAAAAACAAAGGAGACCCATAAAGGATCATCTCCCAACAGCCACATGTCCTAAACTAGAGTTATATATGTCTGCCTTGTCTCATACTCTACCAGTGGAAAAAGACCTGAAACAGGATCATGTCTTAGTAATTTTGTATCTCTCATAACACTTACATTGTTGCCTTGTACTCAGTAGGGGATTAATAAATATTTATCTAAAAATATTTAGTCTTATTCACATAATATTCAGTCCATCCATGGTATATTATTAACGGCTCTTGGTATAATTAGTTGTGCATTGATAGCCCTAATCAATTTGGAAACATTTTCATTGCTCCAAAAAGAAAAATCCCATATCCTTTATACCCCAACCCATTATTGACACTTAGCATTGGTGTGGTACCTTTTGTTACAATTGATGAAAGAATATTATATTATTAACTGTAGTCCATAGTTTGCATTAGATATATTTTTTTCATTTACACCCTATTGTTAACATCTTGTAATAGTGATGTACATTTGTTCTAGTTCATGGAAGAACTTTCTTATGCTAGTACAATTAATCACAGTCATCATCCACGATGGGTTTCACTATGTTGTATAATTCCATGTTTTATCCCCTAAGCTTTCCTTCTAGTGACATACACGACTCTGAACTTCCCCTTTCAACCACAATCATGCATGTGATTCGGCACTGTTAATTACACTCATGATAATGTGCTACCACCACCTCTATCCATTTCCAAAGATACACAATCAACCTTATTGAAAATTCTGCCCAAAATAAGCCTCAGCTCCCCATTCTCTACCTTCATTGTATCTGCTGGTAGCCTATACTCTACATTTTAACTCATTGAGTTGGCTCATTATGATTCATATTAGGCCATACATTTGTCCTTCTGTCTTGGGCTTATTTCACTTCTGTCCTCAAGGTTCATCCATGTTATCACATACATCAGGACTTCATTAATTACAGCTGAATAGTAGTCCATTGTATGTATATGCCACATTTTGTTTATCTATTCTCAATAAATATTTGTTGAATGGAGAAATAGTCTCTCATTTTAAGAATTTGATATATATTTCAGTTCTTAGTATTCTGAGTACAAAAAATGCAAGTTATTCATGGATTTTTCTTTCTACTGTGATTTGATATAAATTAGACTTTAATATTTTGTACTCTCATATTATCTGCCAGATTATTTTGAAGCTCAAATAATTGTTCTGACTCAAGAAAGGTAGGACTCCAAGAGTGAGAAGGTCCAAGCTTTGATGTAAACTTCTCCTTTATATTGGTCTTGGAATTAATATTAACCTTTCTTGCACAAAAAATGAATAAGAAACAATTGAGCAAAAAGTACTGACTTCCAAAAAAAATAGCACCATCAAAATTTTTTTTAGGTAGAAAAACACATTCTTCAGACAAATCTCAGTGATTTTCTTAAAATAAAAGTTGTGTCAAATTCTGGTGGTGTGGGCACAACATGGCATTAGCCAAATGATAACTGCATCAAACCCATGACTTCTGAGAGTGTAAAACAGTGATGGAATGAAGAAAGGGACACGCTTGCGAGTCAGAACTTGAATACAGGATAAATATTGTATCTAAGTGTTTATCATTGTTTCCCTCAGTGCCTGGCAATAGTAGTTGCTATTCTAATCAATATTTGCTGGGTTATTCTTCCTCTTCACTGTTCACTCTTAACCTCATAGGCCTATCTGTAAATTGGGGATGTATTAGATTTAAATGAGGAAAGGTGTATAAAGCGCTAAGTGCCCTGTCTGACACATTAGACCTTCAGAAAGCATTCTCTGTTTCACTGCCTGGAGTAACTGCCAAGTCCTGGCCGTGCCGCGGTGTGAAGGCAGGGCAGTTAATCTTTAGGTTCTGCTGGTGGCCGGCTCAGTCACCTTTTGATGGCCCCAAATCACTTTTTGGCTCTATCCTGTCTCTTTTTTTTCATTTTCTGAGTGATACATCCCTCCCTTTTGCTTACAACATTCCAGTAGTCATCTAACTTGTCTCCTCCTCTAGTTGTCCCCTTTCCAAAGCATGCAGATGACTGCAGGACTAAATTTGTCTCTCTGCTTTCTCCCATCTGTTCTGATGTTGCAGCCACACTGTTCTCTAAACACTCTTTTGCCTCTGGGCCTTTCCACTTCTCAGCCTTGCTAATGACCAATCCTTTTTCCTGTTACCCACTTATTCACCTCTATTTATACCTGCCCAGTTTCCTGAAGTTTATCACACCCAACAATAAGTGCAAAGTTCTTCATGCAACCTTACCTTGACACTCTGCTGCCATCCTAAATTTATAGGCAGGGTCTCCCTTTTTATGAAACCCTAAAACTTTCAACTTGTCCCTTTCAAGGAATTAATGGTTATGTACCATGTATTGCAGCCCCATTCACCAGTAACTTCTCTAAGAAAGGGACCCTCAATGGCCTAGGCCAAGTGAAGTTCATCAAAAAACTGTAGAGTAAAATTAAACGAGGTAGTATTGATAGCAGGAGAAATTAGGGGCCTTGTGATCTAGAGTGAGTACAGGAGGGGATGGATGGGGTAGGGTGGGATGAATCCCTTCTCTTCTTGGCAGCCCCTCTGACAGTGGGAACAGTAAGTTACAGGACCCCAACATAGCTGTCCCTGGGCTGTGGGCCACCCTGTTGGGTCTGGAGGCAGTTGTTTAACATTTGCTACCTCCAGCTTAAAGCTCCATGAACGCCTACGCTTCTTCTGCTGGCCAAGGAAGCAGATGTCTTGACTGTCTAGCATCGCTTCATGTATGTGTTGGTAAAAGTGATTCAAACATGACATTTAGAAAGTTAAATATTTGAGCATCTCTTCCCCTTAGAGCCTGAGTATGCTTCTGCCTGTGTACTTTTTAGTTTTGGGAGAAGGGGATAAAGCCCATGGTAAGATAAAAGCAAAAACCAAACAAGTCTATAGTCTGTGTATTCATATATCTTATAATCATACTTTCTAGGCACTTTAATTAAAATGATATTTAAGGTTACCCAATGGCTCTCGGTACGGACGCTTGCTCGCACCGCCTGCCAAAGAGAGGGCCCTGGGTGTATCGCCTCAGGCCTGGCCACGAGGAAGCTGTCTCCAGAGACCATAGCCAAGGATAAGGCCGACGGGCTGAGGTCGCCGTGGAGGGAGCGGTAGGTCACTCTGTTCCCCTGATCGCCGGCGGACAGGGACACGTATTTCAGGGCCATCTTCAAACGCTGCCCGCAACAACTGCGTTATGTCCCTCGGTCAAATAGACGCTTCGCGGCTCCGCAGATCAGGCCCGACCGTCCCCCACCCGGAAACAAAATACACCAGAAGCCATAACTACAGCAGCGGCGGCAGATCGAAAAGCCACCTTCAATGAACGTTCTCCGCAAGAGCATGCGTAGACCGTCATCCCACGTCGACGTGGGCCAAGAACAAGCGTGATTTACGTTTACGTCGCGTGACGCTTGGAAGCCCGAGGACGTAGGGTTTCCGAGAGTGCGCAGTGGATGCCTGGGTGACGACCCCCTCGGTCTTATTAGGGAGGGGGTGACGCTGAGATGGGGGCGGCGGCCGCTGAAGCGGATCGCACTCTCTTTGTGGGCAACCTTGAAACTAAAGTGACAGAGGAACTCCTTTTCGAGCTTTTCCACCAGGCTGGGCCAGTAATAAAAGTAAAAATTCCAAAAGATAAGGATGGTAAACCGAAGCAATTTGCGTTTGTGAATTTCAAACATGAAGTATCTGTTCCTTATGCAATGAATCTACTTAATGGAATTAAGCTTTTTGGAAGGCCTATCAAAATTCAGTTTAGATCAGGAAGTAGCCATGCCTCACAGGATGTCAGTTTGTCATATTCCCAGCATCACGTTGGAAATTCAAGTCCTACTTCTACATCTCCTGGCAGCAGGTATGAAAGGACTGTTGATAACATGACTCCATCAACACAGATAAGTCAGAGAAGTTTCTTCTCTCCAGAAAATTTTCAAAGACAAGCCGTGATGAACAGTGCTTTGAGGCAGGTGTCTTATGGTGGGAAATTCGGTTCTCCACATCTGGATCAATCAGGATTTTCCCCAACAGTTCCGTCACATAATCATTCTTATAACCAGTCTCCAAGCTCCCAGTGGCGCCAAGATACATCATCATCACAGCGTAAAGTCAGACAGAATTCTCATCCCTACCTACCAGATAGACACTATAGCCGTGAACAGCGTTACAGTGACCATGGTTCTGACCATCATTACAGAGGAAGCAGAGACGATTTCTTTTATGAAGATAGAAATGATGGCTGGAGCCATGATTATGATAACAGAAGAGACAGTAGAGATGGAAAGTGGCGCTCATCTCGACACTGACAAGTATTAAAAGAAGATTTCCTTTTTATGGGGTCATTTTAGGCCCTATTGGCTAAATTGGCTTGGAACATTTTGTTGAAAACCTGTACAGAGCAGCTTTACAAGTTGCCACGTTTCTTTAAAAAAGTGTTTTTAAAACCTGGAGCTACAGAAATAAGAATTGTGGTTCCAGTTTTATTACATTAATAACCTTTCACCTCAGGGTTTTATGAAGAGGAAAGGGTTTTATGCAAAAAAGTACCACCATTCCTAAACATTTTAGACAGTTTAGGAAGAGGGGGTGAATTGTATTGTTTGGTTGTAGTATAAAACAAATATTTTAATTATTTGTAGTCTTTTTGTATTGCAAGAAATTTGTTAGATTTTGGTGTGTGTAATAGAAAACACCTAAGTTGGTCTTAAATGCCATCAGTATTTTGTTAATAAATTAGAAAACTTTTCAGTGACTCATTTTACTAACATATTTGAGAAAGCTTATTTGTAGAGTTGGGGGTTAAATCATATTGTTTAACTTCTTAGAGAATTGAAGTACATGTTCTGTGACATGTTCTTTTAGTTTTATCCTAATTGAACATACAAGTGTAAATGTACATATATCATTGTTTCATTTAAAATTTTAGAAATTTTTCATTAAATCATGCTTAATGTATGACTGAAATCACTCAGGAACTTAAATGTCTTCAGATGTATATTTTTACATTATAAAACAGTATTAGCATAAAAACACAGTATTCTTCCCCTTTTCAGGAAGAAAAAATTTCAATGCTTAGTGAAATAAAATGCTCAAATGTTTTACTGAAAATCTACTTTTTTGGGAAAAGGATTCATGAAGTCTTTAAGTGCTGTTTCTGTCACTCAGATTTCTTAAAGTTTAGTATTTTCAAAATTCTAGGACATGTGAGGGGACACAATTTATTGTGTAAATTGTACAGGTTGCTTTTCTGTTTGAACATTTGAAAGGATTTAGTCTTAAGCATTCCTGATGTAAAATTTTTTAAATTTAACAAAATCTTTATGTATCTAGATGATTCTGTCCCTTTCGTTGTGAATTATAAACTTGTTTATAAAAATTCATTCCTTGAAAAATTTGTATCCTTTTTAATACTGACCTTGCATTTGTAATATGTTGCTTTTTAATATATTTAAAACATAAAAAAAAAATGATATTTAAAGTTAATACATAAGTATATAACATAACTATTAGAAATGTCTATTTTCCAACTTAACACTTGTGTTATACCTATTATTTTCTAGAAATTGTATGAATTCATGGTCTGGCAGGAGATACAGACAAGCAAATAAATAAATACAGTATAATAGGTATTAGGGATTTGGAGTGGTGTTTGGGGCTTGAAACCTCATTTATTTTTCTCCTCTCTGGTCTTCTCAAATAACAACAACAATAATAACTACCTTTAATTGGGCATTTATTGTGCCCCAGGAACTTTATCAACTCATTGAATCCTCTAAAGAAACCGAATAAGGTGGTTATTCCCATCATGTCCATTTTAGAAACAAGGAGAAGGAGGCCCAATGTTAAATAATTCATACTGAGGGCACGAAGAGCAGTTAAGAACCAATGAAGGCTTGAACTAAATTGGATGTGAATGGCTAGGGATAAGGGATGCGTTTGAGGAATGGTTTGGAGGAGGTAAAATGGACAGGACAGAGCAACTGATTGGGGTGGGGTCAAGAGAGCAATGGCTTTGGATAGACGCAGTTGGCTCTTGGCTTGAGGATCAGGGAACAGGGGAGTTTGGGGAGGTTCATGCTAACCAGAGGCCTTGAGGGATGGAGGGTATGGGGGGAAAGGAGGGCGCTTTGAGAAAAGCTTTACCATTGGAAGCATGCAGGGAAGGCTTAGTGTACTAGGCTTTTCAAATCCTATTGAGTGGAAGAGCCAGCGTCTTTTTTTCATTCTTCTCATCATTGCATCCCCAGTGCCTGGCACACCTCAGGCCCTAAATATCCCATCTTCCCTGGCACAGGCCTGATAGGGACAGTTTCTTGCTGTGTTCTATGGGTGGGGCCTCACTAAGACCCTTCCTCAGAATTTTCCCTCTAACAACACCTGTACGTCGACTATCTGTTTAATGCGTCATTTTGTCTTATTCCCTAAGAAACCTTCTTGTAAAGACCTGAAGGCAAGAATGCCGCTGATACTAAGTCTATAAATGGGATCATTGTCGGGTTCATACTGTCCCCTGTTTTGGTAATCTTATAGACTCTTATTAATATTTTGGTCTCTCAAAAATCTACATAGAGAGTCATTTCTAAGGATAAACAGCAGTATGGCTTGACTATTTTGCTTTCAGCCCTCAACCCCCGGCCTCCTTTGTTCCTAGTCTGCTCCTCAGCTTCCACGATTCTGTGAGCCCCTGATATACTTCCAGTTAGTTATCTTTTTGTTTAAAAATTTGGATAAATGCATACAATATAAATAGTAAAGGACCTAGTTACATTTTGTCTTTCCTTCGGTCATCCCAGCCACAGAAACATATGAGGTTGTGCATGAGGAAGAAACAGAGAGAGCTGAAAAAACGTCTGTGGTCAGAACTTAAAGGTGGCAGAAAAAGAAAGAGAATGTGGCCAAGAACGAAAGGTCAAAGTCATATGAATTTAACCAGGGCATGCGTTTTAATTAAAGCCAGAAAAAGGCAGGTTTCAAAAGACTGCCATATTCTGTAGAAGATTAAAGAGGATGCAGAAAAACTCACTGATCCTCCAGAAAGCAGTTTTGGTGGTGTGCTGGGAAAAGAAGCTAAATTCTAAAGGGCAATATATAAAGATATTGATTACTGCTGTTCAGAGTGTAGTCCATGTAGCATGGCAGTTTATGACGTGCGTAACTTATGAAGCAAACTTGTAACCAGCTACAAATGTTTATTATGTTAACAAGCTACAGAATGTAAATCAACCGCGTCGCTAATTTCTGCCCTGTTAAGAATGGTTAAGAAGCAGTTCAAAGACCAGCTACTTTCAGAAGCACTTATATAGATAATACACAATGCAGATAAGAGCACAGTTCCATCATTACATATTTTATAATTTCATTTTAAAGTAATTTATGGCATGATTATTTTTATTGAAAATATTTTTGTCATTTTCCAGATGTCAAATCAGGCTTTCAAGCATTTTTTCTTTCTTTCTAATAACTCTTGTCGCCTTTATTTTTTGCTTGAGTGGTGTCATTATTTTTCGTTCGATTTCTAATCACTCAAACATTGCAAGTATCTCAGCTTTCTCATAATTGTTTTGTTTTTGCTTTTTTAAAAATTTTTTTTCTGAGAAGGTGACCCCCCAGTGCAGGACTTATTTTCGTTGAAAAAGCAGTTAGGTTATGAAAGCATACACCTTTGGAAAGAGACAGCTATAATACAATGTCACAGTCAGATCTTGGTTTCAAAATGGAGTGATTCTTTTGGACGGCGAGAAGCTCTCCAGTACTTGCTCTCTGCCTCCTTCTAAAGGGAATTGCTATTCGTCTGGACAGTCTGAGCATGTGTGTACGCAGGGCATTGTACAGGTGCTATTGCAGGAGAGAAAAACGAATAGAATATCTTTCTCATCAAGAGCTTACAATTTGTAGAAAAGGTCATACATGCACACATGATTATAATTCAAGGCGGAATGAAATAGGAGTATGTAGTCTGAATCGCACCTTTCTAGGGAGTCAGTTTTTTATGCAAGCTCTGAGCTTCCTTTGCACTCTGTCCCATATGTCACTCCTCTGTGACACCTCCTGTAGCTTCCTGACACCCCAGTCTCCAATACACTAGCACTCTGTACACATCTCACTTCCTTGCTTTTTCTTTTGCTTATTTACTCATTCATTCCCTCACTCAACAGTTACATGTGGACTGCCCACTAAGTTCTAGATCCTGGCGATACAGTGGTGTCCAAAACAGAAAAAAAAAATCCTTGCCCTGTGATACTTGCATTCCAGCCAGATGAGAGTAACAAACAGCTAAGTAAATACGGAATTTGTCTAACGGGGGCGAGAGGCTAGAAAGAATGTGGTAGTGATGAGAAGGGCTGTTTTTCAGTTGAGTGGTCTGGGAAGGCCCCACTGATGAGTGAAGGAGCCAGTCGTGTGCTTATCTGGAGAAGAGTGTTCCAGGCAGAGGGAACAGCAGGAATGAACCCAGAGGTTCAAGGTACTTGGGATGTATATAAGCAGTATGGAGGCTGGTGGCTGGGGAGGAGTGAGTTGGGGTGGCCATAATGGATGAGTTGCAGGATGTGAGGCTGAATTACATAACCTTACAGGCGGTGGTTAGTGTTTTGTATTTAACTTTAATATGATTGGGAAGACCTGGGTTGGCTTTGACAGAAAAATGACATTATCTGACTTGCATTTTGAAAGGATCATTCCAGCCTCTGTAGGAGATGAGGGTAGAATCAGAGCCTCCAGTTAGGGCGCTGCTGGAATAAGGCAAGAAGGAGGCCATGGCTTATACTAGAGAATGGAGCTGGAGTGGTGAGATTACTGCAAGCATCTTGAAGGAAAAACACATGGAATTTGTTGAAGAACTGGCTGTAGGGTGTGAGAGACAGGCCTCAGGCACTGGAGAGAGGAAATTCTTGTTCACTGAGATTGGGTAGACTGTGGGAGACCTAGTGTTACGGTCACGTTGGATACCATAGGTTTTTCCTATCACTGTCTGGTAGTTTGTACACATACAGGTTTCTCCTGCTGGGTGGGAAGTTTCCTGTAGGCAGACATTCTGTTCTTCATGATAGGGCCCAGTTCCCTTCTATTCCTCTCCAACGATGAGCATGTCCTGGCTTGGATGCAGCTGGGTTATGCAGGTGAGCAGCCACTCTGAGGTTCATGTAGGATGTATTTGCAGAGTTGTTTCTGGTAGTGGTGATGGGTTTTAATGCTGATTTCCCCTCACTTTGCTCATTAGTCTTGTCAGTGGTGGTACTTCTGATTGGGAGTAGAGTGTTGTTCTTGGTTATGGAATCAAACAAAAGTCTTCAATCTCTGAAGGACTGAGCAAACAAAGTTTTTCTGTTGAAGGCATTGTTCTCATCCAAGAACTAAAAGCACCAGCTTGAGGCTGCTGCTAGCCTGGATTGGGGGGTGGGGGTGGGGTGGAGCACAAGGAAGTGCACACTTCAGTGCAAAACAACGGTGCCAAAACAATGTAATGGCAATAATAAAATCGTGTGTGTGTGTGTGTGTGTGTGTGTATACACACATACATACATATACCAATAAACATTCTAATTAGATTCTTAAAACAGTCTTTTAGGTAGGTATTTTATCCCTAATGTACATGCTAAAAAGCCAGACTGACAGAAGTGACTGATTTATACAACTTTACACATTTGGGGGGTGACTCTCTGAGGAGAGAAATTAGATTTTTTTTTCTTCCTCCTCCAGGATCTAACAAAGTGCTTGAACATAACACAATTAATGTTTGTGTAGAATGAATCAGTGAGTAAATGAATAATTTTGTAGGATGGAGAAAACATTGATCTGGAGTTACCTTGGAGGCTTCTTGTAAGAGGAGGCCTTGTACAAAGGGTAAGTAGGGTTCTGGGAAGGCTTTCCAGACTTTGCAGGCCTTAAGACAGTCATGGTGGCATAGAGGGTAAGCAAAAGGGGGTGAATATAGTTCATCCTATTTGCGGTAACTATGCCAGTACGTTACATATAGAAGCTTTTTTTATCCTGATGTCAAACAGGTATGAAAGTGATTCCCTATACTGTTTCAACCCTCCCCAGAGAGGGGCAGAGGCCATGGAGATTTAAAGACACAGTGCTTCCTCAGGGCTGCAAGGGACAGTTAGCTGAAGGGCTGGCTTTGTACTGGGCAGGCTAGGAAGACTCAGCTTTGTGGAACCATTACAGCAGACTCTGGTGCCCTTCCTGATCTCTTCCCTGAGGCACTCTTGAGCCAATATTCTCCTTCCTGTGTCCCTGGCCCTGTGCTGGTTCTGAAAGAGCAGCTTGGAAAAGTCCCCTCTGTGGTGACCGTCCTCCAGAATTTGTCCCCCAGGCAAAAGCAGTATGAGAAAACAGGAGTGTGTGTGTGTGTGTATGTAGGTGTATATATATATATATAGCTGTGTGTGTGTATGTGTATATATGTATATATGTATAGCTGGACAGTCTGGGATAAAGACTGACAGGCTTCGAATACTGGGGAGAAGGGAAGTCTGTCTCCTGGGAAAAAGAGGGGCAACCAAACTCCTCTAAACAGGGGAAGTCTAAAACAGCTAACATGCAAAAGGCCAGGATGCGATAGAGGCCAACAAACACTGCACGTTGCATTCACCTTCAGCAGACCTTCCTGATAGCTGGGTGGAAGCTCAAGAAACTCTGTCTTATCACCAGCTGGATACAACGAGAAGTAGACATCCTGGGGAGTAAGTTCCAGAGTTAGCATTCGAAAATGTTTTCTGGCTTTTGGTATACAGTGGGCAAAGTGATATACAATGGGCAAAGTGGTATACACCACTGTATACCATTGGGCAAGTGACTTATTATCTCTAAGCTTCAGTTTCTCTTCAAATGTAAAAACAGGTGAATTTTTGCTTCTTGAGGATATACTGACCGGGCTGCTACTTCTTTTAATTTGCAATCCAAGGTTAGTAAAAATGTAATTAAAATGTTTGCAAAGGTTTTTATGGGGTTAAAAAGAACATCAAGTGGGAATTTCTTTTATGTTATAGTTTATGAATATAAATGTCTTATATTTTAATATATAAAATGTATTTTAGGTACTAAAATGTAATATACAATAGTATATACAAAATATATATAAATATATTTTATGAAAGGAAAAATTTTATTTGTTATGTGTTAACTTACTGTTTGGACATACTTTTTCTACTTTGAATTCCCTATTTGATGGAAGTGGAATAGGGTCTTACCAGATGGTGGTGGTTGTGGGGTGGGGGACTGCCTATATTCTGTGCTTACACCCAGCCAAAGCGTCATACTATTTCATGTTTAAGAGAAGTTTACAAAGTGTGTAAGGAACTATTTGTTGACCTTAATCCTAGTGTTTTAAAAATGTGTGTGCACCAATGTTTATGATGGCGTTATTCATGACTGCCAATGGATAGAGGCAGCCAAGGATCCATTCACTGATGATGAGTGGAAGGATAGACTGTGGCATATATAAGCGATGGAATATTGTACAGCTGCAGGAAGGAATGAAGTTGTGATGCATGCATTGATGTGAGTGAACCTTGAGGACATTATGTTGAGTGAAACAAGCCATTAACCAACGGGCAAATATTCTATGGGCTCACTAATGTGAACTAACTTTAATGAACAAAATCTAAGAGTTAAATTCGAGATCATAGGTTAATAGGAGATAGAAAGTGGGCAGAGATTGGGCAATCAGTGCTTAAGGAGTGCAAAATGTTCAATAAGATTAACTATAAATGTTTGTAATGATAACACAATACTGTGTGATGGTAGCATAATACTGTAAGTGTAATTAACTGTATTTTGCCAGAAGGAAAGCTACAGCATAAAAGTTAGAACTGTATAGCTTAGTGAAATCTAGAGTAGATGGTGATGGTGGTTAAATGTACAAATATAAGAAAAAATTTTTGCATGAACTAGAACAAATGTATGTCACTATTACAAGGTGTTAATCATAGGGTGGTATATGGGTGAAAAAACAATATAAACTAAGGTCAATACTTAACAGTAGCTTTGTGATATTTTTTCATTAATTGTGACAAAGGCAGTATACCAAGGCTAAATGTCAGTTATAGAGGAATATAAGGGGTATGGGATTTTTTGAGGGGGTAAGAAATGAGAATATCTCATATTGACTGTAATGGTGAATGCATCACTATGTGATTATACCAGGAGCCATTGATTGTACACTTAGGATGGATTGTATTATGTGTAAATGAAACTGTTTTTTAAAAAAGCATGTATGTAGATTAGAGTTTTGGGGTAATTTGCATTTCTCATGAAAGAGCTTTGATAGCAGCTCCAGCTCGCACAAAGCTTGCTGTGTCTCCAGCCTTTCACTTCTGAGGGCTTCCGTGTCAGCCTCATACAGGGGAAGGAAAAACAGTCAAACTGAGATGGCCCCAACAAACTACTGTTTTAGGTAGTGGCAGTGGTTGTAAAAGCGATGCTGTTTGGTTCTGGGAGGGTGAGTGGAGCAGGGGTGCTGGTATTAGGAGACAGCTGGGTCCCATTTTACATTTGCTGTCACTGCTCCCTCATTTTCACCCTTGCTAAATACCCAGCCATGGGCATTGAACATAGGAGGTACAGCAAATATTTTTTTGAAAGCTTGATGAACCCCAGTCAAATTATTACAAGATATATTTTTAATTGAGTTCTGTAAAGTACTTTCTTCTTCATTATTTCTAATATATCATGTTATCTTAGTTGTAGAGTTTATCCTTTATCTTCCACAGTTTTGCGTGTGCATAAGTGAAGAAAGAACTACCAAAGTGGTTGCCTAAATAAAAGAAAAAAATACCTGTTCATATCCTCCTGTGTATTGTATTTTGGTTCTAATGTTGAAAAATATCTAGACAACCTCACATCTGATCAGCTTGGGAAGGAAATGGCAAGTATTACTATTTTTATTTTGGGTGTGTGGTCCAGAAATTGAACCCAGGTCTGCTGCTTAGAAGGTGAGCATTCTACCGTGAATCACCTATGCACCTTATTGTTTAGATCTAATAAAAAGACGACATTCCTCAATATCTCTTATTAGGCCTTATTTTTGTCCTAAGAAGCAAAACAATCACTAGTTTCACTGAGTCCTTTGGGCAACTTGTTAGAGATAGGGAGTAGCAAGATTATACTGTTCTTTATTGGGGGCTGTTCCTCCAGCAAGACAGACCAAGTATTTGTGGATATGTGGAAGTATTTCCTGGACCTTAGCTTTTAAATCTTGTGTATGCTGCATTCTGCTTTTAACAAGATGCTCATTCTTAGTTGGCAGACTAGGGGTTCCAGTGGAGCATTGTTGTAGCATGAAGTAGGGAATATCACTGGGGCACATTTTCGTAGATGCCATGATTTAATTGCTAGATCATTCATCTCCTGTCTAGCCAGGTTGAAATTCAATTCCATTAGGCCGGCTCTTGAGGTCATAATGTAAAACTGCTGGATTTTTAAATTTAATTTAATTTTTTTTCAGAATGGGAGACATGTTCTTCCTTGAATGTTCCAGAGATGGTTGCTAAAAATAATAGGAACTATATCTTCCTAGTCTAGGTAAAAATCAGTTTCAGGAAGCTTTGTGGTAACCCAACTAGGAAAACCAGTGAATTTTGTCCTAATGGTTGGAACTAGCAAAGCTTTCTAGCCCCATATTATAATTCTAATAGTGATGACAATAGTTAACTATTCATCACAAAATACAGGAAGAACAAATCTCAAAACTGCAATGAATTTGTGCCTTTGTACATAATGAAATAAACAAAAATCTCATATTAAAAGGGGCCAAAAAAACCTTAAAATATAAGAATTTTGTATTCCTTTGTCACAAATTTTTTAAAACTTTTTTTATTGGATGGTATAACATATGTACAAAGCAAAAAAAGAAAAAAGTAATAGTTTTCAAAGTACTCTTCAACAAGCAGTTACAGGACAGATCCCAGAGTTTGCCATGGGCTACCATGCCATCATCTCAGATTTTTCCTTCTAGCTGCTCCAGAACATTGAAGGCTAGAAGGAATATATATATTTTTTTATCATCACTTTATTTTTCTTTTTCTGAAAAATAACATGTATACAAAACAATAAATTTCAAAGCACAGCACAACAATTAGTTATAGAACAGATTTCAGAGTTTGGTATGGGTTATAATTCTACAATTTTAGATTTTTACTTCTAGCTGCCATAAAATACTGGAGACTAAGAGATACCAATTTAATGATTCAGCATTCATATTCACTTGTTAAATCCTGTCTTTTCTGTATAACTCCACCATCACCTTTGATCTTTCTCCCACTCTTTAGGGGTACATAGGCTATGCCCATTCTAACTATTTCATGTTGGAAGGGGCTGTCACTAATAAGGGGTAGGTAGATAGAACCATCTGATGTTCTGGAGAGGCTGGCTCCTCTAGATTGCAGGACTTATCTGGTCCAAGGACCCATCTGAAGGTTGTGGTTTCTAGAAAGTTGACCTAGTACATGGAACCTTTATAGAATATTATATATTGCCCTACATGTTCTTTAGGATTGGCTGGAATGGTTTTGGTTGGGGTTTGGCAAGTTATGATAGGTATCAAGGTCTAACTAAAGCTTGTGTAAGTGTGACCTCCAGAGTAGCCTCTAGATTCTATTTGAATTCCCAAAGCCACTAATACTTTATTTGTTATACTTCTTTTCCCCCTTCTGGTAAGAATGGCATTGTTGATCCCATGGTGCCAGGGCCAGACTCATCCCTGGAAGTCATCTCCTATACCGCTGGGGAGACTTTTACCCTTGGATGTCATGTCCCATGTAGGGGGGAGAGCAGCCACTTCACTTGCAGAGTCGGGTTTAGAGAGAGTAAGACCACATCTGAGCAACTAAAGAGGTCCTCCAGAAGTAACTCTTAGGCATACCTATAGGTAGGCTAAACTTCTCCACTACATACATAAGCTTCACATCTTTGCCACAGATTTTAAAAACTCTATGTAGTTTTCTATAACCCTAGCTCATTGAAGTATGCAAAATAGATATGTATTCAGAGTGATGTTCTAATTTTTTTAGAGAAGTGCTAAGTTTACAAAAAAAATCATGTAAAAAAACAAAAACAAAAAAACCATACATCTGAACTATTAATGAATGAATTTGGAGAATTTCAGTTGGGAACAGAGACTATCAGGAGATAGAAATAGGGTAGATATTGGGTAATTGGAGCTGAAGGGATACAGATTGTGCAACAGGACTGATTGCAAAAATTCAGAAATGGGCAGCACAATATTACCTAACTGTAATACAATAATGTTAGGACACTGAATGAAGCTGAATGTAAGAATGATAGAGGGAGGAGTGCTGGGGGCACAAATGAAATCAGAAGGAAAGATAGATGGTAAAGACTGAGATGGTATAATCTAGGAATGCCTAGAGTGTATAATGATAGTGACTAAAGGTACAAATTAAAAAATGTTTTTGCATAAGGAAGAACAAAGGAATGTCAGTACTGCAGGGTGTTGAAAATAGATGGTAATTAATATTTTAAAACTTTAACTTGTGTGTGAGACTAAAGCAAAAAATGTTTATTTGGTACAAAATTTATATTTTGACTAGGGCATTTCCTAATATAACTTATGTGGACAGCTTAATTGAATACCATAAGTACATGGAACCTTGAGCAGGGCATGAGATTTTGTAGGTTTGTCTAGAGTGATGCCCTGATAAATCCCAGATTTTATTCAGTGATTTGAATACTGAATAAAAAAGTATTTGCAAAGTCCCCTTGGGGGAATGGCGAGAAAGGGGGAAAATTCAACTTCCCTAAATGGAGAATTCCTGATGTTCTCACCAGCAGTGGGGACAACCAAAGCAATAGGCTGAGCCCTCAATCTTGGGGTTTGTTCATATGAAACTTAACCCCGCAAAGGATAGCCTAAGCCTACTTTAAATTAGGCCTAAGAGTTACCCCCAGAGAACCTCTTTTGTTGCTCATATGTGGCCTCTCTCTCTCTCAGCCAATATGACAAGCAAACTCACTGCCCTCCCCCTTTCTACATGGGACATGACTCCCAGGGGTGTGGAACTTCCTGGCAACGTGGGTTCAGGAATCCTATAATGAGCTGGGACTCAGCATCAAGGGATTGAGAAAACCTTCTAGACCAAAAGGGGAAAGAGCAAAATGAGACAAAATAAAGTGTCAGTGGCTGAAATATACCAAACAGAGTCCAGAGGTTATCCTGGAGGTTGTTCTTATGCATTATATAGATATCACCTTTTTAGTTAAGGTATAATAGAGAGACTGGAGGTAACTACCAGAAAATGTAGAGCTGTGTTCCACTAGCCATATTTCTTAGAGATGATT
This sequence comes from Tamandua tetradactyla, assembly GCF_023851605.1. Taxonomy (NCBI): domain Eukaryota; kingdom Metazoa; phylum Chordata; class Mammalia; order Pilosa; family Myrmecophagidae; genus Tamandua; species Tamandua tetradactyla. Next base: position 154,356,267 of record NC_135331.1, read on the forward strand.
TTATAATGATATAGCTTTTGCAGTGTGACTGTGTGATTGTGAAAACTTTGTCTGATGTTTCTTTTATCTACCTTATCGACAGATGAGTAAAACATATGGATTAAAAATAAATAAATAATAGGGGGAACAAATGTTAAAATAAATTTAGTAGATTGAAATGCTAGTGATCAATGAAAGGGAGGGGTAGGGAGTGTGGTATGTATGACTTTTTTTTTCTGTTGTCTTTTTATTTCTTTTTCTGAATTGATGCAAATGTTCTAAGAAATGGTCATGATAATGAATATACAATTATGTGATGATATGGTGAGTTATTGATTATATATCAAGAATGGAATGATCATATGGTAAGAATGTTTGTGTTTGTATGTTGTTATGTTAAATAAATAAATAAATAACCATATACCCCTGCCCCTTGTTGTTAACACTTTGCATTAGTGTGGTACATTTTTTAAAATTGATGAAAGACTGTTAAAATTGTAATAACTATAGTTCATAGTTTACATTAGAATGTATTTTTCCACATACCAACCTATTATTAACATCTTGCATGACTGTGTACATTTGTAACAATTCATGGAAGAACATTTTTATAATTGTACTGTTAACTATAGCCTGGTGTTTTCAATAGGGTTTACTGTGTTGTACAGTCCTACATTTTATCTCTTAATTTTTATCCAGGTAACATATATGTGACCTAAAATTCCCCTTTTAAACCTCATTCACATATATAATTGAGTGCTGTTAATTAGACACAGAATATCGTCCTTCCATCAACACCATCCATTTCCAAAACTTTACAGTCAACCCAAATAGAAACTATGTCCAAATTAAGCAGTAACTCCCATTTCCTACACTCAATGCAACCCCTGGTAATTTATGTTCTAGATTCTAATTTTGAGTTTGCTTGTTCTAATTATTTCATATTGGTGAGATTGTACAATATTTGTCTTTTTGTGTCTGGCTTATTTCACTCAGCGTACTATCCTTAGGATATATCCATGTTCTCGCAGGTATCAGAAATTTATTTCTTTTTACTGCTGAAGAATATTTCATTGTATAGGTATACCATATGTGTTTATCCACTCAACAGGTGATGGAGAATTGAGTTACTTCAATCTTTTGGCAATTGTGATTAATGCCACTGTGCAAATATCTATTTGAGTTCCTAATATCAATGCTTTTGAGTATATATCTGGTAGAGGGATTACTGGGTCATATAGTAAATCCATTCTTAGGAACTGCCAAAATACCTTTCACAGCAGCTGCACAATTTTACATTACCACCAGCAATGAATGAGTGTTCCTATTTCTCTATATCCTCTCTAATACTTTTAATTTCCTTTTTTTTTTTCATAGTAGCCATTCTAGTGAGAGTGAAACGGTATTTCATTGTGGTTTTTATTTGCATTTTCTTAATAGCTAGTGATGTTGAACATCTCTTCATCTGCTTTTTAGCTATTTGTATACCCTCTTTGGAGAAATGTCCATTCAAATCTTTTGCTTGTTTTTTAAATTGGGTTATTTTTCTTTATATTATTGAGCTGTAGGATTTCTTTATATATTCTGGATATTAACCTTTTCGAGATATGTGTTTTTCAAATATTTCCTCCCATTGAGTAGGTTATCTCTTCAATTTCATGATAAAATCCTTTGCACAAAAGTTTTTAATTTTGATGAGGTCCCATTTATCAATTTTTTTTTTCTTTTGTTGCTTGTGCTTTTAGTGTAGAGTCTAAGAAACCATTGCCTAAGTTAGATCCTGAAGATGCTTCCCTACATTTTCTTCTAGGATTTTTATGGTGCTGCTTCTTCTGTTAAGGTGTTTGATTATTCTGAGTTAATTTTTGTGTATGGTGTGAGACAGGGTTCCTCGTTCATTCTTTTTCCTCTGACTATCCGGTTCTTCCAGCACCATTTGTTGAAGAGATTTTGCTCTTTCCCTATTGATTGGACTTGGCAGCCTTGTCAAAAATCAGCTAGTGGGGGAGTGAGGGTAGTTCAGCGGTAGAATTCTCACCTGTCATGCAGGAGATCCGGGTTTGATTCCCGGCCCACGCACTTCCCAAACAAAGAAACCAACGAAAACAAACAAAAATTCCACAAATGGTGCTGCAATAACAGGATACTCACATGGAAAAAGAAACATGTGACCCCACCATACAGCATACAAAAAAGAAAAAAAAAGTCAGCTGGTTATTGATGTAAGGGACCCTTTCTAACCTCTCGGTTTAGTTCTGATTTGTCTTTATATCTATCTTTGTGCCGATATTGTGCTGTTTTTACCACTGCAGCTTTGAAGTAAGTTTTAAGATCAGAAAATGTGAGCCCTCCAACTTCATTCTTCATTTTCAAGATCTTTTTGGCTATTCAGGGCCCCTTTACCTTTTCAAATAAATTTGATAATTGGCTTTTCCATTTCTGCAAATTAGGCTATTAGAACTTTGATTGGGATTGTGTTGAATCTGTAAAGCAATTTTGTGTAGAATTGACATTCTAATAATATTTAATCTTCCAATCCATGAGCATGGGTTGTCCTTCCATTTATTTAGATCCTCTTTTAGAAAAATTTTGGAGTTTTCCATGTATAAGTTCTTTATATCCCTGGTTAAATTTATTCCTAGATATTTGAATTTTTTTTAGTTGCTATTATAAAGGAAATTTTTCCCTTAACTTTCTCAGATTGCATATTACTAATGTATAGAAAAATGCTACTGATTTTTTGTTTATTGATCTTGTACCCTACCACTTTACTTGAATTTGTTCATTAGTTCTAGTAGCTTTTTTTGTAGCTCTTTTATGACTTCCTATATGTAGGATCATGTCATCTGAAAATAGTGAAAATTTTGTTTCTTCCTTTCTAATTTGGATGCCTTTCATTTATTTTTCTTGCCTAACTGCTCTGGCTAGATCTTCCAGTACAATGTTGCATAACAGTGGTGATAGTGAACATCCTCGTCTTAATCCAGGTCTTAGAGGGAAAGCTTTCAGTCTTTCATCGAGTGTGAATTAGCTGCGGGTTTTTCATATATGCCTTTTATCATATTGAGGATGTTGCCTTCTACTACTCTTTTTTTGAAAAGTTTTTATAAAGAAAACATGCTGAATTTTGTCAAGTGCCTTTTCTGCATCAATTGAGTTTGAGCATGTGGTTTTTCCCCTTCATTTTGTTAATGTGATGTATTACATTAATTAATTGTTTTGAACCACCCTTGTATACCTGGGTTAAAACTTGCTTGATCGTTGTGTATAATTCTTTTAATACGCTTTTGGGATTGATTTTGCAAGTATTTGTTGAGGGCCTTTGCATCTACATTCATAAGAGAAATTGATCTGTAATTTTCTTTCTTGTAGTTTCTTTGTCTGGCTTTGGTATTAGGGTGATGCTGGCCTCGTAGAATGAGTTAGAGAGTTTCTGGCTTGTTCAACATTTTGAAGAGTTTGAACAGGACTGGTATTAATTCTTCTTGCAATGATTGATTGACTTTACCTGTGAAGTCATCTGGTCCTGGAATTTTCATTGTTGGGAGGTTTTGATGACTGATTCACTCTTGTTACTTGTAATTGGTCTGTGGAGATCTTCTATTTCTAGAGTCATTGTAGTTTCATTGTGTGTGTCTAGGAATTTTTCCATTTCGTACAGGCTGCCTTATTATTGACATACAGTTGTTCATAGTATGCTCTTATGATCCTTTTCATTTCTAGTGGTCAGTATTAATGTCCCCCCCCTTTCATTTCTGATTTTATTTGCATCCTCTCTCTTTTTTTCTTAGTCTTTCTAAGAGCTTGCCAATGTTATTGATCTTTTCAAATAACCAACTTTTGGTCTTGTTAATGCTCTCTTTTTGTTATTATTATTATTGTTCTCCATTGCATTTATTTCTGCTCTAATCTTTGTTATTTCTGTCCTTCTGCTTGCTTTGACTTAGTTTACTATCCTTTTTTGTAGTTCCTCCAGGTGTGCTGTTAGTGCTTGATTTTAGCTTTTTCTTCTTTATTGTTGGCATTTGGGGCTGTAAATTTCCCTCTCAGCACGGCCTTTGCTGCATCCCATAAGTTTTTTGATGTGTTCTGTTCCAGTTTTCATTTGTCTCAAGATATTTACTGATTTCCCTCATAATTTATACTTTGTCCTACTGATTGTTTGAGTGTGTTATTTGACTTCCATATATTTGTGGATTTCCAAGTCATTGTTCAATTTTTTCTATTCTTTATCTGTTCTTCTGATTGTATGATTTCAATGGTCCTGCCTGTTTGAGCCTGGTGTTACATGCCTGTGGTATGTTTTTAATCTACACTATTGTTACTTTCATCCCTATAATTTCTGTTCTGTTTCCTTTTAAACTTTCAATTTATTTTTTATGTTCATACTTTGTCTTCTTAATGCCCTTCATGTCCTTGAATTGATTTAGTAGATTTGTTTTAATCTTCTTTGATTAGTTCCAAATTCTGTGTCTCTACTGCATTTTTAACTTGTTCCTTTGACTGAGCCATATCTTCCTGGTTCTTAGTATGGCTTGTAATTTTTTACTGATACCTGGGCATTTGACTACCTTGATCAGTTAACTCTGAAGATCAGTTTCTCCCTCTTGTCTAGGGTTTTATTGTAGATTGGTTGTGAGTTAAAACTTTTATTTGATGCTTGGACCAACTTTTTCTGGACCTTTAGAATAGCCCATGTTTAATTTTTCAGGCTTTCTCAGCTCTTCTTCATTTGATTCTTGCCCTGGATATACAAAACACCATTTAAGATTTTACCTTATATGAATTGTTTCACCTCCAGGAGAAAGCCTCCTTTCCTCATTCCTTCTTTGGGAATCTTGATAGGTTCTGCTTGGTTTTGTGTGGGGTTTTCTCTCCAGCTCCTATGATTTAAATTCTCTGCCTCACTCAATGTCCCCTTTTCTTTTTACTTTTCAGATCTGGGACCCATCATTTATTACAGCCATTCAGTTTTCCCCTTTTTTTCCATGAGGCTTTTCTCCCTCCAGTTTCTTTCCTGTTAGGATATCCCTCCATGGGGACCCAGATGGTGTCAACCCAGAAAGGTCTGTTTTGCATTTAGATGGTCCAGTCAACAGAAACTGTATGGGGTGTGAGCACCTCTTCCCAAAAGTTTTGCGATAGTCTCTCTTTTTTTTTTTTCCCCACCCCAGGGGCACTTTTGTAAGTGACACTCCTCAGTGGTGTACTACACGCTGGGTCTCTGTGGAATTGGGTTCCTGTGCCTGGAAATGCATGGGGTTCTAACTCACTGCTGTAAGTGGCTCTATAGTCTCCATCTGCAGCAGAAGGGAACCAGGATGGGCTGCCTCTGGGACCTCCCAAGGTAGGTAGGACCAAGTGAGGGCAGGGATCCATACTGGCCTTTCTGAAAAGAATGTCTCCTACCTGATCTTGGAGATTACTTTTTTCCTTTTAGTTCAGTGCTTATAGAGCCCTTCTCCAGTCTCTGTTGTCCTTCAGTGTTTTAAGCAAGTGGAATTTGTTTCTTATTAACTGATTCTGATGGAAGACTTTTCCATGGGATAGCTTATATTGTCCATTCATGCTTTATCTTGAGTTAAAATTAAGCATCAGAATCATTGCAAATTGACCTCCTCATTATGTAAATATCAAAATAAAATTACTTGAAACCTCTTATGGAAAAGGATGTTGATGGTATGAGAATAGACCAGAAAGTGATGCTCCTAACTAAAGGAATGATTGCCATTCAAGATTCACAGTCTAAATATTGAAGGGGGGAGGTAAATTGCCATTTGCTAAGCGTCTTTCTTTGCTAGCTCTCGTGCTAAGTGTATTCACAGTCCTTTATCTTTAATTCCTTCAGTAACTCTTAGAAGTAGGTATTACAGCTTCACAGATGAGGAAACTGAGCCTACTCAGTATTGAGCAATTTAAGATCACAACTGCTCAATGCCAGACTCAAGATCCCAGCCCAGGACCATGTGCCTCCAGCCCCCCTAATTTTTATTGCAACAACATGGGTGGACCTCAGAACCTCCTGTGTAAGGTTATGGTCGTGGTTTGAAGCTTTTTGTATCCCAGAAAAATATTCTTAAATTTAATCCAAACCTGTAGATGTATACCCATTATAAGTAAGATCTTGTTGATCAAGCTATTTTGGTTAAGGTATGATCCACCTCATTCAGGATAGGTCTTACTCCTTTTACTGGAGCCCTTTATAAATGGGAAGAATACAGAGAGAAAGCTGGAAGCAAGAGCTGAAAGCAACAAAACTCGGAAGAGAAGTGAGAGACCAGCAGACTTCACCATGTGCCTTGCCATGTGGCAGAGGAGTCAGGATCACTGATAGCCGGTCTTTGGAAGAAAAGCTTCTCCTTGATGATACCTTGATTTGGACATTCTAATGACCTCAAACTGGGAGCTAATAAGTTCCCATTGTTGAAGCCAAACCATCTCATGGTATTTGCTTTGACCAGCCTAGGAAATTAAAACAGTTATCATTACCTGCTGTTTATTGTGGTAGGCACAGTCATGTCTTTCCACCCCAAAGATGTTCATGCTCTAATTCCTGGAACATGCATTGTGCATGTTTGATTAGTTTGAGATGGAGAGGTTATCTTGGTGAGCCCAGTGTAATCACAAGGGTCCTTGAAGGATGGATGAAAGAGGCAGGAAAGTTAGATAAAGAGGTGTGATGATGGAAGCTGAGATCAGAGTTGCAAGTGTTGGCTTTCAAGGAAGGAGTCACAAGTCAAGGAATGCAGAAGGCCTGTAGAAGCTGGAAAAGACAAGAAGCTGATTGATTCTTCCTTAGAACCTTCAGAAGGAACACAACATCTTGCCAACACCTTGATTTTAGCCCACTGAAATGCGTTCAGACTTCTGACTTTCAAGCCTATAAATAATAAATTTGCATTGTTTAAGTCACATGGTTTGTAGGAAGTTGTTACAGCAGTAATAGGAAACAGTAGAAGCACCTTAACAATGGCCAGCTGAAGTGAACTCTTCTTTGATGATTTTTATGAATATTTCAGTGTGTCTTCTCTTACTGTCATCTCTGTAGCTCTGGCCTCATGGGTGCAACCTGAAACTATTAAGAAATGGCAGCTGACCAAATATGCATTTGAAAGCCAGGATCAGCTGCCATTTCTCAAATATGCATTTGAAAGCAGTCAAACTATATAAGGGCCATTATATAAAAAGTAATTGGATTTCCTTTATCTCAAAGTAAAATGACAGAACAGAGTTAGCTGGACTTGATATATTTGGTGTAGAAACTGATTATGGTTACTTTCCTTGTTTCACTTTTCCCTCCTTAGGACTGTGACTCAAAAGGAGCCCCTTTTTAATGTAACAACATTGCATTGGGAGTAACAGAGATCGCTGTACCCATAATGGTGCTTGGTCAGATGTTCGTAACTTTAAAAAAGCAAAAATCCCATGACAAGTAATTTTGTGAGAAAAGAATACTTATCCATCCTAGCCTTTAAATAAGTGACATAGAATAAATGATCTTAAAATAATCTTTTTATCTTCTTGCTGAGTATAAATTCCTGTTATTTTAGGTTTTCATAAGGAAAGGATTTGTAAAGTTGTACATTGTTGTAGAAGATACAGATTTCAATATTCAGTGTATTTATAGGAGGTTGGTTATCAGAAATGCACACTGATGAGCTAGTATTAGTTTTAGTTAGTAGTTTTAAAATTTTATTATGGGAATACATATACAACACAATTTCCCATTCTGAACACTTTCATGTGTAAATGAAATTAATTATATACACAAATGATCCATTACCAAAATTTTATCATCCTAAACAGAAACTCTGTATCCATTGTTGGTGAGTGAACCATGCTCCCCAAAAAGGTATGTTCATTCCCTGGTTCCTGGTCCCGTGGGTGTGTACCTATTTGTAAATAGGCCTTTGAAGATGTTATTAGTTCAGGTGTGCCCAACCTGAATGACGATGGGCCTCAATCCAACATGGCTGAAGTCCTCATAAGCAAAGAAAATTGAACACAGCAAAAGAGAAACTATGGGAAGCAATCAGAAGCTGGAAATCAATGGGACCCAGAAAAGAAAGGAGGAGATGCAGTCATGTGCTTGCAGAGGAACCCCAAAGATGCCGGCCAGCCAGACCCCAGGAGAAAGCAAGCCTTCTAGCCTCTGAAACTGTGAGCCAATAAGTTCCTGTTAAGCCAACCCATTGTATGGTATTTGCTAGCAGGTGGAAAACTAAAATACCCATTAAGCAACAATTCCCCATCCCCACATCTTTCACCCTTACCCAGTCTCTGATAGCTTCTAGTCTACTTTCTGTCTCTATGAATTTGCTTGTTCTAATTATTTCATATCAGAGGAATCATACACTATATGTCCTTTTGTGTTTGACTTATTTCACAAGATTCATCCGTGATGTGGTATGTATCAGAACTTCCTTTCTTTTTATAGCCGAATAATCTTCTGTTATATGGCTATACCACATTTAGGTGATCTTTTATTAGAATCTTCTCTCTGTTAACTTAATCATGTTATCTTATAAATTTTTATACCTTTATTTGAAGTGGAGAGAATAGTACCTATTCTGTTATCTCATTTTTAAAATGCACCAAGATAATATGATAGTGCTTTTAAAAGAATAAAATAGTTATACTTATGCTGGGTAGTGTTTTGCTTTTAATTAAGAAAAGTCCCCAAAGGTCCCTGGCCACACACATATGCCTCGGGTCTAAGAATAAAAGACCCAGTAAGGTTTCTTTTTTTGTAATGTACATGGGCAGGCACTGGGAATCGAACCCAGGTCTCTGGCATGGCAGGTGAGAACTCTGCCACTGAGCCACCATGGCCTGCCCAGTAAAGTCTTTTGATTCCATGAAAAGAGAAAGTAACATTTAGCAAACAGTCCAAGGGTTTATTAAGAAATTATGCAATCTTTTGATATAAGTTCTGCAAATGCCTTCAATCAGAATTTATATTAATTTCAGTATGCCCAGAGCGAAAATGTTAATCACTTAACTGAGGCAAAGGAAGAAAACAGCATACTGTGGGAATTAAGCCAATTTTGCAGCTTGCTTCCAACTTTCAATTAGATGATTTTTCCATATGTCACAAATGACATTTGTCAAAATGGATGAAGGGCTATTTTATAAATTTATCATAAAGTTTAAATGTGTAAAAAAAAATTAACTTAAGTGTGGTAATCTTTCAAGTAGAGGTTTTGTGCATTCCAAGAATGCAGATGATGTCTAGGGATGGGGGAGAAAAATTTTACCTCAATTTTATTTGTTTTGGGATTTGTTTTATGGTATATAGGATGTATTAATATATAGCAATCTGTATAACTTATAAAGGTATCTATATTGGGCCATTGCTCAAAAAATGTATTAATGATGTTTGCATAATTTTAAAAAGTTAGAGCACTGCAGTAGTAAAACAAGATGCTGAATGTAATTTTGAAAATTCTAACTTTTGTGTGTGTGCCTTTAGTTAGGACTATAATAAGAAACACTTTTTTGTTTACAGCTTTTTTAACATTGCCCATAACTCAAAACCAAAATTAGGGGAAATGATAGAGCGTAGCTATTAAATTGGAAAGTTATCCTCCAATAGAGGGGGGGAACCTCCATACTGTGAACAACTAACAGGCATCGTCAGAGCAGGGGCTTTTCTGCATGTTTTATTTACTGCTAAATTTGCAGTGCTTCTAATAGAACCTAGCATATAGCAGACACTCAACAAAGGGTGAATGAACGAACATATGAATTTGCTGGTATCACATGACAAGAGTTCTTGGAAATGCCATTCCGCTATAGCTGTAGAATAGCCATAGTAATATAAGAGTCCAAGGTAGAGTTTATTACATGAAAGCTTTACCTTTTTATTTCCTTCATTTTTGCATGGTTATTGAATGAACAGTGAGGGCAACTCCCTGTTCACTGTGGTCTCTTTGACTTGCCACATGTATTTTTCTGATTTGCTATCTGGCTATTTCTAGATCTCTTTACATATCTATCTTTCTATTTTTCCCAGCACCATTCGTTCCTGCCTGTCTTCATTTTTCTATTATTTTTTTCACTGCTCTTCCCCTTGAAAGTTCTCTAAATAATAAGTATGTAATCTGGTTTTAGATTGGAAAGACTTTTTGAACATTTATAAAGTGAACAAATGGAACATTAAAAAAATTTTTTTTCTCAGACAAAAGCTCGTGATATTAAAAGAACTTCCATTTTTGTAGGCTGTGGGATGACTTTTTTTTACAGGAAAAATGTGTTTTTACATTTACCCCACTGACAAACTTAATATTGATAAAACTGTCTACACTTACTCCTGTGAAAAGACTTAGAATCATATTTTCATCTTGATAACCTTTAGTTAATTTAAACATCACAACTCTGCATAGTGACTGGAAATAATTTACATCCATTATTAAAAATTTTAGTTCAAAGAAATATATCCCTTTAGATCATCATGTTTAGATCATTGTATGCATACAATACAGTAAACATGAAACACTATAATAAAATCCGAATTACTTATACAATAAAGCATAGACCTATGATTAATCACATATAATGCTAAAATATTCTGACAAAAGTTAATCTTTCTTTGAGGTATTTCTTTTTGCCTGAGGGTATTCTATATGTATTTCAGTTCTCATTTATGTTGCCATGGGGGGTAAAAAAAAGTAAATACAAGCTTTCTGGTGCTTGGATTCTAGATAAGTAGGAATTGAATTTTTATGGTGAAGATATGTAGGTTGTTGTAAGGATGGTCTATCAAGAAGTATTTAAAATATTTAAGGGCAATGGAAAAATATAGTGAAATGAAACTTAAGACTGATAGAAACTCTGGTGCATAATTGGCAGGAAGTCAGTAAAATTATGAGCCCTGCATTTCAGAGGAGAAAACAGTAGGAAAGTGAGTGGGAAGTAATGTTTATTTACTCAGGTACTGATAAATCAGTGCACAGGATAAAAAGGGAAGGAGAAAATTAATTAGAAAATGTCATTTAGAATTTTAAATAGGACTTCACGGGCACAACTGAAATTTGGAGGAACAGAATTCATTGACTCATCTGAAGATGCCGGTTGAGTACCTGCTATGAGCCAAGCAGTCTGCATTTTATGATTTAACCCACACAGTTCTGAAGCAGGGACATTTACTTTCACTTTTTAAATGAGAGCAGTTGTAGGCTTACAGAAAATATCAGAAAGTACAGAGTCCCCATATACCTCCCCATACATTCAGTTTTCCCTATTATTAACATTTTGCGTTAGCGTGTTACGGTTTGTTATAAATGATAAAACGTTATTACAGATACACCTCATCTTAGTGTGGTTATGCTTCACAGATATTGTGTTTTTTACAAATTGAAGTGGCAACACTATGGTGAAGAAGTTTATTGGCATCATTTTTCCAACAGCAGGTGCTCACTTTGTGTCACTGTATCATGCTTTAAGGTATGTTCATTGTTTATTAGGTGTAATGCTATTGTAAAGTATAGTATAAATATAACTTTTATTTGCACAGGGAAACCACAAAATGCATGTGAATTGCTTTATTGCGATAGTAGCTTTATTGTGCTGGTCTGGTACTGAACTCGAAATATCTCTGAGATATGCCTATATTATAATTATATATTAATTATAACCCAGTCTACGTTAGGATTCACTTTGTGTTATACAGCTTTATAGGGTTTTTTCTTAGTAACTTAAATACAACCTAGAATTTCCCATTTTACCCACTTTCAAATATATGAGTCATTATATTCATAAAGTGTGCCTCCGTCACCATTGTCCGTTACCAAAACTTTTCTGCTACCTGAGACTGAACGTCAATACCAGTTAACATTGACTCCCTGTCCCCACCTCTACCTGGCCCCTGATATCCTGTATTCTAGTTCCTGACTTTATGAATTTGCATATTCTGCTTATTTCATGTTAGGTCATATGATAGTTGTCTTTTCGTATTTACTTATTTCACTCACCATGTCTTCAAGATTCATCTGTGTTGTCTCATGCATCAGAACTTCATTCCTTTTTATGATTGAATAAGATTCCATTGTGTGTGTGTGTACATATGGCAATTGTGAATAATGCCACTATGAATATTAGCATGCAAATATCTGTTTGAATCCCTGCTTTTAATTCTTTTGCTTGTGTACCTAAGAGTGGGGTTGCCGGGTCATACAGTAATTTACACTTTCTGAAGAATTACCAAACTGTTTTTCCACAGTGGTTGCATCATTTTATATTCCCACCAATAATATACCATAGCTTCTATTTCTCCATGTCCTAACACCTGTATTCCATTTTTTAAGCAATAGGTATGAAATGTTACCTCATTGTGGTTTTGATTTGCATTTCCCCCATGGCAGATAATGTCCTGCTTCCTTTTGTGTGTTTATTAGCTATTCATATATCTTCTTTGCAGAAATGTCTATTCAAGTCTTTTGCCCATTTCTTTAATTGTGTTGTTTGTCTTGTTGAGTTGTGGGAATTCTTTATATGTTCTGGATATAAATCCTTATGAGATATATGGCTTCCAAATATTTTCTTCCTTTCTGTTGCTTGTCTTTGTAATTTCTTGCTGAAGTCTTTTGTGCAAAAGTGTTTAATTTTGATGAGGGTCCCATTTATCTATTTTTTCTTCTGTTGATTGTGCTCTTGGTATAAAATCTAAAAAGCCATTGCCTACCAATAAGGTCCTGACGGTGCTTCCTTATGTTTTATTCTAGGATTTCTATAGTTTTAGCTCTTATATTTAGGTATTTTATCCATTTTGAATTAGTTTTTATATATATGTGAGGTAAGGGTCCACCTTCATTCTTCTACATAGGATTCTCCAGTTCTCCCAGCACCATATGTTGAAGAGATTATTCTTTCCTCACTGAGTGGACTTGGCACCCTTGTTAAAAAGTCATTCAGCCAAAGGTGTGCAGGTTCTTTTCTGAATTCTCAATTAGATTCCATTCGTCCATATATCTTTTGCTTGTGCCAGTACCATGCTGTTTTGATTACTGCAGCTTTGTAATGAGTTTTGAAATGGGGAAGTGTGAGTTCCCCAACTTTGTTCTTATTTTATAAGATATTTTTGGCTATTTGGGGTTCCTTACCTTTCCACATGAATTTAATGATTGACTTCTCCTTTTCTGTAAAGAAGGCTGTTTGAATATTGTTCTAGTTTGCTAGCTGTTGGAATGCAATATACCAGAAATGGAATGGCTTTTAAAAGGGGGAATTTAATGAGTTACTAGTTTACAGTTCTAAGACTGAGAAAATGTCCCAATTAGGACAAGTCTATAGAAATGTCCAATCAAAGGTATCCAGGGAAAGATACCTTGGTTCAAGAAGGCCGATGATATTCAGGATTTCTCTCTCACCTGGAAAGGCACATGGCGAACAGTCAGGTCTTCTCCCTCATCTGGAAGGGCATATGACAAACACAGCGTCATCTGCTAGCTTCTTCTCCTGGCTTCCTGTCTCATGAAGCTCCCCGGGAGACATTTTCCTTCTTCATCTCCAGAGGTCACTGGTGGTGGACTCTGTTTCTAGTGGCTGTGTCATTCTGTACTGCTCTCTCTGAATCTCCCATTCTCTAAAATGTTTCCTCTTTTATAGGACTCCAATAAACCAATCAAGACCCACCCAAATGGGTGGAGACATGTTGTCCCCTAATCCAGTTTAACAACTACCCTTGACTAAATCACATCATCCAGGGAGATGATCTGATTACAGTTTTAAGCATACAGTATTGAATAGGGATTATTCTACCTTTATTCAATGTCATTTTGATTAAAACATCGCTTTTCTAGGAGGCATACATCCTTTTAAACCAGCACAAATATTAATTGCAATTGCATTTAATCTGTAAATTGATTTTGCTAGAATTGCTACCTGAGCAATATTTAGTCTTCCAGTTCATGAACACCAAATATTCTATGTATGTCTTCTTTAATTTCTTTCAGCAGTATTTTGTAGTTTTCCTTGTATGAGTCCTATACATCTTTGGTTAAATTTGTTCTTAGATATTTCATTATTTTAGTTGCAATTGTAAATGAAAATATTTTTCTTGATTTCCGTAGAACTAGTTATATAGGAACACCTCTGATTTCTGCATGTTGGTCTTGTACCTCACCATTTTGCTGAATTCATTTATTAGCTCTAGTAGTTTGCTGTGGATTTTTCAGGATTATCTCTATATAGGATTATGTCACCTGCAAATAGGTGCTGTTTTAGTTCTTTCTTTCCAGGTTGGATGCCTTTTATTTCTTTTTTTTTTTGCTTTATTGTTCTGGCTCGAACTTCTAGTACAGTGTTGAATAACAGTGATGACAATGAGCATCTCCTTATCTCGTTCCTAATCGTAGCAGTTAACTTTCAGCAAGTACATTCATTTATCCTCGTGGAAACAAGGTGAAGTAATCGGGCCAGAGTCGCATAGCCAAGCAGTGTAGCCAGGGCTCAAATCTTTTCTGTTGGACTCCAGAGCCTGTACTCCTGTCTCCTATTCTGCTTAATGCTTCAGTATTAGATTAAATGTAGGCACTGCTAATTGTACTTGAAGTGGATATTACTGGATTTGGGGGAGCACATTAATATGACATCGTACAAGTGTTAATTTCAAAAGAAGCAAATCCTGCCCTGATGTGTTATTCCATGTAGGATATTTGGGACGTAAGGAATTAAGAAGTAGAGTCATGATGGTTGTGTCTAAAAGACTTCACTTGATCCCAGAATCAGATGGCAAAGCTAATGCCAACTGGAGGTGTTTCTGGATACTCATGGTTCTAATCTAAGTTCTAGGCCACCAGAAGAGAATACCTTCATCACTGGGAGTGTAGCTGGCCTGCACCACTTATGGGTAAAGCTTTGCCGATAGCATTCTGATGGAACAGATAATGAGAAGCACAGAAGAAAAGGCTGGGGCCCATAAAAGGATTAAGTAGAAAAGAACCTTGAATGCAGGAACTGAATTGTGCCATGAATAGGGGCCAGAGTCTTCTCATCTTGAAGTAGTGGCAGACAAGTAATTCAGGAAGGAGTAAAAGCAAGAATGAAGGGTTCATGGGTGGGTCAGTGGTAGAATGTTTGCTTTCATGCCAAAGACTGGGGTTCAATTCTTGGACCATGAACCCCCCCCCCCCCCCCCCAAAAAGCAAGAATGTAGTTGAGATGGCCAGCTAATCCCCAGAGATTTATGCTTCCCTTATTAGTTGCTGCTGGGAAGTGTCTTCTCAGCTACGGACTTCAGTTCCCAGTTCCCCATACATCTAAATGGGAATACGTGACTTTTTCTTGCAAGAAAATGAGTTACTTGTAGGACTGAGCAGTTGAAAAGCAGGTGTGCCTACTCCGCAGTCTCTCCCCGTCTGCAAGCTGAATGGAGAGCACTCAGAGGTCCCAGAGGAGGGTAGAGCCCTGAGATGAAAGGTTCCTGGGCCCTGAATAACCATGTGGACAGCTGTTTGATTAGGAATACCCCACACTGGGCTGTGCTATGAGTGAGTAGAGGCATTGGGAATTTGGGTTTTAACTGTTCCTATTACCTCACTGACGCAGAATTATCCACAAACTCAACAAGAGAGGAAATTGACTTCAGAAAAATTGTTACTTAACGCAGTCACAAGGGGATTTTACAATGAATATAATTAATAAATGAGGAAAACTTTGTTCAACACTACAACTATCAAGGGGAAAGAAAAAATATATTACATGACAAATAATAACATAGCACTAGTTGGCAGAAATTAGACCAAATATTTTAGTCACAAAGTTTGTGAACTGGTCAAAAGCATCCATTAAAAGGCACAGACTCAGATTGATTAAAAATGTAAATCTAATGTATTCCATTTGAACATACACTAACAAAGTAGGTATAACAGGATTAATATGAGACCAACTAGAATTTAAGATAACTAGAATTAAAAGGGCCAGAGTATATTTCATGATGACCAAAGTAAAAGTCCATCAAGAAAAGTTATGAACCTATATCTACTTAAAGCTTCAAAATATATATTAGAACAAGGATGGAATTATAGAAAAAATGAAGTACTCCTCAATCATAGTGTGAGATTTTTTAAATACTCTTCACTTTGAAACTGACAGATCAAGTAGATTAAAAATTAAAATGTGATTGTGCACCGAGTATGAAATGTTTGTCTGTTAAGAATGTTTGTGTTTGTGTGTTGTTTTGCCAATAAAAATATTTTTTAAAAAATTAAAATGTGGGTAGAGGATCTGAATAGCACATGTTCTCAGTGTACATGAAGCTGTTGTAAAAAACTGCAGTAAGTAAGCCAAAGGATTCATTAAAGCCAAAAATCTGTAAGAGTTACGTCTACTCTCCTATAAATCTGCAACTTTTTTTTTAAAGAAACTTTAAGAACTCGTGGGTTAAAGAGGAAATCAGTTTAGAAATTGCAAAATGTTTAAGAATGAGTAACAGTGAAGGCACAGCTTATTCATATGGATTTGGAGAAAGACTGGTTAAAACCTTTTTGCAGTTTGGGCTCTCAGGGGAGCAGACTCTGAGATGCCAGCTAGTGGGAAGGGTGTTCATTAAGGACCCTCAGAGAAGGTGGGTGAAGGAGGGGTTCAGCAGAGGGAGAAGCTGAGCTGTGACGCAGGCATAGCAGCAGTCTCCACCAGCCCCAGGGTGCTGGAACACCCTGCAGAACTGGGCTGAGACTGCCAGGCCTTTATGTTCCTGCATTGGGCAGTCACTGGATGTAGACCACCCTGAAAGTGGTCTTCCCTGGGTGTAGGTTCTCTGCAGCCGAGACAGTCTCTGAAGAGACTGGCAGCTGAAGTCGGCCCAAGTCCCTCATTGAAGAAGGATCTGAGTGGTACGTCAGTGTCCTCTCCGAGCCTTGGTGCGTTTATTAAAAAAAAAAACCAAGAAAGATCCAGAATAATGAACCAACTTTTCAACTGCAAAAATTGTAATTATAAAATAAACTAATAAAACAGCAGGAAGGAAATAAGGATAAAAGCAAGCATTCATGAAATAACAACAAACGTGCTAAACATATTTTTTTAACTTTTTAAAAAACAATGAATTATTTAGATAAACTTTGATCAAAGGAATTTGAGAATAAAAATAATCATACAACATAAATGAAGAATGACATTTAGAGATGGAGAAAAGAAAAAAAATTGGGATACTGTTAAAACTATACCAATAACTTCTAAACATTAGTCAGTAGGTTTCTGGGAAAATATGAGTTACCAAAATTGGCTGAAAAGAAAAGAGAAATGGAGGAAATTGGGATAGTAGTCAGAATAGCCACCCGCAACTGGCTCAGATTTTTTACTTGCTGGTATTACCAACCCTTTACTATAAAACAGCTATTTCCCTTATTATGTAAAGCCTTCTAAGTTTAGAAGAAAATTGAAAGTTATACACCCCATTTTATGTAAGGCTAGCATAATTCTATTTCCAAAACACAACTAGGGTAGCAAGAGAAATTAAAACCATATCTCACTTATGAGATAGATATAGGAAGTGTAAATAAAATATTAGCCAAATCCAATGATCAATTCCAGTCCTCATTTTTCTTGATTCATCAGCATCTGACATAATCGACAACTTCCTGTTCCTTGAAATGCTTTCTTCACTTGGCTCTTGAGACTACACACTCTAGGTTTCCTCCCCTTTTGCTGACTGCTCCTTCTCAATGTTCCTTGCTGACTTTGCCTCATTTCCCCAACTTTTCAGAATTGGTGTGACCCAGGCTCAGTCCTTGGATGACTTCTCTTTCTATGCCAGGTTTCCAAGGTGATTTCATCCAGTCTCTTGGCTTTAAATACCGTCTCCATATCGTCCCACGTGCTGATGACTCCCAAATTTCTATCTCCAGACTGGATCCTCCCCTACAGTCCAGAACCTGTCTATACAGTGGTGAGCTCATCATCTCTCCTTGGACATTTAAAGCATCACCAATCGATTGCATCCAAAATCAGGCTTCCTTAACTCAGACCCCAAGTCTAATCATCCTTGATTCCTTTCTTTCATAACCAGACTGTCAGTGGGTCCCGTGACTGGACTTTCAAAACATATCCAGAGTTCAACAGCTTCTGTTGCTTCCCTGGTCAAAGTCACTATCGTTTTGCCTGACGTTTTGCAGCATTTTCCTAATGTGTCTATTTGCTTTGATCCTTGCTGCCTTGAACTTTATTAACAAGACTAGCTCCAGGAACCCTGTTAAAGACAGAAGTGAGATTTTGCCATTTCTATTCAGAACCCTCTGATGCCTTCCACTCTCACTCAGTGAAAAATCAAAGTTTTTAGAATGACCTACAAATCCCTGTCCAGTCCTCACTGCCTGCTATGACTCTTGCCCTCCCTCCTGCAGACATGCCGCACGCTCTCTCCTCAGGACCTTCGCTCAGTTGTTTCCTCTCCCTAGATTGTTCTTCTCTTAGATAACTATATGACTTTCTCCCTTGCCTTCTCCAGGCCCTTGCTCAAATATTACTTTCTCCAAAATGGGAGCTTTAATTTTATCTGTGATAACCTCACTTCTAAAGAAGACTGTCTTCATGTATTACATGTGTAATTAAAAATTAGAAAAGACAGAAAAAAAATCTAATTTTTTTGGAAACTTCTTGCAGACATAGGCCTGGTCACCAAAAGAGAATTTCCCTCTGGTAGTTCAGATTCTATTTACTCAGCAGTGACAGTGATCCTTGAATCCATAGATACAGTTGCACATATGAAACTGATCAGCTTATCTATTTCTTTCAACTTTCATAAGTAAAAGTGATTTTTACTAAAACTAAAGTTTTGTGTTTGTCCTTATAGCTCTTTCTGTGTAATAGTGGGTGCAGGGATGGGAAGCACGGAAAATCGAGGACACTGGGGCACTAACTCTTTCATTGTAAGAGTTTATGGTGTTGCTGATGCTGAGGCCGAGTTACAAACCAGGAGAATGACCATCATTTCCATTCTTCAGCATATGACATTTAGGATATACATACTGCTGGAAAAGAGAGTCATGTGCTGAGTCCGAAAGACTTGTGACCCAGCAGATATCTTACTGTCTTCCCAGATCCACCCTTGTGTGGATGATATCACCTGAAGTCACTAGGGAACTAGGGGTCAGGAGAAACTGGCCATGTTGCTGTTAACAAGTCTTGGAGTCTTTGGGTGATGAATTAGAGGTTTAGTGTGGCATCCTGTGGTCTGTTCCTTCAACTTGTAACTCTCTGGAAATAGCAGAATCTAGTTTATAAGAAAGAACTGAAATGCTGCAATATACAGTTGTAACCTTAAAAAAAACAAAAAAACAAAAACCACTTCCAAGCAGATAGTTTCAAGGAACTGTGGAAATCGACCAAGATCAACCAGAGATGAAAATGTGCTCACTTTCTCGACTAAGTCTTAATGAAACAGTCTGTGCGTAGAAGTTGGCATTTTGCCACTTGTATCTGATGATTACTCATTTAGTTAGTATCTATCAAGAAGAGGCCTCAAGAAACAGCTTTTAAATTTAGCCAGAAAGCTAGCACTATTAATGATGGCCTTGACATTCAGCAAAGCCATGTGAGGCAGTCAATCTGACATTTTATAGACAGCCTGTTACAGAGCCTCACAGCCGATGGACATTCGATAAGCACTAATTTCCTGGCTGACAATGAACAGCTATACATCTGTCCATTAGGGAAGCTGCACACGGTGGAAATAACCAAGAGAAGGCTGATTTTAGATGAGTTGCGGGTGCATAGGCATGTGTAATGTCTAATTAAAATGTTCATAATTTCCTTTTAGTAAAACTGAGTACGTTCATTTAAAATATAATTCTGTTTGTGAATGTGAGATAAAGTGCCAGTTAATAGTGATAGTAGTCAAATGTTATTTCCTTTTTTAAATAGAAAGCTGAGAGCCTCTAAATAACCATCATCACATTCTTTTTAAAAATTATTTGCATCAATACCAGAGAAATCTAACACTGCAGTCAGATGACTATTATTTTCATTATTGTACTTTCAGTACATTTTGTTCATTATAGTGAATGGAGAACACTGAACTCTGGTCTGCCTTTTAGTCCTTTATTTAAATTGATTTACTTGTATTGAATACAAATACTGTGAAGCTGGAAACATATTTGTAAAGTAATAGTAGCTAACTTTTTCTTTTAATCATTTATGCTGTGCCAGTCATTGTATTAAACCCTATATATGTATTTTTTCCAAGTGTGTGTTGAAAGATTATTCCACTATTTTCTACCATTTCTTTCTTTTTTTTTAACTATAACTTTTTTGCTTTTTTATGAAGGGCTAAATATTATTCACTCATTTATTTAATCTCGCTTATGCAGTGAACCTAAGCTCCATCTGAAAGCACAAGAACACGTGTGAAGGATGAAAAAGCTGCTGAAATTTTTCATCCTTTAAAACTGAGTGTTCAGTGAAGGCAGATGTTTTATAAAAGAGAGGGGCATGACAGCTGATCATGTGAATCTGATGAATTGGTGTAAGGAATTATTGGAATCTGTAGATACGCCACATTTCCGTATATTATCTTAATAAAAAACTCATTCAGACTGAACTGTCCACACTGTAGGAATGATCCAGCTGCTTGTTGAATCAATTGCTTTTAATTAGCCCCTCTGATGCTGATTGGTTTCTGGGTCTGCTTGCCAGGCTTCCTGAAAGATTTAATTACAAGTATTCTTCTCATTTAGAGAGCTGTGATTCTAAAGTGATAAGAAATTTTCATATCAAACCATTCATATCATCTTATAATCACAGCACGTGTGTTTGCTTTCTGATCCTGCTGCAACCCATTGGAATTAGTCATCCTCATCTGAGATTTGAGTAATAAGTAAAAGTGCAGCTATTTCCGGTTAGGAAGTGAGCATTCATCCCTGTGAGCCTCACAGAGCTTGGAAATAGAGGAAAGGATGTCAATTACTATTTGTTTTCCTTTGGAATGAAGGTCCTACTGGTTTCCCAGATTGTCCAACTGTTCTCAAGAGGGAGGCAAGTGAGTAGGCTCTGAAGAGTAGTGGCTGTCTGTGTGTGTGTGTGTATGTGTGTGTGTGTCCCAACTCTCCCACTTTTCAGCTTCATCACTCTGGACCACTTGCTTAACTTCTCAGGAATTCACTTTCCTCATGTTTAAAATGGGGTAATATGCCTACTTCAGAGTTACTGTGAGGATAAAAATCAAATTTACCACAGCAGGGTAAAGGCTGGATAACAGTTGCTATTGTCATTGTTATTAACAAACAACAAATCTAGGGAGTCCCTAGAAGGAAAAGCTATTTATTTTTCCTGATTAGTGAGTATAGCTCATTTCATCCAAAAGAGAATGAAGAATAAGATGGGTGATATATATATATGTGTGTGCAGACTTGTATAAACCTTCATAGGATTAAAAGAAGTTTTCATTGAATGACTTTTTGACCCTTGTTAATTGTTTTTAAGCCCTTTTTCCCCCCAATTTTATAAGATGCAGAGACTTTGCATGTTGCCTTCACAGAAAAGGATCAACTGTGTTTGCAGAAGGAGTGAACTTGAGCACGTGGGACAACCCAAACCCATCATATTCATTGAGCTGGTCTGTTCTGCAGTAGATTAGGGAGGTTCCGGTGAAATGGTTGCTTAGCAACTAATGGAGTAAAATGAAATGGTCTGTTAGCTGGGCTCTAACCCTCATCTGTGTGTGTGCCTAATAATGGGAGAGTGTCTCCAGTGTGTATTGTCTGACTCGCAGCTGTCAAACCAAAGTGATGAATAAAATGAAAGACTGAAGAGAGATTCCACAGATGGACTGGGTGCCTTTATACACAGTCTTGCCCAGCCTATTTTATATTAGCATTTAAGGAGAGATTGAGAGGACATTACAAATAAGAAAGGAACTGTTGAATTATTGGTTAAAATTTTAAGTGATTAACTTACATAGGGTTTGAAAGAATAGAATAAGTGATAATTGAGATTCTACACTATTATCCTCAATCTGGAGCGCTCAATAGAAATGTGATAACTGATTATTTTGATGATATCATGAAGTCCAAGGCAGAAACAGTATTTTTTTTTTAGTACTAGCGCGTACGCGTGCTTTATGGTGCAGGGAGGGCAGATGTCCAGCACACCTGCTGCTTCTTCCTCGACCAAACCCACGGCAGTTATCATGAATACATCCTGATGCTCTCACTTGAGCTTGGATGTAGTCTTAAAGCCCTCAGCACGGGGCTCCAGGAAGCCGCTACCAATATCAAATTGGGCAGGCAAGAAACTTCCTTGTCAATCCTTATGGCAGATTGAAATTCCTTAAAAGCTTCTACTTTTTCCCTTCCATAGGAATGGGTCTGAGTGACTTGTACCAATAGTAGCTCTGGAGTAGCAACATGAAATACCTCTTTAGGAAAATATGGTGAGTGGGTGATGGACCAGAGAAAGCCAACAGAATAATTGGGGAAAAGAGGGTGAGGTGATGGGCTGTCTGAAGGCTTCTGCCTTTACCACTATCCAAAAAAATAGGATGATTTACACTTTCAAAGACCATCCCCTTGAAACCATGGGTCTTTCTTTTTAAACTTTGATTTCCCTAAGCTGCAACCCCATCTGCTATCTGGGGATCAGTCCTGTGGCTGTTGATTTCCATGTTTACTTTTACCACCTCTACTTGGGATCTCTCTTTGTTGGCCCATTGGCCCAGCTGATGGCCTCTTGTGTCAACTCTTCTTCCCACTTGACCCACATCTGCTTCCAGGGAATACTCACACATCCTTATCCCTGCACAGTTCTGAGAGTTCAGGCTGTCCCCATGCTGCAGCCCCCATCCCTGGCTCTGCTGTTGAGGGACATGGCCAGACACTGACTTGCTCTTAACACTTGTCATTGTCATGTGTGCACCAGACATCTGACCACAGTGTTCCTAAACTGTAGAAGCCACACGTCATGCTCTGCAAGTGGGGAAGATGGAAGCAATCTATCTCCCAAATATATGTTGCAGTGCTAACCCCTAGGACCTCAGAATGTGATGTCATTTAGAAATAGGGTCATTGAGTATAGTGTTAGTTAAACTGAGGTCATATTGGCATAGGGTGGACCTTTAATCAATATGCTGATGTCTTTATAAGGAAGGAGGAAACCCATGTGAATACAGAGGAGGAAATTGGAGTGATGTATTAACAAGCCAAGGAATGCCAAGGATTACCAGCCAGCACAAACTAGGTGGCTCAAACTGACAGAAATTTGTCCCATTTCTGGAAGCTGAAAGTCTGAAGTCATGGTGTTGACAGGGCCGTGCTCCCTCTGAAATCTGGAGGGGAGAGAATCCTTCCTGCTTCTCCTGCTTCTGGTGTTTGCTGCTAATCCTTGACATTCCTTGGCTTGTAGCTACATCACTTTACACAATCATCTCCTCAAAGCCCTTCTGTTTTAACTAGGGATCAAAGGGGAAGTGCCCCCTGCTTCTCGCCTGAGGCAGGACTGACTTGTAGCATCATAACGAATCTTTCAAAAAGTTCTCTGCTTCCACTATCACCACTGTTATTCAACATTGTGTTGGAAGTTCTAGCCAGAGCAATTAGACAAGAAAAAGAAATACAAGGCATCAAAATTGGAAAGGAAGAAGTAAAACTATCACTGTTTGCAGATGATATGATACTATCTGTCGAAAACCCTGAAAAATCCACAGCAAAACTACTAGAGCTAATAAACGAGTACAGCAAAGTGGCAGGTTACAAGATCAACATTCAAAAGTCTGTAGTGTTTCTATACACTAGTAATGAACAATCTGAGGGGGAAATCAAGAAACGAATTCCATTTACAATTGCAACTAAAAGAATAAAATACTTAGGAATAAATTTAACTAAAAAGACAAAAGACCTATACAAAGAAAACTACAAAAAAACTGTTAAAAGAAATCACAGAAGACCTAAATAGATGGAAAGGCATGCCGTGTTCATAGATTGGAAGACTAAATATAGTTAAGATGTCAATTCTACCTAAATTGATTTACAGATTCAATGCAATACCAATCAAAATCCCAACAACTTACTTTTCAGAAATAGAAAAAACAATAAGCAAATTTATCTGGAAGGGCAGGGTGCCCCGAATTGCTAAAAGTATCTTGAGGAAAAAAAACGAAGCTGGAGGTCTCACGATGCCTGACTTTAAGGCATATTATGAAGCCACAGTGGTCAAAACAGCATGGTACTGGCATAAAGATAGATATATTGACCAATGGAATCGAATAGAGTGTTCAGATATAGACCCTCTCATCTATGGACATTTGATCTTTGATAAGGCAGTCAAGCCAACTCACCTGGGACAGAACAGTCTCTTCAATAAATGTGCCTAGAGAACTGGATATCTATATGCAAAAGAATGAAAGAGGACCCATATCTCACACCCTATACAAAAGTTAACTCAAAATGGATCAAAGATCTAAACATCAGGTCTAAGACCATAAAACAGTTAGAGGAAAATGTAGAGAAATATCTTATAAATCTTATAATTGGAGGCGGTTTTATAGACCTTACACCTAAAGCAAGAGCACTGAAGAAAGAAATAAATAAATGGGAACTCCTCAAAATTAAACACTTTTCTGCATCAAAGAACTTCATCAAGAAAGTAAAAAGACAGCCTACACAATGGGAGACAATATTTGGAAACGTCATATCAGATAAAGGTCTAGTATCCAGGATTTATAAAGAGATTGTTCAACTCAACAACAAAAAGACAGCCAATCCAATTACAAAATGGGAAAAAGACTTGAACAGACAACTCTCAGAAGAGGAAATACAAATGGCCAAAAGGCACATGAAGAGATGTTCAACGTCCCTGGCCATTAGAGAAATGCAAATCAAAACCACAATGAGATATCATCTCACACCCACCAGAATGGCCATTATCAACAAAACAGAAAATGACAAGTGCTGGAAGGATGTGGAGAAAGAGGCACACTTATCCACTGTTAGTGGGAATGTCAAATGGTGCAACCACTGTGGAAGGCAGTTTGGCGGTTCCTCAAAAAGCTGAATATAGAATTGCCATATGACCCAGCAATACAATTGCTAGGTATCTACTCAGAGGACATAAGGGCAAAGACACAAAAGGACATTTGCACACCAGTGTTTATAGCAGCATTATTTACAATTGCAAGGAGATGGAAACAGCCAAAATGTCCATCAACAGACGAGTGGCTAAACAAACTGTGGTATATACATACGATGGAATATTATGCAGCTTTAAGACAGAATAAACTTATGAAGTATGTAACAACATGGATGAGCCTTGAGAACATTATGCTGGGTGAGACTAGCCAAAAACTAAAGGAAAAATACTGTATGGTCTCATTGATATGAACTGACATTAGTGAATAATCTTGGAATATTTTGTTTGTAACAGAGACCATCAGGAGATAGATATAGGGTAAGATATTGGGTAATTGGAGCTGAAGGGATACAGACTGTGCAACAGGACTGGATACAAAAACTCAGAAATGGACAGCACAATACTACCTAACTGTAATATAATTATATTAAAACACTGAATGAAGCTGCATGTGAGAATGATAGAGGGAGGAGGGCTGGGGACATAAATGAAATCAGAAAGAAAGATGTTAAAGATTGAGATGGTATAATCTAGGAATGCCTAGAGTGTATAAAATAGTGAAATGTACAAGGTACAATTTTAAAAATGTTTTTGCATGAGGAAGAACAAAGGAATGTCATTATTGCAGGGTACTGAAAATAGATGGTAATTAATATTTTAAAATGTCACCTTCTATGTGAGACTAAAGCAAAAATGTTTATTTGTTACAGAATTTATATTTTGACTAGTGCATTTCCTAATATAACTTATGTAGATAGTTTGAATGCCATAAGTACTTGGAATCTCAGGTAGGACATGAGATTTTGCTGGTTTGTCCAGAGTGATGCCCCGATGAATCCCAGAGTGACTCGATCAGTGAGTGGAAAAGTATCTGCCAAAGCCCCCTTCGGGGAGTGGTGAGAATGGGGAGAAATTCAACTTCCCCAAGTTGAATTCTTGATATACTCACAAGCAGGGTGGACAACCAAAGCTATAGGCAGAGCCCCCAGTCTTGGGGTTTGTTCATATGAAACATAACCCCGCAAAGGATAGGTCAAGTCTACTTAAAATTTAGGCCTAAGAGTCACCCCCAAGAGAACCTCTTTTGTTGCTCAGATGTGGCCCCTCTCTCCAGCCAACACAACGAGCAGTCTCACCACCCACCCCCTCTCTACATGGGACGTGACTCCCAGGGGTGTGGACCTTCCTGGCAACGTGGGACAGAGATCTTGGAATGAATGGAGACTCAGCATCAAGGGATTGAGAAAACCTTCTCGACCAAAAAGGGGAAGAGGGAAATGAGACTAAGTGTCAATGGCTGAGAGATTCCAAACAGAGTCAAGAGGTTATCCTGGAGGTTATTCGTATGCATCAAGTAGATATCATCTTGTTATTCAAAATGTAATGGAGAGGCTGGAGGGAACTGCTGAAAATGTAGAGCTGTGTTCCAGTAGCCACGTTTCTTGAGGATGATTGAATAATGATACAGCTGTCACAATATAACTGTGTGATTGTGAAAACCTTGTGTCTGATGCTCCTTTTATCTACCTTGTCAACAAAGGAGTAGAACATATGGAATAAAAATAAATAATAGGGGGAACAAATGCTAAAATAAATTTAGTTTAAATGCTAGTGATCAGTGAAAGCAAGGGGTAAGGGGTATGGTAGGCATAATCTTTTTATTTTCTTTCCTGTGTTCGTTTTATTTCTTTTTCTATTGTCTTTTTATTTCTTTTTCTGAATTAATGCAAATGTTCTAAGAAATGATGAATATGCAACTAAGTGATGATATTGTGAATTACTGATTATGTATGTTGCTTTACTTTGTTTCTTTATTTTTTTAATTAATAAATAAATTAAAAAAAAAATGTTCTCCGCTAATTGGCAGGGATATTTTCTCACCCTCTCCACCATTTTTGAGGCTAAAGATAGGTGGCCAGACAAGAATAACAATTATCAAACGCTTACATAGCATTCCTATATGCCAGACAAGTGTTCTAAGCATGAGCCCATTAAACCTAACAACAGTCCTATAATGTAGGGACCGTTATGATCCACGTTTTACAGGTGGGGAAACTGAGGCACAGAGACATTTGTTTATCTTGCTAAAGGTCACACAGTTAGTGACAGAGTCAGGATTTTATTCTAGGCTATCTGGTCTTAGAGTTCTTGCTCTTAACTTTTTGTTTTTAAACTAAGCGTCCATTTACACAAATATGAAACTAGTTTGAGGAAGTCTTGAAAGCAGTTGCTTGAAAAAGTTGGAGATGTGTGAAATAAGGCCTTGTACAGCGATTGACACAGTGTAGAAGACTTTTATATGCATTATTGCATCTGATTCCCTACAGAACCCCACCTGAGACAGGCAGAGCAGATGATTATTCCATTTTACAGAAAGGATAACTGAGACTAGAGTGATACACCAACTGCACAGCAGGGTTAGAAGTCGGACTGGGGCCTACCACCCATACTACGGGATTTCTAGCATTACCTCCAAGGGATAATATTCTGTGACTCGGATTTCTTCTCACAGGGAACTGAGAGCTATTACCAGATACCCGAAAGTCTGTTGTGCAAGAAATAGAGTGAAATTATTGACCTACTAGGACCAAGGGGAGAAAGGAATCAGGAGGGTGGCTGTCACTCAGTATTTCACAGGTATTACTGATACCTCAGGTTCTCCACCAAGAGACAGCCTGCCTGTGAAGTACTGAGGGTCCCTGTCACCTCAGATAGTCACGGAGCTGCGAGGAGCCCTGCAGGGGTGGAGGGCCGGCTGCGGGGCTACGTCTCCAACACTAGTGCATGTACCTTGTCTGGGCTCTTGGTAAACTGCAGTGGGCCTGGGGTGGCACTTAAGCTTCTGCATTTCTAACGTGCTCCCTGGCGATGCTGCTCCAGGGACCACACCTCCACTACAAGGAAGTGACCCGTCAACGTGATACATAAACACGGCCAACGCACACGCCAAACAGCCTCTCTGTCCTGCTCACAGGATTCTCCTTGAACTCCTGTCATATTTCCCTTGGCACAGAATTCCCCACTCTGCTTCCTTGGCTTCTTTTTTCTTTTCTTTTTCTCTCCTGCCTTTCACCCATTTCTGGCATCACTGGCCTCCAAAAAATGTCCCTTCCTCATAACTACTTCTCCTGATTCGTCAGACTCTGTGTCCTGTCTGCTGAGTCACTCCGTCCTGGAGGCCCCCGTCTTTCTCAGGACCTCTGTCAAAATGCACACAGTGCATGTTTTATCAAGTTGGTGTATCCTTAGAAGTTTTTGGAAGGCAGGGTTGTGTCCTTGACTGTCAAATGAGGGCAACCCAAGTCTCTCGACACAGGAAAGATCCTTTCATTCAGTAACTGATTCTCAAATATAGTCAATAAAGAATATTAAAAATATTTTGCCATCCCTTAATACCTGAAAGAGGTAACTTTGTGACAGATAAAATATGGGCTCTTTACATGGCGAGTAGTCAAGTCTGGAGACTCCATACCCAAGTGACATAACCACAGACGAGAAGGTAACGGAAGCATCAGAAGAATGAACAGAAGCCAGAGGATTGGTGAAGGTGACCTAAGCCTAGTGCCAAATGTGTGAATGCCATTTTCCAGAGTACGTATCACAATCAATGTGGCTAAAGATCATTAAATTCCATTCATCTATGACCTGACACTGTGGCAGGCAGCAGTTTTTGGCCTTCACGTTTGCTAAACCTTTAGCTAAGAACCAAACGACTTGATTTGTGTTCTTTTTCTGTTCTTTTCCATCTTCTACCCAGAAGGCGCAGGTGAGTGGACACACTGCTGTATCCAGAGGGAGGAGAAGTCCAAAGAGAAAGCTAATTAACCATGATAATGCTCAGTCTGAAGGGCTCATTATCCCTGTAGTAGTTAATTTAGGAAGCAACTGTGCCCAAAGCAATGCTGTGAAATGCAGTTAGATCCTTTGAATAAATAAGCTACCCATTGGAAGATGCTGGGAAAACCAGTATGTAACGCTGTTTATAACATATAAGGTGGGGTTTTCTTTAGATTATATGGTTATGATAAGAGGAAATTGGTATTATAGAACTGTTAACTTTTGCTGCCTAACTATATTTGTGGTCATATAATTTTAGTTTTAGCCTGTGATATTTTATTCTCTGAGAGTCATAACAACACTGTTTACGAAAGAATTAATACAGCTGAAAATAGAAGGGGGGAACCCACCAACCAGCCGTCCTTACTCTTTCAGGCCATGGAATCTCCCCAAAAGGAAGTAAATAGTCCAGTTCATCTGTAGTTAGGGCCTGTCTCCCTTAAAGAAAAGAAAATTGGCTGTTGTGGTTACTTGAACAGTCTTATTAACTGAGATTTACTACCCATATTATTTGTGAGGTATGAACAAAATGCAATAAAGGATAATCACCATTAACACTGAATTGAGCAAAATGTGATTTTTGTGATTCAGAAGTTAGCACAAATCTCTGTAGTGTCTCATGGCCATTGTAAACCTCACTAATTATATAATTCTGAACAGGGTCAGGCTGAATCTGCTGTCATCATTGCAAGTGGCTCTTTTCCATGACTTCCTTACACGTCTGTTTATTTTTATTTACCTCTCTTAACTCATCAGAGGTAAGGGTTGAATGTGCCCCAAACAATCCAGTTATTTCACCTTTAAGAAGACCATTTGGATTCCTGATAAAATGGGAATTCCCAGGACGTTTTTCCCTTGCCCAGTGTAACTAAAAGCTGCACATAGTTTACCAACTAAAAAAGATAATGCTTTACCAAACTTGAGCACTCAATAGTCTACCATTTGTCATTCTACTTGTCTTTGATGATGTAGTAGAATTTTCATTGACCAGTTTTGCATTATAATGGACCACCCTAAAATGGTTGTAGCTCATCTTGCGACTGTATAACAACTAATGGGACCCAAGGAAACTTAATTCGTGTCCTATGATTTTAGGACTCAATTTGTGTCATTTCTGTGTAAAATAAAAGAGGAGTAATAGACTATAAATCCACAACTCTCTCTGTGGTAGGCACTTAAAGTGGATTGTATTCTCACAAACAGGGTTTTCAATTAGGAAGATCTGTGGTAGTAGCAGTGTATTATCAGACAAGGGTGAGCAGTATTAACTGTAAATCTCAGCCCAACCAAGGCTCTCCCAAAGATAAGACCGTGTGACCCAAGCAAGAATCTGTACAACACTTTCATCTGTCTAAGCAGTGCCTTACTCCATGCTTTGGCAGAATGTTGTGGCTTGATAGAGGACATTGCCGTACGTTTAACTTCTTTCGAAATGTCTAGTTCAAAATTTCCTTGTGTTTCTGAAGTGTTCAGCTTATGGTAGATACTTTTTCTCTATAACTATGATTTCTACACTTTAAGTCCAGAAAATCTTTCTTATATTGAACTAGTTTTGTTTGTTTGTTTGTTTATAGTAATGGGGAACAGCTGGACATAATCTGCAGTTGAATTGTTGAAGAGAAGACCTGTTCATTCTTTCCTTCACCTGTATTTATTGCATGTATGCAGCACTGGGGCCAGGAAAATTGCAGTGGGGAGGGAAGACTTGTGTCCATTTCCATGGAGCTTACAGTCACCATTTCTAGAAGTTTGAGGCTGAAAGATAGCACCCTTGCTCTCCCCACCTCCACTGCTGCTAAAAGAGGCTTTGTCCTCCTTGGTCTCTAGCCAGTTTGCAAACATTGTTTCAACAAGCTCAGGCAGCCTGGATAGCTGATGGTCAGGTTTTTCCTTAGCTTGGCTGGTATGGCACCCAGGGAGGCCTTTCCTAATTAGGTGGCTTGCAAATGTATTAGACCTGAGACACTGACCTTGAATTTGTTGTTCCTTTTTGTTCTAAGTAACCAATTGTCTGATTAAAAAAATTGACATGCGTTAAATGTGTAATATCAGATAGGCTGTGATATCAAAATGGAACTTATGTGTTTATAGGAATGGTGATGATGATTTTTATAATGGGGCCAGTCCTTAAGGTAAGGGTGTGGGAGTATGTGGTGATACTGTAGTCCCTACAGTTAGAGATCAGGATTTTGAGTGGGATTATCACTAAGAAAATGTTGGAAAGGAATGCCTGTGGCCGGGACTGCAGGATTGGGTGGCTGGGGTTGTTTCTTAGCTTTTATTCCATTGGAATCAAAGGAAGACTTGGAAAATTAGGATAATCTGCCTGGATGATAACCATTTCTACTTATTAAGGGTCAACTTTGTGCCAGATATCATGCTCAGTGTTAAAAGTAATTTTGTTTTGAATCCTTAAAGCAACAAGTCTGTGAGGTTGATGTCATTGCCATTTTCCGGATAGGTAAAGTGGGGATGGCTCAGAAAAGCTCAGAGAGGTTAACAGATTGACTAAGGCACAAGTTCAAGGAAAATTACCCCAACAACCAGTAAGTTGTAGAACCAGGATTTGAATCAGCTGTGTTTCTTGCACAGTACTCAACATTAAAAAGAAAACCATTTTAAAAAGGCAGTTATTTGAAATGCATAGGTAATATATGCTCATTGTAATGATCCAAACAATTTCTATGTACCCAGAATAAAAGATTAATGTCTTTCCCTGCCTCAACGATCACACCTTATAATTTAACTACAAATGAAATTTGGTGCTCCCTTGTTGCTTGTACCAACATGTACAAATATAGATGTGTATTATTTAAGGGATTGTGTCCTCCCTCCAACTTACCAAGCCAGGCTTCCAGTTCAGTGGCTCACCACATCTGCTTGAGGACCCTTGTTCTACGCCAATCCTTTCTTTTGAAAGGATCCTATGAAAGCAGGTTGAAAGTAAACAGAAAAGCTCCTTTCGCAGCCTGTTCTGATTTTTAACCTTTGCTCTTAGGAAATTTTTCCGTTTAATTAATCAAATAATTCTTCTGCAGTTTGCATGCCTCTCTCTCCTGGTCTGCACATGAGAGCAATGGAGAGCACCTGGTCACCACACCAGGTGCAATTACAGCTGGGAAAATCTGAAAAAAAAATCAGTGTGGTGTATAATAAAGACTCAAGCACATAAAATTAAAGCAATCTGGAAAACAATTGAAATTTATTTTGGGTTCCTTTATGAATTGGTAAGATATCTAGAAACAAATACAGACAATGTAAAGTAGAGTAGTTTTGTGTGTGTGTGTGTGTGTGACCTATGCTTTTTAATTTTGGAACTTTATACCATCTTCTACAGATGCATAAGGAGAATCAACTTAACCTTAAAATAACCTTAAAAAGTTCTAAAACCTACATGGTTGGGCCCCACTATCAGAGTTTCTAATTTACTAGGTCTGGGTGGTACCCCAAGAATCTGCGTTTAGTGTTGATGGTAGTTGATGTGATGCTGATGGTCAGGGCCACTGCTAAGAACCCCTGGAACAGGGAGAGTGATGTAGAGTTGGCAGGTGACAGGAGCAAGACATATCATTGGAATGAGGCAGGAAAAAGCACGACTAAGTGAGAAGTTGAAGATGCCATTTACCAGGTGCAGTTGGCAAGAATGTTTGGGGCTGCTGTATATTGCATGGTAGCAGTGGAACCCCAGGATCCACAAAATAATTTCAGTGGAACTAAACACAAGCGGGGGCTAATCGTGATGGTTAAATGAAACTGTGCAGGATGTGTGCAGTGATGTGTACATGTTACTGTAACTATCTAGACAGCAAAGTGATTTTCAGTGTTGATTTTTATTTCAAAAATCAAAATCAGCCTTTATCGTGTGTTTTAGTTTCCTGCCTGCTGAAACAAATACCATGCCATGGATTGATTTAAAACAACGGGAATTTATTATCTCGCAATTTTGAGCCATCCAAAAGCAAGGCATCAGTGGAGGTGACACCACGGCCTTTGAGGACAAAGTATTCTGGGGCTGGCTGCTGGTGATCTGTGGTCCTTGGCTTTTGTGTCACAATGCAATCAACGCATGTGGCAGTGTCTCCCCCTTTCTTTTCTAGGCTCCGTCTAGAAACTTCTAGCTTCTTCTTGTGGCTTTCTTTCTCAGCATTTGAATTTCATTCTGCTTATAAAGGACTGCAGTCACTTAGAATAAAGCCCAGCCTGATTCACTTGGGCCACACCCTAACTGAAGTACCATCTTCAAGGGGTCCTATTCACAATGGGTCCACACCCACCAGAATGTGGGCCAAGACCTGTCCAAACTTGGGTGCACATTCACTCTACCACAACTTGTACAATTTTCTTCTTTCCTAGTCTCTCTAGGGCTTTTTCTTGATTCTTTGCTTCCAAAGTCTTCTCACTTTCTTTCTTCGTTTTTTTCCCCCCATTTCAGGCAATGTTCAGTCTTTGTATGGTGGAAAGTGGAGCCGATGAGGTGAATTTACATGGTGTGACCAGCCTTGGCTTAAAGCAGGCTCTGGAGTTTGCATACACGGGACAGGTATGGTACCAAATGTGAACTGAGAAGCTTAGCCCTTTAACAGCCCTCAACTGGAGATTATCCTTGAGGTAGGAGACTTAGTTATTTTTCTCGTTATACATTTGGTTAAGAAGAATTCATGTCTTCCTAACTTTAAAACCAAAGTGATGGAAAGGTAAGTAAAGCAACTTAATTTTTAACATGATCCAGTGAACACAGTATTTTAATCTTAGCTTAGTGGCTTATTGCTGTAATTTAAAATATCCTAAAGGACTGACGTGAGGGAATGCGTTTGTGAGGTAACTTGAATTCTCTTGTTATCAACAAAACTCAGTGATTCTATCGTGGCTTTAGTGGTGCAATAACAAGACAAAAAAATTTTAAGTCCCCCAAATCCTTGCCCCATATCTTGGTATCCTGTTGTCCACGCACACTTCTGCATCCGAGTCGGAGCCGTTGAGATTAGAATTTGGTCGTTTGGAATCCTAATTTGCTCATCACTTCAATTGTTGTAGATCTCACTGAGATTGTCAGAGAGGACCATGTATATTTGAGAATGAAATC
Organism: Tamandua tetradactyla; assembly: GCF_023851605.1. Lineage (NCBI taxonomy): Eukaryota > Metazoa > Chordata > Mammalia > Pilosa > Myrmecophagidae > Tamandua > Tamandua tetradactyla. The sequence continues at coordinate 154,390,222 of NC_135331.1, forward strand.
AGAATGGATGCTTATCCTCTTTAATACAATTTTGTTGTTTAATTCCATTTCATCCAACTTGGGTTCCGTGCTTAAAATGAGGCTTCTGTGTCTTCTGTGCTAAAATGAGTCAGAAGTCGGGACCTCTGCTTTTGTCAGTTTTCCCATCATGTGGCAGAGAGAGACACAAGTGTAACTGCGTGTCCTCACTGTGATAGGAGTTACAGAAGCAGAAGGCATGGCACAGAGGAGACAGAAAGGAGACCGTGGTCAGCTGAGATAGCAGTGCCAGACATCCAAGAGAAGACATTTGAGTCTTAAAGGTTATGTAGAAGTTCATCTTTCTACTAGATTTCTCTAGTGGTTTATGAAAGTCTGTGATATTGCATACTCTCTTTTCTGGCTTTAGTAGTCCAAGATGTGTGACATCGAAGAACTGAAGCAACTCTGGCACCTGAGGTGGTAAAAGTAGTAGAAAGGGCAAAAACATCCAACAAGTAGTAGGTTCAAAGGGGAAAAGAAAGGTGATGGAGAAAATCCAGCATTACTGCAGACAAATTCTTTCCTTATGCAGTTAAGCCAGACAAATATTGGTCCCCCCAAAACATTGCCAGAACATATTCTGAGTGACTTGGTATGACAGATGTAAAGAAAGATACCAGCTCCAAAGTGTGTCTCATATATATTTCTCTCTTTATACCTGGATTGCAGTTGCACCTGCATTTGCCCATCTCTAAAATGAGATTTCACTGGTGTACAATAGAAATGCAATAGTAATTATTGGTTCTTAGAAAGAGCTACCCAAATAATTCTGTGTTCAGCTGTATTAATAACTAAACAGTGTAAGCTTAGAGCTATAAACTATAAGGTAAGTTTAAAACATTACTATACAAAAGAGCACAAAAATCACAAATATAAGGACAAATGGTTGCCCTATTTTGGGGCATGATTGTTTTGTGGGGATTCATCCTTGGTTTCTTCAGAACGGCTATGCTTAAATATACATCTATATGTGTAATATGCCCGTGGCAGAAGAGATCCATGAAATGGGAATTGAAGGTAGCAGAAGAGGAGCTTACTTTTTGAGGGTAAAAAAACTACATGGGCAGAGGGAGGACGTTCACAGAAGGGTGACCGTGTCGCCTAGCTAAGGGGTTGTACGCTTCACTTGTTCAACCCCTGAACAAGTGAGAAAAAGAAGGCCAAATGAGCAACAGAAAATAGGTAGCTAATATGAGTGCCTTAAAAAAGGAAGGAAGCAGACAGGCATAAAGATAGACAAAGAAAGAAATGGTGCTGCATTTATTCTGCTCAGAGACCCCTACTTGAGATGTACATCTGCAGATGGGCAGCCACTTGCCGCACTGAGCACCAGCTGGTCTCCTGGGAGGGCAGGGAGGTGGCTGACATTTCATGGTGCCCCTTCTAGACCCAGAGTTCCATGCTAGGCTCCTTACAAGTGTTATTTAACCTGATCTTCTGAATAGCTCTGAGGAACGTGGTGGTCCCATTATAAAAATGAGCAAGCCCAAAGGTTCAGTGAATTGAACTAAGGTCATTCTCCCAGGATGTTTTGACCCAATTAGACAGACCGCGTTCCTCTAGTTATCAAATCTACATTCCTTCTGAATGGCTGATGTATTAAGAGATTAAATCATATTTGCTGTACTTTGATGAAGAGAGGCAGGAAAATGTTTGGACATTTTAGACAGTGAATTAGTTTTGTGCTTCTCTCAGCCTGGAAGCTACCTGTTCTAGTTTGCTAGCTGCCATAATGCAATATACAAGAAACGGAATGGCTTTTAAAAGGGGGAATTTAATGAATTGCTTGTTTACAGTTCTAAGGCTGAGAAAATGTCCCAATTAAAACAAGTCTATAGAAATGTCCAATCTAAGGCATCCAGGAAAAGATACCTTGGTTCAAGAAGGCTGATCAAGTTCAAAGTTTCTCTCTCAAGTGGAAGGGCACATGGCAAACACAGTCAGAGTTTCTCTCTCATCTGGAAAGGCACATGGTGAACACAGTCAGGGTTCCTCTCTCATCTGGAAGGGTACATGGCGAACATGGCATCATCTGCTAGCTTTCTCTCCTGGCTTCTGGTTTCATGAAGCTCCCCGGGAGGCATTTTCCACCTTCATCTCCAAAGGTCGCTGGCTCGTGGACTCTCTGCTTCGTGGTGCTGCAGCATTCTTTGCTCTCTCCAAATCTCCCTCACTCTCCAAAATATTTCCTCTTTTATAGGACTCCAGAAACTTCTCAAGACCCACCCAAATGGGTGGAGACATGTCGTCACCTAATCCAGTTTAACAACCACTCTTGATTAAATCACATCTCCAGGGAGATGATCTGATTACAGTTTCAAACATACGATATTGAATGGGGATTATTCTACCTTTATGAAATGTGATTTAGATTAAAACATGGATTTTCTAGGGGCCATACATCCTTTCAAACCAGCACATTACTGCCTTTCTAAACTTCTGTCCCAAGAATGCCAACTTGCTGTATTTGTATTCTACACATAGTTACTTTTTTGCTCAGTGCAGAAGTTGATATAGCATCCAAGGTAGTTTGGTTTCTGAAGTACAAAATGACTTTATGATAAATCTGTTTCCCTTTTGAGACATGAGCTCAGATGATGGCATAAAAATGAAATTCTCATATACTTGGGAAATCCAAAAAGCTCTCTTCTTTTTGCTATGAATTGAAATCAACATGAAGTAAAGAATTTGGAAGCTAGAAATGGGAAGACAAGCAAAATTCTTCAATTTATTGTTACTTACTACTGAGGACGTTCACTGATATATATCCTTTAGCCATGATATAAATATATATATATGTGTTTGTAAAAACGCAGGGTTAATGGTAAATGTACCTTGCTATAGCTATTTCACCGACAGCTGATTATACGTTTAGTCAGTTGTAGTAATCATAGTATGAAATGTAAGTATTTTAAGTGTCTGAAAATCGTTGCTGTCTTAGGAGAGAAATTGGAAGTGCAGAGTGGGAGTGATGAATGAATTCTGCTTAGGGTAACAAGATGTGTGAGTGTTCTTCCTACGCCCTCCTCTAAAGCTTAGCCTTCTTCAAATTGGTTCTCAGATTTAATCCAGGAAATTTTAAAGAAAAAAAGCAAATTTTTCCTCTAAAACTAGTACATCTTCCCTAAAATACATGTGCTTTTCTTTACCAAGAAGCAAATACAGGGCTGCTCAAGCATCCACTTCACCTTGATATTGATGAGGCACCTTCCTCTGGGCACACCTTGAAAGGGGCCTGGTTTGAGCAGAGCTTGAGAAAATCTTCACTGTCCTTGGGCAGAGTCCTTGAACAGCCACACACCAGCTGTGATTATAGCAGAGCTTGTGGGAGGGAAGAAAAGAGCTTGTTGCAAGGTAGGCCCTGCTTTGGGCTGGAGCCAGGAGCTAGGGTAGGACACAAACGGGGTGGCATGAGCTGCCACTGGGCAGATCTGCCTTAGAGAGAAAAGGACAAAGTAGGCCTAAGAAAACACACCCTCCCACTCTCCGTGGTAGGGCTGAGGACCCATACTGTTCCCTGGCCTCCCCTCTGTCTCTTCGCTTTCCAACCCTAACTAGAAATTCATTGGGGTTTCAGACTAGTCTTAAATAGAAGAGATGATGTGCAAGAAAGAAAAAAGGATTCTGGCGGAGATGTTACCTGGAAGTAAGAATCCCTGTCCAAATTAGACAAGCGGTCAGCCACCCAGGAGCATGCAGGTATTGCTGAGAAAATGCAGCCGGACAGTGAAGAGCTGGTGATGTTGAGACTCTTTTATGAAGAGAAGAGCCTACTCTGAAGGTAGAAGGACTTTTCATCTCCAAAGACCTTGAAATAAGCCCCTAGGTGCGGTTTTGCCCAACCGCTAAGCTATCGGGGACCCTCTACTCCTCAGCTTCTCACTGCTTGCTAGACGACACTGCCGCACGCAGAAAAGGGGCTCGAGCCGGGGGTCTGGGTCCAAGGGGCGCGCGCAGGAGACCTCGCTGTGGGTCTAAAGGACTGGAGGCGGAGCCAATTAAGGCATGAAGCGAGGTAGCTTTATTGTTGGTAGACGCTTATGCCAGGGCCGTCAGAAGCTAAAGACCACGAGGCTTGACGAGCCCTGGATTATATACAGTTTGAGGAGAGGCGGAGTTAGGGCGTGGCTTCCAGGGGAGGGTAGCCAATCACACAGGGAGGATGGATGAGTGACTGTGACCATAGAGATGCTGTTCCTGAGTGTACCCGTAGCAGAGGATGTTGGGTAGGTGGAGGACTAAGGAGAAGGCCAATAGGGTTAGAGAGACAAGGCTGCATCATCACTAGTCGCTGGTGAGGCTTGTAATTCAGAGGCTTAGAAGAACCAGACGTGCCAAAATGGCGAGGGAGGGAGAGAAAGAGACTAAGCCACCAGGCCAAGAATAAAATTATGCCACACCTAGGAATTCAAGTAATTCAGGAACAAAATGGAAACAGTTAGGATTAAGAACTGTAGTAAAGTTACATTGTTAGCACTCTGGCTAGGATGCTGGCAAGGAAGGTAGACTGTGCTGAGCGCTGAGTTGAGTACTTTCTACATAGTGGAGCACGGGTTTAAACTTACAAAGCTTCCCTCTACTTTTCAAAGAACTGTCCTTCTCCTTTTTAGCCCTTGGAAACCTGATGGAGAGATTCTACAAACCGAAAATAGATAGAAAATGCGTACCAAATGATGGTGACATTTGTAGCCCCTTTCAAATTTTTTCACTCCAGATATAGCCACCATGACAATTAAGTGCATGTGTCAACTTGGCTAGGTTATGTGTCCAGCGTTTGGTCAAGCAAACACTGGCCTGACTGTTACTGTGGAGCTGTTTTTGAATTTACGTCATCAGTAAGTTGATTGATTGGACCTATGGCTGATTACAGTTACAATCAGCTAAGTAGATTGGGATGATACTTCTCTCATTGTTGAAGGTAATCAGTTGAAGGCCTTAAAAGAAGAACTGATGATTTCAGCAATCAGAAGGCAGAATTTCCCCCTCTATTTAGCCAGCCAGCTTCTCCCACGGAATTCATCAGAAAGCTTCATCAGCATTCCCAGCTTGTGGTCTGTCCTGCGGAATTCAAACTTACCTGTCTCCACAGTCGCATTCGCCAACTCCTATAATAAATTTAATAACATTTACATTATGTGTGCATATACATACGTACATGTGCATATACATATATATACATGCACACACATATATATCCTATCTGGAGAACTCCGACCAAGTCAGCCACTTTTGCTGGCCATGAACCATCAGAACCACCATCTGGGCATCTATGTTGCATCTGGGCATCTGAAGAGGAAGGACCTTGTGTCTTTATGCTCCTTCACTCCTGATGATCTAAAAACTGCATCCCTTGGCACCACAACATTAGTAAAAGAGCTCTTCTCTTTGGAGATGTCCATCTTAATTGACTTTCTCCAACCCAGAGAATGCCTTAATGTGATTTTCATAAGGAAATATTGTGTAACTATTAAAATTTTGAAGCCTATTGGAAATTTAGGAAAATACTATAATTTACATAGAATACACACACACAAACACACACACACAACAGCTATAGTTGCAATCATGTAAAAATATTTATACAGCCGAGGAATTGAAAACTAAAGATAACTCCCCTTAAATTTGCAGGCTTTTGCATAGAAAAGTTTTCTTTGATTCTCATTTGGTTCTCTAATAAATTTACATTTTTTTCCTATATAGCCCTGTCAAGGCATACACTGTAGCCTTACATTTTAATGAACATTGAAACTGTATTTGTTCTGCACAGCAGCGTACCTTTCTCTGGAGACCTGAGCCTCAGGCCTGGCTTCAGAGTGACAGGAGTCATAATTGGAGCTGCTTTCCCATGACCATCCCTTCAGGGATGGATGTGTCACGTTATATGGAAAAAGTCCCCATCAGACTGGCTTATAAACATAACCTGGGTGAGCTAAATGTTCGTACATGGAACAAATCTGGGAGAAATTTTTCTTAAATGCTTCTCTTGGGAACAGTGTTAAGATTTATTCAGTGGTCTAAATTTTTAGCTTGCAGAATCCTTTCTTCGCCTGGCAGCAGCTACAAAAGCCTAGCAAATAGAAACCCCCCAGGGCAGCTCCACTGTGCCCCAGGCTGTGGAGAGCGTAGTCTGAAATATACATTCTCAGGAAGAATATTTTGAATTGTGCAGAAAAATGGCCATTTTCTTTGACTTTTGCTTGTCAGAGCTGTGTCAGAGCCCATAACTGGACCGTTGGCATAGAAAGTCTGGGAAGACTATAACAAAGAAAAGAACTTTTAAGTTTTTATCATTGGCTTTTGCTTTTATGGATTTTTTTTGGGGGGGGGGTTTGTACCAAATAAACATTTCTTGCTTTAGTCTCACACAGAAGTTGCAGTTTTAAAATATGAATGACCATCTATTTTCAGCACCCTGCAATATTGACATTCCTTTGTGCTTCCCCATGCAAAAACCTTTTTTTAATTTATACATTTAGTCACTATCATTATACATCCTAGGCATTCCTAGATTATACCATCTCAGTCTTTGTCATCTCTCTTTCCTTCTGGTTTCACATGTGCCCCCAGCCCTCCTCCCTTTATCATTCTCACATTTATCTTCATTCAGTGTACTGACATTAATGTGCTATCCATTTCTGAGTTTTTACAATCAGTCCTTTTGCACACTCTGTATCTCTTCAGCTCCGATTATCCGATCTCTACTCTGTTTCTATCTCCTGATGACCTCTGTTCTTAAATGAAATTCTCCAAGTTCACTCATTAATGTTAGTTCATATCAGTGAGACCATGCAGTATTTGTCCTTTTGTTTCTGGCATATGCCAAATGGGATTTCTGTGGCTTTCTGAAGTGTCAAGTGAAATGATAAATCCTTGACTTGGTTTGGTGGTCAAAAATGGTGAGGAGGACAGGTTGGGAACTTGGTCATTTAGAGCAGAAAAAGTGAGAAAGGAGATTTTAGAAGGCCAATGCTTGACTGGCTCCCACAACCTTGCTTTTCTCAGCTGAGGACTCAGGAATAACTTGACTGGGCCCAAGGCCCCTGTGTGCCTGGCGGAGAATATCCAATTCAGATGAACTGCTGTCATGCAGGAGAGCCTCCTTCCCACAGAGCAGGGTCACTCCTAACTGATGGTCTCTCCTTGCTGCCAGCCTGTTCTCCTTATTAAACCTGTTCATGCTGGCTGGTTAGAATGTTCTCAGGCTGTAGTCTGTACTCCAAGAACTACAAAACCATTTCTTCAGACAGCTCAGCATCAAGATGTCACTGTTGAGGAAGCGTCATTGTGGCCATACTTCCGAGCTTGGCTTGGTAATAGGACTGATGTTTTGATTTTGTCAATGCACCCTGTTTCCTCCCCTAACAATTTGCAGGTCTTATGTGTTCTAGAGGTCTTATAGTCCCCCTGCAGAAACAGGATGAACCCCACCCCCCACCACCCCTCATAAAAAGTTTGATTTAGATGTTGGACTGATGGTGACACATCTACATACACCAAAGTTATCCAAAGGCTTATTCCTTTTATAATTAGGCTTTCTGGTGGGAACAGGGCAGCTCTCAGGTAGGTCCAAAAAGGGCTTGCAAGAGTAAGGAAGGGCGGCTGGCTTTGGTCCTTGTGGTCAGGGATTGTCACCAGGATGAGGGTTCTCCCAGTTTGGGCAGGAGTTTGCATGGTTTGAGCTTCCTATGGCACCAAGGAAGGGAACAGTTGGCTTTCCTATAGGTTTTCCCAGATGTGAGGCAAGAGAGGAAGAGGGAATGGTGGGGTTTGAAAGCTGTCAGCAGTCAGACATCAAAGATGAACTCAGGCTCTGAGTCCTTTGTAGAGTCTTTTACTTGAGGAATGATCACCTTTTTGACGCATGTATTTCTCTTTGGTCCATTATTAAACTCAGTAACCTAATGAAAACAAAGTGTGTTTTCAGCAATATTCCTACAGCATTTATAAATCTTTCTGGGCACTGATTCTGTGCTGAGGGTCCCCTAGTGTGTCACTGTGTTTGCACCCCTAGTACAGAGCGTGACGCTGCTGACATTTTGAGGGTTTCTGAGATATTAGATGACAAGGAGAAGAGTGGCCTCTCCGTGTTTTAACCTGATCTTCATTATATAAACTTTATTCAGATGACCTGGATTCATGGCCCTTCTTTCCCTCCACTCTCCTCCCTACTCTCTCTCCCTCCCATCCCCACCCCACTGCCAGGATGGCGAACAGAGAGGGAAGTATTGCTTGTATGTTCTCGATGATGATTTTATTGTCATAAATGGGGCAGTAAACAGTGGGCCCTGCCCTAACAGACTTCCTTCTAAGCAGATATGGCTTAAATCTAGCAGCTTAGTTATCTCAGGGTGGTTTCTGTACTTCTGTGCACTTGTGTTTTTTGGATATTTCAGCAGGACATTGCATTGTTAAACATTTTATAGATTCTGGTGTACTTCGGAGATTTTTCCTTTGCCAGGTAGGTGAGGAATAACTCCAGCCTTGAAATATTTCTGAGTAGAAATCATTACAGTTATGTTCCATCTTGATCACTGGCATTTCTGAATATGACTGCATTCAGGACCATTGCCTAAGGAATTTTTCACCCTTTATTGAAATGCTCCCTCAAATCACCTCTGAATGGAGGGGGCGGAGCCATTTCTTCATTGGAGAATCTTGTTTAGCTCCTTAATTTTCATAAGATGTTGGCCTGTTGGATTTTGAAAGTGCGTGAACTTTTTCCTCTATTCAGCAAAAGAGAACACTTCCCTTCCAGCCTCATTCTGTTTGCTGAACAGCTCTTCCTAGAAGTTTGTTGGGGAGAAATTATACACATAAAGCATTCCCCAGAAGAGATGTAATTCATCCATCCATCTGGTTTGGTGTTTCTCAATCTCATCAGGTCCATGTAAATTTCCTTTGACTACCATAAAAAGAACTTCTTAGATACTGTCACTCACCTTCAATAGAATGCCCTAACTGTAATATAAAGAACAAACAAAAGGAAAGACATAGGAAAGGTATTGTGTATTTCTGTACGTACTTTCTGGGGCACCACTTTTCCAGAAGACATAATGAAATGGTCACATGTCTACGCCTGTGACTGGGACAGCTATGGACTGAAGCAGGTATGTTGAGCTTGTGATTCAAATAGCACCAGGATGTGCCCTAGGTGACATGATTTTTCCAGATAGTGAACAACTCTTAGTGAAACTCCAGACAAAACAGAGCAGTAGTCTTCTCTTGATTTTTATGGTGGTATTATTGCTAGAAAATTCAGTGCAAGCTGACCATGAACAACAACAGCAGAGTAATTTCTGGGCTTAGTTTTCTGCCTGTGTGCATGTGCATCACGGCATTCAAATTTTGGCAGGATACAGGGCAACTCTGTAATTGGTGGCTGTCCTGTGTGTTTCATGATATCTGACATCTCTGGCCACTGCCCAGTAAAATGCCAATGATGTCCCTCTCCCTGGGAGAGCCAAAAATGCCCCCAGAAATTTCCAAATCACCCCTAGAAGGTGGTTCTGCCTCCATTGAGAATCATGGGTCAGAATATTCTAGATTTTATACCTGGATGAGGCAGAAAATCAGAAAACTTAATATCTAGGTTTTAAAGAATCTCATTGTTAGTTTGCTTTTTATGCAGTGCTCTATAAAATACATTTTGATACTACTGAAAGTGTTACCAGATAGTTCGTTCAACAATTCTCCTTATGTCTGTAGGAAAAATCCTGTTAGATCTGAGTGCCTAGAGAAACTGGAATTCTCTTTCATATTTGTACATTTTTACCTTGTAGTAAGTCTTATTTCCTTTTTCGTTCTGATGCTTGGAAGTTTAGAGCCAATTCATAGACCACTTTTAATAGTTAAGAGGAGATATGTTTAGAGATATAGCTCTTCTATATATATAATACAGATACTGATATGTATCTATATTACATATGTATATCTATATGTCAATATTTGTATACATATAGATACCTGCCTAGCTGTCTGTCTAATCTACACACACATTCTCTCCTGACTTCATTTTACTTTTTGTTTGCTCCTTTACCTTATCTTGAGTTATTTATGTTTCTGACTATTTTTAATGTATTACTGTCTCATTCATTTCTGTGATGAGGCAGAAGATAAATGAATAGAGGGAATAAAAAGATCTAGGACCTCTGTCTGAAAGTTTGTAGAATCCAGAGGACCTTTATGTTCTTTTGTGGGCAGGAATGAAGTGGGGCTACTCCTCTTAGTTTTACCTAATGAAGTGCCTCCAAATTTTCAAGTTGTTCCGCATATAAATCAACAAAAGACTAAGGGGACATGTAAATTCTATAAAAATAACTTTTTCACCTTTAAAAAAGCTATCAAAATGTTTACATAAACAGATATAAGAATGAAGGTCTAGGCAAACAGTATCCACCCCACTTCTCACTTACATATCACATATAATTTTTGTTTCCTTGTAGTCCTTGCCCATGTGTCTGAATAATTTTATTTAGAATTTTTTGATTATAAGATATAAATACATTTATCCATCAGTACATAAAATATAAATGTTACCTTTTTGTATATCTAGTTTTTTTTCCTTCTCTTGGATTTTTTTGGGGGGCAGGGAGGCGGGTGCACGGTCCAGGAATCGAACCCAGGTCTCCCACGTGGAAGGCAAACATTCTACCACCGGATCACCCGTGCACCCTCTTGGATTATTTTTAAGTAAATTCACAGACCTGGAATTACTTGATGGAGAGGAGGTGTTGCTTCCTATTGAAACGGAGCTCGAAGCATATTAAGGAATGATGAGAAAGAAAGAAAGGAAGAAAGAAAGAAAGAAAGACAGACACAAACGGGCTCAGGGGGTCTGAAGCTTGAGTTTACTTCAGACAGACTTCAGACAATTTTATTCTTAACCAGATCCTGGTTATATACCACAGGATGACAATAGGCATGCATGCATTTCCTGAGGGAACAAAGTTCTTATTTTTCAGTGTTCTTCCTTCATACTTAACATAACAATTTGGGGTAAACATTCTCTTCCTCCCAGACTGCTCTACATAACAATCTCCACAGTTTACGGCCGCCAGCCTGAGGCCAGCTGCTCCCAACAAAACCTGCAGGTCTTGTTTTAACCCTTGGCTCCTACAAGGAGGAGCATATTTTTTATGGGACTTGCTTTCTGAAAGAGTTTTTACAATAGTTACTACTGGACCATGAGCTTTTGTCCTTTTTTTACTTAGAATTCTTGAGCCCTCTGCTGGAAGCGTTTAGTACTTGAATAAAGTAGTAGAGTGTACAGGAGTTTTACAATACTAAATGTGAGGATTTAAAAAAGGAAAACAATCTGATAGTAAATATATATGGTCTTTGGTTAACGTCAGGATAAAAAACATAACTGGTGGAACAGAACTTTTGAGAAGACTTTCATTAAAAGTAGATTTTTGTTTTGAATAAAATGAAAATAAGACCATTCAAATGAAAGAATAATTCAAAAATGCATTGAACGTACTAATTCAAGAATATTTTTTCTTTTGCATGCACTTCATAAAAATCATCCATTCATGTTTTATTCTCAAATTTAGGTTCATTAATTCAACAAATACAGTGAATACCTTCTAGTGTGGGTTGCGTGAGCTGTGATTGGAAATGCCGGGTTAACATTTAGCATTTATCGGAAATTATTTGCACGTAGGCCATGTCTGTGACATGATGAAGTATCTGAGGGTGTTCTGTGCCCCCAAATTACCACACTGGATCAGTGATAGGAGACTGAATAATGTGAGCCACAGTATTTCATAGAGCACAGCTTGAAAAATACAAGGTTAATTTACACTTTTTTTAGGCAGAAAATACTGCCATTTGTTCTATGGTAATTGAATCAATATAAATTGTGCATAACTCTTCATTACTGTGCATCCCCACGTGCCTGTCAGGGTGGAAAGATTTTTGTCATAGTTGCAGTTTGAACATAGCCACTGGCCTAAGAGAGAACCAAACTTGAGTCCAGCCGGCAGCACCTTTGAATGATTATTGGTTGAATCCATCTATGAGAATCAACTGGGCTGACTGGTGCTGGAGAAGGTCATTGTTTTCACTTCGCCACCATGCTCACAAAGCTCAGATGGCCCCCATCTTTGCTAGGCAACGGTAATCTGTTTCTCTAGTGAGTTTACTTCTCATTCTTTCTCCCGACTTCGCACACTAGCCCTGGCCCACTTCCACACTCCTAATACACCCACCACAGGGAAAACTCACCTAACATTTCATTGAGAAAATAGAAGCAGCTCTGCATCTTCACACCATCATATACCTCAACTCCTCCCCTACTTCTGTGCACTTATTCTGTGCACTCCCATCTTTTACAGTGGAAAAGGTAACCTTTCACTGACAAAGGTTAAACTCTCCATTTAAGCTCTGGATTTAATTCCTTCTGACCCTTTCAGACACTACTCCTGTAATTCTCCCCTCTTTCTTGTCCATTATTGGTTTCTCCTTTAGTGGATAATTCCTAGCATCATATAAGTATGCTCTATCTTTTGCCTTTAAAAATCTTTCTTCTTCTTATATTCTCATCAGCTACCCTAAATTTGCGGCAGAACTTATGAATAGAGTGGTGTCAAATTACTGCGTTTGCTTTCTCATTTTTCACTCACTTTTCCACTCATCAGGTCTGTTTTTCTTTTCTTTTCTTTTTTGTTCTCATTTTGATTTTAAGTCTTTTTTTCTAACTCCAGCATTTTTTAAACCATATGTGACAAGCCACTAATTATCGTCAAATCCAATGGATATTTCTTGTCCTACTTGACCTCTCAGCTCCATCCAACACTGCAGGCCTGTCTCTTCATTGACATTTTCTTCTCTCAGCTTTCATGATACCAGACTATTAGGTTCTTATTCTGCGCCCCCAACCCCCACCATTCTTTTCCAGATGTCTCTGCTCCTTCCCCCACTAAGGCTTCAGGATCCTCCCTTCTAGTCTACTGGCATCCTGGCCATGTCATCCACACTCCTGTTCCTTGGTGTGATCTATGCTATTAACTCCCAGGACCCCCGTATACTCTAGACCAGGTGCCGGCAAACTTTTTCTATGAGGGACCAGATAGGAAATATTTTAGGAAATATTTTCAGGCTGCATAAAGTCTCAGTTGTAACTACTCAACTCTACTGTTGTACATGAGAACAGCCAGGCGCAAATATATAAATGAATGAGCCTGACTGTTTTCCAAAAAAAGCTTTATTTATGAACACTGAAATTTGAATTTCATATAACTTTCATGTGTCATAACATATTCTTTTGTGTTTTTTTAAGCTATTTTTAAAATGTTATAACCATTCTTAACTCATAGGACATTAAAAAAATTAGGTGGCAGGCAGATTTGGTCTGTAAGCTCTGATTTGCCAACCAGACTCCTATATTTATCTGTCTACTTGATATCTCTGTTCAGACTACAAATAGCCATCACAAATTCAATGTGTACCCCCCAAATGTAACCCTTAACCTTCACTCCAAACTCTTTCTTCCTTTGTTTTACTCTTGTTAATTGATGGTATCACAATCTACCCACTTGCTCAAAACCTAAACTGTGAGTACACGGTAACAGGGGAAACTTGTTTGTCTTGTCGCTGTCCATCTCCACAGTGCCTGGAAAGGTCCCTGGCACACTTTAAGCATTCAGAAAAGATCTGATTGAATGGATGAATTTTTCCACCTTCAGTTTCCCCATCTGTCCTATGGAGGAAACATTTACCTTTTAGGAATGGGAAGTGGAGAAGAGGGTAAGAAGGAGAGATGACAATGTGAAGTACCCAGCACAGTATCTACTACGTAGAAGGCAGTGAGTAGATACTAGAAGGAAGGGTTATTATTTTGTGAAATAGATTTATTTTTTCATGGAATTAACAACAGCAATAACAGCTACTTTTTGAGTTCTTGGCATTTACATAGGTTTTCTCATTTTATCTTAACACCATCCTTTGAGGATAGGTAGTGGTAGTCTCCCATTTTTGTTATGATGCTGAAAACAAATGTGTCAGTGACTTGCCCAAGGTCCTACATCAGACTCTAGAGCCATACTTTTTTTCTTAAACATTTTTTATTGTGAAATAATAGCATATATTTTAAAAATCTATAAATTTCAAAGTACATTTTAGCAAGGAGTTTTAAAACAAATTTCTAAGTACGGTATGGGTTACAGTTCCACCATTTCAGGTGCTTCTTTCTAGTTCTAAGACATTGGAGACTAAAAAGAAACATGGAAATAATGATTCAATAATCATACTCATTTGTTAAATCCTGTCTTCTCTGATACAACTCCTCCTCCTTTGGTCCTTCTCCACTCTTTAGGGATATTTGGACAATGGCCATTCTAACTTTATGTTGAAAAAGGGTGTCAACATTATGGGGTAGGGGATGCAACTGGTTGATGCTCTTGGAGAGACTGGTAACTCTGGTTTTCAGGGCTTATCTGACCTGGGAACCATCTGGATGTTATAGATTTCTGAAAAGTAAACTTAGTGAAACTTTTATAGAGTCTCAAATAGAGCCTTGGGTATTCTCTATTGTTTACAGTAATACTGTTGGTTGGGGCTTGGCATACCTTGGCAATGAGCAATATCTAGCTGAAGTTTTCATAAGAGTAACCTCTAGAATAGCCTCTCAACTCTGAAATCTCTTAGCCACTGATACCTTATTTTGTTACATTCCTTTTCCCCCTTTTCAGGTAGGGATTGTCGCTCCCATGTTGCCAGAGTCATGTTGTATACCTGAATGTCATGTCCGTATAAGGTGGGCAATGATTTTATTTGCAGAGTTGGGCTTAGAGAGAGGCCACATTTGAGTAACAAAAGAGGTTTTCTGGAAGTAGCTCTTCGGCATAACAATAAGTAGGCTTAGCTTTTCTGCTACATAAATAAGCTTCTCAAGAGCAAACTTCAAGATCAAGGGCTTGGCCTATTGACTTGGGAGTCCCTAATGTTTGAGACAGGATTAGGGGTTTCCCTAATGGAGAAGTTTGAGTTCCATATTTTTTCTCCAGTCTCCAAGGTCCTTTGCCAATACTTTAAAATTATCTTCCCAACGTGTACTGGAATGGATCCCAGTATTACATTAAGCTATACAGAATTGCAAGACCTCGTTCCCAATTCTAGGCTGTATTTAAGTTGTTTAACTGAACTGTTCACACAAGTTAGATTGTGTGCAACAGAAAATTTAAGTTTTGAACAAAATAAACCCCTATTCCTTTGGCCTCAAACAGTAGGTGAAATTCTAAAATACTGACAATATCATCCTTTACCCTATATTCTGACTTACCCTAGTTCCAACCAGATCACCTTTATTCGTATTTCTAACTGAAGTCTGATCTCTTTTTTAGCTTAACAATTGCTATATGTAGGAATGCTGATTTTCAGAGTTGCAGAATTCTAGCTCTGAGTCTTAGATGTCACACAGGTACCCAAAGTTCTAGGAAAATACCGAGTTATACACATCTAGTAGAGCATTTCAGAATTTAGAAATAACACTTAAAGCTCAGGAATAAATGTGACTGCTGTAAGAGCTTGCAATCTAGGCCCTAATTTTCTTATAAGTATTTTGTAAAGGATTCCATACTATTTTTGTCCTTTTGTTTCTGGCTTATTTTGCTCAACATAATGTCCTTATGGTTGATTCACCTCATTGCATGCCCCATGACTTCATTCCTTTCTGTAGCTGTACAATATTCTATCACATGTGTGTACCATAGTTCACCCTTCTGCTTCTCAGTCATTGGGTAGTGTGGTAGTTAGGTTCAGGTGTCAACTTGGTTAGGTGAAAGCACCTAGTTCTATTGCTGTGGATATGAGTCAATGGCATGTGAATCTCAGCTTTTCCTGATTGCATCTGCAGTCAGCTAAGAGGCGTGCCTGCTGCAATGAATGATATTTGATTTAATTGGCTGGTGCTTAAATGAGAGAGCTCAATGTAGCACAGCCCAAGCAGCTCAGCATACCTCATCTCAGCACTTGCAACTCAGCCCAGGCCTTTGGAGATGCAGAAAGGAATCACCCCTGGAAGAGTTGTTGGAACCCAGAGGCCTGGAGAGAAGACCAGCAGAGATCACCTGTGCCTTCCCATGTAAGAAAGAACCTCGGTTGAAAGTTAGCTGCCTTTCTTCTCAAGAACTATATGTTAACTAAATAAATCCCCTTCTATTGAAAGCTAATCCATCTCTGGTGTGTTGCATTCCGGCAGCTAGCAAACTTTTGAACAGGTGTCATGAATGATGTTGCCATAAACATCAGTGTGCAAATGTCTATTTGAGTCCCTGCTTTCAAGTCTTTGAGGATATACCTTGTTATGGGGTTGCCTAATCATATGGCGACCCTATATTTAGCCTCCTGGGGATCCACTACATTATCCTCCAGAAGGGCTGCCCCATTCTGGAATCCTCTCAACACTGAATAGGTGTACCTCTCATTCCACATTTTCTCTAGCGCTTGAATCTTTCTGTTTGTTTATTTATTTTGAATCTGCAGATTTTGTTAAGATATATTCGTATAGCATATATTCTAACCAAAATAAACAATCAGTGCTTCACAGTGTCCTCATTTAGTTGTACAATTATCATCACTTTCAATTTTAGACAAATTTCATTGCTCCAAAGGGAAAAATAGCAGATATACCCATACCAAAGAGAAAATCCCAAACTTCCCTTAACTCTTGTCCCCTCCCCCCACCTCCCAATTATTTACCCCTTGTATTGCTGTGGTGCTAATGATGTATTGATAAATATAGACTACAGCATGCAGTAAGCAGTTCTTCCCATATACCCTTCTATTGACTCTTTGTACAAGTATCATACTTTTGAAGCAGTTCATGTAAGAACTTATTTACATTTGTGGTGCTAATTGGTAAAGTACATGGCTCTAAATAACCCCTTTTAACCATATTCATCTTCAGTATGGTGCTATTACTCATAAACCTCCTAATGAATTACCATCACTTCTATTCATTCATACTTTTAAGTTCAGTCTTGTTAACTAGTCTGTACATATTAGATAACCATTGCCCCTTCTCTAGCTCCTGTCTATCTCTGGGTCTCTTGTTTTCTACATCTTAAGACTCTGAGTTTACATTTTCGAGGGGGCTCATATCAGTGAAATCATATAGTATCTATCCTTTTGTGTCTGGCTTATTTCACTCAGCATTATGTCCTCAAGATTTGTCCATGTTACTATATGTTTCAGGACCTCCTTTCTTTTTACTGCTGCAAAATATTCTGTCATATGTATATACCGCATTTTGTTTATCTACTTGTCTGTTGATGAACATTTGGGTTCCATCTTTTGGCAATTGTGAAAATGCTGCTATGAACATCGGGATGCAAATGTCTGTTTGTGACACTGCTTTCAGCTCTTCTGGGTATATACTGAGTAGTGGTATTGCCAAGTCATAGGGAAACTCAATATTAAGTTTTCTGAGCAACTGCCAAACTGTCTTCCACATGGCTGTACCATTATACATTCCCACCAGCAGTGCATTAGTGTCTCAATATTTTCATATCCTCACCAATATTTATAGTTTTCCGTTTGTTTAGTAGCAGCCATTCTTATAGGTATAAGATGACATCTTATTGTGGTTTTGAAAGATTTCCCACATCTTTCATATGCTTTTTAACAATTTGTATTACTTCTTTAGAAAAATATCTATTCATATCTTTTGCCCATTTTATAATTGGATTGTTTGTTCTTTTGTTTTTTGAATTGTAGAATTTCTTTATATATACTAGATATCAAGTCCTTATCAGATATGTGGTTTCCAAATATTTTCTCCCATTGAGTTAACTGCCTCTTCACCTTTTTGACAAAGTTCTTTTAGGCATAAAAGCATTTGATTTTGAGGAGTTCCCATTTATCTATTTTTTTCTTTTGTTGTTTGTGCTTTGAGTGTAAAGTTTAGGAAGCTACCTCCTATTACTAGGTCTTGAAGATGTTTCACTACGTTTTCTTCTAGAAACTTTATGGTGCTAGTTCTTATATTTAGGTGTTTGATCCACTTGGAGTTAATTTTGGTGTAGAGTGTAAGATAGGGGTCCTCTTTCATTCTCTTGGCTGATGTCCAATTCTTCCATGCCCAGTTATTGAAAAGACTTTTTTGTCCCAGTTCAGAGAATTTGGGGCCTTGTCAAAAATTAGTTGACCATAGATTTGGGAACTCCTGAAAATCAAATAGATTTTTTTCTTTCATTGCTTTTGTTTTGAGTGTAAGGTCTTGAAGATGTTTCCTCATATTTTTCTTCTAGCAGTTTTACGGTACTGGCTCTTATATTTAGGTCTTTTATCCACTTTGAGTTCATTTTTGTATAGTATATAAGGTTAGGGTTCTCTTTCATTCCTTTGGCTATGGATATACAGTTCTCTAAGCCCCATTTATTGAAAAGCCTATTCTGTCTCAGTTCAGTGGAATTGGGGAACTTGTTGATCATAGATCTGAGGGTCTATTTCTGATCTCTCGATTTGATTCCATTGATCAATATGTCTATTTTTGTGACAATACCATGTTGTTTTGACCACTGTGGCTTTATAATGAGCTTTAAAATCAGGAAGTGTAAGTCCTCCGATTTCATTCTTCTTTTTTAGGATTTTCTTTTTAACTATTCAGGGCCCCTTTCCCTTCCAAATAAATTTGATAATTAGCTTTTCCAGGTAGGTTGTTAGAACTTGGATTGGTATTGTGTTGAATTTATAGACAAATCTGGGTAGAATTGACATCTTAAGGAAATTTAGCCTTCCTGTCCATGAAAAAGAATATCTTTTCCCACACCTATTCAGATTGTCTTTGATTTCTTTTAGAAATGTTTTGTAGTGGTCTATGTACAGGTAACTTACTTCCTTGGTTAAGTTTATTCCTAGATACTTGATTCTTTTAGTTGCTATTGTGAATGGTATTTTTTCCTTAACTGTCAACTCAGGTCATTACTTGTATATAGAAATATTGCTTATTTTTAATGTTTTAATTTTGTATCCCACCACTTTGCTAAATTTGTTTATTAGCTCAAGAAGCTGTGTCAAAGATTTCTCAGTATTTTCTGAGTATAAGATAGTGTCATCTGCAAATAATGGAAGTTTTACTTCTTCCTTTCCAATTTGGATGCCTTTTATTTAGTTTTCTTGCCTAATTACTGTAGCTAGAACTTCTAGCACATTAGTGAATAATAGTGGTGACAATGGACATCCTTGACTTGTTCCCAATCTCAGGAGAAAGGCTTTCAGTCTCACCATTGAGTACGATACCGGCTGTGGAGTTTTCATATATGTCCTTTATCATATTAAGGAAGTTTCCTTCAATTCCTACCTTTTGAATTCTTATCAGAAAAGGATGCTGAATTTTGTCGAATGCTTTTTCAGCATCAGTTGAGATAATCATGTGATTTTTCCTGTTCATCTTGTTAATATGTTGTATTATACTGATTGATTTTCTTGTGTTGAACCATACTTTTATGCCTGGAATAAACACCACTTGGTTGTGAAGTATAAATCTTTTAATGTGTTGTTGGATTCCGTTTGCAAATATTTTGTTGAGAATTTTTGCATTCGTATTCATTAGGGTCATTGGCCTGTAGTTTTCCTTTCTTCTGGTATCTTTATCCAATTTTGATATTGGGGTGATGTTAGCTTCATAAAATGAATTAGGTAGTGTTTCTTTTTTCCTCAACTTTTGGGAAGAGTTTGAGCAGGAATCTAGAGCTGTCCTTTTACCTCCTGTTCTTATAAAGCAAATGTCAAGAATTCATTCTCCAAACGAACATGGAAATGGATGTGAATGGTATGCTTTTTCATCTGAAGAAATATTTTGTAGCTTCTTTGAGTCAAATGGGGAATCCCCAGATAAGTGTTCCTGCAGCACCCTGTACCCACTGCTTCTTTATCACTAATGACATCACAGGGTTATAATTCCATGTGGCTCCTTTCTTCTCTCTACTTGGGCACCATGCAGTAGCCACCTATAAATGAACGTTGGCATTTTTCTTAGAGACCTCCTGTCTTTGGACATCAACATTTTCAAGTAATGTATCCTCTTTGCTAATGCTGGCAGTATTAAAAAACTAGCTTCATTATGGAGAGGCCCAGCTTCACTAGTGAAAGTCTATGGGATGAGACTACCCATCTCCAGCACACTTGAAAGAGTACTGCTTATAAAAGTAAATGTTAATAATTTGGCTTTTCTTTACCCTGTAATGATTTTCATGTTTTGTTATATTTTAATGGTTGGAACTGCTCCTTTCTCTTAGAGTTAGAGCTATCAAAAACTTGTTCTTTTTCCAAATAATTAGGCCTCTTTTTAAAAAGTAATGTAAATATGTATAATTTATCTTTACATTTTGTTAAATAATAGATTTTATTAATTTAAACATAATGAAGAAATGTTGGAAATGACTAGCTGGGAGAACTATTAATCTCAGAGCTTTGCAGTATCAGAGTATTGCTAATGCAGAAGGGGACAAAAGAAAAGGGGGTTTGTGCATACAATAGGAAAGAATCCAGTTGACTAAATATCCATTTTAGTTCCACGGGTTTTATAATAGGAAAAGTTTCGGTGGCAACATCTGTAGACTGGAAAACCCTTTTCTAAATTGCATTAAATGTAACAAATGAAGATGCTGCAGGACACCATGCAGTTTTCCTGGTAAGTAATACGTGTCCTTACCTAATCTAAGTTTCTCCACTGCATCTTGGAGGAGTCTATACCTCTGCATACTGCCAGTAATCTTAAAGATTTCAGATTAACCAAGTAAGGAAGTATAGACGTGTAAAGGAAAGTCGTAGAATCTCAATATCACTCCCACACCTTCCTTATTTACTAGAATTTAAGTTACCTTTAAAAATTTCCTGAAAATCCAGTCAGATTTCCTCTCTTTTTCCTAGTCTAATGGTTGGAAACGTTGATTGCTTTTCCATAAATTGAAAGTAAAAATTCTATTTCTTAACATGTGCTGTTGGGATCTTTTAGCGATCCAGTCGAGCTTGCTGTGTTTGGAGGAAAGCCACCTGAAAAGTCATTCGTAACTTAAGGGATCATTGATTAAGTCACAAGTTAGCTATATACAACCCCAACCCAAAAGTGCTACCTTAATTTAGACCAGTCATTCAAGCTGTCAGTTTTAATGTCTGTTGTGTCCTTTTATTTGAAATCCTTCAATTAGATGACCTCTGATGAGGATTAGCCCGGGACCAGGCTTCCCAAGGAAACTTTTGACAACTTCTAATATTTTTTGGGGGGGAACTGTATCTTTTAAGCTTCTGAATTTCTTTTGTAAATATAGTACACCATGGGATAAAATGCATGTAGTTCATCAGGGTGTAAATGCTTAGCTATCATCTGTTTTCTAATTTCATGCAACTAATGTTATTGAGGATGTATTATAAATGAATACGGTGCTAAGTGCCATGTCTACACTTTGATAGCCAGCCCAATATCCATTTCCCCCGTGTTGGTTATGGAGCACTCTAATTTGATTTGGGACAGCTGTGCATCTAGCCATAAGAAGTAAATTTCCCAGGCTCTTAGGCAGCTGCGGGTAGTAGGGAAGAGAAAGGTGTGCTCTGTGCCAATGAGATGTAAATGGAAGTCTGTGGCAGTGTTTGCAGGAAACCTATTGTTATCTGATAACCAACAGCAAATTCAGCTGGCACAGACTCTTAAATTTACCCTCTCTTTTCTTTCTGTTTGGAATGAGGTTGCAGTGCCTGGAGGTATGGCAGCTATTTTGTGAACTGTGAAACCACAAGCTAAGATTAGCCACGCAGGAAAGTATAAGGCACCTGGTTACTTGGCACCCCAAGGTTCTTAATCCGAGTTTTATGAGAAAAGTAAACCTCCACCTTGCATAAGCATTTTGTTACATGCAGGCATACACAATAATAATGCTACGCATTTATTTTCTCATTCAGTCCTTAAAAGTATTATGAGGTGTAGGTGTTTGTTCTGTTTTCATTGCACAGGTGAAAAAAAAAAACTGAAGCAAACAAAATCAAGTAATTCTCCCAAATTCATTCTCCCAGCAGGTACAGGAGCCAGGATTTGAACTATACCAGTATGATTTCAAAGCCCTTAGTTTTAATTCAGCAGACATCTGTGGCAGTTTGGCGGCTCGAGAGGTTAATTCTCGGTGGGGGGAGATCTTGCAAAGCTTTTTATAAGAAGTGGACTTTGAGTGGGACCTTGAAGAATGGTCAGTCTTTTGATAAATGGAGACCGAGGAAGTGAAGAGGAGGAGGAGGACCTCCAAGGTGGGGAAAAAGGACCTGCGGCCTGACTGTGGAGGGCAGCGGGCTACTGGCCTCCGCAGAGGGGCCGTGAGGTTTCAGAGTTGGCAGGAAGTTTTAATAAGTAGACTGGCGTTGGGGTGCACAGGTGGTTCAGTGGTAGAATGCTCGCCTTCCAGGCGGGAGGCCCGGGTTCAATTCCCGGACCATGAAACAACAACAGCTAAAAGAAGTAGGTTGGAGGAACACATAAGGGTTTCTGAATACAGGGTTAATAAAGTCTGAGCTGCATTCTTAAATCAGTCTGAGCTGATTTATTGAAAACTGCTGAGTTCTAGTCAGTAATGCTCAGATAAAGCAATTCAACAGATATATTTATGAACATTTCCCAAGATAATAAAGAAATTTAGAAAGTATAATTTATGTAATTATCCTTACTTGAATTCTGCTTTTCTTTTTAAAAAATAAACTTAAGGTGGCAGTTGTAGAGGTACCTGAATAATTTAGAAAATCCTTTTGCTTTAAAAATGGCGCCACCTTGTGGATACAAACCTTTAGTGCAATGGTTTTGAAACAAAAACGAAGCTAAAACCAATTTCTCATAGCTACTTCTTATACCTCATGTTCTGTCAGTAAGACGCCTCCCCCAAATAACTTTATGTAGAATGGTTTTATGTGTTTTGAAGAGCTGATCATTTTAAAGTTATTTATGCTGTGATTTATAAATTCTAAATTGTGAAAAATTGCCATTTTACTGTATAATACAAAAAAAAAAACTCCAAAGAAGGGGGAAAATGAATTTTAAAATATTCGTATAAATATTAGCACCTTTAACTTACAGCTACATGAGTGCTTGTGCATGCAAGCCTGTGCTCGTGTGTGTGTTTAGCAAAGGCCTTAGTTGTTTGCCTTTAACATGCTCAACTCCTTCAGCCTACTCTACCCACAGTCCTAGAAGTAACTAATTTAAAAGTCTCCAAAACAAGAAATAAGGAAAAGAGCCTTGAAGAACTGAAGATTTAAAAAAAAAAAAAATTCTGAAGCCACTGAGATGTACTGTGGCTATTTAAGACAGTCCCTACCAGCAGGTAATCTAAGAAGTAAGGTAAACATAGGAGGGAAGATAAAGAAAATAACAATAAAAAAAAAAAACCACGATGGAATTTTGAGAGGGGCAGCATGGCAGTGTGTGAGGATGAGCTGAGGAAGGCAGGGGGCCTGGGGCCATGTGCTCTCCATGCCCTGACTGAGCTGGCCGGCTTGTCATCCTGGATGCAGGCTCTTAGCCTCAGGCTCTGCACAGTCTTCCTTCCTGAGTTTCAGGCCCCATGTTCTTCCTGAATATATTGCAGGAACCCGAGTTGTAGCCGAGTTGTTGAAGGTCTGGAGGGCCTTCATTAAAGATCATGTAAATTCAATTTTCTACTGCTCCGTTGGTGGCCAGAGGATACAGTTGCATGGAATACACAAGAGGCTCTTCCCACCAACAGGACAACTGGGCCACTTGATGACTGAATTCTGATGTAACAAAATTTATCAGGCATTGTATTAGTTTGCTAATGCTGCCGGAGTGCGATACACCAGAAATGAAATGGCTTTATAAAGGGGATTTATTATGTTACAAGTTTATAGTTCTAAGGTTATAGAAAATGTCCAAATTAAGGCACCAACAAGGAATTACCTTCACTCAAGAAAGGCTGATGCCATTTAGAAAACCTCTGTTGCCCAGGAAGGCATGTGGCTGCTCCTTGTTCCCGGTTCCGTTGCTTCCAGCTTCTGATGCCAGTGATTTCCTCTCTAAGCATCTGTGGGCCTTCAATTAGCTCCTCCGGGACACAACTCTGGGTTCTGACTTGCTTAGCATCTCAAGTAAGGCACATGGCTGTGTCTACTGGGCTCTGCCCATGTCTAGGCATCTGCTCTCTCTCTCGGTTCTCCAAGCATTCCCCAACATCCGTGTCTCTGTCAGCCCTGAAGCAACTGTTCTCCAACATCTGCATTGACTCAGAGCTTTCTCCAAAACATTTCCTCTTTTCAAGGACTCTAAATAAACTAGTTAATCAAGACTCACCTAGAATGGGTGCAGTCACATCTCCACCTAACCAGAAGACCACAGCCACAATCGGGCGTGCCACATCTTTGTGGAAATAATCTCATCAAAAGGTCACTGCATCTTTGTGGCCTAAGAAGGCTTTCCACCCTATAGTATCAAATCAGGATTGAAGGACATGGCTTTTCTGGAGTGCATAACACTTTCAAACAAGCATCTTCAGAGAACTCTACCTTCTACTAAAGTTGTAAGCTTCACCCTGAGCACAGTCACTGGCTGGTTTTTAGCTTTGAACTGAGCAAAGATGGGTGCAAAGTCTCAGCCTTTGGTCAGCTGAGGATTTCTTCTCCTTGGTTCGCATGATCTTGCCCTGCCACAAGCTGCTGCAGAGATTCCTGGGCTTGACCCAGGTGGTATGGTTGTCCCCTCCCCAGCCTTACTGTCAGCTCCTCCTTCAAGTGCAGCCCCTGTGTTCAGACACCTAAAGGCTAGGTGTGAGTGGGGTGTAGGGCAGAATATACTCCCTACAGATGGCCCAGGGGACAGGGGGGACCCATGCCTCACCTCAAGTTTGATTTTGGTTGCATCAAAATATTTTTCTTAAATCTAGAGAAACCCTGGCTCTGCCTCCGTCTAAACGGGTAAAGGTCATTGAGGAATGAGGCAGTGCCTGGCCTCGCTTGACTTCTTTAAGGATTTTCACCTCCCCACTGGATGCTAGACTACTTAACTTATTACGTCATTCATTTTCATGATCTCTTTTGTTGTTGTCTGCTGTTTATGCTTCCATCTGATCGAAGTGCCTCCTTTTTGATGGGTGAGTGGATGCATCAGCCACGAGCACTCCCTCCCTGCTCCCCTCTCTGAGCCTGGCCCACAGGGGACACCGTTCCTCTCGCGGTTCTTGAGTGCCCTCCCTCACACCCATCCTTTTTCCAACAAATGCTCTGCAGCGCTCACATGTACCCGCCTTCCGTGTCCTGCATAGAGAGAGGTGCTTGAGCTTCCTTCCTTCTCCAGAAAGCTGTACTTTGGTCAGTTCTCCAGTTGGTTAGATACATTTACCCCACTGTAAATCATGAGATGAGACCTCTGTTTGTATTCCTGCCCAAGCACCAGTCCTCTGGAAAATGTGTTCGAACAACCACCCACCGAAAATCACAGAGCTGAATTTAAAGGGCTCAACTGCAAGCGAGGGCTGCAAGCACTGGGCTTGTTTCTAGGGGTGAGAACCAGCTGTCCTGGCAAGGTTTCTTTCTAACTCCCTGTAAAAGCACTTGGTGGTGCAGGGGTAGTTCAGTGGTAGAATTCTCGCCTGCCATGCTTTTTGGGAACTGCATGGGTTCAGTTCCCAGTCCATGAACTTCCCCAAAAAAACAAACAAACAAGCAAAACAAAACCAATCAAACAAAAATTTAACAAATGGTGCTGCAATAATGGGATCCTCACCTGGAAAAGTAATGAAATGTGACCCTGCCATATGCATACAAAAAAATAAAAGCACTTAGTGACTTTCTGTGCTCAAGTATCCTTTGGAATAACATATGGTATAATGAGAGAGGAAGAACACACACTACAAAACAACAGACAAAAAACAATCCCGATAGGTTTCTCGGTCAAGCATTTCTCAAAGCAAGCCTGCTGGAGGTGTTACACCTGCTGTGGAATAGTCATCTTGTCTCCCTATGATATCTCTCTGTCTTTGCATTTGGCTTTACTGAGCCTTAGAGGTTATCATGAATGCCAGTTGTGTGAAATAAGCGCAACTGACAGGATTTAAAGGCTAAGGCTCACCTTTCTAATCGTCTATTCCCCATTCTCTGCCCGAGGCCATGCCTCTTCTGCAAGAATAGACGACGTCCTTGCTCCTGTGATGGGAGCTGCGCTGATTTCCTGAATGTCAGTCACAGCACCCCTCCTTGAGGAGCTGGAGAAATTCAGATTTCTCCACTGACTAGATGGGAAAGGAACTGTAAAGAATATTTAGAATAAGAGTGAGCATTGGTATTCCTGCCACATTTGCTTAACTTTTGCACTTCCTTACTTTGCTAGTTCAGAAATATATAGTCCTTTCCCCTCTCTCCCCAGATATTTAATCAATAAAATCTTGAATTAAAAAAATCCATTTAGAGAGAAATTAATTCATCAATAATTTCTTATTAGGTTCATCAATACTGAGTAGGCGTTGTTCTAAGTCCTGGGGATACAGAACAGACCCAGTCCCTGTTCTCGTCAAGCTTGTATACTCATCAAGCTTGTATACCAGTGTGTGGTGAGAAACAGAAAATAATCAAATACACCAATATGTGATATGTCAAGAGGCACTAAGTGCTATGAAGAAGAGTCAAGTAAGGAGACAGGGAAATGAGGGCTGACGGGGAGTGAGGTACCGGCTTACGTGGTTTGCTCACGGAAGGCCTCTGAGGGCAGATGGTATTTGGGCAGAGGTCTGAGAGACACGAGGACATGAGCCAAGTGACAGCTGGAGGGCAAGTGATCCAGACAGAGAAGGCGGGCGCTTGGCCAGTGAGGTCACGGCGAGAAAGCCCTTTGTGTCGGTCAGAGAGGGGAGGTGGGTTCAGGTTATGTGGACCCGTTTAGGTTACAGTTGAGACTTTGACTTTTATTTTCAGTGTGATGTGATTTTATTAACGTTTCATAAAGGACCAGTCTGGCTGCTATTGTTGAGAACAGTACAAGGGGCAAAGGAAAAGGTGGGTGTCACTAGCGTAATAGTGAGGAAAGTAGTAAGCAGTGATTAAATTCTGCAACTGTTTGGAAGATCAAGGGAGCAGAAGGGGCCGATGGGTCAGATGGAAGGAGTGAGCAAAGTCAGAGAAGTCAGGAGTGACTCTGAGACTTTAGCCACAGTAGCAGGTAGAGTAGAGTTGCTGTTCGCTGAGATGGTAAGATTGGGATAGAAGCAATTTCGTTGGTTGGTAGAGAAGATAAGGTTTCCATTTTGGGACACGTTCAGTGTGAGATGCCCATTAGACATCTAAGCAAAGATTCCGAGTAGGCATTTGGATATAAGTTCAAGAAGTGAGGCTAGGGAAGCCAGCTTGAATGCCATCAGCATATAGATGGGTTTAAAGTCAAAGGATTATGTGAGTTCATCCTTGGAGGAGTGTGGAGAGAGGCGAGGTTTGAGGATTAAGCTCTGGGCACCTCCAAAGTTTAGAGGTTAGTGAAGAGAGGGGAGTGGCTAGTGACATGCATAGAAAACCATTGTCCCAGGGGCAAGGAAAAATCACCCTAAGAATGAGTGCAATCAGCTTTGCCAACTGCTCCTACCTCAAGTAAAATTAAATACTGAGAACTGGCCAGTGGATTAGGAAACATGGCGGTCGCTGGTGACCTTGATGAGCGCATTTCAGTGGAGCGATGGGGATGAAACACAACAGGGATGAGTTCAAGCCGAAACAGAGCAGAGCAAATGGAAACAGTACATAGGGACAACCTTTTCTGAGTTTTGCCATGAAGGGGGGCATGCTAGGAGCTGGCTGGATTTGTGGGGGTCGAGGGAGGGTATAACAGCATATTTGTACACTGATGGGAAGTCTTCAGTGGAAAGTGGAGAAATTGAAGATGTAAGAGCAAGAACGGACAATGCAGGCAGAAGAGGCTAGGATCCAGTGCTCAAGTGGAAAAGCAAGATGTGCTGATGTAGCTGTAGGTGGGTGGGTTGCTAGATTGGTGGTAGGAGCCTGTGGAGATAATGAGGTGAGAGAGGAGTTGAGGGTTGGAGGTTTGCAGGGAGAGGAAAGTGAATGGAAAAGTAAACAGACAAAAGTGATTCTTCCCCTTAACAGCAAATCACCTGGAGGGCTTGTTGAATCACCCATGGCTGGACTTCAACTGAAAGTTTCTGATTTACTGGTTCTGAGGCGAGGCTCCCAAATAGGCAGATTTTACAAATTCCCAGGTAATGCCGATACTGCTGGTCCAGAGAGCAGGCTTTGGGAACCCCTGGACTGAGGAAATGGGATAGATGGCTGGGGAACTTTCTAAGCGTGGTTATGTGTTTTCCTCTAGCCCTGTGCAGTAACAACTTAGAAGCTGAAAGGAGTAAAATCTGTCTCTGGTCTCACCTTGCAAGGAGAAACCTAAGTCCCCTTTCCCTAAAATACCTGTTAACAGTTTCTGTGAACTAGTAAAGAGCAGAATTCTGAAATACACTTGGAAAAACTAAAAGTCAATCTTTTGTAATTTATAAGATATCACTTATAAATTCTAAAAATATACTGAATTTTAGGACTGTTATATTATTCTTTAAGATTGTTCATATTCTCCCACCAAAAAATGAACGGTTAAGTTCAGAGTTTACATGGGGGAAACTGAGAATGGGCCAGTGCAGTGAGAAGAGAACTCAGCAGTTAGAGAGTTCTTCCTCTCATTAATCTGAGCAGAAAGAAATTCAAATATGGTATGTTAAGCAAAGATTTAAATATGGTAGAGTATATTT
Organism: Tamandua tetradactyla; assembly: GCF_023851605.1. NCBI lineage: Eukaryota > Metazoa > Chordata > Mammalia > Pilosa > Myrmecophagidae > Tamandua > Tamandua tetradactyla. Next base: position 154,418,970 of record NC_135331.1, read on the forward strand.
ACATATTAAGCAGCACACTATTAAAATTTTTAACATAACTGATCTTTTTTGTTGTTGCAAAACAAAACAGATTTTGTTGGAGCCAGGCGTGATCCAGGATGTGTTAGCAGCTGGCAGTCACCTGCAGTTGTTGGAGCTTCTCAATTTATGTTCTCACTATCTCATCCAGGTATGTGAGCTAACAATACATATCTTGCTAATATGGCCACCACTGTTCCTTCCCCCTGCAGCTATAAGCCAGCTATACCCCAGCAACCAGAGCCCAACAACAGGGAAAATGCCATCCCAGCCCGCTTGGAGGGGTGTCCCATGTGGTGATAGAATTTCCCCAGGATGTAAACTGAGAGGCAGGAGAGTGACGTCAGCTCTTACGGCCTGTCACAGAAGTGGGGGTTTCCTTCCACCCTCCCCGCCCTCCCTGGGTCATGCACAGATACACTGCCAGGTGCCGGGGAAATGATGCTGGGGCTTTCTGGTTATGGAAGTAACTATTTCAGCTGCGTGAAAAGTTGAATAGTCATTTAAGATTTCAGTTACAGTAGCTAATATATCACAAAGTCATAAATAATGAATTGTCACGGAAGCGTCCCAGATAGTCAATGCTGGAGAAAGAGTGAATGATCCCCACATTTTTTCTCTGATTTTTCCGGGGTGTCTGGAAAGGCTTGTGAGGGTGAGGGAGAAGAAACCCCCTACTATGCCAGGCTTCTGCTGAGGGTTCCCGGCTGTTTCACGCTCACCCTACAACATTGCACAGTTTTACTGATGAAAAATCAGAGGCTTGAAATGTACCCAGCTTTCCCGAGGAGATGCAGCTGGTGAGCGGCAGGCTTCTCTGACGCCTAAGACCATTTTCCTTCATGAACTATGGTTAGGTAGGAAGAGATGGGACATTTCAGGAGTTAACATGGCTGTGAGGCTCTCTTATTTTAAAAAGTGAAGTACTAATTTCCTATTTTAGGATCCTCTCATATCCTCCCCTGACATTGTCTATAAAGACAGATATGCTATTTATAATAATAGCATTATAACAAGAATAAAAATAACTTTTTAAAAATAATAAATTCACTTAGTTTAGTTCAACTATCCTTGTGCATGAGACATGATGTTAATGAGTAGAAAATTCATTCATTTTCTTGCCCAAATACCTTCTCTCCTTCCTTATCGTTTTATTGAACTCTAAATATGCTCTTTATCGTTGATTTCTGTTATATATTGCGCTTGAACAGCGTATTAGAGTTTACAGAGTTCTTTCGCGTATATCACCTTAATTTAATCTGAACCCTGGGAAACAGGAATCCACTGCTGCCCAGAGATGCGATGTGAAGGGCGCCAGCCATGCTCACCTAAGCAGCAGTTCAAATACAAAATGTGAAAAATGTCATCATTATTTCAGCACCTTTAATCTGACAGTAAAAGTTTAACTATGTAACTTATTTTTCTTTCTTTCCTCTCAATATTGTTGGGTGGTGTGGGAAAGCTGCTCTTAATCCATTTCTGCAGGTAGCAAATGGGAATAACAGAAAGGTTACCAGGCTGCAGAGGTGTGTGTTTGACTTGTGAAATTGAAATTACTTTTATTTGACATTTCTACCTTAAATATTCCAACGTAAGCTTTAAGTATCATTGTCCAATTCACTTTTTATACAGCAGGTAATAATCAGTGATATGCATTGACAGAAATTTCGTTATAATGTTAATTATCATCACGATGCATGTTATAAAGGGCATGTCTATTCATATGTATATGTACCTATACCTATAATTTTAATAGAAATGAGAATTTCAGATGATGAATATGGGTGTTTTTTTCCAACCCCATTGAATAAAGTAGCTCATTATTTTATTGAGGCAAAATGTAGCTTATGAACAGATTTGTTTTGTGGACGGTTATTATTATCGAGGCTGCTTGAGCAGTCATTGAAACTTTGACTTTCTTTTTACCTATACATTTTCATTTCATTTTCTCTTATAACTTCTTCTTAATATTTGTGATTGTTGCAAGATGACCAACTTGTGGAAGGGAACTTTGACTGCAAGAGAACCCAAACCATGTATTTGTAGAAACCTTCATTACTAAAATCTTTTGAAAGTAGAATCCCTGCTTTCTCTTAGGATTATAAAAGCACCAGACTGGGTCAGTCTACTTTTAAATCTTGACACAGTCTTGTAGCAACACACATACATAGCTATACATACATGTTAATATTTTGTATTATTGCTCAACTAACTTCTAACATTATATGGTGCCATTTGATTTGGCATATAAAAGTAACTTTTTGTTGAAATGAAAATATTCCAGTGCTTAAATATACCTAGAATTGTATTCCATCAACCAAGGCTAATGCATTCTCTAACCTTGTTTGGTTCTTTGTCCATCCAGGAGTTGTGAAGCTGTTCGCGTCACTAAGATGTCTGGTATTGTGTTGTTCTCAAATTTCCATTTTTCCTTTGGTTTGTCTGCCAGAGGTGAGCTTGGCAGGCCCCTATTGTTTTCGAATTTCCATTTTTCCTTTGGTTTGTCTGCCGGGGTGTGCATGGCAGGCCCCTGTTATAGCTCTTTGGTGGACACTCCCCTAGCCTCCCTGGCCATCAACTATTGCCTTGGCTGGAAGCTCCTCCATGAAGAGGGGTTGCTGCTGCCCCAGAGCAGGGAAGGACACCTTGAGGCCACTGTCTGGACAGGTTGCTGAAAGGTAGGAGCTCAAGCTGTCACCAGCACAGCAGTAGTGCCCTTCTGTGACCGTGAGGACAACCATAGCGTTTGCCCTTATGCTGTGACACCATCACCTTATTCTCCTGGAGCCCCCAGGCCTCTCATAGGGCCATTGGTTCTCCATCCATATCTGTAGAATTAAAGGGGAAGCCATGCAATGAAAATGGTGCTAATTGATTGGGGTTGAGGGGACTAGTATAGCAAGACTCTTTGAGGCCCCTGGCATATACAAACTCTGAGACCAAACTAGGTAGCGTCCCAGCTAGGCAGAGACACTGTGATTTACTGCCACCAATTCCATCTAGCTCTCATCCACCTCTCCTGCTATGTGGAGCCCTGGGTCCAGAAAAGTCCAAACAACCATTTTCCCTCTTCAAGAGGAAATTCCTCACAGCCTTCCCTGCTTGCCCAAAGCTTGGACAAAGATGGACATCACATAACATGTTCGGGAAAGTCTCTGGAGTCACAAGGTGTACCAGGCCCTATGACTTCACTTCGTGTGTTGGCGGCAACACTGAAGTGAGGTTCTTGAGTTGTGGTGGCATGGAACTTCACCCTTAGTCATTGCCTTCTTGTTATGCTCTATTTTGACAACCCCTACAAAAGTTCTGAGAAGGTTAGAGGTCTCCCCAGAGGCCTGTAGGAATTTACGGAGAGAAAATCTTGACTTTTTTTTAGCAGAAGGCCTGATGACAAGCAGAAAGGCTTGCATCTGAGGTTCCTGGTCCCTCCCAGGGATGTGATGGGCCTGAAGAGAACTCATGTTCCAGCTTCCACCAGCTGGGCTGGGATTGCTGGATCATTGCTTCCCATATCAGTACCCCAGAGAAGGGATTTACAAAGAACTCCTCGAATTTGCATCCTTCTCATTTGCATTGCAGTGAAATTACATAGGTCTCTTTGCCATGTAGCCTGTCATGTTAGTATATTATTAATAAGCATAACCTGTCAGGCTTATCCATCTGAGATCCACAACCAAGACCCAGTCCCAAATAACATATGAATGCTTCTTTCCCCTTTTCTGCCTCCTGCTCTTCTTCCTCTTCATTCATTGTGCTCTTTAGAAATAAGTCATCAGAAAGAATGGGTCCAATACAGTGCATGAATTACTACCTTGCTTTTCTGAGTATGCAGGTTTACATACATCTCATCCACTGTTTTAAATCTTGTAAAGGAAACCTTGGCAAACTGTTTTCACGAGTGATGGGCTACGGATGCATCCACTGACTGACTGAGTCCCTCATATAGACATGAGGATCTTTTTAAATCTAGTTATGATTTCTAAAACTCCCTTTTCCCCCCATTTCCTATTTGTTGCTGAACACTTCATTTACAAAGTTGGGCTATTCTACCTTCTAAACAGCTCTCAAACCTGACCCTTCTCCACTGCTAATGTCCCTGCCTTCCTTTCGGCACTCGCCACTCTGGGTTAAGGTTCAATTAGTTCATAACAGCCTCTAAGGGGTCACCTGATTCCTGGCCTCTGTTCTGGCCAAACCATAATCTTCAGAGGTCTTGTTATTTTTCCCCGGGAAGGGAAGCACCATTTTTTTGAGGGCCTATCAGTGCTGAGCATCTTACATAAGGACTCTCACTTCCCCTCTGCAAAGTAACCCCATACAGCAGGTGGACATGGTTTTCCTTTTACAGATGGGAAAACAAGTTCAGAACTTGGACACTGATGAGATTGGAAGCTAGCTCCTCTAATGACCATTTAGTTGGATCATTTTACCTATAAAAATCCTTTGCTTCATCTCTAAGGCTGGGTGTGTGCACTGTGCTCCCGCCAAGCATAGTACCCTTTGCAGTTCTGCTTTGCCAATAGCTAGTGGAAACCAGCTGATGGAGGTTGTGGGTGGCAGAGAGCTTTTCAGTCCCATTCAGACTGTCCTGAGGATCAGGGATGGGAAAACATCACACACACACACACACACACACACACACACACACACACACACACACACACACATCTCCTCTGTCTTAAGATCAGGGGTTCTGCACACTGAACTTTCCATTGGATTCCCTGAAAATGATACATTAGTAGTCACAGGTATTACTGAAGATGTCTTCTTTTGTGGCTAGCTTTCAAAGCCAAAAACAAATTTATATCATTTTATACCACCTCCCTAGTATTTGAGTAAAAGGTTTCTTTCTGTTCTTCAAGTATCACAATTTTATTATGATATTTAATTTAAATATCCTGACAAGAAAAAACGTCACATAGACTTTTAGAACAAAACTGCCCAAGTGGTGCATAAACTTTCTTTGATGGGAAAATGCTTCTAGTGTCTTTTCCTCAGCAGCAGGTGGCAGTGTGAATCCACCAGAATTTGAGTAGTCAATGTAAAAGCAAAAATCAGAAAAAATGAAAAGAAAAATTATTTATTTTGCTATGTATTAGTCTTCTGACCTAATCAGTAAAAAAGTCATTATTCACACCACACTGGGCAATATGCATTGTAATTTTTAGCAAATAATAGGAAACTTTAATGTGTTCATAGGAAATGCAGTTTTGTCTTGGGCTGCTGTGGTCATTTATCACCACACTTTGTGAAATCACTCATTTGTCCTAATTTGAATGTAAATGACTCTAAGGTTTTACAAATAAGGTGACAGACTCACATAAATGTAATTGCAGGGTTCATCTCCCTCTTTTTATATATCACTCATTAGGTTATGAATTAAATACATCGTATTAAACCAGGGGCATGTCCAATGATGATATTGTAATGGCAAATTACTCTATGCTATTAGAGGTGTATTTTTTATTCATGGACATTAATTTGTCATTAAGTGGCATTAGTTTAGCACTTTTATGTGAAAGACGTGACCTGAAAAAGGAGGCACGCTGCTGTGCTGTGAGAGGAAGGAACACAAGTGCTATAGATACAGAGCATTTTATCACCGGAAAGAAAACTGAGACGGGGTTCGGTTTGATTTTTTGTTGTTATTGTGTTCATTTATTTGGGTTTATGCTTTCACAAAAATGAAAGATCCTTTCTCCAGATTGAAGGTGTTTGTTCTGTTTACAGCGGGCACGTTGGCATCATCCAGTAAAGCAAAGCCAAAATTCTTACCATTAATCATTCAGGAGCCAAGGAAGAGGTGGGGACAGGAGCGCGGAGGCGCTTGCCCGCCCTCAGCCCCCCTGTGTGACTGATGCTTATTAGTCATCCCTTGTCTTCATTTAGTCTTACACTAAGTGGGTTACAGGGAAAATTAGTCATTTTTCTCTCTTCAGTGATGTTACAAAGGTTTAAAGAATGTTATTCTCTCGTGAGAGTGTCAGGAAGAAGCCTGGGTAACTTCGCGCCTCCCCCCTTTTTCATAAACTGCGCTTTGACTGTTCTTTACCAAGAAAATCTTTTTCCACTTGCAAGGGTAGGGCCCTTGCGACCTCCGCGCGGCCGGGCCCCTCCCTGCGCTTCCACCGCGGGAGCTCGGCGCGGGTGGAGGGAATGAATGAATGATGCGGCCATTCAGTAGTTACCGCTTCTTTTCAGATCTCGAAATGTTAGGTTACGTCAGGAAAAAAAATGACTAGTTGCGCTAGTTTTGCCCATTGAATAACTTCTAAGTTGGAAGGACTTTCTATGAAGTTTGCATCTGGCATTGAGGATCTCACGTATTTTATAGTATTGTAACAGATTATCATTTTTTACTAAGGAACACCACGATGGCTTCTAGGAGGCTATCCTTTCTAAACAACGTATTATCATAATTTTAATTATTAAATTAACAGTAGCTCCTAAATACATAATATATAATGGGTGTGCTGAATGGAATAATTTATCCTCAAGGGTGAGAACAAGTTATTACTCATGCTCATTTTTCTCCAACACTGAGCTGTTTTTTTCCCCCACAGTAGAGAAGAAAAATGATTGTACCAACATATATATTTAATATGCCCATAATCAAATACATCGTGTGTCATTCCGTAGTTCACTAGAGCTGACATTCTTGTATTTGAAGAAAGTTAAAATACAACATTTGGAAAACATATTATAAATGGCTTACTCTTTCGGATGTCTATTTTTTTAATCAGTGAAAATGATGAGAAAGGGTGGAAATGTATCAGACCTATTAAAATCATAGCCAACTGCTAATTATTTGTTCTAATCAAGAGTATTTGCTCTCTGGCATGGGTAATCTAGAATACCATATTTGCCAAATGCCATTAATATTTGGCTCTAAAATGTATTATAAGATCTTCTAGGAGCCATTTTAGGATCCCAATTTATTTTTTCATATACTATTATATTGGGTTTTATTCCCTAAAACCATAGCAAATGATTCCAGTAAATGACAGCCAGAAGTATGCTGGCCAGCCAAGAAGCCATTTTGGGATTTTAATTTATAATGTGGCTAATTTAGGATGGATTGCATCTTCCTTGTCCATGAGATTTTAAAGAGGGCAAAGATTATATTTGACGTATTTTCTAATATTAGTACCTTAGTAGTTAGTAATTTATATTCTAAGTAACTACTCTTACATGTTTTGCTCCTATGGACGTATTTTTCCAAAGATAAATTTTTTTATTAATATCAGAGTTTGGAATCAATAAACAAAACAAATAAATATCAGTATATCAATCCCATTTGATTCCATATTAATATTTGGAGATTATGGGGTCTAAGAGCAAACCTATGTTTCATTTAGAATATTCATCCTCTACCCACCCTCACCTATAAATATTTCTGTTACTAGTTGAATGTCTGCTCTCCTCTGTTAAAGCACCTTTTTGGCTCCTTATTCCATTAGTTTCATCCTGTGTCTTCTATGGTTCCAGTCGCTCCTTTTCCACTGCCACCTTCCTTTCGGTTTATAAATAGAGGAGAAATTTTTCTCCTCTCATTGCCCCATCTCTTTTTATCCCTTCCCTTCACAACTGTGCTTAACATATCCCTTAGCTTGTATTCATTCATTTTTTAAAAACTTTATGTGAAATATGACATATCTACAAAACTGTAATAAATTTCCAAGTACATTGTTTATCATCAAATTGACTTTTTTTCTTTTTTTGTGAAAAATAGCATACATACAAAACAGTAAATTTCAAAGCACATTGCAACAATTAGTTGTAGAACAGATTTCAGAGTTTGGTATGGGTTGCAATGCCACAATTTTAGATTTTTACTTTTAGCTGCTCTAAGATACTAGAGAATGAAATAAGTATCAATATAATGATTCAGCAATCCTACTCATTTGTTAAGCCATACCTCCTCTTTCTCCCATTCTTTAGGGGTATTTGGGTTATGCCCGGTCTAACATTTTCATGTTGAAAGGGTGTCGATAATATGGAATAGGGGGATGGAACTAGTTGATGTTTTGAAGAGGCTGGCCTCTCTGCATTTCAGGATTTATCTGGTCGAGGGACCCATCTGGAGGTTGTACATTTCTGGAAAGTTATCCTAGTGCATGGAACCTTTGTAGAATCTTATGTAGCACCCTAGGTGTTCTTTAAGGCTTGGCAGGAATGGTTTTGGTTGGGGTTTGGCAAGTTATGGTAACTAGCAACGTCTAACTGAAGCTTGCATAAGAGTGCCCTCCCGAGTAGCCTCTCGACTCTGTTTGAACCCTGGCAGCCACTGATCCTATTTATTACACTTCTTTTCCCCCTTTTGGTCATGATGGCATTGTTGATCCCATGGTGCCAGGGCCAGGCTCATCCCTGGGAGTCATCTCCCACGCTACCATGAAGACTTTCACCCCTGAATGCCATGTCCCATGTAGAGGGGAGGATATTGCTTTTACTTGCAGAATTGGGTTTAGAGAGAGAGAAGCCACATCTGAGTTCTATTCATTCTTAATCAACTGAACTCAGTGTTCTCCCTCAAAAGCTACTCCAATTGTTTTCCAAAACCTCTTAATTGTCAAAAGCAGCAGGCCTTTAGTAGTGTCTGAATGTAATCACGCTACAGAGTTTTTGACACTGACAGCTCCACTCTTTCCTGCACCTCTTCTTTCTTAGGACCCTCTCTCTCTTAGTTCTCATTCTGTTTCTTTTCAGTTCCTTGGCATGCTCTTCTTCCATCAACTTGAATGTCCCTTGGGCTCCTAAACTGGTGCTCTTCTCTTCTGCTTCATCTCCACCGCATGGTTTCATCTCTCTTCTGTATACCGAGGATCACTTTATCTTGTTCCGCTCTCCTGAGCCTGACCTGTATATTCAACCATCATTTCTATTTGATATCTATGCTGGTTTGAATCTGTTGTGACCCCAGAAAAGACATGTCCTTTCATCCTCATTCACTATTGTTGGGTGGGAGATTTTTGGTTGTTCCCATGGAGATGTGGTGATAACTTTTGATTAGATCGTTTCCATGGAGTTGTGTCTCCACCCATTCAAGGTGGGGTTGCTTACTGGAGCCTTTTAAGAGCGAACCATTCTGTAAAAAGCTTTAGAGCCACAAGAGCCAACGCAGCCAGAGACTTTTGGAGATGAAGTAGAAATATGTCCCCAGGAAAGCTTCAAGAAACAAGAAGCCTGGAGAGAAAGCCAGCAGATGTCGCCATGTGCTTTTCCAGTTGAGAGAGAAACCCTGAACTTCATCATCCTTTCTGGAGTGAAGGTAGCCTCTTGTTGGTGCCTTAATTTGAACATTTTTGTAGTCTTGCTTTAATTGGGACATTTTCACTGCCATAGAACTGTTAACTTGCAACTTAATAAATTCCCCTTTATAAAAGCCATTCCATTTCTGGTATATCGCTTTCTGGGAGCTTGCAAAGTAGAACAATATCCCACATATCATCTCAAGCTCATGTGGATCAATCTCACATGCCTGCTCTGCTACCCCATTTTCTTGAGGTATCATCACCCATTTAGTCACCCAACCCAGAAACCTTAGCATAATAGACTCTCGTATGACTTCATGAATCCCTCTAAATTTTGTTAATCTAACCTCTTTAAATATCTCTCAAATATGCCTTCTCCCCTTTTTCCTTATTGTCACTGGCAATATTCAAGTCTGAATTATTTCTCTTGGATATTTCTGCAATAGCTTAACTTTTCTCCCTGCCTGGAGCTTTGCCCATGCTAATCAGTAATTTGCTGCTAATGGTAAATATCTTTACTGTTTACTGCATAATTAATTTATATTTTATTTTTCTGACCCACAAAACAGTCTCTTTCCTTAAATTCCAGCATGGCTCCCCGTATTCTGGCTGTAGCTTGGCTTTTAGACCATGTCCTTATTCTTTCTTATTTCCCTAGTGTACCCTAGTCTTAATTTACCCCAAGGATATCATATTTTGTCATCTCCAGGCCAGCTGTCTAGTCAGTATTTCCTCTTGGGTATCACACAGACACCAAATGGTCAAAATCCTTTTTAAGTGTGAACCAAAGCCAGAAACCCGAGAGTCGTCATACAATCTCTCATGTCCTTGTGCCCAGTATACGTTCTGTCACCATGATCTTTAAACTCTACTCTCTTATTATTTAAAATCTCTTTCTGTTTTCATTACCGCTGTCTTAATTCACACTCTCAGTACTTGCTTCCTGGACCAGAGAAACTTCCTCCTAACTAATGAACCTGCCTTTACTCTTGACTCACCTGGCACCTCCTCCAAAATTCTGTTTCATTTTTTAAAGGTTTTTTTTTAATTCATGAAAAATTCTATTTGCTTTTTAAAAAATAACAATCCAGTCTTGTCATATTTTGCTTACAATCCTTCAGTGGTTCACCACGGTCTTCAGAATAAAGTTCATCCCACTTAATCTTGCATACAAGGCCCATCTTTATCATGAAACTTCCTCTATCTTTAACCTTTTTTAAAAAAAATAACTTACTGAAATATAACGTCATAGTCACTGTGAACTTCATGCATTTCCCTGTACCTCCACCTCTTTGTTTGATGCTGCCTTCTCTCTGAATTATTTTCTCCATGCTTTGTCACTTTTAGTCCCTACTTACCTTCAGGTACCTGGCTCACTTTGCCAGAGTTCCCAGATCAATCCGCTCAGCTGTAGTCATATTTTCCTCCACTTCTTTCATTATCAGGCATCATCAGAAGCACTGATCACACCCTATTGCTAGTGTTGTTTTACTTGTCTATATCCCTGATGTATTTATTTCCCTTTATACAGAGCCTCAGTAGGTATCCATGGACCCTTTTTCAGAGTGAACACCTCCCCACTTCAATATACTATTCCCTTTACCTGGAAACCATTCACTCCCTTTGGTGCTTCCATAATTCCTTTCAAGAATCAGCATTAATGTCAGCCCTTCAGTTTTTACTCCTGGTGTGGGCAGATGAGGTGACATATGATGAAAATACTTTCATTTTCTCTGATAGAGAAATCTTATTTCCTATTTGGTGATAAGTTTGATACTATGGTCAGAAAACTAGAGAGAGAATTAAGGCTGTCAGTTGTGCATTAACTTAAGGAAGTGAGGTTGATGATGGTTTTTAAAAAATTTGTTTTTTGAACTTGTGTACCTAGAAGTGCAGAAATGATAAGCAGTGCAGAAATGATAAGCACCCACTTCTACTTTCACCTGGGATGTCATCTAGTGATTAGATTTGTCTTTGAGGCCAGACAGATATACGTTCATGTGCTAGGACCTTGTGATTATTAGTTGAGTGACCTTAAGCCAGTTATATAACCTCTTTGCCCTTCATTCTTCATCTGCAGATATGGTATCTTGTGTACAATCTACCTCTCAGGGGTATTGGAGTATTAAATGAGATAGTACATGCAAAGCTCTCAACACAGTATCCAAACAGACTAGGTACCCTAGAAACCAGAGCCAGTATGATGGAATGCCTCATATGTAAAATTCCTCTATTAATTCCAAGTTCACCTCCTAGGCTGCTACCCCTGTCTTCCCAATCAACAACATATCGTACAAGTCTGTTCCTGAAGATTTTGTTAAATAATCACCATTTAGAAAAATGTGTTTTTTTCTCTGTTACTTCTTGATTTTGTAGAAATGCATATACTGTCTTTTAAAAGGCTACAAATAATTAGGTGGACCTTCAGCTTCTTCTTGCTTCTGAAATGGGCAAACACCATACCAAACTTGTACTTTAATACATAGTAAAACCAGGCTTTGTCAAAATAGCACATTAAATGGTACTGATGTTTTGTAGATAGGATGCTTTGTATATTGCTTCCCTTATCATTCTGCCCCATCTTCATATACAGAATTCAAAAAAAACAATTGGGAAAATCTCTCATCTCTAACTCAGGTGTATAATAAGTACATATAATTCATGTTGGATTGAGTTCCTGCTGCATGCACCATGAAATTCCCTGTGAATAGGACTTTTTTATAATAAAGATCATGATGTCTTAAGCTCTCTGACTAAGGGAAACAAAAGTGTATTTGTTAAAAAAAAAGAAGAAAAATTGAGGTTATTTCTTCCTGAGAGAGGGCTGTCCATGTATCCCAGTTCACTCCAGCCATTTTTCCTTGTGGCTTTCCCTCCTGGACTTCTACTCCACCCCCTTTCCTTTAGAGCAGGCTTGTTGTCATTTTTCTGCATGTTCAAGGGTCATATGCTCTAGGCCCAGGGAAATGTGTCATTAGCTTGGCTCCAGGGGTCACACAATTGGTTTTGCAGCAAAAATATGTTTGCACAGGTGTTTTAGTTTCCTTGGCTACTCAAGGAAGTGGCATGCAATGGACTGGCTTACACTATGGGAATTTGTTAGCTCCGTTTTGAGGGTAAGAGACAGCCCAAATCAAGGCATCGGCAGGGTGATGCTTTCTTTCGAAGCTTGGCATTCTGGGGCTGACTGCCCGCGACCCTTGTCCTGGGCTCCTCTGTCACATGACAGTGGACATGGCAGCCTCTCTGGGCCTCTCTGCTCTCTTGGGTTCTGTTGAATTTCAGCTTTTTACTTCCTGCGGCCTTTTCTCTATCTGTCTGAATTTCATTCCACTGGTAAAGGATTCCAGTAATAAGACCCACCCTGCTTGAGGTGGGCTATACACCTTAACTGAAGTAACCTCATCTCAGGGTCTTATTTGCAAAGGGGTTACATCAACAGAAATGGATTCTTTAAAAACATGTTTTTCTGGGGGGTACATACAGCTCCAAACCGCGGCAGCAGGATAGAGTAATTCCTTTCTTCACTCAAAAGTGTATTCCAGATCAATGTTTCTTAAATTTGAGTGTACATGGGAATTGCCTGAAAGGCTTCTTAAAACGGATGGCTGAGCTCAACCCCTGAGTCTTTGATTCCGTAGGTCTGGCCAGGGGCCTGAGAATCTGCATTCTAACACTCTCCCAGGCGATGTTCCTGGCCCAGGAACCACAGTTTGAACCACAGTCCTTCTTTTCTTCAAGTACCTGCTTGTCAAATCACTGATATTCAGATTTTGAAAATGTCATCACATTATGATAAATTTAAACTGGTCCTAGTTTATACTTAGAAGGATTTTGATGTTATGTATCCTTCATATAGTATCCAACCTATAAAAAGGCAAAACAATGCAGATCTGAAACCAAAAACCTCCAATCCCCACTCTTATTTGAAATAATAATTAAACAATCTATATAGACAATTGGCTATATTTTTTTATTGAGATACATATTCGCATACATACAGTCATCCAAAATGTACAATCGGTGGTTCATAGTATCAACATATAGTTGTGCATTCATCATCACAATCTATTTTTTTTTAATATTTGTATTATGAACAACAAACCGACATACCAACATTCTTGACATATGAACATTCTTGACATGGTTACAATCAGTGGCTCACAATATCATCACATAGTTGTGTATTCATCACCGTGCTCATTTTTTTTTTTTGCACATTTGCATCTCTCCAGCAAAAGAAAGAAAAAATAAAAAACTCGTTGTTTTGGGGCTTATTTTCAGTATTCTCTGGCTTTGTGGTGGTATATGAAGAAATAAAAACTATTAAATAAGGAAATATATTTCTATTTTTTTTTAATTGTAGCCTGCTTTTAGCTTCTGTTGCATCAAAAAGAATTTACAGTTATTAAAATTGCAGTTTTAAAACCCAAATTACCCGGAAATTCTGTTTTCAAAGAAAATAGAACATATACATGAATTTGTCCATAATTCAGTGATGATCCCCTGTTAAACTTTGAAACAGCGGTTCCCAGCACATGGTGATAGGGAGCTAGAATTATTAGTTATTGATGGCAATGCCTGTGCTGGGTTGCTAGCTTATGGGAGAATTTTCCAAGGAATAATGTAAAAATAAAAATATTCATGACCCTTGGATATTATACATACAGTTGATTATGAAAATGTACCTGTAACCTAATTTGAAATTCCCCTGTTATACAGCACAACTATATTTAAATAGGCCTTCAAAGACTCTGAGAATTAAAAGCATGTTGGGTTTCTTTGTGTGTGTGTATTTTTAAAATTTCTGCTAATATTTTGTTTTAGTTTAATCAAATTGTACTGTTTACATATTTATATCAATATATGAATATGTAATTACAGTTCTCCGTATATATTTATATGTTTATATACATATATATACATATATATCTCTACTTCTCTACGTATTTATACCTCTAAAAAATACCAGGGTTAGATTATTTTATCATAAAACAAGTTATCTGGCCTGCATTGTCAATGAATTGCTGTTTTCCTCCCATAACAATTAGATTTTATCCTGTCAACTTTAATGTAAAGTAGATATTATGGAGAAAACTCACAGATCTTTTTACATACATGATATACATAGAACTTTACTTTTCTATGTGATTCATCCCACGCTATTAAAAGGTTTGGATTTTCGTTTGTTTGTTCCAACATGTTCTGGAGGGTCAGCCCCTCAGTACAGCTCTACACCGATGCCCTTTATGTTGTTTCCTCTGGTCTCATCATGCAATCCTTTTCTGCAGCACAGGTTGTGTAGTCATGTAACATCCTGATTTACAACTAGGTTGTAATCCATATAGGAAACAGGTGGAATCACAACTGGGGTATGGTGCCTTGGATATTAATTACTTGGCTCAGCAGTGGAATTTCTAAAGCCGTATATACTTTTTGTCTTAATTATGCATTCATTAAAAGGTTTTATACCCAACAGAATAAAGTAAATATTTTTTTGATCTCCATAGTGTGCTCCCAGACTGTAGATTTGCACAGCAGGGTCTTGATAATCTGAATAAATTATATTTCCCCAAGGAGTTTATCTTTCAAATAAGGTTATAAAGAAATGCAGCTCCCCCATCCTTAGATTTTGCTCTGTGCCACTCTGCTGCGTGTAATATAAAGCATGGGAACCAGAGTATATCATGGATGGTGATACATAACTTGGTATCCTCTAGTACAATGTCTCAGTCTGTCATCTTGGCTTATCTCTGGTGACGTCTTCTTTAAGTACAAAATAAATGAATGATTTTACCTGGCAATTGTGATTTTTTTGCTGATGTTTGTAGCAAAGTCTATATTACATATTCAGTGTTCTATTTCCTTCCCCCAACCAGTGAATAAAATTTATGGGATATACAAAACTATAGTTTAAGCAGTGTTGGCAGCATAAAAAGGGGGAAAGATAATAACAGTTTTAGGTTCTGTGTTTTGAGCACCTAATTTGCTGAGGCCATCTATTGGTCAGCTTCATATTACGTGCTTTTCCTATAATTCCAAACTAAAGGAATTCATGCCGCAATTTATGACCTATGAAGGAGACACGGAAAAACATAAAATTATAAACCCAAATAAATATGCACAATCAGTTGAACTTGTAATTTTTCTGGTTCATAAAGAATAAGATGGCAAAGCACCTGTTATTGAATGGCAGCTTAAATTTGGCATAGAGCTGTGAAATGTTCAGGCAAACAGCCATGTCCCTCCAACTCTCCCAGTCCTTGGGCTGCCATATTGTGTCCATTGACCAACAGTCTAGATATAGTCCTTGCTTAAACTCTTTTAGAGGAGCAAGAGAATCTATGTTATACTGGAAGTTAAGAAATAAAAGCAATGAAAGTTGAGTTTTTGCAACTCTGATATTTTCTCTTGCCTGCCCACTATTCATCAACCAAAACTATACTAAGTAGCCACTATATGAATGCAGGGAGATAGATCCAAGAAATAAAAATACCATGCACACCTTTATGGGTAACTGGTGAGAAAAGTCTGTAGCCACTGTCAAAGGGTTAAACAAATGATACAAATGGCCAGTGCAATTAGAAGTCTGAAGAGGGAGCAGCCCTCTAGTAAGAGTGGACAGGCCTGGCTTTACAAGGAAGTGGGATCAGACCTTTTTCCCCCCTTCTGCCTCGGGAGGGGAAGAAGATTTATAATGCAGAACTTCCTTTTCTTGCAAGCTTTTAAAGTCTGCTGAATCAAGCAAAGCCTTTAAATCCTTCACAAATAATAACCATTGGTTAACAAGTAGTTTCACAATTCCCCTTATGGCTAAAAGAATATGGTGAAATTCAGTTCCCACTTGGTAATGTTTAAGATAATTGTGAAACCTCATTCCCATTCTCTTAAGGCAGCTAGCAGCTTAAGGCAAATAGCATGGGCATTTATACATCCCTGGTAATTACTAAGTACCAAGAGAGGTAAGATTGTTTTTCAATATTCTGGGAAGAAACAAACAAAAAAAAAAACACCAATAATGTGGAAAGTAGTCAGAAGACCCAAGATTCACTGTGGCAGCCAGGCCACCTTTGCTACTGCAAAGTAGGTTTTCTACCATATTTACTAATTGTGTGAAAAATCTGATGCATTAGTTCATCATGAGAAAATTTCTTAAGCTCAGAAATGGTAAATATTGGAAACCACCTTTCCCGTTAATTGTGGAAAATCTGTTCATTTAGTCTAACTGGGAAATCTTATCTATAACCAAGCTGTCTTTTCCTCTTTTATGTTTGAAGTCATGGTTGTGCTTTACAACGTGTTGATTTTTTTGTGATCATAATCCAACACTTTTCCAATTACAGTCTATGACAAAGGCGATAAGATTGGCACTGTATAGCATCCAAAAAAAAAAATACAATACAAAACCTACCTTTTAGGAAATTTTTACCATGTGGAAGATAAGTTATACATATAAATAGCTTAGTATATGGCAGGAGATATGAACTGGGAGGCATTAGAATTCATCCATGAAAAAGGCTTCATTTTTATCATATCCTACTTGGTCATTGGTCCCCATAAGTTGCCAGTACGATGCTTTTATTTCACTTTGAGTTAACATTGTTAAACTTCAAAACACATTGGTTTCATATGCAGGTTATCAGGCTACTTGGAACAGATTTGGGAGCAGCAAAAAAAAAAGTATGTCTCGACTTTCACAACAAGAGTGACCTTTCCTTTAAAGGAGTCCTCAAAATCAGTGGCATGTCAACATTTTTTAATTATGACTTTGAGTTTTATGTATGTTATTACATGGTGGGCAAAGAAATGTCATCATGTCTCCTGACTATCTTCATTTGTAGAGAAGCATTTACATGATAGCAAAGTACACTGTATAAGTTTCCCAGCTGCTAAAATATGTATTATACTATGGTTTGGCTTAACAGCAGGAATTTATTGGCTCACAGTTTCAGAGGCAAGAAGGCTACTTTCCTCCCAAGGACCTATCTTCTGGCTGGCCGGCAATCTTTTGAGTTCCTTAACTTGTCCGTTACTTAGCAATGAACATGAAAGCATCTTTTCCTTTCTGTGTTCCATTGACTTTAGCTTCTGCTTGTTCCCCATAGTTTCTCTCTTTCTGTGTCCAATTTCCTTTGATTATGAGGACTTCAGCCTTGTTGGATTGAGGCCTATCCTCATTCAGGTTGGACACACTGTAACTAATAGTATCTTCAAAGCTGCTCTTTACGAATGGGTTCACACCCACAGGACCAGGGGTTGGGATCAGGATAATCCCTAAGAGGCTCCAATACTTGTAAATGAAAGATCGTAATTATAATGGTGCGGTCTACAGTACTGCGTTGAGTGCAATTACATGGGAAAATCTGGAATCCCATTCAGTTTGGTAGATTGTCATTAGAAGGGGAAGAAATCGAGGAAATCCAAATGGCATTACTCTTATTTTGACCTGGAGAGAAATTTATTATTACCTTAAATCCGGGTCATAGTTTCCTATATTGGTAGTACACATTGTTTGGTACTTATTTTTTTAAATAAGTCATTGATGTTTTCAGAACTAGTTCTGAGAAACAGGCTCTGTTAAGGTAATGTCTTGCATAATTTTACTTAGGGGTAACAAAGCACCTCCATCAGATTTCTGAATCTATCAGTTTAACGCTGACTTTTGACTGAACCAGAATGTTTTTGGGGCAGATTTTGGGGGAATATTATAAATTAGATGCAATCACAAAATGGCAGATATTTTCTGTTGTGTATAATTCCTCCCCCAGGGTCACAGCTGAACTGCAGTGCTGGATGGGTGAGGGGTGACTGACAGAGTCAGGCAGGGGATGCACAGGCACGGCTGAAGCAAAGGGAGACTGCATGGTAGAAATGGAGGTCATTGATTCACAGTTTGTATCGCTATTGACCCATATCAAGACGCATCACTTGGCGTGGGCAGACAAAAACCAGGCTGTGGGTTGTGTGCAGTGAACACGTAGCTCCTAGCTATAAGGCTGTACATGTTTTTTTTCCCCCCACTTGAAAGAGTATTAGAATGCAAGTGAGTCAGGGTGGCCTTTCAGGGTTAGGTTTAAACGTGCTAAAAAGTATAAGATAAAGTACATCTTAGGTGAACTTTGGTCCTTTATTCTTAGTACCTGTTTATTGAGATATACTTCATGACTGATGGCCAATCCCTCTGTGACGGACGAGAACTGCCAGGCCTGTTACAAAGGCCAAGGCTTGTCATTTGCTTGCTGCCTCTGCTAGTTTGGGAAGAATGGAAGCCCCCAGCTGCCCTGCTTTCCGCCACTCATAACCTAAATGACCTGATCATGGGCCTCGCAAATGTGATTACAACTGAAAATAATACAAATTAGGACAGTATTTGCTTTTTTTTCCCCTTGATGTATTCAATAGTTCATCTGGGGAATGTCCATTTTAATGTCCTGTTAAGGGTAATAGGCCACACGCAAAGCCAAATTTGTAGAATATGTAGAGTTTAAGAATTCTTGAATTCGACAAACTGGTGTTTATTCCATAGCTAGTGAGTATTGGGGACAAATTTTATGCTTTTTCTTGTTATTTAACTTGTCATTCACACAATAAGAAACAAATAGAAGGCCAAAGAGAAGCCAAATAGCCCTTAACCAAAGACGAATAAATACTGTTTAAAAATATTCCCTTAAGATAAACAATGTATGCACCATGATTCTGGATAGAAACTAAATTTCAAGTGAGAAACAGTGTTACATAAATGAAACCTTTTTTGGGAAAACAGAAATTTCTCTTTTTACTCAAGAGTTTGTTGTTGAGCTATCATTTTCATTCAAAACCACTGCCTCTATCTGGGCATTTAGAGTTTTGAGTCATAGAGTGTAAGAAAAGTGAGACAATCTCATAATTAGGCCAGAGTACCATTTGCAATGGTATTAAAATATTTTTTTTTTTTTTTTTTTTTTTTTTTTAAAGGAAAGACAGAGAGAAGGAAGGAAGGATAGAAGGAAGGAAGAGAGGAAGAAAGGGAAACATCTTTTAAACATTTTCTTGTTTTATTGTATTTTTTGTTTCTCCGTTTTCGTTACATGGGCTGGGGCCGGGAATCGAACCGAGGTCCTCCGGCGTAGCAGGCAAGCACTTTGCCCGCTGAGCCACCGCGGCCCGCCCGGTATTAAAATATTTTGAGCAGTTAATTGATAAAGGAAATAATTCTCTCTTAGACTTGGGGAAAAAAAAAACTTCAGGTGGATTGTACTATTTCTTTTTGCAGTGCAGAACCATTGTCTCATACTTGTCTATTAGCACTTTCAACTCTGGTCATTATTACCAATTTTCCCTTAGGAAAAACTGGATGACTACTAGCTTTGTCTTAGGGTATATGTAGGAAGGCCAGAGAGAGAATAGGAAAAGATGAGGGAGGCTAATAGGGTAGGAAGAATAGTCTGATTAGGTGATGTTTAGAATGGGATGGATATATTAGAAAGACGTGGCCTGTTCTTATTTGCTTAATTATAAGTAAACAGAAAAAAAAACACATGGACATTTGTTAAACATGCATATATTGATCAGCTTCTCTAAGCTAGACACTAGGGATGCAACAAACCATAAACCACTGGCCTGTCCCCAAGGGACTTAGAGTTTAGTAGAGGGAGGCAAATCTGTAATCACTGGACAATTAAAATGGCAAGTGCTGAGCTAGAAATCTGCAGAGGGCAAGTTGGAGGCACAAAGGAAGAAATGGCCAATTCAGCCTGAATTAAGGGAAATTGAAAAGGTGAGAAGGGTTAGATGGATGTTCCACCCATTCTTTCATTCCACAAGTTTGGATTGAGCCCCTGTCATCTGCCTGGAGCTCTTCTAGGCACCAGAGATAGAGCAGTGAACCAAACCAAGGGGACCTTCCTTCCGCAGAACTTATTTTCTGGGGGTTGGGGTGGTGGAGGTCAGTATATTATAAACACATAGGCAAATAAGTGCAGGTGATAATTGCAGATAGTGATGAGTGCTACAATAGAGTAATGTAATAGAGGATGGCATGGGGAGGGAGTGGATGGTGAGATTTGAGATAGGATGCTCAGACAGAACAGTGGAAATGAAAGTGTTCCTTCATAAGAATGTTGCACTTGCTACTTCGTTTTGCACATGCTGCTGCTTCTGTTTAAAATTCTCCCTGCAGCCCCACCTCCATCTCTACTCTACCCTTTTGCCCAACTAATATCCACTCTTCCCTCAGCTATCACCTTCATTGTGACTTGCAGGGGAAGTCTTTCCTAATTTTCCACTCCAGGTATTCTACCCTCTATAATCTTTGCTCCAGTTGTAATTTTCCATTTATTTGTGAGACTTTTTGGTTAAATGGCTCCCTCTTCCACTAGACAGTACACTCCACGAGGGCTGGGGCTTGTCTGTTCTGCTCACTATTGCAGTGCCAGCCACATGATGTCCGTATGCAGGCAGTTGTCAGAGCTGAGGCCTGGCCAGGTGGATTGTTGTACTTTAGGATAAGAAACTCAGCGGGGCTGGGTTCATGGAAGGCTGTCCAATGCTTACAGAATTCTTCCTGTAAGGAAGCGGGAACCTATTTGTGGGTTTTAAAGAGATGATCAGTATGCTCAGGTTCTCATAAGTAGAGAAGATGGAGAGTTTGGCACTGAAGGCAGGAAGGATGGTTTCGGTCACTGTTTCAGGGAGTGTGAGCAGGAGATGATGAGGGACAGGAGATGCCAAGGAAAAAGGGCAGACAGGACTTGGTGACTTACTAGATATGAACTTCTGCGTTCTTGGTGTGGGTGACTGGACGGGGTCATTCTCTAAGGGGGGGGGGGATATGGGAGGAGATGGAGATTTGCATAAAATAAGTTCAAATTGGATACTTTGAATTCTGTATGGCAGTGAGACATCCAAGAGAAGATTTCCTCTTATCTGCAGTTGGAAATATGAATGCAGAACTTAGGAAAGAAGTTTGAGCTAAAAATGTAGATGTAGGAGGCATTAACTTATAATCAGTTTATAACTCAACTGTCTGGTTTTGATTTTAGTGGTCCTCTCTTTCCCTGACTTACGATTTAGCTTGATTAAGACTTGGATATCTAAAGTGACCATAGTCTTCGTTTTGACCTCCTTATGTCAGTGATTGGCTTGTGATTTATTGATGTCCAAGAGTAATGTTCAAATATACCTTGTTATTCTTTGCACCCCAAATCGAGACTTTACTTCCAAGTGCCAGGCTGTTATAGTGACTGCTTTACATGCATTATATCCATGACAATCCTATGAGCTAGCTGATTTCTCAGTTTTGTAAATGGGAATCAAGAGAGGGCTTGTGAGTCACCCAAGGCCACAGCCAATGGTGGGTGTTAGAACTGGTTTTGATCAGGTCTGTCTGACTCGATTGCCTGGGTTGCTTGCAAGTAGCTGTGGTTGCTGGTAGCTTTTTTATACCCATGAAGGCAATTATTCATTCTTTCTCCAACATATAAAAGACTTCTTTCATAAAAGTCTACAAGTCTGTACACAAAACATTAACAGTGATTATCTCTGCGTGGTAGAATTATGGTGAGTTTTATTTTCCATTACATGTTTTGTATTTCCTGAATTCTGTGAAATTTACTTTTATAATCAGAAACATAATGGCACAGTTTCTAAAACAGCGATGACTTTTTTCAATCCAGAGTATTACAGTGGGCGTTTAATGCTGCTTAGCCATTGCCTCTTATCACCATCCCCTCCCCCATCACACAAATGGAAATCCTTAAAAGCAGCATGATTTGGTGATTAATTTGCCTGCACATGATCTTAGCCAAAAGAATGGGACATGATGATTTTGCTGAAAGCTTATAGAGCCCGTCCTTCTAAACATGAGGAATGTGTCTCCTGGTGTAATAACCCCTCTGTGAAGGCAGGTTTTCTTTTGTCCCTTAATCCCCACTTTCTACATTTTTTGTTTACATGGGCAGGGGGCAGGCACCAGGAAGTGAACCCGGGTCTCTGGCATGGCAAGTGAGAACTCTGCCACTGAGCCACCTTGGCCTGCCCCCCAGTTTCTGCATTTTAACTACTAAGGTGTTAAGCATGCATGTCAAAGGGGGTAGAAATCTCTGACATCTAGAAAACATTTGAGATTTGGGGAATACATGTTTTGAAGCAGAAGAGGGACAAAATGAGAAGCCAAGGTCGGGGAACAGACTTAATTGAGGTTTCTCTTGTAAGCAAGGCTATGTCAGTTCAGTTCCCCTTTGCTGTTCCATCAACAGTTGATGCTTATCCATTTAGCCACCTTAGTTCTCCACTAGTAAACTTGAAATACTTTGTTAATTGGATTTAGGGCTTATATAAAATTATGTCTTCATGAAATGAAAATGTTTCAGGACCATGGAAGAAGGCATAAAATAATTACCTTCAAAAGAAATGATCACAGAGCATAAAAAGCAGTTTTTAAAATGCTCCATTAAAATAAATCCTCTTGTTCTGCATAGTTCTGAATTGTACTGCTGCTAAGTTGTAGGCTTCTAATCTAAAGAGACCTGGTTTTTGTTAATTTTTCAACATTCAGCATACCTCCATATAAAGATATAATATAGAATATTTCATTGCTGATACATAAATCTGTCCCAAACTCATAGTTGTACTCACCTTTTTGGCAGGAGAACAAATGAAGAAAAACTTTCTCCCAGCATTCTCTGCCAGTCTACCTTTTACTTTAGGAGCTTTGTTTTTTCTGCCTCTGGCTTTTTCTGCATGCTCGCCTCTCTGAGGGGGTGCAACAGGCACAGCCCAGACCATGAGCCACCTTTAGGGCACGAGCCCAAAGAGCACTTGAGGGGCACTGATACAGCTGCCAACCCTTTAGGGGGCGATAGAGTGATTTAGTGGGTCTTGGGAATGCTATCCAGGATCTCAAAGTCAGTTGCTTGCAAGACACACCTGCCAGTAATGATTTCATTATGCACAGGAGATGGTCCTAAAATTCACTGTGAAATCTCCCCTTCCAAGGGAAATGTGTTCTTTTCCTCCTCAAGTAGAATTGATCCTAAAAAATTCAGATTTGGAGAACAAGTTTAAATATTTTTTGAAAAAAGACTGGCTACAGGAGTCAGATCATCAGTATTCCTCTTATAAAATCTGTTGAATGGGAACGCAGGATACTTTGATTGACTGACTGTGAATGTACTCCTAGAACCTTAAAGTTATAATGGACTTTAATGGTCATCTGTGGAAAACTTCATTTTAAAGAGAAACATTTAGCACGGGCAACGGTGGCTCAGTGGCAGAGTTCTCGCCTGCCATGCCGGAGACTCTTAGATCATTTCCCGGTACCTGCCCATGTCATAATTAAAAAAAAAAAAAAGTTAAGCATTTATTCCTTTTCAATTGTATTGACAAATGGGACTATTTAGAGTCAGACTCTTAGGGCTGATTCCTAGAGTCATCTGGCTTAACTTCTTTTAGGAATGTAATTGAGTGTCATCTCCAACCAAAGGAAATACAATCTAAAGTAGGAAAATTTAATTAGGTAGCCCTGATGAAGATGCATCTGTTGATCTGAGAACTTCTTTTAGCTTTTTTATTATTCATTTTATTATTTAGAACAACATTGTCCAGTAGAAATATAGTGGGAGTCACACATATAAATTTTAACTGTCCAGTAGCCACATTTTTTAAAAGAAAAATTTTAAAAAGTAAAAAGAAATGAGCAATTAGTTATATTTTAGCACAACAATAATAATGATAATAATATATTTAACCCAATATATCTAGAATTGTATCATGTCAAGATCTAACCAATATGAAAAATATTAATAATGTATTTGACTTCTATTTGTCTTATTAAATCTGAACTTCATGTAGATTTTATACTTATCTCACATCTCAATTCAGACCAGCCACATTTCGTGTATACAATAAGCACATGAGGTTAGCAGCTACCATGTTGGACAGCACAGATTAGAATATATTCATTTAAACTCTCAAATGTTACCAGGGCAAATACATTAAAATAAAATAATTTTAGGGCTTTTAATATTCTTAGCAAAAAAATGGAAAACATTGAAAATTCGGTATATAGTGACATTTCACACTTCTTAAGTTTTTGGGAAACACTGATCAAATACTAATAATCAAAAGTTAACAATGAGTGGAAACTAGAACGTAGCCACCCTCACTCACAGGTAAGTTTTGCCCACAAATCTGCATGCTCACACTGCTTCTCACGGGGTTAAGGTGGCACAGGCGTCACGGTGACCAGGCTCTTTGGGGACATTATCGTAGAGCCCCAACTATGAGTCTGAAAAACTGACAGATAAAATCCCCAACGAATGAAGCATTGCCACAGAAACTATGTGAAAAGGAAGGAGAGGATGCCACTGGTGGTCTGAATCATTGAAACTTATGAAAAGCAAGAGGCAGTTATGAATTATTCATCACAGGTGGATTCAGGGTAGAGTTATTCAGGACTGAAATCTTTTCCGTGAGATTTCCTCATTACCTAAGACCTTGCATTTGAATCTGTTTTAATTTCATTAAGTCAGAATGGGTTATTTTTTTATTCAAAGACATCCTTTGTTTGAAGTTTTGACTGGAGAAAGAACAAACTCGGTATATCTTTGTGTTTTTGGGGTCTTTTAATCATGACTCCCAGTTCATCTGCCCTCGCCTCCTCAGCAGGAAAAACTCACTTCCCAAGGTTAAGGGTAGAAAAATTATTGACCTCATTTGTTAAAACATGTCTAAAAAGTCACAAAGTAACAGTTTAGCGGGTAAAATCAGAAACCCCTTTAAAAACATTTATTAAGATTTATTAAACATATGGGTTTTAAGAGGGTCAAAGTGAGGGAAAGTGATGACTTCTAGAGGAGTGGTTCTCTGCCTAGAACCTTATAATTGAAAATTTTTTATATTAACAATGGGGTACAGTCTCATTTCTCCCATTCCTATCTCGCAAACCTTAATGAGTCAATCTAAATTTCTTTTGTGCTCCTTCTTGGATTGATTGCTAAGAGATCTTTTTTTTTTTCCATTTTTATTTTTTGACATCCAGGAATTAAATAGCTTTAATTACTTGGATCTGTACAGACTTGCCGACCTCTTTAACCTCACTTTGTTGGAGAAGGCAGTGATCGATTTCCTAGTGAAACATCTCTCTGAACTCCTGAAGAGTCGCCCCGAAGACGTTCTAACGCTCCCTTATTGTCTGCTCCAGGAGGTAGTGAAGAGTGACCGCCTGACCTCCCTGAGCGAAGAGCAGATCTGGCAGGTAAGGGCGCTCTGCACGGGTCCTCTTTGGGCATTGAGAAGTCAGGAAATTATTAAAAGTTAAAGGATCGAGGAGCCGTGGAAACGGTTTTACCTGTTTTGATCCTCTCCAGGTTGAAGTTGTAGCAGTCCTGTTCCCTTGTTCAGGAACTTGGAGGTCTCGGTGTACTCAGTTTACCCCAGGGGATTGCAGGTGTGATTCCTCAGACACTCACAATTTCAGAACCATGCGGCTCCTGGAGCCCTAACTTGGTGACTTCAGAAACAGT
Organism: Tamandua tetradactyla; assembly: GCF_023851605.1. NCBI lineage: Eukaryota > Metazoa > Chordata > Mammalia > Pilosa > Myrmecophagidae > Tamandua > Tamandua tetradactyla. The sequence continues at coordinate 154,444,744 of NC_135331.1, forward strand.
CAGATTTTTCCTCTGAAAAAAATTGGTCCTTAAGTTGTCTTTGAGAACAGTGGTCTGTAAAATGGTATCTGTGCATATTTCAGACTAGTGGAATCGGAATACATTGTGGCCTTTCCTGTAAACAATCCAGGAATGTTTCTTTATCACAGTAGAGAGCTGCTTGGGCCGCAAATGAAATGAAGCTGCTCTTGCACTGTGGTGAAAAACCCTTCCTCCTTAGTTCATTCCGCATTCATTGCTGTTTGTCCTAAGCCCTGGCTTGTCGCCTGCCCTAGCGTGCAGTTCACATATCCTTTATCTAGGGGACAAGAGGATGTTTTGGGTTTTGAAGCTGATTATTCAATTTAAATCCTTTCAATAGCCATCCCTAGTGACTCTCCTTGAAAAATCCACATGATGTCTTTGGGAAACAGAGCCCATCTCTTCCCCTTCTTACACTGCCTATCTGAGTCTCTGATGCACTGGTTAGCCATCTTGTTACTTATAGACTGCCATACCTTCAAGACTTCATAATCATTTGAAAAGTATTTATATATGGAATACAAGGGAAAACATAAAGTCCTCTGTTAGCCGAGGAAGCAGTGAATCCCTGGTGCCAAATGACATTCAGAGGGTACTGTGATTCTGGCCAAAATAGAGTCCCAGACAACTGTCAATCATCCAGCATCCGGCTCGAGATGATTGTGTTGTCGCCTTTTTCCCTTAATTAGTCAGCAGCTTCGCTCTTCATTACTGTTTTCACCAGTGTTGGGAGTAAGAGATGTAGAGGTTAAATGGTCTCCCAGGTCCCAGGCTCTTTATGGACTTGAGGCCCTTCGCTTTACAACAGGCCTGAACTATGGCTTTTATTACCCCCATTTTCCAAATGAACAAAGTGAGGCATCAGAGCCTCTTGCAGCATTGCAGAACAAAACCAGGTTTGAAACCCAGGTCTGCATACCTTGCCTATCGCTCCACCAGGCCATGCTGCCTTCACAAAGAAAACATAAGGGGGAAAAAATAAGCAATTTTTTTTTTTTTTTTACTATTTCTCCATTATTTCTGATAATGTTTATTCAGGCAGAGGTTGAAAGTGTTGGTCAGAATGAGTTTTGGCATGAATTTCAATTATCCATGGCTCTCCCCTATACACAGAATCCATCAGAATTTACTCTGGTCAATTCATGGTGGGAAGTAGCAGAATTTTTCTTCATTTCCCAAAGGGGAGAAGTCTTAGAATGAATTCTGCTTTTGATTCTCTCTCACTGAATTGAGAATTGACGCCAACTGTTCTTGTGGTTCTCTTTCTTTTGACGGCACTGCCAGAGATGCCATGATAATGTTCAGATGTTTGAGTGTCAAAACAATCCCAAACTGTCCACTTAAGAGTTATCATAATTGCCTCTCTAAAGGTTACTAAGATGATAGTGTAGAATTTTAAAAACTGGTTTCTGCTGCAGGCAATATATGTTTTTTTTATATCTGGTCCTCAAGAAATAATTAAAAGAGTCAGGTAAATCTTATCAATTTGGGCATTCAGCAGGCAATAAGAAACTGTTTTTGCTTTATCTTAGTAAATAAGTAATTCCCTCATACTCAACCCAATAGAGAAAATCAAATCAGACCAGCTATATTGCCTCAAGTATGGTTAAGTTCATCATTTTTGCCAAGGTTATACTAGTAATGCAATAAACCATGGAAGAATCTAATATTCAGCCCAGGGTGAAGATTGGGTGTGCCAGAGGATTAGTGTCAGGGTGCTTTATAGAAGTGAAACTTGATAGACAGGTTGGAGGCAGATCTACAGAATCTCATTAAATTGCTGAATTGTTCATTACGGAGCGTTCTCACTGTAATAAAGTGCTCATTGACTTTGACAAATCTCCATCCCATGTCTTAAAGCACAGTGAAGCAAAGGGTGTTGGGGAGAAGAAAGGAAATTGGCACAAAGTAGAACAGGTAATAGAAAAGCTGATGGAGGGGTAGTGCTGTTTGATTAATATGTGCAACCGGTAACCTGCAAGAGAGCCCTCTAAACACATACACACGTGTTTACACACGTGACTCTCCCACCACCTACTGATAATGAAATCTGGGATAATCCCTTTTTTTTAGTGAAAGGTCTAATTTTCATTGTTCACCAGACTTCATGAGGTCTGGCTCTGAAGATGAATCATATGAGCCTTCAGATTATCCCTGCTGAAGAAATTCCTTTTTCCTTTTTCCTGCCACCACTTCTTCAGTCTCTTTCTTGATAAAATGTGCTGCTGGCTTCAATAACTATTCTGCGCATCTCTGAACCTGTGGAGTCTCCAAGGCTTACACCATATACCTGCTCTTTTTTTCCATCTGACCTTTGTAAACTTTAAGTCTCTTCTTTCACTGAGGACTTCATGGTCTCTCCGAGACAATTTTTCTCTCCTTTTCCTGGCCTGAAATTACTTGGTGCATTGGTTAACCTTTATATTCAGAGGTAACATATGGCCTTGCACCAAATACACACCTTCAATGTATAAGGACATAGAAGACCCCTCCAGACATGTTCTTTTTTTTTATTCTGTTCAATTCAGCACAACAATTTAGTCTTATGTTTCAAGGCCAGTGATTTCTCAGGTTCTGGGTGAAAGACAACAAAGAGACTATTAGCTCCAGAGAAAGGAGAGACTAACAATGAGCAAATCAGCTCAAAAGAAAACATGGGACAAGAGGTTACTTGAATTTGTGCCCTGACAAATCTCCACCAATTTTATTTTCTTTTGGGTTTTAGCTCCCGACTTGGACTTTTTTCAACAGGACCCTGTTAAATTTCCTTTGTTAAATTCTACATATAATTTCAGACTATTGGACTGGATTTCTGCCATAAATTTTAGAGTGAAACAACAAAACCACTCTGTACTGCAGCCATGCATTCTGTCCTCATTTTCCTAGAAAGCATTAGCTAATCTCAGTTTTCTTCCCAAGAAAATGCATTCTCTGACTCTTCTACCTCAGATTCTTTTTCACCAAAATGAGATTACATTTATAGAAAATGCCTGAACTTAATGTATATTCTCTTGTATTTGTCAGTATAGGGAGAAGATGTGACATTCCATCCCTTCACATTTATTGAGCGCCTACTAAGCGCCAAGAACCAGGCTGGGTATAGCAGAGTACAGGTTTGCTAATTACATTTCCCTACCCCAGGCTCGCACCCCAAATGCAAGAGAGCCTTTTGCTTTTGAGTTTTAGTTTCCTATGCTGCTCAAACTAAATACCTTAAAATGGCTTGGCTTAAACAATGGGAGTATATTAGCTTAGGCTTTGAGGCTGAAAAAAATGTCCAAATCAAGGCATCATCAAGGCGAAGCTTTCTTCCCAGAGACTGCCTGCTGACAGTGCTTGGGTGCTCTGCCACTTGGAAGGCACATCATGGCATCTGCTGGTCTCTCCCTTCTCTTCTGGGTTTCATTGATTTCAGTTTCTTCTGTGACCTTCTTTCTCTTTTTCTGAATTTCATTCCTTTTGAAAGACTCTGTGAATAGGATTAACTTCCATCCTGAATGAGGTGGGCCACACCTTAACTAAAGTAACCTCACCAAAAGGTCCTATATGCAATAGGTTTACACCCTCAGGAATGGATTAGATTTAAGAACAAGTTTTTTTTTTGTTGCAAACAGTTTCAAATTGCCACAGCATGAATTTACCATTTTGAATCATTTCACCTCTAAAGTAGCAGGAAAAGAAAAGAAAAACAAAATAACAAAATAAAAACATAAAGTAGCAGGAACAAGAAAGATGCTTAAAAAATGGATAAGGACCACTTATTAAAAGAATATTTTTTTACCACCTGTTATATGTTAGGAACAGAGTTGGAAGCTTGATCCCGGGGTAAAAAGTTGTAAAAAATATACGATTATTGGGTTAGACAGCTTTAGTTCAGCTTTATTATTGAGGGTGGAGAATTTTATTGTATCTTTAACTTATTAACATATTAACTTGTTTCCCTAGTTTAGTGAAGGAGATTTATCTCAGGTAATCATATTTCCTTATTATTTTATTTGGCCAGTACATGTATTGGTGCTTTTCTTCCTTTTTTAAACTTGAGGTTGAGGGCACCTCTTACTGTTTTTTAAGTCTAAATCTACCAGTTCGGCCAAGCAATCCAGTGTTGTGTGATTTGAGGTCAAATTAGGTCAGACTTAGCAGGAAGTCTCGTCCTCTAGCTGACTTAAGTTCTCTCTTAGTATGGCAAAGAATGACCAGGCGCTCTGGTCTTGAGGGGAAGAGACTCTTGCTTACCTTAATCTACAGTCCTGTGTTCCAGGAGGCAGAGGCTGTGCCTGCACTGCGTTTGCCTCGTACACTGCCCCGCTGTCCTCTTGTACGCTATAAGTTATAAATAAACACAGTGCACAGTTTTGTATTAAAATGTATCGAATGGATAATAAGGCATCCTACTATTCCTTCATAAGGCTGGATTTATTCAAGGAAAATTGTTATACAAAAGGAGTTTGGCCTTTTTAGAGATGGCATTTTTTTTCCTTACCAAATTTTTAGTTGGGAATTTGCTTCCAAAAGTCATCCCGCTAATAACACATTCTCTTTATTTCTCTAGAGACATATGTCAAATACTGTTTAGAGTAGTCATCAACCTCAAATTCAGTGATTTTTGACAGGCCCCCCTGTTTGTTTGTTTGCTTACCTTTACCACAAAACTACCCATGTTACAATTTGCTTTAATCATCTTTCTTCAAAAGGAGTCCCAGAAGGTGAACCCAAACTGAAAGCTGCTGTCATACTGTAGTTGGAAAGTAGAGGGTCCTAGTCATGTACTCACCTTTACCCTTTTATCTCTTAGATGATAAATTGATGCAAATGCACCACTGGCCAGAGAGAAGCAAGGATTCCAAACAGTACTGTATTTCAAACACTATCATAACATTTCATATTTGAATATCACATCACATTTTCCAGAACACTTCTACACTGGCCAAGGCATTGTACTCCTTATGTACAGGGGGCAGAAATTGAGGTAACAAAACTTGAAAGTAAGTTCATGTCTTCCAGCTCTCAGAGCCTTTCTGCTTTATTCCACAGCCTCTAAATTTGTAAGAGGAGCTCAAATGTACTTAGAAGTGGTTGACACAGGGGCACATCAAATTAATTCTGTAACTTTAAAAAATAGTTAGGAGGAGGGCGGTGGAATGGTGGCTCAGTGGCAGAGTTCTCGCCAGCCGTGCCAGAGACCCGGGTTCGATTTCCGTTGCCTGCCCATGCCAAAAGAAAAAACTAATTAGGAGGGGCTTGAACACTGTGGTTGCCCACAGAGTGAAAGGACGATGACCGCTCAGCCCACCTTTGTGTCACATTGCTAATTCTAGCTCTGTGCTACGTGACATGTGCCTCATTCATTCATTACTTCATCCCAAACAGTTACTGAATGCCAACTCCACAGATGACGCCACGTGGAGCAGCACTGTTGCCTGCTGTATGATGTGTGCCGAGCAGCCAGTACTGGAAAGGACTGCCATGACCCTGTTCTCCCGGGTCTTGCAGTTCCCCTCACTTATCTCACAGGATTCTTAGGTCTGATGTGGAGCCTTCTGCTGCCTCTCTTTCCTATCCTGCCTGGTTCCTGCCCTCAGAGTGGTGACTGATCTGGACTAAATAGTTGAAAGATTTCTTTGCTAAACCGGGACATGTTGGAATGGTATGGGGGCATTGGAAAATGCGGTGCCTTTGGGTGGTTCAGCACCACCTTTCTTTATTTCTCTGTTCACTGTTAACTCTTCTGCACCCCCCCCAAACAGCTTTGTAAGGCTTTGCATGTGGAAATTAGGACCTAGAAGGGAACAGTTCAAGACTCAAAAAAAATCAACTGTGGGTGATTATTTAATCAAAAAATGCCTTGAGTGGTGTCCACTTTTTTGACACTCGGACCTTGGTAACTAGAAGCAAGAGAAAATACTATGGCCTAAGATGTATCCCTAAATGAAATTTGTAATCTTTCACCCAATTCCTGCCCTTCCCAATTCTCTTTCATACATGAATGTGCCATTACTGGTTTTTGTTTGTTTGTTTGTTTGTTTCAGATAGCTAGCTAGGCACTTTCTGGCCATGGGGACTCCTTTATTTTTCACTTACCAATCCTTAAGCGATTCAAATTGGTACCATGTCTCAGTTTTCTTTCTGAAACTTCCTGCAGTCCTCCCAGCCACAAACTGTTCTACAAATTTGATGGGAATATCTTCATTTCTTTCACATTAGATACTAGTGAAGAGAATAAACACGGACTTTGCATCCCAAACAGAGCTTTGCCCTAAGGATGTGTAGTCTTCTGTGGCCTCCAGCTGGCCGCTGAGCTGAGCTGCTATTTCAGGGCTTTTGCTGGAAGCCACCAGGGCACATGGTCAGTTGCTCTTCCTGCTCCCCCTGCAGCTTGCTCCTCTGTGAGGACTCATCCCTGAGAAGCTCAACTAGTGGCTTTGCTGTTTGTCTGGGTGATGCGCCTTTGCGAGACGCATGGCGCATTCATTTCAGAGGAACTTTGCTCCAGTTATGTGCTGGAGCTGTGTGTTGTCAGGTAGCTGTGAGGGGCAGTGATTATTAGAAATTACAGGAGACCCAACTTGTAGTCATGTGGGGCTGTCCCCATGAGTTAATAGGTTAGCGTGTGTGTAGTTTTTTTTTTTTTTTTTTTTAAGAATGAGCACAACAGAACAAGGTGATTTATGAGATAGGACATATTTATGTTCCCTCCTTCTAATTTTCATTGTGATTCATGTTATTTCCAGACTGATATTTTTGTTGCTGCTGCTGTGAGAAGGAAAGAGATGACTGGGGAACAGTACTTATGTATTGGCCTGCAGTAATATTGCTGCTACCTGGCTTATCAGGGATTTAAAAATAAAACCCCATTATAGTCTATATAGGAGGTAGGAATCCCCAAGGCTAGGCACAAAAGTTCATCAGTAACAACAACAATGAGTCTTCACATTCCTGAAGCGCTTTCAATTTTAAAGCATGTTAACCCACGTTACTTCATTTTGAATCCCTCATCAGCTTTGGTAGGTCCATAAGGCAAGTATTATCCAAGTTTTAATAACAATTATCCAATTTGTGAGGAAACAAGCTCACAAAGGTGGAGTGATCGAGCCTCTTCCTGGTGCAGGTTTTGGTGTAGGTCTCACTGTATACTCCTGAAATACACCTGCACTTGAAGAAAACAGAACCTCACAGCACCTTAGCATCTGCTCGTAAGTTAGAGAGGTTTTTATATATTGCAATGTAATGAGTGAGCCCGCAGTATAGACTTCCTGAGAAATTACTGGTTTTCATTTTTACCTGCTATGCACCTTTGTGGGAGGTTGCAAAAATGATTCCTATAGTGGCACTGAGGTGTGGCCTTTTCTCAGCGTCTGGAAGATTGAGGCTGTAGATGGGTTATGGAGGAAGAATGGAGAGAAAATTTTGGCAGAGGTAGGAAAGAGCAGCAAACGAGATGATGAAGTATTAAGCAGGGAAAGAAGGCCAAATAAAGGAGGATCACTTTAAAAACCCCATCAAGAGATTTAAATCAGTGTGAAAGAGAATTCAAGTGTGGGAGTCCTTATCCATCCCAGACTGAATGGAAGACATGGAAATTATCAGTCTTGACATCTTCACTTTATGCCCAATATATTGAATAAGTTTAGAAAATTTTGTTGCAGAAATTGATAGTTGGGTGGTGGTCTAGATAACATAAGGGGCTCAGAGGAAAGGGAAAAATATTAATTTATTGGAATTGATAAATGTTAGTCTCTTTCCAATATAAATGAACCTTTGGATTCTTTTCAGGCCAGTTGAATGCCCAGCGGCCATGGTGTTCCTGCCAGTTGGCCCTGAAAACCATAGAGATTTCCTCTTACATGTCCCCTAAGGGAGAGTTCCAGATTTAGCTGTGGAGTGGCCCAGAGGCTCTGTACTTATTTATGTTCAAAAGAGTTGTCTGGAGAGAGCTTGACATTTATTGTTGAATACTGACATTCTTATACCCCAGTTCTCCCCACTCCTGCTTCCAGGACTTTTGCTCCAAGTAAAAATAAAACAGAACACCTCCACAGACCTGTAGGAGAAAAGTGGCCACTCTAAGGTAATCATCTGGGGCAGTCTTCACAGATAAAGGTACTTCTTAGACTTATCTGAGTCCATAGTACAGAGCAGTGCATTCTCTGTGGGGACGTTTTCCTCCTTCGTCTGACCACCTCCTTCTTGCTACTTGGGGTGGCATATTGGAGGAGTGCAAATGGATTTTGGTATTCTGGTAGAGAAAACATAACCAAGAAGAAAAATCCTTTTAGGAAAAAAACACCTTGATGGGTTCTAAAGATAAATATCCAAGATTTTTAATAATATTTGTAAATATTAAATACTATTTATATTATTTTTTAATTTATGTTACAAGTTAGTTTGGGTAGGTGGCACAGATATTACTTAAGCATCATGAGCATAAACTTAAAAAGTGCCCCATAACTTGGAGGCTGATGTACATATATTTCATATGTGTCCTTTTGTAATATTTTTAAATTGTGAAATATATATATACAAGAAAGCTATAAATTTCAATGGACATTGTAATACGTAGTTATAGAACAGATTTCAAAACTTGGTATGGGTTATAGTTCCACCATTTCAGATGTCTCCTTCTAGCTGCTCTAAAACACTGGACTTAAAAAATAAATATCAATATAATGATTGAGCAGTCATACTCATTTGTTAAATCCTGTCTTTTCTAATTATAACTCCTCCTCCTCCTTTGACCTTTCTCCCACTCTTTAGGGGTATTTGGGCTATGCCCATTCTGACTTTTATGTTGGAAAGGGCTGTGGACAATATGGCTTGGGGGGATGGAATGAGTTGATGTTCTGTGGAGGCTGGCCCCTCTGGGTTGCAGGACTTATCTGGCCTAGGATCCCTCTCAAGGTTGTAGCTTTCTAGAAAGTAATCCTAGTGCATGAAACTTTTTTGTAGAATCTCAGGTAGAGCCCTGGGTGTTCTTCAGGGTTGACAGGAATGGTTTTGGTTGGGGTTTGGCACGCTTTGGCAATTAGCAATATCTAGCTGAAGCTTACATAAGAGTAGCCTCCAGAATAGCCTCTTGACTCTATTTGAGCTTCCTCAGCCACTGATACCTGATTTTGTTACATTTCTTTTCCCCCTTTTGGTCAGGAAGGCATTATTTTTCTGGGTATTTTTTATATCCTGGCGCTTGTTGATGAGAAATGCTCACACACTATCCTCTGGCCACACAAGGAAATCAGGTAATTAAAGAGTGATGGATGGGGTGCTAAAGTTTAAACGTTTTAGGAGGACCTATCTTATTAACACTTTAAAACAAGTGAGCATAATATCATTAATTTTGATTAATTCATTTGCTCTTAATATAGCTTTTAATTTGTAATTCTATGTGAATTACAATGTAATTTGGCATTAATTATACTAAATTGACTATAAGTCAGCCAATCACAATGGGAAATTGCTCACAGCTGAAAGTAGAACTAAAACTCTCTCTCTCCAGAAAGGAAGGCACTTAGCTAAGAGGCAAATGCACTCTGGGTTTGAGAATGACATTGGATCTGCAGAAGGCTGTAAGTGATTCTGCCCGCTGCAGGGACTATGTATTCTTTGGAATGAAGCCCCTACATAAATCTAGTAAAGGCGAAATAATAAAGTAAACAAAGGAGTTGGTTTATCAGCCTTGCCTTCTCATCTCATGTAAGATTTAGGAAATATAGAGGGGTGTGCAGTGCTTTAGATTTACTCATTCCACATCCCTCAGATTCTGGGGGTTAGAACAGGCACTTGCCCGAATTGACCTGTTTTGCGTCTTTATGCTCTGTGAGCCAGCTTTGAACGCCTGTTTTAAATCTCACGTGCAGGCAGTATCATAAAGCCACTCACTCCTATTTGACCTATACACAAACTGCCTTTTGGGCAGGAAGAAGTCAGCACCACACTGGGAGAAGAGCTATCCCCTTGGGAGAGGACAGAGCTGGTGCCATTGATCAGCTCTTTGGAGTTGCCTCTCAGCCCCAGGAAGTAAAGTGAACTGCTGGAGAATATGCGTACTTGAGAAAGTGGTGGGAGAGCAAGAGTAGATTTGGAAAATACATATTGAAACTATTTCTCAGACATCTTCTGTTGAGAATTGAATCCTAAAAAAACAGGGAAACCAAAAACTTTGAGATGTTGCTGAAAGTCATATGACAGATGTAGCAATATTCTGCTTAGGCTAGATCTTATATGTAGGTTGAACTCTGGGTATTTTTTACATCCTGGGTACATTCATGTGTGAGTAGGTGACCCATAAAATGAGGCCTACCTAGCTGTCAGGGATAAATTTTACTAAATATTGCATGGAAAAATCCAGGTCTTTTTAAAATAACTCTTCTTCTTACTTTGTTAATTATATACCATGTCTCATCACTTTAACCCACAATCTAGCAAATGAAATGACCTAAGTTTTTTGCAAACATTTTTGGTCAAGAGTTTAAAAATATCCTGACTCCTGCCAGCCTCTCCAGAACATCAGCTAGTTCCATCCCCCATCCCAAATTATTGACAGCCCCTTCCAACATGAAAAAGTTAGAATGAGCATAACCCAAATGCCACTAAAGAGTGGGAGAAAGCTCAAAGGTGACGGTGGGGTTATACAGAGAAGGTAGGGTTTAACAAATGAATATGATTGCTGAATTATTATATTGATATTTCTTTGACTCCCCAGTATCTCAGAGCAGCTAGAAGTAAAAGCCTAAAATTATGGACTGGTAACCCATACCAAACTCTGAGATCTTTTCTACAACTTACTGTTGTGCTGTGCTTAGAAATTTATTGCTTTTTTGTATATGTGCTATTTTTACAAAAAAAAAGAAAAAAAAAGTCAATGGTGATGAAAACAAAATATTTATTCCTTCTAGCCTCTAATGTTCTGGAGCAGCGAGAAGGAAAAATCTGAGATGATGGTATGATAGCCCAGGACAGACTCTGGGCTCTGTCCTGTATCTCTGTAACTACTTGTTGAAGAGTGCTTTGAAAACTATTGCTTTCTTCTTTCTTCACTTTGTATATATATGTCGTATTATACAATGAAAAGAGTTAAAAAAAATAATAAAGAAAGAAAAAATTTATCCTGACTCCTACTCCAGCAGCCATCACTTCACCTTTCTGTTCTAGAGGTGTCTACAAGCGTCTTTCTACACTTGTAGGTAGACACACACACACGCACGTACACACACACATGCACACACAGGTAGGTACATATTAATGTTTGCAGCCAAAACACTTTCCTTTGTTCTGCAGTACTTGACGTGAATCCGAATCCCCACAGAGACTCATGATTGGCTGGTTGATCTCAAGATGAAATAAGAAAATAGATGCTAGAAGATTGTTTTTGCCATTCCTAGTATATATGTTCCATTCACCACTAAAATTCTTAAGGATGTTAATGTCTATATTTTGCTGACAAGAGCAGCTTTGTAACTGCAGCTTTGTATTGTATCTCCAAGTCTCTTTAATGCCAAATTCATCCTGGCCTATCACAGCATTTTTTTTTATCCTTTTACCCAGATCCCCTTTTGATACCAGCGTAAGTGTTAGTGGGTTCCAGTCCCTTTCCTTCCACTTGTGGTTCCTTCCCAACATAGCTTCAGGTCCTTAACCAAAAATATTTCTTGTTCCCCTCTGATGAATGAGCTCTTTTGAGCCCTTAGCGTGGTGTTCTTAGAGACCAGCAAGGATTTGGGACAGAGGAACCAATGCTGCAGTGAACAGAGCAGTGATGTTGAGAGACAACATTTCCAGGGCCTGTCTGCCCTCGGTTTTATCTTCTCTGGTCATGTAGAATGTGAGCCGGAATAAATGGGCCTGCTAATCAAACAGCACTGAGAGGTTAGGTCATTGGAAGCCTTTTTAGTCATTTTGTGCTGTTCAAGAGTGAATTTGTTAGAATTATGCTGAATACCCACTTAAAGCCTCAGCTGATAACCCTACCTGTGTTTTATAACTCTGCACTGTCAGAACTCATAATAAGTCAAACATTCTTTCAGTGGTGCTCATAAGGGAGGAAAAAAACCCCACAAATTTAAGAGTAATTTCAGATTGTAAATGAAAAGGAGAGGCACGACTGTTCATTTGCACCAATCATGCCTTCCTTTCATCTGCTCTGATTAGGCCTGGTGCGCTTTCATCAGGCTCCTCCATCACCGAGCTGTCACTCCAGCCGTCTGTTGATTGAAAACAATCAAGGCTCTGATGGCACAATTATTCTGACCCTTTAACTAGAGGCTGCTGTGATAATGAAAGGTTGATTATGATAGTTTGTGCCTCTTTCAGTTTGCCAAGAAGGTTAATTTGGGCATCAGACGGATGTTTAATGGGCGCTTGCTGGCTACACCGAGGTAAATGAGAACGTGCAGTCTTGGATATTGCACGGATATAGTTTGGCTGTCAATCATTGTCATTTGGAGTTTGTGCCTCACACTCTGGAAATCACATTTTATTTTTTCCTTGGGATTTAATTTATTCTGTGCCCCGAGGAAGTTCTTTCACTCGGTGACCTTCACAGCGGCTTTCTCTGCCTTTTTTTTTTTTCTTTTTCAAATGGAGCTCAAAGGCACAACACATCTAGAAGAGCATTTTTCTTTCATTTTCACTTAAAAATGGAAACTTTAAAAATCCATCCTTATCACTGCCTTCCAATAGAGCAAATGTTTCCATTCCGATTGTGCAGTAGGGAAGTATGAAGGACAGGATACTTTAGCCAGTTTGCTAATGCAATAGCTCAGTTTTGCACTTTTCCTTAAACTAACCTGCAAACGTCATAAATTCAGAATGAGCACATACATACATACATGGAAGTGAAAGTTCCATCCTTCTTACCATTCTCTCTCTAGCATGTCTCACAACAGTTTGTTGGATTCCTGCTTGCAAGTACAGCATTTTACTTATTTTCCAACCATCTTGGAAAGCCTGGGAGGGGTTGGTGTAAGGCGACCAATAGTTGCAAATTTCAGTTTGTATAACTACCACCTAATGTGGTTAAATGAGGTTTAGATTTAAAAAGAGGCAGGCACCTAATAATGCTGTTGTTTACAATGTGTTAACTCATTACAATACTTTTTATGCATGTCTTTTAAGAAGAAAAAAGAAGAGATTGGAAGAAAACATTTATTGGCTTCCAGACTGTACATAGTGGTCTCATGTGTTAGACATTGACTCTGAAAGCGAGAGTCATTGTGATACCTTTTTGTTTGTGTTGTCTTCATTGGGTTTTGCATCAGTGAACATTCAGCAGCACCTTCCTACCTTGTCTTGTGCATTTTTCCCCACATGTGAATTGTAAGACAATAATTAAGTCTATAGATGCTAGTGTTCTAATCATTATAATTTTATATTCAGCATTCTGTTTTCACACTATTTATTTCTTGGCTATTTTTTTCCTAAAAAGTTATTGGTTTTTGCCCATCCAGTTGTTGAATAATAAAAAGAGTAATCAGGTGGTAATTCAGTCTCACCTAAAAAGGCTCCAAAAATGAATTGTTATTGAATGCAGTTACTTTTTAAATGTAGCCCTGATTTAAGCAGCAATGCTGTTTAAAATGTTTACTTAAAAATAACTTAGAATAAGGTCATGCGTGTAAATGGTCTGATCCAATTCATCATCACACTAGACTGCCAAATTATTATTTTTGTTTAGCTCTGTGTCCAACATAGATAAAATAACCATTAGGGATGCTTCCTAAAATTATTGATTAGGTTGAGGCTTGTTTTTGTTTAAGCAATGGGAAGTAGAAAATTAAGAGGGGGTATATGAGGGTAGTTCAGTGGTAGAATTCTCACCTGCCATGCTGGAGACCTGGGTTAGAGTCCTGGTTCAAGTACTTCCCCCAACACAAACAAATTAACAAAATGCATCAAACAAACAAAAAATGCAACAAATGGTGCTACAATAACGGGATACTCACATGGAAAAAGAATGAAATGTGACCCTGCCATATAGCATACAAAAAAAAGAAATGTGCCAGTCAAATCAATCAATAGTTCTTTGGTTTCTAGAAAAGTAGTTTGAGTTTTGATTTTGATATTAATTTATGGTATCTGTGACCATGTTATGGTATCTTTGACCATGAGTGATTTTATTTTATAGATTTGCTATGTTGGCAAATTACTGATACTCAAAGGCCATTTCTGCATTAAAGAAGTATAACTTATTATTTCAAGTTGTTTTTGGTCTAAGGATCGAGTTCCTATCTTCTCCCAATCCTGCCACTCTTTATATCTTATGTGAAAGACTTGTCTCGACAATAGAGAACTTTTGCCGTGTCTTCACAGCTCCTCCAGCCCATGCACTGGAGGGACCCAGTGTGCTGAGCCTGTTCTCCCCACGGTGACTCCCCCTCAGGAGGGCCCGCAGCGTTCTCACACTCCACCCTCCCCTCCCTTCCCTCCTCAGGGCCTGTGCCAGCAGTTCCTCAGCTCCGAGGGCTGTGCCGGTCAGCAGGCCCAACCCCAGATTCTCTCCAATCCTTCCATCTCCACCTTCCACGCCCCACTTGCTCCCCAAACACATTGTTCCTCCAAACCTTATAAAGAATGCCCAGGACTGTGATTTCCCCAGACACAGCCTCACACGTCCTGTTTTCTAACATCTGGCAAACACTGAATGGACTGCCCCCCATGCGCCAGGCACTAGGGCTATAAAAGATCCTTCTCTCAAAGGTTTACAGATTAGCCTTGGGGACAGCTACTGCCTCCTGCTCCTTCCTCATCCTTTGTGTTTCCCTTCTTCCCTCACAAGTCTCCTGAGACTTGGAAGCCTTTGATTCTCCTCCTCTCGGCCTGTCCCTCTGCATCTCCATCTTCCTTGCAGGATTACCATAGGCGGGTTCTCTAGGCCATCTTCGCCCCCAGTGAGACGAAGCCGTGTCCTGTCTCTGCCACTTATAACCCCACGCGTTTGCCTTCCGTTTTGACGTGCATCGGGCATTCACTTGTGTAATGAGCTCTTTACACCCCAGCCCTTTGTATATGACTGCTTGGACATTTAGCCTAAAACTTTTGGGAAATTTCAGTTTGAGTAAAAAATTATGATAATTGTGCTGAAGAGGTATCATCTTCGACAAAGATAATACTCTGTATGCTGCAGTCGGGAGTTTTGGGGAGGGAACAGAGAACTCGCTGTTCCCCAGTTATCTATTCTATGATGAAATGAAGTTAGAGAATGCAATGTGAGCTATGCTGTCGGAACATCAGTGGCCAGACTGCGAGTCACTTAGCGAAGACGGTCAATGGGTGGCACCACTTTTACTGAGGTCCTGTCACCCTTCTCCAGCCCCCAGGTTTGGCATGGCCTCTGCTCCAGGCCCCATCCCCCTGTCATTTTGGAGTCTGACCACCGATGGTGTTTAATCACTTCTGCTAGTGAGTCCCCCAATCTAGTCACTGTGCTGTGCAGCCTTCAATTAATGTTTAAATTGACTTTCGAGGATTCCTTCTTTTTATTTGAAGGCCACTGACCTTAAACCCTTAAGTGGAGCTTAAGTACGCTCTTGGATTTCTAAATTCATCATGGTGACACTTGTTTGAAGGATTTGGATATCCCTGTGTCAGTGACCTGGGGCAGCTACTGGACCATGTGGGATCCATTTGGTCATAATATTAAAGGTTTAATTTCAGGTGGGATCTTGTGTGTCAGTGAATCTGCTGTGGGCTCATTATAAAAGGATCAATTCATAAGGAAATATTCAAAGGCTTGATGCTCTCAGGAAGCTCCAGGGCATGTTTACAAATTAAACCATTTTTTTCAAACAATAAAATGTATAAATGTACCAGCAACATTTAAAACACCCATGAGGAAAATGACCACATAAAAAAGATGGTTCATCTGTGTGCTGAAAATCTCTCTACAAAAGACAGAAGATTCTCAAATTGCAGGATTCCCCCCCAATTCCAAATTCCATGAGTATATTTTATAGGAATATATCAAGATACTTGAGGTCAAGAGTGAGCCTTGTATTTAATTGTATTAATAGAGCTTGGAAGTGAATAGCAAATAAAAGTGTGCATATGTGCACTGATTAGAATCTCCTTTCACTTCAAGTAAGTTCCTGGTACATAATGGCCACTTGATAAAAATGAGGAATAAATGAATGAATGAAAAAACTAAAAGCAAGATCAATGATTATATCATTTGCTCACTGAGCCATCAAACAGAATGAAAACTAATCAACTCAGATAATCAACCATTAATTTGGTTTTCTTAAGATAGCATATATTATATATATATATATTCTTACCACTAAGTTAACTGATTTGAAATTTGGGGAAACTCATGTAGAAGTAAGTATTTTAAAGGTGAGACCCAAGCCAAGTAAAGAGTTTTATGCAAAGACAGCTAGGCTTAAGTCTGTATCTCTCCATCTGTCTATCTATCCATCCATCCATTCAGTCATGCTTTTCTGATTTGGGATTTCACAAAGCCATGAACTTTACAATATTGAAATTGCTGGTTCAACTGGGTGAAAATAGGCTTACCTTATGGGTTAGTTTATAATCTGCTTAACTGTCATGCTTTTATGATCACTTTCAGCATGTGTAATATTCAATATATATAACAAGTGAGTATCAGCTACAGCAGTCTCTCAAAACTGCTGTAAGTACCGCACAATATAAGTGTGCCAGCTTTTATCATGAATTCAATAGGGTAATTGAATTGGGGAATAGCTCCATATATTGGTGGCACATTGCCATCATATTACGTCGCTATATTAGTCTAAATGTCATTGTTTACTACCAAGCACTTTCATGTATGTTATCTCAACTAGTCCTCTGTAGACCCCTAGGAGGTGGGTGGTGTCGTCCAAGTTTTACAGATGATGGAACTGAGTCTCAGTATGTCGATGTATTTCCTAAGTGTACAGCTGCTGAGTTGCAGACACAGGTCTTTTGGTGTCAAGTCCAGCCTCTGTTTCATTGTGTCACACTTGCTAATTAGAGGTAGAAAACGCACCAGGATTTCCCCTGGCCTTTTCCGTTGGCCTCATCCTGAAGGCATCCTCATTTCATGCAGTACCTGGGAAATAATGGGGAATGGTGGGGTTCACGTAGAGTCTCTCTAGTCCCTTGTTGTTAGTAGGATACAGCAGAATCTTCTATTGACCAAGTTGGTCTCTCGTTTTCCAATGTTGTTCAAACAATATAAGCTTAATATCTCACTGATCCACATGCCAAGTCCCTTTTACATCCAGTAGGACATTATATATAAATATGCAGACAAATAATATTTGCTTAGAAGTTTCATGTCACCTTCTAGCATTTAGTAGTGCTTTGACGCCATCTCAGCCATCAGTGGTTAGGTGGATGGATATTGTTTTTGGCTCAGAGTCTATTAGCAGACCATTGAAGGGCATTTCTAGGATGTTATTTCTTTATTTGTTCCTGGATTTTGCTCAAG
This sequence comes from Tamandua tetradactyla, assembly GCF_023851605.1. Lineage (NCBI taxonomy): Eukaryota > Metazoa > Chordata > Mammalia > Pilosa > Myrmecophagidae > Tamandua > Tamandua tetradactyla. The sequence continues at coordinate 154,462,190 of NC_135331.1, forward strand.
CATAGGGAACCAAAGAATGGGTTTCATTTTCCCTGAGGTATTGTTGGCACAGGTCTTATTAGTTGTCTTTTATTATCCTGCAGATTCATTCTTCCCATCTAAAAAGCTTTGTGCATATAAGATATAATAACAGTATATTTTAAAAACAGTCCAGAGGCAAAGTGTACATGAACAGTTTACTAAATATTTGCAATTATGTACATTTCATTTGGGATTTTAAATAATTGGTACCTTGAAACAGTTACTTTATGAATTTGAAGTGTGTGTTCTTTGGCTGAGATTATTTTATTTAATTTTTATAAGAGATGGTATCTATTAGATGGGATAATATAATCTGCAGAAAAGGATTGCTAGGGAGAAAAAGAGCATGATGTAACTTTATTCTCTACTTGAGGGCCTCTGTACACATGATCCCACATGTGAGTACACACATACACACACAGATTTCTGGTGAGTACAAAATCACTTTGTTCTTCTAAAAAGAGATTTCTGAAAACTATCTGTGCTATCGAAATCTGTGACTTGGAGACTTGATACAGTGGTCAATTTTGGTTGCCTCTCCCACCTATAAAAATTTTGAAAGATTCTACTTTAAAATAATATGTTTTGGTGGATCTATACACAACATGTATCTTAAGAGGTAGAAGGGTCTTTAGCAGTCATCTCATCAACTCACCCCTTTTGCACATGAGTTTCAATGTCAGCCACAGACTCGTTCATGCTGTTCTCTTTTTCTTAACTTTTCAAAGTTTAGCTCAAATTGGTGACCAGCTCATGCAGGTGGAAAGGACTTCACAGGTGACTAACCTCACCTCTTTTCCTATCTTTATTTTCTCTTCATCTTGATAGATGACTTACCTTTTAAAAAACCCTCTTCTATGAAACAAATTTGTCTTTTTATTTACTATCCTACCTTACTTCCTCTTCAATATGACAACCCTCGGGGATGGTTTTCATTCTGGCTCTTCCAGGTCTATGCTTTATCCCCATCTGTGAGAAAGAGACAACCTGGTCTCAAGAGCTGTGGGTTCTGGAGCTCTGCGGTATGTATTTTTAAAAAATACATACAGCGATGAATGCCAGAACACAAATTGTATGCTAAAAGTGAAAAAGGAGCACCTGTCAATCTCCCAACTTTATAAAGTTTTAAATGAACAATGAAAGGATATATGTTATCCCATCTGCTGAGCTTAAAAATCTTTTAAAAATCTGTCAGTTGTTCTGGCAGTATATGAACCTGGGGCCTCATCAGATTTGATTGCATTGAAATATATTTCTTGGACAAAAAAAGAAAAAATACCCTATGTCTTATGTAAGTTTGCAGTCAGTTATGATGATTAATGTGTAAGCTCCCCTGGAAAATCTGTTTTACAAGCAAAATGTCAACGCAATTGTAATTATAGCACTTAAGTGAACGCTGTTAGGATTTTTTTTATATTCCTCTGCGGTTAACATTTTCATTGTTCTGGTAGAGAAAATGCTCAGATCCTGCATCCTTAGTTTTTTGGTACTTTTGGCTTTTACAGATGTTGATTTTTTGAACTGACATTTTTCACTTGGTCCCAAAGAAGTGGAGGTGACCACACAAGTTGGTGCATTTATTTGGTAGCCACTGTCCTGGTTTAGCATGCCATTATTTGGACCTCATATCCCTCACCCACAAACATGAGCCTCTCGTGTAGTCTAATGTGGCAAGTCTCGCCTCTTGCTCACTTGCATTTGGAAAACATCCCCCATTTATAATGTAGAGAAAATAAAAATATTGAAAGTATAGCAATCAATTTGTATGTTTATCAGAATTCAGGGCCTTGTCAAATAATATAAAATGGTGTGCTTTGTAATATAAAATAATCACTGCAACTTCAGTTTGAGGAAATGAATAAGAAGGTAGCATGCTTGATACCCTGTTTAAAAAGGGAAAATTTTTTTCTGTGCGTCGTTGTTCATTCTACTACAATAAAGCTTCTGTGTCTTCCTACTCCTTTTTGCTCAAGCACTCTTTAACATGCCCAGCTCTTTGGTGGAGGCCAGGAGTGCCAGTTATATGCTGATTTGCTCCCCTGTGCTTCCTCCTTCCCTTTCTGTATTCACAGTGGTGCGGAATCTCTGAAGGAAGATGGTGCCATGGCTTATCTCAGTGGCAAGACAAGACTGGCGAGGATATAGATGCTTGGGCTGCACAGCCTGGGCCCTTGTGAAAGGGAGAGCTGGTCTGCCCCTTAGAAAGACTGTGTTTAAATAAGAGAATAATAATAGCTGCCCCTGGCTAAGGGGGCAGAATTAAGGCTGTGGGCAAAAAATACTAGTCATTGCTAAGTCTGTGATAGGAAAATCCTTTTCAATGAAAAAGAATATTTGTTGACCAAGACAAAGAAGGGGTTATTACTTTTAGACAGTTGCAATAAGAGATTTATTTTTTTGTTAATGTTGGTTAAAAAAGATTTGATCCCTCATTTGATGGGAGTCTGCTTTTTAAAGGGCACCTTTCTCATTGCACTATTTGCAAGATTTAAAGGCACTTCTATGGAAGGGTGTTTTGATGTGTGTTCTTGGATTTGGTATGAACTCATGATACATGTAATTGCTAGGAAATTTGTGAATGTATGATTTCTTACTGTTTTGGGTTGCTGGAGAGTGGCATTTTGTGTACACACACATATGGACATAATCAAGCCAAGTTAGTTTCCAAACAGCTGCTTCTAAAAAGGATCAGGAGTTTTAGATTTCAAAACAGCAGTTTCTGAGTGTGTTCAAGCATGAACAATAAACGAATTTGGACCACAACTTGAGAACTTGACGAAGTTAGGAATGTAACCTTTGTTCATATAATTGACATATTTCTGAAATGCGTATGAGTAAATTGTGTATTTTAGTTGAAGAGTGCCATTTGTAGAATTTAAGAACATATGTATACTTGGGGAGCCTCTGTAGAATAGCAAGCCATGGGGATATACTGAGAAAACTAAGGGAAAGGGATTATCTTTTCCATATATTTTCTTAACCAGGTTTAGTTAATAAGGAATGATGTAGAATGAAAATACACATTGCAATAAAGAGTGAAGCAAAAATGTGAGACTCAGGGGAGGCCCTTTTTCTCTAAACACTTGTTCTTCAAGTAGGATCTCTTTAACTGGTACCATTCAACATACGCTGTCAATGTCTAAAATAATCCATAAATGAGACTCACTGAAAAATATTGTCACCATCTCCTACAACAAAGCATACCCTTTTTAAAAACAGACTTTCTTTTTCTAATGAAGAGAATATGGAAGTTATGTTTGGGCTCGAGTGCATTTGCCTGGATTTTACTTTAAAATATTGTTGATGGGGGAGTGCAAGGGTAGTTCAGTAATAGAATTCTTTCCTGCCATGTGGGCAACTTGGGTTTGATTCCCAGTTCATACACTTCTCCCCAAAGCAAACTAGCAAAAATTCAACAAGGATGCTGCAATAACAGGATACTCACAAGGAAAAATAATGAAACGTGACCCTGCCATACAGCATACCAAAAAAATTATTGATGAAAAAATAGTGACAATGTGATATAGTATAAAAACATATTGTATCATTTAAAAACTGGGGTTCTAGTGCCAACCTTTCTGCTGATTAGTTGCGTGAGTTGGGACAAGTCAGTTAACCTGTCTTGATTTGGATTCCATTTGTAAACTTGAAAAGCTTAAACTAAATAGACTCTGAAGTTCCTTCCTGGGCTAACATTTGAAGGTTTATTTTAGAACTTAAAAGGCTGCCACATTCATTGCACTGCCAAGAACCCTGGATACATGTGGGTGAGCGCTAAGCGCGGGAGGGAGAAAGGAAGGTTAACACACGTCAGCGCTGCGTGTCGTGTGTGAAGTTTTGAGTGTGTGTAAAGGCAGCCTGGCAAAGCAATGGAGATGAGATTACAAGATAGGAAACTGAAGCCTGTGATAAATATTTATTTAAACATGTATAACAGAATAAAGGACTTGGTATTGTTTGTTTAAAAGAAATAGAGGGTGTGCACGGTGGTTCAGTGGTAGAATGCTCGCCTTCCATGTGGGAGACCTGGGTTCAATTCCCAGACCAAGCACCAAAAAAAAAAAAGAAAGAAATAGGGCAAGTGGGACAAGAAAAGTTGTGGAGAATTTCCCATTTATGCAACACACGTTTACATGCAAATACACATCAGGTACTGCTCTTCTCAAGGTGTGAAGATGAGATGAGTTGAAGTTGCAGAAAGCTATAGCAAATGCTCCCTTTAAGAAGGAGCAATTCTCCATGTGGATAAGATAAACTAGATTGGGCCAAGCAGGTTGCCTGGGAGAGCTTCTCCTGTGAAGCATCCTACTTAGACTTCATTAGAGATGTACTTTTTTCCCTTCGTGTGCTGTATTGCAGGGGTCACATTTCATTCTTTTTCCATGTGAGTATCCCCTTATTGCAGCAACATTTGCTGAATTTTTGTTTGTTTGGTTTTTCGTTTGTTTGTTTGCTTGTATGTTGGTTTGTTTGGGATGTGCATGGGCTGGGAATTGAACCTGAGTCTCCTGCATGACAGGCAAGAATTCTACTACTGAACTACCCTTGTCCACTCCCCCCCACCCCACCCCGGAGATATACTTTTTAAAAACTGGAACAACACACCTAATTTACTCCAATAAGACAGTGATTTACAGTGGTGGACAGAACAGTTAATACAGCTTCCTAAATTAGCAGTACCTAAATGTAGAGAAGTGTGGCATGAGAACACTGTCTGCTGAATGGAAATCTGTCTAAAACCTTTCTACTCAAAATGTGGTCCATGGACCAGCAGCATCTATATCCCTTCAGAGACTGTTAAATGTAGGCTCCGAACCCCTCTTCCTTCTGCATCCTGATGAAACTGCATTTTGGCCAAAAACCCTAGGGGATTCATAGGTATAGTGTTATTTGTAGATTTAAATCCAGTGATTCTCAAACTTGAGTGTTTTGAAGTTGGTGGCAGGATAATTGTAAATTACATTCACCTGTAATTGTAAATCACATTGACCTCCAGAACAGCACAAATGATTTGTGTGGTCTGAAAATATTAATAGATAATAAAGTTGTGAAAATTGTATGAAATCTGTGAGTAATCAAAAGTATTGAAAAGAAATGAGATAATATCACAGAAAAAATGCAAACTACTGTAAGCCCTGAAAATATTCTGTAATACATCATATTTGGGGAAGCTGAACATGGAAAGCATCATGATTCAAATGATATAGGGGCGATAGTAATTAATGCTATCTATTAGTAATTAGTACTATTTAATGCTATCTACTAGTAATTAATACTATTAATGATAGAAATTAATCCGTAATAAACATGGTGGTCAAAATATTCTGTAATACATCATACTGGGGAAGCTGAACATGGAAAATATCATGATTCATGTGATGTAGGGGTGATAGTAACTAAAGCTACTGATTAATGATTAATGCTATTACCAATAGAAATTAATCTGTAATAAAACATGGTGGCTACTGTTCCAGTGAAGTTTCTTTAAAAACACAGGATATAATTTGAAACTTTTATACTTTTCACACAGTAAATGATATTGTTTGCTAGAGAGGTGAAGATAAGCTGGAGAGTGTTTGGAAATGGGCTAGAAGATTGATTAAGGCATAGTAAGAACTGATTTATGAGGAGAGAGAAAAATAATTAAATGGGCAGCACTATGCTATAAAAAGAGGCTACAGAGGCCTGGAGATTTATCTAATGTTTCTCCAGTGCTGTTTTCTGTTATATCTATATGAATGAGGCAGAAACCTAAAGATGTAAGGATGTCTAGAGATTAGTGAACAGAGCAAAGCAGTATCAGTTGAAATTACTCAAATTAGGAACAATATCAAAGATGACATTTCAGAAACTTTTACCTGGTGTATGAGAAATTAATGACCTTGAGTGGAGTAACTGTATTGCTAAGGACTTCTGAGAGCTCTGGGTGAAGAAGGGAAAATTATATATTAAGTTGTTGAATTATATTCCCACCCTACCCCCACCCCAACCCCCATCCCTGAGAAATAATTGGAACCTTATCCTTGAAACTTCTAAAATTAAGATGGGGAAAAACTTGCTGTCTGTGGAAACTCTGTCTGGCTGAGAGAGACCTGGTGATTGACAAGTGACACTTTCTCTTCTGTAATATCTTTGATTACTGGTGATGTTTCCCTATACAAATAAATTATCTTTCTCCAGGTTGTATCTCAATGGAAAAACAACTACCGTCTCCTAAACAGAGACTGTCACCCCTGGTGGCCTCATTGCACACTGTATATTCTGCCCCACATGGCATTAGTAGGCTACTGGGCACCCAGTGACATGTTTGTTTTTTTTTCATTTTCTCTACTACGTAATTCATTAAGAGAATGAATTCACTTCCTACAGTCACTTAATCTGGAAGCTAAAAAGACAAGCCCAAAATGTTCCCTACATTTTGGAACCATTTATCAGTTGGATACAGTGTGAAATCATCTAGAGCCTGCGGGAGTTCAGCGGTTCGTTTTGCCAGCGTGAAACCCAGCTCCTGCCTGCCAAGGAGAATGGTCCAAGAGCAATGCGTTTTCTCCTTCCTCCCCATGCAGCTTCTTTTCCTCGGTGATATGCACCAGCTAAATAGGGAAGCCAGAGCCCCAGTTCTGTGGGTCAGAAAGCAAGAAAAAAAAAAAAGCAAAATTGTTAAAATATTCTAATTTGTTGCTTTACTTTCTCTTGCTAATTCTTGCAGATACACATTTGCATTGTTTAGGAGCTCTAGTTCAATTTCAGAGTTGTTAAGAATAAGTCATATCAAATACCTTGACTGCAGTTATTTTGATATATCCCTCGGTGTATGGGGAGTTTTGCCAAACTTAAATGGGGGGAGTTTTGCCAAACTTACATATTAAGTCAAATTAATTAAATTACTTCAGTGATCTGTAACAAGAATTGTTTCTGTGTTGATGCTATTTAAAAAAATTTATTGTTCATATTATTTGTGACTTTTGTGCCTGTTGTAGTTTTAAGCCATTCAATTTATCTATAGCCAATAGACCTTATTCCTTTATTTCTTCAAAGAGATCTAGAATGGAAAACAAAAAGTTCAGAATCATATTCCACTATTGTACCCAGAATATGAAAATAATCTCCTCTCATATTCTGTATTTGTGAAAATGGCTCTAACCAATTACCAGTATCTTGCATGTGTAAACAACAAATGTCTTCAAGATGAAAACTAATTGAGGGAAAAAAAAATGGACAGGTTATAATTTTACTTTTTCTTCTTTTGCTTCCTGAGTGCTGTACCTAGCAAAGGGAAGGGAAGAAAGTCTTTTTTTCTTCTTCTTCTTTCTGAATCGTTCCACTAGTGTCATATTGATTTTCTTTCAAGTACACCCTGTGGTCCAGATGATCACATGTTTTCTTATGTTACTCGTATTGACGCATTACCTTGACTTGTGGGTTGAAATATATTACTGGAGCTGTGATTGAAGCTGCTCCCCGATGACATTTCCAATTGGTGGCTGTTCCAAGCCCGGATGCATGAAACCTTAGTGCACAGCCTTTTGCCCAACACTGTTCTCATTCTATGAAAAGCAATTATTATTCACCCCAAATGACACGTCCAGCACCCCTGTCAGTGCTGTCTAACATTGTTTCTAAACCCTACCGCAATGAACTTGAGTTCTTTTCAAGTTCAAGACTGAACAGTGTCTTTCTTTCTTTGGGGTCTGCTGATGAAAGGGAAAAATTCCTCAGCTGGGTATCAAAATATTCCAGGGCTACACTGTGCATATAGGGAAAGACCGTAGGATTCGGTGTCGGGAAGAGTATGTGTTGACATGCCTGGATGCCGGTGCTTTTGCTCTCTCTTTCTTACCCTCGTCTTCTTCTCATCCCCCTGCCTCTGTTTCAGCTAGCCGTGAGGTGGTTGGAACACAACTGCCATTACCAGTACATGGACGAGCTCCTGCAGTACATCCGCTTTGGCCTCATGGACGTGGACACTCTCCACACAGTCGCGCTCTCCCACCCCCTGGTCCAGGCAAGTGAGACGGCGACAGCTCTCGTCAATGAGGCCCTGGAATACCACCAGAGCATCTATGCGCAGCCCGTCTGGCAAACCCGCAGGACCAAACCGCGGTTCCAGTCAGACACCATGTACATCATCGGTGGGAAAAAGCGTGAGGTCTGTAAAGTCAAGGAACTTCGCTACTTCAATCCGGTCGACCAGGAGAACGCGCTCATCGCCGCCATTGCCAACTGGAGTGAGCTGGCGCCCATGCCCGTGGGCAGGAGCCACCACTGCGTGGCAGTCATGGGGGACTTCCTGTTTGTAGCCGGAGGGGAAGTGGAGCATGCCAGCGGTCGGACGTGTGCCGTGAGGACCGCCTGCCGCTATGACCCCCGCAGTAATTCCTGGGCCGAAATAGCACCCATGAAAAACTGCCGGGAGCATTTCGTGCTGGGCGCCATGGATGACTACCTCTATGCGGTCGGGGGCAGGAATGAGCTGCGCCAGGTTCTGCCCACCGTGGAGCGGTATTGCCCCAAGAAGAACAAATGGGCTTTTGTGCAGTCCTTTGACCGATCCCTTTCATGTCACGCTGGATATGTGGCTGACGGTCTTCTTTGGATATCAGGTAGAATGCACCTCATATGCTGGATGTCTCAAAAAAAAAACAACAACAACAACAGCAACTTTTCATTGTGGCATATAATTAAAGTCAAGCTTTGGTGGCGTGGCCAGGTGTAAATGAATGATTTAGCCAGCGATGCCATCTAGCTCATTAGTGATCCTTTATTGAGCACCTACTATATAGAGAGTAATGTAATTGAAATTACTTCACCTATCTATGACTTTCTGAGTGATTAGTAGAGTAAAAGTTCAAGATGGAAATTAATGGTCCATGGCACCTACTTTTCATCCAAACTTTTTATTGTTCAGGTTATCAACTCTTAATTATTAATGAAATGTATTGCTCAGCTTATGGTTTATCCCAGTCCTTTGCTCCTTCTTTCACCTTGGGCTGCCTGCCTACGACAAGCCATTTCATCAAAGACAGGGTAGGAAAAGTAAAAACCTAGTAAATGCGTTGTGCTACTAGGGCATAGCCACACTGCAAGGGGATGGATTTAAGTTTATTGGCTAAAATAAAGCTTTTGCATTTTCTGTGAATGCCAGTTATGTATGCTATCCTAATCCTTCATTTTTTATTCCTCTCCCATTCCCACTGATTATTTAGGGGTATGGTTTGAGATCTTCATTAGCTGACATTTTTTCCCACTTTTAAAAAAAGTTTGATTATGGAAAAAAGCAGAGAGACTAGTCTAATGAATCCTAAATACCTATAACTCAGCAGTTATCCACTCTTTGCTGTTGTTGCTTTATCCACACACCCCACATTCCCCACTCCCATCTTAGATTATCTTGAAGCAAATCCTACACATATCACATATCATTTCATCCATAAACATTCTAAAATGGAAATCTGTATAAGATAGGGTCTCATTTTAAAAACATACCCACAATACTTGTCACACTAAGAAAAATTGATGTTAGTTACTATCTTCAAATATCAAATCAGTGTCTAAACTTAATCATTTTATCTTTTTTTTTTTCTTAACAGTTTATCCAAATTGGGATCCAAGTGAAATCCTTAAACTTTTAATTGTTTCTGTCTCTTAGGTCTTGCTAAATGTATAGACTCCTCATTCGTGTCCTTTTTTCCTTGTGGTTTATTTGCTGATGTTTGTCCTCAAATGTTTTCTGCATCTGTGGTATGCTCCTTTGCACTGGTGTTTCCTGAACATTGGCAATTAGATCTAAAAGCTTGATCAGGTTTAGGCTTGATTTTTGTTCTTTTTTTGGTAAGAATACTCCATAGGTGGTATTCTAGCTATTTGAAAGACCTGTTAGCCTTTCATTGATTTGATTTCCTCTCTCTCTTCAACCAATGCCCATGTAGCATGGGACAGAAGACTATCAGATACATTCATTAATGAGCAAACTCAAGTATAGCACATTACAACAACTGGGTCAAGATTATTGCACAAGCTTGTGCCAAAATTGGGCAGGATTTCTGCTTTCTTTTAATTAATTTTGTCCTGTTTTTTGGATATCTATTATGTGCTAAGCACTATGTGGCCAAGTAAATAAATGGTAATGATTTCCCATTGATAGACTGAAGACAGAGAAAACATGAGAGCTCAGAGCGAATTGACACCTTCAAACATCTTGTGGCTGCCTTCTTGCTTGTATAGGAGAAGCCCAAGAGGCATTTTTGTTTTTGTTTGTTTTTGTTTTTTAATTTTTTTTTATTAATCAAAAAAAGAAAAGAAATTAACACAACATTTAGAAATCATTCCATTCTACACATGCACTCAGTAATTCTTAGTATCATCACATAGATGTATGATCATCATTTCTTAGTACATTTGCATCGATTTAGGAAAAGAACTAGCAAAACAGCAGAAAAAGATATAGAATGTTAATATAGAGAAGAGAATTAAAATAATAATACTAATAAAAAATATATATATATAAAGGAAAAAGAAAAAAACAAAAACAAAAGATACAAACAAACAAACAAAAAACCATATTTGAGGGGCAGCTTCATTCAGTGTTCCAACATAGTTACATTACACTTAGGTATTATTGTGCTGTCCATTTTTGAGTTTTTGTATCTAGTCCTGTTGCACAGTCTGTATCCCTTCAGCTCCAATTACCCATTATCTTACCCTGTTTCTAACTCCTGCTGGTCTCTGTTACCAATGATATATTCCAAGCTGATTCTCGAGTGTCGGTTCACATCAGTGGGACCATACAGTATTTGTCCTTTAGTTTTTGGCTAGACTCACTCAGCATAATGTTCTCTAGGTCCATCCATGTTATTACATGCTTCATAAGTTTAGTCTGTCTTAAAGCTGCATAATATTCCATCGTAGGTATACGCCACTGTTTAGCCACTCGTCTGTTGATGGACATTTTGGCTGTTTCCATCTCTTTGCAATTGTAGATAATGCTGCTATAAACACTGGTGTGCAAATGTCCGTCTGTGTCTTTGCCCTTAAGTCCTTTGAGTAGATACCTAGCAGTGGTATTGCTGGGTCGTAATCCATTCTGCCAGTCTATGTCTTTTGATTGGGAAATTCAGTCCATTAACTTTTAGTGTTATTACTGTTTGGATAATATTTTCCTCTACCATTTTGGCTTTTGTATTATATATATCATATCTGATTTTCCTTCTTTCTACACTTTACTCCATACCTCTCTCTTCTGTCTTTTCGTATCTGACTCTAGTGCTCCCTTTAGTATTTCTTGCAGAGCTGGTTTCTTGGTCACAAATTCTCTCAGTGACTTTTTGTCTGAGAATGTTTTAATTTCTCCCTCATTTTTGAAGGACAATTTTGCTGGATATAGAAGTCTTGGTTGGCAGTTTTTCTCTTTTAGTAATTTAAATATATCATCCCACTGTCTTCTAGCTTCCATGGTTTCTGCTGAGAAATCTACACATAGTCTTATTGGGTTTCCCTTGTATGTGACAGATTGTTTTTCTCTTGCTGCTTTCAAGATCCTCTCTTTCTCTTTGACCTCTGACATTCTAACTAGTAAGTGTCTTGGAGAACGCCTATTTGGGTCTAATCTCCTTGGGATGTGCTGCACTTCTTGGATCTGTAATTTTAGGTCTTTCATAAGAGTTGGGAAATTTTCAGTGATAATTTCTTCCATTAGTTTTTCTCCTCCTTTTCCCTTCTCTTCTCCTTCTGGGACACCCACAACACGTATATTTGTGCGCTTCATATTGTCATTCAGTTCCCTGATCCCCTGCTCAAGTTTTTCCATTCTTTTCCCTATAGTTTCTGTTTCTTTTTGGAATTCAGATGTTCCATCCTCCAGTTCACTAATTGTAGCTTCTGTCTCTTTAGATCTACCATTGTAGGTATCCATTGTTTTTTCCATTTTTTCTTCTTTGTCCTTCACTCCTATAAGTTCTGTGATTTGTTTTTTCAGTTTTTCTATTTCTTATTTTTGTTCAGCCCATGTCTTCTTCATGTCCTCCCTCAATTTATTGATTTGGTTTTTGAAGAGTTTTTCCATTTCTGTTCGTATATTCAGCATTAGTTGTCTCAGCTCCTGTATCTCATTTGAAGTATTGGTTTGTTCCTTTGACTGGGCCATATCTTCAATTTTCTGAGCGTCATCCATTATTTTCTGCTGGTGTCTGGGCATTTGATCAGATTTCCCTGGGTGTGGGACCCGGCTGGTTGAAAGGTTTTTCTGTGAAATCTCTGGGCTCTGTTTTTCTTTTCCTGCCCAGTAGGTGGTGCTCGTGGCGCTCGTCTGTCTGCGGGGCCCACTGGTAAAAGATGCTGTGGCTCCTTTAACTTGCCAATCCGAATCTCGCAGTCGGCCCGGGAAACCGCGCGTGGAGGGGGGGGGTCGCCGGCCGCCGCGGCTTGGGGGAGTGCTGGTCCAAATTGCCCAGCTGGCCCGAGACGCCAAGCGTGGTGGGAGGGCCCCGCTATCCAACGTTCCCAGTCAGACCGGGGAGCCACGTGCGTGGAGGGGACCCCAGTTGCCAGCCACCCTGGCCAGGAAAATGCGCGCCCCTCGGGTATCTCACCGCAGCGGATTCTCCCTGCCCGTTCAGCCGTTCCAGAATGGGGTACGCTGTCTTTTTGGTCTCTGTTGTGGCTCCGGAAGCTGTTTCGTATTGTTTCTGTTTCTTTAGTTGCTTTTCTGGAGGAGGAACTAAGACCCGCGCGTCTTACTAAGCCGCCATCTTCTCCGGAAGTCGAGGCATTTTTTTAAATCAATCTGTTCCCAGTTCTATTATCAAGAAAGACCTAAAGAGTTGTTCTCTGGAAAGGTTTACCCCATCAGGGAAGAAAGTTGCATCTTCTTTCAGTTCCATTTTGTAACACAAATGGAACTTGTTGAATTTCTAAGTCACCAAGGACAAAGAGAAATTGAAATATCAAATAACCTAAATACCAAGATGTATGTACTAAGAAGAACTCATCACTTTTAAGTACTTCTGTGAAGTCTTCTCAGTTTCCATCAATAATCATTTCTAGTTTGTTTGCTTGTTTTTTTTTAACACCTGTTCTGATAAAATTCTCCCCTGCATTTAAACTGAATTCATTTGGATTCTGCCCATTTTCCCTTCTGCAGTCCTGGGAAACAGCCACAGTCTGGGCTTCTCTGGGTAGTGCCTTAATTATTGGCAATTCATTAATTTTCAATGAGGAAATCTAGCTCAGGTCAGGGTTTAAGTGCTAGAGAAATTAATGAATGAAGTTAAAACTAGGACTAAGGAAGAAGATAAATGAGATGGGCCCAGAAATTACTGGTCATAAATATCAAATAAACATTAGATATGAATGTGTATATTAGTATGGGTGGGTATATTTAAATAAAAATCTCGTCTATCTGGTGATCCATTCCCTTTTCTTTAAATGTATATTTCAATAGTTAGGAACATAACCACCAGGAGTATTTCTTACTAGCTTTGCTAAAGAAACCTCAAACGAGACTGCAAATAAGTCCTCGCTAATAGAAGACACAGATCTGTACCCACCTTGCATAACAAAATAAGCGTGGATGAACAAAATCAGCGTGATTTATATTCTCTCCCAATTTACAATTCTTCCATTGACTCCTCTAGTTTCGTATATTGTTGATGGTACTGCATTCCTAAATTTTGCATTGCATTTTCTAAATTTTGTATGACTTTTCATAAATGTTTTATTAAATCTTCCTTACTTTCTTGGCTGTGAAACTAGCTTTTTAAAAATGCTGGAGTTTCCCTTACATGGTCTTAAAGATATGACTAGTTAACACCTTCTTTAGCAAGGTCTTTCTTAAGAAAGCATAGGAGCTCATTTTGGACTGGCTAAATTTATCATTCTGGCATCAGGAGGACTTCCCTTTCAATATGTGTCTATATAATTTATTTTCCATTTTATTAAATGTATCTACTTATTATATATCTTTTTGCTATATCACTTTGTTTTTCCCCTACTGTGTAAGAAAATGCATTTTCTTTGTTCTTCTTTTGTATGCTGCCTGTGTTAACCATACTTAATGAAAACATTCACAGTTTTCTCAGGTTTTCTCCCTACTGTGTACTTGAGATGAGAAACTCACTTTCTCCTGTATAGTACAATATCTTTAATTAGAAAGAAGGGGAAATCACCAGTGACATTTCTAACACCTTACAGTCATCTGCCTCTCTCCTCAGGCCTAGCTTATAATAAATCAATTGTGAATCTAATCATGGAGAGGTAGGGGGGGTGATTCAATTTGCCAGTGGACCCCTTAAAAAAATACAGGTATACTTCACACTATCACTAATTTAGAATTGTTAACCTGATTAATTGGAGGAGATGAAAATGTTTGTAGCTATTTTTTGTCCTTTATCAAATAATCAAGTATTTCCTATTTACATTATAGGCGATTGGGTCATCGATATCCTTTTGATATTTTGCCAGCTTTGCCTGAGGTGGAGGTACTGTGGGTTATAGAATGATGATTTTAGGAGGTTTTTTGTGTTCCACAGAACACAAAATGAGTGTTTTTTTTTTTTTTTTTTTAGATAGATTCTACTTTTCCAGCAAGCACTCTCAGCCACTCTCTCTTTCTGTCTATCCATTTTAGGTCAGGACACCTTGAAATCTCTTCATGGTTTTTAAAGGGAGACAATCAGAAAGGAATTCAGAAAGTCAGCCTGTATGGATATACTCAGCAGCATTTAATTTAAGATCTTACAGATAGTCAAATTTTACAGGTTACAGTAGCACTTGACATTGTTACCCAATTCACAAATTACAACACCATTTCAATTTGAAATGGGCAATGCTGAAGTTTACTTAATAAACATTAAATATACTGTAGCTCTGTTCACTGCAGTCTCTTCCCCTGAACTGTTTAAAAGATGTTTTCCATTTTAAGATACAGTTTGTGAACTATTAACAAATCTTTTTTTTTTTTTTTTTAACATGGGCAGGCACCGGGAATCAAACCTGGGTCTCTAGCATGGCAGACGAGAACTCTGCCTGCTGAGCCACCATTGCCCACCCTGTTTGTTTGTTTTTAAGTGAAACTTCTGAGCTCATTTCACAGAACAACTTACCTTTTCATTTTTATCAAATGGCAGCAGAATAATGATAAACTAACCCCAAATTAGTGCTTTAGAGCTATAAAAATAAGACAAATGTTGCCACCTTGACTCAAAAGTAATATTTAGTCCTTTCTTAATTTTCTTGATGAATGCTCACTCCCTATTAAGTTTAGGGCTGGGTCATAGATAAATAAGATTAATTCAGCAAACATACTTCCTGCCCTGTAGAAGCTGACAATCAAAGAGTTTTTCAGATATTTTATTAATGAAAGAGCATTTGTTAAAGTTTCTTTATCGCTCAAGAAGATGTTTACTTTCATCTTGATTAAATTAATATGATGCTTGCATTGTCCCATTATAAACAGTTTTAATTTATTTAAACCTTTTAAAGGGACTTTGTTTTTCTAGTATTCATTAAAACTAGAACAATGCAAAATTTCACTAACATTTTAAGAATCCCATACCTTTTACTTTACACTAATTTTACTTGTATCTAAAAAAAATTGCAAACTATTGGGAATGCACGTCGGGTATGGCAGAGGCTGGGCTGTGGTGTGTTAAGATCACGGACCGTGGTCAAACACACACATGTGACTCCTTGCTCCACTTCTTACCAGTCGTGAGATGCTGAGCACGGTTCCTCACCTAAGCCCTGCTCCTGGCCAGTGCTGGAGCTACAGGGTAGAGTAAGATACAGATTCTGCACTGGGGCTCACAATATAGTGTGGGCAGCAGACTTGTAAACAGAAAATGTTAGTATAGTGTGCTATGTGTGGTAGTGGAAGTCTTTCAGAGGGACAAAGTAGTACAAACGGGGTAATTAATTATTGCAGGGGGCATGGAAGGTTTAACAAAATTGGTACCATCCTCAGCCTAATTAGGCACTTTTAATCAATGACTACTTTCTCCTTATCCGTTGAGCCCTTTTCCTCCTCACACTTGGACTCCCTGGTCCAGTCATTTCAATAACTCCCCTGTGCTCTGGAAAATGCACATTGCTGGACAAACTCAGTCCTCTTGGTGCCAGTACCTTGGCAGCAGAGCCCCGTGGGAGACCAGTTAGCAGAAGGGCTTGGTGTGGGTACCCACTTACCTGAAAACCCTCTCCCCTCAGACTCAGAGCAGAGCACCTTGCCTCCTGCTTATCAGAGTAAATCTAAGTGAGTAGGGTCCAACAGCCTGTCACATGGGCTTTGATGGGAAGGAATGGGAAGTCCAGCTGGAGGGGATGAGTAGGCAGTTGGGCAGGAGTGAGGCCCACAGGAGATTGCCCTGGAAAGGGGCCAGGGAATCAGGTTGTGGGAGTGTGCAGAGGTGGAGGAACTAGGAAGGGCCTGAGAATGTGGGGTGGCAAGGTCGGAGGGGGAGGAGAAACATTGTTGAATCAAAACCAGAAAGAAGGGCGAAGTGAGAGGCATCCAGTACTGCAGGGACACCAAGGTCAGAAATGTTGTCTTTGAGTTCTTCATTCAGGAACTACTTGGTTAATTAAGTGAAAGCAGTTTCCAGGGAGTGGAGGAACATGGCAGATAGAATATAGCGGTTTGAAGGATACATGCATGGAAAGTGAGGAAGTAGAAACTGCAAGTTAAGTATAGTCTACTTTGTGAGATGTTTGGATAAAATCTGTCTTAGCCTGACCGTAAACAGTTTTATCTTCTAACACTCATTCCCTGAATCCGAACTTACCACATAACCTTCCAATTACTCTGGCTTCCTGGATACATCTGCCTGTAGGGAGAGAAGGTGTTTCTAGGGATATGCATATTTCAATCCATGTGACAGCCACATTTTTTCATTATAAATTAATAAATGGTGCTTTGGCTTTAGGAAAAGAAAGAGGAGGAAGGAAGTAGGGAGTTTGGTTGGCAAGAGTAGCTAGAAAAGAAAATCCCAAAGGATGCATTTTTTTAAAAGGTTGAACATTGCATTAAGCAATGGAAAGATTGGAATTGAAGGTATAGGAAAGAGCAATGTCTACTTGCTTTAGGGGCCAGGAGCTATGATGAGTCCTGGGGATACAGGGCTGGCGACTGGCACAGACAGGCAAGAGGGAGTTGGGGAAAGGGCTCAGTCTTGGACCTAAAGAAGGAAGAGGCCCTTCAAGCCCTAAGCATAGAAGAAGATGATGAAGGATGTGGACCTAGGTCACCTCACAGGTGAGAAGCAATAAAGGAAGATTGTGGAGAGATTCAAGTGAATGGTGAATTCAAGTGAATCTTGAACCTGTTGAGATTGTGCAGGTCGGGACTAGGTAGAAGACATAGGGAAGGTGGCCTTAGGAAAAGCCTTTGACAGAAAAAAGAGAAGGAACTGGCAAATGAAAAAAAATCAAAACGTTGTTGAAAGCTCGTACTGTGATTGGAAACCATTAGTTGTGAAGTCTGGTTTGCAGGTTTCTGTCCTATTTTTTTGATGGTGCTCAGCAGAAAATCAGAGAAGGCAGATTCTTGGGTTCGC
Organism: Tamandua tetradactyla; assembly: GCF_023851605.1. Classification (NCBI taxonomy): domain Eukaryota; kingdom Metazoa; phylum Chordata; class Mammalia; order Pilosa; family Myrmecophagidae; genus Tamandua; species Tamandua tetradactyla. The sequence continues at coordinate 154,479,757 of NC_135331.1, forward strand.
TCATGACAGAAGGTTTTTAGTTTGGGAATAGCCAAAGGATCATATAGGAAAGGATTCAGCGTGCCAGAATCCCTGTTAGTCATGAGTCGTGAGCTTACGGTTTTTCTGGAGGAAAACAATGTGTGCTGTGGGAGCAGATACGTAAGAAAGGGTCTAGGCATCGCCCTGGAGGCAGCTGCTGCAGGGATGAAGCCACCTGCTAGGGGGATGTTTGGAGCTTGATAACTTGTCTATTTAACAGTTCATAGTGAATTAGAATATCCTGTAAGAATCAAATCTTTTTTGATTCTAGCAACCAACTGCCCTAGTGGTTACTTCTCTTCCTCTAGTCGTTACTTTTCTTCCACTTCTGTCCCAGCCTTTACAGCTCCCCATCTGAAACAGTTTAAAACAAAACCACTACACCCATGTGCTGAGATGGAGGCCAAACAGAAATGGCCCATTCTCCAGTGCTTTTAAAAGGGCTAAATGGTTTGAAGAAAGTGATCAGAGTACCTATATTACCCCAAAATAATTAAGCAAGCTTTGCTCCTAAACTGACTGATCTGTATTCTGAAGAAGTAGCCCTGTGTTTTACCCTTTTCATTGTTGCCCAGGAAATGAGGATCAAAGAGGTTAAATGACATCCTCAGATCACCCAGCTAGTAAGTAACAAAGCTTTCCAGCTTTGAAATGGAACTCTTTCTCTGGCTTTAAAACCATCTTTTCCCTCTAAACCACACAAACCAGTTGTTTATCACTGTAACAGAGGTCTAGAAATCAGATGCTTAAATTGTAACAGGAAATAACTTCGAAATGACATACAGCTGAAAGTAAATGGAATGGAGATGAATAATCATACCTGGAGATATGTTTAAGATCAATGATACCAATCAAAAGTGATGGCTTCTCTGCTCAAATGACCCCTTCTTGAGACACCAGGATTTCAAAGAAAGTTTATTGTTAGGCATGAAGCAAAAAATCATTTGGCCTTTCGGCCTAAAAATCTGTCTCCCCAAACTGCAGTAACTCTGATGGTTTTATAGTATTAGAAGATGGGCAGGTTTTAAGATAATAGGCACACTGATTCTAGATAATGTCATTAGAGCTGATCTAATTATTGACCCTGTGCAGATTGATTACTTGCTTAGTCCCAGAATGCCTGGAAGAAAATGATGGCCTTAATAGGAGGAGATGTGTGATTTTTTAGTATTGTAAACTTAAAGTTTAAGCTGCTCCTGTTAGGTGGGCCCATTTTGGTTAGATCCAGCTTCGTTTATCAAGATAGCCTTGGAGTCTCCACCGGTGGCGCTCCCGCCGCCAGCCAGTCTTCCTCTCCCTCTTTCTCCGCTGGCGGCGCTCCCGCCGCCAGCCAGCCCTCCTCTCCCTCTTTCTCCACTGGCGGCGCTCCCGCCGCCAGCCAGCCCTCCTCTCCCTCTTTATCTGCCGGCGACGCTCCCGCTGCCAGCCAGCCCTCCTCTTCCCCCTTCTCCGCCGGTGGCGCCCCCGCCGCCATCTTGCCCTCCTCTTTCCCCTTCTGCTCCGGCGGCGCTCCATCCGCCATCTTATCCTTCCCTTTCTCCTCCTGCTCTGGCGGCTCTCCAACCACCACCGTGCCCTCTTCCGCCTTCACCGGCTCCTCCGCCACCGTCCTCGACAGCCTTGCCACCCTCACCTTTCCTCCTCCAGAACAGCTACTGGGAGAGTAGAGACGATACAGAGCAGCTCCTGGAGCCATGACGGAGATCAAAGGGACGGCGTACCCCATCCTGGAACAGCTGACTGTCTGGGAGAACCAGCTCCGGTGAGATCGCCGAGGGGCGCGGGCTTTCCCGGGCGGGATGGCAAGCGGCCGGAGTCCCTCCCTTCCTCCTTCCCAGGCCAGCTGGCAGAATTGGGCAGGCGGTCCCCTCGGGCCGCGGCGGCTGGCGCCCCAGTCACGCGAGGCCCCCCGGACAAACTGAGAGAGTTGGGTCGGAAATCCCCAGACCGCGGAGAACGGTGACTGGGGGGGGTCCCTTCCAAACACGTGACTCCCCGGACCGGCTGGGAACAGTGCACTCTCCTGGGCTGCGGTGGCTGGCACCCTCCCACCACGCTTGGCGCCCCGGGCCGACTAGGATATTCGGTCAGGCACTCTCCCGGGCTACGGCGGCTGGCGACCCTCCCCGCGTTCGGACCCCCAGGCCGGCAGGCACTCTTCCAAGCCACTTCGGCTGGCGAACCTCCCCCACGGCCAGAGTTTTCCAAAGTTAAAGGACCCACAGCACCTTTTACTGGTGGAACCCGCAGACAAACGTGTGCCACGAGCGCCACCTACTGGGCAGGATAAGAAAAACAGAACCCAGAGATTTCACAGAAAAATCTTTCAACCTGTTGGGTCCGACACCCAGGGAAATCCGACTAAATGCCCAGACGCCAGCAGAAGATAATGGATCACTCTCAGAAAACTGAAAATATGGCCCAGTCAAAGGAACAAACCAATAGTTCAAATGAGATACAGGAGCTGAAACAACTAATGCTGAATATATGAACAGAAATGGAAAACCTCTTCAAAAACGAAATCGATAAATTGAGGGAGGACATGAAGAAGACATGGGCTGAACAAAAAGAAGAAATAGAAAAAGTGAAAAAACAAATCACAGAACTTATGGAAGTGAAGGATAAAGTAGAAAAGATGGAAAAAACAATGGATACCTACAATGATAGATTTAAAGAGACAGAAGATAGAATTAGTGATTTGGAGGATGGAACATCTGAATTCCATAAAGAAACAGAAACTATCGGGAAAATAATGGAAATATTTGAACAGTGTACCAGGGAACTCAAGGACAATATGAACCGCACAAATATACGTGTTGTGGGTGTCCCAGAAGGAGAAGAGAAAGGAAAAAGGAGGAGAAAAACTAATGGAAGAAATTATCACTGAAAATTTCCCAACTCTTATGAAAGACCTAAAATTACAGATCCAAGAAGTGCAGCGCACCCCAAAGAGATTAGACCCAAATAGGCGTTCTCCAAGACACTTACTAGTTAGAATGTCAGAGGTCAAAGAGAAAGAGAGGATCTTGAAAGCAGCAAGAGAAAAACAATCCATCACATACCAGGGAAACCCAATAAGACTGTGTGTAGATTTCTCAGCAGAAACCATGGAAGCTAGAAGACAGTGGGATGATATATTTAAATTACTAAAAGAGAAAAACTGCCAACCAAGACTCCTATATCCAGCAAAATTGTCCTTCAAAAATGAGGGAGAAATTAAAACATTCTCAGACAAAAAGTCACTGAGAGAATTTGTGACCAAGAGACCAGCTCTGCAAGAAATACTAAAGGGAGCACTAGAGTCAGATACGAAAAGACAGAAGAGAGAGGTATGGAGAAGAGTGTAGAAAGAAGGAAAGTCAGATATGATATATATAATACAAAAGCCAAAATGGTAGAGGAAAATATTATCCAAACAGTAATAACACTAAATGTTAATGGACTGAATTCCCCAATCAAAAGACATAGACTAGTATGTACTAGTATATCACTGATGGACAATAATGTGAAATTTAATAACAAAACTGACTAAATCCTCTGTGAATGTACTTTACACCTCTAGTCTGCATTTCCATCCATTTGCTGTGTACCTTTATAGAACCTAATATAATATAATAAAGTATTTCTATGTTTATCTGAAAAAAAAAAAGACATAGACTGGCAGAATGGATTTAAAAACAGGATCCTTCCATATGCTGTCTACAGGAAACACATCTTAGACCCAAAGATAAACATAGGTTGAAAGTGAAAGGTTGGGAAAAGATATTTCATGCAAATAACAACCAGAAAAGAGCAGGAGTGGCTATACTAATATCCAACAAATTAGACTTCAAATGTAAAACAGTTAAAAGAGACAAAGAAGGACACTATATACTAATAAAAGGAACAATTCAACAAGAAGACATAACAATCATAAATATTTACGCACTGAACCAGAATGCCCCAAAATACGTGAGGAATACACTGCAAACACTGAAAAGGGAAATAGACACATATACCATAATAGTTGGAGACTTCAAATCACCACTCTCATCAATGGAAAGAACATCTAGACAGAGGATCAATAAAGAAATAGAGAATCTGAATATTACTATAAATGAGCTAGACTTAACAGACATTTATAGGACATTACATCCCACAACAGAAGGATACACCTTTTTCTCAAGTGCTCATGGATCATTCTCAAAGATAGACCATATGCTGGGTCACAAAGAAAGTCTTAACAAATTTAAAAAGATTGAAATCATACACAACACTTTCTCGGATCATAAAGGAATGAAGTTGGAAATCAATAATAGGCGGAGTGCCAGAAAATTCACAAATACGTGGAGGCTCAACAACACACTCTTAAACAACAAGTGGGTCAAAGAAGAAATTGCAAGAGAAATTAGCAAATACCTCGAGGCGAATGAAAATGAAAAAACAACACTTCAAAACTTATGGGACGCAGCAAAGGCAGTGCTAAGAGGGAAATTTATTGCCCTAAATACCTATATCAGAAAAGAAGAAAAGGCAAAAATGCAGGAATTAACTGTCCACTTGGAAGAACTGGAGAAAGAACAGCAAACTAATCCCAAAGTAAGCAAAAGGAAAGAAATAACAAAGATTAGAGCAGAAATAAATGAAATTGAAAACATGAAAACAATAGAGAAAATCAATAAGACCAGAAGTTGGTTCTATGAGAAAATCAATAAGATTGATGGGCCCTTAGTAAGACTGATAAAAAGAAGAAGAGAGAGGATGCAAATAAATAAGATCAGAAATGGAAGAGGAGACATAACTACTGACCCCACAGAAATAAAGGAGGTAATAACAGGATACTATGAACAACTTTACGCTAATAAATACAACAATTTAGAGGAAATGGACGGGTTCCTGGAAAGACATGAACAACCAACTTTGACTCAAGAAGACATAGATGACCTCGACAAACCAATCACAAGTAAAGAAATTGAATTAGTCATTCAAAAGCTTCCTAAAAAGAAAAGTCCAGGACCAGACGGCTTCACATGTGAATTCTATCAAACATTCCAGAAAGAATTAGTACCAACTCTCCTCAAACTCTTCAAAAAAATCGAAGTGGATGGAAAACTACCTAATTCATTCTACGAAGCCAACATCACCCTCATACCAAAACCAGGCAAAGATATTACAAAAAAAGAAAACTACAGACCAATCTCTCTAATGAACATAGATGCAAAAATCCTCAATAAAATTCTAGCAAATCGTATCCAACAACACATCAAAAGAAATATACCTCATGACCAAGTAGGATTCATCCCAGGTATGCAAGGATGGTTCAACATAAGAAAATCAATTAATGTAATACACCATATCAACAAATCAAAGCAGAAAAATCACATGATCATCTCAATTGAGGCAGAGAAGGCATTTGACAAGATTCAACATCCTTTCCTGTTGAAAACACTTCAAAAGATAGGAATACAAGGGAACTTCCTTAAAATGATAGAGGGAATATATGAAAAACCCACAGCTAATATCATCCTCAATGGGGAAAAATTGAAAACTTTCCCCCTAAGATCAGGAACAAGACAAGGATGTCCACTATCACCACTATTATTCAACATTGTGTTGGAGGTTCTAGCCAGAGCAATTAGACAAGAAAAAGAAATACAAGGCATCAAAATTGGAAAGGAAGAAGTAAAACTATCACTGTTTGCAGACGATATGATACTATACGTCGAAAACCCGGAAAAATCCACAGCAAAACTTCTAGAGCTAATAAATGAGTACAGCAAAGTAGCAGGTTACAAGATCAACATTCAAAAATCTGTAGCATTTCTGTACACTAGCAATGAACAAGCTGAGGGGGAAATCAAGAAACGAATCCCATTTACAATTGCAACTAAAAGAATAAAATACCTAGGAATAAATTTAACTAAAGAGACAAAAACCTATATAAAGAAAACTACAAAAAACTGCTAAAAGAAATCACAGAAGACCTAAATAGATGGAAGGGCATACCGTGTTCATGGATTGGAAGACTAAATATAGTTAAGATGTCAATCCTACCTAAATTGATTTACACATTCAATGCAATACCAATCAAAATCCCAACAACTTATTTTTCAGAAATAGAAAAACCAATAAGCAAATTTATCTGGAAGGGCAGGGTGCCCCAAATTGCTAAAAACATCTTGAGGAAAAAAAACGAAGCTGGAGGTCTCGCGCTGCCGGACTTTAAGGCATATTATGAAGCCACAGTGGTCAAAACAGCATGGTATTGGCATAAAGATAGATATATCGACCAATGGAATCGAATAGAGTGCTCAGATATAGACTCTCTCATCTATGGACATTTGATCTTTGATAAGGCTGTCAAGCCAACTCACCTGGGACAGAACAGTCTCTTCAATAAATGGTGCCTAGAGAACTGGATATCCATATGCGAAAGAATGAAAGAAGACCCATATCTCACACCCTACACAAAAGTTAACTCAAAATGGATCAAAGATCTAAACATTAGGTCTAAGACCATAAAACAGTTAGAGGAAAATGTAGGGAGATATCTTATGAAACTTACAATTGGAGGCGGTTTTATGGACCTTAAACCTAAAGCAAGAGCAATGAAGAAGGAAATAAATAAATGGGAGCTCCTCAAAATCAAACACTTTTGTGCATCAAAGAACTTCATCAAGAAAGTAGAAAGACAGCCTACACAATGGGAGACAATATTTGGAAATGACATATCAGATAAAGGTCTAGTATCCAGAATTTATAAAGAGATTGTTCAACTCAACAACAACAAAAAGATAGCCAACCCAATTACAAAATGGGAAAAAGACTTGAACAGACACCTATCAGAAGAGGAAATACAAATGGCCAAAAGGCACATGAAGAGATGCTCAATGTCCCTGGCCATTAGAGAAATGCAAATCAAAACCACAATGAGATATCATCTCATACCCACCAGAATGGCCATTATCAACAAAACAGAAAATGACAAGTGCTGGAGAGGATGCGGAGAAAGAGGCACACTTATCCACTGTTGGTGGGAATGTCAAATGGTGCAACCACTGTGGAAGGCAGTTTGGTGGTTCCTCAAAAAGCTGAATATAGAATTGCCATACGATCCAGCCATACCATTGCTGGGTATCTACTCAAAGGACTTAAGGGCAAAGACACAAACGGACATTTGCACACCAATGTTTATAGCAGCATTATTTACAATTGCAAAGAGATGGAAACAGCCAAAATGTCCATCAACAGAAGAATGGCTAAACAAACTGTGGTATATACATACGATGGAATATTATGCAGCTTTAAGACAGGATAAACTTATGAAGCATGTAATAACATGGATGGACCTAGAGAATATTATGCTGAGTGAGTCCAGCCAAAAACTAAAGGACAAATACTGTATGGTCCCACTGATGTGAACGGACATTCGAGAATAAACTTGGAATATGTCATTGGTAACAGAGTCCAGCAGGAGTTAGAAACAGGGTAAGATAATGGGTAATTGGAGCTGAAGGGATACAGACTGTGCAACAGGACTAGATACAATAACTCAGAAATGGACAGCACAATAATACCTAATTGTAAAGTAATCATGTTAAAACACTGAATGAAGCTGCATCTGAGCTATAGGGTTTTTTTTTGTTTGTTTGTTTGTTTTTTACTATTATTATTACTTTTATTTCTTTTCTCTATATTAACATTCTATATCTTTTTCTGTTGTGTTGCTAGTTCTTCTAAACCGATGCAAATTGTACTAAGAAACGATGATCATGCATCTATGTGATGATGTTAAGAGTTACTGATTGCATATGTAGAATGGTATGATTTCTAAATGTTGGGTTAATTTCTTTTTTTCCGTTAATTAATAAAAAAAATTAAAAAAAAAAGAATTACTGATTGTATATGTAGAATGGAATGTTTTATTTGTTAATTTTTTTTAATTAATAAAAAACTTAAAAAAAAAAAAAAGATAGCCTTGGAATTGGGGTGGATTATTTCTGGGCTGACTCAAGGCCCTTCATGAATAAACATTAGCAGCCATCTTTAGTGATAACAGGCTCCAAAGTTGAAAAAAACAGAATAAGAGGTTCAAGTTAGGGTTAGTCACGAGGTTTTTACAGTTGCAAGGGCACAGGATAAAGGCTATACAATCATTATCAGAGATCAAGGAAGCTAGATTACAGTTCAGAGATTCCAGGTATTTCCTTCTGTCTATACTAATATACCAGAAAGTAAAGAAGGAATATCTATATAGAGATTCAGTACTCATATTCATCCCCTAAATCCTAACTTCTCGATTACATCAACAAGCATTTGTCTTTAATTGCTTAACTGTCAACCTTTCTCACCATGCAGAGCTGAGCTACATAATGCTCTTTTTGTAGTTCTACAGTTCAAATGTAAAAGTTGGCAGTATAATATTAAAACATTAAAAAATATTGATAATATGGAGCTACTCTAAAATTCTTTTGGTTTAGGTAAAAACATTGTTTCTGGGAGATTACATATTTTAATCTAGTAGTAGTGACCTCTAAAATTGGAGTTTAAGTGGTTCAAAATAACTGTCTTTGTTTAGATGATCCATTTGTGTCTGCTTAGAAGGGTCTAGAAAAAGAGAGTAGAATGGAGTGAGTTGAATTACTCTACCTAAGAAAATGGGAAAGTGTATATATATATATGTTTATTACCAAGAAGAAAGAAGACGGTTAACCCACCATCATGAGAATGGGGAATGGCTAAAGAATTTGGTTGGTGCTGAGAGGGAGCTACAAGCCCAACAAGTCACTGAGTGAGGACAATAGGATAGACAGAGGTGATGATGACAGCATAATCCTCCTAGGAAGGGGCGGAAACGTGTGGAGGCAGGATTTTGACTTTCCATAGAATGAGGAATGGGAGTTGGAGCCAATGTTGTAGCTTAGCCAGCAGGTGCACCCCGCTGGCTTTTGCATTGTGGTATATTTTACCCTCATTTATCATTTCACTTATGTGAAACAAAACTTGTATTCTTTACATATTTCAAGAAGTTTATTATCTGATCACAGTAGATAATATAAGTTTATTTTATATTTTCAAGTGCAGCAACGCTTTATAGATATTTTGTAAACTTACGACTTTCTTTGGGAATTTTGAGTATATTAATTACCCACCCATTTTTCTGGTTTCCTCAAGTGTGACCGAAATAAAATGTATACTACTTTTTAATTTAATGGATGGATTAAGTATGAGTCTATTCAAGATGCTAATTTGGTAATAAGATTCTTGGTTTTAATTGTTTATGTAGCATTACAAACACTCTGAAAATATGGGCAGTCTAACATTGTGTAAAAATATATAGTTTTTTTTTCCATTTATTGTAAATATTCCCACAGTGTCATGTTTACCAAGAACTCATAGTGGGGTTTAGCACCATTTTTTTTTTTACCAAAAAAAAAAAAGAGTAATACAAACCCATACTTAATGCCAGGTCATTCTTTAGGTAATTAGACTATAAGTATAAAATGTTAATCTTTTGAGAATTGAAGCAAGTTTAGGGAGGAGGAACTGAAACTGTTAAAGGAAAAAGCCCTTGGACGCACACATAATCTGACTAGTAATTCTGGTTATGGGAAAAGAATTAAAAGAAATTGATTTCAAACAACAGACTTAAGCCATTTATTCATTTAATATTCCATACATAGTCATTTGTACCTTTTGTGAAAATAAGAAATTTCCATAAGCCACTACAATATTGCACAAAACTTCCCTTGTGGATGGCCTCTGTGCTACCCTCTCTCATTTAAAACCTATGAGGGAATATTGTCATCTCTGCTGTGTATCTGAACATACCTTGGGTATGTTCAGAGACCTCTTCCTTTGGGTCCTCCCAGCAGCTTCTTAGCCCCTGGAGACTTTAATGTCGGACTCTATTATCAACAGAGGTATTTTTTTTCCTTGAAATAAAAAGTTAGCAGAGTCATCTGACTCAATCTACTCTAAGTGAAATATAATGAGAGTAGATTTTTAAACACCCTATTTTAGAGACACTGCCAGTATTGATCAGTTGTTGCATTTGCGCTCAGTATGAGCTTGGGAGTCTGATTTCTCAGTGGCAGGGACAAAGGTTGCTTGTTTGGAAGTCACCTGCCATCATCTCTTCAGTGTGCCCTCATACATTTGTCACAACATTTTATGGTGAGTTGTACAGAGAAGCTTAAGAAAAATGCTTTACTCTTGTCTTGACAGAAGCTGTTTCTCACCGCTGGTAGCATGGTGGTAACTTCTCATTCCTTCTGGCAGTTCTAAAAGACTTATTTGACTTTGGGGGAACCTGCAGTATATCTTTAAGTCACAGTTCAAAAGTAGAAGACAGGGATTTTCATTTTCAATTTTGGCTGAAAAGTCTTAACTTGGTGCTGCTTCAAAGTTAGGGAAAACTTGGTTTTACAAATGGATGCTGATAGGAAATGGCATATTTAATGACAGATGTATCTATAGAAAGCTGTTAAGATGCAGATTATCCCCCCCTGGGGGAGGGGGGAGATCAAAACTGCCAATCTATAAAATATACTCGATAGAGGAAGGCATGGAATCTATCTTTGCAAGTGCTTTGATTGCAGGGGACAGTATAGCAGCATGTGGCATTATAACCCAGAGCAGACAAATCAGCATGATGACTTTCAAAGCCAGAAACACGGCTGCAGGCAAGGGTACTTCAGTCTAGGAGAAATTAAAACATATAGGGACTGTTATTAATTCCATATCTATTTTTGTATAGTCAAATCTGTATGCAAATCCTTAGCATCTCATTTCAGCAGATTAATCTAAAAGTGGAGAGTGTTATGTGAAGGGAATGTAATGATAAAGCTCTGCAAATGAGTAACACGGCCAAAGAAATGATGTGGGCTGCAAACCTGGATGCTTTTTAATTTTTTTTTTTTTGTAGTGAGAAGAAACATTTTTATTTATTTGCTCATTTGTAAATTATTTCAAAGGGGAAAGCAACAGAACCAATTTCCAAAGTTTTCCTTTACTGTCTTGACTTGGCAAAATTCAAGCACTGCCTGTGGTTTAACATTCTAGAGGTAATTGACCAAAACACTACCTGGGATTTTTATTTTTTAGTCCCAACTAGCAACTCAGTATCTCATTTCTAAGCATTGTTATATGAGTGAAAATTTGTATTTAAGGATGAAGAATCTAATTACTGAGTGTGGATTAAGAAATAAATTTATTATAGATGCATCTCTGGAAGACAGTAAATAATAATTCTGAAGAAATATGGGATAAATTGTGCACACTGGGAGAGGGGATGTAATAGCTACATTCTAATCCATTGGTTGTACATTTAACCTTTAACAGGCTGTGTCTGATACATATGTTACTGTAAATATTTTCAAACAGTGTTATAAACAGTTTACTGCAGTAGATAATAATTCAGTAAAACAATAGAGAAACCTGAGAAGTTTTAAAATAATGGGTAAGAGCTTTACCCTCTGTTCTCTCTCAGTTGGAGAAATGACTGTAGGTGAGCTGTACATTAATATGGTGCCAATGCTCCAGATCAGAAGCACTGGCAATCATTTTAACCATGCAGACTTGTGAGGTTTCAATAGATTTAATTATTCTTATGTAGTTATGCTGAGAAAGAATTACTGGACATTCAGTTTATAATCAGAGAAGAAAGGGAAGGTTGGGAGTAAAAAGCAAGCACACCTCCATATTTATTTTGACAAACATTTCACTCTGGGTAGATATCTCAGCCTCAGCTTTCCTAAGCGTGAATTCTTTTCCTTTGATTTCATTTTAGAAAAGAGACATTTGATGAGAATCCCAGAGAAGACTTACTGTGAGGGCAGGAACCTCATTTTTCTCTGTTCTTTATGGATTCCCTCCACACACAAAGCTTTCCTTTCATTGACCTTGAAAGTGGTTGCAAGATTCAGAGAGAATAAGATAGAGCCCTCCAGTTAATAATAGCATTGGTCAATTACATGAGAGATACAGTCTCTCTTTGGGGGTTGAGTGAGACAGCAATGATTGGCCTGGACAGGTTCCCTCCCCTTTATGTATCCATTAGTAATGATTGATTACTCAACTCAGTTGAGGATTAAGCACTAATTCTCTGAGTTCTGGTTGCCTTGACTCCTGGCCATGGAATTGATGGTGGTGTCCTATGCAAAATGTTTGTATCCAACAGTACATATTTTCAAACTCTATGAATCCAGAAAAGAAACTTTTTAGCCCTTAACTCAGCTCAGTTTTAAAGCTTTATTGCAAAATTAGCTGCTGCTTTGTGATACTTTTAAAAATAAGAATGTCATTCATTTTACACCAGCGTCTATAACTATGTACAAGGCAGTATGTCACAAGGGAAATTTTTTTGGTCCAGATATTCTTGTTATTTTATTACCTAACATTTAGTATCTACTGGTATTATTTTCTTACTGTGCTATTTTATATGTTGCTTTTAGAGTTTTTCCATTTGATGGTAAACATTAAAGTAGAATCAATAATTTCTGGACTTTACAGTGTTCAGTAGACATGACAAGCATGAAAAGAAGTATGAGGAAAAATAGGAGAAAACTAAACTGGCAGTATGCTGAAAGTTTAGTGGTTCTTGGTCAAGCAGAAGGCCTCAGGGCTCTTGGATCTAAATAGTTGCTACGAAGTCTTCAGAAAAGTTGACTGCAACTGCCCTGGAACACTGTAGGTCTTAAGTGTCCAGTGTGGTGGCCACAAGCCACATGTGGCTTGTTGAAGATATGAAACATGGCTAATCTGGATTGAGATGTGCTGTGTCAAATACACATTGGGTTTTGAAGATATAAGATAGCTCAATAATTTCTTATCTTGATTTCATAATGAAATAATATATGTTGGCTACATTGAATTCACTTTATTGTTAAATTTAATGTCATTGTTTCTTTTTATACTTTCTAATGTGGCTGTTGGAAATTTAAAATTATGTATGTGACTTACATTTGTGGCTCTCTTATTAGATGGCAAGGCTGTAGTTCCCTTGTGCTAACTAATAATTTTACTTAGATATGTTTCTTCAAAAGATATCAAGGTATCACTGTGTTAGAGCACAGAAGGCCAGAGCTGTAAAATTACCAGTTTAGCTAAGGACAAGAAATGTCCATATAATCTGCCTCTGTTATAAACTGTAGAGACTTGCCTGTGTGTACTGGATCCTCCCTCCCCCCCAGTCTTTTCCACATTTTGCCCCTCATGTGGGCACACAGAGCAGTTAGCCAGAATTGGGGGCCTCTTGATAATCTCAGCCTACTTGTTGCTTGCTCTCAACTGGATTGCTTCTGAAATGTTCCTTAAAAATAACTCCTTTAACAATAAGCTGCTTAATTATGTCACGGGTTCACCAGGCGGGTACACAAACAGATTCTCAGCAGTAGCTAATTTTCCTTTATTTGTACCTCATTCTTATGTTGGAATATCCTATTTCTTATTCATGAAAAGCTCTAACTTGTATTAATCCATTACAGGTGGAGTAACTAACACAGCACAATATCAGAACAGACTAATGGTTTATGAACCCAACCAGGTAAGAATCATATAGGAAAAGCTCATTACCTTAATTAAAATGAATTTTAAAAGCTTTCATAGTAATTGGAATGCCAAGTCTACACACATACACATGCATCTTAAACTTATATAGAGAAAGGAAGCATCTGGACAAACTGCTTTTTATTTCTATTTTAACTCATAAAATTTCAGCTCCTCTAGTTTTACGCTATATATAATACTTAACTCTTTCAGAGTTTTGCCCAATGTAGACAGCAAGGGAAAATGTGTTGATGAGTTTATTACTTATGTTTTATTCCCATATCTCAAGTGATAGTTCATGTTTACAGGCCTTCAAAGAAAGGATTTTGATTTGTCCTGTTGCTTTGTCCTATGTGCCATTGTAGGAGGGGAGTAAGTTTATGATTTCCTTATTCCTAAGAGTAGAGCAACAAATAAGACTAGTTTGAGGTAGATAATTCTGAGGAATTTGGATATTCCTCAGCTAGGGAATGAATGAGAAGCATTTTGATGATACCTGTCCCTTCTTCTACCCAATTATCATACACATCTAATGATTTTTTTTTTCCCAAAAGGAGTACTATTTTTATTTTCCTTTCCTTCCACCAAAACATCTGTGACCTTGGCAAATGTCTGTTGAATTTTGCTATTTCTATGATTCCGATCATATAAGTAATTTTCATGATTATGATAATATTCCAAAAAGGTTTGATTTAGAGATTTAATGTTAATCAGCTGAAGCTAGCAGGACATAAAACAACATGTCTGAGTTAGGATTAGCAGTCTGAGTTAGGATTAGCTACCAAATGCATGTGTGCCCAGAGTGACCTCAGTATATTTGGTATCTCCTTTAATAATCACTTTGATTCTGAATTTGGAGAAGGCATTTCTCCCTTTGGCACCTCCTGATGCCCTTAGAAGCTGCAGATTTCAGAGACCACACGTCCATGGGTCAGCTTTCTCTGGAGGGATCATAAATTGCAGTTGCTCAGGTTTGATGCACATGTGGTTAAAGAGGAAGACGGTGTTAGCATTTCTAAAATGAGTTCTGTTTCATGTTTGTACACACATGCTCTTTTTTAAAATTCTGCTGGCATATTGTTTACAGTGGGTACTGGCAAACATCACATCTGCTTGCATCTTGTTCAGAATCTCAATAACTCTATCATTCAGCCCTAGTGCTTATTTCTCTTCTAGGCCTTTGTGGAGAGTCGATAATGCCTGCCATCTGCCACAGAGCACACTGCTACCTGCCAACAGGCAGGCTGGGGTGACCTCTGCTTCCCCACCACTGATTAGTATTCACATGCTAGCTTATTAGGAATGACCCCGCCAGGCCTCTCTGTTTCTTTGCCTTTGCAGCGGTTGGTGGCTCACCTGGCAGGCACTACAGTGAAGGAAGCTAAAGATATAATCAGGGGATGTAGGCAGACTTTGCAAACCAGATGGCTTTCATAGTTTTGTGGCAAGGGACTGGACTGCTAATGCAAACACTGATTCCTTAATACTGTAATGGGTTGTTTTATAGAAAGTGCCTAAAGAAACATCAGAGTTTGGAGTTAAATTCACTCATGTGTAACGGATTAAGGATATTTCATAGTGAAGTATCTGAGAAAGTATAAAGAATTTATTTGATTGGAAGAGATTCTTAGTACATATTAAAAAAAAACAGATAAATGCAAGCCTTTCAAACTATATATACTACTTTCTTTTTGTGTATGTGTCTTTAAAACAGAAATTAGAGGGTGCACGTGTGGTTCAGTGGTAGCATGCTCGCCTTCCACGCCAGAGACCTGGGTTTGATTCCTGGACCATGCACCCCCTCCAAAAAAAAAAAAAAAAAAAACGAGAGATTAGATAGAGATGAGCTAGTATATAGGCCTATAATGAATAAATCAGTATTTATATAGAACATTTTGTTTTGTTTTGTTTTTTTGTTTTTTGCTTCTTCCCATACAGCTTTTGAACTGTTAAAATTCTGTCTGTTCAAAACATCATATAATTTTTCTGGTCAAAATCCAAATTTTTCTTGGCAAATGGAATCTGGGTTTTTCCTGTATATTGTGTTTATATAGAAAGGAAATGGCTAGGTTTATTTATCTGCCCATTACTTTTTTGAGATTTAAAATTAGAATGTTTGATTTTCATCTAATTTCATATTATATTTTAAATAGGAGACTTACAGTTAGAGGGTGCAGCATACCTTTCTCTTTATGCAGGGTAACCTAGGACCAAGTACCAGGTTTCACCATTCCCTAAGGCTTTCATTTCAAATTTAGCCTTCTACTAAAACAAATTAAATGTGTACCTAGAAGTAACTTTTTCCAGTCTGCCAGAAGATGTGATTGTAAATCTCTGTTAAAGGAGGCTGTGATACAAAGGCAATGTGGGAGGTTTGTAGCTGAACCAAATTCTCGCTTTTCTGCCAATCCCAGGTTGATTTTTGGAAAGAAAAGCAAAGCTACTCACATTTTAGCATATGGAGGATAATTGCCACAATGATTTCTTTAAAGTATACATTTATTGGGCATTTATTATATAACAGGCACCGTTCTAATACTTTATGTGTACTATCTCATTTAATCTTCACAACAGCCTTGCCCAGTAGGTAATCTTATCCCTGTTGTACAGATGAGGAAACAGGCACAGAAAGGCTAGGTAAACTGTTCAAGGTCACAGAGATTATAAATCCAGCCATTCTGGATGCAGAGCCTGTTTCTTTAGTCACTACACTAGAGCACACAGTATTCCCAGCCATGTGTTTTCACTCTTAAGTAATTTGCATGAGTCATAGTCTCTGAATTCGGTGAGATTACCATCATGCAGATTGTTGTAATCTCACACTCCCCTCCTAAAAATCAAAATGAAATGCAAGCTACGCAGGAGGAAATGCCTTTCAGTAAGTCCCAAGTAAATGATAGAATATGTGGTTCTTCTGCACTCGTTCTTTTTGTAAGGATCCTATACCTGTCAAGATTGACGGTAAACAGCCAAACAGAATATCTGACTGATAAACACGAGGTCCCTTCCTAATGGAATTCACCTTAATTTCCTTTTGCAGAATAAGTGGATAAGCCGCAGCCCCATGCTGCAGAGAAGGGTCTACCACTCCATGGCTGCTGTCCAAAGGAAGCTGTATGTTCTTGGAGGCAATGACCTCGACTACAATAATGACCGGATTCTCGTACGACACATAGATTCTTATAACATAGACACTGACCAGTGGACGCGTTGTAATTTCAATCTCTTGACTGGCAAGTACCTTTTAAGTAAAATTAGGAAAAGCAGAGATTCAAAAAGTTGCCAAACTTGTTTTCTTAGATGCTTTCATCTTTAGGGATTTCTAAATATCAGAACTATCGTGGTAAAATGGCTTTCTTCTATTAACCAGAAAAGTATGCGTTGTTTATTTCACAGCACAACTTGGCTCATTTAGGTGGCCCAGCATCTCAGGGCCTGTGTTACCTTTTGTGCACGTTTTCTTGTGGCTAAGAGAGTCAGGTCAAGTCCGTTGTCGTCCATCAATATTTATATAGGATGTTGGGGGCCACGGTGACTCAGCAGGCAGAATTCTTGCCTGCCACGCTGGAGACTTAGATGCGATTCCCGGTGCCTACCTGTAAAAAAAAAAAAAAAAAAAAGGAAAAATATATATATATATTAGCTCTGATGCCAATAGGAGGAGCCAGGCACTGAGTGTTAGTAACCCTATACAAAAGTCATGCATTTATTTTATTTTTTTCTCTGCTTTTGGTCTCATTACATTTCTTAGGAGTTAAGGAGCACAGTCTTTGTTCTACATCACTGTCAAATATTTTTCCTGGCTGTATTGTCTGAATAAACTAAGTGGATCTGTTTATATATATGGTATTCAGGTATTTCTGCCATCCAAGCATTACCACATGGCAGCATTATGTATGGAACCCATAAGGAAAGAAATAGTGAAGAATTTACCCCCGATATTTCTTTATGGCGTGAAAAACTTTTTTCTCCCTTGTCCCTTGCATTAGTAACATCCACAGATGATCATTTCCTTCCAGGCTCCTCTACTAATAGGAAAATCACAAACTCAAAAGCAGTGTGCTGGATTAGTTCCTGAAGACATTTTAATATACTGAGAGGGAACTCAGTCGCTCACAGCTGCTGTGGGGATGAGATGACATTAGGAGCATAACCAGTCTGAGAGGTTTAGATGCTTTGTGTTGAGTTCTCATCTTTGCGAAATTTGAGGCCCAAGTACAAGTACTTAACTCTCTCCAGGTTACTGTAGTGGTACCCCAGGCCTGCTTCCCTGGATCTGTGAGTCTGCCTGCTACAGAGCCCATCTTATTTATTAGCCTAATCAATTCTGTGTCAGCCCATCAATAAAAAGTGACCATCTCACCCTCTGATGGCCTCCAGGGAGGAATCGGTGGTATTGAGTTATTCTTTCTTTTTGAAATGGGGGGTAAAAACTTTTCATCATTTTGGCATGTCAGTATCTAGGGGTTATCCATGCTAGTCTCAGCTCAAGAACTTTAATATGGTCTTAAAACTGTTGTGTTTGTAAAGAAAGGGAGGGTAGTGTCTTATCAATCTCTTCTGCCTTTTATCTTCATTTGGTCATGCTAGGGGCATGGCTGTGTTTTATTGACTTCTTGGGGTTGCAGCCATTACTTTACAAACATAAGCACTGCCTTGAAAACACTGGTAGGTCCAAGAGGTGCTGTGCATTTCTGAAACATACCTTATTTTCACCATTATTAATTAATGGCATACAAATAGAGCTCTTAGTTTTATATGGATTATTAATTACTGTATTTAATGCTATATTTACTAATTTGGCTAAAAAGTGTTTTGACCTGGTTCTGACCTAATACAGAATCTTTACCTGAGAAATAGTAGTTAATTCTTTCCTGTGAGTGCTGGGAGGCAGTGATTAGTTGCGGCAAATCCTGTTGAATATACAAGTGAGTCACAGGAGGAAATTGCATCTCTCAGTGGCAAAAGGGTTAATTAAAACATGCAGGAAAATGGACTTATTTTTTTTTTTATTCGATTCTCTTTACTTTAGGCCAGAATGAATCTGGAGTTGCCGTCCATAATGAGAGGATATATTTAGTTGGTGGATATTCGATTTGGACAAATGAGCCTCTGGCATGTATCCAGGTGAGTGGTTGAAGTTCCTTTTGAAGTCTGTTCAAGTAGTTCAGTGAGGTTGCTTTTTGTTATGCTGCTACTGAAGGAAGAGGCTAGAACTCTCTTTTCTTGTGTAGCCAGTTCAGACACTAAACTTCATTCTGTATCCTAAAAATATACTTCATAAATGAATGAACCCTACTGAAAATAAAGAGGGGTGAGCTTTGAAAATATATGTATTATAGAAATGGGGAAGGTTTGATGCTTTTGTTTCCCTTCTTCTCCATTAGCCAAGAAATCTAATCTTTTGGCAGTAGTTCCCTTCAGGCTCCTAAAATGCCTCTTTTCACTCTGTTGCCTTATGGCTCATCTCCATAAATGCCACCTGCAAAGGTCTTCTTCCTTCCTGGCATAGGCTGTGAGCATTGGTGGTTTATGATTGCTCTGATGGGAACAGCTACTGCCCCATGGAATACTTCTGGGCAAGTTGCCAGCTGAACTTTTAGAACAGTAGCTTTTATTCATACCCACATTCAGGGTATTATTTTCTTTCTACTGTTCTTACCATTAGTATATATATATATTTATTTTGCATGTTCTTTGATACCTGACTTTTCTCACAACCTCCAAAAAAATACATCCCTAAAACCACTCATATTTTCTAATCTCTTATCTTCATGGAAAAATTTTTAACTGCTTCAAAATCTTTTTTGTTAGAGGACTAGTCAAGCTTTTTATTTCTTCTACAGTCACATCTGAAGTTATTTTTTTCTTGAAACTCTTCCATGTTGTCTGTTTTCAAAATTGTTAGATATAATTGCTGTGTTATCCTTAGTAGATTCCCCGTTATATTTCTAATATTGTTTGTCGTGTCTTTTCTTGATTAGTCTTCTCAGAAGTTTGTCTGGAAGTTTTAACATATTTCTATCATTGCTACAGATCTAGTAGAAAAAAAATAGCAGAATTAGGGAAGATAAGATATGAACAACATAATTAACAAAGTTATCTTAATAGAAGTTAGTTTTGAATCCAGCAATTAGATAGGCTGTATTTTCCTTAAACACACGTGGAACATTTACAAAAACTAATCATGCACCTTAATCAAGGTTTTAAGAAAACCTTAAAAAATTTCAAAAAATATTATGAAGAGTATGATATCTAGCTACAGTGCAATTAAGTTAGAACTCAATAAAAAGTTAAACATTTATATTTGTGGAAATAATAAAACATACTGCTAAGTAACTGTGGATTAAAGAAGTCATAATCAAAGTTTAAAAAATACCTAGAATTGAGTGATATTGAAATTGCAAAGTTTGTGGAATAGATATAGCTTAAGAATTTGGAAAATGAACCAAAAATAATAATAAAGAAAAAGGGAAAGAGTTAAAAACTAGAAGAAATTAATGGGATAGGAAACAATAATACAGTAGAAAAAAATTATCAGAGCCACAGGTTGATTCTTAAAAAAGCACATAAGTTTTTAAGGGACTTTTTAATCAGTTAATTGAAAGCCACCTTGAACTACAGGTTAGCCATATTGTTGCTGGATTTGGGTCTAGGTTCTTAGCTGCACTGCAAGAAAGAATTCAAAGGCACAGCACAGATAGAGCAAGTAGGTAGAACATTAAGTACACCTGCAGAGGAGCATGTGGGCACTCACACAAGATAATAGAGGCACGAAGACCCCAACGTTTGGGCCATCTACTTTGATTGCTTCACTTTACTCACTCCCCTGCCCCTTCCATGGTTGAGGCCCTTCCTCCTACCCTCCCTTCTCTCTAGTGCGGTGCCTGGTGGTAGATAACGCATTTGGGCGGGTTGGCTGCTTCTCCAGTGTTTCACTTAGGTAGCCCCTGGGCAGGGGTCTGTGCAGGACAGGCCCTCCCAACCTTGATTAACAATCTTTGCTCAAGGGCTTTTTCACTGTCTCTTCTCTTCCTGCTCTCCCAGTCCTAGCCTGCGTCAATATCTTTTGGGTAATGATAAATGAGCAATCTCTTTCCTCACAAGGAATTCTAGTCCTTATCAAGCTTGTTATTTTGTAGTCTTCACAGTCTTTCAGGATGTTTTTCTTTTTCACTTTTCAGAACTGGTAAAATTGAACTGGGTGACAGGTAGCACTCTGCAGTGTTGAAACACTGGTTGCTAAGTAGCTTTGGGATCCAACATTTGACTGCTTGCACAATGAAAGCAAGGCTGGGTTTATCATGAAGTAAAGATGCAAATTTTAAACATATTTATGGGTATCTTTCTACTAATTTTAGTATCAGATTATTGAAGGAATATAAAACCAATTGAAGGCATAACATAAGGAAACCACAAAAGATAACTTTCTGACTTATACATACAAAATGTAGGAGACCACAGTGCTGCTATAGTTTGAAGCTTCTCCTCATAACTCTGACTGTTCCCTAATTATAGGCAAATTTGTCCTCAAAAGGTAAACAGGTACATGTTTAGTATTTTAAACCACTGAGGATATTCAAAAAATAATTCTTAGCATTAAGATAATTCTGAGAGGATATTTGATAATGTTTTAATAATACCTATATTAACACAATAAATCTCACCTGATATTGGACACTATTATATAGATAGATAGATAATATATATTAAATCATAATAGTTCTAGCTTCCAGTAGCAATTTTTTTTTCCAGTAGCAATTTTGATGTACAGAATCAATCCCTGTGCAAATGATGTGTTTATTCCCTTGGTTGACACACTTGTCCTACAAAGCACAGACAACTTTGAATAAAGACTTCAGTGTCTTCACAGTTAA
This sequence comes from Tamandua tetradactyla, assembly GCF_023851605.1. NCBI lineage: Eukaryota > Metazoa > Chordata > Mammalia > Pilosa > Myrmecophagidae > Tamandua > Tamandua tetradactyla. The sequence continues at coordinate 154,501,182 of NC_135331.1, forward strand.
TAGATTATAAGCATATGGATTGTCATTTAAAGAGACGCTTAGAATAGATCTTTGTAAAAAAGATGGATGACTCGTCTTCATCATGTCTTTCATTTTTGTTGACAGCTGGCTATATTATCATTAATTCTGAACTGTGGATGTATTATTTCAACTACTTATTTAATTGGTGATGACAGAACTTTTAACTTATCTTGATGTAGCAACAGTAAAGCACTGATGCTTGGTGAGATTAGGTACCTGTTTAAAAGTGCCTTAATTCTTTCCTAGTTGCTAGAAGAATATGAAACAGAGAAGTAAGATAATAAAAGACTAGAATAGCATTTATGAGAAAATGTTGATTAGAGAGCAGAAATTCCTAAGTGTAAGTCAACAGGTTGAAAAGTACAGGAAAGAGTTGTGTGGAAACTATACAAGCTAAAAATATAAAAGATTAATTTTATGTCATAAGTCACAAATTATATGATTCTTCGATTCTAAGGACATAGCCAATTAAGACTGGTGAAAGTCATAAATAGTACAGAGATTGGTCTGTTCACAACCCGAATAACTAGTCTTTTTCCCCTCCCTGCTCCCACCTCGAAAATACTGGCCAATAACCTGTCTTCTTAGACTAGTCCTTCTGGACCCTCATCCAAACCCACTTAAGCATCATTTGTAGAATTCAGACACATAGGAAAAAATACACCAAATATTGAGAAAACATACTATTTCCTGCTATTACTTTACCTAGTACAGACTACTTGATCCATCAGAAGGGCAACCCAACCAAGAGAAGTGCTGAGAAACTCCAAAAATAATACTTTGTTTACAGATTGAGATTTGGGCTTGTTACTAAGATTCATGGAAAATATTGGAAATAGATTCCTGACAGAAGTGAAGGTGCTGTTGTTTATAAGTGTGTAAGCAAATTACTGGCACGGTGTTTTGACTCTAATCTGGTGCGCGACGGATGATGAGTAGCACATAAGGGAGCAGCTGTGTAAGTGTGCAAGTGATTAGTCTGTGCTTCAAGATAACCTCTACTGCTCTTCATTTACTATTATTTCCTTTTGGCTGGAGGATATGCTACCAAGCTGGCACCTCCATCTCCCAAACGCCTTCTTTCTGCCAGTTAACAGGGGAATGTTTTGGAGAAAAACTGCCAACACTTCCTCTTTCCTGCTTACAGATTAAATACATCACATCTGTTTAACATATGCAGTCTCTGTGGGCCCAGGAAGCCAGACAAAGTTCTGTAGCTGTATCTCAACTGGTACCGTCTTCTAAAAAATATATTCAGTGAGGGAAAAATACCATGAATTGGCATGAACGCTTGCTCCTTGGGTTGTATTCCTGAGCTCAAATACTTGATCTACCATTTAGTAGGCGTGTGACCTTGAACATGTCACTTAATTTCTCCTTATTCCAATTTTCTCCTATATAAGTGGAAAGCAAGAGTTAACTTTATATACTTGTGGCAAATGCTAAATGATATCTAGTTTCTTCTAAAAATACTAATCAAAATCCCATTGGGATTTTCCTTTTTCCCATGGGATGTGAGTGAAACTTACCAAATTGATTTTAAAGTTTCTCTGAGCTAGTAAATGTACAATAAGAACAAAGAAATTACTGTAAATTGAATGGGAGATTTGCCTTACCCAGTCAAAACAACTGTAAATGTGGTACTTAAAGAAGAGACACAAACTGATGAAACAGAGCAGAAAAAAAGTTTGTATTTAGCATAGGGAAAAGGGTATATTTCTCAATAGATGGGTTGGGACACCTATATGTCTTTTGAGAAAAAAGTAACTAAAACTTTGATCTTCTATTACTGTAGGCCTTAGTGATTTCTATCTTTTGGCAATTGTGAATAATATTGTTGGGCACTTGGTTTGTTTCTATCTTTTGGAGATTGCGAATAATGCTGCTGTGAACATCAGTGTGCAAATGTCTGTGTAGTTGCTTTCAGCTCTTCTGGGTATATACCAAGTAGTGCTATTGCTGGGTCATAGGGCAACTCGATATTTAGTTTCCTAAGGAACTGAATTTACCATATAGCCAATGAAAATGAGCATATCTTCATATGCTTTTGATCTATCTGTATTTGCTTTTCAGAAAAATGCCTATTCATATCTGTAGTCCATTTTATAATTGGGTTGTTTGTTCTTTTGTTGTTGAGTTGGATGATTTCTTTGTATATATAGGAAATCAAACCTTTGTCCGATATGTGATTTCCAAATATTTTCTCCCATTGAGTTGGCTGCTCTTCACCTTTTTGATAGTCTTTTGAGGTGCTGAAGCATTTGATTTTGAGGAGTTCCCACTTATCTATTTTTTCTTTTGTTGCTTGGACTTTGGGTGTAAAGTTTAGGAAGCTACCTCATATTACTAGGTCTTGAAGATATTTCCTTACAGTGCTGGTTTGAAAGGATGTATGTCCCCTAGAAAAGCCATGTTTTAATCTAAATCCCATTTCATAAAGGCAGAATAATCCCTATTCAATACTGCATGTTTGAAACTGTAATCGGATCTTCTCCCTGGAGATGTGATTTAATCAAGAGTGGTTGTTAAGCTGGATTAGATGACATGTCTCCACCCATTTGGGTGGGTCTTGAGAAGTTTCTGGAGTCCTATAAAAGAGGAAACATTTTGGGGAATGAAGGAGATTCACAGAGAGCAGAGAATGCTGCAGCACCACGAAGCAGAGAGTCCACCAGCCAGCACTTTGGAGATGAAGAAGGAAAACTCCTCCCAGGGAGCTTCATGAAACAGGAAGCCAGGAGAAGAAGCTAGCAGATGATGCCGTGTTTGCCATGTGCCCTTCCAGATGAGAGAGGAACCCTGACCATGTTCACCATGTGCCTTTCCAGATGAGAGAGAAACTCTGACTGTATTCGCCATGTGCCTTTCCACTTGAGAGAGAAACCCTGAACTTCATCAGCCATCTTGAACCAAGGTATCTTTCCCTGGATGCCTTAGATTGGGCATTTCTATAGACTTGTTTTAATTGGGACATTTTCTCGGCCTTAGAACTGTAAACTAGCAACTTACTAAATTTCCCTTTTTAAAAGCCATTCTCTATCTGGTATATTGCATTCTGGCAGCTAGCAAACTAGAACACCTAGATTTTCTTCTAGAAGCTTTAGGGTGCTAGTTCTTCTATTTAGGTGTTTGATCCACTTTGAGTTAATTTTTGTGTAGTGTGTAAGATATGGGTTCTCTTTCATCCTCTTGGTTATTGATATCCAGTTCTTTGATGCCCAATTATTGAAAAGACTATTTGTCCCAGTTCAGAGGATTTGCGGCCTTGTCAAAAATCAGTTGAACATAGATTTGGTGGTCTATTTCTTCATTCTCGATTCAGTTCCATCAGTTAATGCTTCTTTCTTTGTGCCAGTACCACCCTGTTTTGACCAACCACTGTGGCTTTATAATGGGTTCTAAAGTCAGGGAATATTAATCCTCCCACTTTGTTCTTCTTTTAATAGGATGCTTTTAGGTATTCGGGGTCTCTTTCCCTTCCAGATGAGTTTGAGAGTTAGCTTTTTCAAATCTTCAAAGTAGATTGTTGGAATTTTAATTCAACTTTGTTGAATCTGTAGATCAATTTGGGGAGAATTGACATCTTAACTATATTTAGCCTTCCTATTCATGAGCAGGGAATGTCTTTCCACCTATTTAGATCTCCTTTGATATCTTTTAGCAATGTTACGTAGTTTTCTGTGTACAAGTCCTTTACTCCCCTAGTTAAGTTCATTCCTAAGTATTTGATATTTTTAGTTGCTATCTTGAATGGAATTTTTTCCTTAACTGACTCCTCAGCTAGCTCACTGCTTGTGTATAGCAATTATTGATTTCTGCACATTAATTTTATATCCCGCCACCTTGCTGAATTTGTTTATTAGCTCAAGTAACTTTGGTGTAGATTTCTCAGGATCTTCCAAGTATAGTTTCATATCATCTGCAAACAGTGAGAGTTTTCCTTCTTCCTTTCCAATTTGGATGCCTTTTATTTCTTTGTCCTGCCTGATTGCTCTCGCTAGAACTTCTAACACAATGTTGAATAATAGTGGTGGCAGTGGGCAGCCTGGTCTTGTACCTGATCTTAGAGGGAAAGCTTTCAGCCTCTCTTCTTTGAGTGTGATGCTGGCTATTGGTTTTTCATATATTCCCTTTATCATATTGAGGTAGTTACCTTTGATTCCTATCTTTTGGGGTGTTCTTATCAGAAAAGGATACTGAATTTTGTCAAATGCTTTTTCAGCATCAATTGATATGATCATGTGATTTTTTCCTTTTGATTTGTTAATGTGCTGTATTACATTAATTGATTTTCTTGTGTTGCATTCCTGGTATAAACCCCTCTTAGTCATGGTGTATAATTATTTTAATGTGCTGTTGGATTCGATTTGTTAATATTTTATGTGATTTTTTGCATCTATGTTTATTAGGGAGATTGGCCTGTAGTTTTCCTTTCTGATAGCATCTTTACTCAGTTTTAGTATTAAAATGATATTAGCCTCACAAAATGTGTTAGGTAGAGTTCCTTTTTCCTCAATTTTCTGGAAAAGTTTGAGCAAGATTGGTGTTAGTTCTTTCTGGAATGATTGATAAAAATCCTGTGAAGCCATCTGGCCCTGGGCTTTTCTTTGTAGGAAGATTTTTGATGACTAATTGAATCTCTTTACTTGTCATGGGTTTGTTGAGATCTTCTATTTCTTCCTGAGTCAGTGTAGCTTGTTTGTGTATCTCCAGGGATTTGTCCATTTCATCTAAATTGTCTAGTTTGTTGGTATATAGTTGTTCATAATATCCTCTTATGATTTTTTAATTTCTTCCAGGTCTGTGGTAATGCATCCCTTCTCATTTCTGATTTTACTTGCATCCTCTCTCTTTTTAACTTTGCCAGTCTTGTTAGTGGCCCATCAATTTTATTGATTTTCTCAAAGAACCAACTTTTGGTTTTATTGATTCTATTGTTCTTTTGTTCTCCCATTCATTTATCTCTGCTTTAACCTTTGTTATTTCTCTTCTGCTATTTGCTTTGGGGTTAGTTTGTTGTACTTTCTCAAATTCCTCCAGGTTTGCTGTTAAGTCCTCGATTTTTGATCTTTCTTGCTTTTTAATATAAGCATTTAGGTGTAGATTTCTCAGGATCTTCCAAGTATAGTTTCATATCATATCATAAATTTCCCTCTCAGCACAGCCTTTGCGTCATCCCATAAGTTCTGATAAGTTGTATTCTCATTTTCACTCATCTCCAGATAGTTACTGATTTCTCTAGCAATTTCTTCTTTGACCCACTGGTGTTTAAGAGCATGTTATTTAAGCTCCATATATTTGTGAATGTTCTCACACTTTCATGGTTATTGAGATCCAGCTTCATCCTATTGTGATCAGAGAAAGTGCTTTGAATAATTTCAGTGTTTTTAAATTTATAAAGACCTGTTTTGTGCCCCAGCATATGATCTATCCTGGAGAATGTTCCATGAGCACTAGAGAAGAATGTATATCCTTGTGTTTTAGGGTGTAATAACCTATATATGTCTGTTAGGTCTAATTCATTTATCAAGTTATTTAACTTCTCTGTTTCTTCGTTGATCTTCTGTTTTGTTGCTCTATCTATAGAAGAGAGTGGTGTATTGAAGTCTCCTACTATTATTGTTGAAACATATATCGCTCCCTTCGGTTTTGCCAATGTCTGTCTCATGTACTTCGGAGCTCCTTGATTGGAAGCATAAACATTTATGATTGTTATATCTTCTTGGTGAATTGACCCTTTAATTAGTATATCATGTCCTACTTTGTCTCTTAGGATGTTTTTACATTTAAAGTCTATTTTATCCAATATCAGTGTAGCTATTCTTGCTTTCTTTTCGTTACAACTTGCGTGGAAAATCTTTTTCCATCTTTCACTTTCAATCTATTTGTATTCTTGCATCTAAGATGTGTCTCTTGTAAGCAACATATAGCTGGATTATGTTTCTTAATCCATTCTGCCAATCTGTATCTTTTAATTGGTAAGTTTAGTCCATTAACGTTCAGAGTTATTACTGAAAATGCATTTCTTGATTCTACCATCCTATTTTTTAAAATTTTATTTGTCAAATCTATATATTCTTTTTCTCTTTCTCTTTGTATTCTTTAAATTACCCTTAGTGGTACTCTGCAATTCTGTGCCCTCCTCTAGACCTTCCTCTCCTTTTTTTTTTTTTTTTTTTTTTTTTTTCAGCCGGCAGAACTCCTTTTAGTATTTCTTATAGGGCTGGTCTCTTATTGACAAATTCTTTTATCTTTGAAAAACTTTATCTGTGAAAACTTTAATCCCTCCTTCAAATTTAAAGGACAGTTTGTCTGGGTACAGGATCCTTGGCTGGAAGTCTTTTTCTTGCAGGATCTTGAATATATTATACCACTGCCTTCTCGCCTCCAGGGTGCTAGTTGAGTAGTCTGAACTCAGTCTTACTTGGTTTCCCTTGTATGTAGTAGATTGTTTGTCTCTTGCTGCTTTCAAAATTTTCTGCTTCTCTTCAACATTTGACAGACTGATTAGTATGTGCCTTGGGAAAGGCCTACTTGGATTTATTCTGTTTGGAGTCTTTGGGCTTCTTTGGTTTGTACATTTATGTCCTTTATGAGGGTTAGGAAGTTTTTCCCCATTATATCCTTAACTACTCTTCGTAGCCCTTTACTCCTCTCTTCTCCTTCTGGGACTCCAATGATTCTTATATTTGCATGCTTTGTTTTTTCTATCAATTCCCTGGGTTCCCACTCATTTTTTTCCATCTTTTTTTTTTTTTTTGCCATTTGCTGTTTTGAGTCTTTGAAGTCAGTTATCCTATCCTCTATATCACATATTCTTTTTCTGTGTCTTCAAATTCGGTGTTGTGTGCCTCTAGTATGTTTTTAATTTGGTCAACAGAGTCTTTAATCTCTGTGATACATGTTATTTTTCTATTCATTCTTTCAAATTCTTCTTTATACTCTTCCACTGTCTTCTTGATCTCCTTTATGTCATTTGCTATCCCACTTATTTTATAAAGTAGAGTTGTATGAACATCTTTGATTAGTTGTTCCAGCATGTGTGTCTCCTCTGGTGTTTTAATTTTGTCATTAGGCAGGGCTCTATCTGTCTTCACTGTGATATGCTTAGTGATCTTCTGCTGTCTTCATGTCATGTATATATCTTGATTGATTTACTTTGGAAGTTGATTTCTTTCAGCAGTCTAAGGCCTTGTGTTTGTGGGATCGTTGTACAGCAGGGTGCAGGGCACCACGTGGGCACTTAGTACAGTGATTTGTTTCAGGGCAGGTATAGGTGCAGGTTGGGGATGTTACACTGATGCTTGTGAACGTGGGCACCCTGCAGCCAGGGAGGATGTAGTCTTGCGGTACACTGGTCTGGGGGGCATAACCCTGGTGTGCACTGGTCTAAGGAACAGGGCCCTTTCTGCACATGTGTAGAGCTGTGGCAGCAGGTCGGCATTATGCCTGCATGGATTGGGGGCAGATGTGACCCGGCTGCGCAGGTAAGCACTTTCTCAGAGTTGGGAAGGCCATGCGCATGTGCTGTTTTAGGACTGCTGTAAAGTGCAGTTCCCAGAGCTGAATGATGTGATTGGGGCCCTGTGTGCATGCATGGGCCTGGAAGTGCCATAAATGGATGTGCAGAGCTCAGGCTGGGCAGAGTGAGGCTGTGTGACAGTATGGGCATGGGGGTAGGGTGGGCAGGGATAGCCTAGGTATGGAGGTTAGTGCCTGCAGCCTTTATGTGCTGGCTTTTAGGCTGCAGGGAACAGGGAGGGGGAGGTAGTGCTTGAGAGGGATGCAGGAGAGGTAGGTTGGGCTGCACTTGGGGTGGGGGTGTGGGGCAGGTATGGGGGCTGGTGGGGTGGGGGCACCTGGAGCACTGAGAATGGGAGCGGATGACAGAGTCTGGGTGCATGGGATGTGGGGTGAGTTGCTGGTCACAGGGCGGTGCTGGTGAGGGTAGCATGCCCAAGGAACATGGCCTGGCTTACTTTTTAGTCCTGGGCTTCTGTTGGTGCTCTCCTGTGGGCTCCGTGCCTTTGTGCCAGGCTCCAGCTTTCTGCCTCAGTTCCTTGGCCTCTGCAAGGGCTGCCGCATATAGTGCAGAAGGCTCTCCCAGGTCAGCTACGCTCCTGAATTGCTACCTCAGTCGCCCTCCTGTCCCTTCTCTAACTTTTCCGTGGAGCAGGGCTAAGCTTGAGGTATTCTTCCCAGAAGTCTGATTATCTTTTTTTAAATTTTTATTTCAGTAACATATATACAATCTAATATTTCCCCTTTTAACCACATTCAAATTTATAATTCAGTACTGTCAATTACATTCACAATGTTATGCTACCAATACCACCATCCATTACAGAAACACTACAATCAACACAAATAGAAATCCTGTACAATTTAAGCCTTAATTCTCCATTCCCTACTCCTGCCCCAGCCACAGTAACATATATTCTAAATTCTGACTCTATAGAGTTTGCTTATTCTAATTAGCCCCTGTTGCTGAAATAACAAAATTATTTGTCCTTTTGTGTATGGCTTATTTCACTCAACATGATGTCTTCAAGGTTCATTCTTTTTAATGTCTAAATAATATTCTATTTTATGTAATATTATATTTTGTTTATCCATTCATCAGTTGATGGGACACTTGAGTTAATTCCTTCTCTGGGCAATTGTGAATGATGTACTATCAACATTAGTATGCAAATATCTGTTTGAATATCTGCTTTCAATTCTGTTGTTTATATACCTACAGTGGGACTTCCAGGCCTATGATAATTCCGTACTTCACTTTTTGAAAAGCTGCTAAACTGTCCTCCGCAGTGGCTGCCCAGTTTACGTTCCCATCAGCAGTGAATGAGTGTTGTTCTTACTCTCCACATCCTCTTCAACAATTATGTTCTGTTTTTTAAATAGTAGCCATTCTAGTGGGTGTAAAGCAATTATCTCATTGAGGTATTGATTTGCATTTCCCTAATGGCCAATTATATTAAGCATCTTTTTATGTGTGTTTTGGCTATTTGTATATCTTCTTTGGGGAAATGTCTATTTAAGTCTTTGCCCATGTTTGAAAGGGTTGTTTGTCTTTTGATTTTTGACTTGACGGATTTCCTTATATATTCTGGATATTAAACCCTTATCAGATATGTGGTTTCCAAATATTTTCTCCCATTGAGTAGGCTATCATTTTACTTTTATGATAAACTCTTTTGATGTGCAAAAGTTTAATTCTGATGAGCCTTTATTTTTGTTGTTGTTGCTTGTGCTTTGGGTGTTAAGTCTAAGAAACCATTACCTAACACAAAGTCCTGAAGATGCTTCCAAATTTTCTTTTAACATTTTTATAGTTCTCGTTCTTATATTTAGGTGTTTGATCTGTTTGAGTTGATTTTTTTATATGGCACGAAGTAGAGGTCCACCTTTATTCTTTTGCATGTAGATATCCAGCATTTGTGGAAGATTCTGGTTTTCCATGGAGTGAACTAGGTACACTTGTCAATATCATTTGGCCAGAAACATGCGGGTTGATGTCTGAGCTCTTAATTTGATACTGTTGACTTGACTTTTATGTCTACCCTTGTGCCATTACCAGGCTTTTTTGATGCCTGTGGTTTTGTAAAAAAAATTTAAGATCAGGAAGTGTGAATCCTCCAACTTCATTCCTCTTTTTCAAGGTGGCTTTTGCTATTTGGGACTCCATACACTTCCATATAGATCTGGTGATTAGCTTTTCCATTTCTGCAGCAAAGGCTGTTGGAATTTCCACTGGGATTGCACTGAATCTGTAAATTGCTTTGGGTAGAACTTAACATTTGGTCTCCAAACCATGAACATGGACTGTCCTTCCATTTATTTAGGTCATCTTTGATTTCCTTTAGTGATATCTTACATAAATTTTCCATGTACAAGTCCTTCACATCCTTGGTTAGATTTTTTCCTAGATATGTTTCTTTTAGTTGATTTTGTAAATAAAACTTTCCTCAACTTCTTCAGATTGTTTATTATTAGTGTACAGAAACACTACTAATTTTTGCATATTGATCTTGTACCCTGCTACTTTGCTGAATTTATTTATAGGTTTCAGTAGCTTTGTTGTGGATTTTTCAGGATTTTCTGCATAGTAGATCATGTCATCTGTAAATAGGAAAAGTTTTATTTCTTCTATTACAATTTGGAAGACTTTTATTTGTTTCTCTTGCCTAATTGTTCTAAGTTCCACATAGTACAGTGTTGAATAATAGTGGTGACAATGGGCATCCTTATCTTGTTCCTGATCTTAGAGGGAAACCTTTCGCTCTTTCACCACTGTTAGTTTAGCTGAGTTTTTTGTTTGTTGTTGTTTTTTCTCCTTTATGCCCTCTATCATGTTGAGGAGGTTTCCTTCTATTCCTAGTTTCCTAAGTGTTTTTTTATCAAGAAGGGGTGTTGGATTTTGTCAAAGGCCTTTTCTGCATCAATTGAGGTGAGCATATGGGTTTTTGCCTTTGCTCTGTTAATGTGATGTATAATTGATTTTCTTGTCAAACCACCCTTGTATACCTGGGATAAATACCATTTGATCACAGCGTGATTCTTTTGATGTGCTACTGGATTTGATTTTCTAGTATTTTGTTGAGTTTTTGGTATCTATTATATCCACAAAGGATATTAGTCTATACTTCTCTTTTCTTTTGCTGTTCTTCTGGCTTTGATGCGAGAGTGATGCTGACCTTATAGAATGAGTTAGAGAGTGTTCCCTTCTCTTCAACTTTTTGGAAGACTTTGAACAAGGTTGGTATTAATTTTTTTTGGAATGTTCGGTAAAATTTACCTGTGAAGCCCTATGGTCCTGTACTTTTTATGTTGGGAAGTATTTGAAGTAATGGTGGAGTTAAATACCCCAAAACATAATACAATACTACTGGCATTTATAATTACTCATATGGTTACTTTTACCAGAGGGCTTTATTTCTTTATGCTAGTTGGATCCATTGTCTGAAGTACTTTCTTTAGCATGGCTTATAGGGTGGGTCTAGAGGTGACAGATACCCTTAGCTTTTGTTTATCTGAGACTGTTCAACAGTTGTTTTGATGGAGGAACTGATTCCAAAAGCTTCCTACTCTGTAGTCTTCCTGCAATCCTCCATACATTTTACGGTGTAAGACATTGAGCTAGATGTCTCTGGTTTTCACTTGCTTCAAGGTTAGTATTTTTTCATTATTTTACAGATGAGTAAATAGGCTGAGAGAGGTTAAGTGATTTGCCAGCCACAAAGCTATTAAATCAGACCAGGGATTCATCCCCAACCAGGTTAATGTCTAAGGGTATTTCTTTCTACCATACCTCTTAAGTTGTTTGTCAGAGATGAGGTTAGAAAGTTCATGAGTAAATTTATTGTCATTAATTAGATGATTATAATGTTTAGTAAAAACATAATATATTCATTTTTTACTTTTCAAAAGCAAAAAGCTGGTAACACATAACACTGTTTATTACCCAATAAGACCCTTCTAATTTTGGTAACATGACACTGTGACAATAGCAGCAATTTTTAACAATGAGTGGCAACCCAGCAGAATCATCCAGAAAGTTAAAAATTAAAAAGATAATGATTCAGAAATGTGGGGACTGGGCCAAATAAAAAGAATGTATTTTCTTTGTGTTTTTAAACAATTTTATTACTTATGAATATGCTGCATTGGGTATGCCTATGACATTTGGATGGAGCTGAAGCTAGATAGGCTAGACAGCCCAAGGAGTTCTCAGAGGAATCGAGACCTCAACCAAGGGCTGGTGCCATAAGAAGAATTCAAGGACTAGTCAGTTTAAACAGCCCCAAAGTTTAATTAGCTCAATGCCGGAGAACCCTGGGAATTCTTGGCTGTATACCAGAGAGCCCTGGGAATTCTTGGAGAAGTCTAGACCCTGACCAGGGGCTGATGTCGTGAAGGCTCTTGACTCAACCACAGGAAACTCAGCCATAGGAAAGAACTGGAGGACTAGTCAGTGTATACAGCCAACGAATCCGAAGATTAGTCAGTGTGTACAGCTCAAAATTTTAATGCTTGCGAAGGTACATGCTCAAAGATGAGCGCATGCATCCTCCAGAGGAGGAGAAACCATTTGAGGTCTGAATCCTTGTATTATAAGGACTTGGATGGGCCTTCCACCTCTGGCTAGACTAATAAGGGATTGATGAGATGCACTTTTCACTTTTTTTTTTTTAGGTGTCAACCTGAGGGCTAGGTGTGTGAGGACTAGGTAGGTGTGTGCATGCTAAAAGAAACTTTTTGTTACAGGTTTTAGGGTCACTTTCCCCACTCTCCTCCCCTATTTCACCTGCCTCATTTCCTTCTCAGTGAATTCTGTTTCTTAATCTTTTTTAATATATATTTTAAAATTTTTATTAATAAAACCAATGAACATACAATATGAACTTTTTTCATCACATAGTTGAATATTCATCATCATTTTCTTAGAACATTTCTTAGAACATTTGCATCAATTCAGAAAAAGAAATAAACAGAAAAAAAATTTATATATACCATACCCCTTATCCCTCCCTTTCATTGATCACTAGCATTTCAATCTACTAAATTTATTTTAACATTTGTTCCCTCTATTATTAATTTATTTTTAATCCATATGTTTTACTTCTCTGTCCATAAGGTAGATAAAAGAAGCATCAGACACAAGGTTTTCACAATCACACAGTCACACTGCGGAAGCTATATCATTATATAATCATCTTCAAGAAACATGGCTACTGGAACACAGCTCTTTTCCCTCCAGCCTCTTTGTTACACCTTAACTAAATAGGTGATATATATTTAATGCATAAGAATAATCTCCAGGATAACCTCTCAACTCTGTTGGGAATCTCTCAGCCATTGACACTTTTTGTCTCATTTCTCTCATTCCCCTTTCAGTCAAGAAGGATTTCTCAATTCCTTGGTGCTGAGTCCCAGCTCATTCTAGGATTTCTGTCCCACATTGCCAGGAAGGTCCACACCCCTGGGAGCCATGTCCTATGTACAGAGGGGGAGGGCAGTGAGTTTGCATGTCATGTTGGCTGAGAGAGAGAGGCCACATCTGAGCAATGAGAGGTTCTCTTGGGGGGGGGGGGGTGACTCTTAGGCCTATTTTTAAGTAAGCTTAGCCTATTCTTTGTGGGGTTGTTTCATATGAACAAACCCCAAGATTGGGGGCTCAGCCTATTGCTTTTTGGTTGTCCCCACTGCTTGTGAGAATATCAAGAGTTCTCCACTTGGGGAAGTTGAATTTTCCCCCTTTCTCACCATTCCCCCTAGAGGTCTGTCACTTAATCTTAAGGAGTACTGAAGGAGGGAGTTTAGTCTTCTGTAACTGCTTCCTGCTGACAGAGGGGGTGTTGTCCCTGCCTATAATGCAAGCAGAATTCTCTGGCTATCATATCTAATGATTCTCCTGGGAGGGTTTGGTGTTTTTTTCATTTTTCTTGTTCTGGTGTGACCCCTTGGTGTTACTGATGTCTTATAAGGGTTTCCAATCTGTACCATGATTCATGCTATTACTCTCAGGGTACAGCATTCTAAGATAGAGAGACAAACCTCCACAAAGTCGAGAAGAATTACGGTGGCTAGCCCCATTAAACAGAAAAAGACGTAATGAAGAATGGCACCATCTGGAGTGGCGGAAATATGAATAAATTAAATGGGAGATCTTGGGACCTGGTGGACACTCAAGTGACCTAGTTTCTAAGGGAGTTAATATCTAGTGTTATCTTTGAGCACTAATTAACATAAAAACAATAATCCTCTCCCAGTAATGCACATGTTCTTCCATGGGCTGCTGTAAGGGCATCTAGGCCTCTTTGATTTTGGAGGATACCCACTAATGAATTTATTTGGGATTTGGGAAGGGTTAAGGTGGAAGCTGTTTGTTTGATGCTAATGGATAGTTTAAGGGAGAGATTATGGTGGACCTACTCTGCACGGGCTATTTCTGCAGCTCCAGTAGTCCCGATGGTAGCTAGGAGTGGGATTAGGAACTGGATGCTCTTTTATTCTAGTTTGGAAAATGCTCATTTCCACTTTTTAGCTTGAGCACTGGGACCATATAGACTCAAATGCATCTTTCTCACCACAGTGGGGGTAAGCTAGGGTAGGTTTTATAGGTTTTATGCCCACAATGGGATACTCCCTGATTGGGGTCTACCACTGAACTACCCTGATTGGGGTCTAAACAGCAAATGTTAGGTTGCCTACTGGTCCAGATGATGCATCACTGGTTGCTGATGAAGCTACCTGGAGTTCGATTCAGTCATGAATGATCTAAGCTCCACTGCATGCTCAATGACAGGGCCTTAGGGAGTTATCATTATAATTGAAAATGATATTTCGATTTTTATCCCAGACTATTCCTGGTGTTCCTGTTAGGTAATCATAGAGTTTGACTTCAGCAGTGGATAAAGTCTGAAGATATCTCAGGGGATTTGCATCTGTCCCCTGGCTAACCCTGGCAGAATTCAGTAGCTCCTCCTGTGAGTGACATTTCTCCTTAGGACTGTGATTTTCCTGGAGAACTTAGAAACAATGAGTATGTGCCCCTTGTCATATATATGATGGTGACAAAGTAGGGATCCTCAGTGAATTAAAAGATGTAATTGTAGTTTAAATAGGTGGGCAGAGGCCCGGAGTTTCCTATTAGTGGGCCACACCTCAGACTACACACAATGAGGGACACACATCTAGCAGGATAAAGAGATTAACTGCATACTAGACCACATTAGGTTAAGGATGAGTCTGCATGTGAGCAAAAGGAAGGTAGAGGATGTAATAATGCTTAAGGCTTGTAAGAGACCTTTGCTTAGTAGAGGGGTTGGGCACCCAGGGACTACTAGGAACTCATGACTTATGAGAGTATCTCTTAGTTTACAATTTAAGTGTGGTGTGAATCAGTGGGTCTTTGGGTTACTGTCAACTCCCATCATGGTGCAAATTTCAAAGGACGAGTTTCCAGAATGATAGTGTACTGGTTTGAAAGGATGTATGGACCCTTGAAAAGCCATATTTTAATCAAAATCCCATTTTGTAGTGGCAGAATAATCCCTATTCAATACTGCATGCTTGAAACTGTAATTAGATCATCTCCCTGGAGATGTGATTTAATCAAGAGTGGTTATTAAGCTGGATTAGGCCAAGACATGTCTCCACCCATTTGGGTGGATCTTGATTAGTTTCTGGAGTCCTATAAAAGAGGAAACACTTTCAAGTGAGAAATTCTGAGAGAGCAGAGAATGACACAGCCATGAGAAGCAGAGAGTCTACCAGCCAGCGACCTTTGAAGATGAAGAAGGAAAACACCTCTTGGGGAGTTTCATGAAACAGGAAGCCAAGAGAAAGCTAGCAGATGATGCCATGCTCACCAGTGGCCTTTCCAGATGAGAGAGAAACCCTGTGTTCGCCATATGGCTCCTCACTTGAGAGAGAAATCTGAACTTCATCGGCCTTCTTGAACCAAGGTATCTTCCCATGGATGCCTTAGATTGGACATTTCTATGTTTAACATTTAAAACATTTCTATTGTTCTAACTGGGACATTTTGTCAACCTTAGAACTGTAAACTAGCAACTTATTAAATTCCCCTTTCTAAAAGCCATTCTGTTTCCGGTATATTGCATTCCAGCAGCTAGCAAACTAGAACAGATGACTAAGGACAGAGTAAGTGGCTGCCATATTAATTAACAAGTTACTAATCTTACGTGGTAACTTGAGGATCCTCCATGGTTATAGCTAGCTGTGCACTGGGAGCCGGTTGAAACTTCTGGCCCTTTTGGTCCTCATTCAAGGCCATCAAAGGTGTAGGATCTCCCCCTTCTCTCTTCAGAACTCAGGGCAGTCCCTTTTCCAGTATCCTTTCTTTTTGCATTGAGGACTAGGCCCTGGTGGCTCTTCCAGGCCAGGGCACTCTTTGCTCCAATGTCCCAACCTCCACATTTGAAACCAATGCCTTTCCATCCCATTTGGCTTTTTGGGTTACCCTAAGGGTACAGGGTGCTAATTATAGCCACTGCTGTTAAATGAGCCTCCCTCTTCTGTTGCTGATCCTGCTGGGCCTTCATCAGTTCTTCGGCTGTCTCTATTACTGAAAACACTAAAAGCAGTGTCTAGCATGTCATTAAAGGGAGTTTGTAGTCCCATAGCCATTTTCTGCAATTTTCTCTGAATATCTGGGCATGATTGGGCAATAAAGTGAGTCCCTAATAAAATTTTCCCTTTCTGGGAGTTAGGGTCCATGTTGATCTATTTCTTTAAGGCTTCTACTAAGTATTCCTGAAATAGAGCATCTTTTCTCTAGGTACCCCTCTAATTTTATCATAATTTGCTGGTTTAATGGTGCACTTTTTCATTCCTGCTACGAGACAGGCAATCATATGGGCTTGGTGTCTTAAATTTGCCTGTTGTCATTAATAGTTCCAGTTGGGTTTGTTATTAGGGGCTGTAGTAACTCCTACTGGATACTGGTTTGCTGGGCTACAGCTAACTTATCTGCATGGGCTTGGGCTTCTGTCTGCATAAGGAATTTTTTTTCCAGGGTACAGCAGGTGGATATGATGATGTGAATGTTCCCCCAGGTAATGTCAAAGGACAGTGAGAGAGACTGGAATTCTTCAGTGAATTTGGCTAGGTCTCCTGAAAAACACCCTAATTTTTGTTTACACTGGGCCAAGTTGGTCATAGAAAATGGCACATGTACCTAGATAGTCCCAGCCTCTCAATTTAACCTTCCAGAGAGGTTTGTTGGAAGGTGGTAGGAGATACCACTCTGGCTAACTCCAACAGGACTACACTGTTTCTGGGGAGAGCTGGAGGATTCGTAAGGTGGGGAATGGTGATCTACCAGGCCAGAGGGAGGGTGCTTAGCAGCCTCACTGATCAGTGAGGGGGCAGCCTTAGGGCTTGCATGAGGAGCTCCCATGTTAGCAAGAGAGCTTAAGAGGAGGTCATCTAGAATGTCTGCCTGAGCATCAGTGGTGTAGTCATATCACAGGCAACAAGGATCATGAAGGCTTGGATGTATGGAACCTTGGTCCACTTCCCTTGACTCATGCATAAGAGGTCTAGTTGCAGTATGGTGCTAAACCTTAGAATGCCATGTTTTTGTTTTGTTGGCCAAACTTCTCTATTCTACAGTTGATACTGGGGTCAAGCTATGTTGTAGAAGAAAACTAGCTTTTTCCTCTTTAGGCCATCTAGCTGGAAAGTGTCCATTTCAGGAGATATCCAAGGGGAGAGCCAATGGGAATAGGAGCATTACCCATGTTTTGCTGGTCAGCTGGTTGTGTCTCTGCCTAGGAGAGGGAGGAAAAGAATAGAAAAGGAAGGGGTATTAAGAAGTGGAAGTCTTGATGGAAGGCTCCCAACTGAACCTCTTGAGAAGCTCAATGCTGGGGCCGGGTTCTAGACCCAGTGCCCCATGCCAACTTGACCAGCCAGGCAATGCAATCATTGGGCAGTCCCAGAGATCCACCTTTGCCCAGGTGTTCCCGGGGCTTGTAAGTAGGAGCACAGGATAAAAAAAGTCCCTAACATGGGCAGAAATTATCCCTGGAGGGAATTTTTAAAGGTGTTTGGGTAGTTTTCTAGACAGTATAGAAGATCGTGGAAGGACTGTGCCTCATGAGAAGTGGAAGTCTGATGCCATATAAATGTTATTTATAAATTAGGTCAATGACCAGACTGGGAAGTAGGAGATGCCTAAAGAAACATCTAACTTTTGAAAAGGTTATTTAAACCTTGTAATGCAACATTCACAGCTTGGGGTAAAAACATTCAGTCCTATAATTGCCACAAGCAGAAGAGCCCCTCTCAGAGTTATGAAGGGGACAGAGGGCCCTGCTAGGTTACAGAATTCCCGTGTACTTTGACTTGAAATTTTTAAACCACGCCCACACCTCCCCCATCTTTCTGCACCAAACTTTTTCCCTTTAGCTGGTTCATTTCAGATTCAGTCATGATCTTAAGAGGCCCTAAGGGCAGGGATAGGTGAGACAGAAAGAATGGGACCTGATCTCTGAAAATTCCTACACCTTTCTTTTAATTGCTTTCAGCCCCTAGGTCTCTTTCACTTAAAGGTTGATTAATTAGGAAAGGTCCCTGTCCCTTTCCTGAGCAGCCCTAGGGAAATTCCAGGGGGCAGTTTCTTTCCAATGCCCAGGCTTATTTACAGCAATTATAAAATAAAGGCTCCAAGCAGCAGGATTCACAGTACCAATTTATCAGAGTATGAAAGTGGTAAAGAGAGACTCTGGCATAGCATACAGGTCAGCGAACTCTTGCATAACTCAGAGAGCTCCTCCAAGCCAAGTCCTAAAGAAACCCTTGAATTTGGACTGTTCGAGGAGCTGGTCCTCCACAACCCTCGGGGTTGAAATTATGTTCTGTGGCCAGAGGAGTAAGAAGCACAAAGATGGCGAACAATATTCTTACCTGTAGGAGGCAGTATTGGGTCCTCTCGTGGTCAACAGCTGAAGCCTGACAGCCCCAAGAGTTCTTGGAGAAATTGAGAACTGGTGTCATGAGGGTTCTTACTCAGTCTCAGGAAAGAATTCAAGGACTAGTTAGTGTGTACAGTCAAATAGTTTAATAAGCTTGATGCCAGAGAGCCCTGGGAGGATGCCAGAGACCCCCAGGAATTCTCTGCTGGATGTTGGAAAGCTGCAGGAATTCTCGGATAAGTCTAGGCCCCAATCAGGGCTAACACCATGAAGGTTTTAGTCTCAGCCACAGGAAACTCGGTGTGTGTAGCCAAAGAATCGAGACCAGCCAGCGTGTACAGTTCAAAACTTTGTTAGAGAAGGTACATGCTTGAAGATGAGCTCAGGCATTCTCCAAAGGTTAAGTTGTTTGAGGTCTGAATCCTTGTATTATAAGGACTTAGAGGGGCTCTTCTCCCTCTGGCTATGCTAATAAGGGATTGATTGATAAGATGCATTTTTTTTCTTTTCTTTCTTTTTTTTTTTAAGGTGCCGACCTGAGTGAGGGCTAGGTGTGTGAGGGCCAGGTAGGTGTGTGCCTGCCAAAAGGAACTTTTTGCTGTGGGTTTTAGGGTCACTTTCTCCTCCCTCCTCCCCTATCTAACCTGCCTTAGGGCTATCCAATAGATTTTTGGATAGGTAAGACTAGACTTTCTCTCTAAAGTGGAGTGGGGTGGGGGAGCTAAGAAGAAATGGTAGGACTTTGGAAGCAAATGACAGACTGCACTAACACCCTGTGCTACCATCCCAAAGAACAAACCATGTTGCTAGTAAAAAGACTCAGAGTCTACTCTTCAGTTATCTTACTTAAACGCCTCTGATTCCTAGCACACCTTTCTGGTCTTGGCTTTGGCCTACACCAGCTTCTTTTTTTTGAAGTGTGGGCTTGAGATTTGTAAACCAACATGGTAACACCACCTATTTACCAGTTTGGATGAGTTATTTTATCAGTCTAAAGCAGTTTTTATTAAATGAGGATAATACCACCTACCTTATCATTGTTCTGAAAACCAAATGATTATAGATTTATACATGTGTGTATATATATATGTGTATATATATATGTATACACAAAAAAAACATACAAAAATATATAGTCTAGCACCTAGCAGGAACTGAGTAAATATTTCTGGTATTATTCTAGTGAGAAAAATAATACCTAAGTATAGTCAAAGTGGCATCACTGAACTTAAGTTCAGACTTCTTTTTATGTTTCCACAAATAATTATGCTTTATTTTTGAGCAATCACCTTTTACATATGGGCTTTTTCTCTTCTTCTGTAGGTACTGGATGTAAGCAGAGAAGGCAAAGAAGAAGTGTTCTATGGGCCTACACTCCCTTTTGCTTCCAATGGAATAGCAGCTTGCTTCCTTCCAGCTCCATATTTCACATGCCCCAACCTTCAAACTCTTCAAGTGCCTCATCACAGAATTGGCACCATCTGAAAAGCCAATACTCTGTTAATATCCCTCCTGAACAGGAGGAAAAACAAAGGCTTGACTTTTGGATTCTGAGCATGGAAAGACTTAGTGCTCAACGCTTCCTTGTCTTGTTCTATATAGGTCATCTGTATAAACGTTAGCAAATTTTTGAACAGTTTTCTTAAGTACGTTGTTGAAAACTCCTGTCACCCTTCTCTGTGTATGTCAACAAATAATTCAGTGTGTATGACTTTCATTATGGTGTAGCTTAGTGCCAACTTAATATGTTATTGTTCCATGGGTCTTTAGAGCCTTCTTTGTATGCTTTTTCTAATCAGTGCTGTCTAAGACAATACGACACTGTTAGGAAGGCAATTTATTTCACATTAATAGCATCAACAATCTTTAAAAATCTTCCATACTTAAATTCTTTATTTCTTAAACTCGATTTGTACTTTTTCTTTTTAAAATTTAATTCCCATTCAGTAGAAACTCAGTAGTATGGCACAATAAATTTTTAAATGCCATATTTTATTCAGGTGAAAGAATAATGGAAGTACATTTCTGGACTTGGCTTTACTCCAGTCTTTTGTTGTTGTTCAAGTGTGGGCTTGAGATTTGTAACATCAGTCAGAATACCTAGATTTTTTGCCTTGGTTACCTTGTGACCTTGGGCAAGAAATTTAAGCACTGTAAAGTTAAGTTTTCTCAGTGTTTGAGGATAATTACTGATTCCCATCTTAATTCAAAAGAATGTTGTGAGGGTTAGGCAAATGCTCTAAAGTGCTTTGCCTAAGAATAACATGTGACTCAAATTATAAGGTATTACTGTTTTCAGAACCTTGTAATTGAAATTTGGGACATTTTGAAGTTTAAAACACACTAATTAAACAAACAAACAAACAGAACAATAATTAGGGAAAGGTGTTTACCAAAACCAATAATCCCTAAATTTGTACAAATCTTTACCTCAACTCTCAAACATATCATTTAAACTCATTTAGTGGAAAATGGCATTATAAAGTTAAAAAAAATTTGTTTGTTTGTACTAATTATGGTACCATAAAGTTCTCTGACATAAATCTGAATCTAGAATCGGCAGTTCTAATAAAAAAGTTTTTCCATTTTGTTAAAAGTTATGTCAAATGGGATTCTTCACCATCACCATACATATTTTACTATCACTTTTAATCGTGCATAAAAATTCTTTTTAGGCTAGGCTTTTGGATTTGCTTGTCTATAAAAGAAAATAAAAATCAGCTCAATGACTACATTTGAACATAAACTCAACAAGTTTAAGTTTTTCCTTTTTCCCAATCTTGTCAGGACCTGAGGTTTTATTAAAAGAAAGCCTTTCCTCTGACTCCCCTCTCCCTGACCCCTTGACATAGTTTAATCATTCAGCAACCTCCTGTCTTTTATAGGAAATTACCATTTTATTCAAATAACCATTTTCAGTATTCAAAAGTGAATGAAAAAACTTTCTTTTTATTGTAAATACAGAAGTCAGTAACTTTACACATAAGGATACCCCAAACATTAATTTTAAAAACACCTAACTTCTGAATGTTCCTATTAAAGGGCAGGAGGTAGATAAAATAGTAAAATAAAAAAAAGAACATGACTTTAGTTCTTTGAATATTTGGACATTTCTGAAAATGAAAACTAGTATTCAGAGTGATTCAAATCATTCTTTTCAAACGGTATAAACCATCTAAACTAATTTTTTTAAATGCCTTAACAATTCAGAAAAATGATCTCCAGCACTTGAGAAATTTTTAAAGAACCTAAGCAAGAAATATTGCAGGTTTACTAAATTTTCTACTTAGCAAATGGATTTTCCCAGCAGTTTTAACTTACAAAACTATTCAAATGTATTTAACAGGAAGGTGGCCTGAGAGCACTCTCTATTTCCATGTGGATTTCTTTCTATTCATATAAAACAAATCAGAATGTATTGTTAAACCTGTCCTTGGTGATCTTTACATTGTATTGTTAAACTAAGTATTAGAGAATTAAGCTCAGAATTTTAAGTTTATAAAGTTTTCTGAAACATCCTTTACAGCTGTCCCAAAAGCAGTATTAAAAAGCACATCCCCTTCCTAAAAACAAAACTCAGATTATTTATAATTAGAGCCTTTTCCTCAAATTATCAACAATTAGAAAAGAATTCTGAAAAACTGTTTAGTCATAGAGCCCCCACTGAAACTGTTCAATTGTAAATTTCCCATTTCAGTGAACTATCCCTACAGTAATCCATTTTCTACTTTGATCCTTCAAAATTAAAGGCCATATTGTATTTGTACTTAAATTGATTTGACTTTTCATATGAAGACCATGAGACTTCCAAACATTTAAACATCACTTCAAGATTTCACTTTAAAAAGAAAACAAAAGCAGTACTGCATAGATACTAAAATACTCTTACTGTGAAGGGAAAAGCCAGCAAAGATATGAATCGCTCAATCTGTAAGATGCAATAAAATTATTTGAACTCTTCACAACAAAATGCCAACTGAATTATGATGAAAGTACATCTAATACCTTTTCAGTCTCCAAAGTTTAACCACATGAATATAGTAAGGACCCCTTCAGCCACTGCAATAGCTGAAAACTAGTTTACTAATGTTTTGCACAGAGTATAAAAGCAACAAGAATAAAATAGAAATTATTGCTATAGGTAACAGATTTCATTTTATTTTGGCTTCCAAATAGTCAATCTGTCACAGAAAGTAACATGAATAATCACATAGTAAATCATTTGCACAGTATAAATATATATACACTTGTTATTTCATATATATTTGTGTGTGTATATATATACACACACACATATATACAAATAACTTATGTACATGAATAAAAAATAAAGTCCAGACATTTTCTAAAAGCACAATTTACAAACACAATTAATTGGATAACTATCAACACACCAAAAACTTTAATAGGAAATCGGTCAATTCCCAATATTTGATAGTGACTGATTACCTAACCATATAGGTTATCAAAATAAAAAATCTTAAACTTGAAAGAATACACTATTTTGCTAGCCTCTCTGTGTTTTAAACCAAACAAAACATGTTAGTTATATTTCATACTATACTCTTGACAAACAAGGCAATACTTCAAACCTGAACAGGGGTAGGCAGGAGATAGTTTTTGGAAAATGTATGGTTTATGTAAATAGTCCTCCAAACAGTGGTTTATGTCAAATAATACAGCTTTTGGAGTGGTTTCTACAATATCTACCTTCTATCTTTGAAACATGAGTGCTATGTTAAGGATTTAGGGAAGGCAGGTTTCCGAAAAGGTTTTCTCAACTACAGAAGCTTGTCAAATTTTTATAACATAATGTCTCAACAAAGGAAAGGAAAAATAAAATCTGTCAAAGATTCTGGAACGTACAATGAAATGGGTCCACATAATAATCTTTAAGAACAAAGTAGCTTTAAAATTTTGTGATGAAGCATGGTAGGAAATGATGAGTAATGAAAATCCACACACAATCTAAGAACCCACAAATTATTATTTTCTTACACAGATGCCCAGGAAGAAAAGAAAAGTAAGACATCCCTAAGGAGAAAAAAGATGCATTAGGGTTAAAGATATTATAAAAGTTTTAAACTATGAAATTCTTCTAATGCAAACGAACTCAATACTGAGTAATTTTTTGCAGAGACAATTCTCCATGATTTTTTCTCCCTCGTGGAAACCTAATTAAATGTTAATTAAACTGAAACTGAAATCATAACCAGATCTGAATGTCTAATAAAGCCTTTTCATCACTGGTTGTCCTTCAATCATCTCTTTTGCACTCTGTTATTTTACAGAAATTATTTGGCTGGAATACACATGCATCCAAAAATGTATTTTAACTTTATTCCAATTTAAGTATGATAGGTCAGGTTTCCAGAGGAAGGATGGTGTTCCAGGATCAATGTAGAATAAACACAGCATTCAGAAAAATCAGGAAAGGTGTTTTCATTTGCTGCTAGAGTGTAATATACCAGAAATGGAACAGCTTTTAAAAAGGCAATTTATTAAGTTGCAAGTTTATAGTTCTAGGCTATAAAAATGTCCAAACTAAGGCATCCAGGGAAAGATACTTTGGTTCAAGAAAAGCCAACTGGTCTGGAACACCTCTGTCAGCTGGGAAGGCACATGGCTGGCATCTACTGGGGTCTTTGGATTCTTGTCTCAAACAGCTTCCCTAGGGGTGTTTTCTTTATTTTCTCCAAACTTCTCTGCCTGTCAGCTCTGAAGCTTTTCCAAAAATGTTTAAGGGCTCCAGTAAGTAACTCACCTTGAATAGATGTCTTCTATAGGAGGTACCTCTCTATGGAAACCACCTAATCAAAAGGTCCCATAACCACAATTGGGTAAGTTACGGAAAAAACTTAATAAAAAAGATCCCACCCAGCAATATTGAAACAGGATTAAAGAACATAGCTTTTCTGGGGTACACAACAGTTTCAAACAAGCACAGAAAGTCTTCTGCTTGAAAGGAGGTATATTTAAAAAGAAAAGGTAGAGTAAGATGGCAGAAAGTCATTCCCTGACTGAAGTATTGGAATGCCAGTTTGCAAATAAAGGGAAGCTACTATGAGAGGTCCTTAAAGTAGAAAAGTAACTAAAGTAGTACTTTATGAATACTAATTTCAAAACTGTAATACGAAAAATTGTAGAAAGGAGACCAAACACAAGAATTTAAGGAGATATTATAGTGCCCAATACAGAAAATATTTAAATGTGGTTTTAGTTTGCTAAAGCTGCTGGAATGCAATATACCAGAAAGGGGTTGGCTTTTATAAAAGGGATTTATTAAGTTACAAATTTATAGATCCAAGGCCAAAAAACAAAAAACATCCAAACCAAGGCATCCAATAAAAGATATCCTGACTCAAGAAAGGCTGATGGTATCTGGAACACCTTTGTCCACTGGAAAGGCAAGTGACTGACCTCTGCTGGTCCTTTGACCTTTGGCTCCAAACAGCTTCCCCAGGGGCATTTTTTTCCTACACCTCCAAATAGCTCTGTCTGTGTCAGCTATGAGCTTTTTCCAAAATGGTTCCCTCTTAAAGGACCCCAGTAAGCGGATTAAGATCCACCTTGAATAGACAGAGACCTATTTCTATGGAAACAATGTAATCAAAAGCCCCACCCTAAACAATAGGTCTGCCCCCACAAAACCGGATTAAGAAAAAGATCATGGCTTTTCTGGGGTACATAACAGTTTCAATCCAGCACAGATACAATAAACTGCATAAAGAAAAAAGAAAAAAAAAAGCCTAATAGATTACATTGATAATCAACTGAAAGTGGGGAAGAATAAAGATCTCAAGATGATTCTGAAACTTCAAGACTAAGTGACTTGAGGAAAATATTATATCCCCTGGGTAGAAAATGAGAGTAGCAGTTTGGAATGGAAGGTAGTAAGGCAGCTTGATCCAACTAGAGAGATTTAGAGAGAAATCAGCACCACCAATAGATCTGAGAGATGAATTATGAGCTAGTGTTATCCATTCATTACTAGAAGAATGGTAAAGGGCCAGATCTTACTGGAAAGAACTTAAAGGTGTTTTCAAGATACAGTATATGTAGGAAGGGGTAGTATCACTGATGAAGGGATGACAAGATAAAAGGAAAATGCAAATGTTAGAGAAACAAAAAAACATGAGAAATGAGAACATACTCTCAGATTTGACTAAAAGAGAATGGCTTAATTACAATATAGAAGAAGCAGCCTCAGAAATTACAGGGTGTTGATGGGAAAATAAGTATTAAGGAAAATTAAGGAAGAGGTATACAGTACTCAAAGTCTGGGGGGTGGAAGACAAGATTATAGGAATAAGCAAAGGTTCAGTGAAGATTTTCAAAAAGGAACTAAATAATACATTCTTTTCTTCAACTAAGGACACAGCTCTTAAAACTTACCTGTGTGCAAGTATAAAACATATATACAGTTACAGGGTTTTTTGTTTTTACTTTTTTAAATTATAAACTTTAGTTATTTTTAGTATCTAGAGATATATATCCTAATACATGATTTAGTAGCAGCTTTTTCTATCCCTTAAAAGTTTTATACTCTAAGAAGCAAGATTCTCAAAGATATCTTTATCAATCTCCCTTGGAAAATAAAAATATATATACATATATATCCTCTTTAAAGACATTACCTTATTTTAAATAGATAAAACTTCTTCAATTACTGAAACTCGCAAAGCAATACATTGATTCCATAAGGCAATATCCATCATAATGAAAAACTCATTGCTATGAAGTCTATTAAACAGCCTAAAAGAGATTTTATTTATTCCATTTGTTTGAAGTAAAGACAGCTGATACAGGGGCAAGACAAGGCCATTTGTATACCACGAAAATACTTTAAGAGGAACTTCTCTGAGCCTCACAAATGGCATTAGAAGAGAATATTAACTATAGAATGCATTTGATTTTTAAAGACACTTCTTGAGCCAGAGAAGGGATGAAATGTTTTCTTGGAGGAACAGTAGAATCATAATAAAAACTAGAATCTCAAGAAGAAAACAGTAAATTATTTCCACATTAGCAAACATGAACTATAAGGAAACACTGAAAAAGGTGGGATCATACATCTAGGATACACTATCAGAAAAAGAGGAACAAAAGTGAAAGGTGTCCTTTACCTTTAGTGTGCATAAATAATATAGTAATCATATCTGAAAGCCTCCAAACAGAACACAGTCCACAAATATTATCACATACATTATCCCTTTGCTTCTTACAATTATTTAGTGAAACAGACCGAAAAGGGATTATTCTTTTTCCTTCATGAAGAAACTGAGGCTCAGAAAGGTAATGTGAGTTGCTCAAGGTCAAGCAGAGCTGGGCTTATGATTCAGGTGGGGTCCCAATGGAGCTTTTTCTACCAACTAATACTCACTAAAAAAGGTAGTTAAGGACAAGGGCCCAATTTGGAAAATAAACAATCTGGATGAGACAGTAAAAGAGTTGAGAAATAATAACTGTGAAAGAAAACTAAGCTGGTTCTAAACAGCAAGGAGACAGATCAGTTGACTTCTTCTCTGTTAATTTGTAATCTGAAGATTAGCCAGAATATTATTACTTATCCTGTTTTCTTAAAGGCTCTTGTTTCTCTTCCTCCTGATGTCTTTTAATGACAACTTTGAAAGAAAGGATAAGTAGAAAAAAATCTGGCAACTGTTTGAACACTACTGACTTAAGTAAAAAATTTTTAAGTTAATATTTGTACAATCACTTAGCCAGATAAAGTCTTATTCCTAACAAAGTTAAGTATGTTTTATTAACTTGTCTCACACAATATAAAAAAAGAAAACATATATACAGGGCAGCCAGGTGATTTGAAAAAGTTTCACATAAAAACACATGGTATAAAACAAAACAAAACCCCACAAAAATCAGTTCAAGGCAGGAAGACAAGAAGTCACATCAAAGGAATAAAGTATATATATATATATAATAAAGTATATATACTTTATACTTATAGGTATGTAAGGAACAAAAAAATTCTAGAAAGTATTTTTAATAGAACATTATAAATTACTTAAAAGGAGATGTTGGAGGATGCAAAGTGATTGTAGATAGTGATAATCAATAAAGAGGATGAATCACAAAATATATCATGTATTGTCATTTTCCAGATTCTGGATCTCATCTTGTCCGACTTGTCCAAGGTGAGATAAAAGTTTGCTATAGGCTTCCCTGGTTAAGAGGAGAAAAAAAAGAAAAAAGAAAGCAAATGTATTATCACCGTTTCTATTATTTTTCATTTAAATATTTACAAATTTAGCCTCCATCTGTCTATCTGTCTGATTACTGATCTATCTGTACAACAAGCTTATTAACATATTACTTTTAAGGATATGTTTTCTGTATATTATGAAAAAAAACCTAGATATTAGAATTTACTGAAAGTCTTTCGTCTGATTTTAAAATATATAATATGGGCTAAAAATGGCATGTAAAAGTCCATTAACCTTATGAAAGAAGGAGAAAGATCATGAAATATGTTCAAGGAATATTATAAGTAGATGATGGTATGATTAAAATGGGAAGACTTCTGTCACAAACAAATACTAAAACAAAAATTCTATAACATAAAACAGAATTGTATAGCAATTTTAGTATGTATCTCATTCTCTTCCTCATCTTCTTAGAAGTAACAAAGTTTGAATGTAAAAGTGTTTCTCCTATCAGATTTTCTAGTACTTCCCTATATTGGGGATGGGTTTGAGAATATTTATTGTGCCTGGTGACTATTTCAATAGTACAAATACCTGCACTACTCAGAATCTTTAAAACCAGCTCTCTCATGAGAACTCTTGGCCATACTAGGTGGTAGGCTAACAGGCCACATGCCCCAATAGCAGACTACATGAGCATGTTCAAACAGAACTTATCCAGTTTTATTATTCACATTTGACCACACAGAGAAACCAGATGTTAGAGAGGTGTTCACAAGGGCTTGTTTTGGGACATGATATTAAATACCATTTCTCCAAAGACATGATTTGAAGTGATACAGTATTCTCTCTACCTAGTTACCGTGCAGGAGGAAAAAAAAGAAATATAGCATCTTAGTATAGCAAAGCTATGCAAGAGTGGTCTTTCTAGTTTTCCCTTTTTTTTATCCCCATTCACTGTTAAGAAGAGATTGATTTTGACTAGTTGGCTAAAGCTTTGGTCAGTGAAGAGTCATGTTTCAAAGCAAAATCTCAAATGTAACATTATATAGACAAGAAATTTCAACTGAAAATTGGAATATACCTATTTAGAAGATTGTGTGTGTATGTGTGTATACATACATACATACATACATACATATATATAATTATACAGAGATCCATGCATTAAATATGTGGTTAAGTACTTTGATTCTTCAACAGATTTTGGGTCATCTGAATTCAGTGAGAACAGTGATTGCTCTGAAGCAACTCTTTAGGACCTACAGGCTTATTCACACAATCTTGCAATTATTCTAACTAGTTCAGTTCTATTATCAGTTGGGTTTACTCCTATAAAAAGAAAAAAAAAGCCTTAATACTTATTTTTGACCAAAACCCATATAATCTACTGGATTACTCATCCTATTCACTGTATACACCCAATACACTGGATTCAATAAATCAAACATTCCTCAAAGGGTTATGATTTGCCATCATGGATTTTATACAAGACACCCACAGTTCTGATGAGCACATCCCAATGAGGAACTTTGAATGTGTTTTCAGCAATAATACCACTGCTGAAAGAAACAAACGGCCTTCTAAGACGGTCACGCTTTGAAAGGCACAACACACTAATGGATGTGTCAATTATGTTAAGTTTGTTAATAACTCGCAGTGCTATAATCAAAATATTGAATACTTTTCAATTCAAAAGAACACATAAAATTTGGGGGCATAGGAAAATAAGCCATTTCTATAAAATAAATCTAGATTTTATAATTATTGTTCAAAAGAACTAATCAAATTATCAAACATACCTTTGTGCAATATTTCGGCCAAGGCCCCATTTTAGCTCTGAATCCTTCAGAGATTGAGTGAGGGTAGAAATCAAGTGGGTAACAACCTGCTGATCCAATGTCGCTACTGTTTCTAAGACGCTATAAACCTGGTAATCATACTGCATACTATAATCCTGGATAAACTGCCTGAAAGAAAACAAATTACTTAAAATTACTTCTAGGGCAATTTCTTGGCCTGGTATCTACATGGCAATCAGCTGTAAGGTGAATGCAGGAAAGATAATTTCATCTAAGACTACTTTATGAATCTAGATGAGATATGAAGATTATTTGTAATACGCTAAAATAAAGAAAAAATCAGATACATTTTATTTCAGTGCGAGCCATGACCAGAGTGATGGCACTGAGGATAAAGGGAAGAGCTGGAATATAAGGAGTGTGTGGGGTTGAGGGTGGGATGAAATAAGGGGGAAAATGTATTTCAGGGACTTTTCTGCTAGGCTCTGTACCTCTAAATCAGGGTGCTAAGAGTATGAAGAGTTTAAGAGGGGAAAATAAAGAATTGGGTTTTCTAGTTATCTTTCAGCCCTTCATATTTCGAGAGCAGTCACACATTATGTTCCCTAACTAAATAAGAAACTTTAGATGGGTAGAAGGCTTTCTAGTAAGAATGATATATTTACCCCTACAATTTCCACTATCACCACCACCACCATATCAACAAAACAAAAGCCACCTTACTAACAAAAATACAATCTTTGTTCACATAAAATCCTTTTTTCGCCTCCCAGGGTTTAACAAATCCACTATTATCAAATGGTCACAATTAAAAAAAACACCTGACGCACATCAATTATGCGGTGAGAAAAAATCCCGAGGAATGAAAGATCCAACATAGAATGGAAGACAGAATGGAGGCGATATTTATCATGGTAAAAACTGAAAAAGGAAAACTAAAAAATACTGCCTAAATAGAAAGTAGAAGACTTTAAAGCAGGTGAGGCAGGAAAAGAAACAAAATGCTGCTCCAGTTGCATTAATTTTGGTAGACGAAAAGACCTCTTCTTACAAAGTCTATGCTTCACAAATTTAACATAGCAGAGCTTTCTAAAGCAAATAAGAAAACCAGTGGCAGGTAGGTACTTTTATAATGGATCCTGAGTAAAATATTCAGCAAGCTTTGAATGCCTGCGCACTTCACAGCATGACTCAAGTTTTCCATGTTTTCCTCCCAAATATATGCAAGATCCTTCCTCAGTATATTTACAGGTAATTTTAAGTCAGCTCATTTACCTTTTTCCCTGGCACTTGTATTTTTTAATAAAACAACACAATGTAACAAAACTACTGCCAAAAATACAATAATTGAAATACTATAAACAAGTAGTAACACATTATGTTTTGGATAATTAGTTATTTAAAAAACATGTTGGCTGTCAAATGGCTGGCAATAGTCTTCTTGCCAGTTGGCATGTTTTCCAGTTACCTAAACACAGAAGTCAGCTGGGCGGCAAGTTCTCCTTCTGACCCCACTTGGCAGGCTTTTACCATGTATTGCAAGTTCTCTGTGGCCAGCCTTTTAACTAGGAAGAAAAATTACAACATTACATACTGTGTCTGAATTGACCATCTGGATTCTCATTTTTACAAACACTCTTGATTTAGAAAAATATGTTGTTTCCTTTAAATGTGTACATGCTTTTTTAAATTTCCAAAATGAAGGAGTTATGGGTATTTTTCAGTTGTTCTAATGAATACCTATCTCTAAAGTATACTTTAAAAATGAAATAATCTGTGTGAAGATATGTCTTTCTTCTAAAAAGTAGTTTGTATTTAGGAACAATATAGCATCCTAATCCTGCAAACAATGATACTAACGAAAGAAATTTATGAAATGAGTTTTAAAACCTCAACCGATTTAAAGACATGCAGATTGATTTTTTTTAATTCATAAGCATATTCCTCCTATCCCTTAAGCAAATATCTAGCAAATTAGACACTACCACCAAGTAACTGTTGCTTAAACTTAGCCAAAGATATATATATATATATACACACACATATACATTTTATATGAACAATCATTTGTGATGCTATATTCTTTCACAGGATAGCAAAGTTATAAAAAGAAATTCTTATTATTTGAATATTCTTAACCAAATCCTTTAAAATTGTCACTGGCACATAAAAACAATGCAGAAAATACCAAGAAGAAATGCAGAAAAACCAATATGTAAAGAAATGCAGAAAAACCAATATGTAACAAAGGTTACTAAATTTTTGTTATATTCTTTCTGACACATTAAGCATAACAAACTGAAAGAAAATTCTTTCTCCAAGAATAAAAAAAAAAAAAATTCAGAAGCTGAAATCCATTACAGCAGGAGTATTAACCTATGATAGACTTGAATTGATTAAGTAGTAGACAATGTTTTTCATGGCTTGGGGATACATACCATATAGCCTATTTTTCTACTCCCCATTTCATAAATTTCTGCTCTAGTCTTTATTATTACTTCCTTTCTGCTTGCTTTAAGTTTAGCTTGCTTTTCTTTTTCCAGTGTTTTAGTTACTGATGAGATCTTTTCTCTTTCCTAATATAGGAATCAAAAAAGTTATAAATTTCTCTCTAACCACTGCTCTCTATACATCCCATAAGTTTCAGGATGTTCTGTCATCATTTTCATTCATTTCAAAGTATTTTCTGATTTCCCTTTTGATTTTTGTCTAAGAGTGTGTTGTTTAATTTCCATATATTTGTGAGTTTATCACATTTCCCTGGTAAAGAATTTTAACTTTATTCCCATGTGGTTGCAGAACATACTACTTTCTATTTCTATTCTTTCAAGTTTATTGAGGTTTGTATTATGGGTCTGTTCTGGGGAACGTTTCATATGCACTTGAGAAAAATGTATAGTCTATTGTGAGTGGAATGTTTGATAGATGTCAAATAGTTCTAGTTGGTTTATAGTATTGTTCAAGACTTCTATTTTCTTCTTGATCCTCTGCCTACTTGTTCTATTGATTCAAAGTCAGGTATTGAAATCTATACATTATAGACCCAACAATACATTTATTTTTAAATCAGTTGAGAAGAAACAGTATAAATACACTTTTATACTGTCATTTATAATTACATAATTACCCTTATTGTTGCGCTTTGTTTTCTTGAGTGTGAGAATTTGAATTATTGTATGGACTAACTCATTTTTAATCTGAAGAGCTTACTGTTTGTAATTCCTGATCTGCTAGCAACAAATTTTTCCCAGTTTTGCTTATCTGAGAGTGTCTGTATTTGGCCTTCATTTTCAAAAGACAGCTTTGCTGGATATAGTGTTCTTGGTTAACAACTTTTTTCATTAAGCAATTTGAAAATGTTATCCTTCTGCCTTCTGGCCTCTGATATTATTATTGTTCCCTTTTAAGTGATGAGTCACTTTGCTTTTGCTGCTTTCAATATCCTCTTCCTGTCTTGAGTTTTCAGCATTTTTACAATGTTTGTTTGGGATCTCTGACTTTATTCTGCTTGGAATTCACTTCACTTGGTGAACATGTAGATCAACGTATTTTAAGAAACTTAGGGAGTTTTCGGCCAATATTTCTTTGAATATCTTTTCTGCTTCTTTCTTTCCTCTCATTTTCATACTACTATTATATATATCTTGGTGTATTTAATAGTGTAGCATATTTCTATGAGGCTCTGTTAATTTTTCTTCATTCTTTTCCCTCCCTTCTTGGGAATGCATAACCTCTATTGATATATTTTCAAGTTCACTGATTGTTTCACCTGTCAGTTCACATCCACTGTTGCACCCCTCTAGTGAATTTTTCATTTCAATTATTTTACTTTTCAATCCAGAATTTCCATTTGGTTCCTTTATTAGAATTTCTATCTCTTTATTAATATACTCTATTTGATGCAGTATTATCACCAGATTCTGACACACTTACTGGCTGGATGTGTCCAGCAAAATTCACCTTCTAAATACTGATCATTTTTGTAAGTGAATCAAGAGGCTGATCAAAACGTTATACTATCTATCTCCACAAGTTTTTATTATACTGTACAACAGGCTTTCACTAAAATACAAAATATGCATTCATTTTCAATAACGGCAACATTTCTCAAGAGTCTGGTGTACTTCTTTGGATATGCTTCAGTGAAGAGGGTCTTACTACCAAGTAAGGTTATTCTACGCTAACATATGCAATATTTTTCCTAAAACCAAGCTTGGGAACAAGGCAGAATGTTTTAAATATTGAAGTAAAAATGGAATAATGCAAAATATGTATACATTTTTAAGGTAAAACAGAACATTTCAGAGAGATTTTTAAGCTTTCAGCTACCACTTTTGGCACTGCCCTCAGAGTCTTTCAGGTATATACTCTAGCAACTTATCTCAGCAGTTAGGTACTGTGGCAGAAAAGTTTGAGAAATCCTTTTTCCAAAAGTTTGGAAAGCTGCTGGAATGCAATATACCAGAAATGGGTTGGCTTTTACACTGGGGATTTATTAGCTTACAAATTTATTGTTCTGAGGCTGTGAAAATGTCCAAATTAAGGCATCAACAGGACAGTACCTTCTCTGAGGAAAGGCTGTCAGTATCTGGGACATCTCTGTCACATGGGAAGGCACATGGCTGGTGTCTGCTGGTCCTTCTCTCCCAGGTTTTATTGCTTTCAGCTTCTGGCTTCAGTGGCTTCCTCTGTCAGCATCTGTGGGTATGTCTTTCTCTCTCACTTTCTCTGAACTCTCTGGGCTTTTTCTGTGTGTCTTTTATCCTCTTATAAAGGACTACAGTAAGGGAATTAAGACCCACCTTGATGGGTGGGACACATCTCAAATGAATTAATCTAATCATAAGGTCCTACCCACAGTAGGTCGGCACCCACAAGAATGGATTAAAAGAACATGGTCTTTTCTCGGTTATTTTACAACTTCAAACTACCAAACCTTGTAAAATGTAATCATACAGAACATTTTATTAACATTCACATTTCCTCCAGGATAGAACTTACCTACTATTCTGCATATTCCAAATAAATTTATTGAAGTAAGCTACTCACAGTTGGGATTAAATAAATAACAGTTGTAAGAGATAACTGGCAGTAAGGTTGATGAAACCAAAAATGAAAGAAATATGATCAAAGAATCCTTACAAATTTGCCAAAAAATTCTGCTTAGATATTCTAGCAGAAACCTGAACAGAAGAAAGTATACTGACACCTCATCACTCGGTATTTAATAAGTTGCATTTAACACTGGGATATGATTTGAACAAATATTCTTTGAGAAGTTAACAATTCTAAATACATGTAATAGCCCTTAAATATATGATTTGCCTCAGGACACAAAAGCCCAACCAACAAAACTAACTGAAATATTAGTTTTTAAAACATTTTTCAGGCCCAACCTTAGCTACTGGCTGGAGTGTTCTTTAGCCATGATATATAAAAACAGATGTAAAATAACCATACAGTTTTATAATAATCAATTTAGCTGACAGAAACAGTAGTTTCTTAATTTGTGAATAAAAAGGGATGACAGATAGGAACTTATAAACACTCACCTTGGAGTTCACTGACCAACACCAAACATTTTAAGACACCAGGGAGTAGTAGTTCAACATCAAAACTGTCTATATTAGTTTCCTTGAAGAGTTGAAGGATGAAGGCCAAAATGGATGCCAAGCGAGGAGGGAGTGATGAACCTTCAGACTGAAAATAGAATTTCCTGAAAAATAAGCAATTTTTTTTTGGCTAAAATTTCAATAGACAGAACTAAACATCATAAACTTTAAAGATATTAGCAGAAGTTGCCCCAAATTAATAAACTGCAGTTTTTAAAGTAGGTTAATTTTATCATACTAACCTCTAAGAATGAGATTTTAGAAACTACACCTTCATATTCTTGTGGTTTGCTTTAAGGGCCAATGCACAATATAGGAATGACCTAAATTTTAAGCAACCTGCTTTTTAAACAAATGTAATCAAAATCCAATTTTCACTTTTTTTCTTTCTTTCTAGTACAGTAAGTCTGGATCTCATCTGAGGACTCCTTAATTTTGAAACATTTCCTCTAATGTTAAATTTGCATAAAGAAATCTCTCTTTACATTTTATTTATTTAGGGATTTGGGAAGTATCTTGTTTTTCCAAATAAATAAGAGGACTGGCTTACAAATTAGCTTCTTATCCCAGAACTTTCCTTCAGACAGTAAGTAAAACAATCAGAGCGCTAATTTAGGATTTAACATCTCTCTCCTGGCAGAACAAATTTCAGCATTAGAACTCAACAGGGTACATAAAACAATAATTTATCTGACTCATCTTTTTATCTCTAGCTCCATCCTGTCTCATATACAGGATATCAATGTTCATTCAGTGAATAAATGAAAATGGAAATTCGTTTCTAAAAAGCCTAAACAAGATGAAAAATTTCCAATCCAGCTAAATCTAAACTACAGGTCCATATATATATGTAAAGTAAAAAACAACTTATAATGAGGCAAAGAAATCACTAAGGGAGGGAAATATGTCTTATACTAGTTACTTCTATTCCCTGCAGTGTGTTCCAACAAATATTACATTAGAAGATGCGATCTTCTTTGAGGATAAGGGTTTTATCTGTTTTGCTCACTGCTGAATCCCTAATGCCTAAAACAAGTATTTGTTAAAGAACTACAGTGTGTCAGATACAAGTCTCAGAGCAAGGAATATAAAGAGTAGAATGTGGTTTCTGAAAGAAAGGCGTTCAACAACCAATGAAGAAGTCGGATGAGGGAAAAAGACAATTACAATATAGCATGGCAATTGTTATGAGAAAAATAAGCACAGTATTTCATGGGAATTTAGAGGAAAGAGCAAGAACTCTGACAGCGGATATGCTGGTTTGAAAGGATGTATGTCCCCTAGAAAAGCCATGTTTTAATCTAAATCCCATTTTGTAAGACAGAATAATCCCTATTCAACACTGCATGCTTAAATCTGTAATTAAGTAATCCTCCCGGAAATGTGATTTAATCAAGAGTGGGTGTTAAGCCAGATTAGGTGATGACATGTCTCGACCATTTGGGTGGGTCTTGATTAGTTTCTGAAGTCCTATAAAAGAGAAAACATTTTGGAGAATAAGAGATTCAGAGAGAGCAGAGCAGAATGACACAGCCACGAGAAGCAGAGTCCACCAGCCAGCAACCTTTGGAGATGAGGAAGGAAAATGCCTCCCGGAGAGCTTTATGAAATAGGAAGCCAAGAGAAGAAGCTGGCAGATGATGCTTTGTTTGCCACATGCCCTTCCAGATGAGAGAGGAACCCTGACCGTGTTCACCATGTGCCTTTCCAGATGAGAGAGAAACCCTGACTGTGTTCACCACGTGCCCTTTCACTTGAGAGAGAAACCTTGAACTTCATCAGCCATCTTGAACCAAGGTCTCTTTCCCTGGATGCCTTTGATTGGCCATTTCTATAGAATTGTTTCAACTGGGACATTTTCTCGGCCTTAGAACTATAAACTTACAACTTATTAAATTCCCCTTTTAAGAAGCCATTCCATTCCTGGTATATTGCATTCCAGCAGCCTGCAAACTAGAACGGTAGACCATAGGAGTGGGCAAGAATAAATCATAGGAAACAATCTCTATATATTTCCTGAGTACTGAAAGAAAAAAAAAATTAGAAGGAGCTACTACATTTTTGGGTCTTCAACCAGAAAATATGAAGAAAAATGTTTTCACTGTTAAGTAGTTAGATGGCAAGACAGCTAATGCAGCCAGGATCCTAAACATTGGACCTTAAAAGAGTTTCATGACTTTAAAGATTTAATTTTATTTCAGCTCTTGCCATTCACTTTGAAGTAAAAGCAGCTATGTAATATCTCAAATACAAAAAAAAGATGGTAGGTCACTTGGATCTAGGCAAGGCAAAGTTATTATGATTCTGTGAATTGAATTAAACAGAGAAAACAACTTCAGAAGATGGAAAGAAACATCATGGTGCACTGAGATATTAGGTGGAGGTTTTATAAAGGACAATTAGAACTTAGCTGAGTGGATGGCATTTTAATAGAGAAAATGGTATGAACAGAGCTGTAATGTAAGGCAGAGTAAAGGATTTTGGAAGGGCAGTTACTAAGTCAATCTCATTAGGGTTTGTATATGACACCACATGTTAAACACTTGGAAAACACAGGTGACATACCATGGAGTGCTGTGACATATCATGGAGTGCTGAGGAGTATGGAATTTATCCCATAGGCAAAGTAAGTCAATGAAGGTCTGGTGGCAGGGAAGTGTCATAAAGGAACAGTGTTTTAGGAAAAGTAATCTGAGGGTTTAGTTTAGCCTGTACTGAAAGGAAAGACAGGAGGGTAAAAGACTCTGGCAATACGCTTAGGTGTAATCTGGGAAGAAAAACATGAAAAGGGAAGAAAACAATTATTTGCAAAAGTAGGGCACAGGAGAGGGAACAATGAAGATAAAGCTTTCAGATCTGAATAACAGGACAGTAGGAGCACAAAATGGTCATAAGAGAGAACAGATTTTATATATGAAATTCTGTGATGAGAGATGACAGATATCAGTAAGTGAAAATTTTGGACAAAAAAAAGATGGCCACAAAGAAACACTGTAAAGGTGTAATCAAAATGGAAATATAGTGTAGGATACAGAAATTATCACGTCATTAAAAGAAAACAGAAAACAAATATTGGATAATAATAATACATATATAGCCATAACATCTTTTCTTTTTAAAATATTTTTATTGAGAAATCTTCACACACATACATTCCATACATGGTGCACAATCAATGGCTCACAGTATAACATAGTTGTTTATTCATCACCATGATCATTTTTTAAAAAACATCTGCATCACTCCAGAAACAGAAATAAAGAAAAAAACTCATACATACTATACACCTTACCTCCGCCCCTCATTGACCACTAGTATTGCCATCTACCCAATTTATTTTACCCTTTGTTCCTCCTATTATTATTTATTTTTTATCCATATATTTTTACTTAACTGTCTATACTCTGGATAAAAGGAGCATCAGACACAAGGTTTTCAACAATCACACAGTCACATTGTAAATGTTATATCTTTATACAATCATCTTCAAGAATCAAGGCTACTGGAACACAGTTCAGGTGTTTCAGGTACTTTCTTCCGCCCACTCCAATACACCACAAACTAAAAAGGGATATCTACATAATGCATAAGAATAACCTCTAGGGTAACCTGTGGACTCTGAAATCTCTCAGCCACTCAAACTTTATTATTGTCTCATTTCTCTCTTCCCCCTTTTGGTCAAGAAGGCTTTCTCAATCTCTTGCCCATCCCGGAGTTCTGTCCCATGTTCCCAGGGAGATTTACACCACTGGGAGTCATGTCCTACATAGGCAAGAAGGCAGTCAGTTCACCTGCCAAGTTGGCTTAGAGAAAGAGGGCACATCTGAGCAATAAGAGGTTCGTTCTCAGAGGGTGACTCTTAGGCCTAATTATCAGTAGGCTTAGCCTAACCTTTGCAGGAGTAAGTTTCATAGGGGCAAACCCCAAGATTGAGGGCTCAGCTTATTAATTTGGTTGTCTCCACTGCTTCCAAGAATATCAGAAATTGTCCAATATGGGGAAATTGAATATTTCCTCCTTTCTCCCCAATCCCCCAAAGGGACCTTGCAAATACTTCTATATTCACTGCCTGTGATGGTCAGGTTCATGTATCAACTTGGCAAGGTGGTGGTACCCAGTTGCGTGGTTAGGCAAACGCTGGCCTAATTGTTGCTGTGAGGACATTTCATGGACTTAAATCATGACTGTGTTGGCTGCATCCACAGCTGACTGCATTCGTAATCAACAAAGGGGAGTGTCCTCTACAATGAGCAACACTTAATCTAATCACTGGAAGGCTTTTAAGGAGGATTCAGAAGAGGCAATCACTCTTCCCGCTTCAGTCAGCCAGCCTCTCCATAGAGTTAGCTGAGGACCTTCACTGGAGCTGCCAGCTCACAGCCTGCCCTACACCCCACAGTTATGTAAGACACTTTTATAAATTTTATATTTACAGGTATTTCCTGCTGATTGTTTCTTTAGAGAACCCTAGCTAATACATTGCCCATATTACTATGGTATTTATCAGGGCATCACACTAACCTGGACAAACCAACAAAATCTCACACGCCTTATTCCAGATTTGATGTACCTATGGTTTTCAACTAAACGGACCACAAAAGTTAAATTAGGAAATATACTACACAAAATATAAATTTTGCCTCCAATAAACATCTCTCCCTTTAATTTCATACATAAGTTGAAGTTTCAAAATATGGACAATATCATCCTTTACATTGTATTCTGATATACCTTAGCCTTATAGAGATCAGCTACTTGAAGTCTGATCACTTTTTCAACTCTTTAAAACAGTTCTTATATGGGGTACTGCTGACTTTCATAGGTTCAGAGTTCTAACTCTGAGTCTCAGGTATTACATAAATACCTGAAGTTTCTGGAACAACCATCTTACAAGTTTATAAAAAGTAATTTCTCTTTAAGTAATACTCCATGTAGACAAAGAAATGATAATTCCTATTACTGAGACTTCTAACA
Organism: Tamandua tetradactyla; assembly: GCF_023851605.1. NCBI lineage: Eukaryota > Metazoa > Chordata > Mammalia > Pilosa > Myrmecophagidae > Tamandua > Tamandua tetradactyla. Next base: position 154,541,201 of record NC_135331.1, read on the forward strand.
TTGCAGTTAAAGGATATGAAGCTCAGTGAAACACCTAAGAAATTGTATTTATTAATTTTTAATATTAAAACTTATTTTTAATAAGTTTTTTTATTTTTAACATATAAGTTTTTTTAACAAATAAGATTAACAAAATAGGACTTCATATTGTTTCTTTTCATATTAGCATGCAAGTTTTCATGTAATTACCTTTATAAAATACTATAGTTTGTGAAAATATAAAATATAATTATTGTATATCTGATAAAAAATTAATGAACACAAATATATGTTAAGGACATATTTAAGGTGAATAACAGCTATGTAAGGAAAATAGAAGCATTTTAAAGAGCACTGTCTTCAGGCTATCATGAGCTGGTGTACTCTTACTTAATTCTTAGATAACGCTTCTCAGAAAAAATATTTTCTAAAATTATGAGTATCCTAAAGTTTGCCAATATTTTTGAGATGCTGTTTTGTTACTTTTTAATGAGATTAATAAACTGTACATACCACCTATGTTTTTAATATTTAGACATACCTTATAACTTGTACTATGCATTTCTTTAGAGATGACATCGATGGAACAGTGGTTGCTTTTCTCAATGCCAACAAAACAGGATGTTGTTCAAGATCTAAAATATTTGGTGAAGCTGGGAGAAACCGCCCAATATACTGCTTAACAACATTTCTTAGCAGTTGAATCAAATAGGTATTTGGATTTTGAGACTGACAACACACAATGCACATGCCCTACAGGAGTTAAAAAAAAAGAGAGAGAAAGAAATATTTAGAAACTTACTAACACAGTCTCCAGTATTCATATGTAAGTCAGAGTCTGTAATTTATTGCAATCAACAAGGATACCTAACATCATCAATAGACAATGAAGCCGCAGGCTGGCTTGCCACGGCCGGGAGCCGGAAGGGGCGGGGCACGGTGCTCGGAGGCACGGTGGCCGGGGCGTCGCGGCTGCCGGGGAGGTCGCCCGGGCACGGGGCAGCCCGCGAGACCCCTATGGGCGTGAGCGGCTGGGAAGCAGGATGCGCTCCGAGGGCGTGGCCCTGGGGCCAGGGGCGCCGCTGTGCGGGGCGCTGAGCCTGGTGCTGGGCGCACTGCTGAGCAGAGATACAGCCCTGCCTGAACTCAGACCTCCATCTGGACTTTCTACTTAAATGAACAGGCAACTACTGGGTGAGCAGAGACAGTGCAGGGCAGCTCCCGGGGCAACGGTGGGGAATGGACGCACAGCGTACCCGAGTCTGGACTGGCTAGTCTGACTGCGAGACTCAGCTGCGGTGAGATCCCCGAGCAGCACGTGAGTACCCGAGCAGCGGCAGCTGTGGCAGCCGGGGCTCCTCCCTCCCTCCTTCCCGGGCCAGCTGAGAGTCTCGGAGAGGCGGGTTTCCCAGGCCGCGGTGGCCGGCGCCCCTCTTCTGCGGGCGGCTTCCTGGACTGGCTACGAGTCTGGGATGGGAGGGCTACCCAAGCTGCGGTGGCCCTCTCCTGCGGGTGGCTTCCTGGTCCCGTGGTGAATTCCCCAGGCCGCGGCGGCCTGCGACCGATGACCCTCCCCCGCGGGCGGCTCCCTGGTCCGGAGGCGAATTCCCCGGGCCCACTGCGGCCGGCGACCGACACCCGTCCAGGGAGAGAAGGGAATTTCCGACAGTGGCAGGGACTGAGTCCAACCAAACACCAATAGGGAAATTAATAAAGGAGCCACAGGGTTCCCACAAGCCGCAGCGGCTGACGCCCCCACCACGCGCGGCCCCCCGAACCAACTGAGAGAATTGGATCGGAAATCCCCAGGCCGTGGAGAACGGTGACCGGGGGGATCCCTTCCAAACACGTGAGACAAACGTGTGCCACGAGCGCCACCTACTGGGCAGGATAAGAAAAACAGAACCCAGAGATTTCACAGAAAAATCTTACAACCTTGTTGGATCCGACACCCAGGGAAATCTGAGTAAATGCCCAGATGCCAGCAGCAGAAGATAACGGTCCACGCTCAGAAGACTGAGAATATGGCCCAGTCAAAGGAACAAACCAATAGTTCAAATGAGATACAAGAGCTGAGCCAACTAATGCTGAATATACGAACAGAAATGGAAAACCTCTTCAAAAAGGAAATCGATAAACTGAGGGAGGACATGAAGAAGACATGGGCTGAACAAAAAGAAGAAATAGAAAATCTGAAAAAACAAATCACAGAACTTATGGAAGTGAAGGATAAAGTAGAAAAGATCGAAAAAACAATGGATACTTACAATGATAGATTTAAAGAGACAGAAGATAGATTTAGTGATTTGGAGGATGGAACATCTGAATTCCAAAAGCAAACAGAAACTGTCGGGAAAAGAATGGAAAAATTTGAACAGGGTATCAGGGAACTCAAGGACAATATGAACCGCACCAATACACGTGTTGTGGGTGTCCCAGAAGGAGAAGAGAAGGGAAAAGGAGGAGAAAAACTAATGGAAGAAATTAGCACTGAAAATTTCCCAACTCTTATGAAAGACCTAAAATTACAGATCCAAGAAGTGCAGCGCACCCCAAAGAGATTAGACCCAAATAGGCGTTCTCCAAGACACTTACTAGTTAGAATGTCAGAGGTCAAAGAGAAAGAGAGGATCTTGAAAGCAGCAAGAGAAAAACAATCCATCACATACAAGGGAAACCCAATAAGACTATGTGTAGATTTCTCAGCAGAAACCATGGAAGTTAGAAGACAGTGGGATGATATATTTAAATTACTAAAAGAGAAAAACTGCCAACCAAGACTCCTATATCCAGCAAAATTGTCCTTCAAAAATGAGGGAGAAATTAAAACATTCTCAGACAAAAAGTCACTGAGAGAATTTGTGACCAAGAGACCAGCTCTGCAAGAAATACTAAAGGGAGCACTAGAGTCAGATACAAAAAGACAGAAGAGAGAGGTATGGAGAAGAGTGTAGAAAGAAGGAAAGTCAGATATGCTATATATAATACAAAAGGCAAAATGTTAGAGGAAAATATTATCTAAACAGTAAAAACACTAAATGTTAATGGACTGAATTCCCCAATCAAAAGACATAGATTGGCAGAATGGATTAAAAAACAGGATCCTTCCATATGCTGTCTACAGGAAACACATCTTAGACCCAAAGATAAACATAGGTTGAAAGTGAAAGGTTGGGAAAAGATATTTCATGCAAATAACAACCAGAAAAGAGCAGCAGTGGCTATACTAATATCCAACAAATTAGACTTCAAATGTAAAACAGTTAAAAGAGACAAAGAAGGACACTATATACTAATAAAAGGAACAATTAAACAAGAAGACATAACAGTCATAAATATTTACGCACCAAACCAGAATGCCCCAAAATACGTGAGGAATACACTGCAAACACTGAGAAGGGAAATAGACTCATATACCATAATAGTTGGAGACTTCAATTCACCACTCTCATCAATGGACAGAACATCTAGACAGAGGATCAATAAAGAAATAGAGAATCTGAATATTACTATAAATGAACTAGACTTAACAGACATTTATATGACATTACATCCCACATCAGCAGGATACACATTTTTCTCAAGTGCTCATGGATCATTCTCAAAGATAGACCATATGCTGGGTCACAAAGCAAGTCTTAACAAATTTAAAAAGATTGAAATCATACACAACACTTTCTCGGATCATAAAGGAATGAAGTTGGAAATCAATAATAGGCAGAGTGCCAGAAAATTCACAAATATGTGGAGGCTCAACAACACACTCTTAAACCAAGAGTGGGTCAAAGAAGAAATTGCTAGAGAAATTAGCAAATACCTCGAGGCGAATGAAAATGAAAACATAACACTTCAAAACTTATGGGACGCAGCAAAGGCAGTGCTAAGAGGGAAATTTATTGCCCTAAATGCCTATATCAGAAAGGAAGAAAAGGCAAAAATGCAGGAATTAACTGTCCACTTGGAAGAACTGGAGAAAGAACAGCAAACTAATCCCAAAGCAAGCAAAAGGAAAGAAATAACAAAGATTAGAGCAGAAATAAATGAAATTGAAAACATGAAAACAATAGAGAAAATCAATAAGACCAGAAGTTGGTTCTATGAGAAAATCAATAAGATTGATGGGCCCTTATCAAGATTGACAAAAAGAAGAAGAGAGAGGATGCAAATAAATAAGATCAGAAATGGAAGAGGAGACATAACTACTGACCTCACAGAAATAAAGGAGGTAATAACAGGATACTATGAACAACTTTACGCTAATAAATACAACAATTTAGAGGAAATGGATGGGTTCCTGGAAAGACATGAACAACCAACTTTGACTCAAGAAGAAATAGATGACCTCAACAAACCAATCACAAGTAAAGAAATTGAATTAGTCATTCAAAAGCTTCTTAAAAAGAAAAGTCCAGGACCAGACGGCTTCACATGTGAATTCTATCAAACATTCCAGAAAGAATTAGTACCAACTCTCCTCAAACTCTTCAAAAAAATTGAAGTGGAGGGAAAACTACTTAATTCATTCTATGAAGCCAACATCACCCTCATACCAAAACCAGGCAAAGATATTACAAAAAAAGAAAACTACAGACCAATCTCTCTAATGAATATAGATGCAAAAATCCTCAATAAAATTCTAGCAAATCGTATCCAACAACACATTAAAAGAATTATACATCATGACCAAGTAGGATTCATCCCAGGTATGCAAGGATGGTTCAACATAAGAAAATCAATTAATGGAATACACCATATCAACAAATCAAAGCAGAAAAATCACATGATCATCTCAATTGATGCAGAGAAGGCATTCGACAAGATTCAACATCCTTTCCTGTTGAAAACACTTCAAAAGATAGGAATACAAGGGAACTTCCTTAAAATGATAGAGGGAATATAGGAAAAACCCACAGCTAATATCATTCTCAATGGGGAAAAATTGAAAACTTTCCCCCTAAGATCAGGAACAAGACATGGATGTCCACTATCACCACTATTATTCAACATTGTATTGGAGGTTCTAGCCAGAGCAATTAGACAAGAAAAAGAAATACAAGGCATCAAAATTGGAAAGGAAGAAGTAAAACTATCATTGTCTGCAGACGATATGATACTATACATCGAAAACCCGGAAAAATCCACAACAAAACTACTAGAGCTAATAAATGAGTACAGCAAAGTAGCAGGTTACAAGATCAACATTCAAAAATCTGTAGCATTTCTATACACTAGCAACGAACAAGCGGAGGGGGAAATCAAGAAACGAATCCCATTTACAATCGCAACTAAAAGAATAAAATACCTAGGAATAAATTTAACTAAACAGACAAAAAACCTATATAAAGAAAACTACAAAAAACTGTTAAAAGAAATCACAGAAGACCTAAATAGATGGAAGGGCATACCGTGTTCATGGATTGGAAGACTAAATATAGTTAAGATGTCAATCCTACCTAAATTGATTTACAGATTCAATGCAATACCAATCAAAATCCCAACAACTTATTTTTCAGAAATAGAAAAACCAATAAGCAAATTTATCTGGAAGGGCAGGGTACCCCGAATTGCTAAAAACATCTTGAGGAAAAAAAACAAAGCTGGAGGTCTCGCGCTGCCTGACTTTAAGGCATATTATGAAGCCACAGTGGTCAAAACAGCATGGTATTGGCATAAAGATAGATATATCGAGCAATGGAATCGAATAGAGTGCTCAGATATAGACCCTCTCATCTATGGACATTTGATCTTTGATAAGGCAGTCAAGCCAACTCACCTGGGACAGAACAGTCTCTTCAATAAATGGTGCCTAGAGAACTGGATATCCATATGCAAAAGAATGAAAGAAGACCCGTATCTCACACCCTATACAAAAGTTAACTCAAAATGGATCAAAGATCTAAACATTAGGTCTAAGACCATAAAACAGTTAGAGGAAAATGTAGGGAGATATCTTATGAATCTTACAATTGGAGGCGGTTTTATGGACCTTAAACCTAAAGCAAGAGCACTGAAGAAGGAAATAAATAAATGGGAACTCCTCAAAATTAAACACTTTTGTGCATCAAAGAACTTCATCAAGAAAGTAGAAAGACAGCCTACACAATGGGAGATAATATTTGGAAATGACATATCAGATAAAGGTCTAGTATCCAGAATTTATAAAGAGATTGTTCAACTCAACAACAAAAAGACAGCCAACCCAATTACAAAATGGGAAAAAGACTTGAATAGACACCTCTCAGAAGAGGAAATACAAATGACCAAAAGGCATATGAAGAGATGCTCAATGTCCCTGGCCATTAGAGAAATGCAAATCAAAACCACAATGAGATATCATCTCACACCCACCAGAATGGCCATTATCAACAAAACAGAAAATGAGAAGTGCTGGAGAGGATGCGGTGAAAGAGGCACACTTATCCACTGTTGGTGGGAACGTCAAATGGTGCAACCACTGTGGAAGGCAGTTTGGCGGTTCCTCAAAAAGCTGAATATAGAATTGCCATACGACCCAGCAGTACCATTGCTGGGAATCTACTCAAAGGAATTAAGGGCAAAAACTCAAACGGACAGTTGCACACCAATGTTTATAGCAGTGTTATTTACAATTGCAAAGAGATGGAAACAGGCAAAATGTCCATCAACAGATGAGTGGCTAAACAAACTGTGGTATATACATATGGTGGAATATTATGCAGCTTTAAGACAGGATAAATTTATGAAGCATGTAATAACATGGATGGACCTAGAGAACATTATGCTGAGTGAGTCTAGCCAAAAACTAAAAGACAAAAACTGTATGGTCCCAATGATGTGAATCGACATTTGAGAATAAACTTGGAATATGTCATTGGTAACAGAATCCAGCAGGAGTTAGAAACAGGGTAAGATAATGGGTGATTGGAGCTGATGGGATACAGACTGTGCAACAGGACTAGATACAAAAACTCAAAAATGGACAGCACAATAATACCTAATTGTAAAGTAATCATGTTAAAACACTGAATGAAGCAGCATCCGAGCTATAGGTTTTTGTTTTGTTTTGTTTTGTTTTTACTATTATTACTTTTATTTTTTTCTCTATATTAATATTCTATATCTTTTTCGGTTGTGTTGCTAGTTCTTCTAAACCGATGCAAATGTACTAAGAAACGATGATCATGCATTTATGTGATGATGTTAAGAATTACTGATTGCATATGTAGAATGGTATGATTTCTGAATGTTGGGTTAATTTCTTTTTTTCCGTTAATTAAAAAAAAAAAAAGAGAAGGGGTAATTGGAGCTGAAGGGATACAGACTGTGAAACAGGACTGGATATAAAAACTCAGAAATGGACAGCACAATACTACCTAATTGTAATGCAATTATGTTAAAACATTGAATGAAGCTGCATGTGAGGTATAGGTTTTTTTTTTCTCTCTATTATCGTTTTATTTCTTATTCTGTTGTCTTTTTATTTCTTTTTCTGAATCGATGCAAATGTACTAAGAAATGATGAATATGCAACTATGTGATGATATTAAGAATTACTGATTGTACATGTAGAATGGAATGATTTCTAAATGTTTTGTTAATTTTTTTAATTAATTAAAAAAAAAAAAGAAAAAATAGACAATGAATCCCAGAGTTACCAAGCTTGAGTATCTTTGGGGCATGGAATCCAAGTTAATGGAAGCAAGTCAGACGTGGAACAAGGAGACACAGTAAGCTTTCTTCTTCCTCTCATATTCAGAAACCATAGTCACAACTATATATATGTATACAATAATTACAAAGTATTAAATACATTTTTTTTTTTTTTAAACACAGGCAGGCACCGGGAATCAAACTCGGGTCCTCGGGCATGGCAGGCAAGCACTCTTACCTGCTGAGCCACCGTGGCCTGCCCTAAAATACATTTTTGTTAAGATTTTTTAAGTAGGATCCTGGTCATTTTGACTGAATAAGATTGTAAAATATATGCTAAAAATGATCCATGTCAAGAAATGTGATAATTAAAAAAAATATATAATCTTTAACAAAAGGAGAGAAATTAAAAAGATTGTAAGACTCAATAACAGTAATTTATTTAAAGTTTTTTTTATATCAAACAATGGACAATATGCATTATATTCATTATTTCATTTAAATGTCTCTGGTTTTCACTGTTAGTATTTCTGAGGTTTGGAGAAGTTAAGAGCTTGCTCAAGGTCACACAAGTCACAATGTCTTGCTGCATCTTTGCTGATGCAATTCTTTCCAAATGTATAGCAGGGAAGAAAATACTTGCATATAGACTACACTATTTAATACCTAAAAATGATTAAACCAATAGTCTAAGAAATGTTTTTCTGCCAATATTAGCAAATGTTGCATATTACTAAATACAGTAACAACATAGCAACAAATTATGTTCTAAAAGTTTATTTCTCAACCTGATACTTTATGATCCAGAATGTGTTTTCCCAGGGAAACAAAAGAAATACCTGTTTCTAATTTTGCAATAAATGAATGCTTACCCAATAAGAAATTTTGAAAGTTTATTTGTAATGAAAAATAGCACAGAGTTTTTAAAACATCATCACTAAATAACTGAAAGAACAGCAATGGACTCTGAATCTGTTGCTTAAAGAAAAGCACATTAAATCAGAGGAAGATGTAATAATAATGGATACTTATTGAAAATTCTGAAGAGGAGAGCTGGGTACACCTTGAAGAAATTAAAGATACATTGTTAATTCCACGAAATGGGTAATTCACCAATTTTTTCAATTTACCACTTACGAAGTTTTTAAGAATTCTTATTAAATGTACTGTTTGCATTTAAAAGGGTCACAGGAAACAAGCACTCCAGTCTCTCCTGCTGCTGCCTCCCTTATTTATCTTTCTGCTAGCAGACACACTACACTTTGTACTATTTATGATACAATGCTAAAGAGTCAACTAAAATGTCCTGAGAATTCTTCAAAATCTGCTTTAAAAAATTACATATGTGAAAGAAACTGCTTATTACCTAATCAAAACCCATTTTCCCCTTCTTTCTCAGCTTCTCTCCCTCAACTCTAAGTTAAGAAGTACTTATCCATAATGAATAATAAATGAAGTATACTTCTAGCCTAATCTGTCTCTTCCTCTGAATGGCATCAATATTTCCAACTGCTTAGGTATCATTGTTACCTAAATATTCTATAGCACCTCAAACTAAAAGTTTGAATTGAAAAACCAATTCTTTCACACCTGTGTCTCCAGAATATCCCATTTTAGATAGTAATACTGCTATCTGCATAGGCAGTCACTGTGGAATCTAACAAGTATTCTATTTCCTTCCATTTCTCTACACATTCACTTTGCAAGTCTTTTAGCAAGTCTTTTAAAACACAGCACCTAAATATTTCTGAAATCTGTTGCATGGACTCTACTCCCACTGCCTTAATTCAAACCCTTCAGATGATGTATGCCTTATTGCAATGATCTACATACCACTTGCCAAGTCTTCAATCTACCCTTACACCAACCACCTTAGATGTTGCCACCAGAATCATCTTTTTAAAATGTAAATGTGACAAAGTCACTCACATTTCTCTGTTCAAAAATCTATCAACAGTACCCACTTCTTAACAGGTCATATAAAGCCCTCAATTACTGGCTCTTATAATATTAATTTCCAGCCCCTCCAGCACTATTTGTTTTTTCCCAATGTATCATATTTTCTCAAAGCTCATGTTTTTCCCTGATAGGTAAACTCCCCCAGCTCCTACCCACTCTTTTATTTTATTCCTAATAACCTCTACATATAATGCCTTTTCCCACATTTCCACCCACAATCTGGTTGAAAGACAGCTGAAACGAAACCTCTAAGGAAACATTCTACATAAATGGCTGTGCTAAGGTGCCTCATTTGTTTAATCCATGTACACTGGCGATTATAATGTACGATTTTTAAATTTGCGTTTAATAAACTACGTTTTAAGACAAAATTAAAAAAACAAAAAATTACGACACTGTACCTGGAGATATAAAGGAAGACTCTTCTGAATTGCAGTCAACATAGCTGCAGGTAGCTCTTTTTCAGGCTGTAACACCGTATGTGGCAGCAGCAAACTATCTATGATACGGAATAGTAATTTTTGGGCTTTAGAGGTGGCAAAGATCTGAGCCCATGATTTAACAAGAACTCCTAACAAAGAAAAGCAGAAACAGCAGTTTAGCTTTCACTAAAAAATTATTACATAACGCACTTAAGGCCAAGGTTAAATAGCCAAGTTTAAGAAGGCAGCAGGAAACATAATGAGTAAAAAATCTTATATTACATTACCTCTATCACTAAACAGACACATTTCTATAAGATTACATATTATGCTTTTGTGTTAATACTACGTTTCTTGATACCCTTATTTCTCTCTACATTTTATCTTACATATAATTTTATAGCCTGTCTTAAAAGTTTACAAAAGGAGAGGTATAACTAAATTTCATCTACAAAATAGGAAAAATCAGATTAGCTGTAACTTCTTGGAGCAGTCACATAACCTCCTTGAAACTTCAGTTTTTGCCTATTTCAAAATGCACTAAAATGTGTTATAATATTTTGATTTTCTTTTTAATATTTAATTTAAACAAAGTGAGCTGAAATTTTTATTCTAAAAGAAGAAAATAAGACTTCTTTACTACTTGAAATATACAATGGATTCCCTGATGCTAGGAGTCTGTGAATTGCCATGTTTGATAATAGTAATGCTTAACAATGAGCGCCCTTTGTTCCATAAAGTAATTAAGAGCAGATATATAACTCCCATTAAGCTATATTACCTGCTAATGAGGTGTCCTTTCCTGAAGAGCTCAATTAAAGGAAGATCATTTAATAAACTACTATAGAAAGCATTTGTCCAACCAGCACAGTGGTAATCTACTGCATAAACTTTTATATTTTACAAAGCAAAAAAAAGATATAGCTCAAAATCATTTCTATAAAACAAAAAATTTTAAATGTAACCCTGAAGGAAGACAAAAACACAATTATAGACTATATTGATGTTAGGAAACAACAACCAATAATCACTTCTAAAAACAACAAACTGCAACATTAATCTTCTGTTAAAGGAAATACAATAATTAATCATAAAGAAACACAATGTTCACTTAGTGATATTTTAGATATTGCTATCTTGCTCCTCATTTTTCTAGTAGGTAGAAAACTTGGGTATGACAACAAGAGAAGAAGAATCCCCATTCCAACACCTATTAATATACTCCTAAGAAGAATTGCCATTACCACTGACATTGTAAATGATACATATCAGTCTCAGGTATTATGCAGATCTTACCTATAAAGAGCAAGGACCTACAAGCCAAAAATGCATCATCCTTGTACTTCATCTGCTCTAAAGTTAAAACTCCTTTTTGAACACCTTAAGTTTTACGAATTCATAGAAGACAGAAGTGAAACATTTATCTTACTGCCATATCAGATCCCCACTCTTCTAAGTTTCAGCAAAGAATATTTACATGTATGAGGGATTAGAAAAGCAAATAGGACATACGAAGAGAAGGAAATTTCTTAAATTGAAAACTTTGGGAAAGTCTTAAATATATATGGTAGCTTTATGAAAAACAAAGTTTTTCCCTGACTACAAATATATTTAAATTTACTGATGAAAACTGGAAAAGACAGAAAAACATTTAATTCCCACTATCCAAAGATAACTATAAAAACTCCTGTGCATTTACTTCTTTTCTACTCTAGTATGTATTTACATTAAAAAAATGATTTACAGTTAGAAAATGAACTCTGAACTTCGTTCATTTAGGACCTTTAAGGAAAACATTATGTGGAGGGCAGGACAACGATGGTGGCCTGTGCATCACCACCCCAGGATCTGGAAGGAAGACTGGGGGGAGATGTAGCGAGAGGTCCTCTGGGGCTCAGGGAAAAGAACCTAGCGTGGAAATGGGACCGCATTCTAGTTGACCATGCACTAGCTCATTAGGCTCAGTCGGCTCACTTTCCATTCCTCGCTGCCACTGTCGTCTTATCCCTCTTCTAACCAGCACCCAAGGTGGGGGTGAGATGCGTCATTTTGGGGCAGAGGTGAAAGGAAACTGAGTCAGTTTTACCTTCCCTTGTGTATGGTTGGTGACTTCAGATGTTGTGATACCTGCATCCTTCATACAGGCCGATACTGAGCTGTAGATGGGGTAGACTGTGCCTTCTGAAAAAGTTATCTATTTACAATGAAGTTGGAGTCCCCAGAATTCCAATCACTCTTCACAGAAGGATTGAAGAGTCTGACAGAATTATTTGTCAAAGAAAATCACCAATTAAGAATAGCAGGAGCTGTGAGAGATTTATTGAGTGGAATAAAGCCTCAAGATGAGGATTTTGCTACCACTGCTACCCCTACTCAAATGAAGGAGATGTTTCAGTCTGCTGGTATTCGTATGATAAACAACAAAGGAGAAAAGCATGAACAGTTACGAACAAACTTCATGAAGAAAATTTCGAAATGACTACACTCAGGATTGATGTCATCCCTGACAGAAGACATGCTGTGGTAGAATTCACAGCAGATTGGCAGAAAGATGCCGAAGGCAGAGATCTCACTATAAATTCTTTGTTTTTAGGTTTTGATGGTATCTTATTTGACTACTTAAGGTTATGAAGATTTAAAAAACAAGAAAGTTAGATTTGTTGATGATGCTAAACAGAGAATACAAGAAGATTATATTAAAATTTTAAGATACTTCAGATTTTACAAAAGAATTGTAGAAACACCTCGTGATCATGATCCTGAGACTTTAGAAGCAATTGTAGAAAATGCCAAAGCTTGGCTGGAGTATCAGTAGAGAGGATTTGGGTGGAACTGAAAAAAAAATCTCTTTGGTAACCATGTAAATCACTTGATTCACCTTATCTATGACCTTGGTGTGGCTCCTTACATAGATTTACCTGCTAATGCAAATTTAGAAGAGTTTAACAAAGTCAGTAAATATGCTGAAGGTTTGTCACCAAAGCCACTGACTGTCTTGGCCTCATTATTCAAAGTACAGGATGATGTCAAAAAATTGGATTTGAGGTTGAAGATTTCCAAAGAAAAGAAAAACCTTGGCTTATTTATAGTTAAAAATTGGAAGGATTTAATCAAGGTAACAGATAGTTCAGAACCATTAAAATCCTATTAGGACTTCATTATAGATTCTAGGGAACCTGAGGCCACCACTACTTATGTATCTGAGCTACTGAAGTACCAAGAAGGGCACTCTTCTAAAGGAAATGCAGCAGTGGTCAATTCCTCCATTTCTTGTAAGTGGTCATGACATCAGAAAAGTGAGCATTTCTTTGGGAAATGCAACAGTTTTGTTGCATCTATTGCAACAGTTGCGAGAATAGTGGGGGAAAAAAGTGGTTACCAAATGGAATAAGATGAAATTTTGAGTTACAAAAGAACTAAACTGAGGATAACTGGCTACTAAAAAAAGAGGAAAATTTTTTATTAACTATGCATGCCCAGCCTGGGAAACTTGGACTTTGGCTTGACAGTTACCTTTGAGCCTATTATTTTAACAAACATTTTCTTTGGAATAAGATGAATGTGTTTATGTGGTATTTAACAGTATATATATCAGGTGCCATATGGATAGTGATAATTTCTTATAATTAAACAGATATATGGCTAAAAACAAACAAACAAAAAACATTATGTGACCATTACAAAACTTTTGAATTCCAAAAATAATTATTTAGTATATGCCATCTTCTACACTGGAGAAGCTCTTTAACCTGAGATATTTTTCTTCAAAATACAATATGACTATAGGAAGAAAAAGTCCAAAAGGTATGACCATTAACCTGAATAAGTTTAAAATTTAGTAGAGGCATGTCAAGTATATGAATAATTATAATAAATGACAAACTGCGAAATGCCATTATAAAACAAAGACAAGTGAACTACAATGAGGAAGATCAAGTCTCGGGAATGGGAGAAAGGTGGGGGCATTTGGGTTGGGCACTGAAAGATCAGAGACACAATTTTATTTATAAAGACAAAAAGGGAAGGTTGGCTGAAAAGGGAAGAGTGACTGAGAAGAGGATACCCAAAGGAAAGGCATGAAAACTGAAAAATATGAGATATGGGAAATGACTAAAACAAAACTATGATATAAAAAGAAGGAAAGTTGAGGAAGTTACTGACGGATCAACTCCATCTTCTCTGAAACTGAACTACAGAAGATCCCCGATGCCTTAAACTACAGAAGATCCCAGGATGCCTTAATCTGCAGCATGATTTTATCAAGAGTTTAAGCCTCCAACTGCAGTCTTACAGCCTTGTAAGTATGTTCATGAGCTCAAAGAGGACAGTTAAAAGCTTTTGACCACAGAAATACCAAAACAAAACAAAACCTTAAGAACTTAAATTCCATGTAAACCTCCTAAGGAAATTCTTCTCATTCTCCTTCATTCAGTTCTTATTTTTGTTTAGCAACATGGTTTTAGTGAACAAAGATATTCAAATTACTGTTCTATACTGCAGTTATAGAAAACTCCTTCTTTTTGAAAGTAGAAGCATAGTATTGTAAGAAACAAGATTTGAAGAATATATATCTTTAATGTTGTAGCAGATCTTCCCATGACCTTTTCTCATACAGACCAGAGCACAGAGAGAAGGAAGTGATGGTTTTCTTATGTTTTTAGTTCTACTATCTAAAGTTAAAAAAAAAAAAAAGTCCATTTTAGTTTTTTAGTCATGCAAGTATTCACAGTTATACCAAATTGGTGTAGGTCTACTCTCTGTATTGAGCAGAAATAATTAAAATATTAACAAAAGCAAGAAAAATAATTTACTGAAAGGAGGTGGGGCAAGGCAGTAATACATATGAAGCCAGCATGAGTTACAAGCTAAACTGCGACATTTCAGATTAACCCGTAGATTCCTACTATCATGATAGTACAGCCTTAACTAAACAAATGCTACTAGCAATATAATATCAGGAATACATACCCATCATCCCATAAGTCAGCTGTAGCCCTGCACTGGAAATTTTTTTTCCTAAATAAGGCTTTATATATTTTAATATTTCACCAAGATATTCTAGGGACTTTGTGACCATAGCAGATTTATCAGAAAGTGTCTGCAGATCTCTGTAAGTTATACCAACAGCCTGTAAATAAAAGAAAACATGATTAGCTTTGTAAGCTTTATACAGTACAGACTTTGAAAAACAAAGATACTCCATTATTTCTCTTTCACTGTCTCTTTACATACATACCCACACACCCATTCATTCCCATACACTTTACATAAGCCTTCCTCTTTAACTTTAAATAAAGTTAACTTTTTAAACATTAACTTTCCATAAAGGCTCACAAGAATTAAAATACAAGGGAAAATAAGTCTTTCATTTTAGAATTGAAATAAAGGTTAAAGAATCAAAATTCCATCACCAATAATTACTTATTGAAAAGTACTAGGCACAAATGAAAAGAAATATGGAACTTTTTACAAGACGTTTATAAATTGAATCAGATCAAGACTCCCAAACAGACTGGCTCACCATATTTCTAGCATTATAGTTTGGAATGGAAACCCATCCAGGACAGTACACCAAATTCCTACAAGTAAGACCTCTTAGTTCAGCTTTGTAATATAGGTTGATTTTTTTTCATAATTTTCATTATGAGTCACCAGATGTGAGCTTAGAAATATGAGGTGATGAAGAAAGAGAAAAACAAAAAGGTAAGAATAGGAAAAGAAATAAATGAGGGATTGTAAGTTGAAGCAAGAAGAGGTAAGAGTCTCAAGCAAAAAGAAAATGAGAAAACTGGCTAGAGATGGATGAGAAGGTTTGAAGAGAGTGGTCGAGTTTTCAAACCATTTTAGGAGTCAGTGCTGATTTCAATGATTCAAGGAAGATCATGAATGGCAGCAATTTACATATTTATGTAATTTTTTCCAGCTCTCAGCAGACAAAACAAAGGAGAGGGAGCAATTAGCTGCACTAATCCAAGATTGAGTTTTTGTAGGTGTGACTAAAAGATGAAAGTGCTAAGACTATGACAGTGTTGTTAAGAGCAAGAATGATCTCATTAAGGTGGACAAGGTATGGTCATAAGATATACTTGGAGAAAAGGAAGTGATAAGATCACGATCAGGTTATTCAGAAAGCTAGAGAGATAGGTGGTGGTAGTCAGAGCTTTCAGATGCCTAAGTTATGCATGATTCAAGGTTTAGTCATGGGAATGGGTGGCTGAAGTAGAGCAAAAGTAAAAACCACTGGAAGAGTTCTAGAGAAGCTCGAAATGAAAATTTAAGATAAATTATTCATTGTGCTATTAAAATTGCCCATGCTGATAATAAGATGTGGAATGGAGAAAAAGACAAGAAACAGGTGCCCAGTGAATATGAGTGGTTGGCCGTAAGGTAAGCAGATTAGAAAAAGAGGAGATGGTTGATGAATCCCCTTCTTTTATATTCAGCTCTCTGCCCTTGGTTCTCTACACTTCTTTCTCTAGATCAGAAGTCCTCAAACTTTTTGGTTTCAGTTTCCATTACACACTTAAAATCGAAGATCTCAAAAGCTTTTGTCTATTGATATTTACTATATCAGAAATGAAAAGGGAGAAAAATTTAAATTATTTATCAATTCGTTCAAAAAGAAAAATATTGTTAACATATTTTTTAAAAAAAAGTAATCTAATTTTCCAAGATGAAAAAAAACAGTGTGACAAATGGCATACTTTTACATTTCTGTAAAACTTTTTAATGTCTGTCTTAACAGACAGCTAGATTCTCCCATGTGCTACTGCATACAATGCTGACAGTTGTTGCAGATGAAGAAAGTAAGGCTTCAACACATATACAGTTGAAGAAGAAGCATTTTAATAGCTTTTTCTGATAATCATGAGAACTCCTCATTGATACTACCAAAATTTGATACGTGGTATTTCTTAAAGGTAACTTGCAATATGGAATCTGAAGTCATGTCAATGAATATTTCACACGCCTACATTAAAAGTTGAACTATACATGGATTTTTTACCCATGCATGCTTTTGTAAAAGGCTTTATTGGTCATTAGCAACATTTTTAGTTCATTAAATTATGCAGCTTCCCAATGCTGACATAGTTTATTATCAATATTAAAAAAAAACCATTTTCATTATTACAATTGGGCTCATCAGAAAAGCCTTTTAAGTACTGGGAATCTCTCAAGCTCATGCTGGCAGTTGTAAGATTTCCAAAATTCTAATTTTCTTGAAAGCATGAATCATACTATTGGCAATAAATACTGTCAGTTATTTTCTTTAAAGTGATAGGCTCACTTCATTCAGTTTTTAGGAAATGTTTGCCAGTTGTTCTTGCAAGATAAAAGCAACCAATTCAGCTCACAACTCCAATAATTACACAAGTATTTTTTTCCCTTAATACAAACTCAGTGCTTTAAGCACACTGTTCATTTTCTCCCAGATTATTAAAAAGACATGTATTCAAGAGTCAAAATTTAATAAAGTTCACAACTTTACTACCCTATTAAGGAGATTCTTAAGTGAAACTGGCTTTTTAAAATTTTAAACTGTGACTGCATGGCAGTGAAAAATGTAATGACTACTTGTACAATCTTGAGCCATGGGGTCTTGATGTGCTAAGACTTTTGCATCATTTGTTCAAATGTCAAATGTCAATATAGTTTTTTTTTGTTTTGTTTTTGTGCATGGGCAGGCACTGGGAATTGAACCCAGGTCTTCAGCATGGCAGGTGAGAACTCTTGCCTGCTGAGCCACCATGGCCCGCATGGCTGATGAGAACTCTTGCCTGCTGAGCCACCATGGCCCGCTGGCAATATAGTATGTAAGACCTCCTAAAAAGGGCCTGGTAACCCTCATGTGTCTACAAAGAACACTTTCGAGAACCACTATTCTAAACATCTCAATCTTTCTCTTTATTGAGCCATTAACTCTCGAAAGTCCTACACTTATATTTCTCAGTGCCTTGACTGTCACTACCTATGGGTCACACTATCAGTTCCGTGCAGGAAAGAGTTAGCATAGCAGGTTTGAGAGTGTTATCTTCAGAAAGACCTCCTTACAAGGTTAGCTCTTAGCTAGTGCCTGGGAACTTTCATTTTGGGAGGGTTCCCACCACTCTGATATAGATGGCTCACCGTATTTAATTCATTTGTACAAACGATATAGTTTATTTTAAACACTTACTTTCCTTCTGGGAGACTGGAATTTAGCACAACTTAGGCAGAAAGTGCCTGCATGATCAATTTCAATAAAAACCTTGGGTACTGGCTCTCTAATAAGCTTTCCGGGTAGAAAACATTTCACATGTACTTTCCCAATTAACTGCTGGAAGAATTAAGCACATCCTGTGTGACTTCACTGAGAGAAGACTCTTGAAAACCTGGTCTGGTTCCCTCCAGAATTTGCCCCATGCAACTTCTCACTTTGCTGCTTTGAATCCTCTCACTGTAATAAACTACAGCAACAAATGAGTCCTGTGAATCCTCCTAGTGAGCCACAGAATTAGGGAGTGGGGGAGATGAAGGGGAAGGGGGTTGAAGACTAGAAACAACTCCAAACCAAGTAAGTTTAAAATCAAATTTCTCACCTACTTCACCTCCCCTACCCTAAATTACGATGCTTCTATTTTTCCCTAATGTATTATTAATATATCATCAATCTTCTAGTTAAATACAGTATTTATTCCATATCCATTCTAGTATCTCATACCCATCCAATCATCAATTCCTTCTAAATTTCACAGTTTCTGACCAATATCTTGCTTCCACCTTTAGTCCCTCTCTATTATCACTAATTTTCTTCTTATACTAAGATGCTCTGAATTCATAACCTCCTAGTGGTCTATCAACTAATTGGCATTTACCATGTACTGCCTTGAATTATTATTTTAACCTTTGGGTATGTCTTGTGCTCCCAGACAAATAAAAGTCTCTGAGGCCAAGGACTACTGCTTTTAGTTCTTCAAATCCCTCGGAAAGTCCTAGCATAATTACATCTAGCATTTAGCAAACAATTATCATTTCTTGAAATGGTAAAAGAGCAATAAATCAGATGAAATCAAATCAGGAAGCCTCTGAAAATTATCAGTGGAGTATGTGACTTCTATTTCCCATTCTGATCCAATGTTCCCTAGTATACTATAGGTATTTAATTAATTATAGGTTGAGAGGCAAATAACAACTAGATAACAGACTCAACAGATATGTATTTTCTATCTGCACAAACTACTAAATACTTGTAGCATTTGCATGACATATCTGTTGTACAATTTTATTTTTAATAGAAATCCATGGGAAAAAAACAGCATTTATGTAACGAGCTTACTGGTTGTATTATTTTCATTGCAGTTAATGCCAACAACTCTGTGGGAAACTAAATTAACCTTTACTGTGAATAGCTTACAAAAAACAATTCAAACACATCAATAATTTCAATTAGGCTGTTACAGAATATCACATAAAATAGAGCCCTATAAAATTAATCATTAAAAAAGGAAATTTTGAATGGAACTATTTATTATAAAGACAAAACAAAACAAATGGATTGAGTTTTAAAGCCCCAACTATACTATCACATAAAGTTGTTGGTACTTACGCTAAACATACTAAAATTTAACTATGCCATTGCTTGTTATAGGGTGGTAAACATTTACTAAGTTGGAACTATTCTAGCCCCTATACAAGGAAATTTAGTTCCCAAATATGTGAAGAACCTCATTATCCAGTAATATCAACAGTAAGATATTCGTACAATTTAGGTCAGACTTACAGTAATGATCTAAAATCATAGCATTTTCAGTGTTATTATTTTTAATTTAAATGTAGTTCTGTTGTACTTAAGAGCAAATTATACCATACTTCAGATTCCTATTTTTCCTCCTCCAGAATTTTATAAGGCAACCAATTACATGATTCAATTTCATAGAAAAATCTTCAAGACCACTTCAAGATTTTTTGAAATATAATTTTACATGATTTGGAACAATCATGCCAATAAATAAAAAAAAATACCTCAAAGAATCGAACAAGTGCTTTTTTAGGATCATCTGAGATGGTTAAATATTCAACTTGAGCCTTTGAAAAAATATTCTTTACTTCTGGGAGTTTAAATAATAACCTTGTCAGTTCAGCCAACTGTTCCATATATTCCTTTTCTGTTAAAATAAAATAAAACTAAATTAAACTCTAAAATATAGGTACAGCAGAAATGTATCATTCTTCATTTATGACATCCTTTCTTTAAAATTCAAATTTCCACAAAATTCAAAGACCCTGAATTAAGTTTCACTCACTAAGAACATGTTTTATTAAAAACAAAAGAACAAAAAAAATTCATATACTTGTGAATATCCTAGCCCAACCAGTTTTGAATGTAAAGTCAAATGATGTAAGAAGTTATCAAATTTGGAGTATAGTTTTATAGTCCAGCCTTTGTGTGATTTACAAATGGCCATAAACAATCACTTTTAGAAAAAAAAAAACATGTCCTTCAGACAACTAGACCCTGTGGGAATTTCTTTTTTTAAAATACAAGTAGCTTAAACAGTATGGCCAGGGACATGAGCTAGCACTTGCTCCACTCTATAATGGGGAAGTAGTGGACTACAAGAGACTGAACTCGATCTGCCTCTTATTTCCAACAGACTCATGTTCAACTTTCACTCACAAAAAAAAAAAAAAGCCAGGAAAACCTTATTAATCTTTCTTTTTTAAGTTAATACCAAATTATAGCCCCGAAAAAAGAATCAGCACTTTAGTAATAGATGAAACAATCTGCAGTGTGGGGAGAGCAGACTTAATTTAGTTGATATTCTGTGGCTGTTTGGTAGTCTCACCGTGATGGAAGCTGTACATTTTTTCACAGGGACCAAGAAGCCGCTGGAGATTAGGTTCTCCAGTTAGCCCAATGCAAATCTAGATCTGGGTATCATCACACCATCTCGAGATCTGAGTGGGACACACTTCTGAAGGATGTTCAACGTTCAATCATAAGTCTGACAAAACCTGACAAGGAGGAAGCTTATGTGCTCAGTGAAAGTAGTATGTTTATCTCCAAGACCCGTTTATTTTGAAAACACATGGTACCACCCTCTTTCTGAAAACACTGGTTCCCCTACTGAAACTTGCTAGGGATTGCAGTGGGTTAAACTCAATTCAAAGTTTCTTTTATTCTCCTAAGAATCTCATGAAGCCTTCCCACCAAGGATACCCACACTGGAATTTCCAGGAAGAAACAGTTTCTTAATGCAATTTTTCTAAATGGGGCAACATATGGAATGGGATGGATGGATCCTGACTGCTGATACTTGTATATTCTGGATTTCCCAGAGAGTTGTATAATCAGCCAGCCAGATTAAATCCTTGAAAATTCTGGTGAGTGAGCTTGACCCAACAGTTGTGGACCAGTTCTACATGAAAGATGCTGTTACTGAAAAGGATGTCACTCATGAGAGCAGAATTCATGACCTGATACCAGGTTCTGTCATTGATGCCACACTGTTCAGTCCTTGTGGGTATTCAATGAATGGAATGAAATCAGTTGGAGCCTTCTGGACTATTCACATCACTCCAGAGCCAGAATTTTCTTATGTTAGCTTTGAAATAAATTTAAGTCAGAGTTCCTATGATGAGCTGATCAGGAAAGTTGTGGAAATCGTCAAACCAGGAATTTTTATGACCACCTTTGTTTGTAAATCAGTTCTAAATGTTGCACAGTGCTTTCTCCACCTCAGAAGATTGACGGTTTTAAACATTCTGATTGTCAGAGTACTGCATTCAATGATTACAACTTCGTTTTACCAGTTTTGCTAAGAAAGAGCAACAACAGCAAAGTTGATTAAAAAACTGAAGAAAAAAACAAAAAATGAGAACACACACAAAAGAAGGTGGTGGCTGCTTTCTAGATATTGATATTGGGGGCCATGCTTTCCATAACCACCATCTTGTAGTTGTAATCATTTTGAATTTTTCTATGCATTATTGTATCAAGCAATTAGACATCTTGCATGACTCTCGTTTCTGTATTTAGTTATTCTATGCCACTTTTGCTGTGAAATTGAAGTGAGGTTAGAAAGACCCTTTTACTGTATGAAACTTTACAATACTTGTGAAAACAATTCAACTTGGTTTATGCACAGTATAAAATTTCTCCAGGTATCATCCCATTCCCCACAGATAAGGCTTTTGTCCTCATTAGATGTTGGCCTCAACCTTACCACCTGGGCCTGTTCTATTAAATTGCTTCCTGAATTTTACATCTGGTTACCTCCAGTTTCTAGAATGTATTCTCTACTAATGCTATTGAAACCACTCTTTACTTCATACAGATGTTTTCTGCAACAGCAATTAAAGTTTTCCTTCCACAAGTCAAATCCTCTTAAGAAAATGATTGAAGTTACTCATTTTGGTGAATTATGTTAACATTGTTCCTCCTTCCATCTGTAGTTCTCACTGTGGAGTTCCTTTCCCTCAGCCCCCGCAAATAAAGGAATACACAGTTAAAAAAGATAATAATGTAAGTATCATTCAGTGAATAATAATATAAAGCAGAAGAAAAGCAATATATCTATTATAAAATGGGAGCAAATTCTTCATAATCGGTTATTTCTCTTTTTAGGCTGTTTACAGTGTGATATCTTGTTATTCACTCCAGAATCCCACTTTCTTTGTGCGATCAGTTTCTTTGGGAGGGGGGTTGGGAGATGGGGTGGAGGAGGGGAGCTTGTCACCTGAGGAGCAAATGTTTTTTGCTCCCAAGGAAATAAGTTCTTCTATCTTTATAGAAAGAAAATTCTATTATATATAGTTAGCAAGAAAGCATCAAGAAAAAGATAAAAGACTACAAAGGAAAATAAATTTCTGGTCTTCTTCATACTTAATTACAAACATTTTATATACGTTCTATTAATTTATATAACAAAATAGAAAATTTTAAACATTTATCTATCTAGAAAGCAAACAGCTACATACACATTAAAGGTAAAAACCACGAACCTGGAACACTCACTTACCAACTGACTGTTCAGGATTTATATCAATGAACAAATCATCAGGTACAGAGAGGCTTTTTACGTGCATTTGTAAAACACAACGGATCCATGATCTTACAGTTAAGGCTTGAAAAGACACACAGCCTGAATGAGAAAGTGCTTCACATAATGTGCTGAAAAAGTAAGTTGACGGTCGTTTACAAAAAAAACAAAAAACATGACAATACCACACCCTAGGTATAGTGATTAAGAAATAAAGTAAAACATTTCAACATTCTCTGCTCTATGACCCTCTGACCTCAGCTATTTTTCAGACAAAAATAAAAAGATATTTTAGGTAAATATTCTTGCTTTCATTTCCAGCATTCTAAATTTTAAGAATCGTCTTTCCACTCATGGCCAATGTGTAGGTTTATGCCAAGGGACAGATAAGGAAGAATATGGTAAAAGAAAGGGGCTTATATGTAGCTAGATGGGATAATGAAGAAAGGGGCAAGAACAATAAACAGCAACCCTTTTAAGACGAGACCATGAGCATATAACTAAAAACAAAGTTAAAGACAAAATATATTTCTCCGTGATACTCCTGACCAGTCCCATTACCATTCCCTCTGTTTACTGCCACTCCTATCCCCTTCCCATGGTTAGGTGTTATTAATGATACCTCACAAAGAATAACATCTGCCAGAAATTTAAAAATTATTTCTACAAAGTCTAAGGCCAGGCTAAATCTCTGATTTCTAATCCATTTTATATGTAGAGGTGGGAAAGATGGAGATAGTCTTAACACAACTATAAAGGACATGCAAAGACAAAAAATGTTCAATACATACAAATCATAATTCTGAAAATACCATTTCAAATACTTTTAATATAAGTTGACATAAAGAGTAGATGCCACAGAAGAACTCAGTAGCCAGTTTACCTATAAAACTTTATCAAAGCTATTTTATGCCTCTGCATTTCAGTGTCTTCAACTGTTACTAATATAATAACATTATTTTATAATCTAAAATTAGTTCAAATAATTTGAAAAAAGTATTTAATTAATAATAAGTGTTCTTCTCTTTATAGTATTCTCAAGCTAGAAGGGATCTTAAAAGCAATCCAACTGAAGGTGAACTCCCTTACTTTACAACTGAAAGCCCAATGAGAAATCATGTATTTAATGATTCTTCTTAAAGAACTTCCTTATGAAAAGAATTATCTCACCAACTGAATTTCTCATCATTTTCACTGACATGCAACTCAGACAAGAATTACATTGGCCTCTTAGGTTTGTATATTTATTTTATAATCCCTCTTTTGGATGTTTTTATTTAAGTCTTCCTGATCACTCTATGATATTTTTATTTAAACTCTTATTTATTGAATATTTTTTCTATTGAAGTTCCTCAGATCTTTTTTGTAGTGTAGCAGAAGACAATGATAAGGAAACTAATGTTCAGGCTGGTAGAAACGTCTTGTTCATCCAACACAAGTTAAAAGTCAAATCTTTAAAAATCTAGCTGTAATAAAGAAATAGTGAGGGCGGGCCATGGTGGCTCGGCAGGAAGAGTTCTCTCTTGCCATGTCAGAGACCTGGGTTCATTTTCTGGTGCCTGCCCACACAACCCCCCCCCCCAAAAAAATACAGAAAAAGTCATTAAATCTAAGACTACAATAATGCAGCAATGTCTTATTGATTCAGGAACATCATTTGTACAATTTCTTTCACAATGCTAGGTACAGAAAAGTCATTTCAGGATGCGAATAAAGCAGTCCTACATAAACAGTTTTGAAAAAGGGCTTAAACAACACTGTTATTTTTTTTAAAGTATCTGCTTACTGTCAAGATGCTGCTGCCTCTGAAAGCTAAAAACTGCCCAAGTGAGAGTGTATATAATAGATCAGCTTTTTTTTTTCCCGTCTGCAAAAATTCTTACTTTCTCAAAGTACTGATTTATCATGGGCTTGCATTAATGAAATGCCTTGAAAAAAATCACTTACCTATTTTGTAGGAAATGACTTAAATATCTTGCTACAACTTGAGGCCAGATGATATCATCCCAACCAAAAAGCTGAATCATTGATATAAGTGGCTGAGGTTGAAGGTCTGATGGAGCTGCGCTAGGCATGACCATTGCTAACAGAGTGAAATCTATATTTAAAATGAGAAGAGCTTATGGTGAGATTTTTTTAAAAAAATCTTCTTTCTCCTACAAATTATATCAAGAGTGATTTTTAAAGAATCAGTACCAAATAATAAACATCACATTTAGCAATGCAGAACAAACGAATCTCAAAAACTGAAAAGAATTCATCTTATCAAAACATTTTTGCAGCATCACCTAGATCTCAAGGAAAGGTCTAGAATAATCTCTGTGAACATTATCATTATGGATCTAAAATAGCTCCCTCAAATCCCAAAATTTAAACATTATGTTTCTGCTACTGTGCTTTTCTCATTCAAAAGACATGGGTCCCATATGAATATGTACGTATCACCTACTCTTTTCTAAGCAAGAGCAATTTAATCATCTGCTACAGGTGAATAGATCACTCTCACCTTAGACACTGGACATTCTCTTCTATTAAATAGTGATCTACAAACAAAGATACCCCACTTCCTTCAGAACCCACTAAGTCTCAGAAAATAAAATTCTTTAGCTCATCATGTTAAACAAATATCTTTTTATTTTGCAATTTCCTGGGAAGCCATCAACTTATTTTTTTGCTATACTGTTTGTTGAAAAGCACTGCACCTCCTACACATCTCTCTCAAGTGGGAACTGTTTGTTCTCCTACTCCCCTTATACCAGTTGACCTACAGATAGGGTAAGTCTCCACCTTGGTACACAGTGCTTCTTGTAGACCATTCTCTCTACTTTCTCTCTCAAACTTTGACTCTTATGTCATCAAACTACACCAGCGACTAACGCTCCTTGTGGCATTCACCTCCAGTTTCCTAGTTGACCTTTCCTCATTCTTTGAAGACTGTAGTTCACTATTGTTTTCTTCAATAGCACTCCTGTCATAAGCCTTCATGATTTTTCTTTCAATATCCTTGAACTCCTCTCCCAATGAATTTATCCTCCATTCTATTTGAGCCAATCACTCCTTGGTGATATTCAGAGACCTTGGCATTACCATAAGCCCTCCATAATTCCACTGCCAGTATCTTTCCAACTCTCCTTCTCTAGGGCCCAACTTTAACAATTCTTTGACCCTACCAGGACCTGTAATCTGTCCCTCACTCCCTTGGAGCCCTCCTTTCCCTCTTTAGGCAGTTTAAATCACACTGGCTGTTATCATTCGTATATACTCTCAACTCATTTGCTCCTTTCTTGATTCACTGTACTTGCCTGGAAAAAAAACCCGAAACACTGATTCAATTCCAACTTTTAGCCTTCATTCCACCTGTACTTTCAGAGCTGTAATGGCTAGAAAGCAATTATGCTGACTGATCTCACAAAGTTTATGACCACAAACTTCAAGAGAGTCCTTAAAGCTGTCAAGCTTCCAACTACATACATTTCCCTAGTCCTTTCAGTGCTTTTTTCTCCTGAAGAACTGTTGCATATCTTCTCTACTCTCTCCTTCAACAGGCAGTACTTTCTCTCCCATCCTCCCTTTCAGTTAATAACTTTAATTACTACAGCACAAAGAAATAATAAACTATCAGAAAAGAACTATCACCAGCTCTCACTACATCTCTCCAGCTGTCTCCATCTGTGTCCATTCATTCTGCCTTTTCCTGTGCCACTACAGATGAACTGAGATGGACTGCTCTATCAGATCTCACCTTCATTTGGATAATGAAACAAGTTCTCTCTCTTCAGCATGACATTTTCCCTTTACTTTCAAATCATTCTCAACCACATTATATATAAATATGCTGCAATTGTTCCTATGTTTTTAAAACACGTCATATACAAACAAACCTCCTCTTTGGTTCTATTTCCCCCTGTAGCTAACATCTCCATTTTCTACTTCTCTTATATAACAGCACTCTTTAAAAAAGTAACCTATATTCACAGTCTGTAATTCTTCCCACATTTTCTCTTGAATCAGACCTTTACCTCTACTACTTCACCAAAACTGCAGTTCAAGGGCACTAGTGACCTCCTTTTTGCTAAATCCAATGATCAATTCTTAGGACCCATCTTACTTGACCTATCAGCAGTATCTGATCCAAGCACTCAATTCCCCTTCCTGAAATGCTCTGTCATATGGTTTACAGGGCACCACATATTCTTGGTTTTCCTCTTACCTCACTGGCATACTTTTTTAGTCTCCTTTCTTGGTTCTTCCTTATCCAGAAATCTGAACATGGGGAAAATCCTAAGGCCCAATACTCAAACTTCTCTCTTCACCCTTACTTAATCATGCAGTTCACAGCTTTTAAAAACTATACATAGATAACTTCCAAATGTAAATCTGCAGTTTGGACTTCTTCCCTGAGCCTCAGGCTCATTACCCAATGGCCTACTGATGTCTGAATTTATATTTTAATAGATATCACCAAAAAAAATGTCCAAAACCAAACTCCTGATCTTCCCCCATAAAATCTATTCCTGCCACAACCTTTTCCATCTCCAGAAATGACAACCTCATCCATATAATTACTCAAACCAAAGACCTGGAGTTATCCTTGACTCTTCAAGTATTTCGCTTACCATACTTACCCACTTCGCAAATTCTGTCAGTGGTACATTCAAAATACTTTCTCTACCTTCAGATAAGAAACCTGATCACTTCTCATCACCTCTCCTTTTGCCACCTTAACCCAAGCCACCCATTTCTGGATTACTGCAGTAGTTTCCTACTGATCTCCCTCCTTCTGACCTTGTCTTCCTACAATGTATTTTTACACTAGCAACCAGGGGAACCATAACACTCCTCTGCTCAAAACTTTTCTAAAGGTTCCTATCTCAGAATAAACTACCCTCTCTCTTGCCTACTCCACATAATTATGGCTTCCTCATAGCTCCTCAAACATAGCAAGCATGCTCTTGCCTCTAGACTTCCATGTAGCTTGGTTTCTCATCTGCCTCAGTCTTTGCTCATACGTTACTATGCAGAAAGGTCTTCACGACCACTCTATTTAAAAGTCAACCCTGCCTCTGGCATTCATTTTCCTCATTGCTTTTTGTAGCTTTCTCTTTACAGCATTATCACCATCTAAAATATTAAACATTTTACTTATTTATTTTTTGGACTTCCTCCACAAGAATATAAGTGCCATGAGAACAGGTATTTTTGTCTTTATTTTCAATGATATATCCCCAATGCTTATAAAAGTGGATATTCACTGACTATTTTTAAATGAATTTATTCTAGTCTAAATTAAAATGTCAAGTATTTACTTTGAAACAAACCCAAAACCCACACATATTTTGCTTTAGAATTTATATACCATGTACTTTCAGCACCCTGGACAGCACCAACCAAACTGATGTGACTTCATTTTTGTTAATTGACTACAAGTTGTAATGGTGAATATAAAAAAGATATGCCATACAGGTTAGTAATGACTGCTTTTGTTAAAATGACTGAATATCAATATTTATTTTCACAAACATTACAGTAGTTGGGAAACTTGCCTGTCACCATTTTTCAATTTATTAGTATATCCTAATGATGTAAGTGCTACCACAACTTAAGATCTTTTACAATTTAAATTATTCAGTTTTTTACATAGTGCTTTTAGCTCATTTACATCAGAGTAAAAGAAACTTTGGCTTAGATATTAGGTTTTTTGAAAAGCATTACATTTAAATATATTAGACACATTAAAATATGCTACATTTATATTTAGTTACCTTATTGATCTCTATGTAATCCAGTACCTCATAACAAATACTCTTTTGAGAAGCTATTGACTGCTTCTTAGAAAACTGCATATAACACCTATATTCAAACTCTTGTCTACAATTTCATATGATTCAGAGTCCTCTAAAAACCTTAGGACCTATCCTTAGGCTAATAATAAAATTAAGTAAAAATGACAGTCTAAGATAAAATCTAGTGTGAATCAGAATAATAACATTCCTTTTATTCAATGTCATTCTGATCTCTTCCTCTTGGCGATAAAGTGGCATTCATGTTATATTCTTTGCTCTTTATACAAAGTAACTTGATCTTATAACCTAGATAACTGCTCATACAATTTGAAAGTAAACCACTTGAACTGAAAGTAATAAAATGCTACGTTAACTTCCAAATATTGTATGCATAAGATAACGCATTAAATTTATGTACATTCAATATTTTTTAATTGAAAATTATTGTTTATTTTTAGCAAATAATTATTTAATTTGTACCTATACTAAGGTAAAATAAGAAACAAGCCAAAGAATCCTAATTCTAAAATACATAGTTCTTTTCATCTTTCTACTTGTCAAAATGCTTATTACATTGTAATAGCCCCTAAAGTAAGAGCTCATTACCAAGCAAAGAGAAGAAAATACTGACAAACGATCTCCAGTCTGCAAAGATACAGAAACTAAATAGCATTAAACAATTAACAGTGACCTGCAGCTGCATCTGCAAGTTGTGAAAGAGGCACTGT
Source organism: Tamandua tetradactyla (assembly GCF_023851605.1). Lineage (NCBI taxonomy): Eukaryota > Metazoa > Chordata > Mammalia > Pilosa > Myrmecophagidae > Tamandua > Tamandua tetradactyla. The sequence goes on from NC_135331.1 coordinate 154,570,723, forward strand.
CTGTGACATTCTCTGACTCTTCAAAAATGAAAAGAAATGTCTCCAGAGTGCGCTGGCAACTGCAGCAAGGTGGCGCTCTTTAGCCGATAATGAAGAATGTACAATTAGGTCCACATTCTCGGTCTGAAGTTCCTGACACAATTGTTGATGCATATTTCTAAAAAGAAATGAAAATACATTTAACACTCAAATTCCTAGAGAAATCTTCTTTAAATACACTTTGGGCTTTTTTCATTTATACCATTTGAAAACTGAAGGACTATTTTATATAATTAAAACCTTTATACCAAGATTATGCATCTCTGTTATTTGATGGATGAATTATGGCATATTAAGCACCATAAAGTTAATGTTAATTACTAATGTCAACCATTAATTATATGCTTTTTAATATGTCAGATTCAAATGAGAAACAGGCGGCTTCAGGATGAAGGTCTGCATTTTGCAACATTAGTATGACAAGTGATTTTACTTATAATCTAAACATGAAAATGGTTTTTTAAACCATTTTCTCCTGAGGGCTTTAGGACACAGATGTACTAAGGAAAATAAGTACATCTAGCTAATTTGTGTTACTGCAAATGAAAATATTTCCCTTGTTTAGAAAAGTCATAGCCTAGCATTATTATACAAACTATGCTAGATTACAATCTTATTCTGACCCAAAAACACCTTTAATTTTCAGACACATAGTGAACAATAATAAATTATGTTATTCGTCTTCATAAAATAATACAACATGAAGTCAATACTGCTTTAAATTTTGATTCAATTTTTTACTTAATTCAATAGAAAATTTAGACATTTCCAGACCTTAAAAACTAAAATGGACATTACCAAAATGGGGAAAATAATAACAGATTTTCCTCATAATCTAGAAGAGAAGGTATTTATGCAATTAATTGGTAATTAGCAATTACTAACACGATAACTTAAAACCAAATATATAGCCATGCTATTATTCCTGCTTATGTTTATATTACTGCCACCTCAATGTGAAAGTAAAAACACCTGGAGGCCATCCCTACATTCAAATTTTATAGAAAGCAATGATAAATAACTACTGAAGTTGAGGTAAACAACTTCCTTTGATAGTAATATTCTATTAAGAAAAATAACAAGTACTCAAAAAAGGAAATTCCAACATTCCTGATGCTTGAAAACAGTTTTTCTAGCTAGGGGAAGTTAATATTCTGAGAAAACTGTAAAACATAGAGCTAACTAGTATATGTACCCAAAGTAATTCCAAACAAAGATCAAACTTATTACAAGACCAAAGCCGAGTACATTTCATATTACTACATAGAAGTCAGCAAAAATCACAAGCATAGGGCGGGCCTCAATGGTTCAGCAGGCAGATTTCTTGCCTGCCACGCCAGAGACCTGGGTTCTATTCCCAGTGCCACTCCATGAAAAAACAAAAAAAGTACAAGCATAAATAATGTAACATTAGGATCTTGTGCCCTTTTACGTTTGAATTTTTGGATAACCATGGGAAACTACTTAATATTACTTGAAACACTGGGGAAAAAATGTATGAATGTTCGTAGCATACAATTCTCATAAAGCTAATCAAATGCCTGCTATGCCCTCTTAGTAAAAATCTGCCTTAAGACACTTTCAACTTGAGCTAGTGGCTAGAGAACCATTTCAGATCCTTTAGCTCTGAGTAAGATCAAACCACTAAAACCTATTTGGCAACTAATTCAACTGTCTCTGTGAACGCAGCAAAGTTCGCAAGTACATTTCAACACCCTGGAGTCCAAGTAAATGCCACCATTTGCACTACTCTTTATAGCTTTTTAAAAGAATATTGGTTTCAAAGGATAATAAATAACTTACTATATTTGGATAGGATGGAGTTGATTATTTCTAAACAAGTCATTTTCTTCCAAACTAAAACCTATTCACTAGGAAGGGGTAACTCTTCTGATTATCCTCCATGTGTTAAAAAAAGTTAGAATAATGCTTTAAGATGGGTATCACTAATCCTCTTTATAGACGATGAAGCTGATGGCAGTAAAGTTAAAATAATATACCCAAAGTTCACACGTGGCTAGAAAGTCCTGGACCCATACATATCTGAATTCATATCTGTATCCAAAGCCCATATTTTTTCCTTATGCACTAAGACACACATGCACACGTACGCGCGCACACACACACACACACACACACACAGGTTTTAAGAGAATCAAACATTGATAAAGTTTCTTCCCTTCCTACTCGGTTTAAATAAATTTCAGTAAACAAGAGTAAAAAAGCTGGAAAAGCCACATGTAGATCTGCCTACTGAAGAGCCGGGGCAAAACAAGAATTCTTTATTAGAAAAGACTACAAGAAAAGATGCATCAAGGCAATACTGAGAAAGTCCAATAAATCTGAACCACTTCTGACCCCTCCAGAATGAAATGATGAGGTACTAGGAATATATCTAGGAGTTACTGCAGGGATATAATTCAGACATCTAAAAAACTAAACGATTAGGTAAAAATTTAAAGCTAGAGGGCCTTCGAGGTACAAGTAACAGAAAAAAAAACAAATTCCAATTAAATATAAAGACTGACTCCAAAACAGACCTGTTTCAGAAATTTGCGTCCTGTTAGTATTTTGGATTTGAAAAGAAGCAACACACATGGGAAATACGCAGAATACTTTCCACTCAATGGTTTGAATGTTCAAGGGCTATCATTCTGGATAAAAAGAATACCTGCTTATTTTCACACAGGACAAAGCCATATAAGGCCTAATAATTTTTCTAAACATGAAAAAAATTAGATAGTGACAAATGCAAGAAATACCATGTACGTACTGTAATGGGAGTATAAGGAGAGAACCAAATTTCTGCAGTATAGCTAAAACAGACTGTTCCTTACAGTCACGGGTAATTTTTAAAATCACATTTTCTGAACTACAAAATTAATTACACAAAGGCTACTGAAAAGTAAACTTATTATATTAGATGTAACCACTGCATAATTGCCTAAGATACATTCACAAAACTGACAATATAAAAGAAGCTCTGTCAGGTATATTTGTTGCATAAAAGGTAAATGTGATTTCTGATGAAAAACTAAATGAAGGGGTGCACAGGTGGTTCAGTGGTAGATTGTTCACCTTCCATGTGCGAGACCCGGGTTCAATTCCTGGACCATGTACCTCCCCCAAAAAACAAAAACAAACAAACAAACAAAAAACTAAATAAAATAAGAGCACAGGATTTCCCAACACTTGGCAAACATTTTCTTTAAGTAAACACATACTTAACATGGGTTAAAAATCATTTTGGAAATATACATATGGACATGAACATGCATAATCAGTCCACTTATATGCTAAAAGATACAATATATTATAGAGGAAAACAGAACTTGCTGAATGTGAAGTTATTTAAATTACAACTCTCATAGCAGAAACAATAGCCAACATCCAGCATTTATTAGTGTTACCACACAATATGCTAAATACTCTTTAAGCATGTTTCATCCTAGGAGTTAAGTACTGTTATTATTCAAATTATATAAATGATGAAATTAAGGTGAAAACTTACTTGTGCCCAGCAACACAGCTGGCTAGCAGCAGAGCTACTCAGAGCTGTGTGACTTTGGAAAACTGGGCAACCCTCCAGTTCCTGTTTTCTTAGAAATCAGGTATAGGAATAACTGTTGCTATATCTGCCATAAATGGATCATATGAAATAATGTCTTTGAAAGTGTTTAGAAACCTACCATTACACGATGTAAATACTTAAACTATTACAGACCTATTTAACCTAGTTATCCACAAGTTTTCTTGACGCTTCTATTTTAGCTTTGTTATCCTGCTTCCTTTGGCTTATCTCATTATATTCAAGAACATTTTTTTTTTTAATTCAAGAACATTCTTGGCCCCTGCAAATGACCGTTCTTCTGTCCCATTTCCAAGACTTATTTTCCTGTTTTCATATGTCTGCACTTCTTACCTTGATATCATATTCACACTCCTCCCTTCCATCCCTAGACATGTAAATGCGCTGAGGCCTCTAGCATATGAAAGGCACTGCCACCCGACCACTGTTACCTGTCAATCTGGTCTTTGAACTACCGCTTCTTCCTAATAACTTAAGCAAGCTTCTGGGAACACTTAGTGGTCTTCCATTTACAGGTTTTACTTCTAATCTTGACACACTCTTGTTTCTCCAGTAACTGATATTTATAGAATATGATATGACATCCTGTAAATCACCTTCCTGTAATTTATAGCTATGCATTAATATTTCTTACATATTAATCCTCAAAATTTAAAAAAAACTGAAGTGTCTGCCATTGGACCCTGTACTACATGGAAAAAACATAATGTAATAAATAAATAAGCATTAACAGAAAGCCAGGGATTAACAATTAATAACTGAATTCCTTTTTAGCTCTACTCCAAACCTGGTAACTTTATTCAATATGTATTATAATGGAAAATTCCATCTTAAAAAGTTTTTCTAAACTGTTTTTAAGTAATTATTACAAGTATCTTAATTGACCTCACTATTAGAAAGCTAAATGGATATGAGGTTATCTCAGGATACTCTATGACCATTGCTTACATTGCTAAACTCACTAAAACCCCCTCAGGCACTATGAAACCTCTGATCACGTTTTTTTATACCTGGAATATAGGGTTACAATCTGCCTTAATACCCAGAAAGAATGTAGCCGAGTCCAGGTAACTCCATTATCAGAAAAAAAATCCCGAATTTTAAAGCTGGAAACCACCCTAAAAAAATCACCTAGTACAACCTTTTCTTAAAAACTGAGAAAAGAAATTCAGCTTTCAGATATAAAGAGGCTTCTGTACAGCCTCACTGTGAAATAATGGTAGCTTCAGCCCTGATCCTCAAACCTGTGCATGTCCAAATTATCTGAGAAGCAAAAAACCAGAAACCTGGTTGACAGACAGCAGTCAAGGCATACATCCATGTAACAGATGTCTCAATAAAACTGTGCATCTGTGGAGAAAAGATCAGTGGGCACTGGATAAATGACTGGATACGTGAGTTCAAGGTAAAGAGTTCACTGGCTATTTTGACTACCCAGGGACTACCACAGATAGAAAGCACACACACAGATGTACCAAATGCTTACAATCATGTATAGTGTGCTAATAAGAAATACAAGGGTCCCTGAAAATGTAAAGAAAATAACCCAAAATGAACACTTGCCTAAGAGAGAAGGAAAACCAGCTCTTAACTCTGCAAAACTTTTGAGACTCAGTTTTCCACCCATTAAATGGGAGTTCTGCCCTATATATCTCCTGAGAAGGTGCCAAAATATCAAATTATACTATTTAAGTGAAAGTACTTTGCAAATTAAAAGGCAAGACAATATGCACTGTATTAGCATTTATTCCTTCCAGAGCTTAATAACCTTGTTCTAAGAGGCAGTATAGCATCCCCTAGAAAGCTATGAGCTTTGGTGACAGATATATCAGAGTTTAAATCCCATTCTGCCAATTTCTCATTGCATGGCCATTTCCTTATCTGTTACAAGAATGAAATAAGGCGTATTCAATAAACGGAGCAGATATTATTATTGACTATAGAGTCAAAGACTTTTACTGAGATATGTAAATTGGCCATATTCCAAGTGCTTGACCCTTATTAACTAATTTAATTCTAGAGGTACTATTACTGCCCCCATTTTATAGACAAGGAAGCTAAGCACATAGGGGTTAAATAATTTGCCCAAGTCAGGCTATTAGTACGTAGCAGAGCCAGGATTTGAATTCAAGCAGTCAGTTTAGCTCCCACACCCAAACTTATAAACACTATGCTACAGCTGCCTTAAATACCATTTTACTACCCAAATAAAAAATACGTTTTAAATGTCAAATTGTTATATTTGTTACATTCATATGCTGCATTTCTAATAAAGGTAGTTACAAAGAGGAATAACAGCCAATCCCAGGTGGCATACCAGATGTAGGCACATTACAAGTTTTAACACTTCAGGGGAATGTAGACTATTCTATGAGGATTCCAAAGGTCAAAGACATATGATAATTTAACTTTTTCCTGAGGCCCACAATTGAGTTAATTTGCAGAACCAGAGAAAGAGAACAAATCAGGAATACAGCTATCAGCCTAGCGAACCAAACATGCCTATAGCAATGGTGCTTTATGGTTTTATGCAGTAAAACCTTGTGAAGTACTTAAAAATGAGGCGCCCTTACCCCAAACCAATGGCTACCACAGGAATGGAAATAAATGTCAATAGAAAGTGGTGATTTTTACAAATTACCTTTATGATTTTATTAGCGCTGTGTTTACTGATGATTATGGGTCTCAAATAGTTGTGTCTTACTGCACACTATGGTGCACTAATAACAAGAAACTACCTCAGTAGTTCACAATCCTGACTACCAATTAAAATAATCTCTAGCACTTTCTCCAGAACCACTCAAGATCAAGATCACTCAAGAGCCTACTGCATCTTCAGGGCTGGGATCTAAACATCATATCTTTAAATTATGAGTCTGTGAGGGGCCCGAGATTCTGCATTTCTATTAGGACGATGACTAATCATGGAAGAACACACATAATCCGGTCATGTAACCAGGATTGAGAACAAACTCTCACTCTGTAGGTATAAATGGAAAACAAACTGCAGACCTTATCCTAATTCAAAGAAGAAAGATCATCAAGGGCAGCTGAAGAAAATGGGCATGGAATTGATCTTAAAGGTAAGTATTGGGTTGATGAAGAGGGAGAAAGTAAAGGCACAAGGTTTATGAAATCCTTCATTCAATTACTCTCTAATTCAACATCTATTGCATGCGTTCTAGGTAGCAGGAAAACAGTTAACAAAATAGAGTCTCTGCCCTTCTGGAGCTTATATTCTAACATGAGATGGAGAAACATATAGATATGTAACTAGTCAGGTTGTGGTAAACTCTATGAATAAAAAGAAAGCAAAGTAAGGGGATAATGGTGACGGGCTAATTTTTCAATAAGGGGATATGGTAATGGGCTAATCTTTCAAATAGGGTGATCAGGGAACACATTCTGAGAAGGTGTCATCTGAACAAAGATGTAAATGAATTAGGGAGGGAACCATATGGATATCTGGGGGAAGAGCATTCCAAGGAGAAGAAACAAAGTGCAAAAGGTGCTGAGGCTGGCATAGATGAATAGACTCAAGAAACAACAAGAAGACCAGTATGGGTGGTCACAATGGGTGATGGGAGGCAGAACAGATGTGTCTGCAAAAGTAGCCTGGTTCCAGATCATTTGGGGAATTGTAAGCCATGGTAAGAACTTTGGATAATATCAAAGTGGAGTAATAAGCCATGAAAGCAGGAGAGTAGCATACTTTACATCTTAAAAGAAGCATATAAAAAGCAAGGTATTTGGGAAGAAAAAGAGGGAACTAACTGTAATGGACAGTTTTTATTGGAGTATTAGAAAGCAATACATTTAAGAGTAAAATGGGGCCCCATTTGTCTAGTCACATATTTTTTCCACTCACTTCACAAGAAATTACTCAGTGCCAGTTGCTGTGTCTGGTACCAGATACAGAAATGTTTAAGGCAGATTCTGCTATTAAAAAAGAAAGAAAGAAAGAAAAATCAAGACTTCATTGAGGATTCACGGAAGATTTTGAACTGGGGACTGATGTAATGAAAAATAGCTTTGGGAAAGACTATTCTCGTAATGGAGAACACAGTGGGTTAGGGTAAGGAGTGGCTAGAGACAGGAGAGAACAAATAGGAAGTTTCTATAAACATTTAGATATGACCTGATATGCAATTTGAGAGATTTTATGAAGAAAAAAGAAAATCAACAGTAATTATATGACATTTTGTGAGGGAGAAGGAACAGTATGTTGTTGCTGACTTTTGAAGGAGGTAAACCAGAAGTTAGAAGAAAGTGTTAATTACTAGAGAAAAAGAGTATAATTTGATTTGAAAATGGAATATGTAAGTAACAATATCAAAGAAGTTCTTGGAAATCTAGACCGACTGTCTAAGAGTATATTTAGACTTAGGAATCACTTTAACCAGTAGTTCTGTTCATTTTAATGAACATTTTAATGCTTAACTACATGAGGTACTGAATTAGATGTTAGCTATACAAATATAATCCTTGCTCTAAAAAAAATTTACAGTTCAGTAGGAGACAGGTAATATATTAAGTGCTGAGATACAGGGATGTAGACATACATGACATAGAAAAAAGGGACATTTAGCTCAATAAGAGGTTCAATGAAGGCTTCCTGGAGGAAAGCTATGTTACCTAACAGAAAAATGTAAAAAGTTTTCAGGAAGTTGAAATAAAATGAGAAAAGCAGAGTGGCATGAAATTGCATGGGACAGAGTGGAATCATAAATAATTTGTTATTAGAGACAATTTGGTATTACCAGAGGATGACAGATCAAGGAAGAGGATGGTGGGAAATGTGACTATAGTATTGATTGGGAAAAGATCACCGAATTTCATTCCATCCAAAAAGTTACAGCCATAGGTAACAATTCTCTAAGGTAAAGAGTATCAACAGCAACAAAATCAGCTTAAATATCAACATACATTTCTCTAAAATTTGTTCTCAGTATAACAGAGCTTACAAGAAATGACTACATAATATATTCACCATTCTGCACAGGGCTAATGTTACAATAGTATTTGTCTTCGAAATATTTTTTATTAAAAACCCAACCTGGTGTGTGGATGCATGTGTGACTTTGCATATATACAAATATATATAACTACTCACCATAACATATTGTCAATATTTATTTATTTTTGCCAATGCCGAGTGTTCCTATGCTCTCATCTAATAGGAGTGAGCATGGCAGACCAATTTGAGCATACCTGACCCATAAGCATTAGCATATCAGTACACTTTTACTACAAATTACTGCATGCACTATCCTAAGTTGAATATGTTTACTCTGTTGTGGTCTCTATTACTGCCATTTATTTTGTGTTAAGGAGCACAGTTTTTTGACCTGTGATCAATAAAATAGTCCTGAATTTACCACAAAGAACTGAAGAAAAAGCATCACACTAGATGTTAAAATTTGAGTTGCACAGCATCTCAAGGTACTTTCAAGGAAAGTATTGATGCTAAGACCACAATTAAGACTTAGCTGAAGAGACATTTCTATAAAGATGATGGAATAGGGAGCTGAAGGGCTCACTCTTCTTCCAACCACAGCTGGTCTTCAGGCAGAAACAGTATAAAACAATTGTTCTGCAGCTCTGGAGACCAGGAGAGTACTGTACAACATCCAGGGAAGTCCTCCTGCTCAAGAACAGAGGGGCATGGCCCAATACTGATACAACTATTGGTCAGAGAATTTAGGCTGCTGAGTCCCATTGCAGTGGCCTGCCCAGACAGGTGCCAGCCTCGGTTTTGACTGGCTTCACAGGAGGAGCCAGAAGAGGGCTAAAATTACCCAGCTAATTTAAGGCTATGGGGAATAGGCTGCTGTAGAGCGCCATCTGCTGGGCAGGTCCGGAAAGGGCACCTTTGGGGAACTGTCAAAAAGGCTTCTTAGAAAAGGTCATCTACTAAGCAGGCCAGGAATGTGCAGTCTTGGAGAGCTGAAAAAAATTCTTCTTTGGATCTTTACTGAACCTCTGCCTAGGACACTTTGAAATTGGTCTACACACCCAACATAGGTCTCTGACCATGTTTTGACTCGGAAATACTGATGAACCAAGCATCAAAGAACCTTAACACAAACCCAATCAACAACAAAATCCTAGACAAGAGAGAGAAATGGACCAGATATCAGCCAAAAATTATAAACCATACCAAGAAACAGAAAGATAAAGCCCAGACAAAGAGATAAATTAAAAAGTCAGAAGAGATACAGAATTTGGAATAACTAATCACAGATGTTCAAACAAATCTCTGAAATAAGGAGATGAAGAAAAGTATGTCTAAGGAGATAAAGGATATTAAGACAACACTGGGTGAGCAGAAATAAGAATGTGAAAACATGCAAAGAAAAATAATAGAACTTATGAGATTTAAAATACGCGAGGCATTCAAAAGCAGATTTGACAGGGAGAAGGATCAGCGACCTAGAAGACAGAATATTTGAAATCAAACAGTTAAAAGAACGACTAGAGAAAAGAATGGAAAAAAATTGAGCAGGGTCTCACCAAAATGAATGACAGAATGAAGCACACAAACACATGAATTATGGGTATCCCAGAAGGAGAAGAGAAGGGAAAAGGGGAGAAAGAGTATCTGAGGAAATAAAGGTTGAAAATTTTCCAACACTCATGAAAGACATACATATCCAAGAAGCACAAGGTAACTCAAACAGAATAAATCCGAATAGACCAACTTCAAAACACATACAAAGCAGACTGTCAAATACCACAGATTAAGAGAGAATTCTGAAAGCAGTAAGAGAAAAGTGATTCCTCACATACCATGGAGTATGAGCTGATAAGAGAGATTTTTTCACTGCTTCTTCACCCAGCAAGCCTCTTCTATGGAGTTTGGACTATTTCATTTCCACAGCTGCGTGTGAGACACCTTTATAAATCTTATGTTTACAGAGATCTCTTGTTGGTTCTGTTTTTCTAGAGAACCCCGACTAATAAAAAAAAGAAGAAAGAATTAAAGTCCAAGTCCTAAATGCACACCTGGTGAACTAGAAAAAGAACTGCAAACTATTTTCAAAGCAAGCAGAAGGAAAGAAATACCAAAGACCAGAGCAGAAATAAACTGAAACAAATACACCAAAAAAAGTAGAGAACATCAAATCTAAAAGTTGATTCTTTAAGACCAATAAATGAGTAGTTCAATGATATAATTCTTGCCTGCCCTACAGGAGAACAAAGTTAGATTCCCAGCCCATGCACCCTACCCCACACCCCAAAAAAGATCAATAAAGTCTAGAAAACCTTAGCTAGATTGTCAAAGACAAAAAGAGAAGTTGCAAATCTCAGACAAAAATCAGAAACGAGAGGTGGGACATCACCACTAACCCCACAGAAATAAAAAAGATCATAAGAGGATACTATGAACAACTGTAAGCCAACAAATTAAACAACTTATATGAAATGGATAATTTCCTGGAAACACACAGTCTACACTGGCTCTAGAAGAAATAGTAGATCTTAGCAAATTAAACACAGGTAAAGAGATGGTAACAGTCATCAAAAACCGACCAATAATGAAAAGCGGAGAACCAGACAGCTTCACAGGTATTCTACCTGGAAAAATTGATGAGGAGGGAACACTACTTAACTCATTCTATGAAACTAATATCACCTTAATATCAAAGTCACATAAAGATACTACAAGAAAAGAAAATTACACACCAATTTCTCTAATGAACATAGCTGCAAAAATCCTCAATACAATACTTGCAAATCAAATCCAATGGTATATTAGAAGAATTATACACCATGATCAGTGGGTTTTATATGTAAGGGTGGTACAACACAAGAAAATAAATTTACGTAATACACCACATTAACACATTGAATTGTTAATTATCATTAACAATTCTCATTTTAATTGATGGAGAAAAAGCATTTGACAAAGCCCAGCATCCTTTCCTGATAACACTTCAAAAGATAGGAATAGAAGCAAAGTACCTAACATGACAAAGGCATATATGAAAAATCCACAGCTAATATCATACTCAATGGTGAAAGACTGAAAGCTTTCCCTCTAAGACAGGGAAAAGAGGAAGGTGCCTAGAGTCACCACAGTTATTCAATATTGTGTTAGAAATTCTAGCTAGAGCAATTAGACAAGAAAAAGAAATAAAAGGCATCCAAGTCAGAAAAGAAAAAAAAACTTTTGCTATTTATAGATGGCATGATCCTAAAATTAGGAAGTCCCAAAAAATCTACAGCAAAGCTAGTAGAGCTAATAAATGAGTACAGCAAAGGGTAAAATATAAGATCAACATGCAAAAGTCAGCAATGTTTCTATACACTTGTCAGCAATCTGAGAAGGAAATCAAGAAAATTTAAACCAAGGATGTGAAGGACCTGTACAGAAAAGCACATAATATTGATAAAAGAAATCAACGAAGACCCAAATAAATGAAAGGACATTCCATGTTCATGGGTTGAAAGACTACGTATGATTAAGATTCTACCCAACTGGTCTACAGATTCAATGCAATCCCAAGCAGAATTCCAACAGTCTACTTTGTAGAAATAGAAAAGCCAAATCATCAAATTTATCTGGAAAAATAAGGGTCACCAAATAGTCAAAAACATTATTGAAAAAGAATGAAGTTGGAGGATTCATACTTCTTGACTTTAAAGCATATTACTAAGCAACAATCATTGAAACACCATGGTACTGGCACAAAGATAGTTATATTGACCAATGGAATAAAGTCATGAGTTCAGACATAGACCCTCACATCTATGGTCAATTGATTTTTGACAAGGCTGCCAAGTCCACTTAACTGAGACAGAACAGTCTCTTCAACAAATGGTGCTGGGAGAACTGGATATCTATACCCAAAAGAATGAAAGAGGATCCCTATCTCACACTTCAAAAAATGAACTCAAAATGGACCAAAGACCTAAATATAAGAGCCAGGACCATAAAACTCCTAGAAGAAAATGTAGGGAAGCATCTTCAAGATCTTGTGGTAAGTGATGGTTTCTTAGACTCTATACTGAAAGCATAAGCAATGAAAGAAAAAATAAATGGCACCTTCTCAAAAATGAATACTTTTGTCATGAAGGTGAAAAGGCGATCTACTCAGTGGGAGACAATATTTGTAAATGACATATCCAATGAGTTTAATATCCAGAATATATAAAGAAATCCTACATCTCAACAACACAAAAAGACAAATAAGCCAATTTAAAAATGGGAAAAAGGCAAGAATAGACATTTCTCCAAAGAGGGAATACAATAATTAAAAAGCACCTGAGAAGATGTTCAACATCACTAGCTAATAGGGAAATACAAATCAAAACCACAATGAGATATCCATACACACCTATTAGAATGGTCACTAGTAAACAAACAGAAAACTACAAATGCTGGAGAGGATATGGAGAAGGAGAAACACTTATTCACTGCTGGTAGGAATGTAAAATAGCATAGCTGCTATGGAAGACAGTTAGACAGTTCCTCAGGAAGCTAAGTATAGAACTGCCAAATGATTCAGAAATCCCACTACTAGGTATATACTCAGAAGAACGGAAAGCAAAGATGCAAACATACTTTGCACATCGATGCTCATAGCAGCATTATTCACAATTGCCAAAAGATGGAAAGAACTCAATGTCCATCAACTAATGAATGGATAAACAAAATGTGGTGTGTATGTGTGTATATATATACACATATATATGATGGAACATATATATATATATATATATATATATATATATATATATATATATGATGGAACGTCATTCAGGTGTAAGAAAAAATGAAGAACTAATGCATGCGACAACATGGATTAACCTTGAAGACATTATATTGAGTGAAATAAGTCAGACACAGAAGAACAAATATTATATGATCTCACTAATGTGGATTAAATAAAATGAGTAAACTCATGAAGTTAGTATCTAGAACATAGGTCACCCAAAGATAGGATGAGGGTACAGAATGGGGAGCTGATGCTTGATTTGTACAGATTTTTAATAAGGTTGGTTATAAACATTTGAAATTGTAGAGAGGTGATGGTAGTATATTACTGTGAGTGTAATTAACAGAACTGAATATTGTGTGTGATTGTGGTTGAAAGTATTGTGTATGTCACTAGAAGGAAAGCTAGAGGTTAAAACATAGGACTGTGTAAGATAGTGAACTCTGTTGTGGACCATGAAGGTGGTTAAAAGCACAAATATAAGAATGTTCTTCAATGAACCAGAACAAACGTATGTCACTATTACAAGGTGTTAAAATTAGGTGGTACATGGGAAAAAATATAGCTAATACAAAGTATGGACTATAGTTAATGGTGATATTATAATATTCTTCCATCAACTGTAACAAAGATACCACACCAATGCTAAATGTCAATAACAGGGGCATAGAAGGTATATGGGGATTTTCTTTTTGGAGTAATGAAAATGTTCTAAAACTGAGTGTAGTAATGAAAGCAGAACTCTGTGATTATACTGAAAGCCACTGATTATATATGTTGGATCGACTGTATGGTGTGTGAATAAAACTGCTTAAAAAAAAAGAGACTTGGTTGAATTTCTCCTTTGACATTTTAACTATAGCCTAATAGATGTCATAACTCAGGGATTTCTAAAAGATCAAGAAAAAAATCAACACTCCATTGTGACATTTCCATAGGGATTATGCTACAACAATCTTGCACTGCTTGTATTCAGTTAGTGTCCACAATTCCAAGAACTCCTCCTCCAAATTCAAAACCAAGAATGTGTGTGCAAGGTAATGAATAAAAGTCAGAGGGGGGGGATTATGGGCTCAATATGAAATTAGTCAGTTTTCAGGTTTGCCTGCTATCAGAATATCACATGGGTAAGACCATAAGTTATGATTCAGGATCTTTGTCCATGAGTTTAAAGGCACTTACAGGTAAGATCATCTCTGTAAAGAGTATCAAAATGAATTGTGCAGGTCTTTGATAAAATCTCTAAAATTGTCATACTGGTCTTTAGGGACTTCAAATATGGATGGCTCTCCTTTTCAACTATAAATGGATAGGTATAACTGTATAAGTACACACGCACTGAACTTTATCCAAAATATAAAAATTGAGTACAGAAAAACGAAGGGGGAAAAATTCAGGAGGGGAAAAACTCAGGAGCTGATGTCTAAAAAACAAAATCAAGACACATTTACTCATAACACAGACAATAAAGTGAACAGAATATTTATGGAAAATGCATTCACTTTGAACAGAGATCACCAATCTATCCAAATTAGTAGCTCTAGAGCCAATTACTATATATTAAACTTTAGCTAGTCTACCACTTATTTGGATACAGCAGTTTTTAAAAAATGGCCAAAAGTTCTGACCTTCCCATCAAGAGATGGAATTTATGCCCCATCCTCTTGAATGTGAGAGATTTTGCAACTGTTTTGACCAAAAGTATGTGATAGAAGTGATACTACCTGATTTCCAAGGCTTGGTAATAAGAGGTCATGAAGTTTCTGCCTTATTGGCTGGGAAAACTTGCTGTTGGAGCCCTGAGTTGCCATGCATGATATCCAATTACCCTGACACCACCCTGTTGGAGATGCCACAGATAACACTTGGGTCTGTAGTCTCACCTGAGTCTGAGACGTCCTGCAGCCATTTCAGATCAGGTATAAGACATGTTAGTGAGGCAGTCATCTAGGAACTGGATCTTCCACCTTCAGTAGTTCTAGTAGCAGCCCTGAAACCACCCCCCAGACACTAAATTACTGTAGTTTTGAGCTTACACATCATAGAGCAGAGAAGAGATGTTCTTGTTTTCCAATTTCCTAACTTACACAATGTGTGAGCATAATAAGAGGGCTGTTGTTTTACACACTACGGTTTGGCATGGTTTACTAATCTTTAAAGAACAGGTACCCACAATAGACCAGGTACTTATGTAGGAATTGGTGATTCAAAGATGAAATAGATGCAGACAGACCTGATCTGAAGAAATTCACACTCTAGGGGGAGGAGGCGGAAACCAGAGAGAGACGGACATAGAACTTCCTTTATTAAGAGGACAACCAGGGTACACCTGCACAGGTGGTTCAGTGGTAGAATGCTCGACTTCATGCGGGAGACTTGGGTTCAATTCCTGGACCATGCACCACCACCACCACCCACCCCTCGCCCCCCTCAAAAAAGGATAACCAGACTAACAGAAATAACAGCATAATCACACCTGTTTATAACTTCTAATTTAACATAGAGTTAGGGGAGAGGAAGAAGGGATAAAAAAAAAACTGTCAGGAAAGGCATCCTTCAAACTGTTTCCTAAAGTACATGTAAAAGGCAGCAGGGAGGTGAACCCATGTTAAAAGAGGGGGTTCTCATCTGCAAAGGGAGACTTACCAGACAAAAAAGATTTTAAGCTTTCAAAGAGCCATTCACACTTTCAAAATGCCTAGTTTTGTTGTAGGACACATGAGTTCCAAGAATAAGGATCATTTAAGGAAAATCTACTTTATTTTTCTACCTGTTCGACACAGAATACCAACATCAAACATATGCTTAGACATTTTGTGTACATTATTTTTACTTTCACTAAATTTTATTCAGTTCTTTTTGCTTTCATATTGTATTAATAACTCATATTTTGTTTGGGAATCTATAAAAGGAAGTCTCACCCAGCTTAAAGTATCACCTTGCGGTACTTGTGTAATGTGGGTGAAAGTGCTTTGGTTCACAAGAATTTAGGAATCACTTTATTAAGGGTAAAGACCCAAACATTTTTTAGTTCAAATCTCTATAACAGGTAAACCAGGGCTAAATTCCACTTGTGAGCATTTTCTCCTAATTGGTGGTAATAAATTCCTAAAAAGAAAGGGTCTAATGGCAATGTGGACTGATTGTTAACTACAGCAACCCAAATGTTCCTGTCACAGTGAAATCTGCTCTATAATTCTCTTTAATGGACTAGGTGTATCGATAAATATTGAAAATGTCCAGTTTCTGTTTTCTCTTTCCATCTAAATCAAATCCAATTTTATGTCAACAGATTGTACCAATATATAATTACAATAGCTAATGCATTGGGCAAGTGGTGTTCTTTGATAAATAATTTTTCTAAAACCTCTTAAGCATTCTGCATCCTCAATATTTCTCTCACACTCAAAAAGCACAGTAAATTACATAAGTAGACACTACTGACCACTGCCAATGATAATGAATCTAAAAACCTCAACATCAGCTCCAAAAGTGACTATTTTCTTTTCATATCAAAACACAGTCAAGCAAAGCGTAAAAAAGAAAATACCTAGGGATGTCTTAGAAGAACTTTCTTCATCAAAAACAACCAAACTCTAACAGAAATAATAGCTGAGTTGCCATCCTAATATAGCACTGAAAATGAGGTACATAAATAAGCTTTAGGAGTATGTAAACCTCTTGACATTACATGTTAATATTTGTGCACATGTAAATGTATATATTTTTATAAGAAAGACACCATATCTTTCATGAGAATTTCAAATGAGTCTATCCCAAATGAATGAAATCCACTAATCAGATCCCATCCCTTTTCTTCTATCTTTTCCCATTTTATATCTTCTAAGTACAAGCTAAATGTTTCCTCTTGATTTCTCAAGCTGACTCTTCTCTTTTTTACCCACTCACTTTGCATACCATCCTCAAAAACCCAGATGTAACCTCTATGTACCAAAAGCACTAACTTAGAAAGGATTGATCTGAAATTCTTTCCAGAAAAATCAGTGCCTCATCCACGTACAAAAGCAATCATCAAAAAGAAATAAAACTTGCTTAGCAACAAACTTTTAACTTAACAGTCAATTAACTTCTTAATTTTAAATTATGTTTATTCTACATACTTGGTTACATACACATTTCTCTCTACCTCTTTTACCATAGATCTTTAAAAGGGAGGAAAAGAGAGAGAAGAGGAAAAATTTTCCTTAAAGATTACCCATTGAGTCAGTTATCATAAAGCTCCATTATTAGGGCTGAGAATCCCAAAGGCTTTTGTTATATCGCTAATTTATTTTGCAAGCCTTCAACAAATGAGCTGATTTATCTGATTCTGCATGCTTGGGGTTTGATATATGCTACTTGTACATGACGGGCTTCAACTGCGTAGTACCACTGAAACCATGTATCTGCACATCTAAACATTTCCTGATATAAAAAAAAACTCACATATATGGCAGGATAAGAAATGTTAAAGTATTGAATAAAAGATCTGTGACATCTCATAGAATGGGAGCAAAATACAGGAAGATAACCAATTGATTATGAATGTCCAAAAGTGCTACAGGTACAGACAGAAAGCTAAATAAGGGGAAGGATTAAAACTGGAAAAAGCCATGCTTACAGCAACAAAGTAGCAGGGTTTTGTTAGAATCCTGTGCATTTTAACCGGAAATGGGAAAAGCTAATTTACTTTCAACAAGAAAAGTGAATATAGTTTTATGATCACAAAAGAAATCAATTTGAAAATAGTCTCCATTGCTTACAAATGCCAGAAGTTAACCCCTAAAATTTACTCTTATGGAAAAATAAAAGTTTATATTGACAATTGCTATGGTTTACCATTAAAAACCTTTGCTAAACCTTTATAAGAGAATAACTTTCGAGAATACAGAAACAAACAAAAATGGTAATCATATGTAAAACTGCTTTCTTTTTAGAAATGATAATCAGTTGAAACCCACCTGTCAAAAAGATTCTGAAAGGAGGGTATATTCTACATATGTGAATAACAAGGTAATTCCAAATTCCCAGAAACCCAAATTCTTCTTCTTTATGAAGGTATACATTGAGTTAAAAAGTTTTGTTCTTATAATCTATCAGCTTTTAGAATGTGAAGTTACATTAGGCTGCAATCACTCCCTAGCTCCTTCCTTCCCAGCATTTGGTAATATAGTCAGTAGAGCTAATTTTCTGTCATTCAGGAAAAACTGTTGGATTGCTAAACTTGTATCATCATCACCTCTGAAACACAGTAAAAATCACTGTTAGAACCAATGGTTTATTAGATCGAACCCTCCATCAACAATGTCAACTCTGCCTGGTTGTGTTAACAGGAAAATGTTTTACGAGTTCCACGACTGGGCATCAATTTAACTTCCAGCACCAGCTACGCTGTAAAACCGTGAACGTAATTTATATGGTGACCTGCGTGTGTGGGAAGCAATATCTAGGTGAAACTTCTCACAGTCTGACAAAATGCTTTGATTTGCACCATTCAGATGATTGAGCAAAAAAGAGTTTACGCAATCACCACCAATAGCCTTTATCTCCAAATGCACTAAAAATTTATTACTCTATGAGTGCAACCCATTGCTTTACAGCCAGGTTTGATAGAATAGGAATGATTGGATAAATATTACATTTTCAACTGGTACACATCTTGTCCATTAGGTTTAAATATTGGACAAGCTACGTGTTTAAGATAAACATCAGTCTTAGGTGATTCCATCACACAGTACATTTCGAAAGCCTACAAATGTTTCCATAGTAACATTTTTGTGATTATATATAGCTGCGGATACATGTTCATTCCAAATTAGGAGAAAGTAAACTGAGGGGCCACTGAACTCTTCTTTAACAACCTACCTTTGTCTTTTACTTAGCACTAAATATAGTACACCGTATTTACACAACTATTGCTGTGTATGAAGAATCAAATAATCACTCAAGCTGGATGGGACATAAATATATAGCTCAGCTCTCCATCCATAGATAACAGTTCACTAGTCAGGCCTCTCAAAGAATTTTAAACTAGCCTAGATTTCATACTCATGGCTTTCCAGTAGCTATTGCTGTGCACTAAGAAAAGTGTATTTTAACTGGCAACCTCTCTAACCACATGCCCCAGATCATGCACTTTTAAAAACGACAATAGATGTTTCTGATACATAGATGCTGAGCAAAACTATCATGTTTAATCAAACGTAATTTTTAAGGATCTGTTTTAGCATCATGGGAGGGATCCTACACATATATTTTCTATACCTTTAAGTTCCTAAGCGACTACAGTTGCCTTGACTAACATGATTAACTCATTGTTACTTTCCATCGTATTCTAATTTGGTTTGAATTATATACGACAATGTAAATATTAGCTCCAGTTTAGGGATGAAAAAATGGACTCAGGGAAACAAAATGACCCGACCAATAAGAAACAGAATTGGAATTCTAACTCCAGTCTAACTCCAAAATACTTTCCACTATAAATCATTCAGAGGATTTTTGTTCCAGTTAAGACTACCATAATTAAAATCCTGTATTTGAAGGATTTCTTATGCCTAATAATACTGTAAGGTAGAAATGTGAGCACATATGGGATTACTTTTATCAGGTATATCTTTATAACACTTAGTCCTAATCACCAGCCTTTATTCATTGGAGAAAATACTATTACTGATCAAGGAATCATCAGGTAAAAAGACAATCATTAGCTATTAGCAATGGCTGTTGACACCTATTACCAATTAAGGTTTCTAGCCTTGTTTTCATATATTTTGTCTGCCACATTGAAAAATAATTTGTTTGCAAATGGATATAAAGCAAAAACTTACTATTTAGGAACAAATCATCCTATATTTCACATACAAAAGCCATTTGTTGTTACAGCACTACCAGAAGAGACTTAAGCATTTAACTTGGAATGTCAAGCTAGATCTTTTAAGCTATTTTTCTTATCTTGTTCTTCAAAATTCGAAGCTAGAAAATCCCACTTGACTAGAAGGCAAAAAAAAAAAAAAGAGAAGGTTGTCCTTTCTAGGGTTAAAAAATGCTTTGTAAGATTTTAGTTAAGATTAACCTTTTGCTCACAATAGGACTGGTTGTTGGTTTTATTTATTAATTTTTTTCACTGTCTTTAACTCAGGTAAAAATCAATATAGAGTGAGACAAAGGGCTCTAGATGGCCTGGCTACACTAGCTTTTGGTTTGGCCCCTGCACAATTCTACAACATGCTGAGGCTGGGAAGGATTAGCCTGCTTGTGTTGAGTAAACCGATGATACTCAATAAACAGTTTCTGTTGTAAACCCCTTAGGATGTGCAAAGCCACACTAGTTGGCAATAGACCAGATAAGCTGCAGAACCAGCTGTAATCTCATTTAGACCTGAGCTGATCCTCCTGTCCTTTCATTCCGAAGGATCAAAGCAAACCACTGAGGAGGCAGCTGTATTATAGCAGCTCTGCTTGCTGGATGCAGCAAACATTTCATAAATTCCACTCCTTGAAGCAAGTCTCTACTTAATCTACCCAGAGCTGGGACAATCAATGAATTTCTGAATTCGTTAGACTGCGTATTATAGGGTAACCATTTTCTCTTTGGAGAAATGTGATGATTGCACACCAACTTCAGAAAGCAGCTATTTCTAACCATTTTTTTTTCCTGGAAGGGCCTACAATTTTCCTCAATACTGAGTAAAAATGTTTTTAAATTACTTAGCTCATTATCTTTAACGCATATTAACAAGGAAACAGTGCATGATGCTAAATTCCTCCAGATGTAGTTGCTGACTTCCCATGCTCAGTGAATGGGGGTGGAGATGTCAAACCTTACTGTATATGACACAGACCAAATACTGACCAAAATGATGTCCAAAACAAAGTTAGAGAAAAAGTCTCTGCAATTAATTAGAGAATACAATTCATACATTAATATGTAACTTTTCCACAAAGTAGAGCACAACTTTTAAGGTGTTCCAAACTGACAGTATTAAAGTATTTCAAAAAGTACAAAGTACTTTCTACCCTTTCAAATAGGCACATGAGCAGCAATTTCAGAAACAGTGCTTGAGTATCACATTTTATTGGAAATTTCCTTTAATAGAAACCTAAATTTCAGGATACAAAGCTTTAGAAACCACCACTCCCACATTTAAGAGAATTTAAATTGAATATACAAAGGGCACTGCAGAGGAGGTAAGGTGTCATATCACAGATCACTCTAAATAGTAAATGCGAATGAAATGAAAGAAAACAGATGCATAGAGTTATATAACATCAGTACTTCAAAAGAATCAAAGAATAATTTAATGCTAAATGTCAATAGTTGAGAGAGGCCTCAGGAAATATAGTCAGGTAATAGGCAAACTTTCTGTAAATATTTAGGCTTAGTGGGCCACATGTGTCTGTATAGGTGTTGTTTCATAACCCTTTAAAATGTAAAAACCATCCTTAAGTAAAGGGTTATTAAAAAAACAAAACAAAACAGGCGATGGGCCAGATCTGGCCAGCAGTGCTCCAGTTTGCCAATCTCTTCTTGTCCAAGCAATTCATTCTACAGAGACCTTCAGGAACATGAGTTGTTTCTAAATAGTCAAATAATTAATCAGCAAGTGTCAGCACTAGAATTTAGATCCTCTCATTCTCACTGTGGTGTTCCTCTACTGCTCCCAACGTTCTGCCCAACACTACTTCTGTAAGAAAAGGCACAACAGTTCTAACGTATTTCAGAAACATCTGAAACAGGTAAGCAAGCAGGAATGCCTAGGACTTGTGAATCTAATAAGCATACTAAAATGATCACATTAACTGACCTAATCATTTCCAATCTAACAAATGCTACATTTAACGATTCACCTCTCTCCAGTCCATTCTTCATACATAAAAGGTCCCATTTAACATAATCACATAATAACATCAAAGTTAGTAAATATCGAAACCCTAACTCTTCTAATATTTGCAAAATCCAGATCTTTGTAATAATAACACCTCGATAGGGAGCTGCAAAACTGTGTAATTATACTTTAATTGTATTGTGAGGCATGCATTAATCACAAAGTTTAAGTACCAAGGATAGAATTATAATAATTCTGTAAAACAAATTTAAGCTAGCTAAGTAGGTCAGAACCACTAACATGCAACAGGAGACCTCTGGGAATTTATCAGTTAATGGCTATTTATGTGCAAATGAGTGCCCTCCAACCCTCCAAAATCCTGTGTAGCTGAAGGGTATTTCTGTTAACCAGGAGCACTGCTTAACTGCAGAGGCATAAATTAAACCATTTTATTGGAATGATTTTTAATTCCTCCACTTTCCCCTCACCACAATCTTTCCTACCTTTCTAGAAGCACAATTTACAGTACATATTTAAGAGGAGAAAAAACGATTGCTGGAGAATTTTTGAAACTGGCCTCTCCCTAACCCCACATCTACTTATACACTAGATCTTCAGTAAAATTAAAGGGAACCATTTCTTACACTTCACTATCTCTAAAGACTTACAATGTTACAAAACATAAAGTTTCAGTATAAGCACTACATTAGTCCACTTTCAATAATAAAAATAACAAAATAAAATTGTTTTATTTCCTTAGCCTCTTATCTTGCAGAAGACAAAGAAATTCAAGAGCTTTCATCTATCAACATTTTCGCTATAATAATCAAGCCATATACCTATCAAAGGCATTCTTTGAGCAGAGAAAAAACATTTTTATTTTTGTTAAAGAACTCCACCTAAGCACTTCATTTCTGACTTGCCTCAAAAGAAAAGTTAAGCATTTGGGCTTTTTTTGAAGGGAGTGGGGGAAAAGCAACATAAAATTTTTCAACGTGACATAAACATGGTTAAAAGAGATCATTAAACAGGCATTATCAGGACGGCACTGAATAGAGGTGGCATAATAAGTTTGCACTTTGGGTGGAATAAGTTATCTAAAATTACTGTTTTTAAAGATTTAATACAGTAGTAATTTAAAAGTTTTAAACTGGGCTAATATTTGCCTTGGCACTCTTTGTTTCCCATCATTAACTAAAAATTAAAATATAACAATGTTAAGTTAAAGACAAAATAAGCCATATAATAACTTTAAAATTTCAATATTTTATAATACAGGTAAGATCTCAGCACTTTAAGCCACAATCAATAAATGAAATGTTTTATAACAATTTCGTATTTTAAAACAGATGTAATAAAATTTGTGACAAATTCCTTCAAAAATATAAAAAATTCCTCTCATCTTTCCATAATTGAATTTCCCCAAATTGTAAGTAAATTATATCAGAGCAAATGACTACATCAAGTTTGCCTCTGATTAGTATGCTTTGGAAACATACGACTACTCCTGGATTCAGAGAGCAATCTTCAAAGGCGTCAAGTGTACTACTGATCAACTATGCTTGCATATGAAAGAGGGAACAAAAGATCCCAACCTAATGTCATGTGCTATACTTAAATGTATAATACATATAACATAGAAATTAAGATGCATTTCTGATCTGAAAGTCTCATTTCATTACAACAGTGTGCTTCTAGGATGAAAAATATTAACCACAAAAGATAAATTATCACAGAAATGTAACCATCTGTTAAAGGTCATCACCCTATTTCAAAAGGAAACTCCCAGAGCTGTAAAATAAAGGGTTCACTTGAGGCTTCCCCCTCTCTTTGGCTAGGAGCAATAGTCTTCAGTCTTCCAGCCACAGGCAGATTCTCAATCAAATATTTGTGCAGCAAACATGCTCTAAAACTTAACCCTGATTAGCGATAAACAGGACCTTCTCTTAGTGAAGAGACAACAGATACATAGTCAATTTACTGAAGGAGTATTAAAATCAAGAGGTATGGCCTACATTCGAACTATCTCCTGCAAAATGTCATAAAAAGTTACCAACCTCTGCATTCTTATGACTAAAATGGGAGCTGGAATAACAAAATACTAAAGTTTTGATGTTCTTAGGGTCACACACCAATGAGAGAGAAATCTTAGGGCCACAGGAGCCCTAAGTGAAAAATCAGGGTGGAAGAAGTAGCCCAATACTTCAAAAGGTGTATTTAAGAATATGAAATTTGGTTAACCTAAGTCAGAATTTCTAAAATTTTTCTAATTGCTCAAAAATGTTGCTTAAATATTATTGCCTAACTATTTAACAGCAGTATGGGCCATCAGATCACCCCCCTTTCCCTTCCTTCCTCTATTCATTACTCCCCCTGTCCTGGCTTCCAGACTTCTGCTCTCTCCTACCTTTTTCTATTTTTTAAATTACTTTTGCATTTTTGTATATATATTTTTAAATTACTAGCTTTTATTAAAACGATGGCCCCCTACCTGGTTTCCTTGTTTAACATTTCCTTTTAATTCATCATGCGTATCACTGCCAAAACCATCTATATAATTATCATTCATTCATTGAACAAAAACTTACTAAGCAACACTGTATGCCAGGCACTTCAGCTGTGTGCCTACTGCTGAAGACACAAATACGAACAAGATGAATTCCTTGCCCTCAAGAAGTATCAATCTAGTGAAGGAGATGGGCCAAAAAAGATGACATTTCAAGTGATAAATGCCCTGGGTGTTACAAACATGAACAGGATGCAAAAGGGAGGAAGACACTAGCTGCTCTGCCTGGGGAACCTGGAAACCGTTCCCAGGGCAAGCTGCATATTTCACCTACACCTGAAGGGAAATAAGCCTTCCACAAAGAAAATGAACAAAGAATATTTTAGGCAGGGAGATTAGGAGGAAAGTACCAGATGAGATCTTTCTCTCAAAGAGTTTAAGAGTCAATGGGGGGGGGGGGGGGCAATGGGGTGTGGAGAGTGGTAGACAAGTGCATGGTATACTCAAAACTGCTTTCATGCTGTTATCCCTCTACTTAGAACTTAGGATTCCTGATTTCCTCTCCTCACCCAGGATTCTGACCTAATTTCAATGCTCTTCACAATTTGATGTCATTTTTTTTTTTTTTAACTAAAGCACATATCCTCTGCTTTCTCATCACTCCAAGAATCCATTTTACTCATTTCATCTTCCAGTTCTTAGGTCATTCTCTTGTTCTCACATTTTCACTCCTAAAAAAATATTGCCATTCTTCTATCCCATCTCTTTTAAAAGGCCTTTCCTATCCCTCCTCCTGACATAGCTTTACCTTCCTTATGTGAATTCTACTTTTCCTTCAATACCCAAATGCCATCTATTTCAAAATATCCTTCCTAATCTTCTTGTTTCATATCTCCTTCTTTCCTCCTTTCTTCTACTGATGAATTCCCATCTTATAGCATTCTTATTCTATTAAAATATAATTAATTACATTAATTTATTAAAAACTTACTACTTTCCACTTTGAACTAGTTGTATACATGTACCATTTACTAAAAAATAATTTCCCTAAGAACAGAATCTATATCTTTATTTTTGTCCACACCAACAAGAATCTTGTACTAGTAAAGCTCAGAAAACATTACTGAATGATTCCATTTACTGAATTCCTATGGCATCACATTAATAATTTTTTGTATTGTGTGCAGTATCTTGTCTTTCCAACCAGATAATATCTGGTGCTCTCTCATGAGATCTTTCTCTCAAAGAGTTTAAGATTCAACGGGGGGCGGGGTGTGGAGAGTGGCAGAAAAGTGCATGGTATACTCAAAAAACTGCTTTCATCCTGTTATCCCTCTACTTAGAATTTAGGATTCTGGATTTCCTCTCCTCACCCAGGATTCTGACCTAATTTCAATGCTCCTCACAATCTGATGTCATCTTTTTTTTTTTACTAAAGCACATATCCTCCCACACAGTACCAGTTAGTAGGACAAGTTCATAAAAAACATCCAAAAAATACTCACCAAGGTACTCTTTCACCCAAACCAACCTACCTAGTTATAATTTATTTATAATCTTTCCTTCAAATCTCCCCACCCCCACCCAAAGACAGGCATATGAAATATTCAAACTGCCTCAGTCTGCTTCTCCAAATAAATTTAATTAATCTTAAATCAGTGGTCTCCTAAAATAGATGTCAATACTCACAAGAACATACAAGAACTTAGGTGAATAAGAACAAGTAGTAATTTTAACCTATTTCTTTCACTTTAAAATTCAGTATTAAACAAAAATGGAAGAACTTAAAAAAAACGTTAATTAAAGATTCTATAACTACAGTGATTCTAAAATAAAAGATACTATGAGGAAGGATGTATATTAAAATATAATCTGGCTTCTTCCCTCATAATTATTCCAATGGAAAGAGATAAACTCACCTGTCCAAACTTTAAATGAGTTTATATATTTTAAATGATGCAGGTTCCTAGTGCCTACTAGTAAGTACTATTTTAGATGACAAATGAAAAATAGCACACAATGGACAAGACATGGTTGTATTAGCTCATATGGAACTAATGGAAAGATTGAACCATGTTTATTACATTTAAATTAAGCAAAATGCGCTTGTCTTCTATTATATCTTTCCACAAAATTTCTACTGTAGCAGAATTCTGAAATGACTAGACCTTTACTTTGATCTGATATATGTAATTCCTTAAACTTTGTAAACTATCATTTTACATGGGTTTCTGAAAAGAATGACTACAGAGATATAAAAATCCTGATGCATTTAATAGCTGGTTGTGACTTCATCATGAAGTCTACAAGGGCAGGAAACATTTTCATGTACCCTAGGACACTTGTTGACACAGTTCTGACACACAACATTTTTAAGAAATATTTATTGAATTACATTGGAATCCCTTTTAGGAAACCAAAAAACAGATGGTATTTCATAACCAACATGGAGAAAAACTGTTAAATGTTAAATACATATATGTATGTATACAAATATATATACACACACATACAAACACACACACATGTATGTGTCTGCCCACCTGCCCCACTGCCCTATGAGGCACTTGACAGCAAGGACCTGATTGTATACATCTCTATTATCTCCAACACCAGTACAAAATCTGCCACAGCAAGTACTTGATAAGCACTCACTATAAATGTGCTGACTGAAAAGTACACATATTTCTGTTTCATGCATAGGCACAAAATTAATACAGATAGAATTCTGTCCCAAGCCATAAGAAAAATAAGAGAGAGTGACAAGAGAAAGAAAGCAGAGTAATTTTTGTTTTTTACTTAAAGCATAAGTTGATTATTTTCATGGAATACAATGGAATTAAGAACAGAACTCTAACCAAAGGGAGAGATGCTTATTTGGTGCAAAATTTGTATTTTCGGTAGTACATTACCTAATTTAATTTGTATGGTCAGTTCAGTTGAAAACATAAATACTTCGAATCCTAAAGATGGCATGAGATCTTGTTGGTCTGTACAGGTTAGTATGATAACCTGCTATATCCCAGAATAATCTGGGCAGTGAATAAAGAAGTACTTGCCAAGTTCCCTTGGGGGACTTGGGAGTAAGGAAGAAATATTCAACTTCCCCATTTGGAGAATTCATGATATTCTCACAAGCAGTGGGGACAACCAAATCAATAGGCAGCACCCTCGATCTTGGGGACTGCCCCTATGAAACGTACTCCTGCAAAAGATAGTTTAAGCCTGTTGATAATTATTCCCAAGGGTCACCATTAGAGAACCTCTTTTGTGGCTCAGATGTGGCCTCTCTCTGTAAGCCAACTCAGCAGGTGAACTCACTGCCCTCTCCTCTACATGGTACATGACTCCCAGGGGTATAAATCTCTCTGGAAAGGTAGAACAGAACTCCAGGATGAGCCAGGACCTGGCATCAAGGGATGGAGAAAGCCCTCTTGACCAAAAGGGGGAAGAGAGAAATGAAACAAAATAAAGTTTCAGAAGCTGAGAGATTTCAAACAGAGTCAAGAGGTTACCCAGGAGGTTGTTCTTATGCATTATATAGGTATCCCTTTTTAGTTTTATGGTGTATTGGAGTAGCTGGAGGGAGTACCTAAAACTGTTGAGCTTGTGTTCCAACAGCCTTGATTCTTGAAAGCGACTATATAAAGATATAATGTTTACAATGTGACTGTGTGATTGTGAAAACCTTGTGTCGGATGCTCCTTTTATCAGGGTATGGACAGATGGGTAAAAAAATATGGATAAAAAATAAATAAATAATAGGAGGAATAAGGGGTAAAATAAATTGTGTAGATTGAAATACTAATAGTCAAGGAGGGGGAGGGGTAAGGGTATGGGATGCATGAGTTTTTTGTTTGTTTTTTTTTCCCCTTTTTATTTCTTTTCCTGGAGTGATGCAAATGTTCTAAAAAATGATCACGGTGATGAATACACAAAGATGTGATGATACTGCGTGCCATTAATTATATATCATGTATGCAATGTATGTGTGTGAAGATTTGTCAATAAAAATATTTTTTAAAAAAACCTGCTTAGGGCAGTGAGATGGTGGCTCAGTGGCAGAATTCTCTGGCCACCGGGATTCGATTCCTGGTGCCTGCCCATGTAAAAAACAAACAAAAACCTGATTATGGTAGGGCAGGGCCGTAGAGGAGAGAGGAAGGAGATGAAAGGACAATGGTGTTAATAATAAAGCACTGAAGTATATCCACACAAAAAAGAACAGAGCTCTAAAAATCAACTTAGAGTAGGAAACACTTGTCTCTTAAATTTACTTGTAATATACATTCTTTCACTCTACATCTCTGAAATTAATGGACAAACAGTAATGATAATAAAAGTAATCATCACCAGGCACTCTCTCCTAAGCACTTGATATGTATCATCTCTTTTCTTCAAATCAGTTCTTCAATATGTATCATTACATACATCTTACAGATTAGGAAAATTAAGGTTCCAAGAAGTTACATTACTCACTGAAGATTAAACTGAAAGGAGGTGGCAGAGTCAGGATTCAAATTCACATTTGCAACTTGTGAAATACATGACATTATTTTTTACTATAAGTAAAAGACATTATTCCATATATGATCCACACATACTAAATGACTTAAGTGGAAATTTGCTCCACCGGTCTTAATACTAGATATGTATTAATAACTCACAAAAATTAAAGATAGTTAATATCCAAGTTAAATAAGCCAAGCAACCCAAATTTTCAAACACGTAGGATTTGGAAATCAGATAGGCACAAGAGCCAAGCCACCTTAAAATGATGATAGTGCCTAAATATTCACTGGTATTAAATAAACTAAGGTTTATTATGCAAGATACTATTTAGCCTTAAAGGATTTGTGTGTGCTACAGAGAGATGTCTTTGATATCTTATTCAGTGAAAAGAGGAAGCTGTAGAAATTCCCATAGTATAGCCCCACCTTTGTTTCCCATCTTCCTCTTCAACTAAAAGGTAGCAGGAAAAAGAGTGAATAAAAGAAGCAGCAGCAGGTAGCAGGTAAGTATTTTTCAAAGGGTTAATAGTGGTTCCTGGCCAGGGGTGGGGGTGTTAAGAAGAGAATAACTTTCATTTTTCTACATATTATTTAAATTCTTTACAGATACACGAATTTTGATAATACCAAAATATAAAAAAGCATTAAAAACTTTCTCTATAGAGCCTTCAAATATTTTATTTTGTATTTGATATTAATAATCAGAAGGGCTTAAAAAATATATTTGTCAACTATACTGACAAATACAGAAAAAAAGTTTTTTCTCTAATTCTGGGAGATGAAAGTTTACTAACACTTTTAACTGCCATTTCCACCCAAACTTTTGAAGCTTTCTATCTCTTCTGCTTTCAACATAGAAAACTACAGTTTTGTTCTAATGGGAAAAAACTTTTTTTTTCCCTGCTCTAAGGTTTTCTACTAGTTAAACAGCTGCAAGTTGGATGTATGCAGGTAAGTATGTATGTGTCTATGTATAAACCCTGCATATAATTAAACTATGGCTCCCAACTTTTTTAGAGCTACATCTAAAGTTTTATATTTCAAATCAAATTAAATAGCACTTTCCCTTTGTAATCAAACAGTCCAGATCAAAGTACCATTTACAAACGATGCTAACTGTAAATGGCACCTGTGGAGTTGGGCAGTGCAAAACCTGCACAACAGTACTCAAGAGCACTGCCAGAACACATATAAGCACCTTCACTACACTTTCGCATCTAATGATGAAAAACTCAAAACGCATAAATTTTCAACAATAACTAACGGCAAATTATAGCATATTTATACAACAGAATATTATGAAGCCACCAAAAATAACTTTGCAGATGTCACTGAAATGAAAAGCCGCTGATAATATATTAAGTGAAAAGAAACAGGTCACTAAACAGCATATGATCCAATTTTTGGTTTAAAAAAATGTATATAAATAGAAAAGGGCTGGAAAGACATAAAACATCAACAGTATTTTACACATTATGCCAAAATATGTTTTTGCTTATCTACAATTATTAAGTTTCCACCACAAATATGTAATAATAACTTGAGTGATTTATCTAAAAATTACAACAGTAGGACTAAAATAAACAAGAAGTCTTATAGAACATGGATGTTGTTGTTTTTTTAACTACATGACTTGTGGGTGAAGCATTTCCCTTCTACACCACCTCTTCCAAATTTATGCAGCATAAGCTACATAATAAGGGGTGTTTTTTTGTTTTGTATTTTTATCAGGTGCCTTTCAAACTGTGCAAATACTGTAGCTGGTGGTCTGCTGTTAGGTTTTGAAGATTAATTGTTAGTAAAGTGCTGCTATTTCTAAAAATGCATATTTGAGAAATCAACCAACCCAAATGGAGCCCCCTGAAAGAATACTACTTTAAGAAGGTTTTCTTGCCTGGACAGTTTCACTTCATAAATGGATTAACCCTTGGTTCACTAGAAAATTCTGGAAGAACCAATATCCCAATAATGATGTGTTTTTAATAAATTTACTAGTAAGTATGTTCGAAAATATCTTTTTCTTTCTTTCTTCTTGGGATAGCTTTCTACTACCTCAGTGCCTCAGATTCCCAGAAACCCACAGAGGAAGCTCTTCTTTTCATTATCTTTCACTGGTTTCCAGGAAATTGTCAGTAGGAGGCAGCAAGGGCTGACTGTGGCAACAGTGGCGGCTCTAACTCTGCACAGTAGTTAGCTGCTGGCTTCATTCTTCTGTCATTATATAAGCAAGATGACACTGTTCTCTAATCCAGCCAAAGCTGATAAGTACCATCAACCTGTCACTTCCTACATTTCAAATTCTAACATCACAGCATCAAAGAGTTTTTACATTTCGATTTCTTTTGCTGGCAGCAGCCGGTAGCCTCTCATTCTCCCACGGTGTTCTAATGCTGCATTTGCACACCGGGGTTACTCCCAGACTGAATAGCAGGTCATCCCCTGCTCACTGAGCTCATCTGTGGCCCATGTGCTAGGCAATTTAGATCCAATCAGCCCTTATTTAGCTCAAGAGTAATGAGCAGCATAGTGACACAGACTTAAGCCTGACCCTCAGGACACTGCTCATCAAGCAGTAAAACTGTGACAAAATCATTCATCTTCCACCCGCTGGCAAGAAATAATACTCGCACTCACTGTATTACTTTTCAAGATAAAAAAAAAAAAAAAAGTCCTGAATTTTCATGATGTGAGACATTAATTTGCAGAAAGCTGAATTCCCTTAAACCCCCCTGTTGCTATGAGCTCACCAGGGGGAAATAGGCCTTAGGAGACTGAAATGGAATAAAGAAAATTGCTCCAGCTTTCTTTTCATTTTAAATAAGCCTTAAATCTGACAAGAGATATCCTAAAGAGAGAAAAATATATATCTTGTAAGGTAAAGAAGAAACAATTGAAATTATGAGTTTCAAATGCTAGTTTCACTCCTTATGTTTGTTCTCAATTTTGTTACAAGATGAATAAATAAAATTTGAATGATAGCAATTATTCACCCTTTTCACAAGGTAGTGGATAAAGGTGAGGAACAGTTCTTTATAGGAAACACACTGGCAAAAGTAAACTGGTATCATAAAACAAAATCGTACTCTCATGTTTTCTAAGACACATATCTTAAAGAAAATAACTTTAAGGTAATAATCACAAGATGGTAAGGATAGCTAGAAATATTTTAAAATTATAATAAATTAATTTTTTCTGGTTTTCAGTACCTTTTGGGGTCTTATTAACCCAAAATAATGACCAAGATAATTAAGAGATCAATTTTCTTCCCTTACTGATGCATCACAACATTAAAGAACAGGTTTGATAAGTTATTTTACTACACTTATTAAGGTAAAGGCTTAAATTATTTCTTGCTTCCTCTGAGTAGTTCCCTTTCATAATCAAAAGCCATGATGCCAATTTGTCTGAGTTTTGTGAGACTACATCAACTCTCCGAAATCACAATTTCAGGCATTTTTACCTATTCTATAGTTGAAGAAGAGTTAACTTTTGCAAACCTACCCTAAAAATGGGATTTACACATCTTCATTATATTATGATAACATGTCTTTGGTTTAAGAAACACAGCCCTGTGTGGTGCCATGAAAGAATACAACAGTCATGCCTTCCTACAAATTCATGCTGAATTTCATGTAAAGGTCAAACATCTGGGTGGTCCAAATATCTATAGTGAACCATGGGATTCAGAAAGAGTACCACAGTAACAAAAATAAGATTGGGGAAAGTAGCTTTTGCCTCACCCCAACATCATTTGATTTGCTAAAAAGAAATATTTCAGTGCTTGGTAGAGAAAATAATAGTGGCATTTCTATTCCCTAAAGAACTGAGCTGATCAACTTTCAAAAGAATGAAATGCTTTCCTAACAGAGCATATTCTTTTTGTCCTCGGCCCATTATCCAACTGTTCTTTAGGCAATTTTACTTTCAGTTTTTTCCCCACCTTTATCTTCCCTCTTTTCCTCTCTAATCTTAAAACATGGATTTACTGCTACAACCCAGAAAAATCAGAATTTCATCCACTTCAAAGCTTGGAAACAATTATGAATAAAAAAAAAGAAATCATAAAGGTCTGTTCATCTACTTCTTGAAAGTAAGAGTAATCTTGAAAAAAAACTAATATAATCTTTCATTTCCTAATTTTCCTTAATTTTGAAAGTAATACTTAGGAATTGAATGAAATATTGATCTGACCTAGGCTGTAACAGGAGATCACAAGAACGGGGGCATAGTAAATTAAAAAAAAATAGAATATTAAAGAGGAGAGAAAGAATCCTTAGCAGCTTTAGTATCTTTCCTTTGTACCCAGTACTCTGAGTTTCAAAATGCTTTTTTGACAGATTATTTTCTTACATTGTACTTGGGTCACTCAGAAAACCCGTTCAGTATGAAAACTTTAGTTTGGGAGAATCTTTTTACTTTATTTTGTTGATAATTTCCTCCTGGCCACTTTCTCAGTTCACTCTTCAAAATAATCTTGCTTCCAATCTAAGTCAAATATTGAGAACTCTATTTTTAGATTCAATGTGTTCATGCAGACCCAGCCTTAATGGACAGTCCTCAAAACTCTCAAAAACAAAGCAAAAGCTTTTACTCCACCTGTTTCCATTCTCCAGTAGGCATATAGCTTGGTGATAAAGAATTGGAAAAATAAAATAACAAAAATAGTCCAAAAAACAAAACAAAAATCACATTTTTACTTATTAACTTTTCAACTGTATCAATAATCTTTCAATTAATTAGGAAAAACCACCCTACTGTCAACCTGTGGCAGTCCCTTCTGCCCAATGGTGCTTAGGAGGCAATAAACACAAAGTGAAATTCAGATTATATATGATATCATATACGGATTACACAGTCTTCTGCTTTCATATAGATACTGGCAAGAGCTATTAGATAAGCAGGTAAAGGTGGGACAGGTATAGATTATTGTCAGGTAATGCTGAAAGGTTGAAATAGTAAAAAATAAAATGGTTTTTAAAAAAGTGATGGTTTTTATCTAAATTTCTTTTTTCTTTATGTTTTTTTCCTGGTCTGTCTTTCATGTAATAGCTGTATGCATGAATACAACATATGCTTCATCTTGTTCACTGATATATCCAAACTGCCTATTAAATAAGGCCTGCTATATCATAGTAGGTACTCAATAAAAATGTTAGTTGAACTTGCTGAATAAATCTCTTTTTTTTTTTTTGCATGAACATGAATCCTCAGTAAATAATCACATCACAAAGTAGAAAGCAATAAAGGACATTAGTGAACTCAAAGTGTTAAGGATATTCAAAAGGAAGAGAGATTATCTAAGATTAAGAAAACAGGGACAAGCTAACAGTTCAGAGAATCTTGAAATGAAGGGTAATACTGGTTACACAAAAAAGAAGAAAAGACAAATGAAGAAAACCAGCATTTATCATGTGCTTATTATGGCCCATGCTTTAGAAAGCTACATCATCTATTACACAGTATCTGAGAGATATTTCTGCTGTCTATGGTAATCACTCACTATATGTGACAACTGAGCACTTGAGACACAGCTAGCATGAGGGAGGGATTAAACTTTTATTTTAATTATTTTAAATTTAAATTGCTACACATAGTGACTACTCTAATGGCCAGCAGAGAGCTAATTTAAGTAAATATTTGCAAAAATTCTATGAGGTAGGTATTATTTCATTTGATAAAGATGCAGTAGAAGTTTAGAAAAGGATAAATAACATCCCAAGACTGCATAGTTGGTAAATGGAGGAGGGGTGATTTGAACCCAGGTTTACTGACTCAAAAGCCCCTGCTTTTATACGAAGCTGATATAATAAAAATCATTAAACATTGCTAGGAGTTCCATAAGAAGCAGAGATTTAAAAAATAATAAATAAAGCACAGCAGTTTAGTGTGTAGCAGAAAATTCTGAGTTATACCTGAGCACAAATGTGTTTAGCCTGTACACTGCTTCCTTCCATATATGATACTCAGTTTCTGACGCCAGCTCTCTTCTCAACATTGAGAAGAGAAACTACCTTCACTTTCCCCCAAATTCCTCTAATTGTGTTTTTGACTGGTTTTTCTGCGTGTTTCTCTCTTTTTCTGTACTGTGGCACCTCACATCTATGTCTATCCTGACCAGCTCTACAATTTCTGACTTACGATCTTGATAATTAATTTCATTTTCTGCATGTGGAGAAACTGGAAACCTCATACACTGCAGTAGAGATGCACGCACAGCTGCTTTGAAAAACAATTTGGGAATTCCTCAAATGCTTAAACATAAAGTTATTGTGTCACTGAACTATTCCTCTTCTAGGTATGTATCTAAGAGAAATGAAAACATATGTCCACAAAAAACATGTGCACTAATGTTCATAGCAGCATTAATCAAATAGTCAAAAGGTGAAAACTCAAATGCCTATCAACCAATGAATGGATTATAAAATGTGGCATATACATAAATGGAACATTATTTGTTAATAAAAATAAATGAAGTACTGATACATGCTACTTGAATGAACCTCAAAACATTATGCCAAGTGAAAGAAGCCAGAGACAAAAGATTTCACTTGTATGATTCCACTTATATGAAATGACCAGAATTGGCAATCTATAAAGACAGAAAGTAGATTAGCAGTTGCTAGCATTTAGGGGGTAGGAGTGGGGATGGAGGGAAATGGGGAGTGATTGTTAAGAGGTATACGATTCCTTTTTGTGGTGATGACTGTACAACACTGTGAATATACTAAAACCCAATGGATTGCATGATATGTGAATTATATCTCAATAAAATTGATATATAGGTGAATTGTATGATATACGAACTATAGCTCAATAAAGCTATTAAAATAAAGAGATGGTGTGAGAAGAAAAGGCAATGCAGAGATTAGGTAAGCATTAATAATAGCCTAAAAATGGAGTTCTATAGTAAATATATTACTCAAAATTCAAGCCTAGTAAAGAGCAAATAAAATCAAATATATTAACTATTCTATACTAAACAAGACCAAATATACCAACTGTAAAATCTCAGGTGAAAGATATATGAATTATTTAATGATTTAAAAAAACTTTTTATCTTTTTATATAATCCCAAAATCAGAAAGCGAGCCCGGTCTCTGGTATGGCAGGTGAGAATTCTGCCTACTGAGCCACCATTGTACCAGCCAGACATCACTTTTAGTGAGCAACATATCTCAATTTGATTTATCAAATAAAAACTAGCAATAAATTTTTCCGTCAAGCATACTGATGTGCTCTCCCAACCCCCCAATATAATAAACAGAACACTCCCACAAAAATCTGCATCAAAGTGAAATTTAGAAGAACAATTTTTTAAAAAAAGCTGTTATGGAACAGCTGACTTTTTGGGTAAACGGATATACTAAGCAAACATGAATAACTGAATAATAATTCAATTATTTAAAAAATCATACCCAGTTTCAAATTTGTTTTGTTAGTAAATTGTCCTTCAGTAATTAAAAGCTGCAATCTGATCATTCTAATAGAATACCCAACAACAAAAGAAGGAAAAAGCTTGCATGCTGGCTGTCAAAAGTATTCTTTTTGCTTTTACTAAAAAAAATCATGTAAAGAATCTGGCTGGCAGCAGACATTAAAGGTGTATTTTTTTCTTGGTCTACCCTCTTCCCCTACCCAGGTAACCCCAATTCTTCCACCAAAGAAAAGAGAAAAAGAAAAATTTTTGTTTAAAATAAATGATACCATATCAATAAAGGTTAAGAAACTGTAACTATTAAGCATGGAAAATATTAAAAGAGAGTAATTCTACACCCATACCTTCATACATACACACACACACACA
The DNA here is from genome assembly GCF_023851605.1 of Tamandua tetradactyla. Lineage (NCBI taxonomy): Eukaryota > Metazoa > Chordata > Mammalia > Pilosa > Myrmecophagidae > Tamandua > Tamandua tetradactyla. Next base: position 154,607,722 of record NC_135331.1, read on the forward strand.
CTAAATGACAAAACTGATATAAAACAAATAGATGATATGCTAGCCTCAGGGGAAAGAGAAAAACTGGATTTAAAAAATACATACTTCCAAAATATATTGTGAAGCCAGAGAAAAGAGTCTTAACTTTTAAGGAGCTGTATTTTTATACACAGAACAACAACAACAAAAAAGGTAACCATGCCTTTTGAAACTATTTCTTAGTCTCAAGATTTAATATTTCAGGCAAGTTCTCAACTGTCTTCAGACTTCTTTGAAACCAGGTTCTCTTGCTTAATACAAAATAGGATGTCAGTTGATCAATATCCATTTGGCTTAAATTCACAAGTCGACAACCTTCCTTAAGTGGTAGAACAAACAGGTGCAAAGCCTGAAAATTTATTATTTCTTTTTAAACTCCAAATGATATTTGCAGATGCCAAAAGGCATTTTGAAATCACTCACCCTTACTTCTGTAAAAATGAGAAAGGGGGATGGGGAGAAAGGAAAATCTCATGAGGCCTTGTATGTCAAGTTTTTGCCCAGAGCAAATTTTCATAGCTGTGTTATAAAACCCTGAAAATGGAGGTTTATAATGGAAATACTGACAGACCCTTAACTATAGCAGCATGAACGGATATAATTAAAGAAAAGCTTTTGGCTACACCTAACTCCACAAATGAAAGACTGCCATTTTTATATTAACATCAGATAATAGCAAGTGAGAACTAGAAATTTTATTCCAGAAAGGTAATGTGAAATGTTAAAGATGACTGCTAAAACTATTTGACATTCGAAGTTTTAAATACTGAGGCATTTAGTTATCATAACCAAGTCAGTATTTTCATAATGCTACTTAATCAGCAATAAAGAATGCTCTGGTGAGCCATCAGCTCCAGTTAGCAGAAAGTGGCGTATGAAGTTATTATTTCTTAACAGCCTAGAGGGAACTGCTTCTCCCTTTAATCAGTGATCTTAGTTCCTTCCCACCCATAATTTCTCAGTCATAAAGTTATAGTTATAAAACTATTACCAGTGCAACACATAATACACACACCTCGCACACATATTTATGCAAGGCTAGTACCTTATTCCCACCTGAAATCTGAAAACAGAAGAGATTGCTAAGGTAAAGTACTTCATTTTTACCTTTGTCAGGGATGCAGCCAGGAATAAATATCATCAATCTATGTAACCCATATTCCCTACCTAGACCAAAATCCAAAAGAATTTAGCTCTGTTCTTAACTTAAAAAAAAAAAAGCAAAAACAACCTATGCTTTAATTTTTAGTAAGTATCAAAAATGTTTTTAAACTTTCCTTACAAATAGTAGAGCATATACCTAAAAGACAGGAGGAGAACTGGATAAGGTCAATTATTCAACTGACTACGTGAAATATCAGATTTGGGGTTAAGAAAATAGGAACACATCTCCATGATAAAACACCTAGGGGTTTTTTTTGTTTGTTTTTTTGTTTTTCGGTAAGTTAAAACATCCTAAATGATCCGTAGGGCCCTTCCTCAAAAGAGTAAAATTAAAATCAGGTTTATCTTTACAACATCTGCCTTGGAAGTGCTAAAAATTGACACAGTATAGGATAACATGAAACTATCCAAGTCACAACCCCTCTTATTTTATACTGTAATTATTTTCATTGAATAGCTGCATGCAAATTACCATGCGAACCTTAGACATTCAAAGGACAGCAGTGCCTAAAATATGACAGCACTAATAAAGACTGCACATTACTGCACCATTCTTATTCAAACACTGACCTCATACTTCTAATGGTTAAAACTGCTCTGTAATTTTGCTAAGAGACACTAAATGATTTGATGTTCTTTTATAGCAACTGTTTTCAATCACATTGAGCAGTATAAGAAAACAAAGCCAAAAATACACATCTGTGCAAAGAATTGAATGTTATCAACATACACGTGTCATTTTTTATAGTCTAGTCCTGAAGATCAACAGATCCTCCCACCTGACGAGATTATAGCAAAGACCTACAAAGTCAAACCAGATCTAGTTAAAAGAAAATCCTAATACAGAAGGAAACTTACTTTCATCTTATGTAATGGACAGTTTTTATTATCGCCTCTTGATTTCTACCTCTATAATTATGAATAGTGACCTCATGGATTAAAAGATGCATTACGGCTTATTATGTACTTGCAATAACTTGAAATAGCTTTGGCTTTAATGCTAAAGGACTTCTACTAAATTGAATTTAGAGAGCAGAAATTTGTTTTTATTACAAGAAGTAAAATTTAGATGGTTGAAATGGGGAAATCACAACAGATAAAATGTCATTTACTTGTCTCCGTACATCTTTTTGTGATTTACTCTTTGCAAGTGATGTGCCATTAAAAAATATGTAAATTGTGAAATTATAAAAACAAGGTAACCAGAAGTTCCCAATAAGTAAGTACTACTAAGTAATACTTATAAGTTACTTTCTTAGTGTAGAAAACACTAAGAATTATATGGTAATAATTTTCAAATTTGTAGATTTCACTCATTAATTAACTTCTAATTTTAATAAAATGCAATAGTATGGTTAGTTTCTGGTTAATTACTTGTAAATTATTATAAAGAAAGTATAAGAAGGTAGCTGAGGGATAGTGGGTTTAGACTCCAAGTGTTTATTTAACTATTATTTTAGATAAGTCACAAAAACTCTCTGTTTCCATTTCTTCATCTATAAATAAGAATGATAGGGTTGTTAAAGAAATAAATGAGATATAATTTCTAAACTGTAAATTATATAACAATACAAGAATTATCCTTGATTTTTTAAACAGCCATTACTTTTGTTTTTTGTTTGTTTTCTTTTTAATCTAAGCAGTCACTACTTTTGAAGGGTAACTAAGAGATTACAGTTAGGTCAACAAAGAAAAATTAGTGAAGAATACAAAACAGAAAAAAAGCCTATTTCTTAATTTATTACTTTCTTGTATTTATGTCATTAAATTTCTACAACCTTCAAAATAAGTCTCATTTTCCCAATACCAAGTGCATCCACTAACATTTTTAACAAACTTCTGTATTTTATTTCTTATCTTCAGGATGCATTTTTTGTAAATACATTCCATGTGATTATATAAATATGGGAAAGGAGGTTTTCTCATATTCATTAGGGAAAGTAAAAGTTGGTGCAATTTTTTTTTTGTAGGAAATTTGGTAATATCCATCCACATTTAAAAGGCACACACTTGTTGGCACACCAAAATCTATTCTAAGAAACTACCTTAGAAAAATATTTCCATAAGTACAGAAAGATGCATATGTAAAGATGTTAAATAAAGCTCTGTTAAAAACAGTATTAATGACAAACAATATAAATTTCCATTATTTGGGGATTGATTAAATAAATTTTGCTGCATCCATATAGTGAAATACTACATGAAGCCTTTAAAAAGAATTAGGTGGGTTTCCAGGTATTAACATGGACAATTGTCTAGGAAATATTAAGAATAAAAGGAAAGTGCAGAACAAAGATCTTCTATTTTGTACTTAAAACTTATAAATGGGGGTGGGGATGGTTTCTAGAAGGATCTACAAGAAATCATTTTTACTTCTGCAGAAAATTAGAACAAGTTTTCTCCACCTTGACATTTAGACCAGATAACGTTTTCTCATAGGGGCTGTCCTACACACTGTAGCATGCTTACAAGTATAAACTGAAGAATAAAGTGTAAAGATTGAGAGAGGAACTTTACTTCTCTTACGCCTTATTTTACTATAGGAACATTTTACCATAACAATTTATTACATTTATAATTTAAATTTATATTACATTTAAAATTTTAACAACAAAAAGATTGCCGGAAAATTTTAAATAAAAAATTAAATTAGTAGTATTTATGGAATATGAATCTTAAAAAAAAAACTATGTAAGAAGCAATACAATTGTTAAGAAGGATTATAAGAGGAAGTTGTTCATCTTTAATGGAAAAGGCAGACAGATTCTGTCATTTTGTTTTCATAGCTCTCTCTTCCTAAAGTCAATACTCCCCCTTGTGGTGTAAGGCCTAAAAGTAAGGCCAATATAATCTGCCACCTCAATACCTGGGGGAAACCAGAAGGGCCTCAGATGGCCCATCCACAAGTTCCCCTCTCCACTCTGGTCCAATGGATAAATTCCTCTAGCCAAGCAGCCCTCCTTCTCAAAAGTACCAGACACAGCTCCTGCTTATCCTTGAGGAACAGGTTTCAGTTCCCCGCCAGCCCATGGAATTATTCAAACAAGCCAATCACTCCCTCCCTCAGAACTGCGGTTGGAGGTGGGGGTGGGCACTCCACTCTCTTGATATTACAAAGCCTACCTCCCCACAGCCCATTTGTTCATTCTGTTCAAAAGCACAACACACATGTGTCCCTGTGTGGTATGCAGTATCCTCCTTCCCCAGGCTGCGATTATATGTGACTAATAAACTGCCGTCGATATCACCTGTCCAATCTCAGCTATTGGCCATCCCCATAAGCATAGAGCAGTAATCCCTCCTTCACTTACATGGAGAATAGGAGGCAATTAAAACACCCTTCTTTCCTTATTCTGTGCCCCTAAATCTTTTTGAGATTGTAGTTCCTATTACCAGGATGGTTCTGGCTCCTTTCTCTTCTTTCTTGTTTTGTATATTCAGACAAATATAAAGAAACGAACTGAAAATGGCACTAGACGTGGAAATTCCTAATTTTGTAAAGGAATCACAGGGAAATACCCTTACCACTTATTTTAAAAAATTGAAGAAATAAGGGTGCATGGGTGGTTCAGTAGTAGAATGCTCACCTTTCATATGGAAGACCCGGGTTCGATTCCCAGACCATTCAACCCCACCCCTCCCCCCAAAAAATCTGAGGAAATAAAATAAATTTGGAAATTTGTAAAGTACAAAATCCACTAATAAACTGTTAAAGCAAAAACAGGTAATGAAAATGAACATAGTTTGTGTTGAAGATTCAGAATCAGTAAAAGCTTTTTTCAATGAAGTCAGTTATTTATTATCTATCCGTTTCAAATTTCAAAAATTTGAAAGCTTTAAGATTCCTGCTTTAATATAGCTTACATTGGAGGACAGACGGATAGTTATCTGATCAAGAACTCTGGCAAAACTTTCAGAACTTAAATTAACAAGAATAGATGAATATAAAAAACTACACAGACCCTAACGATGAGTAAAAAGCTGCGGCTAAATTAGTACAAAACACAGTCCAACATAGAGCAAATTAATTAAGTAATGAATACAAGTTTGGAAATTTTGTGAAGTTTAATGCCTCTGAAAAACAGTACTTTTGATATGGGAAGGGGGAGGCAATCTATTTCTTAACTTCTGGCATGATTTCAGATAAAATCAGTACATACAATTTCTCAATGACTAAACCACACTGAATGACAGCACCTAACTTCTTAAGAACATGTACTTTAAGGGTAGAACCATTATAGGAAAACGCCCTAAAAGGCAATTAATGACATAACTGTAGCTCTTATCCATTATTATGTCTGGGTCTGAGTTTATCTGTGTATTAGCATAATTAAGTGGATATGAAAACAGTAAGTTTTGTATAGGTAATAGATATTACAAAGAGAACAATCCTATCTTAATGTTGGAATAAACTATTTTGCTAGGGATATTTCATGCAGTAGAGGACACAGCTTTGCAGTAATATATTTAAAGCAACTTACTTTATTTTTTAGTGGTAAAGTGTAGTCAAAACTTATTTGGGGCACAAAAAGTATATGTTTCAGTAAAAGCCACCTAAGATTTGAGCTCATATTCTTGCTTAGAATATCTGAAACATATCTTTGGGTAAAAATGCTCTTTTAGGAGAGCAAGCAGGAGGAAGGGTTGGGAGGCATGGCTCTGGGATTGTACCACATTTCTTCTCAATTTACTGTTACTTCGTGTATTTGCACGTAAGCTTTCTTTTGAAGAACTACTGTTTGAAACAATTTCAAAACTAACTTTTCTCTCTACAATTGGATTTAATGAGTATGTCAAAAGGAAATCTTTAATATGAAATCAGCATAGTTGATATAAAACAAATCAACAAAATTAACACATTACTGGAAAACATACCTGACTCTGGCCAGAACAGCTTGTAGAAAGTTCAATACTGCCCTAAGTTCAGCTTCTCGACAAGCTGGCAGAAGCATACTAAATCCATCATTAAGCAGTTTTTCATGGGAAGGATGCAAGCAATTGCTGGTCTCAAACACTTCTTGAACACCATCTATGTAGATGGAAAGAAGGGTCCAGAGAGTATCTTTCTGTCCCATTTCATCATTCTTAGATACCAAGAATTCTTTTGCTTTCTCCCGGAAAGCACATGAAAATTTCTCAGCCAAAACACCAATGTCCAGATTTTTCTGCACATACATCAAGAGAAAGGCCATTTGACCCTTCCAAATGAGGGCTCTTTGAGAAGATGTTATAGAGGCAAGCCTGAGGAAATTCAGGAGGTCTAAAACATGACTTGCTACATCTTCTACCTCTGCAACAGCTGCTAACAGCAGAAAAAGGTGGAAAAAGTTCTGCAGACCAACTTCAGTTAGTTCCTCCATTCTTCTTTGATGGAATTTAGAATATATTCTGTAAAACATAAAAAGTGCTTGAATAAAATTGTTTCATTCACAAAAAATACATCTTTGAAAAGCATGGCATTCAATACTCATGACAACCACATTACTTCACATATTTAGCTAATTTTTCTATTTCTGATGCTGCCATGTTACTTTTTCTACTTAGAAAATCTCAAAGACAAGCCCTACCTTCAAATTTTCCAATGATGCAGCAAATCACCTGTGAGTACGTGACAGGATTTAGTGGCTTTCACCAAAGGACAGTATAATTTTTTTCCATATAGAATTTGACTTTCCATTTTATTTAAGTTCCTCATCGCCTTTCTTTACTTATTTCTACTTACAAATAAGAAGGAATATATAATCTATTAAGTACAATTTGATGTGCTTTACATAAATCTTAATAGGACAATTTTATGTTAACAATTTTTCATAAACACTTTCTCTCTCCACCCCTCAAAAACTCTTACTCATGGCTTTACTTATACCCTAAAATAATCCAAAGTGCTGGGAAAAATCACTTTTAACTATTTGAAGGAAAAATTTTTAGTGTTCATATGTCCAAGACAAGACATTAAAAAAAACTCCCATCAATACTACTTAATATAATTTAATAGTTGAATTATTTCTCTTTCATCAACTAAGGGTTTAGAATTGAAAACAATTCATCTTCAATTCCTACTTATGGACTGTTAAATTTTTTAACTTCTACAATTGATTTATTCAGGATAGAAATGACTAATGTTCTGAAAGGTTAAGTGCTTATTTATAAAGAACTACCAGAGCTGACATGCTCCTGAAAGTAAAGATCCGTTTAATTATCTCTGTATCTCCCACCATGTTCATTATAGTGCTTGGTGTAGAGTATCTGTCTAATAAACGGACCTGTTATTGAATGAATTCCAATGATTTCTTTTAGCAAAAGTTCTATGAATTTTATTTCTTCCCAAAAATGTTCTAAGTTTTGAGAACAAACCAGCAAATGAAACAAAAAACTTACTATTTGAGCCATATAACATTGAGGTTTAACAAAGGAGCTATCATTAAAAAAGTACAACCTAAATAAAAAATCCAAATTGTAGCACCATAACTTTATAAGGATTACTCACTGTGGGGATCAAATAGCATTTCCTTAAGTGATTCTTGAGAGTCTCCTACCTAGAACAAGAAGTATTCTGCTTCCTGAGAGCTCCCAACACATAGGCTGGGCAAGTGTAGATAGTGGTATTCTGCACAAGGCTAGAAAAAGGGCTAACAGGAAAAGGGAGTATAAGAAGGGAAGGCAATTAAAAATCATTACCTATTAAACAAGAAAACTCTCAGAAAAAAAAGGGAACACCAGAGCAAAAGACTAATGTGACAAAAGGTTTATCACTCCAGAAATGAAATGAGAACACACTCCCCAAATAAGAACCTAAAAGTTATCTCATTCTACCATATTCTAGTCAATTTTCATTTAAGGAAGCAGGGCTTGTGGGACTACTGGGCTCAAACACAAAGCTTTAGGGGTTGAATTTATTACCTGCCATTGCACAATTTGGATATGTTTCTATTTCTATCGCTTTTATTTAATAAAATGTATGTAACAGATTACACAACATTACAATTAATTTGGGCAAGAAAAAACAATTCCCTTATATCTCTGTATGTAATATATAAAATTTCAATCTTCAGCACTAATGAGACAAATAAGAAAATACGCTCCACAAGTTACAGATATTAGATATGTTTCTTACCGTAACTGGAAAGAGATCTAAAGTTCCTATTTTGCTGTCTGACGTTAGGAGTACATTTTAAATGTGTAAGTCATGAAGACTCTAAGCACAAGTTAACTTAAAAAATACAAACAATTAACACTTTCCCAAAATAGCAGTGAACATTCATGGCAAAAAAAGATAGGGCACACACCTTCCTTTGACTTGCTTCCAAGGATGAGGGCCATTGTTCTTCATTGCTTTCTTAATAACTTTTGCCAAAATACAAAGGAAAATGGTATAACTACTGCTGGATTTATATAGGTCGAGGTCTTGTTTATCACAACAGCATGTCTTCACCATTTCAAGCATAGACAAGGGTGACTTAATGATATTTGTAAGGCCTTTCAAAGGAAGCCAAGAAATACTGAAAGAACTATTCTAAGAGCAAAAGAAGATGGGAAACAAATATTAAGTCTCTTAGTAAATAAAAATGGAAAGATGAAGACCGTAGCCCAATAAAAACTTAACCCATCTTTATCACACACCCTCTAGAATAAAAATTTCAACATAGCACATAATATCATGGGATGTTCAAATTCCTGAATTGGTCCCAAAGCATCTTTTTAACAGTGTCCAAGTTACTGTACAATCAAAGTTCATACATTGCATTTGGGTGATATGTCTACTAGTGCTCCTACATTTTGTTTCCCCACTTTTCTGCTTACAATTTATTTACTGAAAAAACTGGGTCATCTGTTTTGCAAAATTTTCCCTGTTCTGGATTTAGCTGCTGTATTCCCCTAATGTCACATAACATATTCTTTTATCCCCTGTCTTTTCTGTAAACTGGTGGCTATATATAGCAGCTTGAGTAGATACAAGTCAGGATCTTTTGGCAAGAGTCTTTTATTGCAATACTGGGTACTTCCTACTGCATCTAGGCAAGAGGGACATAATATCATTGTCATTCTTTATTGATCAGGTTGTCAACCTGATTCATCCGTTTCAGTGATCCCTAGCAGCCTTTTACTTAATGGTTTTAGCAGTCATTAATAATTGTTGTCCAGATGCCTTATTTCATTAGATATACAGAATGTTTATTTTCTATTTCTATCATTCCTTCTGAATTTATTAGTGCATCAACATTTTGGTTACTTTAAAATATAATTTGTATCTTCCTTTATTTATAGTTCTTAAAATGAGTTTTTTTCAGAATTACTTTCTTTAAGTAATATAAACTCAAGGATTTAAACTTCTTTGATGCTGTTTTAATCCACTGCATTCATTATTTTTTCATATGCTCAGACTGCCCCAGCTTTGGGCAATGGGAATCCATTCAAGTTGGTTCCTATGTAGTTTTGACATGACTCTAGTTTACTTTGAAATCTTCCCTGCTTTCTGGTATGACAAGATACTCTAGACATAGGTTATATGCATTTTGCTTCAAAACTGTACTCAGTCATTTCTCTAATCAGCCTGACTTTATGCTTCAAAGGTATTTTTCTCACTTTTAATAAGCTCATAATATATCCAAATCCAAACTTATTATTTACTTATAAATCTTACATTTCCATTTTCTATCTTCATTGTAAGAGTTCACTATTTACTTACCCAGGCACCCAAACACCCCAAACCTACTCTTTTCTCCATATACAACAGATAACTAAATCTCTTAATTTTACCTCTTAAATTTTATCTTCTAAATTCACCCTCTTTTCTATCCATAGCCTTTATTTGTTCATACCACTGCAACAGCTTAATCATCTGTACCTAAATCATCATCTTATACCACTTGCTGAAAAAATTTTCAAACACATATCTAACATATCACATCTTTGTTTTTCAATGTCTCCTGAATAAACCATAACTCAACTGCATATTATCTTCACCCCTTCTTGTGAATGTACCTTTCTCAACTCTCCGTATCTCCTGTTTCTCTCCACAGTCACCCCAGGCCTATCACTCAGAACTATCTGACAGGTAGGAATAGTTCATGTTTGTTCATGACTCCATACATTCATCTATACTATTCTTTATTCCTGGATGTTTCTTTTATTCCAGGTTTGGAAAATTCCACTTTTCCCCTAAGAACAAATTCAAAATTATGACCTCAGAAGTCTTCCGTGAGTCAAAATCTTGGGTTAAAAGCTCCCTCTTCTGGTTTTCCAGGGTATTTTTTAACTTTTTTTTTGCATGGGTAGGCACCTGGAAGCAAACCCCAGTTTTCAGCATGGCAGGCACGAACTCTGCCTGCTGAGCCACCTTGGTCCGTCCTTAACTACTTTTTAATAAACACAGGACCTGCTCACTAAGCTGAAAGCTAATCAAGTGCCAAGACTGTGTCTTATTCAAGACAGTAGCGCCTGTTCAGTGTGTCACAAGCAATCAGTAATTGCTATTATCATACAAAAGACATTTATAAATGGGGATTTTTAAAATATCTGCTGCAATTTTGACTGCTTTGTCTATGCTCTCTCTCTCTCATGGAAAAAAAAGTTTGTAAAAGATAAAACTATTCTTAAACTATGCCAATCTATTTTGAAAAAAAAAATTAACTTTTTTGGAAAAACCCAGAACCATTAATAATTAAACCATAAAACTGTTCTTCAAATATTATGTCAAAATTTTCTAAAGTCCTAGAACAAATCCATATGCTATTCACTTACCAGGTTTTTACTATAATATTCCCATAGAATGGTAACAATTGCAATATTTGGCTCCCAGAAATCACAAAGTTTCAAACAACAGTGGAGATACATCCTTAATTGTTCTTCTAGTATACTGTCCTAAAAAATAAATTGAAGTTGTGAGGGAGTAAATAAGCTCTGGTAACATGAATATTATCACTTGATATGACACAGAAATAACCTGCTGTTAAAAAGAATATGAATATGTATCACTAAATCATACCCATTCTCATCTTACACCAGGTCTAAATTAGCATAAAGTATACTTGTAAAAATTCATTTTAGAGAACATTAACATATTCAGACAATGAAAATTACACAACTCATCGTGACTTTTAATTGAGTATTTAAAAATTACAATAGGTGTCTCATCATTGAATTCAGTAAGAAATGGAATGAAACCCATGCATGCCAGAATAAAAGAAATAGCAAAAATGATCTAATAATTAAGAAATACTCAAATCCAGAGGGCTTGTGCATGCTTTTGGTAAAATTCTTTATGAGATTATAAAATCTGTTCTTTTAAAAACTAGAGAATTGGCAGAGTACATATATTTTAAACATTCTGGGAGGTACTGGGAGACAAAGGATGAAGAAAAAAAGAAAATTTAAATTCAATAAACTTCTATGATTAAATAACCATGCACATACTAAAAAAAAGTCACATGCCTGAATTCCAATCATTTAACAATTATTCATTTAGAGCTCCTTATATACCAGGAACTATTTTAAGGTACTAGACATTGAACAATAAATAAGTCAGATGTTGTGCATATACTAATAGAGCTTATACTTTTTGTTAGAAGGGAAAAAGAGGTATCAAAAACAAACAAGATAAATTCAAATAGTTAAACAGCCATGAAAAACAAATCAAAACACAAAACAGGGTGATATGGAAGAGTAACTGGAGTAAGGTGGGCATCATTATTATATCAGGTGCTATCAATGGAAAAATCCTTTTAAGGAGTGGCATTTGAGCTAAATGAATGAAAAAGATCCAAAAATTTAAACACCTGGCAATAGATTTTTCAAGGCAGAAAAAACAATCACAAAGGTCCCGAATTAGCTTTAAACTTGGTATTACTACAGGATTAAGTCAGAGATAGGCAGAGACCATATCTCATCTGAGGCCATACAGGTCTTGATAAGGAGTCTGCACTTTATTTTAAATATTATGGGAAGCCACTAGAAGACTGCAAGCAAGGAGAGATGGGATCTGTTTCAAAATACTGCTCCGGATCATGCTTGGAGAGTGAACACAGATGATAAAACTAGAAGCAAGGAGATCAGTTAGGAGGAAATTACGTGACCACATCGACTTAAGAAGGAAAAAGAGTAACTACGGAGAACTCCCAGGCTTTGGCTTAAGAAAATGAGTATATAGTACCATTTCCTGAGATATCAAAGACTAGAATAGGAACAGATGGGGAGAGTGTACAGGACATCCAAGCGGAACTACTAAACAGATTATGTGATATATGGGTGTAGAACAAAGGAGAAATGTTAGAGGTGTTAAACACAAATTTGGACGTTACTTTCATATTAAGTTTCTAGAGCTTCAAGGCTAGATAATAGGTAAGTTCATTCAAGAACATAGATAAAAAGGAGAAAAGGTCCAAAAGTGAGAGCCCCGTGATATTCCAACATTTACACACACAACAAAGGAGCTTAAGAACAAAATCAAGTGGCCAGTGAAGTAACCAGACATCATGGAACCAAGAGAAGGATTTCAGATAGGGACAGTGGTCAACGGGGTTGGAAGCTTCTAAGTGACTGAGATGAGGAAAAAGAAGAAACATTGGATTTAACAGTGAGAAAGCCTATGACTACCTTGACAAGAGCACTTTCAGGATGACAGCCAGTTTCACCACAGAGGGCTGAGATAAGATTAGGCAATTGAGATATCAAAGGAGCTGTATACAAGTCCAAAGACGAGAAGAGATGGGATGCAGTGAACAGGAAAAGGAATCGGCCTTTGAAAGAAGCAGAGACACTTCCAATACAATAGAAAGCAGGGTAAGAGGCTGATGTTGTGCAATTTGAAGGTGCAAAGTTAAAGAGGTTCTGCATCTATTTTCTCAATGATTCATGAGGTGAGATATTTAGTTTAATGGAAGGGGCAGAGTATGTGTTGAATTGCGGGTTAAAGAGAGGTACTGAGATAAGCAATTTTAGAGAGCAGAAAAGCAAACATTCTACAGCTCACTGCCATTTGAGATTTCCGACCAAGTATTTAAAGTCAGGCCTATCAGTAAGGACGACTTACTGGTTTTCTCTAGCAAAATTTAGCCGAAAAAAGTAGGTTTTGCCAGGTTTAAACACTTAAGGGCTATGAAATTGAAAAGATTTTTGTGACAGATTGAATTAATAGTGGTTTTGTAATCTAAACTGTTTAAAGATGCAAATGAAGATACGAAAGAGGGTAGAAAAGTGAACAGGTAAAATGATGACAATCAGAATGAAAATAAAATGAAAAAATGTAGAGCATAACCACGGGAAGAGGTGAGTGAGGATGGTAAAAGAAAATCTGACTGGAGGTGAGGATATTAAGAAACTGAGAGACTAGGGAGACAATACAAATTTTTACATACTAGAGTCACTAAGAACAGTAGTATACAGATATAAAAGAAAACACTGATTCAGGGATGTGCTGGCTTGAAAGAATTAGGTACCCTAGAAAAGCCATGTTTTAATTCTGATCCAAACTGGTGGGAGCAACCATTTCTCTTAATTCCTATTCAGCAATGCAGGTTGGAATCTTTTGATTAGATTATCTCACTAATGCATACAATAGTGGATATTAACCTTTGATTAGAGGGAAATGTGACTCCACCCATTCTAGGTGAGTCTTGATTAGTTTACTAGAATCCTTTAAAAGAGGAAACATTTTGGAGACAGCAAGAGAGTCACAACAACCACAAGAGTCCACACAGCCAGAGACCTTTGGAGATAAAGAGGGAGTACACCCCCCAGGGAGCTTCATGAGGCAAGAGGCCTGGAGAGAAAGCTGGTAGATACCACCATGTTCACTATGTGCCTCTCCATTTGAGAGAGAAAGCCTGAACATCACTGGCTTTCTTTTCTCTGAATGCCTTATATCGGACATTTCTATAGCCTTGCTTTAACTGAGACATTTTCATTGGCCTTAGAACTGTAAACTTGCAACTTAATAAATTTCCCTTTTTAAAAGCCGTTCTGTTTTTGGTATATTGTACCCTGAAAGCTAGCAAACTACAACAGGGCTAAAGCCTTCAATGAATGAGAGTGATCCAAACATGAGTAAATGATAGCAATGAGCAGATTTTTTTTTAAACAAGGCTTAAACTCTTTTAATTAGCCCTCAAAAAAAACTTAATTCCTACACTAGACAATAGGTTTTCTTTATGCTCCCAGAGGACACTATGTACACCTGTGTTGTAGCACTTAGATTATTTATCTGTCTTCAATAGTCTCCGAGCACCGGGATAATGTCCTATTCACTTTTGTGTCCCCAGGGCCTAGCACAATTTCTTTTCATCAGAGAGGTCCAATAAATGATTAACAAAACTGAGATCTGGTTCTGGTGCCTCTTTTCACCAAGTAGCTGTAAGACTTATGACAAGACATTTAGTTATTCAGCTTCTCTAACAGAAAAATTCATTTAGCCAAAGAAGACAAAGTTCTGTCCATTCCTAACATCTTTTTAATTCTATTATGAAAATATTAAATAGATGCAGGCTCACACTGGCATTAGTGGTATAAATTAAAACACTTTTTATTATGCAGCAAGGTAAAAAAAATTAGGTTTTATTATAAAAAAAATCATTAAAGGTTGGTTCCTCTTCATAATTTCCATATCTCTACTGATATTTCCTTTGTGTTGATGTATCATTTTCCTGATTTCCTTCATCCATGTTTTCCTTTAGCTCTTCAAGCATATTTAAGACCTTTTTTTTTTTTTAAGTCTTTGTCTGGTATGTCCCAAATCTGTCTTTGTTGATGGTTTCTTAAGCTTCAATCTTTTCTTTTGCCGGGGTCATCATTTCTTTAAATGTTTCTAAGTTTTTGTTGAAACCTGGAAATCTTAATATTTTAATGTTTTATTGCTGAAATTTAGACTTTCTGATATCTGTTCCTTAAGCATATATCCAGCTAATTTTATGACCAAATTTTCCTTGAACGACAGAAGCTAACTTAAAAAAAAAAAAAAGAGGAATATTCCCTTACCAGTCTTTGCAGATTGGGCTGTGCAAGTGTTCTACTTCAGGGTTTATCCATACAAGGTGTTATATGACAATAGGTGTTGTGGGAGAATAGTTCTAGGCCAAAGAGTGGGGTCTCCTCAATCCTTTCTGCTCCTTGCCTGGGCATGCACATGTGGTCCTAGTAATTCCCCTATTTACATGGCTACATATGTCCCCTATTTTGTAGGAAAGTTTCCTCTAGGTCCTGGGCATAGTTCTTTATACATCACAGCCAGAAATCCCTTGTCCCAAGCTCTGGAAGAGCTCCTCCTATAATTAGTTAAGTTCTGGGATGGTGAGTCCCTCAGGCCACCACCAGACAGACTGGGCCGCACATACATGCTCCCAGCATGTGCATGAGGATGACTCTGTTTCCCCTGAATCGCGACCAGGGATTCCACACTGGGAACAAAGGCCGGAATCAAACTGGTAAAGAGGAGAGGAGGGGACAGCCTACCACTTTTTTTTCTTCCAAAATCATATTTTAGGCTTTATTTATACAGGAGGTTTTCCAAAGTAACACTACTAAGAGAACGGTTTCATTCCATTTCACTTTAAATAAACTACAAAAAAATTCCACCTCATGGTATATAATGTCTTTCCATTAGATCCTTATTTTCTTGACAATATTTTTACTTAAAGCTTAATCTCTTTTTCGTTAATCAGAAAAGTTTTAAGTTTATAGAAAAATCATGCAGGAAATATAGAGTGCTAATACATAGTTTTCCCTATCACTAACAATTTGCATTAATGTGCTCAGCTATGTTACAACTGATGAAATAATATTATAATTGCACTAGTAGCTACAGTTCACAGTTTACATTTGGGGTCACTATTTGTGCTGTACAGTCCTATGTTTTGTTTTGTTTTTTAATTTGTATTCTAGCAACATATATACCACCTAAATTTACTGATTTGGCAATTGCCCTGTTACTGTTCCTGTTTTCTAGAGCTCTGAGAAAGATGTTTTTGCCAGTTCTTGCTGGTTGTTCAAAGCTTCTTTGGGGGAAAGGAGTTCTGAAGCAACTCAAGCTGCCATCCGGAAGGAGTAGGGCTCTTAAAGGAAAGGAGAAAAAAACTTCCCCTTATTTTCCTGCTAGTGGCTGCAGATTACAATGAAAAGAAATGGCTTGGAAAATACCATTCTCCTGAATTCTGGTACAACAATTACTCAACTGAGTGTGACTTGGGAAGTACATGTGTTTTTTAGCCTACAATCAATTACAGATAGCATGTTACATATGCTACAAATTCACATACAGTACATCCAACTATTACTTTGCTTTGAACCACTTTCCCTTAAAAATTCTGTGTGTGTCAATTAAATTAAGGAGAGAGAGGTTTCCCCATCTTCAAGCCCAGACAGTAAGGGAGATAAGAATACACAATGTTCAGAAGTGTGAGAGCCAACAGTCTTAGCTCAAATTTTCAATAAAAAGATAGAGTTGAAACAGAGTGAGGATACTTAGGAACACTGGGTATTTTAATTTCTTTCTACCTTAACATTTTCTTATCACGCTCTTATGGAGGAGAAAAAAAGAAACACTAAAAAAAATTGAGATGATTTCCACAAGTATGACCCAAACAGATGCAGAAACCAAAATGCATTACTAGTTAAAGACCTAAAAGCAAGGAAGTGTCAAAACAAATAACGAAGAAAAAGAGTTTCATTAAGAATACTACAAGGTCAAATGCTTTGCAGTAGAACATAGTAAAGTCAAACATAAATGGAGATTCAAATCCCAACTTTGTTATTTTCTTGCTAGCGAGTGAACCTGGACAAGGTTGCCTGTGGGCATCAGTCTCTTAATCAATAAAATGGAAGCAGCAGCTTCACTTCACAAGAATGAAGTGAAAGAACATATATCAAATGCTAAGTACAGTGCCTGGCACAAGAACAGTTTTATCATTTTTTTGTCTGCAGGAAAGAAATATACTTTTTAAAGCCAAATGCCAGCTCTTTTAATGATCAAATAATAAAGGCAAAAGGTTCACAGTATCATATCTTAAACTTATACATTTCAATTTTTGTGAGTGAAGTAAGGTCAAACCATACCTAAACCAGGAAGTTTGATTAAGGTCATTTAAGTCCATACCCTCTGATTAAAGATTTTTAATAAGCCAGAAGGACCTGTGAGCGTCTTTTCTGCACAGTCTAAAACCATCTGGCTCAATTCCAGGGACCGTGCTATTGAGCTACTGCATTTTACACAAGTCCCAATGGGTCTTTTAAAAGAATGCCTTCCTATCTTTATTTTGAAAGATTTCTCTTAGGCATATTAAATTCAGGCATATTTCACGTGTCAAATTCTTTTATTGCACTAAAAATGAAAACATTTACTCTTTTAAGCTTAGTAACTATACAGCAATGACTAACAACTGGTTCAGTTCTTCGTGCATAACTAACCTACCAATCAGAAACCATCAGAAAAAATTTTACTTACAAGCCAAATGTTAACTGTTACTAGAAATCTGCCTGATTGGATTTATTTTTAGGACTGGCTAAAGAGCTGAATTTCGATATTCCTGTCAAGATCCTTCTGCCCAAGAAACATTATTTAATTAGTAATTGGAAGATTATGTCCCACATCATTCTAATCTAATCACACAAACCCCATTATTCTGATCTAATCATGTCCTGAGTTCTCAGCTTTCAACTCTTCAACTTAAAAGGTCTTTAACAAACTAAAATATATTTCTTTTAATATTAGGCTTGATTAGAATCTCTTTTTATACTCTTCTATGACCTAGATAAAACTAAAATATTGTTTCTGTGATCTCAGAAAATGAGGCTTTTATAAAGTGGGAAGATTTTTAATCTCCCTTTTCCTATGAAAGCAGTATTGCTGTTTTAAAGCTAGAACAAAATTTTATGACTAGCATTTATAAATATTAAATAGTATTATCTCTAAAATGTTTTTAAAGCAAACACTTAACTATTCAACTTAAATAAAATTAAACAATGTATGCGCTCTTTACTAAACAAAACCCAGCTTTTGCTTCTGGAAGATCATCTCTGGCTAAAAAGACTTGAAACATTATTTGCTTAATTAAAATTACACTGGAGCAACTATCAACTTTATTTGTAAAGACTGCTATGAATTTTCTATTTGGAATGTATATTTTGTATTTTTTAAAAATAGTACAAAGGGACTCTCACTGTTGGAAATCAAGTTAAAGCATATGAACATAGTGAGCTTTTAATTTACCTCAATAGGAGGAAAACAGATACAATCAACTGACAGCTCTATTTAAATGTTATTTATTCACCTACTGTACCCACAAAATTGGTTTCATGAACTCTAGCAAGTAATCTTATACTACCTACAAGACATAATTTGATAAAATCAAGATAAGATAAAACCAACAAAATGCCAAAAAGAATGAACTATTTCTTTGTAAATATTACAATGACCTCTTATCCCACATCAAATATATTTCAACTTTATATTATACCTAAATTCAAAGGGGAAGTTCCTTAGGTTTTCCAAAAAAAAAAGTGTCATTATCTCTACTCTTTAAGGTGACTAACTGATTTGCCCAGGGCTTTCCTGGTTTTAGCACTAAATGTCCTGTCCCACACCTAAAAAATTAGATGGTTGATCATCCTACCTACTTCCAAGAATTACTCATCTTAAAAATGCTTTTAATGTTGTCATTAGAAATGCTAGTTGTATTGCTAAAGTATACCACACAGTGTCAGAGTAAGTTTTAGCACGTTAAGTAACAATCCAACTAAGAATTGTCAGAATAAGTTTTAACACATAATGAGTAAAACATTCCAATGAATAAGACATTCCAGCAAAGAACAGTATTTTTTCAAGCAAATGAATTTTCTTACTTTAAAATCAAAATTACAGGGCTTCATAATCCAAAAGAAAAAGGTATAAATTTTCAAGGAACTAAAAGATGGTTTTAAATTTCTCAATCAAAAAAACAAACTTTTCTATGGAACAAAGACAGTGACAAATCTTCTCACTGTTTGTCCCACACCATTACTGAGTTTATATATAATTATCCATGTGAAACTTCAGAGCCTCCTAAGAAATACTCTGTCACTTAAAACCTAGCAGAACAAAGCCATTAACTCATACACTGATAAAAATGAAAGGAAGTTTAAAAATAATTTAATACATCAGAAACAGAGGTACAGATCATCAAATGTCTTTGGATACACTATTTGCTACTAGCTGATTCAGAAAGAAATTTAAAAGACACAAACAGTTGCAACTTAATTTAAAAATCAAAGCTCTCATTACTGATTGGGATGCCATAATTGTCAGCACAAAAGTAATACTATCTAACTATTGAAAATCCTTACTAGGTTTTAATTAAGGTTTAGAAGCCATGTCAAGGCATAAAGACTGGATTAATAGCCAATATAAATGACAATGACTACTTTTTAGTGATTCCCTATATTCTTAATGTAAAAAATATGCAAGAAACTTTAAGTTGATAAATATGTTCTCAAAAAGAACACAGGATATTGCTACCTATCATAACTTGGCAAATTCCAACTAAAACCATCCCTGCCAATCCTGAAGAATACCTAGGGCATAATATAATAAGATTCTATAAAGTTGCCATGCACTCCAGTAACTTTCCAAAGCCTACAACCTCCAGATGAGTCCCTGGACCAGATAAGTCCTGAAATACAGAGGGGCCAGCCCTTCCAGAACATCAACTAGTTCCATCCCCCTAACCCATATTATCGATAGCTCCTTCCAACATGAAAAAGTTAGAATGGACATAGCTCTGGTGGGAGAGAGTGATGATGGAGTTATACAGAGAAGGTTGGGTTTAACAAATTAGTATGAGTGTTGACTAGTTATGATGATATTTCTTTTAGCCTCCAGTGCCTTACAGCAGTTAGAAATAAAACCTTAAAATTGTAGAATTGTAACCCATACCAAACTCTGAAATCTGTTCTACAATTAATTATTGCAGTGTACCCTGAAATTTATTGCTTTTATGCATACATGTTATTTAAAGAAGAGGAGGAGTTTAACAGAGAAGATAAGATTTATCAAATAAGTATGACTGCTAAATCATATCGATGTTTCTGTTGGTTTTCAGTGTCTTGGAGCAGCTAGAAGAAAAAACGGAAAATTGTGGGAAATGTATCCCATATCAAACTTTAAAATCTGTTCTATAACTACTTGTTAAAATGTACTTGAAGATTTATTGTTTTTTTGTATACATATTCCACAATAAAAAATAAAATAAAATAAAAAGAACACAGGAGATGGCTAATTAAAAGAAATAAACAACAAAAACTTTTACAGTGGCTGGGAGAAAACATTCTGAAAAGGTTAATAGTTATTTTGTTTCTGATACAACTTATGTATGCATCTAGGCTAGAACTCTTAGCTCATAATTAGAAGATTCATATTATAACTAAATGTATTTATAGATTTCACTCAAAAATTAAGAGTTAACAGATGAAAGTGAAAACTCTAAGCTATCAAACTGATTTTCAAAAATTAAGCCACTATATATATATATATTAAAAAGCAACGTTACACTGCCATATTTCTTCATTTCACTTCAAGTTTTTAAAATAACATTTATTTTTTAACAGAAAAGTAATATATTTCTCAAATTTAAAAAATATTCTTTACTATAATTTACTTTAAACTCTTCTGTAAAAAACACATTACAAAACTTTTGGCCATATTTACAGAGAACATGTTTAAAGATGTGATGAATAGCATATTTAAAACTATTTTAAAAAGAGGTCAAGTCTGACCTCTGGGCCATAATGCAGTACATTAACAGCTCTGCAGAAAGAAAAATGATAAGGTAAGAAATGAATGCTCTGAAACCAGAACCTTATCAGTTAGAGTATGATTCAAGCCTGTAAGACAAATTGCTCAGCAAAGTAAGTCACCTTCCTGCTGTGATGAGGATATAGCTGAATTTCCAATGCCACTATCTCCCTCATCATGTCTTCTAGACTTGATATCATACAGTCAATATATGGCTTGTAGTTCCAAAGCTTCTACCACTTATTTCGAATACATTTTGTCAAAGTCACCAAAGAGGATAATTATCTTTGTCCTTTAACTGACAATTCAGTGTTAAAAAGAGAAATCTTTAAAGGCTAACCACTAATAGAAACTTCTGTGCATTAACTCTTCACTGATAAGGAATTATGATTTTTAATAAAAAATAACTATTAACTAACTCAGATTTTTAATAAGGAAACTAAGTTTGATATTTAAATCATTTTAATAGTTTGGTTCTTATAAATAAAATCTGTAACATAAAAATTTAGCAAAGCCTATACAAATTGTCTCACTTCAAGTGACTACCTGAACATTGATGGATTTCTTCAGTAGTTCTTCTACAAAATTCCAATTTGATTCCATCTGTCTCTAGAAAGGGAGAAAATATTGTTGCATAAATATTATTTTTCTTCATTTGCATATATTTAAAATTATGATACAGAAAATTGAATGAGAAGTACAGACATTTTCTTTATCATCATAATCACTACAAATTCTTGAATGTCTAATATTATTACTTTGGCAGAGAATTAGCTGACAGAATTAGTGAAAAAAAAATTCATAACCATCCCAAGCCAATATAAACCTTATTAGGAGTTGTATTATTAAACAGTGATGCTTCTATAGAAGTATAAACCTTTTTTAAAATATCTGCTTTTTGATATCAGATATAATCTAGTAAATTTAAAAGGACACTATATATCTACATATTTTTGGAGATTTTTTTAATACTCTGAGTTTTCTTCCTCTTCTTCCCTATTCTGCTCTTTCCTCACTGAAGAGTTTTCCTTCATTTTATGTGTAATAGTACCTGTTCTAGTTTGCCAGCTGCCAGAATGCAACACACCAGAGACAGACTGGCTTTTAATAAAAGGGGATTTATTTCATTAGTCCTTCAGAGGAAAGGCAGCTAACTTTCAACTGAGGTTCTTTCTTACATGGGAAGGCACAGGGTGATCTCTGCTGGCCTTCTCTCTAGGTCTCTGGGTTCCAACAACTTTCCCCAGGGTGATTCCTTTCTGCATCTCCAAAGGCCTAGGCTGAGCTGCCAGTGCTGGATGACGTATGCTGAGCTGCTTGGGCTGTGGTACGTTGAGCTCTCTCATTTAAGCACCAGCCAATTAAATCAAACATCATTCACTGCAGCAGGCACACCTCCTAGCTGACTGCAGATGTAATCAGCAACAGTTGAGCTTCACATGCCATTGGCTCATGTCCACAACAATAGAACTAAGCACCTTCACCTAGCCAAGCTGACACCTGAACTTAACTACCACAGTACCAAAACATCCGTCCTGGTTTGAAATTGTTATGTACCCCAAAAAAGCCACTCTTTAATCTTCATTCAATATTGCTAGGTGGGATCTTTTTGATCGTTTCCATGAAGATGTGGCTCACCCAATTGTGGGTGGTAACTTCTGACTAGTTGGTTTTCAAGGAGACGTGTCTCCACCCATTCAAGACAGGGTTAGTTACTGGAGTTCTTTAAGAGGCTATCATTTGGAAAAAGATTTAGTGCCCACACAGTCAGAGACCTTTAGAGATGTAAGAAAACGCCCCCAGGGAAGCCACTGAAGAAGCTGGGAGAGAAAGCTGGCAGACATGCCCATGTGCCTTCCCAATGACAGAGGTGTTCTGGCATTAGCCTTTCTTGTGCGAAGGTAACCATTTGTTGGTGTCTTAATTTGGACATTTTCACAGCTTTA
This sequence comes from Tamandua tetradactyla, assembly GCF_023851605.1. Lineage (NCBI taxonomy): Eukaryota > Metazoa > Chordata > Mammalia > Pilosa > Myrmecophagidae > Tamandua > Tamandua tetradactyla. Next base: position 154,630,603 of record NC_135331.1, read on the forward strand.
TAAATGAAAACTTGCAATTTAATAAATTCCCTTTTTAGAAGCCATTTGTTTCTGCATTCTGGCAACATCTTGCTTTGGTAAAGAGAGTAACTAAATATTCTATAGAGAAAATAAAGAAGAATTAAACAGTATTATTTTATTTGGCCAAAGGTCACTTATCTGGCAAGTTCAACTATCTGAAGAATTCTTCCCAAAAAGGAACAAAGTCAAAACAGACTTTTTCACAAAGGCTAGACACTGAAAACAAATCCACTTTTCCCACAGGAAAGTCTGGAGAACCTTTTCACAGGATATCTCAATTCACAAACTGAAGCAGAGAAAGTATATCCAAATGGAAGCAAGTAACAACCAGTTTTACACACACACACACACAGTGCAGAAAGTAACTATAAGATCTAAAAAAGCAAAGCCCTGGTACAAAAGCAAAGAGCCTCACCACATCTTACCATCCTTATTATAAAGATGATTTTCATAAAGACGAATGCAAATGACCAATAAAGGATTAAAGTATGATCAATCCTCTTGATCTTGAAAGGATGGTCAATATTCATGTGAGGTTCTAACTATACTAGGTCACTAAGTAAGCATTTCCTTAATAAAGGTGGTCCTTGACTGTGGTAGCAAGCCTCTAAGTGACTGTCGATGATCCTTGCTCCTGACATTCATGCCCTTCTATAATCTCCTCCCCTCCACTGTACCAGGGTGGTCTGTGACCAATATAATACGGCAGGAGTGACGGTTGCCACTTTCAGGATTAGGTTATAAAACTTTGCAGTTCCCATCTTGATGACCCTCTCTTTTTCCCTCCCAACACTAGATCTGGAAGAAACCACATGGAGAGCAGCTCTGGGAAGGCCCACCTGATGAATAACTGAAGACTCCTGCCAACAGAAGAGAGCTGAGACGTGACAGAGGATGAGGCCCTGGCTGAGCCTGATGCAACCTCATGAGAGACTTGGACCCAGAACCACCCAACTAAGCTGCACCTGGAGGCTGGACACTCAGAAACTGTGAGGTAATAAACGTTTGCAATTTTAGGTTGTTAAATCTTGTTATGCAGCAATAACTAACAGTGACTTAGTCATTTTTCGGAAAAGTGGTTCCCATATATTACTCTATTATTAACATCTTACACTGGTGTGGTACAATTGTCACAACTGATAAAAACACATTTTTATAACTATACCATTAAGAAGAGTCAATGGTTTAACTTAGGGTTTACTGTTTGTGTTGTGCAGTTCCATGGATTTTTTTTTTAATACCAGATATATACAACCTAGTATTTTCCCTGTAAACCACACTCAAAGATACAATTCAATGCTGTTAATTATAATCACAATATTCTGCTATCCTCGCCACAATCTATTAACCAAAACTTTTCCACCATCCCACATAGAAATACTGTACGTGTTAAGCCTTAACTCCCTATTCCCCACCTCACCTCAAGCTCTGATAAGCTTTTTAGATTTTTATATTTTAGATTCTAATTCTGTTGAGCATGCTTATTCTAATTGTTTCCAATCAGTGAGACAACACAACATTCATCCTTTTGCATCTACTTATTTGCCTCAACGAGATGTCTTTAAGGTTCATCCATGTCTCATGTATAGGAATGTCATTCCTTTTTAGGGCTGAATAATAGTCCATTGTGTGCTGTGCGGGTTTGAAAAGATGTATGTACCCTAGAAAAGCCATGTTTTAATCCTAACCCCATTTTGTAAAGGCAGCCGTTTCTTCTAATTCTTAACCAGCACTGCATGCTTGAAACTAATTAGATCATCTCCCCGGAGACGTGATTTAATCAACAGTGGTTGTTAACCTGGATTAGCTGGAGACACGTCTCCACCCATTTGGGTGAGTCTTGATTAGTTTCTGAAATCCTATAAAAGAGGAAACATTTTGGAGAATGGGAGAATCAGAGAGAGCAGAGAATGACATGGTCACGAGAAGTAGAGTCCAGCAGCCAGCGACCTTTGGAGATGAAGAAGGAAAATGCCTCCCAGGGAGTTTTATGAAACAGGAAGCCAAGAGAAGAAGCTAGCAGATGATGCCGTGTTCGCCATGTGCCCTTCCAGATGAGAGAAACCCTGACCATGTTCACCATGTGCCTTTCCAGATGAGAGAGAAACTCTGACTGCTTGCCATGTGCTCTTCCATTTGAGAAAGAAACCCTGAACTTCATTAGCCTTCTTGAACCAAGGTATCTGTCCCTGGATGCCTTTGATTGGACATTTCTATAGACTTGCTTTTAACTGGGACATTTTCTCGGCCTTAGAACTGTAAACTATCAATTATTAAACTACCATTATTAAATTCCCCTTTTAAAAGCCATTCTGTTTCTGGTATATTGCACACCAGCAGCTAACAAATTAGAACAGATTTTATTACCAGGATTGGGGTGCTGCTGCGGTTTGCAAATACCAAACATGTTGAAACAGATTTTTAAATGGATAAGGGGAAGAATCTGGAAGAGTTGTGATAACCCTAATAGAAAAGGCCTAGAATGCTTTGAAGAGACTGTTGGTAGAAACGTGGACTCTAAAGATACTTCTGATAAGGCCTTAGACAGAAATAAGGCATGTATTATTGAAGACTGGAGGGAAGGCAAGCCTTGTTTTAAAATGGCAGATAATCTGGCAAAATTGACGACTGGTTTTGGCCAGAAAGCTGATTTTAAAAGCCATGAACTCGGATATTTAGCAGAAGAGCTCTCCAAATTAAATGTCGAAAGTGCACCCTGGTTTTTCCTCACAGCTTACAGTGAAATGCGACAGGAAAGAGATAAGGTGAGAACTGAACTCTTGGGTACGAAGAAACTAGAAATTGATATTCTGGAAAATTCTGGGCCTCCAGAAAAGGAGACCCAGAGAATAGCGTTCTGTGTGAGGGTTTAACCAAATGTGGAACCAGCCAGCAACTTTTGGAGATGAAGAAGGAAAATGCCTCCCGGAGAACTTCATGAAACAGGAAACCAGGAGAAAAAGCTAGCAGATGATGCCGTGTTTGTCACGTGCCCTTCCAGATGAGAGAGAAACCCTGACCGTGTTCACCATGTGCCCTTCCACTTGAGAGAGAAACCCTGAATTTCATCAGCCTTCTTGAACCAAGGTATCTTTCCCTGGATGCCTTAGATTGGACATTTCTATAGACTTGTTTTAACTGGGACATTTTCTCGGCCTTAGAACTTTAAACTAGCAACTTATTAAATTTCCCTTTTTAAAAGCCATTCTGTTTCTGGTATATTGCATTCCAGCAGTTAGCAAACTAGAACATGGGTTTATACATTCATTGGCTGACAGATCCTTGGGAGGGCTTCCATCCTTTGACAAGCAAGAATAATGCCACTATGAACATAAGTGTGGAAGAATTTGTTCAAGGCCCTGCTTTTAATTCTTTTGGGTACATATCCAGATGTTGGATTCCCAGATCATATGGTAATTCTGCACTTAACTGCTGAGGAACTGCCAAACTGCCTTCCATAGCAGCTGCACCATTTGACATCCCTATATTCTGAAAGCTGCAAGAGAAGCAGCATGCTGCACACAAGGGAGCCTCAATAAGATTAAGTGCTGATTTCTTAAAGGAAACAATAAAGTCAAAACAAACCAGTGGGATTATATATTTGAAGTGCTGAAAGTAAAAAAACTGCCAACCAAGAAATCTATATTTAGTGAAAGTGTCTGTGCTGGTTTGAAGCTGTTACATATCCCAGAAAAGGTCATGTTCTTTTAATCCATTCCTGTGGGGGTAGACCTATTGTGGTTGGGACCTTTTGATGAGGTTGTTTCAATTAAGATTTGATCTACCCAATTAAAGGTGTGTCTTAACCTTTTTACTGGAGTCCTTCATGAGAGAATAAAGGACAGAGAGAGCCCAAAGATCTTGGAGAGAAAAGCCCCAGGAGAAGCAAAGGAAGGACTTATTGAAACTGAAAGAGCAGAACCTGAAAGCAATAAAACCTAGAAGAGAAAGATCAGCAGACGCTGGCCATTGGCCTTTCTTCAGAGAAGGTATCATCCTGTTGATGCCTTAATTGGGATATTTTCATGGCTTTAGAACTATAAATTCTAAGTCAATAAACTCCTATTGTAAAACCTAATCCATTTCTGGTATATTGCATTCCAGCAGCTTTACCAAACCAAAATGCTATCTTTGAAAAATGTAGGAGAAAAAAAAATGTAGGAGAGATTAAGACATTCCTAGATAAACAAAAGCTAAGGGAAGTCATCACCACTAGAGTACAAGAAATGCTGAAGTTTTGTAGCTTGAAAGGAAAGGGCAACAGGCAATAGATCAAAGCCAAATGAAGAAATATAAATCTCCAGTAAGAGTAATGACAGGGATAAATATAACTACCAGTATTACAGGCATACAATAGAGATACTGCAGGTCAATACCAGACCACTACAATAAAGCAAATATCACAATAAAGCAAGGAATACAAATTTTTTGGTTTCCCAATGTACATACAAATTATGTTTACACTATACTGTAGTCTAGTAAATATGCAATATTATGTCTAAAATGACAACCTATATACCTTAATTTAAAAAAGCTTTATTGGTCCGGAGAAGATGGCGGCTTAGTAAGACGCGTGGGTCTTAGTTCCTCCTCCAGAACAGCTACTAGAGAAGTAGAAACAATTCAGAACAGCTCCCGGAGCCACAACAGAGACCAAGAAGACAGCGTACCCCATTCTGGAACAGCTGACTGGCTGAGAGAACCCGCTCCGGTGAGATCGCCAAGGAGCGCGAGCTTTCCCGGGCCGGAGTCCCTCCCTCCCTCCTTCCCGGGCCGGTTGGGAGAATTGGACAGGCGGTTCCCTCAAGCCGCGGCGGCTGGTGCCCCCGCCCCAAGCGCGGCCCCCCGGACCAGCTGGGAGAATTGAATCGGAGATTCCCAAGCCGCGGAGAACGGCGACCGGGGTCCCTTCCAAACACGTGGCTTCCCGGTCCGGCTGGGAAATTTGGACAGGCGTTCCCCCAAGCCGCGGAGGCCGGCGACCTTCCCCGCGCGGGGATCCCCGGGTCGGTTGGGAGATTCGGATTGGCACTCCCCCAAGCCGCTTCGGCTGGCGAACCCCCCATACAGCGATAGTTTTCCAAAGTAAAAGGAGCCACAGCATCTTTTACTGGTGGGACCCACAGACAGATGAGCACCACGACCGCCACCTACTGGGCAGGATAAGAAAAACAGAGCCCAGAGATTTCACAGAAAAATCTTTCAAACTGCGGGGTCTTACACCCAGGGAAATCTGATTAAATGCCCAGACGCCAGCAGAAGATAACGGATCACGCTCAGAAAATTGAAAATATGGCCCAGTCAAAGGAACAAACCAATAGTTCAAAAGAGATACAGGAGCTGAGACAACTAATGCTGAATATAAAAACAGAAATGGAAAACCTCTTCAAAAACTAAATCAATAAATTGAGGGAGGACATGAAGAAGACATAGGCTGAACAAAAAGAAGAAATAGAAAAACTGAAAAAACAAATCACAGAACTTATGGGAGTGAAGGACAAAGTAGAAAAGCTGGAAAAAACAATGGATACCTACAATGGCAGATTTAAAGAGACAGAGGCTAGAATTAGTGAATTGGAGGATGGAACATCTGAATTCCAAAAAGAAACAGAAACTATAGGGAAAAGAATGGAAAAATTTGAACAGGGGATCAGGGAACTCAAGGACAATATGAACCGCACCAATACACGTGTTGTGGGTGTCCCAGAAGGAGAAGAGAAGGGAAAAGGAGGAGAAAAACTAATGGAAGAAATTATCACTGAAAATTTCCCAACTCTTATGAAAGACCTAAAATTACAGATCCAAGAAGTGCAGCGCACCCCAAAGAGATTAGACCCAAATAGGCGTTCTCCAAGACACTTACTAGTTAGAATGTCAGAGGTCAAAGAGAAAGAGAGGATCTTGAAAGCAGCAAGAGAAAAACAATCCATCACATACAAGGGAAACCCAATAAGACTATGTGTAGATTTCTCAGCAGAAACCATGGAAGCTAGAAGACAGTGGGATGATATATTTAAATTACTAAAAGAGAAAAACTGCCAACGAAGACTCCTATATCCAGCAAAATTGTCCTTCAAAAATGAGGGAGAAATTAAAACATTCTCAGACAAAAAGTCACTGAGAGAATTTGTGACCAAGAGACCAGCTCTGCAAGAAATACTAAAGGGAGCACTAGAGTCAGATACAAAAAGACAGAAGAGAGAGGTATGGAGAAGAGTGTAGAAAGAAGGAAAATCAGATATGATAGATATAATACAGAAGGCAAAATGGTAGAGGAAAATATTATCCAAACAGTAATAACACTAAATGTTAATGGACTGAATTCCCCAATCAAAAGACATAGACTGGCAGAATGGATTAAAAAACAGGATCCTTCTATATGCTGCCTATAGGAAACACATCTTGACCCAAAGATAAACATAGGTTGAAAGTGAAAGGTTGGGAAAAGACATTTCATGCAAATAACAACCAGAAAAGAGCAGGAGTAGCTATACTAATATACAACAAATTACACTTCAAATGTAAAACAGTTAAAAGAGACAAAGAAGGACACTATATACTAATAAAAGGAACAATTAAACAAGAAGACATAACAATCATAAATATTTATGCACCAAACCAGAATGCCCCAAAATACGTGAGGAATACACTGCAATCACTGAAAAGGGAAATAGACATATATACCATAATAGTTGGAGACTTCAATTCATCACTCTCATCAATGGACAGAACATCTAGACAGAAGATCAATAAAGAAATAGAGAATTTAAATATTACAATAAATGAGCTAGACTTAACAGACATTTATAGGACATTACATCCCACAACAGCAGGATACACCTTTTTCTCAAGTGCTCATGGATCATTCTCAAAGATAGACCATATGCTGGTCACAAAGCAAGTCTTAACAAATTTAAAAAGATTGAAATCATACACAACACTTTCTCAGATCATAAAGGAATGAAGTTGGAAATCAATAATAGACGGAGTGCCAGAAAATTCACAAATACGTGGAGGCTCAACAACACACTCTTAAACAACGAGTGGGTCAAGGAAGAAATTGCAAGAGAAATTAGCAAATACCTTGAGGCGAATGAAAACGAAAACACAACATATCAAAACCTATGCGACGCAGCAAAGGCAGTGCTAAGAGGGAAATTTATTGCCCTAAATGCCTTTATCCGAAAAGAAGAAAAGGCAAAAATTCAGGAATTAACTGTCCACTTGGAAGAACTGGAGAAAGAACAGCAAACTAACCCCAAAGCAAGCAAAAGGAAAGAAATAACAAAGATTAGAGCAGAAATAAATGAAATTGAAAATATGAAAACAATAGAGAAAAATCAATAAGACCAGAAGTTGGTTCTATGAGAAAATCAACAAGATTGATGGGCCCTTAGCAAGATTGACAAAAAGAAGAAGAGAGAGGATGCAAATAAATAAGATCAGAAATGGAAGAGAAGACATAACCACTGACTTCACACAAATAAAGGAGGTAATAACAGGATACTATGAACAACTTTATGCTAATAAATACAACAATTTAGATGAAATGGACGGGTTCCTGGAAAGACATATATTTTGACGCAAGAAGAAATAGATGACCTCAACAAACCAATCACAAGTAAAGAAATTGAATCAGTCATTCAAAAGCTTCTTAAAAAGAAAAGTCCAGGACCAGACGGCTTCACATGTGAATTCTATCAAACATTCCAGAAAGAATTAGTACCAACTCTCCTCAAACTCTTCAAAAAAATCGAAGTGGAGGGAAAGATACCTAATTCATTCTATGAAGCCAACATCACCCTCATACCAAAACCAGGCAAAGATATTACAAAAAAAGAAAACTACAGGCCAATCTCTCTAATGAATATAGATGCAAAAATCCTCAACAAAATTCTAGCAAATCGAATCCTCCAACACATTAAAAGAATTATACATCATGATCAAGTAGGATTCATCCCAGGTATGCAAGGATGGTTCAACATAAGAAAATCAATTAATGTAATACACCATATCAACAAATCAAAGCAGAAAAATCACATGATCATCTCAATTGAGGCAGAGAAGGCATTTGACAAGATTCAACATCCTTTCCTGTTGAAAACATTTCAAAAGATAGGAATACAAGGGAACTTCCTTAAAATGATAGAGGGAATATATGAAAAACCCACAGCTAATATCATCCTCAATGGGGAAAAATTGAAAACTTTCCCCCTAAGATCAGGAACAAGAAAAGGATGTCCACTATCACCACTATTATTCAACATTGTGTTGGAGGTTCTAGCCAGAGCAATTAGACAAGAAAAAGAAATACAAGGCATCAAAATTGGAAAGGAAGAAGTAAAACTATCACTGTCTGCAGACGATATGATACTATACATCGAAAACCCGGAAAAATCCACAACAAAACTTCTAGAGCTAATAAATGAGTACAGCAAAGTAGCAGGTTACAAGATCAACATTCAAAAATCTGTAGCATTTCTATACACTAGCAATGAACAAGCTGAGGGGGAAATCAAGAAACGAATCCCATTTACAATTGCAACTAAAAGAATAAAATACTTAGGAATAAATTTAACTAAAGAGACAAAAAACCTATACAAAGAAAACTACAAAAAACTGTTAAAAGAAATCACAGAAGACCTAAATAGATGGAAGGGCATACTGTGTTCATGGATTGGAAGACTAAATATAGTTAAGATGTCAATCCTACCTAAATTGATTTACAGATTCAATGCAATACCAATCAAAATCCCAACAACTTATTTTTCAGAAATAGAAAAATCAATAAGCAAATTTATCTGGAAGGGCAGGGTGCCCCGAATTGCGAAAAGTATCTTGAGGAAAAAAAACGAAGCTGGAGGTCTCGCACTGTCTGACTTTAAGGCATATTATGAAGCCACAGTGGTCAAAACAGCATGGTATTGGCATAAAGATAGATATATCAACCAATGGAATCAAATAGAGTGCTCAGATATAGACCCTCTCATCTATGGACATTTGATCTTTGATAAGGCAGTCAAGCCAAGTCACCTGGGACAGAACAGTCTCTTCAATAAATGGTGCCTAGAGAACTGGATATCTATATGCAAAAGAATGAAAGAAGACCCGTATCTCACACCCTATACAAAAGTTAACTCAAAATGGATCAAAGATCTAAACATTAGGTCTAAGACCATAAAACAGTTAGAGGAAAATGTAGGGAGATATCTTATGAATCTTACAATTGGAGGCAGTTTTATGGACCTTAAACCTAAAGCAAGAGCACTGAAGAAAGAAAGAAAGAAATGGGAGCTTCTCAAAATTAAACACTTTTGTGCATCAAAGAACTTCATCAAGAAAGTAGAAAGACAGCCTACACAATGGGAAACAATATTTAGAAACGACATATCAGATAAAGGTCTAGTATCCATAATTTATAAAGAGATTGTCCAACTCAACAACAAAAAGACAGCCAACCCAATTACAAAATGGGAAAAAGACTTGAACAGACACCTACCAGAAGAGGAAATACAAATGGCTAAAAGGCACATGAAGAGATGCTCAATGTCCCTGGCCATTAGAGAAATGCAAATCAAAACCACAATGAGATATCATCTCACACCTACCAGAATGGCCATTATCAACAAAACAGAAAATGACAAGTGCTGGAGAGGATGCGAAGAAAGAGGCACACTTATCCACTGTTGGTGGGAATGTCAAATGGTGCAACCACTGTGGAAGGCAGTTTGGCGGTTCCTCAAAAAGCTGAATATAGAATTGCCATACGACCCAGCAATACCATTGCTAGGTATCTACTCAGAGGACTTAAGGGCAAAGACACAAATGGACATTTGCACACCAATGTTTATAGCAGCATTATTTACAATTGCAAAGAGGTGGAAATAGCCAAAATGTTCATCAACAGAAGAGTGGCTAAACAAACTGTGGTATATACATACGATGGAATATTATGCAGCTTTAAGACAGAATAAACTTATGAAGCATGTAATAACATGGATGGACCTAGAGAACATTATGCTGAGTGAGTCTAGCCAAAAAGTAAAGGACAAATACTGTATGGTCCCACTGATGTGAACCGACACTCGAGAATAAACTTGGAATATGTCATTGGTAACAGAGACCAACAGGACTTAGAAACAGGGTAAGATAATGGGTAATTGGAGCTGAAGGGATACAGACTGTGCAACAGGACTAGATACAAAAACTCAAAAATGGACAGCACAATAATACCTAATTGTAAAGTAATCATGTTAAAACACTGAATGAAGCTGCATCTGAGCTATAGGTTTTTTTTTTGTTTGTCTGTTTGTTTGTTTGTTAGTGTCTTTTTTTTACCATTATTTTAATTTTTTCTCTATATTAACATTCTATATCTTTTTTCTGTTGTTTTGCTAGTTCTTTTCCTAATTCGATGCAAATGTACTAAGAAATGATGATCATGCATCTATGTGATGATGTTAAGAATTACTGATTGCACATGTAGAATGGAATGATTTCTAAATGTTGTGTTAATTTCTTTTTTTTCTTTAATTAATAAAAAAAATGCTTTATTGCTAAAAAATGCTAACCACCATCTGAGCCTTCAGTGAATCTTCTGGCTGATGAAAGGTCTTGCTTCATGTTGATGGTTGCTGAATGATCAAGGTGGTGGTTGCTGAAGTTGGGGTAGCTGTAGTATTTTCTTAAAACAAAATACTGAAGTTTGCCACATTGCTAGACTTCCTTTCATGAAAGATTTTTTTGTAGCATGCAATGCTATTTGATAGCATTTTACTGAAACCCTGCTGCTGCCTTATCACTAAGTTTATATAACATTCTAAATCTCCTGTTATCATTTCAATGATGTTCACAGTACCTTTACCAGGAACATATTCCATAGCAAAAAAAAAAAAAAAACACATTCTTTGCCCATCCTAAAGAAGCAACTCCTTATCCACTTTAGTTTTAACATAAGATTATCACTGAATAATTCAGTCTCTCTTCAGGCTCTACTTCTAATTCTAGTTCTCTTGCTACTTCCACCACACCTATAGTTACTTCCCCCACTGAAGTCTTGGACCCCTCAAGGTCATGAGGGTTGCAATCAACTTCTTTCAAACTCCTGTGCATGTTGGCATTTTGACCTTCACTCATGTATCACAAATGTACTTAACAGCACCGAGGTAAATCCTTTCCAGAACGTTTTCAATTGACTTCGCCCAGATCAATCAAAGGAATCACTATCTATGGCAGCTACAGCCTTATAAAAAGTATTTCTTAAATCCTAAGATTTGAAAGTCCACATTATTCTTTTATCCCTGGGCTGCAGAATGGATGCTCTGCTAGCAGACATTAAAACACCATTAATCTTCTTGTCTATCTCCATCAGAGCTCCTGGCTGACCAGGTGCATTGTCAATGAGCAGTCATATTTTGAAGGGGATCTTTTTGTCCAAGCAGTGGAGCTCAAGTGTGGGCTTAAAATATTCAGTAGATTCTGTGGTAAATATAAGTGCTGTCATCCAGGCTTTGTTGTTCCACTTACAGAGCACAGGCAGAGTAGACTTAGCTTCCTTTTTCAGGGTTCTAAGATTTACAGAATGGTAAATAATCATTGGCTTCAACTTAGTCACCAGCTGCATAAGCCCCTACCCAGAGAGTAAGCCTGCCCTTGAAGCTCTGAAGCCAGGCATTGACTTCTCCTCTTTAACTATGAAAAGTCCTAGATGGCGACTTCTTCCAACAGTTGGACAATCTTCCAAAATGAAACTCTGTTGTTTACTATAGCCATATTCATCAATTATCACAGCTAGATCTTTTGAATAACTTGCAGCAGTTTCTACATCAGCACTTGCTGCTTTCACCATGCACTTTGATGCTATGGAGATGGCTTATTCCCTTAAACCTCTGCTAGTTTCATATTTCTCTACTATAGCTTTCTTGCCTCTCAGCCTTAAAAGAACTGAAGACAGCTAGGGTCTTGCTCTAAATTAGGCTTTGGCTTACATGAATGCTGTGGCTAGTTTGATTTTTTCTAGACTCTTAAAACTTTCTTCATATCAGCAAAAAGTAGAAATTACTTTCTAAATTCATTTGTATGTTCACTGGAGTAGCACTTTTAAATTCTTTTAATAGCTTTTCCTTTGCATTCACAACTTGGCTAACTGTATGGCACAAGAGGTCCAGCTTTTGGCCTATCTTTGCTTTCAACATGCCTTCCTCACTAAGCTTAATCATTTCTAACTTTTGATTTAAAGTGAGAGACATGCAATTCTTCCTTCCACTTTAACACTTAGAGGCCATTGTTAAGTTGGCCTAATTTCAAGATTGCTGTGGAAAGACAACGGCTGATCAGTGGAGCAGTTAGAACACACACATTTTTTAAGTTAGCCGTGCATGGTTCGTGGCGCCCCCAAAACAATTACAACAGTAACATAAAAGATCACAGATCATCAGAACAGATTATAATGAAAAAGTTTGAAATTTTGCAAGGATTACCAAAATGTGACACAAAAACACAAAGCAAGCACATGCTATTGGAAAAATGGGCCGAGAGACCCAACTCAGGGTTGCCACAAACTTTCAATTTCTAAAAAACACAGTATCTGTGAAGAGCGATAAAGTGAAACACAATAAAACAAGGTATGCCTGTAGTTGGAGACAGTTTCAGCTTGTTTAATAATTGGCTTGTGGAGGGACTGATTTCTGGAGTCTCCTACTCGGCCATCTTCCCACAATTCCCCTCCAATTCATTTTTTATATTGTTCTTCATTAACAAAATGTTATCACTCATGTCAAGTATGAAGGAACATTACAGGATCAACATAATTGAAGATTTAGTTTTATAATTTGATAGGGTTAATGAGTATATTTCCATTGTTCTGTTCTATTAAGACATTTGAATCACAGGAATTACAGTGAAATAGTATAACCCAAAGAATTTCAACCACATAAATGAGTATTGTGGCTATAATCTAAACCAAAAATAAATCTTAATTCAAAGGAAGGAATGGCATCTGTATCAGGTTCAAATAAAATCTGAGTAACGGAATATATACACCAAAAGGATACAGGTTTTTCTTCCATAGGGAAATTTAACTTCATCAGTAAGTAGCTATAACTTTTTTTTTCTACAAAGCAAGTTACACCTAATTTCAACTGATAAAAAGGAGGGAAGAAGTCATCAAGTTTGGCCTATGTTTTATACTACTTACTCTTTCATCAAAACTAATCCTCAGGCTTTAGTATAGTATAGGAGGTATCTTCACCAGGAATATCAAACAAATTTCACAATCTTAACTTCCAGCAGACCAGATAGCCGAGTGCAACCCTTATTTTAAGGTTACATTTTAGATTATTTATCTGGTCACCATTTCATACATTTCAAAACGAGCATCATCTAGACTGAATGACGGCACTACGTTCTGAGCAGGAAAAACAGCATGAAAACCAACTCCTGCAGTGCCCCAAAGTGATTTTTCCCTTTTAAATTCTATTTGGTTTTAAAATAGATGGCTGGGATTATTTGAGGATAACATACTCTCTGAAAAAAAAAGTACTATGTATGAATATCTAAAGCCATTAGTATGAGAAGTGAGATACTGAAATGTCTCCATGGTTATCACAAAACTAGAAACATTTCCTTGGTGAAGAACATACGAATAATCGTTATTACCTCATATTCCTCTCACTCCAGATTATTCTGTTGTAGAATAAAGCATGTTTACTGTATAGCCATTTTTTCTATTGTACTTGGCTATACAAAATACGTCATAGAGGAAAAATAGATAAATTTACACAATTTTCAAAATTCTGATCTAAATATATCCCATACCTAAATTAACATCCTATATAATCTCTTGGGAAAATAAACCAATTTTCCTTTATGTTTATACATTAGAATAACCATATAATTTTATCAAACAAATCGATACACTTATAAGAGTGAAAGGGGAAACCAGATGGAACAAGGGAAAAATAACCATAAATGGCCATCTTTAGGAGGACCCAAATACCAAATTTAAGTGATAAAGACAGGGTGACATTTAACCACTGTATAACTTCAGTTACATCAATTGTAAAATGGAGAAAATATTTTCATCTATTTTGTAAGACTTCACTAAGCTAAGAATTCAAGAGTCATTGTGAGATGTTAAATACTTAAGTGAAATGTGCTACAGGTCACCCATAAGAAAAAATATTAACTGGAGGAACCGCATTTTTCTTTAAAAATTACTAAGAAGTCCAGACATATTTGGAACTTTTTGAGAATCTGTGAATAAAGGCATGATCAACTTTACATATACATACATACACTTAATACATCCTTATTTTTATCATGTGAGCGTTTCTTTTTCCAAGTATCATGACCTTCCTTTTAAAACCTTCTATATAATAGAAAATGAAGATTTTATAAAATATATGTACCCCAGCAAAATATAATCAAACAGGAATTGCAGACAAATACTAAAAGACACAAGGGTATGCTATTTTAAACAAAGACAATTCATTTACTATCTTGTTCAGAGCTAATAAAAGCAATAATCTCCTCTGGAGTACTCTATGAAAAAAACAGAGTGATTTTTGCAGTGCAATAGTGGGTGGTTATACCAATGCAATTCAACATTACAATAGTAATAGTAATGATATATATTTATGTGGCTAGATTACCTACCACACTGGGAGAATCTGGGGGTCAATATCAACCACTATTCAAATATACCATTCAATGAAGTAGATATTAATGTAGCTCCAAGAAAAAACAATAATCTAAAACCATGTTCATTGAAGCAAGAGACATTACAATCTGTTTCATGTGTATTTATCCTCTCATTGGCATCTATTATTATGCTATCACACAATAGAGTGTTTAATTACCATATTTACTTACACTGATTAAAATTAGAAATAGGCAGGTACTCAGAGAGGATTGAAGGGAAGAGAAATAAAAATGCTCATGTTAAGACATTCACATTATAGGTAATTTTTAATGTTGTTCCTCTATTCTAATAATTAAAAGATGTGAATCATGACTACATAAGCCCTACAATAATACTTAATAAAAGGACTACTATTTCAATGGCAACTGCTAACATTTATTGAGTGTTTACAATCCTTCCTGTGAAAAACTCGTTCTATTGTTCTCTCTCAATATAACTGGTGTTAAAAGCACTGATACTGTGCTGAGGATGAATTTCTCAAAGGACTTTCTGAGTTATTATTTTACTTCATCTTGCAATCTCCTGAGGGGGATGATTTTACTATTAGGGGGATCATTTAGATGACTTCTTGAAGCCCGTTTCAGTTCTACAATATATGTTTTTATGCCAGTACTAACTGGTTCCCTCACATTCCACAGATGACTTCTCAAAACTAACTCTGCAATCTTCCAGAGAGGAAAATCTGGGAAGTCCACCAAGAAAAAAGTTTCACAAAGGAATGGTTTCCAATACTAGATAGAGGATGAGAATAGAATCAAGGTACTTCTTAAAAATATGGATCCCCACACTCCCTACCAGATCTACTAAATCAGGATCTCCATCGTTAAGATTTAGAAATCTGGACTTTAAATAATTCGCAGGTGGGTATGATGAATCTGGATTTTAAAGTTCCCAAGGTCGGGAATCACTCCCATCAAAAAAAAAAACAAGTTTGAAAATATAGACACATTGGCTTCAAGACTCTAGATTTCAGAATGTAGACGAATTAAATACCAACAGGGCTTCAAATAAATACTTCCACCAGCTGGTTTTATTCATACAGCATTTTAAGTAACACTGAAAAAAAAAAAAGTTCCTAACTAGAAATTGATATCCTAATTAAAATCTGTCTTCCTATTTGTAGGACACTTCATGATTGCTTAGTAGATTAAAATAACTTTGAGAACCACTTCTCTAAAAAGGGTTTTTCTGGAGAAATAATTTTATCAAATTATTTACAAAAACTGATCATTCATTTTTGAAGACATATGCTTGCCCTATGACAATCTTACAGCTTTTAAAACTAGAAAGAAACTCTGAAACAATTAGCCAATTTCATCTCATGTTTTTTGAATGATGTAACAGAAGCCCAGAAAGGTTTAAGAAATTTATTGAAGGCCAAACTACTTAGTAGGAGAGCCAGGACTAGATTCCAAGTCTTCAACAAGTTGCTTTTATTTAAACAAACAATAAAACATAAACTTCATCATTTTTCAAGATGTTTATAGAGAGGTCTAAACCTTGGAAATGGAATTTACTTCTGTAGGATTATGGCAATTTTTGTTATTGTTTCTGCTCAGTTACTCTCGAATTTGTCTATAAAAGCATGTATTAATTGATAATATAAGGAAGTCTTAAAAAAAATAAGACCTTACCGTATGATCTGATACTCCATGGCGATCAAACTGGTAAAATGATGCTAAATGAGTAATAATCCACCAACTAAAACCTAATGGATCCCTGGACTGGATTACAGGAACCGAAGGTCTTTTTTGGTCACTTGATTTTTCAAAAAGTGTTTTAAGTAATTTTTCCATCCAGTTCCAAAGTGACTATAGAAAAAGAAGTAATACAATTCAGTAAATTAAGACACTGTCCCAATAATGGGGTTTTCCTTCCATTCTTATAATGAAATATACACACAAAAGAAAATGTAAAACACATATACAGAGCTTAAAGAATGATAAAAATTGTCTTATATGTGAAAAAGATGGTTTGCCAAATGCAGAATTTTAGGTTACGGTTATTTACCAGGCTTTAGATTTATCATGCTTCTTAAATCTGTGGATTGTTGTCTTTCACCAATTCCGTAAAAATTCTCAAACACTGCCTTTGCTCAATTCTCTTGCGCTTTTGAGATTTCAATTAAACTAGTTATACTTTCTCATGGCATCCCCCTACTGTAACTATTTTATATGTATTCCCTATTTGTGGACCTCTGATACTCTCAGGACTAATTTTATCTTTCCTTACAATTTATACTTTCTTTAGCTGTGTTTAATCTGTTAAATCCATTTATTTAGGGTTTTTTTGGGGGGGTTCTTAAATTATTGTGTTACTTATAGAACTTCTACTTGGTTCTTTGCAAATCTGCTTTGTAGTTTCATGTTCCTTGCAAATATCTTCCAATTTAATTTATTCCTTTAACATAGTTATCATAGCTGTCAGTATACAACTGTCAATTCAACATCTGACACTTTTATGGATGTTTCTGTTGTATACTGTTTTAGAAGAATCTGGCTTACAGTTTCTGGTATTTTTAAATGTCTGTTTTTGTGATTGTAAAGATTTTCTATTTGAAAAATTTGTAGGAAGGGATGAAAATCTATACAAGTGATTTCTAGTCAGGCTACAATTCTGATTGTGAGTGTTGTACCCTCAAACAAAGGGAATAACTTTTTGGAAAACCAATCATAGAAAGATGCTAACTTTCGTACTCCCTATCTTGTGTAGGCCCTGTGCTTTGATTTCTTTCCCCCAAATATGGAAGGATAACAAATTAAGACTTTCTTATCCAGAATCTTCAAATGATCTATTTTAAAAGAAGACATTTTAAAACATATTATCCAGATTGTTTTTTAGTTTTCAGTGAGAAGGTTGATCCAAATAATCTAGCCCACCGCCACCAGAGACAAAAAGTACTGCATCTTTTTAAAACGCTTTTATTTTAGATCTTTTTTTTATTCTTGTTATACTCAATAGTATGCAGTTCACTTTTTTTAATTCAATATATTTTTGCCATTTTTTCCACTACTTATAGAGTCACAGACATTTTGTTTCACCAAGCATTTCTATCAAAGTTTAAAGTTTAATAAATATCCAATGCCTCTCACAAAAAACAAAAAGAAAAAAAGATGTAAGGAAACTTAATCTGTCTTCTTCTTCCTCCTGACTTAACATGAAACTGACATCATGCATTTAATATTTCTTATGTTTATGCCACAAGAAATTATTGTTTTATAAGACAAATGTTTGTTTGCATTTACCCAAATATTTACCACTTTCACTGTTCATATATGAAAAGCAATGAATTTTTCATCTCAGTCCTTACATCTGAGATCTCCTTCCTCCTGCTTAAGTTAATCTTTAAGTGAAAGTCTACTATTTGCAATGCCTTAAATTTAATTAGTTGAAAATAGTTTAATTTCATCTCATTCTTGAAAAATTTTGCTGGGTATAGAATTTCAGTTGACAATTACTTTACCTTAACACATCAGTTGTCAATCTAATTTTAACACTATTTTGAAAGTTTTTTGTCTGAACGCTTTATCTTTGTTTTTCTGCAGTTTCAGTATGATGTATCTGGGTATGTTTTCTTCTTATTTACTGTGAAGGAAATTCATTAGGCTTTTCGATCTGTTATCATGCATCAACACTAGTAAAATTCTCATTCTCTCCTTAAATATTTACTCTTACATTTCTCCTTCCTCTCCTTTGAAAATGCAATTACAAATATACTAGATATCCTCTATATAATCCATGTTTCATAGCCTCTTCTATTATTTATCTTCTCTCTCTTCACTGTGCATGACTTCTTCAGTCTAATTTCTAGTTCACTAATTCTCAACTCAACTGTATCTGAACCTACAGGTGTGCCCATATACTGAGCTTCAAACTGCTAATTATTTTGTTCTTCATTTCTAGAAGCTCTATTTAGTTTTTTTCATCTGTTTCATTATACTTAAAAGATTTTTATCCTGCTCATTTTCAAGCTTAGCTCTTTTGTTTCAAACTTACTTATTAAACACGGTTATTTTATAACTTGTGACTGATGACACCCAATTCTTAATATCTTCTAAGTTTGTCTCTATTATCTGGGTCTCACCTATGGTGACTTGATTCCTTGTGTTCAATGATCTTTTAACATGAGTTGCTCATTTCGTGTCATTTTTTTTACTATGGGAATTCCTTGAAGCCTCTGATGAAGGTAGATTCAGATTTGCATTTGCTATTGCCAGGCACTAGGGACACTACTACCCCTAAACTGCATTAAACTTAAATTCTAGTACAAAGGACCAATGAATATGCGTCACTCAGAGGAAGCAACTATTAACATTTTGCTTAATCTCTCTCTATACACACACACACACACACACACACACACACACACACGTGCACATATATTTATAAACTGAGCATAAGTTTCAAACAAGTATGCTCCTTTACCAGTAAAAGAACAATGAAATTTACTTGTACTGCCATAGTACAATGATCAAAACCAGGAAATTGATATAATGCCTAATCTAATCTACAGACCATATAAATTTTTCCAATTGTCCCAGTAAAATATTTTATTGCAAAAAATTTTTCCTGGTACAGAATCCAGAGGATGACACAGAGCAGTTGTTTTCAAGTCTCTTTCATCTCCTTTAATCTGGAAGGGTTCCTCAGTCTTTATTCAATGTTTTACTTTGAGATAATTTCAGCCTAATAAAAGTTACAAAACTATTTAAAAAAAAAAACCCTGCTTTATCATTGTTTTGCTCTCTATAAATCTCTTCTATATATGACATAGAACATATATTTTTCTGAAATATTTTGAGAGTAAACTGCAGACATAATATCCATGAACTTTTAAACAAATCAGAATTAATTTCCTTAAAAAGGCCATTCTCTTATTCACAGCACAATTATTATATAAATTATGGAGAACAGACATCTTTGTGGTAACCAGTCATCCTATCCAAGAACAAGAATTATCTTTCCATTTATTCAGGTCTACTTTGAAATGCTCTAAAGTTTTCTTCATGGATTTTGCACATTTGTCTTCCAACTTATATATTCTTTTATATCACTATGGTAAACAGAGCTTTCAGTAACATTACAGCCATTACCTCTAGTTTGTGCATAGGAAGGCTATTGATTTCTGTGTGTCGATTTTATAATCCACTACCTTAACTCTTTTAGTTACTTTTTATACTGTTTCTCTAAGGTTTTCCAGGTATACCATTATATTATCTATAAAAAGATTTTTATTTCTCCTCAAATATTTCTCCCTTGCACTGGCTAATATCTTTAGAGCAATACTGGACAGTAGTAGAGATAGTAAGTATTTTTCCCTTGTTCCTCATCTTAGTGAAAATGTTTCAAGAAATACCCCATTCACTATGATAATGACAAGAACTAAAATATATATATATATTTATCATGTTAAGAAAACATCCATCAGTTCCTAGTTCCATCAGGAATGGGTATGACATTCTGTTGAAGGTTTTTTTTCAACTCTTTAAAGATATTTCCCCACTCATGTCTATTAATATGGTTTGTTTCTAGATATTAAAGTAAACTCGCATTCCCAGAACAAAACTCAGTTGGTCGTGAATATTATTTTTGTAATGTGGTGATTGATTCTGTTTCCTAATACTAATAGTGAAATTGATATTGGGCGGTAGTTTTCTATTTTAGTGCACTTCTTCAGATTTAGATATCAATGTTATACAAGCTAAATAAAAATTTAGGAAGTTTTTCTTCATTTTCAATGCTCTGGAAGAATTTCTAATGTGGGACTCTCTCATCTTTAAAGGTTAGCTACATCTCCCCTGTGAAAACACTGGCAATTGTTATTTTTTGGAGGGTAGTTCTTATCTCTTCTACACAAATTAGTCTATTTAAGCTTTCTATTTCCAGTGGGGTAAATTTCAGTAACCTATTTTTCTAGTAAACTATCATTCTAAGTTTCCACGTCCACCTGCACAGAGATCTACAAAGTCTCCCATGATTTTTTAAATTCTATTTAAATGTTTATTTTCCCTTTGTCATATTTTATTTTGTATACTTGTGCTTTTTCCCTTCTGAATCAAGTTAACTAGTGATGCTTCTATTTTGTTAATTTAAAAGAGACAGGTTTTTGATTTCTTAATTAGGCCTACTGTTTTTCTATTCTCTACCTCATTATTTTCTGCTTTTATCTTTATTATTCCCATCCTTCTGCTTTCTTTTGATTAATTTGCTATTCTTTCACTCTTTTTTCAAGCTGGGAATTTAAGTCATTTCTTTTCATTAATAAATGATCTGCAGTGCTATGAATTTTCCTTGAACAACTGCTTTATGTATATCCCATATACTCTGAGATTTATAGTGTTATCATTATTACATTTTAGAAATTCTATCATTTGAATTTGCATTTCCTTTTCCATTCAATTATTAATAAAAGGTTTTTTAAATTCTTAGATGGAAACATCCTTTTGGGTTTTTTTTGTTAATAATTTTTAGTTTTATTCCATGGTGATCAGAGTATCGTTTGTAATAATTCTACTTTATGACACTAACTGATGATTTCTTTGTTACCTAAATTAACATTAGTGAATATTCTCTGTTTTCATAAAAGAAGGTAAGTTTCTTATTACGGTATGATATGTACATAGACAGACTAATTAATTGATGGAGAGATAGATATAGATATGTTGTTTACCTGACCTATACTGTACCATGAACAGTGTCTTAATGGTTTTTGGCTTCAATTCGTCTTTGTATGGTATCAGGTCCACCATCCTTGCTTTCTTATTTGGTATATATATAATAAAGTATACTTTGTGAGAAAAACTGAAAACACACTCAATCATTTTTTGTATTACTGAAAACAAATGGTCTCAACACTGGCATATTTTATAATCATGCAAATTGCATTAGACTTATATCGTAAATTATGTCAGACAATGTTTACCTATATTATGCATATATTTGACTCTTATTTAATAGTTCTTTATATTTAGTAATATTTGTATATTTGTTCTAGTGTATTTTTTTTTGTAATGCTCTTAACCACCAATCAATTATTTTTTTGTATGCTTTATGGCAGGGGTGACATAGTACAGTACATTTGTGGTCACAGGCAGTAATATGGGAAGATGGTAGAACAGAAAGCTCCAGGATTCGGCCCCTCCATTAAAACATTATCAAACTTGTAGGAATTGTCTGAATCAATTTCGAAACTCTGGACTCTAAGGGGACTCCGTGTAACATTCAGGGAGGAACTGAGGGAAGACTTTGGTAAACTGCAATAAAGACCAATGAGTTTCACCCTTCCTGCAGTGGCTACCATCCCCCTTCTCCTTCTCCCAGCATCAAGGCTGGCAGCACTGAGGACTGGAGCTCCTGCTCCTACCTCAATATGGTGGCCAGGTTGTAACATAAACAACTAGTCCTCCAAAGTCTGATCTCAGAACTGTACCTCTGATCAGCTACTTCAGACCACTGGGGCCAGCTCTGAGGGTGGCCACCGTCCCACCCCCATGGGGCAAAAACTGCAGATGAATTTTAAAGAGAGTAATGTTCCTCAAAACTACAGAAAACAATTAAAGGGCTAGATTAACACAAGTGCTGAATTATGAAAACACAATTTCAAAAGCCACAGAAGAAGTTCCTGATGCCCTTACAGGCCCCTCCCCAGCCCATCCACAACATAGGGTGGAGCCAGCTTTGTGCTCCCGTTGTGGGATCCTGGCACTGATCCAGGGAGCAGAGTGGCACCTCCGAGCAAACGGGAGTGCATGTAAGTCAATACCAATCTATCAAGTGGAAGTCAAAGAGACTGAGACATGGAACTCATCTCAGCCAAACCCTCTCAAAGTTTGTTCTGAGACTAGAAAAGCGACTTACACACTACTGGGGCATTACGATAAACAATTTATTGAAATGGCCAACAGCAAAGGACTACCTGCATTAAGTTCCCAGAAAGAGCAACCAGGAGGGGAAAGGGAGTAGAGGGGATGTTCATTCACACTCCTAAGAATTATTAACAGGGAATTCCTGGGGCCTCTAGCAAGCACAGGCCAAGGAGAAGAAGCAGGTTTCTTACTCTAATTCTACATAGGCTCAGGTAATACAGAAAGGACCAAGTACTTCCTCTTTGCTTGGGCTAATACGCTCAATAGGAGGGCTAAAGTCAAGGGAGATTTAATATACCATTTACAATAATGGGCAGAACATTTACACAGAAGATCAATATGAAAATACAAAACTTGAATGATACTCTAAATCAGCTTGACTTAACAGACATATATAAAACACTTCAACCAACAGCAGCAGAATACACATTATCCTCTAGTGCACATGGTTCATTCTACAATACAGACCATGTTAGGTCACAAAACAAATCTCAATAAATTAAAAAATACCGAAATCATGCAGTACCTTCTCCAAACACAAAGAAATGAAGCTAGAAATCATTAACAGAGGAAAAAATGGGGAAATTCACAAATATGTAGGTGTTAAACAGACTCTTAAACAACCTAGGAGTCAAAGAAGACTCACAAAGGAAATTAGGAAATACGCTGAGATGAACGAATATGAAAACAACATACTAAACTTATGAGATACAGCAAAGGCAGTGCTGGAGGGAAATTTATATATATATGCTTACATTAAAAAGAAGAAAGATTCCAAATCAGAAACATTGCAACAAAACCTAGAGGATCTGGATGAACAAAAACAAACTAAACCCAAAGTGAGCAGAAGGAAGGAAATAAAAATTAGAGCATAGATAAATGAAATAGAAAATTAAAAACCAATAGGAAGAATCAGCAAAACATAAAGTTCGTTCTTAGAAAAGATCAATAAAATCAGCAAACCTTTAGCTAGACTGGCAAAGAAAAAAAGAGAAAGAACACAAATAACTAAAACCAAAATGAAAAGGGGACCATTACTATAGACCCCACAGAGATAAAAAGGGTAAGAGGATACTATGAACTGCACTCCAAAAAAGTAGATAGCCTAGCTGAAATGGACAAAATCCTAGAAACACACAAACTATCTACATTGATTCAAGAAGAAACAGAAGATCTAAACAAACCAATAACTAGCAAAGAGATTGACTCAATAATCAAAAACCTCCCAACAAGGAAAAAAGTCCAGGACCCAATATATTTACAGGTAGATTTTACCAAATATTCCAAAAATTAACATCTATTCTGCTCAACATTTTCCAAAATATTGAAGATGAGGAAGCACTTCTTAATGTATTCTACAAGGTCAACATCATTCTCAGATCTAAGGCAGACAAAGATAATAACACAAGAAATGCAAACTATAGACCAATATTCTTCACGACTATAGATGCAAAAATTCTCAATAAACCACTACTAAACTGAATCCAACAGCACATCAAAAAAATTATATATCATGATCAAGTAGTATGCATCAATATAAGCAAGGAGAGCTCAACATAAGCGAATCAATAAAACCACATTAACAGAACAAAGTGGAAAAAAAAGACCAATACATGTTCATCTCAAGTGATTTAAAAAGGGCATCTGACAAAATTCATGCTCAATACTGCAAAACTGACAGCTTTCCCATCTAAGATTAGGAACAAGCAAAGGATGCTCACTGCCATTGGAAGTTCTAGTTAGAGCAATTAGGAAAGAGAAAAAAATAAAAACCATCCAAATTGGAAAGGGAGAATTAAAACGTTCCCTATTTGCAGATAACATGATCCTTTATAAAGATCATCCAGAAAAATCCACAACAAAGCTACTGGAATTAAGAAACGAATTCAGCTAAGTGACAGGATACAAGATCAACATGCAGAAATCAGTAGTGCTTCTATATAGCGGTAATGAAGTATCTGAAAAAAAAGTCAAGAAAAATTTCCATTCACAATAAAGGAAATAGCTAAGAATAAATCTAATCAAAGATATAAAGAACTTGTACACAGAATAATACAACACATAGATAAAAGAAATCAAAGAAGACAAAGAAATCAAAGACAATTATGGATTGAAAGACTACTAAGATGTCAATTCCACCCCAACTGATTTACAGATTCAGTGCAATTTCAATCAAAATTTCCAAGTACATTCTTTGCAGAAACGGAGAAACCAATCTGTTTGGGGTCCCTTTAAATGCAAAGGCAAGGAACCCCAAATAATAGCTAACGCTTGCTTGAAAAAGAAAAAGGAAGTTTGAAGGGTACTTTCCGATCTTAAAACTTATTACAAGGCCATCCTAATTGTGCTAGTTTGAAACTGTTATGTACCCCAGAAAAGCCATTTTCTTTCAATTCTGATTCAACCTTGAGGGGCCATTTGATTTTAGCTTTTGAATTTGTTATTCAAGATGGTGTTCAAAATCCCCAGATGCTTTTCTGATAGTAGTTAATTCAGTTTGGAGTGTTGTCTTAATTTTCATCTACTTTAGAATTGTTTCTGGGGGAGGAGTGGAGTCATCAGCTGAGGAATATTAATATTATCAGCTGAAACAAATGAGTGCTGTTTTCCTCTAGTAACCTTGTATTTGGACTTATTTACAAGATACCTACTGCAGGGCTGTTCTTTCTGTCAATCTACGGAAGTCCCACTTCTTTACTGGTTTTAGATTTGCTTCGTTTTTTAAAACTGTGGTGGGTTTGGTTTAAGTCTTTGATTTTGTTTTGTCTTATAAGACACTAAATGTTCTACTTTTTGTTTCTTGTCTCCTTTATTATTTATCACCAATAGATTCCACTTCGCCTTTGCCTTTTCATTCCCAAAAATTAAACCACCAAACATTGCTTCCTAATGTCAGGAACATACTTTATGTTGCTTTCCTATAGTTAGTGTTCTGATCTACAAAAGCAGTTTCAGTATTTTCATTTCTGGCAATGGTTTTAGATCAATTTCACGGCCAGGGCTAACTCTCTCTTTTTCTCTCCTCTGAATAGTTTTTCTTTGGTTGCCCTGGCACTCTAGAAAGTAAGAGTATGGAGGGTTTTATTTTGTTTATTTACAACTTTGAATATTCCTATCTGGTGGGTATGATAAAACAATTTCTTATTTTTTCCTAGTGTTATTGTATCCTGCTGTTCTACATTGTTGAGAGGAGGTTTTGCGGGGTGGTGTGAGTTTAGGCAGCAAGTGGTCATGGTACACAGAAGTCACTGGCTTTAACTTTTTAATAGAACCTTGGTACCATGAATTTAAGCTGCAAACCTGAATGAGGGCTGATTTGCAATATCAATATGTTTGAAACAATTTCAGAATTCTGCAAAGTGCCACAGTTAAAGGCAACTCTTCTTAACAGATTTAACTGAGTTCTAGTTCATCCATTTGGGTGGCCAATTTTATGGGCAGTTGATCTAGTATTATCTACATAATATATCGATTATTAGGCTACCACCTTGGGTCAACTCTGAGCTTTGTCATCTATTCTTATACTCTATAATGCATGAAATCTAAAGCCCAAGGTTAGACAATTCAGCAAGTGTTAAATTATATATTGTCTATAAGGTGTGAAGCAGGTTCAATGTTCAGTTTACCTGAGTTCTCAGCTACCTTGAGTATCGTGCCTCAGTAATACTTAACTTTCTATCAGTTCACTGACATGTTAAATATGTTCATTATCTATTACCTAGCATGATAAGATTCAATTATTTTTTAAGAAGGAAGGTCAAACTACCGAATATATCTTATTTTTATAAATGGAAGTTCCAAATTTGATTTTTGGAATAAAATGGCCTTTAAAAACTGTGAATAATATCACTTAATTTTAGTGGCACAAAAAAAGAGAGAGAGAGAGAGAAGTTACCTCAGGCTTTCATCAATTTTTTTTAAGGCAAATAATCATGGTCAGCACGATTATTGGAAGATAATGGAGAGAGCAAAAACATTTCTGTTAAACAATGCTACTATGCATGTTTTTAGAATATACTATTACAATGCTACTATGCATGTTTTTAGAATATACTATTTTAAATTGTGACTTTTTTTTGCTTAAAACATAAAAAGCCTAATGACAAAAAGGATGAACGTGTTTACTATTGCTTTAAATATAGCTATAAGTGGTTTACACTTTCTATTTTAACTTCCTAAAACCAAGCAATTCTGCTGAATGAGAAAACCACAGCTAACATCATAGCCAATGGTGAAGGACTGAAAGCTTTCCCTTGAAGATTGGGAACAAATAAGGATGCCCCCTGTAACTACTGTTATTCAACACTGTGCCATAAGTTCTAGCTAGAGCAGTTAAACAAGAAAAGGAAATAAAAGGCATCCAAATCAGAAAGGAAGAAGAAAAACTTTCTCTATTTACAGATGGCATGATTCTATATTTAGAAAGTCCCCCAAAATGTAGAGCACATCTATTAGAGCTGATAAAAAGCTCAGCAAAGTAGTAGGACAAAGATTAACATATAAAAATCAGCAGTGTTTCTATACACTAAGCAATCTGAGGAGAAGTCAAGAAAAAAATTCCCTTTACAATAGCAACTAAAAGAAACAAATATCTAGGAATAAATTTAACCTAGGTTGTAAAAGACCTGTACATGGAAAATTACAAAATATTGTCAAAAGAAATCAAAGAAGACCTAAATAAATGGAAGGATATTCTGTTTTCCTGGATTGGAAGAGTAAATATCATTAAGATGTCAAGTCTACACAAATCGATTTACAGATTCAATGAATATAAATCAAAATTCCAACAGCCTACTTTGCAAAAATGGAAAAGCCAATCTTCAAATTTATTTGGAAAGGTAAATGGCCCTAAATAGCTAAAGACATCCTGAAAAAGAAGAACAAAGTTAGAGGACTTACACTTCCTGACTTTAGAGCATATTGCAAAGCTACAGTGGTCAAACAGCATGGTACTGGGATAAAGATGGAATCAAACTAAGAGTACAGAAAAAGACCCTCAAATTTATGGTTAACTTATTTTTGACAAGGCTGCCAAGTACACTCAGAACTGGGAGAGAACACTCTCTTCAAACATTATGCTGGGAGAACTTCTTAGTTACATTCAAAAAACTGAAGGAGGTCCCTTATTTCATACCTCATACAAAAACTAACTTTAAACGGATCTAAATATAAGAGCCAGTACCATAAAACTCCTAGATGAAAATGTAAGGGAAGCATCTTCAGGATCTTGTGGTAGGCGACGGTTTCTTAGGCTTTATACCCAAAGCACAAGTAATGAAAGAAGGAAAAAAAAGGGCCTCCTCAACTGAATATTTTTGTGCCTCAAAGGACTTTATCAGAAAGAGAAAAGGCAGCCAACTCAATGGAAGAAGATATTTGGAACCCACATATTTGATAAGGGTTTACTATCCAGAATATATAAAGAAATTCTATAACCCAACAACAAAAAAGACAACCCAATTAAGAAATGGGGAAAAGACTTGAATAGACATTTCTCTAAAGAAATACAAATGGCTAAAAAGCACGTAAGAAGACGCTCAACATCATTAGATATTAGGGAAATGCAAGTCAAAACCACAATGAATTATCAATTCACACCTACTAGAACGGCCACTATTAAACAAAAACAGAAAACTACAAAGGTTGAAGAAGATGTGGAGAAATAGGAACATTCAGTCACTGCTGATGGGAAAGTAAAATGGTGCAACTGCTATGGAAGACATTTTGGTGATTCCTCAGGAAATAAAGAATTGTCATATGATCTAGGAATCCCACCACTTGGTATATAAAGAAGAACTTAAAGCAGGGATGCAAAGAGACATCTGCATACTAATATTCATAGCAGCATTATTCAAAATCGCCAAAAGATGGAAAAAACCCAAGTGTCCAAAAACTGATGATGAATGGATACACAAAATGTGGTGTGTGTGTGTGTATATATATATATATATATATATAATAATAATAGGGGGGTTCATATATATATATATATATATATATATATATATATATGATGGAAAATTATTCTAATAAAGAAGGAATGAAGCCCTGATGCATGTGAGAACATGCAGGAACCTTGAGAAGATAATGTTGAATGAAATAAGCCAGATGCAAAAGGACAAATATTGTATGATCTCACTAATATCTAATTCTAATATGCAAACTCAGAGTTAATATCTAGACTATAGCACCAGGAGATGGAAAGAGGGTAGAGAATGGGAAGCTGATGCTTCATTTATGCAAAATTTCTACTTAGGTTGGTTGTAACTGTTTGGAGATGGATAGAGCTGATGGTAGCACGTTACTCCAAGTGTACCTGACAGCACTGAATTGTGTTTTTGATTGTGGTTGAAAGAGGAAGATAACAGTCATGTATATCACAAAGAGAAAAGCTAGAGGATGAAACATGGGACTATAAAGCATAGTGACTTTTGAGGGTGATGACGGCAATTAATAGTACAAATATAAGAATGTTTCTTCATGAACTAGAACAAATGCACATCACTATAACAATGAGTTACCAACAGGGAGGTATACAGGGAAAAAATGCAGCTAATTCAAATTATACATTAAAGTTAATAGTAGTATTTCAATATTCTTTCACAGGTTGTAACAAAGGTAACACACCAATGCTAAGTTTCAACAATAGGGGGGTTTAGGAGAATGGGGTTTTCCTTTTTCGAGTAATGGAAATGTTCTGAAATTGACTGTGGTGATGAATACAGAACTCTGAATATACTGTGAGCCATGGATTATGCATTTTGGATGGATTATACAGTGTGTGAATCTATCTCAACAAAACTGTTTTTCAAAAAAAAATCTGCTGAAATATAACATTCTTAAAATAAAAAAAAATAAAGACAGAGCTCTGCTCCCCAGAAAAGTCACAGAAGGAACAAGGGGGCAATTGAGGTGGCGATTTGGCACTACGGTTGACCTGGGAGAGCCTTCAGCACCACATAGGGGAGCCCTAGTTGCAGAGGCCGAAGAACTGAGAGGCAAAAAGCTGGAACTTGGCACGGAGGTGCATGAGCAGGAGCCAGGGACTAGGAAGTAAGCCAAGCTGCATTCTTTGGGCATGCTTCCCTCACCAGTACAGCCCCATGACTGGTGACTCACCCTACATCCCATGCACTCGAACCCCATCACCCTCTCACATTCCCTGCACTCCTGGCATCCCCACACCACCAACCCCCAGTGCACGTGCCTGCCCCTCACCCCTACCCAAAGTGCAGCCCAATACACTACTCCTGCACCATTCCCTGACCACTACCTTCCCCTCCCTGTTGCCTGCAGGCTGCTATCAGCACATAAAGTCTGCAGACACTAACTGCCACATGCAGGCTACCCCTGCCCCCTTGCTCACAGTGTCACACAGCCTCACCCCGCCCTCCTGAGCACAGTGCATCCATTTATGGCACTCTTAAGCCCACGCATGTACTCGGGCCCCCAATCATGTCATTCAGCTCTGGGAACTTCATTTTATAATAATCCTAGAACTGTGCAAGCACACGGCCCTCGGCCACACTTTTCAGCTTTGAGAAAGTGCTGACCTGCACAGCCAGGTCACATCTGTCCCCAATCCACAAAGGCATAACACTGACCTGCTGCCACAGCTCTATGCATGCAAACAAAGGGCCCTATTCCTTAGACCAGGGCACACCAGGGTCACGCCCCCTAGACCGGTGCACCCACACAGCTACATCCTCCCTGGCCACTGGGTGCCCACGCTCAAAAGCATCAGTGTTACAAGCCCAACCTGTGCCTATACCTGCCCTGAAACAAATCACCACACTGAGTGCCACCCTGTACCCTGCTCCCTGCTGTATAACCATCCCACAAACACAAAGCCTTGGACTACTAAAAGGAATCAACTCCAAAGTAAATCAATCACGATATTTACATGTCATGAAGACAGTGGAAAACCACTAAGCATATCACAATACAGACAGATATAGCCCTGCCTAATGACCAAATTACAACACCAGAGGGGACACAGACATTGGAATAACCAAGCAAATATTTTCATACAATTCTACTTAATAAAGTAAGTGGGACAGCAACTAACATAAAGGAGATCAAGAAGACAGCAGAAGAGCACAAAGAGGAATTTGAAGGAATACATAGAAAAATAGCAGAAATCACAGAGATTAAAGATTCTGTTGACCAAATAAAAACCATACTAGAGGCACACAACAGCAGATCTGAAGAGACAGAAGAAAGAATAAGTGATACAGAGGACAGGACAATTAACTGTGAAGACTCAAAACAACAAATGGCAAAAAAGATGGAAAAATCTAAATGGAAACTCAGTGAAATGATAGACAAAACAAACAAATCATGCAAATATAAGAATCATCGGTGTCCCAGAAGAAGAGAGGAAGGAGTAAAGGGCTAAAAAGAGTAGTTGAGGATATAATAGGGGAAAACTTCCCAACCCTCACAAAGGACATAAATATACAAGTCAAAGAAGCCCAAAGAACTCCAAACAGAATAAATCCAAATAGGCCTTTCCCAAGGCACATACTAATCAGTCTGTCAAATGCTGAAGAAAAGCAGAAAATCCTGAAAGCAGCAAGAGAAAAAAAATCTACTACATACAAGGGAAATCAAATAAGACTGAGTTCAGACTACTCAACTAGTACCCTGGAGGCGATAAGGCAGTGGTATGATATATTCAATATCCTGAAAGAGAAAGACTTCAAGCCAAGAATTCTCTACCCAGCCAAACTGTCCTTCAAAACTGAGAGTGAGATTACAGTTTTCACTGACAAAGAAGTCCTGAAAGAATCTGTCAACAAGAGACAGGCCCTAAAAGAAATACTAAAAGGAGTCCTGCCAGCTGAAAAAAAAAAAAGACAGGAGAGGGAGGCCTGGAGGAGAGCATAAAATTGAAGAATACCACTAAGGGTAATCTAAATTATACAACGAGAAACAGGGAAAAGAATATATAGATCTGACAAAATAAAAAAGTTAAGATGATGGAATCAAGAAACATCTTTTCAGTAATATGTATCAATGGTAATGGACTAAATTTACCAATTAAAAGATACAGACTGGCAGAATGGATTAAGAAACATAACCCAACTATATGCTGCTTACAGGAGACTCATCTTAAATACAAGGATACAAACAGACTGAAAGTGAAAGGATGGAAAAAGATGTTCCATGCAAGTTTGTAACCAAAAGAAAGCAGGAGTAGCTAAACTAATATTGGACAAAATAGACTTTAAATGTAAAGACATCATAAG
Organism: Tamandua tetradactyla; assembly: GCF_023851605.1. NCBI lineage: Eukaryota > Metazoa > Chordata > Mammalia > Pilosa > Myrmecophagidae > Tamandua > Tamandua tetradactyla. The sequence continues at coordinate 154,662,441 of NC_135331.1, forward strand.
AGACAAAGAAGTATACTATTTCTTTATATTCATCAATTCATCAAGAAGATATATATATCAATAGGCCATGCCTTCAATCATGAGGCTTACTCTTGTGAAGCTTATGTAGGCAGCAAAGAAGCTTAGCCTACCTATAGACTTGCCTAAGAAGCTTAGCCTACCTATAGACTTGCCTAAGCGTTACTTCTGGAGGTCCTCTTTTGTTGTTCCAATGTGGCCTCAGTCTCTCTAAGCCCAATTCTGGAAGTGAAATCATGCCCTCCCCGCTACGTGGGACATGACATCCAGGAGTAAAAGTCTCCCTGGTGACGTGGGAGGTGACTCCCACGGATGAACCAAGACCTGGCATCATGGGATCAACAATTCCATCTCAACCAACAGGGGAAAAAGAAGTGTAACTACTAAAGTCATCAGTGGCAGAAACTTCAAATAGAGTTGAGAGACTACTCTGGAGGTTGCTCTTACACAAGCTTCAGTTAGACCTTGCTAGTTATCATAGCTTGCCAAACTCCAACCAGAACCATTTCAGCCAATCCTAAAGAACATCTAGGTCAATACATATGAATCCACAAGTGTTCCAGACACTAGAGTAACTTTCCAGAAACCTACAGCCTCCAGAGGGGCCCTGGTCCAGATAAGTCCTGAAACCTAGCCCAGCCTCTCCAGAACATGAGTTCCATCTCCCTACCCCATGTTAGTGAAAGACCCTTCTAATATGAAAAATTTAGAACTGCCATAGCCCAAACACCCTTAAAGAGAGGGATGAAAAGATCAAAGGTGATGGTGAAGTTATATATAGAAGACAGGATTTAACAAATGAATATGAATGCTGAATCATTAAATTGATATCTCTTTTAATCTCCAGTATTTTAGAGCAACTTGAAGTAAAAACCCTAAAATTGTGGAATTGTAACCCATGTCAAACTCTGAAATATGTTCTACAACTAATTGTGGGGCTGTGCTTTGAAATTTATCGTTTTTTTGTATATACATTATTTTTCACAAAAAATGAAGGAAAAAAGTCGATTGCGATGATAAGAAAATATTTAACCCCTCTAGCCTTCTATATTCTGCAGCAGCTAGAAGAAAAAATATGTGAAGATTGTATGGTAGTCAATGACAAACTCTGGGATGTGTCCTGTAACTAGCTGGTGAAGCATGCTTTGATAACCATTGCTTTTTTATTTCTTTGCTTTGCATATATGTTATACTACACAATAAAAAAAGTTAAAACAAACAAAGTTTACCAAAAATCTAAAAATTGATATTTACAATGTGAATGAAAGCAAAACAACCTGGTCAAATAAAAAAAAAAATTGCTGAGATTTTGTAACATTTATATTGCATTGAAGAAAGCTGAAAACTACCACTGACAATACAAATGCCAAAAAAGAAAATTTCTTAATAGTAAGTAAAAATGCACTAAATTTACACTTAGTAAACAGCACAAAAATAATAACTCTAAATAAAGTACTTAAAAATCTGCAAAAAGAGTCATCACTGAAATCAGACATCGGCACCCAAATCCTCAACTGTGGAGAACTCGTAAACTAAAAAAATTCATGAAAAATCAAAATGACTTCTTCTTATACCATAAACCACTATAGAATCATTTAATAATGGATTGTTTGTATTTACTCTTGCCTACAGGTATTTTTCTTTTTTTACTACCCCAGAAAACTTGAAATATTTAAATACAAGTTGATTCTGAAGACCTAATTCAAAATGAGCTGAAAAATAAAGATTATTTCCCCTTTTGTGCCTCTTTCTCCTTCCTTGAAATATAAAGTCTTATAAAATTGAGTAATGCAAACCTATATTTCATTTCTCCCTATATCCTCTAAATCTTCTAGATTTCCAGACTAATATGTTTCCTAGGTTATTAGAGAGTATTAAGTATTTCAGTGCAAAAAGACTTCTGAGAGATAAAAAAAAAAACTTTAGAAAATAATAAAGTGAAATCTTGTACTTATAGATGTGTCACATTACTCATTTAATGGTTAAAAATATAGTGGCAGTTCATCAATAAATGGAGACACAAAATGTGGAATATACATATAATGGAGTATTATTCAATCTGAAACATGCTACAACATGGATGAATCTCGAAACTATTTCATTGAGTGAAATAAGCAGACACAAAAAGACAAGAGTGTATGGTTTCACTTAAATAAAATATTTAGAATAAGCAAATTCATTCAGACAGAAAACAGATTAAGGATTATCAGGGGTCAGGGGAGAAAAAACAGCAAGTTACTGCTTAATGGATTCTGTTTGGGGTTATGAAAAAGTTTTAGAAATGGATGGTGGTGAAGGTAGCACATGATTATGAATGTAATACCACTGAAACATACACTTAACAGTTAAGATGGGAAACTCTGAGTTATATATATTGCCAGAGTAAAAATTATTAAATATATATATATCAGGATACAATTAATGTTCTTTTTGGTGGTGATTGCTGCCTTATAAAGAAGGAACTTAATGAAATTCCCTTGGCTAAAACCACTAAATAAATTCAATATCAGAGTAACAATAACTAACACATCAATTTTCCAACTTACTTCTGAGAGAGACCATCTATTCCTGTGGTCTAGAAGATGAATAAGTAGTACCCACAATTCTTTAATGCATGGACATGGGCAATGGTGACTCACTAATGCTTCAGAAGGCCTAACCTGCAGTAAAGAACCAATATGAGTTATTAATAAGAAAGTAGGCAAATTTTACATGCTAAATTTCTCCTCCAATACATAAAATTATTTATTTTTAAATGTGTCACTACTTTGTCTTTTAGAATAAATTTCAATTTTATAAGAAAAAGTACAGAATGAATTTTATTCTCAACCTAAAAATATATATACACCCCAGCAAACCATTTCTGTAAAGTGCTATAAGGTTAATATTTTTGGCTCTGAGGGCCACAAAGTCTCCTTCAAAAGTGTTCAACTCTGTCATCATAGAGCTATAACAGCATATACAAGAGGGAAACAAATAGACAGGGCTGTGTTCCAGTAAAGCCTGAGTGACAAAAAGCAGGTGGGAGGATGGATTTGGCCTGAGGCACAGAGTTTGGTGAATTTAATCTAATCCATCTACCACAATAAAAAAAATTCCAATGAAAAGATAAGAAAATAAATTTTAATTCACTATAAAAGAATAAAAGTTTTTTAAAAAAAGACTAAATATAAATATTAAAGATTTATAAAGATTAGTCAATTTCCAAATTACTTATAATTCTTTTAACAAAAATATCCTTGACAGTTCTCAATAATAGACAATATGCAACCTATTTGTAAATTTGGTTAGACTGCTGAAATTCATAATGTATTCAACATGTTCCATGTTACACAGACATTTCTAATATAACATATAGTAAAAAAAAAAAAACAAGATTTTATTTATCATATCTGGTCAATCTACTAATTAATCATAAACATTATTAAATTTAAAAGATGGTGATAATAAATGGTCAGAACACAATCTAAATCTAAATTTTAAAGCTGTAATTCCCAATTCCCTAAAAGCAGGGTTTATGTGCATAATCTAAAAAAAAGTGATAATACTCTACAAATTTCCATCTCTAAAAAATGACTATGTTCTGTAGCACTCACACTGACTCAGTTAAATTTCCTATGATTAATTACATAATTTCCCTGATGATTCTAGACCTTGTATGAAAACAAGACCAAAATTCCCTTTAAATTTGTCAGCTAGTGTATTAAGTACTCATTTATTTTATTATTATATAACAGCTGTACCATACATTACTAGAGGCCAGAGTTCTCTAATTTGAAGAGAAATTAAACTTCCAATCAAAACTGTAAACATCTTACTTTTATTTATTTATTTTTCGACAAAATGGAAAACACGGTCTAAAAAAAAAACTCTAAGAAACGAATTCCTGCCTGTTTAAATAAAAATTATTTTCCCATTTAGTTTCCAGATAATAGTAAATAAATATAAAATTAGGACCCTCAACAACTAAACCATCTTAAAGTCTTCCAGATTTTATCACATGCATTAAGAACTAACTACTGCCATTAAGCATCAAAAACAAACTCTTAAAGCATTACCTTGTCATACCTGTTGAGTGACAGGCTTATTAAATCATAAAGAAGATTTTCACAATGCTCTTCAAATAGACTGACATTGGTTAAAGTGTCACCTGCCAGATTCACAAACTGATGACCATATACAACTTGTTCTGAAAATGTAATAAAATAAATCCTACTTTAAAGTGCAGGAGATTTTACTAATTCAGAAGGTGAAAAGTAATAGCACCTTTAAATGAAATAAAAGTTAAATTTGAGGCCAATTCCTTTCTTATATGAGCATTGTTAAACATTACCTAAAAATGTTCCCAATCTTTCTAAATAGACCTCTCTTTTCTTAATGTGGCTATTTTAACAGTATCTAGCAACAACAGTTAAAAAAAAAAAAAGAGCACTAGAAAATATTCATTCATATTTCTAATCAACTAAGGCTTTAAAACATTACCCTTTAAACAAATACAAATAAACTGACCACATGCAGTTCTTTTATAATGTAAAATAGAGCAAACCAAAGTTATAGGTACAACATTTGTACCTATATCAGACTTAGTCCCCTTAAGTATTCCTCTAAGGAAATATGATTTGAAATACAGAGTTCATGTAATATAGGAAGCGATATAATGTGTGACCCTCTATGGTATGTGTATAGATAAATACAAGTGCATAGTAATGCACACATAGATACACACAAATGTACTGAGGCATTTATTGATACACTGAAAAGCAGGAGTGGAGTGATGGATGTCATTACTTTACAAACTAAATAACTAACAATTTACTTTATGACTAAATAATTAATATTTTCAGAATACTACTAGTTAAGGAAACCTACTGATGCCACTCAGCAAGACTAAGAATTAAATAAATAGGCAACACAAAATATAAAGGATTACCATCCCCATAATATATATGAACTCTTACTAATTAACTTCAAAACACCTCAACAGAAAAACTGCCAAAATATGTAAAGGTAAATAAGACAAATACAAATGGATAAAAAAGTTATGTAAAGATGCCCAACTTCACTGATATTTGGGAAATTGCAAAGTAAAAAGGAGACTTGATATCATCTTTCACTTATTAGGTGGCCAAAGACAAAAAAATAATTTCCACTACTGGCAAAGGTATGAGGCAAAATCAAATTCACAATGAGGGTATGCAAATTGGGTATATAAACTTACTGGACAGCAACAGTTCAGTGAGTGTATACTATATTAAAATCTGCAATGTGCCACTGTACTTCTAAGAATCTATTTTATGGAAAAACTTGTGCATATAATCAAAGCAGAAGGACATACACTGAACTATTACTTAGAGTATAAAAAGCAATGTGGGCAGGTGATGGTGGCACAGTGGCAGAGCTCTTGCCTGCCATGCCACAGACCTGAGTTAGATTCCCGGTGCCTGCCCATGCCAAAAAACAAAAAAGCAATGCATAAACATTCAAAACATTGAATATCTGATTTTTCTAAACGTACAAAAATAGATATGGCTAAGTAATATACAGTAAATTCATTACATGGAGCCCTTAAAATGAGTGAAGTAGGACTATAAATACAAATATTAACTGGTCCCTAAAAACTGTTAAATGGGCAGGCCACAGTGGCTTAGCAGGCAGAGTTCTCGTCTGCCATGCCAGAGACCTGGGTTCGCTTCCCAGTGCCTGTCCATGTAAAAGAAAAAAAACTGTTAAATGAAGGACCAAACAGAACAGTCTAATGATACCATTTCCAGTAAGAAACAAAAACAAAAATCCTACACACATACACACACACATACCAATATACAGAGAACAGGTATAGAAAAACAAATAGACCACTGTCCCTCCAATATTACCACCGGGAAAAGCAAGTAGGATTTTCACTTTTTACTTTGATTACTATTTGATTTTTTTTCCTGAACAATCGAAATGCACTTATGTTCATGTAATTTTAAAGAAATAATAAAACAAAATTGAGATTAAAAATGGACAAATCAAAAATCCATAAACTTACTCAATTTTTCACCAAGTATATGAAGAATTTCTAGCACCAGCCAGTGGATATCTAAGTAGAGATGTAATAAATGCCACGATGGTGGAAAGAGCTGTAAATGACATTATCAGCTGTGATTCAGAATTCTTAATACTTTTCTAGGTATTTTACAGCTTGTCAAAATGCTCCTCCTAAGCACAAGAACCAACAGACCTACCACTACTCGAAAATTCAGGGAAGGGTGCATGGGTAGTTCAGTGGTAGAATGCTCACCTTCCATGTGGGAGACCTGGGTTTGATTCCCAGACCATGCACCCACCCACCCCCCCCAAAAAACAGCTCCAGGAAAACTTCTGTCTTGCTCATTAGAGAATGGTTTCACTAGTGACCTTTGAAAGCAGGATATATTTTCATCTGCTGATTTACGATAGACTCATTCTGGGGCTCCTGAATAATCTTGTATAGTAAAGTTCCCTTCCAACCACGTTCTCATTCTACTAAAGCTGCAAGGCAGTGGAAGCATTTTTAAAAACATTTATTTTCATGATTTTGTTTGAAAATTAGGCAGAAATTTTTTTTTAAATATAACAAATCCCTTTAAATTATTTCAACAAATGAATTTTAGATTACCATGTACTAAAAACTTATATACTTCACTACAAACCCACAAAGTAGACACTATTGTCATCCCTATTAAAAATCTCAAGTTAGAAAACGTGAAGAAATTTACCTCTCAATCCATGCATTAATATTCATATTCAAGTCTATCTGATTTAAAACCAGCAGTTTTGACTACTGTGCTGTACAGGATTAATAATTATCTTTCCCTAGTCAACATTTACCATCACTATAAAAATAAATAAAACGACACGTTCCATTAAAATAACTAAGAAAAATAATGGAGAAGAGACTTGTCTTATCAAATATGTGAACAAAATATAACTCTACACTAATAAATATTGGCACAAGAAGAAATAATAAATAAGCAGCAAGAATATGGAAGAAAGAAAAGAACAAAAGGAAAAGGAAAGCAAAGAAGGAAGGAAGAGAGCAAGTAAGTATCTCAAACCAATAGGGAAACCAGAGGTCATCCAATAAGAGACAGGATTACTAACATATCCATTTCTAAGAAATGAAAGATTCTCCACTTCACAGCATATTAAAAAACAGGAACAAATTAAAAAGATAAATGTAAAAAATAAACAACAGCACAAAGAAGATAAAAGAGAAAACACTGACAAGTATAACTATGTAAAAAATCTAAATCATCTACTTGATTAAAGTCAGCTTAAATGATTAAAAAAAAAGATAAATAAAAGAAAATATTTGTAATGCATAATACTCAACAAATAATATCTCCAACAAAGAGTTTCTAAAAGTTAATAAGAAAAAGATGATGTTCAACTGAAAATACCAATTAAGGCAATATTTTACTTATATAAGACTGGTAAAATAAAGTATTGAAAGGTGCTTTCTATTTTGGGGTACTTTATTCTTTCTTTTTTAAAATAGTACTATAAGTTCCCCCTCTTTAAAAATTCATCTTTGGATCTTTAGATAAACTATTTTTTCAAGATTAGTCTACAGGGCCTATGAAAGGCAAAGTACAGTTTCAGGACCCTTGCGCACGCTGCTATATAATTTATTTTTATTTTCTTATATACTTGATGGATACTCAGAAAATAAAAAAAAAGCTCAAGTTATATAGACTAGAAAGAAGAAGGAAAGATATTCTTCACCCTACAATCTATCAATGAATCTTTTTCTATGGATTAATCTGTGAACTCAGATTACTTTTATTACTACATATCTGATTCCCCAAAATAACAGTTAAATGTTTTATTTTTTTGTGAAATATTACAGAAATAAATATCTAATTGTACCTTACATTTTGGCAAAAATATGTTCCTAAAAATTTTATTTAAATTACTGAAGTTGGACACAATGAAAGAGGTTGGGAGTGAAAGGAATCCCACAGTGAATTATCATAATTTGTCATTCATATAACTTCACATTGAGATAAAGAGAATTTATTAATATCTACAAACTTTGCCATACTAATAATGCAAATTTTTTAAAATCAAATTATCACGGGAAGGAAAAAAGGCACAGTTAAAGCAATTCTAATCACATTCCCAAAAGGCCTCAATGTCATCAGACAAATTGATGTGGTTTTAAAAGTATTTTTTAACAAGGTAATTTGTAATCTTTCTAGAAAATAACCTAGAGATATCCAATCCCTTGTCATTGAGGAAGATAACAGAAATGTTAGAAAATAAAGATTAATTATATTTACTTTGAAATGTTTAAACATTTATACTGTCACAATCTAGAATAATGACTAGCTAACATTAATTCAGTATATATACTATGTCTTAAGCACTTTCTGAATATTAATTTGTTAATCCTCCCAACAACTTAATGAAGTTATACCAATTATAAAGATTGGAGACTGAGGCACAGAGATGCTGCTTGCCCAAAGGCATACAATTAATAAAAGGAGGAGCAAGAAATTTCTACTCAGGCAGTCTGATTCAACTTAGGCAGAACTGTACTCTTGACAATATCCCTCATTTATGAATAAATATTTCTTGTGAGGAGTAAAGGTTGATAATTTTAAAATTAAACAGAAGAAGCCAAACCTTAATCTGGTTTTGATTTACAAATGCTCCTAGATTAATATTGGGAAGTTCAGATAGATGTCCAATATACAGAAGCAATCCATGAAGCTCATCAACCAATGATGAGGGAAGCTGAGCCTCCAACATCTCATAGGGATGCACAGGAACTTGACTCTCAGCATTCTGTACTTTCAGGTACCTAAAAAATGATTAGATACAATAAACAACAGAATCTGGATGAATATACACTTAGGATTCATGCAGTAATGAAAACACTCAGCTGACATCCTACCTGAAGATGAAAACTTTAACATAATGAAGAAATAGTACACATTGCTGCCTAATACTTTCTGCTTTGCAGTGAAGGACTGATATCTGCCCTGAAACCAAAATAGACAATGTTAATCTTAACTTTAAAAATTAAATCATGGATAGAGGCAAAAAAAACTTTGTAAGCAATAGCAGTATCAATTCTCTATTTGGTAACTTTTTCAACAAATTTCCATCTGGTCCCTACACCTACCACTCCACAAAAACAGCTCTTATTAAGGCCACCAATGAAACCAATGCTGCCCAATCTAATGGGCACTACTTGTCCTTGAGTAACTTGCCCTTTCAGTAATACTGGCTACATGTGGCTTTCTTGATACCACATACTGCAAGTCTTCTTTCTTCCTTGTTTGTTCTTACCACTGCTTTACTAGATCCAGTGCCTCAAAGCTACTACCGATATAGGGTCTCCTCAAGACTCAGTCCTCCTCTCTGTACATCTCTTCCCACACATACGATCTCACCAAATCTTTATTACTAAATGATAACGGCTTTAAAAGTTTAATCTATATTCCAGACCTCTCCTCTGCTCCCCAGATTTTGCATGTCTTGCCTGATATCTATACTTCGATTGTTCTGACGGTACAAATAATACAACTTTGATTTCTCCCAAAACCTGTTCACACTGCCCAAGTTTTCTCCAGCTCATAAACTGGTGCCACCATTCACCTATATGTAACCTCTTACCTAATTCATCAGAGTCCTATTACGCTTAGGCCTAAATTTTACCACAAAACCATCCATTTTCTTCAAGGAGACCAAATAATCTTTTGATTGAATTATTGCAAGAGTTCTAGACAGGTCTTTGTACTTGATCCTTTGCTACTCTATAATGTAAGTGCATAATTTCAATTCCTGTCACCTCCTGTCAAAAATTTATGAAAAGCTATCCACTGCATTTAGAATAAAGCCAAAATTCCCTTAATGACTTGTAAGGTACTGAACAGGCTAGTATTATTCCTGTCTCTCCCACCTCATCACATGCCATCTCCCCCTCACTTCAACATTTTCCTTAACAAAAGTTTTCTGAGTAGGTACTATGTGTAAAATACTGATAACCACCAAAGGGAAAATGAGTAAGAGACAATCAATAAACCAAAACAGAGAAAAGGTGATGAGAATTATAAGTAACAAATTCTTGTCCATATTAAAAATAAGGCAACACCCACCTCAAAATTAAATTCAAATGAGCAAACATTAGCTCCACTCTGGCAAAACCAACAGGAAAATAAGTATGAAGTTAACGTGCAAAGACCTACATATCGAACAGGGCAAGTCACCTACCAAAGCCTACCAAAGTCACATGGTCCCCAAGTTTCACAATTATCAGCCCATAAATGCAGTGCTCTTTTAATCGACCTACCACCATAAACTAGACAACCAGAAATGTATAAAACAGCAGTTTTCAAGTTTGGGATACAAGGCAATACAAGACTGCTGTCCCAGAAAGAAGATGAGCCCTACAGAGTACCAGCTTCCCACCTAGAGATAACTTCCAGTCTCCAGGACAGGGAGAGGAAACCCAAATAGAATCCAACTCACTGAGTTGAGGAGTTACGAGATCTGAATTTAAGGAGGTCATATAGCTAAATTTGCAGGGCAAAGGTATCAAAGAAGTGGGAAGCCACACAATGTAAGAGGTCCAGAAATGCGCAGAGGTTCCCTTTCAAGTCTTTGGGTGCTTACCAATCTGTGGAAGAATGAAAAAGCATACCAGGGGCAGGAAAAAAAAATTAGAAAACTTTTCCTTACAAAGCTACAAAAGCCAGAAGTCGTTCAAGTTTCCAAAAGCAAAATGAAAAAAAAAAAATACACCTCATTATACACTAGTCATAAGATAGAACCTTCAGAAACCTTACTAGGGCTAGCTTATCATTAAACTAAACACTGCTTTAAAATAGTCCCAGCAAAGTTTAAAAAAAAAAAAAAAAACTCAAAAGATCCAACGGATTACAGGAAACGCAACAGGGAGCTAGAACAAAAATCTATACTAACTAAAGAAATTCAAGAAAACCCAGGAAGCAGCAATGTAAAATCCACATGTTCACCACACAATTAAAATCAGACAACTTTATTTTCTCAAAAAAGAGAAAAACATATCACATAACCAGGAGAAAAATCAATCAATATGAATAAACCCAGAAATGACAGAGATGAAAGAATCAGCAGTCAGTGAAGTAAAAACAGCGGTTATAAATACATCCCTTATGTTCAAGATAGATGAAAACAAGCATTAGGAAAAAAATGGAAGCTATGGAAAAGATCCAAAGAGGATATCTAGAAACCAAAACACATGATGTTTAAAGGACAAATAACACTGGATGAAATTAACAACAGATCAGACATAACAGAGGGAAAAAAACCCAATAAATTTGAAAGCAAAGCATTAAAAACTATCCAGAATGCAGCAAAGAGATAATAATAAACAAAGTATCAATGATGTGGGAAAATATCAAACAGTCTCACAGGTGTATTACTGATGGTTCAGGGGAGAAATACAGAAAAATTATCTGAAGAAATTGTGTCCAAGAACTCCCTAAATTTCATGAAAAGTATAAGCCCACAGAGCCAAGCAAGTCAATAAACCCCAAACAAAAATAAACAAAAACAAAAACAAAAGACATCAAGGGACACCATAATCAAATCTGAAAGGCAGTGATAAACAGAAAAACATAAAATTCAGTAGTCAAAGAAAAGGCATGTTAACTATAGAGGAAAAAGAAGAGAATGACAACAGACTTTACAACACAAAATGTGCAAGTCAAAAGACAACAGAGAGACATTTCTAAAGACCTGAAAGGAAAAAAAAAAAAGTCAACCTAGAGATCTCCTTTACCCAGACAAAACTGAAGGTAAAACAAATACTTTTCAAACAATCAAATGCTGAGAGTTCACTGCAAGCAGAACCAAATAATGAAAGAAAAAAAAAAAAATCAAAGGAAGCTCTCTCTCCCAGCAAGAGGAAAATGATTAGGTGGTGGGATATTACAGCCTGGAACAGTCTATACTTACCTTAAAGGACACCTGGATGTCTAGACTTATCTTCTGGTTGAAGACAAAAATTCACGATGTACATTTAATATTCAAACTCCCACTGCAACATTCAAAGACTGTTTATTGATGGCTTTCACCTGGCACAATTGGTTAGACAGCCTTTATTTGGCGACATGACCAGTGGGGTCAAAAATAAAACCCTGCTCATGAACTCTCCTAAAGTCAAGATTCAATGCACAGCAGGGAGGTGTAGAATTTAGTTACTTCTCTACAGCAGCTACTAAGTAGTCAGGAACTGTTTAGAACAACTATTTGGGGACATCTGTGACCAGACATACATCGTAACACCAGTATGGAACAGGTGAAAGGGCCAAAATCACAGCACAGAGTTGTGCAGAGGCTGGTGACCCTTCCCTACTGGTACAGCAGGCTGTTTTGGAGACAATTCCCTTTGGGAAAAAGGAGAAGTCTCTACTAGGAGCAAGAGAAGGCAGTGCAACTCCAACTGCAGTTTTAATGAAGAAATATGGGCTGTTGAATACAAGCTCCAAACACAGAAAATCTCAGAGCAAGTTGGAACGGAACCTCCCAACAGAGGAGGCAGGGCTGATAGGAAAAAAAAGAGGCTTTTGGAGTCGGCCAAACTCAGAATATTGGAAAAGGGCCATGCCCCAAGAAAAAGGGCACATAAAGCTGGACATCAACTCTGGTTTTTTAACTGCCAAACCCTGGGATTGGGGGCTGGATCCAAACAAGGATTTTTTTTTTTTTTTAACTCTTTTAAGTCGCTCATTAGAGAAAGCCTCAGGCATTTTCAATTGCCAGCATTAACCAGGCAAGGTCAGAGTTAAGGCAGGTCTGAGAGAGAAAGCAACTAGTCAAGTGAAGGAGATAATTCCCTAAAAGGTGTATCTTCCCCAAGAAAAGAGGGGATGGTCCAGCTCAAGTGGGGACTTCATCCAGAGAATTCAGACCCCAGGGGCTGGAAAACAGAAACAGCTTAAGCATGCCTTCTACCTTAGCCTCTGTCTCAATCATGCCCCTGGCAGGGATAAAAACTGGTAGAATTAAAGCACTACATCACTTTATACCCACGGAGAGCTGCAGGCTGACAAGCATCACCTGCTGGACAGGATAGGAAAAGCAGAGTCTAGAGATTTCACAGTCTGATCACCTGCTCGGTCTCATCCTCAGGGAAGCTTGATACTGATTACTACCCTTCCTCTGAAATCTTGGCCTGTGTGGTCTGGGAAATTCTGATTGCGGTTGATCATATGTAGGAGACGTTCCTCAAAAAAAAAAAAGATACACCATATATAGGCAGGGCAAGAACCAGAAAAACAAGAGTTGAAACATTCTGATCAGTTAAACAGAAGCTATGTTAGAGGTCTAGATTAAGTTGAACTGAATGCCAAAGAACAGATAGAGAACAAAGCCAACCAACAAAAAAACCTGAGGTAAAAGTGAAAACGATCTCTAGAATTAACTAATCAAGAAAATCAGATGTCTGGACATCAGTAAAAAATCACGAGTCTTACTAAGAAAAATGAAGACATGGCCCAAAGGAACAAACCAATACTTCAAATGAGATACAGGAGTTCAAACAACTAATTAAAGACAAATCAAGTTAAACGAAGATAGGGCAAAAGAGACCAAGGACATTTTGCCCCTATGAAACTTATTCCTGCAAAGGATGGCTAAGCCTACTTAAAATTAGACCTAAGAGTAACCCCCAAGAATCTCTTTTGTTACTCAGATATGGTCTCTCTTTAAGCCAGCCCAGCAGGTGAACTCACAGTCCCCCCACCCCCACAGGGGACCCAGGAGTGTAAATTGCCTTGGCAACGTGGGACAGAACTCCCAGGATGATCCAGGATCTGGCATCATGGGACTGAGAAAGCCTTCTTGACCAAAATGGAGAAGAGAGAAATGAGACAAAACAAAGTTTCATTGGCTGAGAGGTTTCAAACAGAGTCGGGAGGTTATCCTGATGCATTATATAGATATCTCTTTCTAGTTTATGGTGTACTGGAGTGGCTGGAGGGAAGTATCTGAAACTGTTGAGCTGTGTTCCAGTAGCCTTGATTCTTGAAGATGATTATATAACTATACAGCTTTTACAGGGTGACTGTGTAGATTATGAAACCCTTGTGTCTGATGCTCCTTTTATTCAGAGTATGGACAGATGAGTAAAAAAAAAAAATGGATAAAAATAAATAAATAATGGGGGATAAGTGGTAAAATAAATAGTGTAGATTAAAATACTAGTACTCAATGAGAGGGAGGGGTAAGAGGTAAGGGGTGTAGGAGTTTTCTTCTTTCTTTCCTGGAGTGATGCAGATGTTCAAAAAATGATCATGATGATGAATATACAACTATGTGATGATACTGTGAGGCACTGATTGTACACCATGTATGGACCATATGTATGTGAAGACTTGTAAATAAAAATATTAAAAAGAGAAGAAGGTCATAAAGAAGGCACTGGGCAACAGAAAATAACTCGAAAGCTTGGAAAAACAAATGGCAGAACTTATTGGAATGAAAGGCACAGAAGAGATGAAAAATACAATGGAGTCTTACAACAGCAGATTTGAAGACGCAGAGGAAAAGGATTAGTGGGACATGTGTGCCAGAGATGTACCTGGACCTGGCATCATGAGACTGAGAAAGTCTTCTTAACCAAAAAGGGGAAGAGAAATGAAACAAAGTTTCAATGGCTGAGATTTTTCAAATAGAGTTGAAAGGTCATTTTGGAGGTTATTCTTATACATTATATTAATATCCGTTTTTAATTTTCTTGTGTATTTAGTGTAGCTAGAAGGAAACTCCTAAAATGTCCAAAACTGTTGAACTGTAATCCAGTAGCCTGATTGTAGATGACTGTAAAACTATGTAGCTTTTACAGTGTGATCGTGTGACTGTGAAAAAACTCTGTAATTGACACTTCCTTTATCCAGTGTAGAGACAACAAATAACTAAGAAAAAAAAGACAAAAAATAAATAAATAATAGGGGGATAAGGGGTGTGGGATATTTTGGGTGTTCTTTTTTATTTTTATTTTTTTTATTTTTTGGAGTAATGAAAATGTTCAAAAATTGTGGTGATGAATGCACAACTATATGATGATACTGTGAACCACTGGCACTGGTCACATACTTTGGATGATTATATGGTATGTAACTATATCTCAATAAAGTTGCATTAAAAAAATAAAGACTCAATGCACAAATCTTAGTTATTCAAATTGGAGATAAAGAATATCCTTTGTAAATCAGTAGGACCCTGGGCAGTTTCTGCCTGGATGTTGCTAAGCTTCCCAATGCTTATATGCACTTTCTTTTTGTTCCTGTATCATATATTTTGACTTCAAGTAAAATCTTTATGTGAGAATGCCCTCTGGAGTCTTGTTAGTATTTTCAACTAACCATATTTGTATGTCACTATATATCCAAGTGATATTATATATATCAAATGGAAAGTTAATTCAACACAAAGAAATAAACACCAGAAATGATATGTCTGAAGTAAACGTTTCTCTCATTTTTAATATCTTTAAAAGTACAGTACACGACATAAATATTTAAAACTTATTGTTGTGTTTAGAGTATATATATAGAAGTACAATATATGGCAATAGTGGCTCAAAGAAGAGAAGACAGATATTCAAAGAATACTGTTGTAAAGTATTTACATATAAAGAGGCATAATATTTGCAGTAGATTATGAAAAATTACAGTTGCATATCATGAACCCTTGAGTGATGATTAAAAGAAAATCAGTAAATAATAAGTACAGCCAATAAAGCCAAAAGTGGAGTTAAACGAGAATCATTTTAAATAATAGATGTATAAAAGACAGGAAAAGATATGATTAAAAAAAGAACAGATGGTATAAATATACAAATAGCAAGAGAGCATATTTAAATCCAACCATATCAATATCAATAAGTATAAACAAATACCCCAATTAAAAGGCATAGTGGTTTTAAAAATATCAAGAACCAATTACAAATTTAAATAAAACACACACATAGTTAAAAAGAAAAATAATTGAGAAAAAAGACAGTATCTTCAAAATACTAATCAAAAGAAAGTGGGAGTGGTTATATTAATATCAGATAGCACAAACTTCAGAAGAAAGAATATTTCCAGATTTATACAGTTATTTCATAATGATAAAGGGATCAATTCCTCCAAACGGCCTAAGCCCAGCCTACCCTGATCAAGATACAGAAGTGAGATGCTTCAGTGCTCCACTCCTCCACAAAATAATTGAACAAACATCAAAACAGGCAGAAACATCTTTCTAAAAGCTCCAGAGAACAGTTAATGGACTACCTACAGTTAACAGGGCAAGTGGCAATCAAAAAAAAAAAGGCTACTGTGGGGTGCAAGGGTAGTTCAGTGGTAGAATCCTCACTGCCATGAGGGAAACCTGGATTTGATTCCTGGCCCATGCACTTCTCAAAAAACCAAAAAAAGCAAAACAAACAAAAATTCAACAATGGTGCTACAATAACAGGATACTCACATGGAAAAATAATGAAATGTGACCCCAACATACAGCATACAATACAGCATACAAAAGGAAAAAGAAAGAAAGAAAAGAAAAAAGCTACTAAAAAGCGATAGGATCTCATGGTACCTTTGCTGGCCTTTCCCACCCAAAACTGGGCCAACCAAGAACTCTATGTCTAGCAGAACTGTTTTTCAAAAGTAAGAGAGACAATATATATACACTGGAATATTATTCAGCCATAAAAAGAAATGACGTTCTGATACACACAGATGAACTTTAAAAACATTATGCTAAGTTTAATAAGCCAGACACAAAAGAACACATGCAGTATGATTCCACTTACATTAAATCTCTAGAACAAGCAAATTCATAGAGACAGTAAGTAGATTAGAGGTTGTAAGGGATAGGTGGCAGTGGGGAATTAGCAATTTCTGCTTTATGGAGTTCTGTTTGGGGTGATGGAAAAGTTTTGGTAAAAGATGGTGGCAACTGTGGCCTAATATTGTGAATGTAATTATTGCCATTGAACTGAACCTCAAAAATGGTCAAAATGACAAATTCTGTTATTTTTATGTTACCACAATAAAAATATAATTTAAAAATGTCCTTACTCTTCCAAAAACACTATGTAAGAAGGCAAGCCACAGATGGGGAGAAAAATGGAACAAAACATATATTCAATAAAGGACTTATATGCAGACCCTATATCGAACTTTTACAACTCCATAATAAGAAGACAACCCAAGTTAAAAGATGGCATAGTATTTCAGTAGATATCAGCAAAGAAGACAGATGGATGATCAACACTGATTAGTCATCAGCGAAATGCAAATTAAACCACAGTGAGATATCACTACACAGCACTACACTGGCCAAAAGCACAATGACTGATAATACCAAGTGTTAAAGATGATAAAACTCTCAAATACTATTGCTGCTAAGATTAGTAAATAGTTCAACCCTTTGAAAAACATTTTGGCAGTTTCTTATACAGTTAAATATACCCTAGCCAGAAACTTTACTAGTAGATATTTACCTAAGAGAAATGAAAACACATGTCCACAACAAAAACTTGTACTCCAATGTACAAAGCAGCTTTATTCATAACAGCCAAAACTGGAAAGAATCCAAATGTCCTCTATTTAATGGATTAATAAAAACGAATGAACTACTGATACACACAAAATGTAGATGAATCTGAAAAATAGTTTTCTAAGTGAATGATGCAAGACCCAAAAGACCATGTGATTCCATTATATGAAATTCTAGAAAAGGTCAAACTACAGTACTATTAGAACATCTGCTGATAGGAGCCAGGGGAGGGGGCAGAGGGTCAGGAGTGCACCAAGTGCAAGGGGGGCATGAAAAAACTTTTAAAATGATGGAAATGTTCTATATCACAACTGTGATGGTGTTTATATAACTATGTACATTTTTAACTTGGTCAATTCTGTTGTATTTAAATTGTACCTCAATACAGCTCACTTAAGTACAAATTAAAAAAAACTATCAGGTCATATTACCTAATTAAATTACTGTATTTGACTACTTCTCTTAAAGTATAAATAAAGAACAAAGAAAATGACTTCTAATCTGAGTAAATACAACCCACAAGTTGTATATACAATGTAAATATTGTATTTCTTACATCTTGAATTAATTATATATATATATCTAATGAAGTTTTCTTATATAAATCGTCATTGGACCAGAGTCCAGAAAAAGATTAATTCATTATACAATCAAACAGTTTTGGACAAGAAAGTCAAGATGAAAAGGAAAATCTCTAACAAATGGTGCCAAGCCAACTAGAAAGCCGTAAGAAAAAAATAAACCTCAACCCATGCCTCATGCTATGCACAAAAATTAATTCATGATAGATCATATACTTGAACACAAAAGCTAAAACTATGAAGCTCTCTTCTAGGTAGAATATCTTCAAGAACTCTGGGGTTAGCCAAGACTTTTTAAGATACCAAAAGAACTAATGATGAAAAAGAAAACGATAAACTGGAATTTAGTAGACTTCCAGTCATCAAAAGATAGCACTAAAACAGAAATAAGGTAGGCAGAGATTGGAAAAACATATTCACAATACACATCTAAGAAAATATTTATATAATGAATATATAAGGAACATCTACAGTTCAATAATAAAAAAGACAAATAATCCACCTTAAAAAATGGGCAAAAGACTTCAACACATACATCGCAAAACAGTATAAACAAACGACTACTAAACTTATGAAAAGATTTCATAGAAATCCAAAATAAAGCCACAATAAGGATCAGTTGTGTTTCTATACACTAGCAAATCTGGTGAAATGTCAACTTTTGGGAATTCATTCACAATAGCTCCTAAAAGAATAAAATAAAATAAATTTAACAAAGGAGGTGAAAGGACTTGTGCACTAAAAACTAAAAGCACTCCTGAGAAATTAAAGACCTAACTAAATGTCAAGAATCCCATATTCATAGATAGAACATTTAGTATTATTATACTACCTAAAGCAATCTACAGTTGAACACGATACCTATCAAAATCCCAGCAGTCTTTTTGCAGAAATGGAAAAGCTGATCCTCAAA
This sequence comes from Tamandua tetradactyla, assembly GCF_023851605.1. Lineage (NCBI taxonomy): Eukaryota > Metazoa > Chordata > Mammalia > Pilosa > Myrmecophagidae > Tamandua > Tamandua tetradactyla. The sequence goes on from NC_135331.1 coordinate 154,681,521, forward strand.
TTAACATGTAATCATAAGAGGCCCCAAATAGCCAAAATCAATATTGCAAAAGAAAATCAAAAGTTCTCATAGTTTCATATTTCAAAACTTAGTAGAAAGCCACAGTAATCAGAACAGAGTGAAATGTGCATAGATTTGAGCATTCAAACAGAATTGAGCATTCAAAAATAAACCATATCTATAGCTGTGCAGGTTTGAAAGGATTTATACACCCTAGAAAAGCCATGTTTTAATCCTAATCAATCTTATGGGAGCAATGGTTTCTTCTAATCCCTATTCAGTACTATAGTTTGAACACTTGATTAGGTTATCTCCACAGAGATGTGGCTCTATCAATTGTGGGTATTAAACTTGATTAGATGGAGACGTTTCTCCATCCATTCTATGTGAGTACTGATTAGTTTACTGGGATCCTATAAAAGAGGAGACATTTTTGGAGAGAATGCCTTTTGAGAAAGATGAAAAAGTCACAGTAGAGCCGAGCAGAGCTATGAGGCTGAGAGAACAACAGAGTCCACCAGCCAGCAACCTTTGGAGATTCTGAGAGAGCAGAGAAAGACAACAGAACGACGAGAGCCAAGAAGGAGAGTCTACCAACCAGCAACCTTTTGAGAGGAGGAGATTGCCCTTGGGGGGGCTTCATGAAGCAACACTTCGAGAGAGGAAGCTAGCAGAGGATGCCGTGTTCGCCATGTGCCTTTCCACAGGAGAGAGAAACCCTGAACTTCATTGAACTTCTTGAATCAAGGTATGTTCCCCTGGATGCCTTATATTGGACATTTCCATAAACTTGCTCTAAGGATATTTTCATGGCCTTAGAACTGTAAACCTGTAATTTATTAAATTCCCCCTTTTAAAAAGCCATTTCATTTCTGGTATATTATATTCTGGCTAGCAAACTAGAGCAATAGTCAACTGATTTTTTTTTTTTTAGTGTGGAAAAAATTTATTAGTCTGTACAAGTTGGTTTTGATAAACTATTAGTCACCTGTTACAGTAAATGATCAAGATTTTCATTGCAACAGTATTTTTCCACACATATCAGAATCTGGAAGCAATATGTCTTTCTCAAACTGTCACTCAGTGTTTCTATCCCACCCCTCAAAATACAGAAATAGGTTTTTAATAGTAACTAGCCATTTAGAAAGTCATAAGATACAGGTCTTCATAAACATTAAGTAAGCTACAATTAAGGTACTTGGATGAACACTACCAACATTTATGAAAAAAAGTGTCAGATTGCAAAGTGGTAAGAACTATATGGTTACAATAAACACACTATTCATATTATTGTGAAACCAAGGTGGGAGGAATCTTATTGCCATTCTGTCAAACACTGCATAAACGCCAACAGGCTGTGCAAAGAGGCCACTCATCCTATGTACCTACCACAGAATTAAAAACTCCAGGTAAGCAACCGAGTCACTCAATGAAATAAATTAAAAAGTAAGACAAAACTGCTTTAACATATCAATGCTGGTTTAGAAGAATAATCAAAACAAAAAGAGATTTAATTATAAGTGGCCTGGGCTACATTCTTTAATGAGAATTTTGCATAGTATTAGAGAATCTGCCAGTGTACTTTCTAGAAAAGCTGTGGAATCAAGCTCTTTGTTATTTCTGAAGTTATACATCAGTTTGATAATATATGTACACCTCCCACTATTTCCAGGATCTCTATGTACCAAGTAATTCAGTAAATTTATAAGAGGATGTTAGCAAAGTGGAGACCAAAAGCAGACCTTGTATCAACATATACTAGATGGATTGTTTTAATTACATGATAAATGAAATTCATAAAATCAAATGTACTCATAAAGGTATACCAATTTTATGTTACATCATAAACTGTAGACTTCAAATTGTACATGCTTACCATAACATTTTACCTGGGAAAGCCAGTGAGTGGGATTTCTTGCAAATATTTACTGCCATGATATAAAACAAATATGTGCAAATTGCAAGGTCCCTAAAAGAGGAGTTAGAGTTTATATACAGAAAGATGTCACTATCCAATCAAATATGCAAGAGATGGAATTTCCCAGAGTTTATAACAGAACAAGAACCACCATAGGCGCCTCCTCCTTGGCCTTCTTCCCTGTGAAGACAGTTTTACTCTTTTATTCTGGTTCTCACTTTCTCATAGTCCAGGGGTCTGAATGATCTTTTCAACAGGTTCCTCAAAGCACATTGGATACCATCACAGTTTTTGTATCTGCCTCTGTGAATAACACGAAATGCATTCATGCAAATTTCAGGCCTTCATTTCTATGAACTTCACAATTTTCCCTATCAATTTTATTTCCAACTAGCAAATTTACTATGTCATTTCTTGTGCAGTATGTTTCCAAGTCATTTAACCAATTATCCTGTCTAAGAAAAGTATCTCTTCTTGTGGCACTATGAACTAATATAACACCGTGTACACCTCTATAATGTGGGGATTAATGTTCTAAACTGGCTCCTAACCAGCAGTATTCCACATTGCAAATTTAGCCTTATTTCCATGCACTGAAACTGTTTTCACCTTATAGTCAACACCTTTTGTTGCTGCAAGTTCTGAATCAAAAGCATCATCTGTGAACCTCAAGAGCACGCAAGACCTGCCCACCCCACTCTCACCAATGATGAGGATCTTAAGTGTGACCAGCACGTCGAGCCCAGGTCCAAGCCCAGCTGGCTGCCGCGGTCCGGCTCTCAACCTCGACCTGGGAAAGCTGCCGCGCCCACACACCGCACCCACACACCGCACCACATTGCCACCTTTAGTTAACTGATTTTTGACAAAGGTGCCACATACATAAAATGAAGAAAGAACAGTTTCTTCTGGGAACTTCTTCCAGATCCAGGAAAACTGGATACCCACTTTCAAAAGAGTGAAGTTGGATCCATCCGTCATACCATTTACAAAATTTAACTCTAAATGGATCAAGGGCCTAAAACATAAGCATTAAATTTAGCTGTACTGTAAATTTAAAATTATTTCAAAATAGAAAGTCAAAATTAAAAAACAAAAACCAAGACCTCTCTGCAATCATGTCTGAACACAGAAACAAGGCACTATGCCATCACACACACACACACACAGACACACAAACATATCCTTCTTCTAGCTAATGTGACTACTGCCGCTTTACTAATGAGAACCCTAGTCTTGCATTATTCATTCCACCCTCTAGATAAAAACTAAAATTCACAATCATCAAATTGTCCATGTTTCCTAACAGCATCAAACCCAGGATAAAGCTCTAGCCTTCTTAAACCCTCCCCACAAATCAACCAGCACAAACTCAAACCCTGTAAAAGTTCCTCCCTAGCCCTTTTACTGAGAGGCCCCAACTGTTTCTCACGTGTCTTTCCCCCTTGCTTCAGTAAGCCAATAAATCTTCATTTGGCCTAAGTGTGTCCAGGTGGTATCTGATTGCTGGGCATCACTAAATACAGATTTTGGGCTAAACACTTAACGTGCATTATGTCAATTAATCCTTATAAGCACTCAATGAGTAAGAACTGGTACTTGGCGTGAGACCCACAATTAGCAAATGACAGAGGTACTACAAAGCCTCAATTACTACACTGAACCAAAATTGCAGGAATGCAGCAGCAGCCAGCCTACACCAAAACACAGCACCTTTCGATTCTCTTCACTACTTTAAGTATACCAATCCCCCAAAACCAGTAATCCATTAAATGCCAGGAAGACAAACAAACAAACAGAAAGCAAAAAGAAAGATCAAGAAGACAGCTTGAGGTCAGGTACATTCTATTTCTCCTATAAATGCTCCATCCCACTCCACAGCCTCAAAGAAAGTAGTAATCCACTTTGGATAAGTTTAGCCTTAAATGAGCTTTATCCTAAGACTTACAGATTTGGAAAAATACTTTAAATCATAGTCACAACAACATTTAAATATCATACTTTTAATGAACACTCTACACACTGAATTCCTGAACCTCTGACCTAGCTATTTTTTGCTATTAGCAAAATTCCAATTACACTGGCAGTGACAATTTATTAACGGAGCAGTATTCCTTTTGTTATTAAACACTCGTTAAACTTACCAAAATCACAGTTGGCCTGTAGTAAGGTTTCCAAATTGTATAGTTGTTGCCTAATTTTAAAAACGCAAGGTGAGAGTTAATTTAGAAAAATTTAAAGCATGTAACAATTACATGGGTAATATTTCCAAATTTGACACTGACAGCTTTGCTTCAGTGTCTCTCATTTGTGGATGATGTTTAATATTTAGTGAATGCTTACTGACAGGTCAGCTTCTCTGAAAAGAGAAGATAAAATACGCCTTTGTCAGACTTTACAAAAATCTATTAAAATCTACATATATCTCAGGAATTACTTTCAAGCATCACAGATTTTACTATAAATGAGATACTGTTTCTATCTTCAAGTTCAAAATACTTATATAAAACCTCCTAGGTTAACAGTAATACAATGAAATAAATTATATCATCATACAATAATATAGTAGGAATTCAGAAAAGGACTAAAATAAAATGGTCTAGATTTATTAAGGAAAGCTATATTTATGATTTTCCAGCCTAGGTGCCGTATAGATTGACCAATATTCATATTCAATGTCCTGGATAAAGACTTACTTATTCTTTACTAGATACCAGCCTATTCTCTCACTAACTTAGAAGTTATGGCATGGTACAGACACAGTGAGGTCTCTTCACAAAGTCTCATGGGATGGGATGGGAGGAGAAATCATTCCACCTTTCCATTTTCATTTAAATATACCACATACATATATATTCTTCATGTGCTTTTGGATAATAATTTGTCGTCAACATTGACTCCACTTCAAAATATCATCTAAAAATCTGAACATGAACTGGGTTTTAAATATTAACAGAATTATTTTTACTTTTGTTAACTGTGATGAAATAGTGTTTATGTAAAAAAAAAGTTCGTATTTTTAAGAAACGCATACTAAAGTATTATACAAAGTATGATACAACGCTTCAAATTTGCTTAAAAATACTTAAATCAAAAGAAGAGAAGGAGGAAAAGACATAGGAAATGTAATAAAACCTTTATAAATGTTTATTATAACAGAGATGGGTATGTATATGGAAGTTCATTAAACTATTCTACTTATTGTATATTTGAAATTTTTCATTAAAATTTTTGCTAAATATATTCAAATAGAGAATTAATCATATTCCTATTACACAGTTTGAAAGATACATTTAGAAAGTTTGAGCTCATTCTCTAAAGACGGTGAAAGACTATGGCTATTAAGGAGCAAAAGTATTTTACTCTTCTTCCAAAATTACAACAGTATTCAAAGACTTAAATATTTGCCTTCAATACATGATGTCAAATATACATTGACAGATTTGAAAACCACTAAAAAAGAAACTCATTAAAACTATTACTTCATCAACTTGTGTAATTATTATTACAGGTCATTAATAAGGTGAACAACAAATGCAACTCTACTGGTGCTTTAATAATTTCAGTATTAAAAACCACCTAGCAACTTAGGTTATAAAATCAACTATTATCTACATTCAGGTAGTTTTGAAAAAAGAAAAAACATACCTGAATAAATTAAAGAGGTCTCTTGATGAATTCACTAATGCAGTTTCCGTAACCCACTGAATGCCAAATATTTCCACTACATCCTCTTCAAAATTAATTGGCAAAGGATCAAGATTCAAAATTAATCTGAAATGAAAATTCTGATTGAAGTTCCATAAAAAGTATACTAAATACCATAGTATAGCATGTCTTTTTGACATTAAATGAATCCATGTTATATATAACCAGCAATGATGTTACAAAGTCAGGAATATGTAAGGCTTTGGTACCTTACAGATTCAGGTTTATTATAGCTAGACTATTTTAAAAATTCAGTAGTACACAGTGATTAAAAAGTATAACTAAAGAGTAATAACTGAGAGAATAATTTTAAAAGGAGCCTAGAGAACATATTTTTGCCTGTCTTCATTAGTGGGAATTTCATCGTTGTTGTAGAATTTCATTCTTTGAAAGGACAAAACTGATTTTTAAAAAAATAGGCAAATATTATTCTGAGCCATGCCTAGTGAATAGCACAATCAAGTTAGGTAATCTCTTTTAGGGTCTCAAATAATACAACTATAAAATCAACAAAAATGGTTTCCTTTCTGAGTGAAATTGATCAAATATTCAAGAACACTCAAAATACTTCAACAGTTTTACGTGTGTATATCTACCAAATGCAATGAAAAACAACATTTCTGTGAACCAGACCATTTATTAGAAAGTTTAAAATAACTACACCTGTATGACTTATATATATATATTTAGAGAGAGAGAGAGATAAAGTTAGAAAGAATTAGGGCAACAAAAAATGTGTGTGGGTTACTTAAAAACTACTGAGAAGCCTTAGAATATGATCTCATTCTTTAAAAGGAAATTCCATTTTAAAAAGCCCAGGCACTTCAGAATATATTTTAAGTAAAAGGAAATTAGTGCCCAGTTCCTTAGCCCAAATGAGGTAGCACCAAATGTGAGGTTGCGATGAGATATCAGTTACAAAGGAAACTCTTAAAATGTAAAATACTTTTAGGTATGCTCTAACTAGAAAACCAGTCATAAAACTAATTATAGTCTGCACCCGTGTGATATATTTAGCTGATTTACAAAACACGTCTTGATGAAAATTAAAGTTTAATTATCTGATATCACAACTAAGTATTTCCTAACAAACTGATTCATAATCCGATGAAAGAAAGCCTCTGTTCACCTACCGCTTAAGAGCTCCGCTGGAAAGGTAGGACTCTCCAGAAAAACTTCTTCCTTCTCTGTTGTCAAAATCGCAAGAAAAGCAAGGGGGTTTGCACCATTCTCTCCCCAGTTCCAACTCCAAGCTGTCCGTCAGGAACGATGACGTAGGGGTACAGCTATCCATTATTTACTTCATGTCCTGAAATGTTTGAGGTTTAATGTGATTTTCATTAGGGGCTCCAAAGAGAAGTTTTTAAGAGATTGGTAGAGGTGGGGCGGGCCAAGAAGTTGGGAGTTACTTCAGAAAGGTCCCAAAGAAGTTAAGAATCTTGAAAAGCAACTGCGAAAACGTGCCCTCCGGCGCAACAGAAAAAATCGCCACGACCCCCGGGGGTAGCCAAGTCCTCGGCAAGCTTCCTGCCCGCCCCCACCTCTCCGAGATCAAGGCTGTCGGGACCGAAGACAAAATACACCTCCACCGGCTCTGGTAGGGACTTAAAATCTATCCTTCCAGGTCAGACCCTGCAGCCCGAGACTGAGTGAAGAGGGAAGAAAGGGTTGCAGGACAGACTCAACTCTCCATCCTACCTCGAACTGCGCCCTGGCCTACGTTCCGGAAAACAGCACCGAGCGTCTCCCAGGCGCACAGAGCGCTCCCTCGCAGGCTCGAAACAGGGAAAAGCACGGCAGTGCCGGGTGCCAACGCTCCACCCTTCCCCGAATCCCTGGACTAGTCCCGCCAAGAGGGAAGCCGTGCGCCGCGCACGGCGGCAGCCGAGCTCCCAGGGGCGACTCCTGCCCACGACGCATGTCCTACCTGGCCACACTTCCAGGCTCCAGGATCTGCCCCCCGCCAGGCCCGACCACAGTCCCGGAATCTTTGGAATCCCAACCCGGAACACGCGAAATTCCCGCCGCGGCGCGCGCGCGCTCAAGGGAGGCGGGTCCCCGGCGGAGCCCGCCCTCCTGGCTGGTGGCCTTCTCGCGAGGTCTGCGCGGGAACCGCCGACCTATCACGAGTTCTCGCGAGAGTCTGGCGGCCGGAGCCTGGGTAGCGCGTTACGCTTTTGTTTTGTACTGCTGATTGGCGCGTGGGGTTTGTAGGTGGGCGGGGCCTAGCTGGCGAACCAAACTGATTCAAAGACCCTGGTGGTGGAATCTAGCGGGTCTACCGGAGTGGGATCTAGGGGGTCAGCGGGAGGATCTTCGGACGCGGCCCCAGGAGGACTTTTTCACACGTGGAAGGCGCGCAGGCTTTTCTTCCTGCCCTAGTGCCGACATTTCATTTGCTGTGATAACGGTGTCTTTTGCTAATGGATTGTGAGCCAGGCGAGTGCAAAATTGTGGCTAGTCCAGTGTTCGGAAACACTGACTAGGTCAGGTGACTTGCTTTCGATATAAAATGTTCCCTTTCTTTGCGACATCTCTGCACAAACAAGTTTAGGTTTAGCACGCTTTTGTAAAATGATAACCCATTACCAATTTTTTCTTATCTTTCTAAGTGGCTTTAAAATCTACCCGGGAGACTGTTCAATCTAAGCCAACGATAACCCATTTCAGTATATCTCCACCTTGAATTCAAGAAAAACAATAATTTCTCAATCAAATCTCCTGCTGTAATTTGAATATTTGCTAATGCCCGTTTCTCCACAGTAGAGTTTCTCCCGCGTTCAGTTCCTGCATAGCTAACCAATCATAGCTCTTTCTTCTGTTAAAACCAAATACCACATATTTTCTGACAAATAGGCTGGGATTTGGGGAAATGGAAAAATCCCAGGAGAGATCTCTTTTCTGACCACAATCTGGGTCTGCTGTAGTGGATATTATATCTACTCTGTTTAATTGATGTACCATGAGACCTGAGGCTTTGATGGGACCTCTGCAGCTCATTTATAGTCCACATGGAGTCTCTAACATGACACATAGTGTCATCCACAGAGATCCCGAGGGAATAATGCCTAGAAATGAGAATATTGTGCCCCGGCCCGGAATTTGGGAGAACGGGGTCAAAAGATAGTCATTATCATGCCTTCCTCTAGTCAAAACATCCAAAAATAGTCCCCTCTTTCTTTTTTAAATACCTGATGTTAAATGGTCAATTGGTTGAATCCAATGAGTGGGATGAAAAGAACCAAAATAGGCTCTCTATAAATTTTTTAAGCTGGTATAGAAGTGGTACTGCAACACGTTATCAGTCAAGATCTTTGACAGGTGTTTTAGTTTGTTAACGCTGATGAAATACAATGTACCAGAAATGGATTGGCTTTTTTTACAATCCATTTATTAACTTACAAGTTTACAGTTCTGAGGCTGTTAAAGTGTCCAAATCAAGGCATCAACAGGACAATACCTGGACTCTAAAGACAGGCTGCCAGCATCCTCAACTACACTGTCACATGGAAAGGCACATGGCTTGTCTGCTGGTCTCTCCTTTCTCACCTGGGTTTCATTGCTTCCAGCTTCTGACTTCAGGGGCTTCCTCTCTGAGCTTCTGTCTCTCTTAGCTTTTGAATTAACAATGAAAATATAGTATCAAAATTTGTAACATTAACTGGTGGCACTAAACGTCCATCTTAAGAAACTAGAAATAAAAAACAGCAAATTAAAATGAAAAAAGCAAAATAGAGAAAATAGTGATAAGAGCAGAGATCAATGGAATGAAGAACAGAGGAACAATGGAGAAACAAAAGCTGGTTCTTTGAAAAGACCGGTATAAATCATAAACCCTTTACCCAGACCAAGAAAAATAGAAGACACAGGCAGCCAATATCACAAATTAAAAAGGGGCTATCACTACTTATTCTACAGACATTAAAAGGATAATAAGGGAATATCAAGGATAATAAGGGAATATCATGAACGTCTTTATGCCAATAAATTGGACAACATAGAAGAAAGACAAAAACTGATGAAGCTCGCAGAAAAAAACGATAAAATGTGCTATTGGCATAAGGATAGACATAGTCAATTGGAACAAGAATAGAGAGTCCAGGAAGAAACCGTAAAAACATATATCGAGTTTCGGCAAAACTGCCAAGGTAATTCTATGGGAGAAGAGTCTTTTCAACAAATGTTCTGGAACAATCGAATACTGATAAACTAAAATATAAGCTTTGACATCACTTACAAAAATTAACTCAAAGCTGATCATGGACCTAAATGTGAAAGCAAAAACTATAAACTTTTAGATATTTAGAGGGCTAGTAAATGAATCAGGACACTTTTTCATTGTACAGGATTGCAGATTATGCAGATAAAGATGGGTAATGTTGGTGAATTGGTGGTAGGAAGTTGAGGTAGTTCTTGTTTTATTTCCTCTATTTTCTCTATGACACATCAACTAGAAGTGAGAGGAAAGAGTTGTTAGAGATTTGAAGAGATAAAAGGTATAAAATAGTCACACTGGTGAGTAAAAAAAAAAGGTGGACATACCAGGAAAGTGTAGTATGGATGTCTGGGAATCAGGTTTGTGTTAAAAAGGTAGAGTTCAGACATCATGATTTTGTGATTTTCTCCAATAACATTCAGCTATTTGGTGAAAGAGTCGTGAGCACACGATAGGATTTAAATGTTTAATGATTATGAGCCCATTCTGACTTGTTTAAAATGTATTCACAAATCATTTATTTATTTGATTCATTCTTATGTTGTCATCTATCAGATTCAAAGTCAAACAATTTAATACATATGTCTTTAGGAGGGAAACGTTTTACAAATCCAACTGAACATAATATATTCCAGTGGTTTAAAGCCCCCAGTTTCAGGAAGTTTATCACCTTCTTAATTGAAAGCTTTTCTAAAATTTAAGACCATGTCTTCTTATAGCTTAATGGAAACATGGCGCACATGATCACTTTACTTATTTTTAGTAACTGCTCTTAAGCTTAGAATTGGATTTAACATTTTAGTAAAATCTGACCACTACTAAATCCAATTCTAATGAAGTTATTATCCGATTGGGCATCATGAGGGTACGCTGAGATAGCTAAACTCAGTTATGGCTTTTAGGCCTGTGCTATTGAAAATATTAAGTTATCTCTATGGCTATCTATCTTAAGTGTGTATATAACCCACCTCAACTGACTTTCTGTTGACCCATAGTACTTTATTGCACTAATTTTGTGTACAGATAATGATCTCCTAACTCCTTGGCACAGATACCATGCTTTAAAAAAGTACTTTGGTAGTTATGTGGAGGTTTAGTTAATTGAGAAGGAGCAGCTTACTACATTATGAAAGGAAACTTCATGCAACTCTTCAGGGTCCCAGGTCATTAACAATGCAACACATCTCAACCTTAAGCAAACCTGTGCCAAAGAAAAATACCATTTTTAACCCTCATTCTCTCCGTTTTTCTGTATCTTAAGCATCTTTCCCTGCTGTATGTGCTCTTATTCCATCTCCTTCTACCTCCAGAAGCTTAAGCTAGCAATTACCCTTCTGCTTTTTCGCCTTCAATCTCCTCTTCTCCCTTTTCTTGTTTCCCTAAGCCTACTATGGCAGGCAACTTCAAAAATAACTCCCAATAATCTCTGCTACCTGTTATTAATGCCCGTTTGTAATCCTCCACCTTTGGTGTGTGGGCTGAACCTAATGACTTGCTTTTAATAAATAGAATAAAGCAAAATATGATGGAATGTCTCTTCCATGATTAGGTTACAAAAGACTATAAGTTCTCATCTTGCTAGCACTCTCTTTATCTCTCACCCTGGCTCTCTCTTCCTCTTGCCTCCTAGACTTGCTAGCTTTAATGAAGCTAGCAGCTGCATTAGGCTCATAAGGCAAGGAAGTGAGGTAGGACTCTGGCCAACAACCGGTGACGTTCTACCATCCTCAGTCTGACAGTCTTCAAGGAACTGAATCCTACCAACGACCACATGAGTGAGCTTGGAAGGTATATCCACCCCCAAGCCTACACTTGTGATGGCTAGGCCTGGGCAGACTTTACAGATGGCCAATTACAACTTTAGGAGCATTCCCTGCTGACACCTTGATTGGAGACTGTGAAAGTCTTAAAGCAAAGGACCCAGCTAAGCCATACCCAGATTCTTGAACTACAAAAACATTGTTTCAATGTTTCAAACTTGTTGTTTCAACACTACCTTTAGTGTAATTTCCTACACAGCAATAGATAACAAATACACCCGCTCACATGCTATAAAACAGAAAAGCGAAACAAGACAAACCTTGCTCGTGACTATCTGAATAACCCCATGAGTTCTATGGTCAACCAAATGGAGCCAGGCTTTTCTCAGGTCTCGGTATTTTTCCCTCACCACCTTCTCTCACAACCACAGTTTCAGTTACTAACTCAATACAAATGACACTAAAATTTATCTCTCTATCCAGAACCTGTCCTCTGAGCTGCAGACTATAAATAAAATTCCCTACTTGGTATCTTCTCATAGATGTCTCAAGAACCTTAAACTTGATGGCTAAAATTGGTTATATCATTCTATCTCCAAGCCAGATCCTCATACCAGTATTTCTAACTTTATGAATGATATCACATGAATCCCGTACTGAAAGCCTGAGGCTAAACAGTAGTCCACCTTGACAGCCTTGTCTCCCTCAGCCCCATTTTTAATCCATCACCAAATGTTTTCAATTTTGCTTAAATTACTCCTGAATTTCTCCACTTATCACCACCATCCTATAGTGGAAGCTATAAATAGCTATGGCTATCTCTCACCAAGAATGCCAGCGAATTCCTAACTTGTTGATAGGCATTCGCCCTGCATGCATCCCTTCCTCATGTCTACTCCAAACTTCGCCCGAGTGATTTTTTCCAAAATGTTAATATAACATAAACCTCTCCCCTATTTTTAAAAATCATCACTGTTAAGACGCAGACAGCTTAGTAAGGCTAAAAGACCACTAAATGTCCTGACTCCTAACTACCTCTGAACCAAATTTGCCCTTACTGTCTGTTTCCAGCCATACTGGGCTCCTTTAAGGTCCTCCCAGCCTCCCACGGTCTTTGTGTATGTTCTTCACTCTGCCTGCAAAGTGCTTCCTGCCTGCTCACAGCATTCGTGCACATCCTTCCATCTCCCCACAAACCTCCCCTCCAAGGGAAGCCTTCCCTGGCTTCCTTAATTATGCCAAATCCCTCTGTTATAGGCACCCATGGACCTCATTTTGGAATCACTCACCACAAATGTAATTCACCTTAGTGTATGTAATGATTTGATAGTGTCTATGTCTTGCACTACACCTACACTGTGAGCTTCAAGAGGAGAACTATGCCTGATTTCACTTATCATCAAACTGTCAAAATACAACAGTTGCACCTTGAGGGTATACAATAAATATTTCTTGAATGAATGAATGAACAAATATACTACTGAATTGGTTTTTAGGTGTGATAGGCCCAGGATTTTTTTGCAGACAGATCTGGTGACAAAACCTGCCTGCATTTTTTCTCCTACTCTAAGCAAGCTGCATTACCTCTCTTGGGATCATTATCAATTTGTACCTTACAGGCTAGTTGTGGTAATTATATTTAAAATGGAAGTAAAGCCTCCAGCATAGTACAATATGAGTTCTCCCTCTTCCCCTTCCATGTCCACCTGAGTCCTACGGGCTGGTATAAAACAGGAGATAGTGCTGATGCCTGTGGTAATCTGGAAGTTGTGAACCCTATATAAGATCATTCAAACACATATTTGGAATCTTATATGCTGGTCACATTCTGGACCAAATTGGCTTTCAGGCTCACAGTTTGCAATCCCTGAATTCTATACCGTATCAGAATATCTCTATGTTGTGAATAAGCATCAGTTGGGAGATTAAGTGCTTATTTTGAATAACTAAAACTGTTTTGTGCCCTTCACTCCCTGCTTCATAGCACAACTGAATGTTCTGATACAGATTTAGAAAGGGGGTAGGGGTTAGAGCCCCTTAAATTGACAATCCATCCAAGGCAGCAGAGAGTGAAGGAGGGTTGGTTCTCTGGATCAAAAGCAGAGTGCTGTTACCGAAGGAAGTAGGACTAGATGCTGTACAAACAAAACAACAGATGGACAACACTCCTTTCCCCTTCTCTGCCTTTTGTCAATTTATTAGTCATTGGTATATCTTTTTGTTAAAATATCTATTCAAATCTTTTGTTCGTTTTTCAATTGAGTTGTCATTATAAATTGGGTTATAAGGTTCATTTTATATTCTGGATGTAAATCATTTAGTTGATATATATATCTCCCAATCCATCATGTATCTCCATTGTCTTCTGTTTTCAATTTCACTTATTTTTGCTTTTATATTTATTTACTACCTTCTGTTTTCTTTGAGTTTCATTTACTCTTCTTTTCCTAGTTTCTTAAGGTGGAAACTTAGTGTGCTGGTTTGAAATGATGGATGTACCCTAGAAAAGCCATGTTTTAATCCTAATCCCATTTTGTAAAGACAGCCATTTCTTCTAATCCCTATTCAATATTGTATGTTTGAAACTGTAAGTAGATCATCTCCTTGGAGATGTGATTTAATCAAGAGTGGTTGTTAAGCTGGATAAGGTGACGACGTGTCTCCACCCATTCAGGTGGGTCTGGATTAGTTTACCGGAGTCCCATAAAAGAGGAAACATTTTGGAGAATGAGCGATTCAGAGAGAGCAGAGAAGAACGGCAGAGCCACGAGAAGCAGAGAGCCCACAAGCCAGCGACCTTGGAGATGAAGAAGGAAAATGCCTCCCGGGGAGCTTCATGAAACAGGAAGCCAGGAGAGAAAGCTAGCAGATGACACCTTGCTCACCATGTGCCCTACCAGCTGAGAGAGAAATCCTGACCATGTTCACCATGTGCCTTCGCACTTGAGAAAGAGAGACCCTGAACTTCATCAGCCTTCTTGAACCAAGCTATCTTTCCCTGGATGTCTTTAATTGGACATTTCTATAAACTTGTTGTAACTGGGACATTTTCTTGGCCTTAGAACTGTAAACTAGCAACTTATTAAATTCCCCTTTTTAAAAGCCGTTCCGTTTCTGGTATATTGCATTCCAGCAGCTACCAAACTAGAACACCTAGATTACTATTTGAGGACTTTTGTGTGTGTGTATGTACCATTTAATCTTATTTTTCAGTGAGAAATTAACATCTGTTAACCATTGCAAAATTAGTTTGAGGCTCCAAGGTAAGTAGAAAAAAAAATGTTTAGAGTCTGGGTCACTCTTTAATTGACTAGGAAATAACAGAAGCAAAATAGATGAGTTACAGATGTTATTTTCATCATTTGAAATATGTCTACACTCAATATGATTCTAATTGCACTTTTTAAATGGTTAAATGGTAAAATAATTTATGGTACAGACATAAGAGAACATACTAGAATAAATAGAATAAAATGATAGGCAATCATGGAAATTGATACTGTAATATTGTGTGATACAATTTTTTTTAATTACATGTATCTATTATAAGTAGAAAAAAAGAATAAAAAGAAATACACAACAATCCTAATAGAAACATTCTCTACATCGGATAATTCTTACTTCTTCCATTTTTTTTCTTTTTTAGAGAAGTTGTGAGTTTACAGAACAATCATGTGTAAAATGCAGGATTTCCATATACCACCCCACCACCTACACCTTGCATTGATATGAAACATTTGTTAAAATTAATTATAGTGTGATCATAGTGCATTTTAATAATTATACTATTAATTAAAGTCCATAGTTTTACTTAACATTCACTGTTTGTTAATGTGGTTTCACGGATTTTTAAAAATATTTTATTCTGTTACCGTATACACAATTGAACATTTCCCCTCTTAAATCATATGCAGATATCTATTTCAGTGCTGGTAATTGCATTCACAATTTGTGCTACCACCTGTTACCAAAACATTTCCATCATTTCAAATACATGTACATCTCTGTACATTTTAAGCCTTAATGTCTCATTCCCTATCTCCACCGCATCCCCTGATGACCTATATTCTTGATTCTGACTCTATGAGTTTGACTATTCTAATTGTCTCAAATCATTGTGGTTATACAGTATTGGTCCTTTTGTGCCTGACTTATTACACTCAACATGATGTCTTCAGGGTTTGTCCATGTTGTCATATGTATCAGGACTTCATTCCTTTTTACAATAGAATAATACTCCATTGTATGCATATCCTACATTTTATTTATCCATTTATCCATCTTTTGGCAATCGTGAATAATACTGCTATGAACACAGATATGTAAATAGCTGTTCAAGTCTCTGCTTTCAATCCATTTGGGTATATACCTAGAGTGGGATTGTCAGTTCGTATTATTAGCTTTCTGAGAAATCACCAAACTGTCTTCAGCAGCAGCTGCATCATTTACATTGTCACGAGCAATGAATGAGTGTTCCTATTCTTCTGCATCCTCTCCAACACTTATCTGCTGGGTTTTTTTTTGTTTGTTTTTTGTTTTTTTTTTTCACATGGGCAGGCACTGGAAATCGAACCTGGGTCCTCTGGCATGGCAGGCAACCATTCCTGCCTGCTGAGCCACCGTGGCCCACCCTGCTTTTATTTTTTTAGTGGCAGCTATTCTGATGAGTGTGCAGTGGTATCTCATTGTGGTTTACATCCACCTGATGGCTGCTGATTTTGAGCATCTTTTTATGTATTTATTTTTTGGAGAGATGTCTGTTCAGGTCTGTTGCCCTTTTTTTAAAATTGGGTTGGTGTCTTTTTGTTAAGTTCAAGGATTTCTATATATTTTTTGGATATTAATCTTTCATCGGATGTGAGGTTTCCAAACATTTTCTCCCATTGTGTAGGTACTTATTTCACTTTCATGACAAAGTCCTTTGACTGTAAACATTCGTAATTTTGATTGGGCCCAATTTATCTGTTGTATCTTTTGTTGCTTGTACTTTGTATGTAAAGTAAAAGAAATCATTGTCTAACACAAGATCATGAAGATGCTTCTCTACATTTTCTTCTGGGAGTTTTATAGTTCTAGCTCTTATATTAAGATCTTTGATCCATTTTGAACTGATTTTTTTTTTTTTATTAAGTGTGAGATAGGAGTCCTTTTTTTTTTTTTTTTTTTGCAAATGGAGACCCAGTTTTTCCAGCACCATTTGTTGAAGAGACTGTTCTTTACCAATTGAGGATCTTTGCCACCTTGTCAAAACTCAGTTGGCCATGAATGTGAGAGTTGATTTCTGGGTTCTCAATTTGATTCCATTGGTCTACATATCTGTCCGTGAGCCAGTACCATGCTATTTTGATTACTGTGGCTTTGTAATAAGTTTTAAGCTGTTTGAGGACTACTTACACTTGCATATAAATTTCATAATTGACTTTTCTGTTTCTTCAAAGAAGGATGTTGGCATTTTGATTGGGATTGCATTAAATCTATAAATTGCTTTGGTTAGTATTGATATTTAATCTTCAAATCTATGAACATAGAGTGTCCTTCCAACTATATAAGGCTTCTTTAATTTTTTTAGCAATCTTTTATAGCTTTCTGTGTACAAGGCCTTTACATCCTTGGATAGATTTATTCTTAAATACTGTATTATTTTAGTGCTATTCTGAATGGATTTTTTTCTTGATTTCTTCTTCTGATTGTTCATTGCTTGTGTATAGAAATACTACTGATCTTTGGGTGTTATTCTTGTACTTTGCCACTTTGCTGAATTCATTTACTAGCTCTAGGAGTTTTCTTGTGGATTTTTGAGGATCTTTTGTATAATATGTCATCTGCAAATAGGGAAAATTTTATTTCTTCCCTTCCAATTTGGACGCCTTTTATTTCTTTTCCTCACCTACATGCTCTGGCAAGAAACATCCAGTACAATGTTGAACAGCAATGGTGACAGTGGGCATCCTTGCCTTGTACCTGTTCTTAGAGGGAAAGCTTTCAGTCTTTCACCGTTAAGTGGGATATTGTGGGCTCTTCATAGTGTTCTACATGTTTTTATCAATAAAGGATATCGTACTTTGGCAAATGCCATTTCTGCATAGATTAAGATGAACTTTTTTTTTCATTTTGTTAATGTGGTGATCATGGTGTATAATTCTTTTAATATTCCATTGGATTTAGTTTACTAATATTTTATTTATGATTTTTTGCACCTATCTTCATAAGAGATATTGGTTGGTAGTTCTCTATTCTCAGGGTATTGTTCTCCATCTTTGGTATGAAGGTGACATTGGCCTTGTAGAATGAGTTAGGAAGTATTTCCTCATCTTCAATTTTTTGGAAGAGTTCGAGTAAAATTGGAGTTGTCTTCTTGGAATGTTTGGTAGAAATCCCCTGTGAAGCCATTTGGTTCTGGGCTTTTTTTGTTAGGAGGTTTTTTTTTTATTACTGATTCAATCTCTTTACCAGTAATTGGTGCATGGAGATCTTTTCATTTTTCTTGAGTCAATGCATGTAGTTTGTGTGTTTCTAAGAATTTGTCCATTTCATCTAAGTCATGTAATTTATCAGCATGCAATTGTTTGTACTATCCACTTGTAGTCCTTTATATATCAGTGATCTCAGTGGTGATGTCCTCCTTTCACTTCTGATTTTCATTTCTACCTCTCTTTTTTTCTTTGTCATTCTAAGTAAAGGTTTATTGATGCTGTTGATCTTTTCAAAGAACCAACTGTTGGTTTTGTTGATTCTTTCCATTGGGTTTTTGTTTTCTGTTTCATTTATTTCTGCTCTATCTTATTTCTTTCCTCTAACATTTATATTCATAAGAGATATATTTTAAGGTCCCTGATCAATATCTCTTATGAATACAAGTTTCTATTTCTTGTGGTAAATTATCAAACTTTGGAACGAATGTGATGTTGGCCTTGTAGTATGAATTAGGGAATATTTCAGCCTCTTCAAATTTTTGGAAGAGTTTGAGAATATTTGGTGGTAAGTCTTCTTGAAATGTTTGGTAGAACTCCCCTGTGAAGACATTTGGTCCTGGGCTTTTTGTTGTTGTTGGGAGCTCATTTTGGATTTATTATTCTCTTCAAAAGATTTTCTTCCAGAGTTTAAGGTCCCTGAATTGAGGTCTTTCTTTGTTTTTAATAGAAGCATTTAGAGCTAAATTTCCCTCTCAGCACTGCCTTTGTGGCATGCTATAAGTTTTGGTATGCTGTATTTTCATTCACCTTAAGATATTTCCTAATTTAACTTCTGATTTCCTCTTTAACCTATTGTTGTCTAAGACTGTTGTTTCATTTACACGTATTTGTGAATTTTCCATTTCTCTATCTTTTATTGATTTCTAGCTTCATTCTGTTGATGTCACAGATTTACATTGTATGATTTCAATATTTTTGTATTTTTATATGTTTTATGGGGTTTTTTGTCCCCAAATTTGGTCTATACTGGAGAATGATCCATATGCACTCAAGAAGAATGTATGTGTTCTAAGTATATGTTTGTTAGGTCTGATTGGTTTAATGCATCATTCAAGGTCTGTACTTCCTTATCGACCTTGTTTTTTAGTTTGCTAAAACTGCTGGAATAAAATATACTAGAAATGGAATAGCTTTTAAAAGAGGGAATTTATTAAGTTGTAAATTTACAGTTCTGAGGCCATGAAAATGTTCTAATTAAGGCACCAACAAGAGGTTACCTTCACTCAAGAAAGGTTGTTGTCATCTGGACACCTATGTCAGCTGGGAAGGCATGTGGCTGATATCTGCTGGAATCTTTGCTTTCTGGACACCTCTGTCAGCTGGGAAACCACATAGCGATGTCTGCTAGCTTTCCTTTCTCATTTCATAAGGCTTGTCTGGGGGGTGTTTTTCTTCTGCATCTCCATAGGACTTTGGCAGTGTGGGCTCTTAAGCTTTTTTCAAAAGGGTTCCCTCTGAAAGGGCTCCTGTAAGCAACCCCACCTTGAATAGGTGAAGACGTATCTTGATGGAAACCACCTAATCAAAAGGTACCACCCACAATCGAGTGAGTCACATCTCTATGGAAATAATCAAAAGGATCCCAACTAGCAATATTGAATGAGGATTAAAGAACATGGCTTTTCTGGGGCACACAACAGTTTCAAACTGGTACACCTTCTGACTAGATGTTTTATATGTTATTGAGAGAGGTGTGTTAAAGTTTCCTACTATTAGTGTAGAACTGTCAATTTCTCCCTTCAGGTCTGGCAGTATTTGCTTCATATATTTTAGGCTCTGCTAGTAGGTGAATATAGATTTATAATTGTTAAATCTCCCTGTTGAATTGACCCCTTTATGAGTATGTAATGACCATCTTTGCCCATCATAACTAGTTTTTATTTTAAGTCTATTTTATCTGATATTAGTATAGCCATCCCATATCTCTTGGTTATTCCTTACATGGTACAATTTTCCATCCTTTCACTATGAACCTACCATTGACATTAAGAGACATCTGAGTCTCTTTCAGAAAGCATATAGTTGGGTCATGCTTTTTTATTTTATTTTATTTTGGGGGAGGGTCTTGCTTTTTTTTAAAAATATTTTTACTGACATATCTTCACACATATACATTCCATACATGGTATACAATCAGTGGCTCACAGTTTCATCACATAGTTGTGTATTCATCACCATGATCATTTTTTGAACATTTGCATCACTCCAGAAAAAGAAATGAAAAGAAAAAAGAATAAATTCATATACACCATATCCCTTACTCCTACTTGTCATTGACCACTGGTATTTAAATCTACCCAATTTATTTCACTCCTTATCCCCCCTATTATTTATTGTTTTCATCCATATTTTTTTGCTCCTCTGTTCATACCCTGGAAGAGAAGCATCAGACACAAGTTTCTGACAATCACACAGTCACATTGTAAAAGCTATATCTTTATACAATCATGTTCAAAAATCAAGGCCATTGAAACACAGCTCAAAGGTTTCAGGTGCTTCCCTCCAGCCACTCCATTAACCATAAAATAAAAAGGGATATCAAAATGCATAAGAATAACCTCCAGGATGACCTCTCGACTCTGAAATCTCTCAGGCACTGAAACTTTATTTTGTTTCATTTCTCTCTTGCCTCTTTTGATCAAGAAGGTTTTCTCAATCCCTTGATGCCAGATCCTGGCTCATCCTGGGAGTTCTGTCCCACGTTGCCAAGGGTCATGCTTTTTTATCCATTCTGCCAATCTCTGAATTTTCACTGGAGAGTTTACATTTACATTTAAAGTCACTACTGATAATACAGTTCTTTCTTCTGCTACTATGCTCTTTAGATGTTGTAATCTTATGCCTTTTTTTGTTCCTCACTTCCATTAAATCAAAATTTTATGTTTATTTCCTTTCTTGTGTTGTACTATATGGAGTGCCTTATCATTTCTATCTGGATATATTTTTCATCTGTTTTCTTTGTGGTTACCATAGGGTTAAAATTTAACCTCCTAAATATATAACAATTTTACTGGTTTGATACCAGCTTAACTTCGATAGCATGAACGTATACATTTCTTATATCCCTCTGCCCCCCACCTTTTTTTCCCATACTTCTTAATTTTCCACTTATATTGTTACACTGCATGTCTAAAAACCTAGATTTATCATTACTTTTAAAGCATTTTCATTTTAGTACCTGCAGGAAGTGAGAAGTGGAGTCACTACCTTCTCATATTGTATAGTATGATACAACAATACTGTCATTTATAATTATCCAAATGGATAACTTCCTGAAGGTCTTTATTTCTTTATGATGCTTGGGAACCACTGTCTACTATCCTTTCATTTCAGTCTGAAGACTGAGGACTAAGGCAGGTCTAGTGTTGATGAACTCCCTCAGTTTTTGTTTATCTGACAATGACTTAGTTTCTCCCTCACTTTTGAAAGACAGCCTTACCTGATATTAAAGATTTGACTGGTGGTTGTTTTCTTTCAACACTTTACTATTACAATCCATGGCTTCTGTTCAGAAATCATCACTCAGTCTTACTGGGATTCCCTTGCATGTAGCATATGGATTTTCTCTTGCAGCTTTCAGAATTCTCCCCTGTTCTTTTTTTTTTTTTTTTAATAAATTATATTGAGGTATAATTTACATACAATGAATTACATCCATCTAAATTGTACAGTTTGATGATATTTCACAGATGAATGTATCTATGAATCCAAAGCCAGAAATAAGATACAGATATTCCATCATCCCAGAACTTTCTTCATGCCTCTGTGAAATCCATCTCCCACTTGACCTCAGTTCCAAGCAACCACTGATCTGCTTTTTGTCACTAAAAATAAATTTTCATTTTCTAGAATTTTACATAAATGTATTTTCAGAGTTGCAATAGTACTATATATTTTTTTAACTTTTTTTTTGTATAATACAAAACAAGAAATAAAAAAGCAAAGTTTTCAAAGTGCTCTTCGATAAGTAGTTATGGAACAGATCCCAGAGTTTGTCACATGATCTGCTCGCATTTTTCCTACTAGCTGCTCCAGAATATAGGAGGCTAGAAGGCTTAAAAATTTTTTTATCATCATAATTGACTTTTTTCTTTCTTTTTTTGGTGAAAAATAGCATATAAACAAAAAAGCAATAAATTTCAAAGCACAGCACCACAATTAGTTGTAGAACATATTTCAGAGTTTGACATGGGTTACAATTCCACAACTGTAGGTTTTTACTTCTGGTTGCTCTAAGATACTGGAGACTAAAAGAGATATCAATTTAATGATTCAGCATTCATATTCATTTGTTAATCCTGTCTTCTCTGTATACCTCCACCATCACCTTTGATCTCTCCATCCCTCTCTTTAGGAGTGTTTGGGCTATGGCCATTCTAAGTATTTCATGTTGGAAGGGTCTGTCACTAATATGGGGTAGGGAGATGGAACAATCTGATGTTCTGGAGAGGCTGGGCCCTCTAGGTTTCATGACTTATCTGGTCCAGGGACCCATCTGGAGGTTGTAGGTTTCTGAAAAGTTACTCTAGTGCATGGAACCCTTGTGGAATCTTATTTATTGCCCTAGGTGTTCTTTAGGATTGACTGGAATGGTTCTGGTTGGGGTTTAGCAGGTTATTATAGGTAGCAAGGTCTAACTAAAGCTTGCATAGGAGCAACCTCCACAGTAGCCTCTTGACTGTATTTGAACTCTCTCTGCCACTGATACTTTATTAGTTACACTTCTTTTCCAGATTAGGATGGAATTGTTGATCCCATGGTGCCAGGGCCAGATTCATCCCTGGGAATTATCACTCATGTTGCCAGGGAGATTTCACCCCTTGATGTCATGTCCCACCTAGAGGGGAGGGCAATGATTTCACTTGCAGAGTTGGGCTTAGAGAGACTGAGGCAACATCTGAGCAATAAAGAGGTCCTCCAGAAATAACTCTTAGGCATGCCTATTGATAGTTTAAGCTTCTCTGCTACCTACATAAGCTTCACAGGAGTAAGCCTCAGGATTGAGGCCTATTGATTTGGGTGTCCCCAAAGTTTGTCACAGTATCAGGGGATTCCCTGATGGTAAGGTTTAATAGTACCATATTTTTTCTATCTCTCAAGGGACTTTGCCAATACTTTTTGATTATCTGCTTAATGTACTCTAGGATGTATCCAGGCATTACATTAATCTATACAGGATTAAAGGACCTCTTTCTTATTCTGGGCTCCCTGTGTTTCAATTGTTCAGATGAGCTATATAGATAGATTATATGCTACAGAAAATTTCAGTTCTAGAACAAATAAACCTTTCTTCCTCTGGTCTCAAAGAGTATGTGTGGGTCTAAAATATAGACAATGTCTTCCTTACCCCTGTGGTCTGAATTACTTTAACCCCAACCTGATCAGCTTCATTCTTATCTCTAAATATCAGGTTTCGCCTTGTCTTTTACATTTGATAGTGTAATCATTATATGATGTGGTATATTTTTCTTCATGTTCATCTCTTTGTGTTCTCTGAGCTTCTTGAATATGCATATTTGCATCTTTTGTTCTCTGTCATTATTTTTTCAATATTCCTTCTTGCCTCTTTCTCTCTTTCTTCTTTTTGGGATACCCATAATGCATATATTGGTGTACTTGATGTTGTTCCAGAGGTGTCTTAGGCTATTTTTACTTTTAATATTTTGATGTTTTTAGTATTCCATTTCAATTTTATGTTTTTGGGGGTTTTGGCTATATCTATTTAGTTTTCTTTAGCTACACTAAAGATCACAATTTACTTACATACTATTTCAGAGTACACTTAGAGTTTATATTTACCACTTCAGGTAAAATGTAAAAGCCTTACCATCATATAGATCCCTCTACCCTCCCTTTTTAAGTTATGTTTGTGCTATGCATTCATCTATATATATTAAAAAATATTCAGCAAAATTATTTTGTTTTCAAGATTCATATTTGCTTTTAAAAGCAAAAGAGAGGATAGATAAATTATCTACTCTATTTAGCCAGATATTTATCATTTATGTTGAGTTTTCTTCATTTTGAAGTTCTAGGTTTCTTTCTTGTATCATTTACCTTTAGTCTGAAGGACTTCCTTTAGCATTTATTTTAAAGTATGTCTTCTGTCAATAATTTCTTAAGTTTCCTTCATCTGATAATGTCTTTATTCAGCTTTGTTCCTGAAGGTTATTTATTCTGGTCAGCAGTTCTTTTCCCTCAGAGCTTTAAAGATGTGATGGTTAGGTTCAGGTATCAACCTAACCAGGTGATGGTACCCAGTTGTCCAGTCAGGCAGCACTGGCCTAACCGTTACAGCAAAGATATTTTTTGGCTGGTTAATAAACCAAAAGGTTGGTTCATTAAATCATCAGTCTGTTGATTGCATCTGTGGCTGATTACATCTAAGACCAACTACGGATGTGTCTTCCACAGTGAGAGAATCCAATCAGCTGGTTCAATCCAACTAGTTGAAGACTTTTAAGGGAGAAACAAGAATTTCCATCCCTTCCTCAGCCAGTCAGCCTCTCTTGTGGAGTTCATCAAGGACCTTCATCAGAGCTGTCAGCCTCATGGCCTGCCCTATGGATTTTGGACTCTCGTATACCCATTGTTGTATGAGACACTTTTACAAATCTCATATTTACAGATATCTCCTACTGGTTCTGTTTCTCAAGAGAACCCTGACTAAAACAGATGTGATCTACTGTCTTATGGCTTCAGTGGTTTCTGATGGAAGTCTGCAGTTATTTGAATAATTGTAACTTGTCTATTTTCTCTGGTAGTTTTTAAGATTTGTTCCTTTATCTTTGATTTCCAGAAGTTTGATTATGTTGTGTCTGGGCATAGTTTTCTTTGAGTTTATTCTGTCTGGGGTCCACTGACCTTCTTGATTCTGTAAATTTATGTCTTTCACCAAATTTGGGGCATTTGAGACATTATTTCTTTAAATACTTTTTTTCTGCACTAATATCTTTCTCCATAGAATCTAGTTTTATGGATGCCAGGTCTTCTGATATTGTCCCGTAAGTCCACAAGGCTCTGTTCATTTCTTTCAATCCATTTTTATTCGTTCCTCAGATTGGACAATTTCTACTTACACATTTTCAAGTTAACTGACTCTTCCTGTCAACTCTGTTTTGCTACTGAACCCATCTTATGAACTTTTTATTTCAGATATTATAGTTTTTAGTTCTAAAATTTCTCTTTGATTATATATATATATTCTATTTTCCTGCTGAGATCTCTACGTTTCTATTCATTTTAAGAGTGTTTAATTTTTACTTCTTAAATGTTTATAATAGCTGATTTAACATCTATATCTGATAATTCTTAACATCTGGGGCATTCTGACATCTGTTAATTATATTTTCATTGATAATTGGTCAGATTTTTCTGTATCTCTAGTAATTTTGGATTATATCCTGTCTTAGTCTTCCAGGGATGCTATGACAAATACCACACCATGGTGTGACTTAAACACAGGAATTATTTTGAAGACTAAAATTTCAATATCTAGGTCTTTACAGCCATGCTTTCTCTTGGAGTCTGTAATGTTCTCAATCCTTGGCATTGCTTGGCTTGCATCTCTGCCTGTTACATAGTAATCTGTCTTATTCTCTAGCTTCTTCTGACTTGTGACTTCTGTCTTCTACTGGCTCCTACTGACTTCTTCTATTTCCTTTGCTTATATAGACTTCAGCCATAAGAGAATAAAATCCACCTGTATTAGTTAGGGTTCTCTAGAGAAACAGAATCAACAGGGAACACTTGCAAATATAAAATTTATACAAGTGTCTCACGTGACCGCAGGAACGCAGAGTCCAAATCCACAGGGCAGGCTGTGAAGCCGACGACTCCGATGGAGGGTCTGGATGAACTCCGCAGGAGAGGCTCACCAGCTGAAGCAGGAATGGGACCTGTCTCCTCTGAGTCCTCCTTAGAAGGCATCCCGTGATTAGATTTAGCATCACTAGTTGTAGAAGACAGGCCCCTTTGGCTGATTACAAATGGAAACAGCTGTGGATGCAGCTGACGTGATCATGACCTAATCCTATAAAATGTCCTCATTGCAACAGACAGGCCAGTACTTGCCCAATCAGATAAACAGCTACCACAACTTGGCCAAGTTGACACATGTCCCTAACCATGACACCACCCTTATTTATATTGGCCAAATTTTAAGTAATGATAGCATTTTCAAAGGACCTATTTTCAAGTGGGTTCATACCCACAGTATCAGCAGTTGGAACTTGAGCATGCCTTTTATGGAGGATATGATTCAATCCTCAACGTATCCTCTCATTTTTAATTTTTTTTTTGTGAGATTTTAAGATATTGTCAAGATCCTCCAAAAAGTGATGTTTTTTCTTATTGTTTTTGTTGGGTTGCTTTATTTTGTTTTGTTTTCACTGGTAATTGACATAGTTTGGTTCATATTTTAGTTCTTCTTCATCTTCTGTGGGAGAATGTCTTCTCAGTTCACAAAACATTTGCAATACTTTTGGGGTCTGCCCCTCGTAGATGCTACTCTGGGGGTTATCTGAGGCTTGAACAATGGTTTATATATGAGTTCATTTCTCAAAGCCTCTGTTATGCTTCTCTGATTATGCCTCACACATGCACAACTTGGGGGTGAACCTGTGACATGTATTGATTCATAAACAGAATTAGGTGAACCCCTTCTCCAGCTCTCTGCTCATCAGGATTTCTCCACATTCTCTAGATCACAGGGAGTCTCTCATTTCCTCTGAACAGAAAGATAAGGTTCCCTCAGATGGGATTCTCTTGAATTGTCACATAGTTCTATGTGGTTAAGGCCCTCTGTCCAGCAAAGAAATAAAATAAAAGAGAGAGAGAGAAAAAAAGCAAAGATCCTCTCTCACACACACTTTTGCAGAATAAAGCCATCTTTACCTATTTCTTCTATTCAGAGATGTGATTTTTCTCTTAGAGTTTTAGACGATCACACTGCCACCACCATGATAATGTGGCTTTGTGATTATGATTGGCCTTGGGAAGAGTTGGGCAGAAAAAAACAATAAAATAAATCATGATTCTCCTTTATTTTCCAGCTTACAGAAGCCCCTTTTCATGATCCTCCAACAGGAAAGATGTGTTTCTTGGAGTTTTTCCTGTGCATGCCCATGATGGTGTTCCCAAATGCATGTCCAATCATTGTTTCCAGATGTTCCAAACTGCATTTGGGAACAATGATTGGGCATGCACATCATTGGGTCAAACCCAGGTGATAGATTGAAAAACAACAGGAAATTCATCATCATCATATAAGTCATTCTTTAAGTTTTGACATTCCTCCTCAGTCTATTTGATATTTTTAAGTTTCAGAACCTTTGGGCAGTTATTTTTTGCACTTGGTTACAATCAGTGGGCATAATAGGCTATATATAGCCCTGGACCATAGATGAATCTATCAAACATATTTTCTACATTGGGTAGGAGAATGCAGCATCCAATCAAGGAGAGAGTCGCTGCTCTCCCAAGTAACAATCTGTTATTTAACTTCTGTCTCTTCATCTATTCAATGGCATTAATGCCACCTTGCTGTCATTTTTAAAGATGAATTTTAAATAGCAGCTTAATGTATGTGGTATGAGCCATTTACACATCACAACCAAAGTTATGTGTGTAAAGTTACACAGATATTAAACACTGGAATGCTACTAGTTCACCTTTGTTAAAATGAAAGACAGGACAGTTTGTTAATGCTGCTGGAATGCAATATATCAGAAATGGAACTGCTTTTATAAAGGGGATTTGTTACTTTACAAGTTTACAGTTCTAAGGTTGTGAAAATGTTCAAATTAAGGCACCAATAAGAGGCTATCTTCACTCAGGAAAGGCTGATGCCATCTGGAAGACCTCTGTCAGCTGGAAGGCATGTGGCTGGTGTCGGCTGGTCCTTCCCAGTTTGCTGCTTCCAGCTACTGATGTCAGTGATTTCCTCTCTAAGCATCTGTGGGCCTTCACTTAGTTCCTCTGGGACACAACTCTGGGTTCTGTCTTGCTTAGCAACTCATGGGAAGGCACACAGTAATATCTGCTGGGCTCAGCTTTTGTCCAGGAATCTACTCTCTGTCAGCACTGCAAGCATTTCCAAACATTCATATGGCTGTCAGCTCTGAAGCAACTGTTCTCCAAGCATCTGCATCTGAGGCTTCTTCAAAATGTTTCCCCTTTTAAAGGACTCCAATAAACTAATCAAGACATGCTTTGAATGGGTGGAGTGACATCTCCATCTAATCAAAAGGTCACACCCACAATTGGGCATGTCATATCCCGGTGAAGATAATCTAATTAAAAGTTTCTGCCCTGCGATATTGAATCAAAATTAAAAGAAATGACTGCACCCACAAGACTGGGTCAGGATTAAAACATGGCTTTTGGGAGTACATAATATTTTCAAACCAGCACAAATACTATACATGCATATATTGTTTGAATTTTAGAAGCAAATGTGTATCCACATAGACTAGAAATAAAAAACACAACCAAAGGAGAAAAAAGGGAGCTTCCTGACCCTAAAGTTCATATCCATGAACGTCATGGATTTTAGATTTTTTATATCTGATTTTTAGCTGCAAGAAAAACCTTGGCAGGGGTATCTATTCACCTGATCACAACTTTGCTGTTTATGACTTGATCCTCCCATACTTCACAGAAGGTCAACCCAAGGATTCTCTCTCCTGAGGGTATGTAATGGGGACTGGAAAGGACTAGCTTATTCTGGCCTGTGCACTTGATCTGAGGTGATACAGATTCAGAGCATTGGGACAGCCACTTTCTACATGTACAGAAAGCAGGAGAGAAAGACAGGCTGCGCAGAGAAGGGGGGAAAGCACAAATGAAAGACTGTTTGGCCAGAGAGGGGAAAGAGAATTAGACAGAATGAGAAAGAGGTTAAGTAAACAAAAACAAACAAACAAACAAATTGAGAGGAGTCATGTTGTTTTTAATAGCCTTTCAGCTTTCCAGTTCTGATATCTTTTGTGACCTAGCAACATTCTTGTCCTTTTAGTCAAAGACACAATCATGTATTATTATTACAAATTATCCCATTTTCCTTAAACTATCCTGTATTAGTTAGGGTTCTCCAGAGAAACAGAATATGAATATAGATATAGATATATTGATATACACATATAATGATATATAGAGACATATGTAAGCAATAAAGTATTTATTATGGGAACTGGCTCACATGACTGTGGAGATAGACAAGTCCAAGTTCTGTAGGACAGGCCTCAAGCTGGAAATTTGAGTGAAGTAGAATGTCCCATGAGAAATTGCAAATTGGACGTTCTGAAGATGTTCAATTTCCAAGGAGAAGCTGGCTGATTACAGAGAAATACTTCTTTCTGACTTCTAAAATCCTCAGTTCTCACTTTAAGCCTCAACTGAATGGATGAGTTGCCCCTCACTGCTATAGACAATCTCATTTTGTTCATTGTAGATGTAATCAGCCTTAAATGCAATAATCTGACTAATGATTTAAATCAATCAATGAAATACCCTTACAATAACAATCAGGCCAGTGCTTAACTGATCAAGCAGTTGGACACCATAAGCTAGCCAAGTTGACACATGAAATTAACCATCACATATCTTAACTAAAACATTAGTTTTCTCTCCTAAAATAGAAAAGCAACAACCCTGACTTAGATAACTATGATTTGCTCATTATTTTGAAAATAAAGAGATGGTTGAGATGATATATATAATGGCTGAGATTATATATATATATAATCTCCAAGTGGGTATAATTCAGTATGCTGACACCATGGCCAGAGCTATCTTTCATGGAGGGCATAGTGTGAAACATAAGTCAGGTTGTAAAGGGATGGGAGCATGTAGATTGATTAGAAGAAACAGAATCCTAGGAATTCTGGAATTAACAGGCTCCCCAGAAAAAATATGTACATTCATTCAATCAACAAATATTTTTTTGAACAACTACTAAATGCCAAATTGGGGATAGAACTGTGAATAAAATGAGGCCCTGCTCATATGGAGCTCTCATTCTAATCAGGACTGGGTGAGCCAGGGGAGAGGGGCAGGTAGACAATAACAACTAAGTACAAAATAGGAGTGATGAAATGCTATTAAGAAAAATAAAGAAGGGTCTGGGGTTAGAGGATACCTGGGCAGGTGTACTATTTTGTATGGAGAGGCCCAGAAAAGGTGACATTTAAGCTGAGACCAGTTAGAAGTTCAGATCTCTGGACTTCAAGTTCACATCTGTTCAAGTTCATCTTCGGGGAGCACACAAGGCATGTTTCAGCCAGACCAGTATGCAGCAAGAAAGGGAGAGTGGTAGATGATTAAACCAGGAATGGGAGTATAATGAGGAAGGTCAGATTCTTTTGGGCATAAAGACTGACTTTTTCTCTGAGTGCTGTGGGAGACCACTGGAAGAATGTGGGAAGGATTTTGAGCCAAAGAAAATAGAACAATTTTACCAAATCACTGTGACTGCAATGGGGAAAGTCAGCTTTATGAGGCAAGTCTGCAAATAGAGAGAGCACCTGGTAGGCTCTTAGAATACTCCAGGCAAGAGAACTTGGTAGCTCAGACAAAAGTAGAAGTGGTGAGATGTGCTGAGAAGTATTTGAAGATGGTGTTGACAGGATTTGCTGATGGGAACGTTGTGAGCTGTATGAGAAAAGAGTGACATTTAACAAGTCTTTGGCTTAAGCAACTGTGTGACTGGAGATACCATTTATTAGGATGAGGAGTTGCAATTTGTGTGTGTATGTGTGTGCATGTACATGTACGTAGGAAGCAAGACTCTTGTTTTGGGATGCCCATCTATAGTTAAAAATATGCCACATAGATACCAGATACTGTTCTTAGACACACTTTAGATCTACTAGTTCATTTACGTAACCCTGCAAGATAGATTAATAATATTGTGCCCATTTTTCGATTGAGGAATGTGGGGTACAGAAAAGTTATGTATATCTTGCCCAACTAGTACAAAGCAAAGTTAGGATCTGAATCAAAGAAGCTGTCTTAGATCACTAGGGCTTCCATAAAATATCAGCACAAATTTGGTGGCTTAAAACAACTGAAACTGACATCTCCATGGAAATAATGTAACCAAGTCTCCAACTGACAGTGCTGAACAACAATTAAAAGAAACGGCTGCCGAGGGTGGGGCCAAGATGGCGGCTTAGTAAGGTACGTGCGTCTTAGTTCCTCCTCCAAAGCAACTACTAGGTGAACTGAAACAGTGCAGAACAGCTCCCGGGCCATGGCAGGGAATGGACACACAGCGTACCCCAGTCTGGACTGGCTAGTCTGACTGTGAACTCAGCTGTGGTGAGGTCCCCGAGTGGCGTGCGATTTCCCGAGCAGTGGCAGCTGTGGCGGCCAGAGCTCCTCCCTCCCTCCTTCCCGGGCCGGCTGAGAGTCTCAGAGAGGCAAGTTTCCCAAGCTGAGGCGGCCGGCGCCCCTCTTTTGTGGGCAGCTTCCTGGTCTGGCTACGAGTCTCGGATCAGAGGGCTACCCAAGCTGCGGTGGCCCTCCCCCGCGGGCGGCTTCCTGGTCCGGTGGGGAATTCCACAGGCCGCGGCGGCCAGTGACCGATGCCCCTCCCCCACGGGCGACTTCCTGGTCCGGTGGCGAATTCCCCGGGCCTGCTGCGGCCGGCGACCAGCCACAGGGTCACCTCAAGCCGCGGCGACTGATGCCCCCACCACGCGTGGCCCCCCGAACCAACGGAGAGAATTGGATTGGAAATCCCCAGGCCGCGGAGATCGGTGACCGGGGGGATCCCTTCCAAACACATGAGACAAACGTGTGCCACGAGCACCACCTACTGGGCAGGATAAGAAAAACAGAACCCAGAGATTTCACAGAAAAATCTTACAACCTTGTTGGGTCCGGCACCCAGGGAAATCTGACTAAATGCCCAGGCACCAGCAGCAGAAGATAACGGTCCACGCTCAGAAGATTGAGAATATGGCCCAGTCAAAGGAACAAACCAATAGTTCAAATGAGATACAAGAGCTGAGACAACTAATGCTGAATATACGAAAAGAAATGGAAAACCTCTTCAAAAATGAAATTGATAAATTGAGGGAGGACATGAAGAAGACATGGGCTGAACATAAAGAAGAAATAGAAAAACTGAAAAAACAAATCACAGAACTTATGGAAGTGAAGGATAAAGTAGAAAAGATGGAAAAAGCAATGGATACCTACAATGATAGATTTAAAGAGACAGAAGATAGAATTAGCGATTTGGAGGATGGAACATCTGAATTCCAAAAACAAATGGAAACTATCGGGAAAAGAATGGAAAAATTTGAACAGGGTATCAGGGAACTCAAGGACAATATGAACCGCACCAATACACGTGTTGTGGGTGTCCCAGAAGGAGAAGAGCAGGGAAAAGGAGGAGAAAAACTAATGGAAGAAATTATCACTGAAAATTTCCCAACTCTTATGAAAGACCTAAAATTACAGATCCAAGAAGTGCAGCGCACTCCAAAGAGATTAGACCCAAATAGGCGTTCTCCAAGACACTTACTAGTTAGAATGTCAGAGGTCAAAGAGAAAGAGAGGATCTTGAAAGCAGCAAGAGAAAAACAATCCATCACATACCAGGGAACCCAATAAGACTGTGTGTAGATTTCTCAGCAGAAACCATGGAAGTTAGAAGACAGTGGGATGATATATTTAAATTACTAAAAGAGAAAAACTGCCAAGCAAGACTCCTATATCCAGCAAAATTGTCCTTCAAAAATGAGGGAGAAATTAAAACATTCTCAGACAAAAAGTCACTGAGAGAATTTGTGACCAAGAGACCAGCCCTGCAAGAAATACTAAAGGGAGCACTAGAGTCAGATACAAAAAGACAGAAGAGAGAGGTATGGAGAAGAGTGTAGAAAGAAGGAAAATCAGATATGATAGATATAATACAAAAGGCAAAATGGTAGAGGAAAATATTATCCAAACGGTAAAAACACTAAATGTTAATGGACTGAATTCCCCAATCAAAAGACATAGATTGGCAGAATGGATTAAAAAACAGGACCCTTCTATATGCTGTCTACAGGAAACACATCTTAGACCCAAAGATAAACATAGGTTGAAAGTGAAAGGTTGGGAAAAGATATTTCATGCAAATAACAACCAGAAAAGAGCAGGAGTGGCTATACTAATATCCAACAAATTAGACTTCAAATGTAAAACAGTTAAAAGAGACAAAGAAGGACACTATATACTAATAAAAGGAACAATTAAACAAGAAGACATAACAATCATAAATATTTACGCACCGAACCAGAATGCCCCAAAATACGTGAGGAATACACTGCAAACACTGAAAAGGGAAATAGACTCATATACCATAATAGTTGGAGACTTCAATTAACCACTCTCATCAATGGACAGAACATCTAGACAGAGGATCAATAAAGAAATAGAGAATCTGAATATTACTATAAAGGAGCTAGACTTAACAGACATTTATAGGACATTACATCCCACAACA
This sequence comes from Tamandua tetradactyla, assembly GCF_023851605.1. Classification (NCBI taxonomy): domain Eukaryota; kingdom Metazoa; phylum Chordata; class Mammalia; order Pilosa; family Myrmecophagidae; genus Tamandua; species Tamandua tetradactyla. The sequence goes on from NC_135331.1 coordinate 154,715,095, forward strand.
TCAGGATACACCTTTTTCTCAAGTGCTCATGGATCATTCTCAAAGATAGACCATATGCTGGGTCACAAAGCAAGTCTTAACAAATTTAAAAAGATTGAAATCATACACAACACTTTCTCGGATCATAAAGGAATGAAGTTGGAAATCAATAATAGGCAGAGTGCCAGAAAATTCACAAATATGTGGAGGCTCAACAACACACTCCTAAACAACGAGTGGGTCAAAGAAGAAATTGCTAGAGAAATTAGCAAATACCTTGAGGCGAATGAAAATGAAAACACAACATATCAAAACTTATGGGATGCAGCAAAGGCAGTGCTAAGAGGGAAATTTATTGCCCTAAATGCCTATATCAGAAAAGAAGAAAGGGCAAAAATTCAGGAATTAACTGTCCACTTGGAAGAACTGGAGAAAGAACAGCAAACTAATCCCAAAGCAAGCAAAAGGAAAGAAATAACAAAGATCAGAGCAGAAATAAATGAAATTGAAAACAATAGAGAAAATCAATAAGGCCAGAAGTTGGTTCTATGAGAAAATCGATAAGATTGATGGGCCCTTATCAAGATTGACAAAAAGAAGAAGAGAGAGGATGCAAATAAATAAGATCAGAAATGGAAGAGGAGACATAACTACTGACCTCACAGAAATAAAGGAGGTAATAACAGGATACTATGAACAACTTTATGCTAATAAATACAACAATTTAGAGGAAATGGATGGGTTCCTGGAAAGACATGAACAACCAACTTTGACTCAAGAAGACATAGATGACCTCAACAAACCAATCACAAGTAAAGAAATTGAATTAGTCATTCAAAAGCTTCCTAAAAAGAAAAGTCCAGGACCAGACGGCTTCACATGTGAATTCTATCAAACATTCCAGAAAGAATTAGTACCAACTCTCCTCAAACTCTTCAAAAAAATTGAAGCGGAGGGAAAACTACCTAATTCATTCTATGACGCCAACATCACCCTCATACCAAAACCAGGCAAAGATATTACAAAAAAAGAAAACTACAGGCCAATCTCTCTAATATAGATGCAAAAATCCTCAATAAAATTCTAGCAAATTGTATCCAACAACACATTAAAAGAATTATACATCATGACCAAGTAGGATTCATCCCAGGTATGCAAGGATGGTTCAACATAAGAAAATCAATTAATGTAATACACCATATCAACAAATCAAAGCAGAAAAATCACATGATCATCTCAATTGATGCAGAGAAGGCATTTGAAAAGATTCAACATCCTTTCCTGTTGAAAACACTTCAAAGGATAGGAATACAAGGGAACTTCCTTAAAATGATAGAGGGAATATATGAAAAACCCACAGCCAATATCATCCTCAATGGGGAAAAATTGAAAACTTTCCCCCTAAGATCAGGAACAAGTCAAGGATGTCCACTATCACCACTGTTATTCAACATTGTGTTGGAGGTTCTAGCCAGAGCAATTAGACAAGAAAAAGAAATACAAGGCATCAAAATTGGAAAGGAAGAAGTAAAACTATCACTGTTTGCAGATGATATGATACTATACATCGAAAACCCGGAAAAATCCACAACAAAACTACTAGAGCTAATAAATGAGTACAGCAAAGTAGCAGGTTACAAGATCAACATTCAAAAATCTGTAGCATTTCTATACATTAGCAATGAACAAGCTGAGGGGGAAATCAAGAAACGAATCCCATTTACAATTGCAACTAAAAGAATAAAATACCTAGGAATAAATTTAACTAAAGAGACAAAAAAACCTATATAAAGAAAACTACAAAAAACTGCTAAAAGAAATCACAGAAGACTTAAATAGATGGAAGGGCATACCGTGTTCATGGATTGGAAGACTAAATATAGTTAAGATGTCAATCCTACCTAAATTGATTTACAGATTCAATGCAATACCAATCAAAATCCCAACAACTTATTTTTCAGAAATAGAAAAACCAATAAGCAAATTTATCTGGAAGGGCAGGGTGCCCCGAATTGCTAAAAACATCTTGAGGGAAAAAAACGAAGCTGGAGGTCTTGCGCTGCCTGACTTTAAGGCATATTATGAAGCCACAGTGGTCAAAACAGCATGGTATTGGCATAAAGATAGATACATCGACCAATGGAATCAAATAGAGTGCTCAGATATAGACCCTCTCATCTATGGACATTTGATCTTTGATAAGGCAGTCAAGCCAACTCACCTGGGACAGAACAGTCTCTTCAATAAATGGTGCCTAGAGAACTGGATATCCATATGCAAAAGAATGAAAGAAGACCCGTATCTCACACCCTACACAAAAGTTAATTCAAAATGGATCAAAGATCTAAACATTAGGTCTAAGACCATAAAACAGTTAGAGGAAAATGTAGGGAGATATCTTATGAATCTTACAATTGGAGGCAGTTTTATAGACCTTAAACCTAAAGCAAGAGCACTGAAGAAGGAAATAAATAAATGGGAGCTCCTCAAAATTAAACACTTTTGTGCATGAAAGAACTTCATCAAGAAAGTAGAAAGACAGCCTACACAATGGGAAACAATATTTGGAAACGACATATCAGATAAAGGTCTAGTATCCAGAATTTATGAAGAGATTGTTCAACTCAACAACAAAAAGACAGCCAACTCAATTACAAAATAGGAAAAAGACTTGAAAAGACACCTATCAGAAGAGGAAATACAAATGGCCAAAAGGCACATGAAGAGATGCTCAATGTCCCTGGCCATTAGAGAAATGCAAATCAAACCACAATGAGATATCATCTCACACCCACCAGAATGGCCATTATCAACAAAACAGAAAATGACAAGTGCTGGAGAGGATGCGGTGAAAGAGGCACACTTATCCACTGTTGGTGGGAATGTCAAATGGTGCAACCACTGTGGAAGGCAGTTTGGCGTTTCCTCAAAAAGCTGAATATAGAATTGCCATACGACCCAGCAATACCATTGCTGGGAATCTACTCAAAGGAATTAAGGGCAAAAACTCAAACAGACATTTGCATACCAATGTTTATAGCAGCGTTATTTACAATTGCAAAGAGATGGAAACAGCCAAAATGTCCATCAACAGACGAGTGACTAAACAAACTGTGGTATATACATACGATGGAATATTATGCAGCTTTAAGACAGGATAAAATTATGAAGCATGTAATAACATGGATGGACGTAGAGAACATTATGCTGAGTGAGTCTAGCCAAAAACTAAAAGACAAATACTGTATGGTCCCAATGATGTGAATCGACACTCGAGAATAAACTTGGAATATGTCATTGGTAACAGAGTTCAGCAGGAGTTAGAAACAGGGTAAGATAATGGGTAATTGGAGCTGATGGGATACAGACTGTGCAACAGGACTAGATACAAAAACTCAAAAATGGACAGCACAATAATACCTAATTGTAAAGTAATCATGTTAAAACACTGAATGAAGCTGCATCCGAGCTATAGGTTTTTGTTTTGATTTTTTGTTTTGTTTTGTTCTTACTATTATTACTTTTATTTTTTTCTCTATATTAACATTCTATATCTTTTTCGGTTGTGTTGGTAGTTCTTCTAAACCGATGCAAATGTACTAAGAAATGATGATCATGCATCTATGTGATGATGTTAAGAATTACTGATTGCATATGTAGAATGGTATGATTTCTAAATGTTGGGTTAATTTCTTTTTTCCCGTTAATTAATAAAAAAAAAAAACTGAAACTTATTGTGTCACAGTTCTGGAGGCTGGAAATCTGAAATCAAGACAATAGCAAGGCTACGTTCCATCTAAAACCTATAGGGGAGAATCTTCCCTAGTAAGCTTTTGGTGTTTGCCAGCAATCCATGACATTCCTGGGCTTGTACGTGCATTGCTCCAATCTCTGCCTCCTTCTTCCCTAGCCTTCTCCCCAGTATTTGACTGCTGTATGTCCAAATTTCCCTCTTCTTACAAGAACAACAATCATATTGGATTAGGGCCCATTGTAATCCAGTTTGGACTCACTTTAACTAATTACATCTTCAAAGACCCTATTTCTAAATAAGGTCACATTCACGAGATTAGGGGGTGCAGTTAGGATGTGAATATGTCTTTTGGGGAACACGATTGAACTCATAACAGAATTATGGACTTACTTCTAAAGTCTGCACTACTACCTATTTAAATGGATACATCCAATAAGGAGTTGGATACCCAAGAGAGAGGTTCAGGAGAGAGGTCAGGGCTAGATAGCTACATACATTTGGGAGTTTTCAACATTTTGATGGTATTTAAAGCCATGAGATGGTTGAAATCACTTGTCAGAAAAATGTAGATGGGGAAGAGAATAAGTTCAAGGGCTAGACCCTGGGGCATTTCATTATTTAAAGCTTAGAATAAGAGGCGCTCCAGCAAAGAAAATGGAGGAGGACAGTAGCCAATGGAGTAGGAGGAAAACACGAGGAATGTGATATCTCGAAAACCAAGTGTAGAAAATGGTTCAAGGAGGAGTGGTCATTTTTGTTAAATATTACTGATAACTTGAAAGACTGAAGACTGTGAACTGACCGATGAGTTGGGCAGTGTGAGGGTCGTTGGTGACTAGGAGTATTTTCTGAAGAATGATGAGGACAGAAACTTGACATATAGGTCAAGAGGGAATGGGAAGTGGGTAATGGAGGGGAGATCACAAGATTGGACAACTTCTGAGATTTTTTTTTTAATTAAAAAAAGCATAACTAAATAAGTTAGAGCTTTATTTCTTTTCCGTTAGGTACCTTTCCACTCACTCTTCCAAATCATGACACTCCATCATTACACAAACTGGTGACTCCTAGAAAAGCCCTCTCTGGGGGCCATACAAATCAGAGCTGTCAGAGCAACACTGGACTAATAGCCTATCATATGAACCTTCTCATCTCTGCCTTTTAATGGTTCATGAGCCAGTTATTTACCAGATCTGGCTGACCTCTTCAACCTCAATCTCTGGGCAGACTTCCTGAACTTCCAAGCTGGGTCAGGTATTTCTTTTATGATCATTGCAACCCTTTATTTTGCTTTATGGCACTTATAATGTTTGAAATTATACATATTCATTTGTATATTTGTGTTTATCTTCTCTACTAGACTATACTAAGAGAGTGGGCTCTGGAGTCAAACTGCCAAGGCGTAAATCCTGCAAATCACATGTGTAGTTATGTGACCCTGGGCAGGTCTCTGAGACACATGTCCTCATAAATAAAATTGGGGTTAAAGTAGTATTCATCTCACACAATTTCTGTGAGGCTAATACACATTTGTAAAGTGTCTAAAGACTGATGCTTAGCACCCAGTAGCCCTTGTTAACAATATTAAAGTAGAAAATACATATTTTCAAATGAATACATACAACAAACCAGAATTAATCTATATATTTCCACCTTTATTCTTCTATTTCCCCACCCCAGCTTGGTATATGTTGCATTTCTTCTTTTATCTGATTTCAGAACCCCATTCTCGGGCAGGCCATGGTGGCTCAGCAGGTAGAGTTCTTGCCTGTCATGCAGGAGACTCGGGTTAGATTGCCTGCCCATGCAAAAAACAGAACAAAAAACCATTCTCTTATGGAATTTATTTACTGGTGGGATTATTTTTTATGGAAATGATCCAAGACATTGAAAAAATCCCTCTACCGTTTTCTTTGTACATTGCAGAAAACTCTTTCTCATTTTTCTTGACTGTCTAAATAAAAAGCACTGTGTGACTGTTCTGGTTATCTATTGCTCTGTAACCACCTCCAAAATTACTTAAATCAATAACTTTTTATGGTTTCTCGTGGTTTCGTTGGTTAATTGGGCTCATCTGGGCAGTTCTTGCTTGGTGCTTGGCTTCTCTCATACTATTGCAGTCAAATGGAGGCTGGGACTGAAGCCATCTGTAGGAGTGAGTACACTGGACCTCAGAGGTGATTTCTTCACTCACATTTGGCAGCCTCAACTCATATGGCTGAAACAGCTGGGGGAAGGCTGGACATTCTTCTCTTATTGTCTCTCTCTATAAGGCCTCCCTACGTGGTAGCTTGGGCTTTTAAAACTATGGAGATCTTGGAGTATTTAGACTCTTACATAGTGTCTGGCTTTCCCAGAACAAACACTCTGGGAGACCCAGGTGGAAACCACAAGTCTTTATGATTAACCCTTCAAACTCTTACACAGTGTTATTTCCAAAGCAAGTCACAAAGGGGGTGCAAGGATAGTTCAGTGATAAAATTCTCACCTGCCATGTGGGAAACCTGGGTTCAATTCCTGGCCCATGCACTTCCCAAAAACAAACAAGCAAAGAAAGAAAGAAAAAACACCAAAAACAAACAAGCAAAGAAAGAAAGAAAAAACAAACAAACAAAAACTCAACAAATGGTGCTGCAATAACAGGATACTCACATAGAAAAAGAATGAAATGTGACCCCGGGTGTATAGCATACAAAAAAAAAAAAAAAAAAGCAAGTCACAGAGTCAGAGACAGTCAAGATTTAAGAGGAAGTGACTACACAAGCATATGAATATAGGGAGACAAGGGTCATTGGGAACCCATCTTTGAGGACTCACCACAGTGAGCCCATAAGCATAAAATAAATAAAACCACAATAAAACCACAAGGTGATACTGAGAGCAAGCACAAAAGGGCAGAATAGGATGTTTACAGAGTTTTCCCTCCACTAAAAAAAAAAAAAAAAAAAAAGGGAGCTGGAAAAAGATATTGGAATTAATAAAGAGGTAATCCTGGTACCAGATTGGACATTTAGAACAACCAAGGAATGCCGGAAGAAGCAAGAGGCAGGATTTCAGCTTTTGTAAGTGAGATTGTGGCCTATCTGTTTCTTTCAGACCCCATTTCGCAGCTCCATGGGATTGGCTGTGGAAATGCCGCCAGATTCAGAGTGGGCAGAGGAAACTTCCTCCTCCAAAACTTGGGATTGGGGGTGGTGGCTCTGGATGAAGGAATCCTGAGGCACCAGTGTGAAGGGTGACCTCCTTCTGGCCTTCTGGGCAGCAGCAGCCTTTGGCCTCTCACCAGTATCCATCAGGAGTAAGGAGACTAGGCTCCTTCTTTGGCTGCTTTCTTTTTCCTTCTGTGTGTGGGCATTTCCTGGTCTGGCAGATCTCTGAGGGCTCTAGCATAGACACTGGACCTCTGGGCAGTGGCTCCCACCCTCCTACCAGCATCCATTTGACTGTAAAGAGAGAGTGCACCTTTATTTTGTTGGTTTTTGTTCTTTTGATAAGTGAGTGTTTCCTGTTCTAGTGGAGTCCTGAGGACCAGTGAGGATGCTAGCCTTGGTTTGGGGCTTCTTGGCAGCAAGGGCCTCTGTGCTCATACCAGCATATACTGGAACATAAAGAGCCAGTACTCTTTCACACCTCCCATCCGCATTGGGTTTCTTCTTTCTTTTTCTTGCATTGTTTAGTTTGAGGAATCCCTGAGTCTGGGGCTGATACTAGCCTCTGCTTCATTTCTCTCAGAGGCAGCGACTTCTGGCCTCACATCAGCATCTACCTGAATGTAACCAGGAATTCCTGAGGGGTAGGTGCAGATACTGGAGTAGGTTTTGGCTTTTTTAACAGCAACTTTCATCTTCCCACTTCCAAGGAGAAACTTGGAGAGACAGTGTACCTTCTTTTTCTTCTTGTTTTTTCATTTTTTTGGGTGTGTGGACATGTGCAGGTATTTTATATGTTTGTCAGTATTTATATTTTTCTTCTCCCCCTTTTTTTCCTTGTTAAAATGTTTTTCCCTTTCTTCTTTTTTTTCCTTGTTCTTGGTCTGGTGGACTGAGGATTAGAACTAGATTTCCAGAGTGACCACAGTACAATACACAGAATTTCTAGTTCTCAACCAAAAATTACAAAATATACATGGAGACAGGAAAGTATGGTCCAGTCAAAGGAAATAAAATAATTTGATGGAAGTTAATCCAGAGGAAATCTAAGTTTCTGGAATCACTAATCAAAGATCTTAGATTAATTCTCTTAAATAGGATCAGTGAACTAAAGGAAAACATGAAATATCTTATAGAAATAGAAAGAATTATGAGGGAATTCTATGAACTATTGTACACCAACAAATTAGATAATCTAGATGAAATGGAAACATTCTTAGAAATATGCAAATTACCTAAATTGACTCAAAAAGAAATAGAAAACCTCAACACACCTATAAAAAGTACAGAGATTAAATCTATTATCAAAAAATCTTTCAGCAAAGAAAAGTCCAGAATCAGATCACTTCACTAGTGAATTCTACCAAACATTTAAATGGAGAATTAATGCCAATCCTTCTCAAATTCTTCCGTAGAATTGAGGCCAGTATCACCTGATACCAAAGCCTAGTAAGGAAATCACTAGAAAAGAAATTTACGGACAAATATCCCTCATGAATATTGATACAAAAATCCTTGACAAAATACTAGCAAACTAAATCCAACAGCATGTTGAAAAGATTATACAGCATGACCAAGTGGGATTCATCTCAGAAATGCAAGGGTAGTTCAACATAAGAAAATCAAGCAATGTAAAACACCACATAAATAGAAGGAAGGAAAAATGCATTTTATCTCAATAGATACAGAAAATGTACTTGACAAAATCCAGCACAATTTCCTGATAAAAACACTGAGAAAACTAGAAGGAGAAGGGAGCTTTCTCAACATGATAAAGGCCATTTATGAAAACTCCACAGCAAACATCATACTTTATGGTGAAAGACTCAGAAAGTTTCTTCCTAAGAGCAGGAAAAAGACAAGAATGCTCACTTTTGCTAGTGCTATTCAGTATTGTACTAGAAATTCTAACTAGAGAAATTAGGCCAGAAGGAGAAATAAAAAGCATCCAAATTGTAAAGGAAGAAGTAAAAAAGAAGTATCTCTTTTGCAGACAACATGATCTTAAATACAGAAAAATCAAAGGAATACACAGGAAAACTAAAATACTAGTTCAGCAAAATGGCAGAATACAAGATTAACATGCAAAAATCACTTATTTTCCTATACACTAGCAACAAACAATAAGAAGAGGGAATTAAGATAGCAATACCATTTAAAAGGGTCTAAAAGAATAAAATACCTAGGAATAAAGTTAACCAAGTATATAAAAGATCTGTACACTGAAAATAACAAAACACTCTTAAAGAAATTAAAGAAAACCTTAATAAATGGCAGGGCCTCCCATTCAATAGAATCATGATTGTGTCTCCTGATGGAAGCACTCTTCCTTTTCGAACTAAGACCTGCAGACCAGCAGAGCTTAAGGTTGTAGAGACAGGAAGCAATTTTTTTTATTGGATCACTATGGGTAATATTGAGTAGTGCCACTCCCATTTCCAACCCTTGATTCCTGGACCCACAAATCCGGGCTATGGGAGAAACAGCACACTGTAGAGTGAACACTGATTTAGAGCACACAGAGCTTCCTGGAGAACCTTTCACCAGCCCCACAAAGTATTACCATCTAGTTGGCACTATAACTGAGTCTTCAAATGGCCATTCTACTGTTCTATCAATCCTGCTAGTTCAGGATGATGGAGAACATGGTAAGACCAGTAAATTCCATGAGCATGTGCCCATTCCTGTACATCATTGCTGTGAAGTGGGTTCCTTGATCAAAAGCAATGCTGTGTGGAATACCATGATGGTGGATAAGACATTCTGTAAGTCCATGGATGGTAATTTTGGTAGAATCATTGCATGTAGGGAAGGTAAACCCATATCCAGAGTGTGTGTCTATTCCAGTTAGACCAAATCACTGCTCTTCTCATGATGGAAGTGTTCTAATGTAATTAACCTGCCACCAAGTAGCAGGCTGATAACCTCAGGAAATGGGGTTCTATCAGGGACTGAGTGTGGGTCTCTGCTGCTAGGACTGACTGAGATTGGGTTCTCAGCAGTGGCCATAGCTGAATTGGCTTTGGTGAGTGGGAGACCATGTTACTGAGTCCATGCCTTACCTCCATTCCTACCACTTTGATCATGAGCCTGCTGGGAACTGACAAGAGTGGCTGGGAAAGAGGCTGACTGGTATCTATAGGATGAGTCATCTTATCTACTTGATTATTAAAATCTTCCTCTTTTGAAATTACCCTCTGGTGAGCATTCACATGAGACACAAATATCTTCATATTTTTAGCTAATGAATCAATATACAAACATAACTTCAGTCATTTGTCCTTCCAAGTAAGAGGAACAACCAGGTACATTGCTCAGAGATCTTCCCACTGGGACGATTTCCCCTCACCACTGCAGCTATCCATTTTTGGGTGGTATCTGCATATTGTATAGAACCATTTGTAAATTAGGCTCAATTTTTCTCTTTATTGGTCAACTGATTGTAAAGAACTCCCCAGGAAGTCACAGTTGTGGGCTAGGAAAGAGAAGGTAATATGACAGGTGTGGAGGCCATGGATATTTGGATCACTTCCTCCTGCTACTTACTTGTGTTATCAAGGCCCTCGAGCTCTCTCTTGTATATACCACTTCCGCTTTATGATGGAGTACTGCTGTGCATGCCCAACTGTATGGTTTGGCTGGTCAGACAACGTTCAGCTCATGATAGGCAGCTTAGTTCTCATGGTAACTTGGTTAAGCATTTAGTATCTATTAAGGCCCAGTAGTAGGCTGAAAGCTGTTTCTCAAAAAAGGAATAGTTATCTGAAGAGGATTACAAGGCTTTACTCCAAAATCCTAAAGTCAGTGTTATGACTCTCCTATAGGGGCCTGCCAAAGGCTTCAGACAGCAACTATATTTGCCACTGACACTTCCAGCACCATTGGATCTGCTGGATCATATGGTCCAAGTACACAGCAGCCTGGACCTGTCTCAGAGCAGCCTGGACCTCCTCTTGTTCCAGTCCCCACTCAAACTAGCAGCTTTTCTTGTCACTTGAAAAATGGGCCAGAGTGGCACACCCAAATAGGAATATGTTGTCTTTAAAACCCAAAGTAACTAACTAGGCTTTGCGACTCTTTTTTTGGTCATAGGACAGGCCAGATGCAATAGCTTATTCTTCTCCTTAGAAGGGATATCTTGAAATGCCTTACACCACCAGACACCCAGAAATTTCACTGAGGTAGAAGGTCCCTTTATTTTTGTTGGATCTATCTCCCGTTCTCTGACACACAAATGTCTTACCAGTAAGTTTAAAGCAGTTGGTACTTCTTTTTCACTTGGTCCAATCAACATGATATCATCAATATAATGGACCAGAGTAATGTCTTGTAGGAGGGAGGGATGATTAATGTCCTTGCAGACTAGATTATGACAGGGCTGGAGAGTTGATATAGCCCTGAGGTAGGATAGTGAAGGTGTGTTTCTGGCCTTGCCAGCTGAAAGCAAACTGGTTCTGCTGGTCTCTACTAATGGCAATTTTAAAAAAACACAGCTGTTGCCAAATCAACAGCTGCATACCAGATACCATAAGATTTGCTGATTTTCTCAAGCAGTGATACCACATCTGGAACAGTAGCTGCAGAGTCATCATATGGTTAAGCTTACAATAATCCACTGTCATCCTCCAAGATCTGTTTTCTGCACAAGCCATACAGGACAGTTGAATAGGGATGTAATGAGAATCACCACTCGTATATCCTTCAAGTCCTTGATGGTGGCACTAATCTCTGCAATCCCTCCAGGAATATGGTACTGCTTTTGATTTACTATTTTCCTAGGTAAAGTTTCTTCTAGTAGCTTTCATTTGGCTTTCCCTACCACAATAGCCCTCATGCCACAAGTCAGGGAACCAATGTGGTGATTCTGCCAGCTGCTGAGTATGACTATTCCAATTACTCATCCAGAACTGGGGAAATAACCACAGAATGTGTCCAGGGACCCACTGGGCCCACTGCAGATGGACCTGCTCTAAAACCCCATTGATCGCTGACCTCCATAAGCCCCTACTGTGACTGGTGCTGTTCTGTTCTGTGCATCTGACAGTGATGGTCTGGGTCTCCTGGAATTAATGTCACTTCTGAGCCAGCATCTAATGACAAATGTCTGCTCATTTTCCTTTTTCCCCAATGTACAGTTACCCTAGTAAAAGGCTGTAGGTCTCTTTGGGGAAATCTGGGAGGAAGATTAACAATATAAATTTTTGATAACATAACAGGTCCTTTCCCAAGGAGTTCCAAACTTCCTCTTATTCAAGGGTCTCTAAGTTTGTAAACTGTCTCATCTGGGAATTGATTAAGGAGCTGACTCTGTTTTTGTAATTCAAGTTTGACTTTGTACACTTGACCTCGAACTATTCTGCTAATACAGATCAAATGAGAATTTAGTTGACTGCTTATCTATTTTACTTCTATCAGCAAACACCATAGGTCTGTAAATCAACTATTTTGATTGCTACTTTGAGTCTGCTGTCCATTATGGTATCCACATCCACTTTATCTTTGGTTATTAAGTGTTGTCATTTGGCTTCTGCCAATCCAGTATCCAGTCAACCCCATTGTGTTTAAGGATCCCAGCTCAGTGATAGCAGTTCCCATGTAATATCTGACCCCCAGAGAAGAGGTTTCACAGAGCTCTTCAGGAAAGATGGAGCTAGTCTCACAAATTTATTCCTCACAGTCTTGGTAAAAGGTGTGTCCTCTGGGCTTTCCTGGGTTGGTGAGCAGAATTTACGTAATAACTCCATACTAACACACCTGTCTCTGTAAGCCTTTGAATCCTCTCATCTGCATTATATCATGGCAGCTTGGGCATTTTGACCTCAGATAATGTAGGCTAACTTCTGGTCCATGTTTCAGCCAACCACCCAAACAAACTGTTAAGAGTCCTTTCTAACCCCTCAGGCTACAACCTTGAATCCAGAGTCTCTTCTTAGAGGATCTATATCAATAAATTCAGCCTAATCCAACTTTATATACCTTCCACCATTATCCCACACCCCTAAAATCCATTCCCACACATATTTCACTGATTTCTATCTGTATAAACTGGAAAAGTCATGCAGTTCTTTTGGAGTACAGCGCATATCCTCATGAGTCACACTTTGTACTTCACCTTTTGGGGCCTCTTGAGACTTCAGTATAGCTATAGGTCTGGAAGAAGAGAGGTGGAGGGTAGGTCATGGGAAAAATTAGAAGTGTCTGGCAAGCCAATTACCTCAGGGCATTCCACTGCAGTTTCATTTTGGTGAAAGAGTATTCATCTCTTCATACAGAGGAGTGAGGGATGTTTGCTCAGGGGAAGTGGTTACAGGTGTATCAAGCACAGCAGGGTTAATCACTTCAGGTGGAGGTTGGATGGCAGATTCCTCAGGACAGGCTGGTTGTTGGGTGGCTGTTTCCTCATGAAAAACCATTACAGGTTAATCTGGCAAAGACTCAGCAGAATCTGGAGTTTCAATATCCCACTGCCATCATTATCGACCCAAATGTCCCATTCCAACTTTCAGGATCCCAGGTTTATCTGGCAAAGACTCAGCAGAATCTGGAGTTTCAATATCCCACTGCCATCATTATCAACCCAAATGTCCCATTCCAACTTTCAGGATCCCAGGTTTATCTGGCAAAGACTCAGCAGAATCTGGAGTTTCAATATCCCACTGCCATCATTATCAACCCAAATGTCCCATTCCAGCTTTCATTCCATGGGAATGATCCCATTCCTTTACAATCAATGCCCTCATTTTAACAGTAGATACTCAGCAAGGTTGAGAATTAATTTATGTTGTAATTCAGCGACTTGCACAGTGAAACTCTGGGTCTGACTACCAGAAATGTCAAGTCTGTGGCTACATGAAAGAAGATTTTCTTTTAAGGCACACACAGAAACTATCATGTCCTTCATGCAGAGCTTAAGTTGCAAATTTGAAGCCTTGAGCTCATCTGTTTCTTTTATAACATTATCCAGCATATTTAGAAACAACCAGCCAACATCATTATACCTTTTAACTTGACAAAACTCTGTTACAGTGTCAAAAATACTCTCACTCAGAGCCTTGCCTCTTACAAGCCTTTGAGTAGCCATATCCAGTGGTGATATTTTGCTTATCTCTTTTGCCAACTCACACCATGGACTATCAGTGCCATCTGGATTACTGGAAATAGAGTCACTGGTGCCTTTGAATCTAATTGGAGTAGAGAACAATTCTAAAAACTCCAGAACCAATTCATAAATCTCATCCTTAAGATTATGTTTTTCAAGAACCAAACCCAGTACCAAAGCTGTTTTAGTCAGGGTTCTCTAGGGAAATAAAACTGACTGGAGATATCTGTAAATATTACATTCTATAAGAATTTGCTTACCTAACTATGGGTCCAAATGCACTAGAGTCTAAATTCTACAGGGCAGACTGTGAGCTGGGAACTCCAATCAGCCATAGATGCAATAAACTTAGTAATGACTTAAGTCCACAAAATGTTCCCACAGTAATCATTGGGCCAGTGCTTGCTTAACCAAACAACTGGGCACCATCACTCGGCCAAGTTGACACATAAGCCTTACTATCACATGGATCAAGAACTTAAATATAGGAGAGAAAACAATAAAAATCCTAACAGATAATATAGGTGTAACTCTTCATGATCTGGTATTCAGCAATAGATTTTTAGATATGACACCAGATCCCAAGCAAAAAAGCAAAAATAGATAAATATGACTTCATCAAAATTAAAAACTTTTGTGCATCAAAGAAAATTATCAAAAAAGTCAAAAGACAACCTACAGAATTGAAGAAAATCATATATCCATAAGGGCTTAAACATCCAAAATATATAAAGGATTTCTACAATGAAATAGTGAAAAGACAACCCATTTAAAAAATAAGCATAGGAAAAAAAAAAGCATAGGACATGAATAAACATGTCTCCAAAGAAAATATACAAATGACCAATAAACACATAAGAAGAAGAACAACATCGTTAGCCATTAGGGAAATACAAATTAACACCACAATGAGATATCACTTAACACCCACAAGAACAGCTATTATTAAAACAAAGCAAAACAAAATAAAAAGTGTTGGAGAGGATGTGGAGAAATTGGACTTTAGGGCATTGGTTGTCAAGAATGTAAAATGATGCAGTCACTGTGGAAACCAACATGGCAGCTTCTCAAAAAGTTAAATACAGAATTACCATTTGACTTGACAGTTGCACCTCTAGTTATATATAGCTAAAGAAATTGAAAACAAGGTCTCAAACAAGAACTCATGTACCTTATACATAGCAGCGTTTCTCACAACAGCCAAAAGGTGGAAATATCCCATCAACAAATGAATAGATAAAATGGATAAACAGAATGTGGTAGTAACAATGGAATTTAGCCATGAGAAGGAATGAACTTCTTATACATGCTGTAACTTGGAAGAAATATGAAAACATTATGCTTAGTGAAATAAATAAGACACATAAGGAAAAATACAGTATGATCTCACTTATAAGAGATGTCAAGAAATAGCAAATTGCAGAGACAGAAAGTAGACTAGAGGCTATCAAGTGATGAGAAGAGTGGGGAAGGGGGTATATTTGTTTGGAGGTGGTGGTGCTCCAAAGTCCCTGACTTTAAGAAACTTAAAGTATATAGGGCAGGGTTTCTTAACTTTGTCACTACTCACAATTTTTTTGTTGTTGTTAAATACATTTAATTTTTTTTTGGGGGGGTGCATGGTCTAAGAAAAGAATAAATACATTTTAATTTTAGAACAACTTTAGCTTTTTAGAAAAATTGCAAAGATAGTACAAACAGTTCTCATTTATTTCTCACCCAGTTTCCCCTATTATTAACATCTTACATTAATATATTTTTTACAATTAATGAACTAATAATAATACCTTATTGTTAACTAATAGGCCCACCTTTATTAAAATTTCCTAGTTTTTATCCAATGTCCTTTTTTTGCTCCAAGATCCCATCCAGGATACCATGTTACATTTAGTAGTTATATCTCCACAGACTCTTGGCTGTGACAGTTGCTCAGACTTTTCTTGTTTCTGATGACCTTGACAATTTTGTGGAGCACTGTATAGGCATTTTGTAGACTGTCCCGCATTGGGATTTGTCTGATGTTTTTCTCATGATGACTGGAGTTAGTACACATGCACTGTCAACATTATGTCATCATTGATGTTGACCTTGACCACCTGGTTGAGGTAGTGTTTGTCAGGTTTCTCCACAGTAAAGCCATTCTTTCCCCTTGGTCCATACTATATTCTTTGGAAGGAAGTCACCATGTACAGCCTACATGGAATGAGTGGGTGTAGGAATTATGTTCCATTTCCTTGGGGTGGAATAGCTACATAAATTTGGAATTTCTCTGTGCCAGATATTTGTTTCTTTTCCCTCATTTATTTATTTTTTCAATTATTTATTTATATCAGAAGGATACATGGATATTTATTTTATCCTTTGGGTTATAATCCAGTATTACACTCTACATGTTTGTTGCTCAAATTTTCCAGCTTTAGCCATTGGGAGCTCTTTCAAATAGTTCCTGTGCCTTTCTGATACAACCCCATCTGTGATTTTTTTTAGTGCTGTTGTTGTTTGAGTGCTCCTTACTTTCTGGCACTGCAGGATGTTCATCTTGTATATTTTCTGTCCCAATTCTAGACTCAGCATTTTGTCCAAGTAGCTAGCATTGCTTTTATTAGGAACCCAAATCTGGGTGCTAGGTCTGCTTATTGTTGAACTATTCACATTTAGGCCTGATAATTCTTGGTTGTAGGGGCTGTTGTGTGCAGTATAAGAAGTTTAGCCGCCTCCCTGGCCTTTACCTACTAGATATCACTAGCACCCACTCCTCCCCCATCCTGAAAGCGATGTCTCCAGACAATATCAAATGTCCCCTAGGAGAAAACTGCCCCTGATTGAGAACCACAAATATAGGGACAGACCTGCTGAAAGTTGCAAAAAGATAATAATATAATGGAGAGCAATGGGGGCATTGCAGAAGAAGCCTCTGAGGCTGTGCGCAGATATTTAGGAAGGATGCATAGAGGAGGCATCATTTGAACTGGGAATTGATTTACTATTTATTAAGCAATTATCACAAGCCAGACAAAAGCTATCTTTGTCTTCGTTATCTTACATAATCCCAAACTTTAATAGTGGGTATTATTGCCATTTAACAGGTGAAGAAACTAAGGTTCAAAGGGATGAAGTAACTTATTTAGGGTCTCTGTGCTGGTCTTGAAGAATTAAAGGTATCACATTTATTTTCATTCTTTAAAGAAACTTTGAGGTTAAAATGTCAGACTGTATTGCTTGTCAATTATTGACTTTTGATAATTCCTTTGTCCCATATGATTCTTATACCATTTTAAGAATAAATTTTATGTGGACCATGAAAGGATTTTTTTCTTTCTTTTTTTTTTTTTTTCTTTTCTTTCAATTCCTTCCCACTCTCACCCTTTTCCTTTTTTTGGCTGGGGTGGGGATGTGTGTGGGGTGTGCGGGGGTGTGGGATAGGAGAGGAGTCTTTCTTCTTATTTATTAAACAAAACAAGGAGAAAAAAGCCCTAGGAGAAAACCATATTCTTTTTTGTTCCTTTTCTTTTTCCTACAACTTCTGTATCTGCTATTTGCAGCTGCTATGAAATTTTATGTCTACTGAATTAGAAGTTGCCCTCTTGTTTCAAGACTCACTTTCCTCCTTTCCTTTGCTAAAATTCTGGTCTAATTAAAAAAAAAACAACAACAGTAGATCATAGTTAGATAAAACAGTACCCAGGATAACCCTAATTTCCATATGCAGATTTATCTGCACTGACAGCCACCCCCTACCCACACTCTCCTTCGCTCTCTCCTTCTCCTTTCCCTCCTCTATCTCCCTATTGCATTGTGTCTGACTGATTTTCAGAGCACCTTCACTGTTTTCCCCTTCTCATTCCCACTCTGTAAAATATCTAGACAGGAAGGAGGTGGCTGCAGAGGCTGAACAAACAATCTCATATTCCGCCTGCAATGTCATCGCTTCTTTCCCCCATTTCAGGGGGCCGAAGTGGCCCAGGAAGGGGATGCAGAGGACCTGGAAAGGAAGGGGGGGGGAGCTCTCCAGAGGCAGCTGCGGCCAGGGGCAGGGGCTGCTGCCAGATGTGCCTGCCTCTCTGGGCTTTGATACGAAAGGGGCAGCAGGAGGAAATATTGGGAGACAAAAGCCTCGGTTTAAATGATCATTTTCTTTATTTAACATGGCAGCAGACACTCTTGTCTGTGAAGGATCATCATGCCGAGCATAACTGGACTTTGCCACTTCCCCGGCAGGAGTGAGACAGATCACTGTTGCTAAATGAGCATCTGAGGTAAGACCCAATCTTTCAGTTACTTGATTTTATCCTAATCAATTAATTTTCTTAAATTTGTGTTTTCAGCCTCAATCATAAACAGTATAGTCCGGGCAAATTTGTATTAATCTGCATCTAAAGAGCCAAGGAAAAGCAGAGACATATGTTCAACTCAAATTGGGGAGGTTAGTTACTTTGTCAATTCTATGGACGCTGTTTGTTTTTTTTTTTAGGAAAAATATTTGGTTTAGTAATAGACTCATGTCATCATAATCCACCATTGGTGATAAAACCGATGTTCAGACTCTTAAAAAAAAACTTTGCAAAAAGACAGTGAGCTACAGATGCATGTGCTGTATTTTTAGCTCACACACAAATATTAGAACTCTTATTAAAATGATAGGTTTTTTTTTTTAGCACGGAAGGAATGAATGCTGCATAATTAAGTACAGTATTTAATTTGGCTGTTGTGAAGCAAAAGAATAAGGTAATAATTTTTATTGTACTAATCAGTCTCAAGATGTTCTCTCTGTTAATTGGGTTAAAAAAATTGCAGTACTTATTAGAAATTCTAATTTCACAATGCAGCACTGACAATAAGCTCAGCCAGTGAATTATTCACATCTTTAATTTGCTCACTTAATGACAGTGTTCTGTAATCAGAGTGCAGAGACTGCTGCCTATGCATTATGTATGATGCTCAGGACTTAAATGCAGGACATTATGAAGCTCTCAGTGGTTCAGTAATTAGTTTTCCACAAGACAGGACTTAGATATTCACAGATAAAAGTCCACAGTTGGATAATGTTAAGGTTGTAACACAAAATAACAAAGGAAAGGAAGCTCAAAGTTAAGACTGAAACTTTGTCTCTTGGGCTTTGCCCACTGTGGAAACAGAATCATGCCACCTGAAATAGTTGCTAGCTCTGATCACATGTTTGAAAACTGTTTTTGAAGAAAGTTGTTGCAGGCAAGGCATTGAACAATTTCAGTGGACCAGAGGGGAAAGATAAAACCTTTTTAATTAGTGCTCACAGAAACCCTGCAATATATCCTCCTAGCAAGTCTGTATATGCATAGCAGGCATTCTCAATGTGCTTTGTACCTTAGTTAGTGCAAATGCAAATCAGGTTACAATAGTGTTTGGCTGCAATTGTGTTTGTAAAAGGGTTACATGCTCAAATGGAGATTGAGTTTGCTCATGGTTTTGTTCCAATTGCTTCTGAGGGAAGGTTTGAAAATCAAATGGGCATGAAAGCAAGTAGATCTGAATTTTCAGGGCAACTTTAGAATTGCTTACACTTGTCACTTTTGAGTTGTCAGTTTTTCCTTGATACTGATTGTTTTGTCATAATTTTTATAACCTATAACTTTGTCTATAAGTCTTATAGACTACCCAGAACAATGAGCAATTATTTTAAAATGTAAATTTACTTAGGGAAAATATTTCACAACATTATTTCTAAAGCTTAATGACTAACTTGAAATCTTTAACTATGGTGATGTTTTTGAAAAGAATATGTTGCTTTTGGTAGACTGCTTCAGGTATTTTTAAGGATGTAAATATTAGTTTTTATTAATAAAGTCTCTTTGCTTTTTAATATATCAGTCTAAGGTTTTTGCACATTTCCAAAATGCAAGAGTTAGAATCTTTTAAACAACTGGTATCCAAATTTGGAATGCACAATAGCACTATAAAATTTATCTTTTGTAGCTTTGGAACATTGCAAGAAGAAAGTTGAGTTGAGAAACTTATAGACAAAGGAAGTGTTTAGTGAAGGAAATGAACAAATCAATCAAAAATTTTATATACTACTATGCATTGAAAAAATTTAAATTAATATAATAAGGCACACCTCCAAATTTGACTTTAATTTCTAGGACTGTAATGTTACTTTAACAACAAGAACAAAAAGATCATAAATAATAAGGAACCCATTGGCTTTGTGATATTTATAATATAACTTGGTTGGAGGAGGAATTAGGATATTAAGCATCTGAGCCAGTGACCTGCATTTGACTTGGGTTTGGATCCAGGTTGTCACCCATGGATGGTTAATATGTGACAATCAGATTGTGGCAGTGGTGTCAGTGGTAGCTTTAAAAGCAGATGGAGTAAGGAGAAATGGTTGGGGATTAGCAAACTTGGCTTCCAGTCCCAGTTCTGCCATAAATCAGCTCTGTGAGTTTGAGCCTTTAAAATCTCTTTCCAATTCCTTAGCTGTCAAAAAGGAATAAAAAAAGTTTTTTAGACTCTGCAGAGTATGTGGATAAATGACACAGGAGATGTGAAAGTTTTTTTTGAAAATTTTAAATAGCTAAACCAAAATAAGGGGGCTCTTATACGGATTAGTGACAAACTAAATTATTTTATTGAACCCATATTGCTCATTATGGCAGGGATTCTCATCCAGGTTATCCACTGTATAATGTATAATGCAAAAATGTCAAAGTATTCTCAACTGAATTGATTAAAATTGTTTTTACTAAAGAGTAGCCATGAAGAAACACTCTTTTGAGGTGTCTGGGGAGTACTTTGAAACCTCACAAGTATCAATTTGGTGTCACCACTCCAAAAAGGTTACCTATCATCATTCTGGGACAGTTCTTTCACTCATCACTTAGGATGACAATTACTTATTAATATTCTAATATGTCTTATGCCTGGAATGTCTGTCAATTGCTAAGATTTCAGTGCTCCTTCTCAATACAAACTATATGAGTCACACTGAAATCACTTGTGCTCACTAAAATTTGGAGCTCTTTCCACACCAAAAATGAATGAAGAATTATTCTGTTATTTAATAGTCTTTCCACGTTTATTGAGCACCTATAAGACTAGCAAGAATTACCTGATATCTTGTCCTCATTCTTACAAGGCAGTCATCTTCATATTCCAAATAAGAAACTGGAGCCCAAAGAATTTAAGTAACTTGCCAATACCACACAGCTGGGGAGTGATAGAGCAGAAACTGAACAGGCTCCAGCTCCTCAGGTCTCAGCCAATAGGCTGCACTGGAAATTCTCAATGCCCTGTGCTAAGTGCTGAGATAAGGTAAATCGAATGAAGTTCTTACCCTCAAAACTGCTCACAGTACTGATGCTTGAATTTCTTCTACCCTGCTCAGTTATGGGTGAAGATACTTGCTCCTCATAGCATGATCTATTGACCAAATCATCCAGAAGCAGGACTGAGAGCTTCTCAAACTTTAACATGTCTTTGAATCACCTAGGTATCTGGTTAAAATGCAGATTCTGATTTAGTAAGTTGGGATGGAACCAAAGATTCTCTTCTATCAAGTTTCCAGATGATGCAACATTGCAGTTTGGAGAAGCCTCCATTTGGTGCATACTAGAATGTCTTTTTTGCCTAGGCTTGGTGCTCAGTGTGCCCAGGGTGGGCCCAAGACACCTGATTCTTTACTGAGTCCTAGTTTTCCCTTAATCCTGATGTTTATTTGGTCATTTTAGTTCGTGTCTAAGTCTTTTCTAATTTTTAGTATTTCCTTGGTCTGGATAGAAAACCTTCCTTGGTTGCCTCACTTTGGTCCCTGGCTACTGGTGTCCCAGCCTGCATAGCTGCTGTCCTGGTTGCTTAATTTACTCTGTCTTAGACCTTCTCCCATGGGTCTGATTGAACACTCCCAGTGACTAGCAGTGGTCTGCTAATGGTCTCCAAAGAAGCTTTGTTGTGAAATCGGCCTGCTTGAGGATCTTCATTCCCCCTTCTGCACCAGAATTGTCTATGAAGCTTATTAAACCTGTAAGCTCTTTTAGTGCTACTTACATAGATTCTGATTCAGTAAGCCTGGGGCGGGTCTTAGACTATTTTTCCTTTTATAAAGCTTCACAGTTGATTGTGATAGGCAGCACATGCTGAGAACAACATCCCTGGGGACCCCTACTGTGCCCTGAGCTAATGGGAACTCTTTGAAAAGTGGTACTAGCATGGACTGGGTTCAAGTTGGCCATCTCTGAGAGCTTTTTCTGTATGCCTCTATGTTAGCATTGAGAGAACAACATAGGGCGAACTTAAACTCTGTTGAGCCAGTTTCAGGAATGCTTTGCTGAGTGACAGGCATTTGCACTGGATCGCCAATGAATGAATAGGTCCTTTTTTTTTCAGACCAAAGAAATAGCATATGCAAAGACATAGAGATGAAAATGAGAAAGATATCTTAAATAGTGAGATGTCCGTTTTGACAAAATGTTTGCTTACACATGGAAGGAAGGAGAAGGAGATAAAATTTTAAAGGTAGGTAAAGACTAATTTTTAGGGCCTTATTGTGAAATCAAAGCGTTTGTACTTTGTTCTCCACTTCATGATAATTATCAGAAGTTGAGATGAGAAATGATGTGCTCAGATGTGTATTTCAGAATTCAGAGCATTGTGGTGGATCAGTTTAGTGGGGCAAGACTGAAGGCATAGACCAGTTAGCTACCTCTGGTATCAGAGTGTAAGTGAGATAGAGACAGATGCTTTCATCATGCCATATGCCTGCCTGGGCCCAAACTTTTAACCTCCTTCGCTTCAGGTACTGCTGATGCTTCTTTATCACCATTTTTTTGTAACAGTGGTCTGTAATTTAGATCTCATATAATTGGCATGGCTTTGAGAATTCAGGACTGCAAAGCTTTTATGAGTCATCGGTTCTCACTTCCCCCTATTATCTTATCTTGTAGTACTTGAGACAGCTATCTCTTTCTTCCCTCCAGAGCAGCTGAAAGCTTTGAAGGTGAATTTTGGGAGTAAAGTCTTCCACAGTGGCCAAAGAGAAACTTGAGAACAGGTAATGAGCAGTAGTAGGAATGTCAATGGCCAGAGGGAACACTGTGTTCCTCTTGAATTCACTCCTTTCGCCCAAGCATTGGAGAGAGACTTTGCATAGTTCTTTAGCCTTGACAACCTGATTTTTAAAGTACTGATATCTTTTAAAAGTCAGCATAGATGTGTGGCTTCACCAGCATTCACTCATTCACTTCTGCATAGAAAGTTCATTTTCTGTTCTAGTGATTACGCATATTGCATCATAGATCACAATTTGGAAACAATAGTACCCACCCTTAGATATGCCAAGTCTTTTACCCACTTTTGCTCAGCCTAGTTCCTGGTTCCCACTTCTGTTTCTGTACTTTCTTTTTCTTGGCTTTGCTCTGCCCTCCTGAGACTCTGAACCTGCATATTTTTATGTTGTAGGCTGAATATTGGCCTCCAAAGATATCCATGTTTTAATCTCTGGAATCTGTGAATATTTTACATTATATGGCAAAAGGGAGTTTGCAGATCTGATTAAACTAAGAATCTTGAAATGGAGAGATCATCTTGGATTCTCTGGGTGAGCCAACGTAATCACAAGAGTCCTTATAAGAGGAAGGCAAGAGAGGCAGAGTTAGAGAGGGAATTTGGGGATGTTACCCTGTTGACTTTGAAGATATAAGTTGGGGTCATAAGCCAAGAAATGCAGATGAAGTTCAGAACAAGAAAGACAAGAAAACAGGTTCTGCCTTACAACCTCCAAAAGGAGCCAGCCTTGTTGAAATCTTGACTTTAGCTCATTGTGACTTATTTTAGACCTAAGGTAATAAATTTATGTTATTGTATGCCACTACTTTTGTAATTTGCTGCAACAGTCATAACAATCCAGTGCAACTTGTAACATACCTTTATCTGACTGGTTTTTGCTGTCCAATTTGTTCTACTGATAACATTTTTATGGTTGCTTTTTCTTAATATTTCTACGCTAGTGGGTGGGTACACTTACACTCTCAGTCTTACATTCCTCTCCTCTCTTCCTCTTATTTTTCCTCCTCCTCCTCCTCTGCTGTTCTGAGGAGTAAGATAAGGCTGGTAAAATACTCGGCATAGTGGCTGACAGAGTGGTATGCAGTGAATTCAGTTTCTCACCTTTGTGGTATTCTGGCAAGCTGATTGTTGGGGTTTTATATAGTATTGAAGAAATTTAAGAAAATATTTTGCATATTAACTGCTAACAACATAGAAAAGTTTAATTTAGGATTTAGATGAGCAAGTGGTTAGTGCTAATGATATGCCCAGATTGGTTAATGTTTCCTTCAATCCATTTTGAATTTTTTGGTGGGGAGGGTAGTGCATGGGCTGGGAATTGAACCTGGGTCTCCCGCATGACAGGTGAGAATTCTATCACTGAACAACCCTTGCACTCTCTGCCTTCAATCTATTTTGAATCTCATTAAAAAGATACTTTCATTTTGATTTCCTGAATTTTGCAGAAAAAGATATTTCTAATGCATGCCTTGTATATACTGTGCAGCCAAGACCAGTTAATGCTTAGCAGAAAACGCTTTCCTTCTTTCCCAGTGTTCTCTTCCCACACACGTACACACACAGTGTCTACTTATAATCTACTTTTTTAAAATATCCTATATAGAATGATCATAAGAAATTGAAGTTGAATTAAGATGGCTGCTGTGAGGGTTAAATGAGGATGCAGGTAGAAGTACTTAGTGAACTCTAGTACTGTGTAAATAAGGATTGTTTGTGAATCTGTTGCCGTCACAAAATTGTGAGATCCTTGATAATAGATTTTGTAATTATATCTTTGACTCGCTAAGGCCCTATAAGATTTGTTAAATAAGTACTAAATAAATGTTGGAAAATTAGAGAGGAGCAAGGCAGTAAAGAAGAGTTGGAGAAAGGGACAAGAAAGTACTAAATTTGGTAGGAAATGGTTGGATTACCCATTATTTGGCCACAAATGTTGTTCATCTCTGCATCGGAGCCCACACCCCCAACCCATGCCTGGCCAATGTATGAACTCTAAACCCTTATTCACATGACCCTGTCTCAGAAACCCTGTCCAACTAGGTCTGGCATGTAAACCCATTATCTATCTGTATTAGTTTCCTGTGCTGCCATAACAAATCACCACAATATCAGTGGATTAAAACAACACAAATATATTATCTTAGAGTGCTGAATGTCAGAAGTCCAGTATGGATCTCACTGGATTAAAATCAAGGTGACATCAGGGCTGGGTTCCTTTCTGAAGGTTCTAGGAGATAATCCTATTCCTGCTCATTTGAACTGGCAGAATGCCATTGCTGTGGTTTTGAGACTAAGAGTCCTGTTTTCTTGCTAGTTGTTAGCTGAGGGCCATTCCCTGATTCTAGAGGCTACTCGAATTCCTTGGCTCATGGCCACGTTCTTCTACCCTCAAAGCCATCATTGGTAGGCAAGTTCCCTCTTGTGCTTCAGAACCCCTCCTGCACCCCCTGCCACCTCCACTTTTTTCCATATCTCATCTCTCTGACCTACTCTTCTGCCTTTCTCTTCCAATTTTAAGGATTCATATGATTAGATTGGACCACCCAGTTAATCCAGGCTAATCTTCCTGTCTCAAGTTTCTTAACCTGAATCACATCTGCAAAAGTCCCTTTTGACATGTAAGGTAACATGTTCACAGGTTTTGGGGATTAGGTAGTGGACCTCTTTGGGAGCCTGTCATTGGGCCTCCCACAGTCCCTAATTGACAGCATTTTATCTGTATTATAATTGTTCCACTTTTTTTTTCTGGTTTGTGTAATATGATACTCAGTTCCTCTCTAAACTCTAGTTATCCCAGTCTCAGAATTCCATTAGGCATCTGGTTCAACACCTTTGTCAACTTTCGGTTCTCCTTCAATGTAAAATATATTTGTTTCATTTTGTTTCTATTTAGTTAGATTCAATTCAATGGGAATTTATTGTCTACTAAAAACATTCATTATATGATAAAGTAAGGTATGGAATTTGTAATCTGCTTATAGAGATAAGATGTATTCATACAGGATAGAGAAAATACAAGACAGAATACAATCAAGTGCCATGTGTATATTGACAGACAAGGGTCTGGCTAGAAGATAGAAGGGGGAGACTAACAGGCACTAGTGGGATTGCGAAAACAAGGTTGCGATTGTGTCTGGCTGAAGTCACTAATATGATTTGATTTAAGGGAAAATGGGAAAGTCTTTCGGATTCAAAATAGCATCCTACATGGCTTGAAATTTGTTGCTTCACTTTGTCACTATTAGCTCTCAGCTATTTAGCTCAATAAGCATCCTCCTTTACAAAGCCATCCTGCAGAACTCTTTCTCAGAGTATATATACATTCTCAATTGTTAATAGACTACTGTATACTAACCCTAGTACTTTAATCTAGATCAACTCTCTTTAGATTTTTAAAGAGATTTTCCCTTTAAATTTGTTATCGTCGTAGTCTGGTAGAGATTTCAACAATAGGTATTTTGGGACCTTAATAGTGTACAATAAGTGAAGTAAACAGGACTAGGTGGGCACAAGGCTTGGAGTGCTGATCAGAGTCAGGACCCTTTTTATCCTATCAGGCTGCTTCTAAGAGTGATAAACATGGCAGTAGGGCTGACTCCTATGGAGTGCGGCCAAAGGTTCATATTCAGATGTCCAAGGGAAGCAGCTCAAGTCTGAGGCATTAACATCACAGAAGATTTTCAAGTGATGAGTAGGGACCCATCCATAGAAGTACCTCAACAGAGTAGACAATTATAGCCAGAGAGAGGCAGCTAGGGCTTCTTGGAGTATAGGTCCATAAACCAGAACCTGAGCTGGTACGTGAGTGTTCTAGTTTGCTAGCTGCCAGAATGCAATGTACCAGAAATGGATTGGCTCTTAAAAATGGGAATTTAATAAGGTGCAAGCTAATAGTTTTTAGGCCTTTGAAATGTCCCAATTAATGCAAGTCTATAGAAATGTTTAATCTAAGGCTCAGGGAAAGATACCTTGATTCAAGAGCACCAATGAAGTTCAGGGTTCCTCCCTCAAGTGGAAAGGCACATGGCGAACATGGTCAGGGTTTCTCTCTCATCTGGAAGGGCACCTGGCAAACACGGTGTCATCTGTTAGCTTCCTCTCCCACTCCCTGGGAGGTGCTTTCCTGCTTCATCTCTGAAAGTTGCTGGCTGGTGGACTCTGTGCTTCGTGGTTCTGTGGCATTCTGCTCTCTCAGAATCTCATGGCTTTCTTTTTTGTTATTCTGCAGCTTTTTCCAAAGTGCTTCTTCTTTTAAGGGATTCTGGTAAAACCAATCAAGACCCACCCGGAATAGGTGGAGATATCTCCACCTAATCAGGTTTAATAACCACTCTTGATTGAGTCCACATCTCCAGGGAGATAATCTAATTAAAGCTTCAAACATACAGTACTGAACAGGGATTAAAAGAAACGGCTGCCTTTACAAAATGGGATTAGGATTAAAACCTGGCTTTTCTAGGGTACATGCATCCTTTCAAACCAGCACACTGAGGGTATAGAAATCTAGGGTCTAGCCCCATCAAGAAGAGGTAGCTGATGGAGATGGACAAATTATTGAGATACCAAGCAAATGGACCATGGTTCAGGATAGGGAGTTTAAATATAAATTGGAAATCGTGGATGAAAACCAGAAATAGAGTCCTGGTATGAATTTGGGAACAAAGGTTAAGGCTGGGGCTTTGGAACGCTGGGCCATGGACAATATAGGCTTTGGCTGACAAACAAATTCTAGACCTCCGGGTCCATGCCTCATAGTCAGACCCACTCTCTTGGTTCAGCCAGGGCAGAACTCATAGGTTGCTGTTCTTCAGGATCTGCACTGAGCAGGGCCAGGTGTAGGCTCTGACTGTCAGCCTGAGGGGAATATAAGAAGACCCTCTGCTGGGGTTATGATAGTTAAAGAATTATCCTGGGAATTGTCCTGCCTATGGTATATTTTGAGTTTATCTAATGCCACTCTAGTTGATTGAATTAAACAAACAAGCTGTTTGCCCTTATTAAAGAGTGATCCCAAATCTAAATGCTGGTCATTAAATTATCCCGCTATTTGGTTCCTTTCCTAAGGTAAAAAATTGTGATTGGATTTTACCTTCAGTTTGACTGTGACAGCAATTACTATTCTTTCAAAGATGAGAGATTAAGTGACTTGGTCACCAGCACACCGTTAGATGAGAGGTCTCTTGTGGTATTGGAATACTAACTTACACAGTATTTCTTCCCATTCTCAAAATGACTACATAGGTAACTAAATCATACTTCTTTATTCATCTGAGTGTAGGTAAAATAAAAGAATTACAATATAGAACATTAACCCTCATATCCATTCGGTACAAAATAGTCTGTAAGATTTGGAAGTGCTGAAAATAGTTTTTTCTTAAGTTATTTACTAAAGTTTACCATGGCCAGTTGTGGTAGTTAGGTTCAGGTGTCAACTTGGCCAGGTGAAGGTTGCTGTGGACATGAGCCAAAGGCATGTGAACCTCATCTGTTGCTGATTACATCTGCGTTTGGCTAGGAGGCGTGCCTGCTGCAATGAATGATGTTTGATTTAATTGGCTGGTGCTTAAATGAGAGCGTGCAATGTAGCACAGCCCAAGCAGCTCAGCATACCTCATCTCAGCACTTGCAGTTTAGCCCAGGCCTTTGGAGATGCAGAAAGCAATCACCCCAGTGAAAGATGTTGGAACCTAGAGGCCTGGAGAGAAGGCCAGCAGAGATCACCCTGTACCTTCCCGTGTAAGAGAGAACCTCAGGTGAAAGTTAGCTGCCTTTCCTCTGAAGAACTATACGTTTTTAACGAAATAAATCCCCTCTATTAAAAGCCAATCCATCTCTGGTATGTTGCAGCTTTGGCAGACTGAAACAGCAGTATATATTTTATAGATAATATTAGATACTAATCATATGTATTTACAGTTTTCAGAATACTTAGCATTAAAAGCAGGGATTACAATTTATATAGCAATAGTTTACTTATTGCTTTGTGATCATTAGTATTGATAATGAAGCAGGCTAAAAGGTAGTCTCAGAATTTTTATCTCATAGTATTCCACATTATAAATAATTTAATTTTTCTCTTTTGATCTATATGTAGTGATCTTTAAAAAGCAGTCTTATCTAGCTGCCTAAAGCTAGAAATAGGCAGGAATTTTGATTTTCAGTCCCACATTTGTGTCCTGAAAAATCACTTTTCCAAATAAAAGAGCAGCTTTTTTCCTTTTCTCTAAACCCAAATTTGAGGCAGCTGCATGTTCCCCATTATGTTTGCAAGAGCTCCCTAACTTAGGGAAGAACTTCCAAACTGCTCTCCCTCAAATTCCATGTTCCTGACTTCTTAGGAGAAGGAAGCTGTGTCTGTACTCATTGCTTGAGCTCTTTACATCTTTCTTTTAATCCTGCAGTATCTCTCAGACATAAGCATTGTATTAATGGGGAACCTGAAACTCTGAGAGGTTGATTGTTTCCCAAACCCATTCAAAATGTCCTTTCTACCACAGCCAACTTCTTATTTATTATATTTCCTTGTTGAGAGAGAGAGAAAATAAAAGTACAATCAACGATGGCACTTTACATCCATATAGCATTTAGAAGTTTCTCTCTACTTTCTTGCCCATTGTGAGTTGGGTGTACTTCAGTGTTCTCCAGAGGACTAATATAATGATAATAGCAATATTTGCTAAAACCTTGGTACATGAAAGGTTCTGTGTGAAGTGTTTCATATGCATTATCTCGTTTCATCCTCACAGCAATCCTATGAAGTAGAAGTTATTATCCTCATGTTTAAGATGAGTAAATAAGACTTGGGGAAATTACATAGCTTGCTCAAGGTTACAAGCATTCTAACTGCGAGTCCAATCCCCTAACCGCTCTGCTGTACCACCTGCAATGCACCTAAAGCGCTTCTTTTTTTCCCATGCATGTTTCTTCCCTTTATGAAGGAGTTGTTGGGAGATGCTTTCTGCATGAGCACGGTGCTATAAAGAACTGCTGCTACTGACCAGTGTCCTCAGACTTTAGTGCGTATCAAAATCATCTGTGTTATTTTCTAAAGCAAGTGGTACTAGGCATTTCTGAAATTATCATATTGAGCTAATATTTTAAAAGTTAAATAGAGTTACATAGTGGGTAAAACTCTAAAACTTGATATTGTCAACAAATAATTATCTCTTGACTTATGTCAGTAAATAATTACTTATTATAAATGAATAATTACTATGTCAGTAAATAATCATTTCTTAACATATTTTGATATAAAATCATTTTATAAGGTTGGTTGCTTTAAGCAAACTATGTGGTACCTTATCTTTGCAATTCATACAATTATGGGATATATGCAGAAATGATCATTATTACTATTTTTTTCTACCCCTTTAGATTTCTTCAGTGTGGCTAACTTGCCTGCTCCTACTTGGACAGTTCTGACTCTTCTACTCTTTCTTAGGGGCCTATAGTCTCTGTGAATCATATGCCTACTCTCAATTCCATATTAAAAGTGTCCACTCCCTGAATTGATAAATGCTTTCGTTTTAACTCAAAATTGTAACTACTTCCTCTACCCTAGTTGTGGCTTTTGCAGGTGGGAATCCAAGTAGAGAGTGTGGTTCTTCTTTCCTATTACCTTATCTCCATGGTTCTTAAAGTCTTGTGGAGCAGGCCGATCAGCTGGGAAGTTGTTAGGAATGCAAATTCCTGGGCCCCATCCCAAACTTACTGATAGGGCCAACAATGTGCTTTTTAACAAGTTCTCCAAATGAATGATACAGATGATTATTATAACTGTTGCCCTAACTGGTGCATATCTGTCTCCCCCTTCCTCTTGTTAACCTTAGTTTCTGTGGTTAAAGTAATGGAGGAAGGGATAGAAAAGGGGTCAGAAAGGTTATTGCTTACCTTGTATTGTCATAAAGTAGCTTCCCAGTTTTGGGCCTGGGACTTATTTAAAGTTGACTCCATCTCTGGTAGCTGCTGTTTCAGAGGCCTCCCCGAGAATATTCAACATAAGCCCCTTTCTTCTTTGTCCATCTCCCTTTCATCCTACTTTTCTTCCACATGGCATAGAGTCTCTCTGCTGGTGTATTACCACCTTTCAGAGATCCGTCAGAATGGTTCTTGGAATGCTTTTATTTGATGTGGTTTACAGATGCAAAGTCATAAAATAGGTAAACGAATCTGTTCCTTATGAAGAGTATTGTCTTTTTTCCCGATTACCTCCTGTTGTTTTCCAAGTGTAGCGAAATCTATGGATCGATCTGGTGCTTCCTTGGTGGTCCTTTTGAGGTCTCTAGGCCTCAAGAATAAGATTATGGGACAAGACAACAGTCAAAGATTAGGTTGGAACTGCCTGCTCCACATCTGCAGACTGGACCACTCTTGCATACCACTTTTTGTCACTGTGGCCCCTTCTCCTCCTTCAACCATAGCTGTGGTGACTAGGTCCACAGAAGCTTTGTCCAGCTTCTTATTGGTGCAAACTAACAATGCCTGTACTTCAGCCCAGGCCACTGATTTCTTGCTTCCTGCGTTGATACTTCTCTGACTCTTAAAACTGCTGGGCTGTCATACATGCTCAGCCAAAAGTGTGGCGTGCAAAGTGGAATGCCTCCTCCAGAGCCATTCCTGACCAATAGGGAGTGGTCTTATAGATGAATGCTTCCTTCTTTCAGTGCCAGGTGGACAATTCTGAGATGCATGCCGTAAAGAGGATTGAGTAATTATTGCCCGTAGAGGTACTGACTTTCTTTTCTTCCCCACTCATTCCCCCATCACTTATTCCTGTTCTCTACAATCACTTTCCCAAAAAACTACTTGCGTACAAAACTTTTCCTCAGATTTTCAGGGCACCCCGGGAAGATACTTATCAGTCTTTCTTATTTCCTATTTCTTGATGATCAGTACGAACCCAAAATTCAAGGTTATAAGTCTTATGAAATTGGGCTTGTTCTTACAAAAGGGAAAACTAGAGTTTTGTTGGTTTCTATTCAATAACTTTGAAACCAAGAATTGAAATTACCCATCAGTGACTCATGAAAATATGTAACAGCTAAAAAACCACCCAGCCGCCATCCTTGCTAAAGATGGAGGATTGAACCAGATAACTTTATCACTGAAGATTTCAGTGACTATTTTATCAGAGGGAGACCCCCCTGCCCCCTTTTATTTTGGCTCAGAAATGTATCAAAAAGCCTGCTGTTTATCTGGTCTCACAAGTAGCTATATACCAAAAGGATGTATGGTTTTTTTTTTTATATATAAAAGTGAACTATCCTTAACTGAATTCAGAGTTTTCTTAGGTGACTGTGATGCCAATATATCTTCCACCTAGCCTTTATGCTACACAGGAGAAGACATACAAATACTTTGGCTTTGTTAGCCTCAGAAACATCTATTTTTGTAAGATAAGTTAGTGCAGTAGTTCCAAAAAACTGGTCTATGGATTGACGGCATCCAAATCACTGAGGAAGCTTTTTAAAAATAAATGTTTCTGAGCTCCGCCTCTGGAGATTTGTGTCGGGTCTAGGGTTCATGCCGTGTGTGCTAAAGTCAGTTTATATTGGCTCAGGAGAGTGGATTGTGTTCATCTCTTTCTAAATTCATATTGAGTAATTTCACATTAATAGCTTGAAATCAACCATGGTGGGAGAATTTATACCATAATAATCAGCAAATGCTACAAATTAGAGGGTTTTCCCCCAGAGAGCTTGTTGTCAAACATTCACCGGCAACATCACTTTGTTGGGGCAATGGACCAACTACAACCTCATACCCAAGTAAGCAATCTATTTTATGATGCTTTTATTTCTGATTCAATACAAATGTTTCATATAATAGTGCTATTAGAACTTTATTGGAAAAGTTTATTACTGAAATTCCTTTTAAAAATACCAATTCGGGGCGGGCCGCGGTGGCTCAGCGGGCAAAGTGCTTGCCTGCTATGCCGGAGGACCTCGGTTCGATTCCCGGCCCCAGCCCATGTACCAAAAACGGAGAAACAGAATACAATAAAACAAGAAAATGTTTAAAAGATGTTTCCCTTTCTTCCTTCCTTCTATCCTTCCTTCCTTCTCTCTGTCTTTCCTTTAAAAAAAAAAAAAAAAAAAAAAAAAAAAAAAAAAAAAAATACCAATTCGATTTGTACTACAGCCACAAATGTAAATGACCTCCTCAGTAGCATCTCATTGGGTTTTCTAAAGGAAAGCCGATCCGCATTAATTTAACTCCCTATGTGATCATGTTCTACAAAAATCAAAATATTTATCTGGTTTGCTTTAATCACAGTTTTTAGAATAATCGTTTTAACAGAAATTTGGAATAGTGTTAGTCTCTTGAATATAGTAACATGTATAGTAATTATTATTTGATGAACTCTTGCTATGCTAAATCAAATGGTTTTCATGGCAAGATTTCAAGTGGAAGACAGAGGTAGGAGGGTTGGCCTATTAGAAAGGGGTCCCTATTACTCCTCCATATTAATACCTCTAATTACTAAAACCTAAACATAATGAGTTTGAAGAATCAGTACATAATTACAGAGAGAGGGAGCAATGATTCTCACCAAATGCCAATATTTCTGAACTTAAAGATGGGCCAGTTAAGATCATTCACTCTATTACCAACAGACTTCGCACTGATAAATTTGAAATACAAAAAAAAAGTCTTACTTAGGTTTTCACATTAAAGGGAGAAATGCCAAATTGTTCAATATACTATAGTGTTCTGAAAATTGGATTAGACATGAAAAAGATGTCCATTCTAGCTTCAGAGTCATCTTCTATCCAAATGCCTTTCATCTAATCAGTCTTTCTTAGCTCATTTCTTCATTCTTGCGCCTATGAGATCATATATGTGCGAGTACTTTGATTACTCTATATTATTCTCTAAATGCAAGAAATCATTAATATTAGTCTTTTATTTCAAAGACTTAAGAAGGATATTATCTTCATGTATGATTCAACTCTAAACACATCTTTAATATATCTGTAAGTGATAAATCCCTTGTTAGAACTTGAAATGATAGAATGAGTCTTAATTTCCCATTAATAAATATGGCTTCCATTTTGGATATCATTTTGATGATTAAGAACTAATTTTCAAAAGATAAATAAATTTTTCTTAATGTACATTATTTTGTATTTTATGGAAGAATGATTGTATTGTTTAAAATACCTCTCTACCTTGTATGAAAATGGTAGCATTTGTGAGGAAACGATTAGCTAACATTATGGAGGTCTTAATATGTTACGTTAAACAGTAGGTATTATTAGTATCCCCTCCCTTCACCTCAAATTAAGGCTTAGAGATAATCAACTCTTACAAGTCTTACATATAATATCTAGCATCTATCATATTTTCATCTGACACCCAAGCTTGGAAGCAAAATTCTAATACTGTCTCATGCATTATTTACCTTTGCCTTTATTCTTACTTTACCCTCATCTTCATCACCCAATAAAATGTGTGCATGTTTGTATATATATGTGTGTGTGTGTGTGTGTTTGTATCTATATATCTATCTAATTTAAGAATAAACAAGTGAGCCTCTTAGGTAACAAGATTCTTTGGTTGAATAGGAGTGTTAGTTCATTGTTGGAAGTAATGAATCCATTGTTCTATGTCTAACAGTGGCTTCAAACTACCTGGCATCTTGACAGTCTGTGATTTCTATCAGTCATATTCTTAGTATTTGATAACTGTGATAAATGGCATTATTTTACCAATTAAATCTAGATTGAAGATTAAATGAAAATTCCCTGAAAAGAACAATATTATTTAATAGAGCAAAGAAATAATGACCCAATTTTAAATTATTTGTTTATATTTTTTATTTGCAATAATCACAAAAGCTGTAGATATTCTGATCCCCATTTTGCAGATGAGGAGGCTGAGATGTAGAACACCTTGCCTCAAGGTCACACAGTTGCTAGGTGGCAGAGCTGGTATTCAACTCTGGCCCTCCAGACTGTTGAGCCTATCATTTTTCCCACTCACAACACATGGCATCACCTGGTTGCAGAACTAGGGTAGTTCTATAAAGCAATGCTTATAGCATGACAATATGTAAACTTCAAATTGGCATATTTAAGAATCATGAGTTTCATGAGCAAATCTGAATTTGTGATTTCTTTGGAAAGTCTGGAACAAGGGCTAGAGCTATTTAGAATGAAGCTGAGCTCTCAGTTTACCACTTTTCCTGTCACTTCTATTGTAGTTTACCTCATCATTAACTGGACCCCCGGTAGAGTCAGTTGTCTCTGGAAATCCATTATGATTTCAAAGTTTTATTGACCGTGGTAGTTTGAGGCTGTACGTTCCCCAGAAAAACATGTTCTTAAATCCATTCCTGGGGGTTTGAACCCATTGTAAGTAAGACCTTTTGATGAGGCTACTTCAGTTAAGGTGTGTCTCACCTGAATCGCCATGGGTGTTAATCCTATTTCTGGAGTCCTTTATTAGAGAATGAAATTTAGATACACAGAGAGAAAGCCACAGAAGCAGGAAGCTGAAATCAACAAAACCTGGAAGAGATGGGAGAGACTAGCAAATGCCACCATGTGCCTTGCCATGTGACAGAGGAGCCAAGGATCACCAGCAACCAATCTTTGGGAAGAAAGTTTACCCATGATGACTTGATTTGATATTTACCTGGCCTCAAAACTGTGAGCTAATAAATTCTCATTGCTTAACCCGACTCATTTCATGCTTTGAGAAACCTGGGAAACTAAAACAGCTGGCTGAGAGAAAGAGTTATGCCTAGGCTTTATTTGTAACAAATTGGGGCAGAGCTGCTGCAGTTGTCTCAAGATAATTTATTTTTGGTTCCAAACTAGGGGTCTCTGAGAAGATAAATACTCTAGGCCTTTTTCCTGGAATGGCATTTAATTGACATATAAGGCAATCATTAAAATTTTGATGTTATTTGAAATCAGTGGGTGGGATTTTTAGGGTATTTATGAACTGGAATTTGGGTAGGAAAGAACAATGCTTCAGTTGGGGCTTGAAAATTGTAAGATCTTACATTTCATTTGGAGACAACCATGTTCTAAAGGCATGGGGTGGGTTGGAGAACGAGCACTAACTTTTTTTGGTCATTACATAAGTTTTAACATATGACAAAATTCTCTAATTTATTACTCAGATGTAATAATCTGGTTTTAAAAAATAGTAACTTGAGGATCAAGTTACAGACAGAAACATCATCAAGTCTTCCTATCTATGAATTTATTTGGGTCTTCCATCTAAAATGCCAAACAAACAAAAACTTCTCTGTTCTATAATTAATAAAAAAACAAAGAAAAGTACCAAAATTACCAATTTTGCAGAATTTTTTAAAAAAATGTTTCTTTTAAATAAAATCTTACAGGGATTTTTATTCATGGGTAGTAAGTCATCAATATCACATTGAATAAGGGCATACTTTTCAATATTTGAAGTAGGTGTTAATTTTGTAAAAGAATTTTCTCTCAAATTATGTATACATGACTTCCTGTCCATGTGCATAGGTACCCCGAAGTGTTTAGATCACTAACAAAATAGTTTACTCACATTTGGTAATACGTTATATGTAAAAAGCTGTCAGTTTAAAAACAAACATAGGGCACTGTTATTATTTGGGCATTTTTCCCTCTTTAATCAGTAAGTGTGACCTATGAATCAAGTACTTTAAAGTGGTGTGGAAAATTATACAAATATTTATTTCTCAATATGTCTTAAATAATAAAATGATTCATAACTTTAAAAGTACAAAGGCCTATACAGCAAAAATGATTGCTCCCACCCCTGTTTGCCTCCCAAAGACAATAGATGTTACCAGTTCCCTGTGCATCCTTATATAGATATTTTATGCATGTACAAGCCAAGTAGAAGTTTATTCCCTCCACCGCTACCCCACTATCTCCCTCTTGTCCTGCAGCCCATTTTACACATAATGCAGCATATCTTACCCACAGTACTGTATTTTGCTTTTTTTTACATGAATATAGCTTGGAGATTGTGCTATAGCCTGAGTAAAGAGTTTTCTCCTTCTTCTTATTTTTTTTAATGACTGCAAAATATTTCCTTTTGTGGATGTTTCATAATTTATTTAACCAGTTATCTGTAATGGACATTTAGGCTGTTTACAATCTTGTTATTATAGACAAATGCTGCAGTGAATAACCTTATATATAGTTGCTTTTTTTTTTTTCACCTGTGAACAACTATGTCTTTAAGACAAATTATTTGAAGTAGAGTTGCTGGATTAGAGGGTATGTGCATCTGTAATTTTGATACATATTGT
Source organism: Tamandua tetradactyla (assembly GCF_023851605.1). Lineage (NCBI taxonomy): Eukaryota > Metazoa > Chordata > Mammalia > Pilosa > Myrmecophagidae > Tamandua > Tamandua tetradactyla. The sequence continues at coordinate 154,752,390 of NC_135331.1, forward strand.
CAAATTACTTTCCATAGAGGTTGTGCCAATTTACACTTTGACTAGCAGCATATGAAAGTGCTTATTTCCCCACTGCCTTGCCAAATAGAGTTATTAATCTTTTATAATTTTGCCCATCCGATAAGTGAAGAATGGTATATTAGTGTAGTTTTAATTTTCATCTTTCTTATTCTCGTATTCATGTGTTTAAGAGTTATTTGTGTTTCATTTTCCACGAGCTACATGTGTATATTGTTTGCCTATTTTTCTATTGGGTCATTTGTTATCAAATGGTAGGTACTCTTTATTGTTTATTGGTTTGTGATATGAGTTGCAAATATTTATCCCAGCTTGTCATTTTTCTTTTGCCATTGCTTATGGTGGTTTTTGCTGTAAAGGTTATTATTTAATTTTTTTTTATGTTGTAGAATTTATCAGTTCTTTTATTTATAGGTTTTCTGTTGTATTTAAATTGGTCTCCTCCACACCAAGATTATAAAACACTTCTCTCAGGTTCTTCTAATACGTTTATGCTTTCACTTTTACAATTAAGTCTTCGATCCATTTGGAATTTACTCTGACGTAGAATAAGAGGCATAGAGCCAACATTATTTTTTCTAGATGGCTAGCCAATGGCATTGATTGAATAATCCATCTTTTCTTCACTGATTTGAGTTGCTACCTTGCTCCCTCCTGTTATATTAATAATTATGGAGTTCATACTATGAATCAAGCATTATGCTAGACACTGTGGGAAATTTAAAAAATGTGATACAGTCCTTGTAGCCAGGAATTACACCCTAGTTATAATGACAAAACTATCACTCATAGAAAAATTCCAGTGGTGGTTTGTATCAGAATAGGCACTATGGAGGGCCTGGCATCTCTTCTCCCCTCACAGTTGCAAATGGAATTAGAAGTAGGGGAACAAAAGGGAGGGAGGATGGCTGCCATACTCATTAACCAAAACTGATGGACCTGGACTGGAGGGAGGCTGGATGTTGCTTAGCAAATATTCAAGGGGTCCATTCCTTTATGGAAAATACTTTTATTTCATAGAAACACATATTACCTCCGTAAGATGTGTTAATTTCTTAAATTCTTTCTTTTTAAGAAAGGGAGTAAAGGGATTGTAGAAAATGGCTTTAACATCAAAAGCCACTGTCAGGGCAAGTTTCTGGGTTGATTTTGAATTATTGGGTTTATCTAAATTGGATGCCGTTTGTAATTTTCCTGTCTCTTTAATACTGAACCTCTTTGTATGAAATTAGTTGTACTGGACTCTATTACTTTAACCCTACATCCTTTATCAATTCAGGATTTAGAAGCCTCTGTGAAGGGTGAAACCAATATATACATTCTTTGTGTTAGTTTATTTTTTATTTAATCATCTTCTTTTTAAACATTTTCACTGACAAAGCAACGTACAAACACAAGCATTCCACACATGGTGCACAATCAATGGCCCACAACACCACCACACAGCCCATCACCACGATAACCTTCTAGAACTTCTGCATCCCTCCAGAAAAAGAAACAAAAAGAAAAAAAAATAGCTCTTATATACCCTGCCCCCTCCCAGCCACCAGCCCCTCCATCTACCCAATACGCTTCAATCCTTGTTCCCCTCATCATGCGTCCCCCTTTTCATCCATATTCTCCACTCATCTGTCCACACCCCAGACAAAGATGAAATGAAATTCACATACCATAAAATTCACCATTTCAAAGTGTACAACTCAGTGGTTTTTAGTAAATTCATGATTACTCTAAGCATTTGCCTATCCTGGGTATTGAATATAAATATAGTCATACAATATGTGTTTTTTTAATGTCTGTCTTCTTTCATTTATCATATTGTTTTCAAGGTTTATCCCTGTTGTAGCATGTGCCATAAGTGAATTCCTTTTGTGTGGCTAAGTAATATTCCATTTTATGGATACTCTATATTTTGTACATTCCAGTTAATGGACAGTTGGATTCTGTGGATTGCCTTCCCTTGATAATGTCCTTTGATCCAAAGAAGTTTTAATTTTGATAAAGTCTAAATTATCTATTTGTTTTTGGCGAGTGGGGGTTGCTTATGCTTTTCGTCATATTTAAGAAGCCGTTACATAATCCATGGTCAAGATAATTTAGATCTATATATTCTTCTAAGATTTTCATAATTTTAGCTGCTACATTTAGATCTTTGATTAAATTCAAAGATCTATTTTGATTATTCTTTTTTTTTAAATTCTTAATAACATCACATAGTTGCATATTCATCATTTCTTAGTACATTTGCATCGATTTAGAAAAAGAAATAAAAAGACAACAGAATAAGAATTAAAACAATAATAGAAAGAAAAAATAAAAACAAAAAACCTATACCTCACATGCAGCTTCATTCAGTGTTTTAACATAATTGCATTACAATTGGGTAGTATTGTGCTGTCCATTTCTGAGTTTTTATATCCAGTCCCATTGTACAGTCTGTATCCTTTCAGCTGCAATTACCCCTTCTCTCTCTTTTTTTTTTTAATTAACGGAAAAAAAGAAATTAACCCAACATTTAGAAATCATACCATTCTACATATGCAATCAGTAATTCTTAACATCATCACATAGATGCATGATCATCATTTCTTAGTACATTTGCATCGGTTTAGAAGAACTAGCAACATAACTGAAAAAGATATAGAATGTTAATATAGAGAAAAAAATAAAAGTAGTAATAGTAAAATCAAAACAAAACAAAACAAAAATCTATAGCTCAGATGCAGCTTCATTCAGTGTTTTAACATGATTACTTTACAATTAGGTATTATTGTGCTGTCCATTTTTGAGTTTTTGTATCTAGTCCTGTTGCACAGTCTGTATCCCTTCAGCTCCAATTACCCATTATCTTACCCTGTTTCTAACTCCTGCTGGACTCTGTTACCAATGACATATTCCAAATTTATTCTCGAATGTCTGTTCACATCAGTGGGACCACACAGTATTTGTCCTTTAGTTTTTGGCTAGACTCACTCAGCATAATGTTCTCTAGGTCCATCCATGTTATTACATGCTTCATAAGTTTATCCTGTCTTAAAGCTGCACAGTATTCCATCGTATGTATATACCACAGTTTGTTTAGCCACTCTTCTGTTGATGGAGATTTCGGCTGTTTCCATCTCTTTGCAATTGTAAATAACGCTGCTATAAATATTGGTGTGCAAATGTCCGTTTGTGTCTTTGCCCTTAAGTCCTTTGAGTATATTCCCAGCAATGGTATTGCTGGGTCGTATGGCAATTCTATATTCAGCTTTTTGAGGAACCGCCAAACTGCCTTCCACAGTGGTTGAACCATTTGACATTCCCACCAACAGTGGATAAGTGTGCCTCTTTGTCCGCATCCTCTCCAGCACTTGTCATTTTCTGTTTTGTTGATAATGGCCATTCTGGTGGGTGTGAGATGATATCTCATTGTGGTTTTGATTTGCATTTCTCTAATGGCCAGGGACATTGAGCATCTCTTCATGTGCCTTTTGGCCATTTGTATTTCCTCTTCTGATAGGTGTCTGTTCAAGTCTTTTTCCCATTTTGTAACTGGGTTGGCTGTCTTTTTGTTGTTGAGATGAACAATCTCTTTATAAATTCTGGATACTAGACCTTTATCTGATATATCATTTCCAAATATTGTCTCCCATTGTGTAGGCTGTCTTTCTACTTTCTTGATGAAGTTCTTTGATGCACAAAAGTGTTTAATTTAGAGGAACTCCCATTTATTTATTTCATTCTTCAGTGTTCTTGCTTTAGGTTTAAGGTCCATAAAACCGACTCCAGTTGTAAGATCCATAAGATATCTCCCAACATTTTCCTCTAACTGTTTTATGGTCTTAGACCTAATGTTTAGATCTTTGATCCATTTTGAGTTAACTTTTATATAGGGTGTGAGACATGGGTCTTCTTTCATTCTTTTGCATATGGATATCCAGTTCTCTAGGCACCATTTATTGAAGAGACTGTTCTGTCCCAGGTGAGTTGGCTTGACTGCCTTATCAAAGATCAAATGTCCATAGATGAGAGGGTCTATATCTGAGCACTCTATTTGATTCCATTGGTCGATATATCTATCTTTATGCCAATACCATGCTGTTTTGACCACTGTGGCTTCATAATATGCCTTAAAGTCAGGCAGCGCGAGACCTCCAGCTTCGTTTTTTTTCCTCAAGATGTTTTTAGCAATTCAGGGCACCCTGCCCTTCCAGATAAATTTGCTTATTGGTTTTTCTATTTCTGAAAAATAAGTTGTTGGGATTTTGATTGGTATTGCATTGAATCTGTAAATCAATTTAGGTAGGATTGACATCTTAACTATATTTAGTCTTCCAATCCATGAACACGGTATGCCCTTCCATCTATTTAGGTCTTCTGTGATTTCTTTTAACAGTTTTTTGTAGTTTTCTTTATATAGGTTTTTTGTCTCTTTAGTTAAATTTATTCCTAGGTATTTTATTCTTTTAGTTGCAATTGTAAATGGGATTCGTTTCTTGAATTCCCCCTCCGCTTGTTCATTGCTAGTGTATAGAAATGCTACAGATTTTTGAATGTTGATCTTGTAACCTGCTACTTTGCTGTACTCATTTATTAGCTCTAGTAGTTTTGTTGTGGATTTTTCCGGGTTTTCGACGTATAGTATCATATCGTCTGCAAACAGTGATAGTTTTACTTCTTCCTTTCCAATTTTGATGCCTTGTATTTCTTTTTCTTGTCTAATTGCTCTGGCTAGAACCTCCAACACAATGTTGAATAATAGTGGTGATAGTGGACATCCTTGTCTTGTTCCTGATCTTAGGGGGAAAGTTTTCAATTTTTCCCCATTGAGGATGATATTAGCTGTGGGTTTTTCATATATTCCCTCTATCATTTTAAGGAAGTTCCCTTGTATTCCTATCTTTTGAAGTGTTTTCAACAGGAAAGGATGTTGAATCTTGTCAAATGCCTTCTCTGCATCAATTGAGATGATCAGGTGATTTTTCTGCTTTAATTTGTAGATATGGTGTATTACATTAATTGATTTTCTTATGTTGAACCATCCTTGCATACCTGGGATGAATCCTACTTGGTCATGATGTATAATTCTTTTAATGTGTTGTTGGATACAATTTGCTAGAATTTTATTGAGGATTTTTGCATCTATATTCATTAGAGAGATTGGTCTGTAGTTTTCTTTTTTTTGTAATATCTTTGCCTGGTTTTGGTATGAGGGTGATGTTGGCTTCATAGAATGAATTAGGTAGTTTTCCCTCCACTTCGATTTTTTTGAAGAGTTTGAGGAGAATTGGTACTAATTCTTTCTGGAACATTTGGTAGAATTCACATGTGAAGCCATCTGGTCCTGGACTTTTCTTTTTAGGAAGCTTTTGAATGACTAATTCAATTTCTTTACTTGTGATTGGTTTGTTGAGGTCATCTATGTCTTCTTGAGTCAAAGTTGGTTGTTCATGTCTTTCCAGGAACCCGTCCATTTCCTCTAAATTGTTGTATTTATTAGCATAAAGTTGTTCATAGTATCCTGTTATTACCTCCTTTATTTCTGTGAGGTCAGTAGTTATGTCTCCTCTTCCATTTCTGATCTTATTTATTTGCATCCTCTCTCTTCTTCTTTTTGTCAATCTTGCTAAGGGCCCATCAATCTTATTGATTTTCTCATAGAACCAACTTCTGGTCTTATTGATTTTCTCTATTGTTTTCATGTTTTCAATTTCATTTATTTCTGCTCTGATCTTTGTTATTTCTTTCCTTTTGCTTGCTTTGGGATTAGTTTGCTGTTCTTTCTCCAGTTCTTCCAAGTGAACAGTTAATTCCTGCATTTTTGCCTTTTCTTCTTTTCTGATATAGGCATTTAGGGCAATAAATTTCCCTCTTAGCACTTCCTTTGCTGCATCCCATAAGTTTTGACATGTTGTGTTTTCATTTTCATTTGCCTCGAGGTATTTACTAATTTTTCTTGCAATTTCTTCTTTGACCCACTCGTTGTTTAAGAGTGTGTTGTTGAGCCTCCACGTATTTGTGAATTTTCTGGCATTCCACCTATTATTGATTTCCAACTTCATTTCCTTTATGATCCGAGAAAGTGTTGTGTATGATTTCAATCTTTTTAAATTTGTTAAGACTTGCTTTGTGACCCAGCATATGTTCTATCTTTGAGAATGATCCATGAGCACTTGAGAAAAAGGTGTATCCTGCTGTTGTGGGATGTAATGTCCTATAAATGTCTGTTAAGTCTAGCTCCTTTATAGTAATATTCAGATTCTCTATTTCTTTATTGATCCTCTGTCTAGATGTTCTGTCCATTGATGAGAGTGGGGAATTGAAGTCTCCAACTATTATGGTACTTGTGTCTATTTCCCTTTTCAGTGTTTACAGTGTATTCCTCACGTATTTTGGGGCATTCTGGTTCGGTGCATAAATATTTATGATTGTTATGTCTTCTTGTTTAATTGTTCCTTTTATTAGTATATAGTGTCCTTCTTTGTCTCTTTTAACTGTTTTACATTTGAAGTCTAACTTGTTGGATATTAGTATAGCCACTCCTGCTCTTTTCTGGTTGTTATTCGCATGAAATATCTTTTCCCAACCTTTCACTTTCAACCTATGTTTATCTTTGGGTCTAAGATGTGTTTCCTGTAGACAGCATATAGAAGGGTCCTGTTTTTTAATCCATTCTGCCAATCTATGTCTTTTGATTGGGGAATTCAGTCCATTAACATTTAGTGTTTTTACTGTTTGGATAATATTTTCCTCTACCATTTTGCCTTTTGTATTATATATATCATATCTGACTTTCCTTCTTTCTACACTCTTCTCCATACCTCTCTCTTCTGTCTTTTCGGTTCTGACTCTAGTGCTCCCTTTAGTATTTCTTGCAGAGCTGGTCTCTTGGTCACAAATTCTCTCAGTGACTTTTTGTCTGAGAATGTTTTAATTTCTCCCTCATTTTTGAAGGACAATTTTGCTGGATATAGGAGTCTTGGTTGGCAGTTTTTCTCTTTTAATAATTTAAATATATCATCCCACTGTCTTCTAGCCTCCATGGTTTCTGCTGAGAAATCTACACATAGTCTTTTTGGGTTTCCCTTGTATGTGATGGATTGTTTTTCTCTTGCTGCTTTCAAGATCCTCTCTTTCTCTTTGACCTCTGACATTCTAACTAGTAAGTGTCTTGGAGAACGCCTATTTGGGTCTAATCTCTTTGGGGTGCGCTGCACTTCTTGGATCTGTAATTTTAGGTCTTTCATAAGAGTTGGGAAATTTTCAGTGAAAATTTCTTCCATTAGTTTTTCTCCTCCTTTTCCCTTCTCTTTTCCTTCTGGGACACCCACAACACGTATATTTGTGCGCTTCATATTGTCCTTGAGTTCCCTGTACCCTGTTCAAATTTTTCCATTCTTTTCCCGATAGTTTCTGTTTGTTTTTGGAATTCAGATGTTCCATCCTCCAAATCACTAATTCTATCTTCTGTCTCTTTGAATCTATCATTGTAGGTATCCATTGTTTTTTCTATCTTTTCTACTTTGTCCTTCACTTCCATAAGTTCTGTGATTTGTTTTTTCAGTTTTTCTATTTCTTCTTTATGTTCAGCCCATGTCTTCTTCATGTCCTCCCTCAATTTATCGATTTCATTTTTGAAGAGGTTTTCCATTTCTGTTCGTATATTCAGCATTAGTTGTCTCAGCTCCTGTATCTCATTTGAACTATTGGTTTGTTCCTTTGACTGGGCCATATTTTCAATTATTTGAGCGTGATCCGTTATCTTCTGTTGGCGTCTGCGCATTTAGACAGATTTCCCTGGGTATTGGATCCAAAAGTTTGGAAGATTTTTCTGTGAAATCTCTGGGTTCTGTTTTTCTTATCCTGCCCAGTAGGTGGCGCTCGTGGCACACGTTTGTCTGCGGGTCTCACCAGTAAAAGGTGCTGTGGGACCTTTAACTTTGGAAAACTCTCGCCGTCCGGGAGGTTCGCTAGCCGAAGCGGCTTGAGCCGGCCCGGGGTCCGAACGCGGGGAGGGTTGCTGGCCGCTGCAGCCCGGGAAAGCGCCCGTCCGAATTTCCTAGTCGGCCCGGGGCAACAAGCGTGGCGGGAGGGCACCAGCAGCAGCAGCCCGCCCCGGAGAGTGCACGTTCCCAGGGAGTCACGGGTTTGTAAGGGGCCTCCCCCACCCGTCACCGTTCTCCGCGGCCTGGGGATTTCCGATCCAATTCTCTCAGTTGGTCCGGGGGGCCGCGCGTGGTGTGGGTGCCAACCGCCGCGGTTTCAGGGGACCGCCTCTCCAATTCTCCCAGACGGCCCGGAAAGGGGGAAGGGAGTGACTCCGGCCGCTTGCCGCCCCACCCGGTGAAGCCCGCGCGCCTTGGCGATCTCACCCGCGCGGCTTCTCTCAGCCAGCCAGCCGTTCCAGGATGGGGTACGCTGTCTTTTTTATCTCTGTTGTGGCTTTGGGAGCTGTTCTGTATCATTTCTACTCCCCTAGTAGCTGTCCTGGAGAAGAAACTAAGATCCGCGCGTCTTACTAAGCCGCCATCTTCTCCAGAAGTCAGCTTGATTATTCTTATAAATTATGTGAGGTAGGAATTCAAATTCATTCTTTAGTATGTTGCTATCCAGTTGTCCCAGCATCATTGATTGAAAGGATTGCTCTTTTTCCATTAAATGATTTCAGCACTTTTGTTGAAAATCAATTGATCATAATTGTCTGGGTTTATTTCTGGGCTTTTAATTCTATTTCATTGATCCATATGTCTATCCTTATGCCAGTAGCACACTGTCCTTTATCAGGGTAGCTTTGTTATAAGTTTTGAAATGGAGAAGCGCGAGTCTTCCAACTTTATTTTTTTTTCAAGATTGTTTTTACTATTCTAGGTCTTTTGCCTTTGCATATGAATTTTAAGATCAACTTCTTCATTTCTGCAAAAAAGAGGCAGTTTAAGTTTTATAGAAATTACATTGAATCTGTAGATCAACTTAGAGAGTTAATATTTCCGATAAGTTGATTCTACTCTTTTTTTTATGGGGTACTTACAATGTTTACACTTTTTCTAACAGCTCATCTAAAATTTTTAAGTTAATATTTAAATTTAAATTATTTTCCTGGATCTGAGTTTGGTGATCTTCCCAATAGCTACTATTATCAAATATTTGATTTGGTGCTTTTCCTCTGGAAGAGGCTCTTTGCACATCATTTTTTAATCTTCAAAAAAAAAAAAAACAGGGAGCAGATACTAGCTTTTCCATCTTATAGGTGAGAAAACTGAGGATGAGAGAGTGACTGGAAAAGGAAACTGGAACTCAGGAAAGTAAGTGACTTTCTTAAGGCCTCAACTGGTAAAGACAAAGCTGGGATTTGAACAGTATTTTTTCTCTCATTAATCCATTTTTTTCTGTATATCAACATCCTAATTATTTTTAAAAATTTCAGACACTGTACACTATTGAGAGAAGATTTGGGCTTTTTGTTGTTACTTTTTGATATCTGTAAACTCCAAGTATCAGAGTTAATGAGGTTAATTCCAGCCATAACAGGTAGGACTGTTTCTCATCAGTGCCAGGAGAAAGAGGCAGGAGTCACCAATGCTAGAAACATCCTTCAAGGGAAGGAACTCAGCTAGGGATTCAGAATCAGTGAAAGATACCCTATCAGGGTAGGAATTCCTAGTATGAACCTTCTCTAAGCTGGAGTTTGATGGCAGAGTATTCACAAGTACTTCTGGACTTCAGGAGCGGGAGATGCAATTGTGGAGTTTAAGAGTGATTCTGGAGAGACTCATCAGATGTTCAGAAGAGTCTCACCTTGGGATGTGGTTGACCCTGTGCAAGGGGAGGATTATCAATTACTTCCTTTTCATGAGATTCGGATCTTGCTTTCACACTGATTCTTTTAAAATTATTATTAATTTTTAATTGAGATTTAACTGACATAAAATAAAGGGTACTGATTTAAAGTATATGATTTGATAAACTTTGACATATGTGTATTTAACATGTCTCTTTTCTCTCGCTGTTTTTAAGATTTTTTTCTCTTTATCACTAGTTTTGAACAATTTGATTTTTTTTTTTATTTTTATTATTTTTTTTTTAAGGGAGGAAGGGAAGGAAAGACAGAGAGAAGGAAGGAAGGATGGAAGGAAGGAAGAAAGGGAAACATCTTTAAACATTTTCTTGTTTTATTATATTTTGTTTGTTTGTTTGTTTTTTACATGGGCTGGGGCCGGGAATCGAACCGGGGTCCTCCGGCATAGCAGGCAAGCACTCTTGCCCGCTGAGCCACCGCGGCCCGCCCGAACAATTTGATTTTGATATACCTTGGTGTAATTTTCTTCATGTTTCTTGGGATTAGAGATTTTGAGCTTCTTGGATCTGTGGGTTTTTGTCTCTCTTTCCCCACCTTGGAGACTCCAATGATTTGAATATAGCCCACATGAGTTTGTTCCATAGCTCACAGAAGTTTCTTTTCATTTTTTAAAATTTTTTCTCTCTGTGTTTTATTTGGGATAATTTATATTGCTATATTTTCAAGTTTCTGATTTTTTTCATTAATGTCTAATCATCTGTTAATCCCATCCAGTGTATTTTTCATCTCAGACATTATAGTCTCCAGAAGTTTGATTTGTATCTTCATGTTTCTACTGAAATTTTAGAACATTTGGAGTATACTTAAAATAATACTGTCATGACCTTGTCAGCTAGTTATATAATCTGTCAGTTCTGGGACAGTTTGATTGATTTTTTCCTCCCTCATTATAGATTATGTTTTCCTGCTTTTTTGCCTTCCTAGTAATCCTTGGTTGGATTTCAGACATTGTAAATTTTACCTTATTGGGTGCCGGATATTTTTGGTTACTTGAGTTTTGTTCTAAGATGCAGTTAAATTACTTAGAAACTGTTTGATCCTTTCACATCTTACTTTTAATAATTGTTAGACAAGACCAGAGGAGCATCTAGTCTAGAGATAATTATTCCCCACAATGGAGGCAAGACCCTGTGAGCCCTCTACCCAATGCTCATGAGCCATGGGATTTTTCAGCCTGGCTGATGGGAACAGGTACTATTTTTCTCTGTGTGTGAGTGCTGGGTTCTGTTCCCTCTGATCATTGCAGATGTTTCTTCCCACCTCCCCTGAGGGTTTCTGCTCACACATAGGCTCATCAGTCTTCTGCTGAAGACTCAAGGGGGCCTCTCTCTATATCTGTAGGTTTCTTTCTCTGTGCAGTATCTTTTCTCCCAGTACTCTGTCCTCCTAACCCTAGCCACATTGGCCTTTGTGGTCTCTCAGCTTTGTCTCCTCCACTCACGGAGTCTGCCAGGCTCTGCCTGGGTTCCTCTACCTGCCCTGTGGCCTTGAAACTCTTTTAAAGCAGTAAACTGGGCCAATCATAGAGCTCATCTCATTTTTTTCTGTCTCTCAGGGAGTCACTGGCCTTTGTTGCTTGATGTCCAGTGTCTTCAAGGCCATTTTTTCCCCATACATTTGTCTGTTTCTTGTTTTGGTTGTTTCAGGTGGAAGGGCAAATCTGTTTTTTTGTTACTCCATCTTCTTCAGAAGCAGAAGTCCCCAAACAGATTGCTTTATCACTTTTCACTGTAGTCTTAACAGATTCATGTCAACATATTGTTTTGAAAATTATTGAAAGGGGGCCATTTTCTTGAGACTGTGTTCAAGGGGGACACCCTCTCCCTCCCAACCAGTGATGCTTGGTAGGTCAGTAAATACCAAAGTCCTGTAGCTAAAAGAAGCAAGAAGTCATCTAGGATTTGAGGTTCAGAAACTGAACTTATATCTAGGCCAAACAGCTAGATTGGGGATTCCTCAAAGTATTTGCACTGACAATGAGTTTGAGGCTTCATTTATGTGCTATTAAATGAATTTGTGTTTTGATTAATTGTGACAGCACTGACACACCTTGAAAAAAGAATCCTACATAGAGGGGTAAGATATTATTTATTCAGGCCACAGACAATATTTGGTGTCCATATGGATTTGAAATCCTCTTAATTCAAATCTCTTATTATTTCCTGGCATGAAATATTATCAGGTATTGTCATTTTTTGCAATAATTGGTGGGAAAGGACTCCTGAGTGTTGACAATCTTTAAATAAAAGTAGAGATGGAAACTGTAGAACAAGCTGGGAACTCACCAGTTTGATTTTAATGAGAACTGGACTGACCTGGGGTGGGAAATTCCAAATCCCTGGGAAACTTGGAAGTGTTTACCTGTTGTCTCTAGCCTGTTTCTCCGGTCTTATTTCCTGGTACCTCAGACATTTCATAACATTTCCCGAATGTCTTTGATTTTTACTTAGGGATGCAGCTTTTTGTTTGCTATCTTGCATTAGAGAATTGTTGTAATTGCATCACATGCAGCGTTATTGATAAAGAGGTAGTAACTAATGAACTCTATGTCTATGGTACGGCCTCCACTCATCATTCTCTCCTCCCCAAGAAAGATCTCCCATGGATTATTGAATATTTGGTAAGTCTCACTGTCCTTATCTTCTAATCATTGCTCAGCTCAATGCAGTCTATTTTCTGCTACAACCATAATTCTAAAAATTTTTTGCCCTTGGTTTGGGCACTGAAGCAAAAAAGTCTCACTGTCCTTATCTTCTAATCACTGCTCAGCTCAATGCAGTCTATTTTCTGCTACAACCATAATTCTAAAAATTTTTTGCCCTTGGTTTGGGCACTAAAGCATTTACTCTAGATCTCATCATCATCCTTGGTCAAACTTTCACCTTCCTCAGCACTTCATTCGTTTGTTTCTCTTCTGTTGACTCACCGTTTAGTCTTCTAGCTGCTTGATTTCCCTTTGCCTCTCTGAAATAATGGCATTTGCAGAGGTTGGCAGCTTTTCTCACCTCCATCCCTCCTTCCTGCCTTCCTTTCTTCCCTTCTTTCCTTTCTCTCTTTCTTTTTAACTCTATAGTCTACAGATTGCTCTTGAGCAAGTGCCTCTCAAATGGTGATCCATGGGCCACTGCGACTGCATGTATATTTTAGAATCTTTGAGTTCTCTTTGAGAATTAAAGAAATCAAATTTTCACTTAGAAAATGATTCAAAACAATACAATATAGACGTATTTTGAATTCCCTAGATGACCACTTTAAAATTGTGGATACTATCATGCAGTTTTTTGTTTTTTTTTTAACATGGGCAGGCACCAGGAATCGAACCTGGGTCCTCTGGCGTCGCAGGCAAGCATTCCTACCTGCTGAGCCACTGTGGCCCGCCCCTATCGTGCAGTTTTGATGCCTGAGTTTTGAGTTTATTTTGGCACCAAATACAACTACTTTATTGTCTTAGGCTAAGGAAGAAGGAACTAAAGAGGAAAATAATAAATACATGATATGTTTGGGCAAGTGAAGTTAATATGAAGTATGGCACAATTTGAATAGACTTTTATAACATTTTGAACAAAGAAAGAGATGGGGAAACTGGGACATCATGTGAAATGTAGTAGAAGTATGGGAAGTCTAAGTTCAAAAGAATTCTTACAGTCATCTGAGCCACATTCACATTGTAGGCAGCAATTTATTTTCAGCAAAATATCATATGTCACCTTTGATTAATGATATTAATTTAAATTTTATTAGTTTTGGAGTTTTATTTGATTTTTAACTTGAAAACTTGCTTTGCTTTTACAGTTGGATAAGAGCTGTAAGCCATCACAAAACTTTACGTCAATACTGTAATCTAGAAGAATTTTATCATGTATTACATATTTGAGCATTGCTCTTCTTGGGCAACTATTATTAAGCCTCAAAAATTCTTCTAAAATAAATATGCAGATGATGCCCAAATCCGAACTCTACTTCTACTTCTTCTTCTGCGACCTCACTGTTCTATCCTTGTTCAGGAGACTGTCAATTGTTGTCTACATTAATTACTCTATCAGCCTACTAAATGGTTTCCCTACCTCTAATCTTGCCTCTCATCCATCTTTTCTTTATCTTCTATTAAGGTAAGTCTTTTTTCCATTTTTCCTTTAGCCAATTTTATAATGCTTTTAATATCATGATTCTAGAAAGCCAGGTACCCTTATATACCCTGCTGGAGGAGTCCCAGACACATTTAGTGGCCATCTTCCAAGCCCATGCCTACCTACTCCATTTCCCTTTTTCCTTTTGTGTCATTATGTTTCCATGTGGCATGCAGCCCAGGGGAGATTTTAGGTCTAATGAAAAGGCCTGGGAAACTAGGAAGCAAGTAGCCTGAGCTGCTTATCAGGACCAGACATCTCAGTGGCAGGCACCACTCCTCACCCTCCACCAAAATTTAGGTGAGCACAAATTGGTCTTTTATCTCCAGGCAAATTAGTGGTCTTGGAGCTACCATCTACAAGTCTGGACTGGAGTAGTTTGGCCTTCCAGGGAGATCTGGCACAGTGGAAGCTCTTCCTCTGCTCTTTGGACCTTTTGTGCCATGTGAGAATAAAGTGGCCATTTGCTGAAAGTTTCTCTTGTGCCTGAGCCTGTGATTTCATGATACACTGTGTAGCAACTTGCTCCACACACTCCCCCTACCTATACTGCAACCGAGAAATCAGGATTTAAGGAATCATTATATAGATATTCCTTTGTGTTTTCTGGTATATTGGAGTAGAAGAGGGAAATTCCTGAATCTCTAAATTGTAATCCAGCTGCCCTGATCTCTGATAATGATTGCACAGCCCTTATCTTCTGTTCCTGTGGTTGTAAAAACCTTGTAACCAATCTTCATTTATACTCAGTTATCCAGTTTTTCAACTTTAGAGTCTTGTAATCACTAAAGACAGTCCTAATATTTATTAATGAAGGATCTTGGGTCAGCCCAGAACTAACCCATCCCAAGCCCAAAGTTATCTTGTTGACTGAGAGTGGATCTAACCAAAGTGGGCCCACCTGACATGTGCAGTAGCTTAGATTTTAACCTATACATCACCTGTACCTCATTCCGCCATTTTCTTTCATACGTTCTGTGACTTAGCATGTAATCAATCTGTGCATGCACGATACCTGTAATTATATCATTTGTGGCCAAGGTGCTCATTATCCTAAACCCTGCCCATCCTTTTCTCTAATAAACTATCTGAATTACTACAATTCGGGGAGACGGATTTTGGCTACTAGACCATCTGCACTCCTAATATGTGCCTAGTAATAAACTCTCTCTCTCTTTGAAACCCTGGGTTCTCAGGAATTGGTTTTGAGAGTGTTGGCCAAAAGAATCTACAGCCTTTGTCTGGTAACAATACTTGCCCATAGCTTATTCTTTAAAATTTTCTTTTATATTATTGGCCTAGATTTTAGGATTAGCCAGTTAAGTTCCTTGAAAAATTCTGTTGGGATACTGATTGAAATGTCTTTGAATTTATAAATTATTTGGGAGAATTGACATTTATCAATGTCAGTTATGTAAGATGATGGTATATGTCTCTACTTAAGATTTCTTTTAGATTCTACAATTTAAAAAATTATTTTTTGGTCTTGCACATCCTTTGTTAGATTTATTATTGGTTAACTTGTATCTTTTATTACTTTTGCTAATGCCATTTTCCTCTTTATTATATTTTCCAGTTGGGTGTATGTATATATGCACTTTTGATTCTGTGTGCTTCTCTTGACTGGAATCTATAGCTGCTGTTAGAATTTTGTGCAATAAATCTTTCTCAAACATGTAGTCAGCATGGTTTCCTTCCTTCTTATGAACCTTCAGTGGCTCCCCATCCCCTGCCTGGCATACAGGTCATGATCTGGCTACTTCCTCCATCATTTTACCTTTAACCGGACCCTGGTCCCCATAGTTCCACATGTCCCATGCTACTTTACATCCATGTCTTGTTCTTGCCCATCCGGCCCTTATGGTAGGAGCTTAGTATATGTGTATATTTTCTTTTATAATTGACTTCATCTGTTGTTTGGGGGAGCAGCGCACAGACATTGTGGAGAGTATGAATGCGATTCTTAGTGTAACTATTGAAAATTAGAAAGCCATGTACTCATAATTTTTTTCTAATATTTTTCCAGTCACTTTCCAGCTAAAAATGTGGAGGCAAACTTCTTTAAGAGGATATCAAATACCAATGTTATCAAATGTTGATAAGCTGTTACATTGTAAGTCCCATAATTTAAAATTAATATCGCATGTATTAATTTTTCAATTTTGCACAGCACATAATGCTGTTAGAAAAACTGCACGACCTCAACCAAAGATGCTAAAGAGAATATGCAATCTTGACAGGAAGAGCCAAATTCAGGGAGTGCCTTTCTTTGAGAAACAATTCTGCTAAAAAGCAACATGAAAATGAAGCAATTTAAAATCTTCAGGAAATATTAAATGCCGGGTTGTGAAAGGAAATGTGTAGCGTGACTGGGTCCTATTATAGAATGTAAAAATGGTGCCCACCCCAACCTGGGAAATCTTAAGTTGAACCCAAGACAGTCAAACTCTCCCATAATTCAATATCCCCTATTTTCTGATTGTACCCAAAAACAGTCAGCATATGATTTCATCCATTAAAAGAAAAAGTATTTAAACTTTAAAAATGGGCTGAGGTGAAATTTCTCCTTAAAAAAAAAAAAAATTTCTAGAGCTACTAAAAAGCTGGCATTTACAAAATAGTTGATAAAATAAGCCTCTAATTGAACAAAAATGGGAGATATACTGTTAAAGCTTAGTATAGATATTAATCAGCCTTGGCTTCTTTTTCTCTTGCTTCATCAGAGGCTAGAGTCTCTACCATTTTAGTTTCTCTGTTTTCTGCAGCTAAATCTTTCGTTTCTTGGTTAGGCACTTCAGCCTGATTTTCCTTTGCCCCCATTCCCCCTTTTGTTTGCACTTTATCTGAAGAGTTATCCTTTCCAGATTTTCTCTTTTTTCTTTTTTTGGTATTGTTACCACTGTACAGGAGCAAGTTTAGCTGACAACTATGCAGATCTCCCAGTCTCTTCCTTCTCTGCCCTTTGGCTGAACCGATCTTCCTCTTGAGCCTTTTGGCTACTGGGGAAGGGGAAGGGGGAGGGATGCTGGGTAGGATAGGGACCGTAGGCCTGGTGCGGGTGAGCTGCCTGGCCAATGCCGCTACTGTCTCGGCCAGATCTCCATCTTGATGCAATGATTGAAGCAGTAACTGAGCTTCCTCTATCTGGAATGCTCTTCAACACTGTCAGTCTGCTTTCAAACAGCAAAGACTGTTGTTCTGCTGAGTTGACTCTCCATTGAAAACTTCTCTGACCACACCTGGGCAACTCAGGCACTCTTTTTCTGAATTTGCCTCTATTTCTCTGAATCACATACGTGTCTCTTTTATAGTATTCCTATATTGTAATTGCAATTGCTCATGTACAAGTACACCTTTCACTTGATAGACTTGAAGGCAGGGATTGTGTCATTGTATGTGTGTGTGTGTGTGTGTGTGTGTGTATGACCCCCAATCTAGGAAGTCCTCTTATGTGAAGACTTAGTAAATATGTACTGATTGAACAATTAAATGCTTTCCTCTTCATGTTGGCTTATAACTTTTATTTTGTAATTGATTCTGTCTTTACATTTGATTAAAGTTGATCCCTGGAATTTAATTTCAAAACTATGCCTTATACATAAATATCGCAGGACAGCTAATCTCCTACCCTACTCCCCAACACCCCTGAAAACTCTTCCAAGGCTTTTCATTGTACTTGGAATAAACTCCAATTCCACATCCTTACCTGATGTGTCTACCTCTCTAAATCATCCCCTGTCTGGTCTCTCCTTTCAAGATGTCCCAGCTGCATCTTCTTTCTATATCTCCTCCATGAATATGAAAACGTCCCTTGGACATTTGTGGTTGAGTAGAGTGATCGAGAAGAAAGTTGAACTATTCAATAAACTCTGCTTAGTTGTTTTCAGTGCAACAGAAGTCTAAAACAAAGAGATAAAGGCCCAATCAACAAAACATTATTAATAAAGTTTATAATATCTCTGTAAGAAACTGGGTGGAAGAAGGAAAGTGACACTGTTTTTTAAAATATGGCATGTGTGTTTGATCATAAAACTTTCCAAGTCAGTTCTTTTCATTCTTTGGGAAGTAGTGTACATACAGTATTAATGACCTGGCCTTTGTAGCTGGTTAACCTAAATAATTAAAAGCTTCCTAGCTTTCTTCCTACAAAAGAAATTAGGTCTGGAAGGACATTAGAACTATACTTCTATTGGGACATGTTTGAATTTCTTTAAGAAAAAGCATCCAACTAAACATTTGAAGATCAGAGTGGAATTAAGATCTTAATGCAGTCAAATGCATGAATAGATGAATAAATCCTTTTTCAGGAAGATCCAATAGAGCATTTCTCTTTTGCTGTAATTGAAAGAGATGTTATTACACCACAGCATTTGGGATATGTTGAATTTATTTGTGGTGTTTATAATATCCCGCATATTTTATAAAAGTAAGAGTTTTGGTATGTATTTATCAAATTAAAAATTGCCTGTAAGACTGTTCATTGTTTTCTAAACTTTATCACTGATAAAGACTGTTTATTAACTTGTCTTTAGGATAGCTCAGATTGCATATTACTAAGAAATTAAGTGCGATGGACAATTAGTAATTTACATAATTATTGTTTTGGAGATAATTCTGTAGGGAATAGTCTGCTTGTATGAATATTTATTAAGTATCTGATTTGTTAGCATAGAAACAATGAGTAGAAGGTATTGTTATCCAGTTGTTTGAAAGATAATAAAATATCCACTGAGAATAAATGTAATATCTTTAATATGGCTTAAATGGATTCATCACTAATTACACAGTAGGAAAAAAAGGAGTAAGGGGAAAATATGCATGACTTTAGATTGTTTTCTTATTTTCAAAACATAGCACCTCAAATATTTGGCCGTGTTTTTTATGTATCAGTGTGTGAGATTCAACCTAGATCAAGGTTGGCAAATTTACTGCCTGTGAACCAAATCTAGCCCACTGCCTATTTTTATAAAGAACGTTTCATTGGAACACAACAATACTCATTCATTTACATCTTTGCTGCTTTCATGCTATAATGGCCCACAAAACTAGGTCCTTTACAGAGAAACTTTGTTGATCTCTGACCTAGATATTGAATAATATATAGATTAAGCTGAACCTCATAGTCCAGAAACCTGCATTGTTGTGTTTTTAAGTATCTGTACTCTATTTGCTTTTCTTCTTAACATACAAAAAACTGAAGAGAGTCTGTAGGTACTAGCTTAAAGAAGATCCAAGAAATCTTTTTAGTCTTTATCATCCATCTATATTATAATCAAAAGGCATACAAAGTAAGGATATATAAAACATATTAATACAAAAACCAAAGATTTCACCTTAAAATGATGTCCATTCTGCTAGCATTTTTTGAATACCAGGGCACAACTAATTAATAACTTGTAAAACTGAACATAAAAGTTAGCATATCCTTCTTCGCATTAACTGTTATTCTATAAAGCCTTCTATCGTAAGGAGAGTAATTTCCAGCAATTTCTCATTTTCCTATTGAGGACAAAAGAAACAAAACCTCTTTTAATATCCCTAGGAAAATATTATGTATCTTGATTCAAAGACTTCTAATTTCCATGGTGATAAAGTATTGGATCAAATAATCTCCAAGTTTTCCTTTCAGTTTTAAAATTTTGTAATTTTTGTTCAAATTACTATTAGCATTTTTAAAAATAAAAACAAACTCACCCTTCTAAGGAATCAATTTAGTTTGTTGTCAGCTCTTTTTTTATAAGCTCATTTTCTTTAGAGATTTGAGAAAGTAACTGCAAAAGAACTAAGTAAATGGAGGGGTAAATAATATTCATAAATTGGAACTTAATATTGTTAAATCAATTCCTTACAAATTCCAGATTCAATAAGATCCCAAAACCAGATCCCAAAACCAGATCCCAGAAGACAAAACTGGAAAACTGGTTGCAATCTAATTGCCCACCAACCTATGAATGGACGAACAAAATGTTGCATATCCGCACAGTAGAACATTACTCAGCAATAAAAAGGAACGAACATCTTTTATATACAGCATGGAAAACATTATGCTAAGTGAAAGAAGCTCGACACAAAAGACTACATATTATATAATTCCATATACATGAAATTTCCAGAAAATGTAATCTGTAATGACAGAAAGCAGATCAGTGATTGACTGAGGCTAGGGGTATGTGTGGGAATTGACTACAAATGGGTGCAATGGAACTTTTTGGAGTACTGAAAATGTAGAACTAGATCATGGTGATGGTTGCACAGCTCTATAAATATACTAAAAATCATTGAAATATACACTTAATACAATGGGTGAACTTTATGGTGTATATGCTCTACTTCAATTAAGCTGATCCAAAGGGGAAAAAAAAGAACAGGAAAAGCTGATGTCTGCTGATAGAAATCAAAACAGTAATTGCCTCAAAGTAAAGGGTGGGGATTGACTGGAAAAAGAAGCAGGGAATTATATATTGATTGGGGTGGTGGTTACAGATGAATGCTTATAATTGTCAAAATTCATGGAACTCTACATTTAAGATCTTTGATTTTTTTTGTTTTGTTTTGTTTTGTTTTTTGTTTGTTTGTTTTTGCTTTTGCATGGGCAGGCTCTGGGAATTGAATGCAGGTCTCCAGCATGGCAGGTGAGAATTCTGTCACTGAGCCACCATTGTCCACCCAATTTCTATGTATTTTTATAATATGTAATTTATACTTCAAATTATAAGAGAAAGTCACTATAGATTTGGAATTTGTTAAACTGTAAGAAAGTAATAGTGGGAGTTACCCAGAGTAAACTTTGCTTGCTTCTGAAGGTTGAAGGAAACAGCCACGGAGGAAGATGCTGCTTGCATAGATTTTATCTTTTGTGGAATAACTTCTGGGGAACAAAATATGGAAGAACTCGAGAAGAGAAGAGTGGGAATGAGGTAGAATTTGTTTGCTCCCTTAGGTACATGTGAATAGTAGAAGGAAGTAAAAATAAGTATTTCTGTTTTAAGAGAACATATTTCTGCTGCAGGAAACATTGTCACTTTTTTTAATGCAAAAAATTTCCAGAAGCTTGTTACACACATACAGCTTTCCTCAGCTTTGCAACAAATGGAAGCATTGTGAGTAACAGTTTTCTTCAGATTAGGAGAGTTTAGGTTTTATTAAAATTATGGATAAAAGGTATATATGCATATTCACCTGCACTCCTAATTCTATATTGGGTCTTTAGAAGCCAGGGATTTTAAGATTCTTTGTTCATGTGATTCACTGGGGCCTAATCTTAGGAGTAGTAGAGCCAGAATAAGGAGGTGGGAGGGGATCAAGCTAAACCAAAAGGGTTCTCAGCTGGAGACTGCATTTGTTCTGTTCCCAGGCGGAGGTTCTGGAGTAAGAGTTGCACTAAAGTGCTGGTCCCAAGGGGGCTGCCTCTTTATTCTTTTGTCTGCTAGTTTCTTTCTGAGATTTGAGGGGAGTGGCGTTGGAGGGCATATCCTGGTGGTGGTACCCCTTAGGTGATTGCTGGAGAAGGGATGCAGCTGTGAGCTGTTGGCAGCTAACCCTCACAGCTGCGGGAATAGGCACACTGGACAGAAAAGGAACGGAACACCACAGGGCGCACTACACAATAGAAAATACCTCCAGAGAGAGTTATTTTATAGAGAAAGTTTAAAAGCGTATTCAGTTAAGTGTTTTAAAAACTTTTATCTTTGGAAAAAAGCCATTTTTTAAATATGAAAATCAGGACAGTTTGTCAAGTCATATTCTTGACTTAGGCTTTAGAAATAAATATCTCTGATTTGGGGAATTTGTTTTTATGATACGTATAAATAATTTGACATATATTTAGTGGTATAGTTAACAAACAAGATTTCTTAAAGTAATATATAAACATGCACAAAACTGGGATGCTTTGGAATATCAAAGGTTTATAATTCCTAAATACCATATACAGAGGCTCAAAGTAGATTGGATTGATAAAAATTTCCATTTACTTTACAAACCTCAATTCCTTTTGTCCCACATTTTCATCTATTCAAAGGTTTCTTTCCTTTACATTTTCCTGTATTATAAAGAATGTTTCATTTTTATTTACTATTTTATTTCTAGAAATAACTTTTATTCTTCTTTTGTTTACTTTTCAGGGCTTGACTAGAGATCCCTAGTTCTCATCCAAGCTTTTATGTCCCTTACTTATCTGTGCCATCATTTTTTTTTTTCACGTCATTGTTCTCAGAATCAAGCAAATGGGAATATACCTAAGCATCCAGGAGATAAGTAGCATAATGTTGGCAGTGTATGCAGTGGTGTTTTATTGCTGTCATCATCTGTTATAACTCCTCTGTTATCTGTTAATATGTTTATGAAAAGCCAGAGTGGGAAGGCATGGGAAGTCTGCTTTTGGGAAGTCATTTGAGCTCTCTTCAGCCTGATAAGGAGTTTAAAATGATGATCCACTTATTTCCCAGTTACTGTTACTTTACCTTGATTAAATCTTTACCTGTGCTAAGCATGGTTTCATCATAAGGTCAGAAAATTTTAAAATGTGTTATGAACCAAATGTATTGCTAGATTTTATTATTATTTTTAAAATTTTTATATTCCTGCCTGTTTTCACAGCTTGTGTTCCTATTACTCTGTTTTTCCCTTGATTTTTTTGCTTGTCCAAGCAAAATCCTCACTATTCTAAGGTTTGCCCTTCCAGTTTTGAACCATATTGGATGCTAATACATACTATCCAGAAATCCCTTTATCTTGTAACTGTCCTCACTCACCCTCTCCTTGCTTCCAAATATATTGGCTTTATCTAGATGCTAAAATTTCTACCTGGTGACTTCAGAATTGAAGTTACTGCTGTTTGTGCAACCCACGTGTGTGCTCTCAGGGATCCAGGGAGCACCACAAGGTCCACACAGGTGCTTCTCCCCAAACCCGTTTTTTTTTTTGCATGGGCAGGCCCTGGGAATGGAACCCAGGTCTCTGGCATGGCGGATGAGAACTCTGCCTGCTGAGCCACTGTGGTCTGCCCCACAAACCCAGTTTTTAAAAAAATATTTTACTGAGATATCTTCACACACATACAACCCATCCAAAGTATACAATCAGTGCCTTACAATATCAACACATAGTTGTGTATTCACCACCATGATCATTTTTAGAAATTTGCATCACTCTAGGAAAACAAATTAAAAGAAAAAAAGAGAAAACTCGTACATCCCATACTCTTACCCCTTCCTGTCATTGACCACGAGTATTTCAATCTACCCATTTTTTTTTATTCCTTATCCTCACTACTATTTATTTATTTTTTGTCTTTTTTTTGACACCCACCTGTCCATACCCTGGATAAAGGGAGCATCAGACACAAAGTTTTCACAATCACATGGTCACATTGTAAAATCTTTATAATTATACAATCATCTTCAAGAATCAAGGCTATTAGAATACAGTTCAACAGTTTCAGTACTCTAGCCACTCCAGTACTCCATAAACTAAAAAGGGATATCTATATGATACATAAGAATAACCTCTCTACTCTGTTTGAGATCTCTCAGCCATTGAAACTTTATTTGGTCTCATTTCTTTCTTCCCCTTTTTGGTCAAGAAGGCTTCCCAATGCCTTGATGCTGGGTCCTAGCTCATCCCTGGAAGTCCTGTCCCACTTTGACAGGGAGATTTACACCCCTGGGAGTCATGTCCCATGTAAGGGAGAGGGTAATGAGTTCACTTGCTGAGCCCAAACCCAGTTTTTTTTTTTTTTTAAACTATATTGACGCAGCATTATTTATTTATTTATTTTGCATGTGTAGGCACTGGGAATCGAACCCGGGTCTCCAGCATGGCAGGCGAGAACTCTGCCTGCTGAGCCACCGTGGCCCACGCAAACCCAGTTTTAATCTTGCTTTTGAATTCCCAGAACCTTGAGTTACATCACTACTTCTGAGACAACAGAAACATCTCTTTCTGCAACCTCATTTCCTTCAGAAGCAAGATCCCGCTCTGTTTCCACTTCCATTTGCATTTCTTGTCTCCTTTCATCTGGCATTATTACAAGGCCAGCTACTGGGATCCATTTCTCTTCTACTTGCTCAGATCTTGTACTCTGCTGAGTCTGAGCTTCCTTTTCCTTTCTTCCTCTTTGCCACACTTCCTGTTGTCTTAGTTTGCTAGTACAAAGTTGTACAATTGGATGGTGTAAAACAACAGAAATTTATTGTCTCACAGTTCTGATGGCTAGAAGTCTGAAATCAAGGTGTCAGCAGGGCTATGCTTTCTTTCAAGTCCATAAAGAAGAATCTGTTTAATGTCTTTTCTAGTTACATGGTTGACCCGCAATCCGTGACATTCCCAGTCGACATGTGGCATTCTTTTCTCTGTTTCTCTGCCTATCTGTGTCCAAATTTCTTCTTCTTATAAGGGCACTAATCTTACTGGATTAAGGAACTGCCCTACTCTGGTATGACTTCATTTTAACTTTAACTTGCTTAATTCTAGCTGTAATGAACCTCTTTCCAAATAAGTTTCTGAGGCACTCGAAATTAGAACTTCAGCATATATTTTGGGGGGCATAGTTCAATCTATAATGCTAGTTAACAATTGTTTCTGTTTACATATTTGATCATGAATTAGATTTTTTGTTTGTTTGTTTTTCCTTAGATCAACTTAGTCTGGTTTTCTGTTGCCATAGCACAAATCTGATTCCTGGAGGCAATATTCCAGATACAAGGTTTCAAGTCTTTTCTTAGCCTAGAAATATTACATTTCTCCTTCCCTTTAATCTAAGATGACACATGCCCTATCTACTTAGGAACCCATTCTTACTTTTATTCTTGTGAACTTGACTGTGGGTAATGGATTCTCAAAATTAGTGACAGTTATTAAAGCTTAGTAACATATTAGTCTTTTCCCTCTTAAGAAACAAGATTAAGAGGGGGAAAACGAGCTGGAGTAATGAAACCCAATCACCAATTAATCTGAAAGGTTGGACTACACTCCAGATTTTAACCTATTTGAAGTAAATCATTTCTGGCTCCAGGAATGCATTCCTACTCCTCCAGGATCAGATTTCTGTGCACTTCACATAATGTATATTCCCCATCCATGTGTAGCTACTATTATAGAGTCTGCACTCACCCAAGTATTGAATCCCTTGCCACCCAATCTCAGCTTCTCCTTACAGATTATCTGCTGCATATACCCTGATTTTTACCAAAGATTTAGGGAAATGTGATACTTTGGAGTAAGAAATATCTCAATTACCCATCCACTATAGAATTACTGTAATATTAGGGCATTTAGTGGAGGAAAAATTATCTCTGCACCTAGATTCAGAAATTTTCCTACAGCCTTCCCACTTGGCACAGTTTGCCAAGATGCATAAACATAGAAGGCATTCTTACAGCAAATGTTCTGTATACATTATTACTAGCTTGGGCTTGGATGTCAAGTTTGTATAAACTGGTTGGGCCATATGTACTATATCAAAGCACACTTTTCCCATGTAACTTAAAGCTAAACTAGAAGCAGGCCAAGTGGTTCCATTCTAGTCCTGTGTGGATCTGAGTTCTAGGGCCTTTCACCAATTAGAAAAATAACTATCAACATGAAACTTACAGGTGGTTGGAATACCTGCCTTCCACGTGGGACACCCGGGTTCGCTTCTTGGACCATGCACCATCCCCTCTCCCCAAAAGAAACCTAGGAGAATAACATTGCTTTAATTGAAATGTATGGACCTGAATCTTCTCTCATAAGGTCTTCCTCCAGGAGTCCATTCCAAATCAATTACAGCCAGTACCTTCCATGGATTGAGAGATGTAGAGCAAAGAGCAGAGGGTGATAAATGGTTTTGGTATGGAGATAATAAAATTAATTTTGAATACTGAGATTCTCTCCAAATTCCAGCAAGTATTTGGAAATGCAGGACTAGAACCTGAGAGAGATGGTAGGACTAGAAAAATATTTTGAGGTTATCTGCATAAAGAAAGTATTGAAAGTCATGGGAGTAGGTGAAAGATTATGAAGTACATTGGATACGCTACATATCTGAGTTCGGAATGCCTAGCTTTATTTTAGTTCTATAATTTAGCTAAGGGACTGTGCTCAAATATCTAACATCTATAACCCTCAGTTTTCTCATTTTTCAAATGGCGTTTGCTTTAGATGATCTTTAATTTCCTGTTTAGCCCCCAAACTTTACTTTCTTAAGAAATTGTTAAGGGTGAAAGTGCAGAGGTAAAATAGAATCTGTGTAAAGTACCAAGTGAAATTTAGACTTAAGGCAGATTTCAAAACTGAAAGCAATTTAGGACTGTGCATATTTGAATGAGATTATTTGTTTCTTGATTAAACACATGATCTTCTTTCTTCCCCCCCGATGGGTATTAAGGCCCAATTTCCATTAAAATTCCTCTTCACAAGGGTAAAATGCAATACTCTAAGGAAATTACGATAACTGAGACTAATGATGGTTTCAGCATCAAAAATGAGACTAAAACATCAATTTTAGGGATGATGTGTCTAAGATAAAATAGCAATTGATTGAAACCTGAATGTGGTATGGGAGACGCAAAGTCACTTGGTTCCAAGGTTGCATACCTATGAGATGCTATAATTAAAGACGTGGCATAAAAGGAGACCGAAATTAAGGAGTTGTAACCATCTGGGTGTCTTTATGAGGAAGCCAAAAGACTTTGAAGATATCAAATTAATCCTTATTATATCTTACAGAGGTAAGGAGGATAATGGGTGCCATGCTTAGGTGGAAATTGAAGGCCAACATTTATGGGGAAGGCACAAGGCAAATGCAGAGGAGTCACGTGTTGTGGTTGATGACATGCTCTGCCTTTAAACCCTCACTGCACCATCCACCAGTCATGTGTCTATGGCCGAGATGCTTATTTGGGTTTCAAACTCCTTGCTAACAAGATGGGAATAATAATGGTTATCAGTGGTTGTTAGGACCAAATAATGAGTGCAAAGTGCTTCTAACAGTACCTACTAAATTATGTATACCTGCTAAATAGCATTCATAGCCCATGTAAGTTACTGCTACTACTACAATGACAAGCAACACTATACAGTGAGGTTTTTTTTTTGTTGTTGTTGTTTTTTTTTTTTTTTAACAAGGAAAGGCTCTGGGAATTGAACCCAGGTCTCTGGCATGGCCGGTGAGAATTCTGCCACTGAGCCACTGTTACACTGCCCTACAGTGAGGTTTTGATACATCTAAAAGGGGGTTATGTTTATTCACTCTTATTTTAGGGCTTATAATCTACTCTGGGGGAAGATAAGAAAGCATGCGGGTCCCCGTGGTTGTCTACAGTGTGTTTTCCATTCCATTAATATTATTTATACAGCCATGCTTTCACTTTTTGAGTACAAAGAAAACTGTTTTATAATATCTTTTCATGGAAGATAGATGGAAGTTAATAAAAAGTAGCATCTTGTTTTTTTTTTCTCCATTAATTTTGTGTTTTTAAGGATAGTGGTGGTAGGAATTGAGTTAGAAAAACATAATATATTTGAAGTCCAATTTCCTCTCAGGAGAGGGGTCAATGAAAACAAAACTTCTGTGGTTCTCTTCTAGAGAATAGCACTAAGATAAAAAATTAGTAAGTGATATTATATAAAACATTGATGAACAAAGTCAGACCACTGGCCTGCTGTATAGTTGTTTTTTTTTTAAACTTTTTTTATTGTATAGTATAACATATATATACAAAGTAGAGAAATAAAAAAGCAATAGTTTTCAAAACACTTTCAACAAGTAGTTACAGGAAAGATCCCAAAGTTTGTCGTGGGCTACCATATGATCCTCTCCTTTTTTTCTTTCTAGCTGCTCCAGAATATAGGAGGCTATAGGACTTAAATATGTTTTTATCGTAACAATCGACTTCTTTCCTTCATCTTTTGTGAAAAATTACACATATACAAAAAAGCTGTAAATTTCAAAGCACAGCACCACAATTAGTTGTAGGACATATTTCAGAGTTTGATATAGGTTACAATTTTACAATTTTAGGTTTTTACTTCTAGCTGTTCTAAAATACTGGAGACTAAAAGAGATATCAATTTAATGATTCAGCATTCATATTCATTTGTTAAATCCTATCTTCTCTGTATAACTCCACCATCACCTTTGATCATTCCATCCCTCTCTTTAGGGGTGTTTGGGCTATTCTACTCTCTGAAAACTCTCCTTTCTCAGATCATTAATCCACATCTTTTTGATCCTTGAAAACATTCTGAATGCCTCTTTCTACTCAGATCACCTGTGGAATCACCTCAGCATGCATGTATTACTTGCACTATTTTAATTTGCACTAATTTATGTTTCTTTAGAAACTCAATTTTGGTCCATTTATATAGCATGAAGAATCAGTATTATCAAAACATTCTTAATATCAGGGGCCATATCTTCTACTTCTATTATGTCTATCTAGGACACCTGTCATATTGCTCAGAAACATTTATTAAGTGCCTAGTGATA
Source organism: Tamandua tetradactyla (assembly GCF_023851605.1). Classification (NCBI taxonomy): domain Eukaryota; kingdom Metazoa; phylum Chordata; class Mammalia; order Pilosa; family Myrmecophagidae; genus Tamandua; species Tamandua tetradactyla. The sequence goes on from NC_135331.1 coordinate 154,780,843, forward strand.
TTTAACGAATGTTGTTGACTTACAGTTGAGTGCAGAAAACCTCTGAGAGTTTTCTGGGATCAGGGAAACAGAGGCTAGGGGTGTATAGATTTGAGCTTCAACCATATAATGACAGCAGTTTCATCAGACACAGGTTCTAGTTTTTTGTAAACCTTCTCATGCATGTAACCATTCCATGTCTTTAAGCATTTTCAATGTTTTTTTTGGCGTACTCTTATAAAATGTGCTATGCCTTTCTCTCTAAGAAAGATGACTCTAATGAAAGGTGAAAAAATACCATAATTTATATAATGACATTATATTTTCTTTCTAATATTCTCCAATTATGGGAAACTTTAAGATAATCCCTGTTAGCTAACTACGCCATGTGCCATAATTTTAAAAAATGGATCCATATTAACCTTTTATCTTCTTGTGATATATCATCATCACATTTTCAACAATGTGTGTGAACAGACTGTAAAAATATAATACAAATCCTTAAAAAATACACAGGGTATTTAAATTACAACTATAATTTGGTATGTACCTTAGTTTAATGCAAAAAAAGTCCTGGGAGACATTTGTACCTAAAACAGAAAAGAAACCTAACTTTTTTCTTCTTTTTTTAGGTTTTCTTGAACTAGTGCTATAAATGTCAGAGGAAGGGGAAAAAACTATATAAGTAATGCATTGTAAATGAAGATACACTCTTGCAAGGAAACACTATGGTGCATAATTGACTCAGTAATTCTCCTTTGTGAAAATTAGTCAAATGGTCTTCTCTTAAAGACAAATCATACAGGCTACATGTCAGGTGTGATCACAAAATGAATATTCATGCACTGTATAACATTCACGGTACCATATGTATGTGTAGTGTATATATATATGTATGTACACATACATGATTACCATGGATTCTGATTAAAAAATATTATGTAAATGCAGAAAACCTTAAAAATATTATTTTTAAAAGACCCTCAAGCAGGGAAAAAAAATAGTGGCACAAAACCTGACATTTACATATAATGCACTATTTTTTTCTGGTCATCATCACTGATATTAATGATGTCACCCAAAGAATCGTGTGGACCAAGAGAGGTCCAGAGCACTGAAGTTCAGTAAGAGAAACACAGTCATGATGTAAGCTCATGTCCGGCATATAAAATAAATTTTTCCCTCTCCATTAAGCATATCAGGAACTCAGTATCAATTAATTATATTCCAGAGATTAAGGGACTCAGTCCACTTGATTATTTTCATAGAGAGTGCTTTCCACTACAGGCTCTATTGTTAATGTGTGGTATTAAGGCAAAAATCAGATAACTTTACTTAAACTGAATGAGAACGTATTTGCCTCGGAGTGATTGGGATGACTTTATTTGTTTTCACCTTGCTGCCCCTATGCGTAATTATTTCCTCTCTGTTATCCAGATGCACAAAGCTCCAGGTCTAATATTAAGAGGAATTCCTATAATAATTGTATATTGCATTGTTTCTGGAGACCTGTAGTAGCCTAGTTCTACAATGAAACAAGCCATCGAAAAGCAAATATCAGATTATTTAATTGCAACCTCATTTTGATAGGCAGGGCAATTTTTACATCCTTTTGGAAGATATTAGAAAAGTCTTGGAAATGTTTAATTTTTTTGCATAGCTCTGTGAACTAAATTTAGTGTTTTGTTGAAAGACACACAAGGTAGCTGCACGTTCTGCTTTTAGATATACTTTGGTTGAGATGAGAAAGAAATTAAGTTACTAATTTAATTAAGAAATTAAATTATTATATGCAGTTCTACCAAAGTCATGACCAGTAAGTAGCACAAGACTGTGGAAATGAAAAACAAAACTGCAGAAATGTTGATAAAGGTTTTTACTGGTTATCTCTTCTAAGAATATGGCTTCCTTTTGTGTTGCTTTGCCCCCTTGTTTCTTCTTCAAACTCCATATCCCTTTTCCATTGTTCTCCCCACCTAAACCCCCACATGCCTATTTTGCACTTAGTTCTCTCTTTGACTCATTTTTAGGCCATCTAGTTTTGCCTCATCTAGTTTCCCAATCCTTAAAGCAACTATTTTCCTCCCTATTCTACAATTTAATAAAACTGACTATTGTTCATATTATTATTTCATATTGCTTTTCACTGTAATTCTCCAGAATAAATGACAAGATTTTGGGTTTTGATTCTCAAAGTTTAGTGGGCACAAGAATCATCTGGAAGTTTGGAGTTTCCTGATTTGTAGAGATTTTGATTCTGTAGATCTGATTGGAGCCTAGCAATGTAAATTGTAATGAGCATCACAAGTGGCCTGTGGCTCACATAGTGAGTAATACAGCATTGATGCGTTCAGCCAAATCCGAATGGAGAGGCACCTGTTTATGTGATGTATCCATTCTTCATCTTCTGTAACAGAGTCCCTAAACTGAGGTGAGGTGAATGACCCTATTCTCACTGTGTGCTTTGGGTGGGATTTGCTTCATCTTCGGATCTAGGAGTGTTTCCTTTTAGTCTTAAGCCAATTGGCAGATCAAACTGCACTGATGAAAGTGATTGGATAAGAGATAGAAATGTAAACCAGTCAGAATCATCTGGCTAAAAGAGGTTTTTCAGTGGTTATTGGAAAAGTAACCAGTTACCTTCATTCCTCCTTAGGATATGGTGGATGTGATAATTGGGGCTGTTGTAACTATCTTGCCAAAAGAGGTGAATAAGCCAGAGAAAGGTAGTCGAGATAGAGTTTGTAGAAATGACCAGCCTTTTGTCCATGGACTTAACGTCATTAACTGATAAATTATGTTTGTGCTTAATTTAGAGGTTCTACAAGTGACTAACTGAGAAAAGTAGAATTGCATGAACTAATGCAAGGAGATGGGCAATTAGGAACATCCATTTCTTTTTGGCATGAAAGCTGCCCGTCTTTATTAGGAAGTAATTGCTAGTTATACCAATGCCTAATGTACTGTAGGACTCAGGTTTGTGTCAACAGTAGTTGCAGTAATGGTGAGGGGAGGGGGTAGGAAAAACAGGATGGTGGAGTGTGTTGGCTGTGTTTTCAAGCCTTCGATGAGATCTTATAGGATAGAGACTTTCTGACAGCATAAAGGAATAAATATGGCTTTTCCAAGAAAAGCCCTTTCTGTTTGGGACCTATAATCCAAAAGGACTGAAAGACTGATCACCTGGAGCCTGGAAAGTATGAAGAAGTAAAATAGTCTCTCCCCCAGTCAAGATTAGAGGCCAGGCAGAAGAGCCATTGGAGCAGGTAAGGTTGGATCATGAGGAAACTCTGAGTGGCCCTGCCTGGACACATGGACAGACAACACCATTGTGTGAGGATGTAGTCTCTGGAGCATCAGATTCGTAGAAGTGCCCTGATTCATCTAACATCTTATATTTCCAGGAGGCAGAGGACAAGATGAAGATAGGAAATAGAGCTAGAGGGATAGGCAGAGCCCTGGAGATCTATTGCTAGGAAAGTGCATTTTGTGTTTCTAGACTTGTGCTAGGAAATTTCTGGCTGTTTCCTAGCATGTGAGTATCTTATAACCTGAAGCCCCAAAACCTCACACTTGGTAGACTGCAGATTATAACTGCTACACTTTTAAGCCTATTTTCAGGTTATCAACTTGTATCAAGAGAAAGTAGGGTGTCAATTCCACTTGATAGGGAAAGAATAGTTTCTTCAAAAAATGGTGCTGGGAAAACTGAATAGCCATATGCAGAAGAGTGCACTTCTAACTAACACTAATACAAAAAATAACTCAAAATGAATTGAAGATATAAATACAGAATAAAAAACTATAAAACTCCTAGAAGAAGATATAGAAAAGCATAATCAGAATCTTGTGTTAGGCAATGATTTGTTGGATTTTACACCCAAAGCACAAGCAACAAAAGAAAAAAGTAGATAAATGGGACTTAATAAAATTAAAAACTTTTGGCATCAAAGGACTTTATCAAGAAAGTAAAAAAAAAGACAACCTACAGAATGGGGAAAAATATTTGGAAACCCTATATCTGATAAGGGCTTAATAACCCTTAATATATAAAGAGCTTCTACAACTCAACCTCAGAAAGACAACCCAATTAAAAATGTAAAAAAAAAATTTAAATAGAAATTTTTCCACAGAAGATATATATATGTCCAATAAACACATGAAAAGATGTTCAACATCATTAGCCATTAGGGAAATAAATAAAAAACAAAATGAGATGCCATTTTGCACCCACTAGAATGGTTACTATAAAAATGGGGAATAACAAGTATTGGAGAGGATGTGGAGAAATAGGAGTACTCATTCATTGTTAGTGGGAATGTAAAATTGTGTAGCCTCTGTGTAAAACAGTTTGGCAATTCTTCAGAAAATTAAGTATAAAATTGCCATATCATTCAGCAATCCCACTTCTAAGAATATACCCAAAAGAACAGAAAGCAGGGACTTGAACAAATATTTACACACTGATGTCTGGAGTTATTATTCACAATTGACAAATAGTGGAAGCAACCCAAATGTCCATCAACAGATGAATGGATAAAGAAAATGAGGTAAATACATGCAATGAAATACTGTTCAGCCATAAAAATGAATGAAGTTCTGATGCATATTACAACATGGATGAACCTGGAAGATGCCATGCTAAGTGAAATAAACCAGACACAAAAGGACAAATATTGTATGATCTCACTTACATGAAATGAGCAAAATATGCAAATTAAAAAGTCATAAGGTAGAATACAAGTTATTAGGTAAGGGTGGGGTGGGCAATGGAGAGTTAATGTTTAATTGCCTTTGTGTTTCTGTTTGGGGTGATGGAAAAATTTTGGCAATGGATGATGGTGATGAGGCATAACTTTGTGAATGTAATGAACAATATTGAATTGTATATTTGGAAGCAGATAAAACGGACAATTTTAGGTTGTATATAAGTTATCAGAACAAAACAACAGCATAGAACTGTACAGCACAAACAGTGAAACTTAATGACGACTATGGGCTATTGTAAATAGTAGGGTTATGTTTCATCAGCTGTAAGGAAGGTACTTCCCTAATGCAAAATTTTAATAATAGGAAAAACTTCAAGTGTGTGAAGAGGGGTATATGGGAACTCTGTACTTTGTGCATGATTTTTCTGTAAGTCCACACACTGCTTTAGAAAAGAGAGAGAGCAAATGGGTTGCCAAACAGATGTAGCACCCAGAAGGGGCAAGCACCTTCCTTTAGATTGGGTGGAAGGAGGCTTGAGGCTGGAGAGTGCTGCAGGTATTTTTCTATCTACAAGGGAAGCAGCCTGACATGAGGTCAATTCTTAGAAGAAGTAAAGTCAAGAAATGATGATGCCACTTAAGCCTCAAATTGGAGGGTGCCTGAGGCTGGTATTACCATGGACTTTGTAGGTAAAGGAATCAATAAAATTGTGCTATGCTTTGAGTTGTTTTTCCATTTGCAACATAAATAGTCATTTGATATACCCTTTACAAGCAACTTTGTAGTTTTAATTATATTCTTCTTCTTTTTTTTTTTTTTTTACTTTTTCAGTGTTTCCATAATTGTACGTTTTAAACTTATCTTGAAATACTATCAAACTTTACAGGACAGTTACAAAAATAATGCAAATCCCATAGAGAGAACTCTAGCATAACTGTACCCACCCCAGATACCCAGATGCATCAATTTTAACATTTTGCCACTTTTGCCACGTTATTCTATCTATCCATCTATCTGTTTGTCTACCTTTCTATTTTATCAGTCCATTTTCTGAACATTTAATAAGGCCATGTACATTTCTTAAGACCAAGGATATTAACTTACGTAATCACTGTAAGTGTAATTATCCAGTTCAAGAAATGTAACAGTGATGTAAAGTTTACATTTTACAAGTTTAATTTTTTCATGTCTCAACAATAACTTTTTGAGCCTTCTCTCCTCCCTTATTAGGTCCCATATCATGTACTGCATTTAACTGCATTGTCTCTTTACTCAATTCTTTTTTTTTATTGTGGATATATATATATATATATTTTCCCATCTTAACCACTTTCAAGCATACCATTCAATGGTATTAATCACTTTAACAATGCTTTAGTATCCTCCCTATCTTCTATACTTAAAACTTTCCCATCTCCCTAGATAGAAACCCTGTATCCATTATGCATTAACTCCCCATTTCCTCTGCCCCTCACCCCTGGCAACCTGTAATCTAATTTTTGTCTCTATGAACTTATGTATTCTGTGAAATTTCCTTTGTGCTTCCCATGGGGCTTAAATTTACATTCTCAAGTCTATAATAGTCTCGTTTGCTTTGATAATAACTTCACTGAAATAGTATACATAAACTATGCCCCTAAATCCCTGTGTCCCCCAGCTTTATGTAGTTCTTGTCACAGATTGCATGCTTATACATTATGAGTTCAAAACCATTGATTTATATTTACATTGTATACATTTACCTTTTAGATCTCGTGGGAAATAAAAAGTGGAGTTACAAACAAACAAACAGACAAAAAAACCAAATAGTATTGGCATTTATATTTATTCATACTGTTACTCTTACTGGAGATCTTTATTTCTTCATGTAGCTTTGATCTATTGTCTATTGCCCTTTCCTTTCAACCTGCAGAAACCTCCTTCAGCTTTTGTTTATCTGAAAATGCCTTTATCCCTCCCTCATTTTTGAAAGATCATTTAAACAGATGTAGAATTCTCTAAATATTATTTTAATTATATATTATTATGTAAACAATTACTAAATTGTGCTACCTTCATACTATAGATTAATATCCAGCATTTTAAAATTGATTTTTTTTTTGCGTTGAGTGCTTTAAATGTCATCTCACTGCCTTTTTGCCTCTCTGGTTTTCAATGAGACATTGATACCTTGTTGAGAATCTCTTGTATGTGACATGTTGCTTCTCTCTTGCAGCTTTCAGAATTCTCTCTTTATCTTTGGCAAAAAATATTTTGTTTATCATTTGTCACTGTGTGAATCTATTTGGGTTTATCCTGTTTGGAGTTTGCTGAGCATCTTGGGTGTGTATATTCATTTTTTTAAAATTAAATTTGGGAAGTGTGTGGTGTGGCCATTATTTCTTTGAATATTCTCTCCATCCCTTTCTCTTTTTCTCTTCTTTTTGGGATCCCTACATTGTATATATTGGTATGCTTGATGGTGTCCCACAGGCTCCTTGGTCTCTGCTCACTTTTCTCCATTCTTTCTTCTTCTTTCTGCTCTCCAGATTGAAAGATTTTTGTTTTTTTTTTTTTTGGATGCGTGGTCCGGGAATCAAACCCATGTTTCCCGCATGGAAGGCAAGAATTCTACCACTGAACCACCATGCACGCCCCCAGACTGAATGATTTTAATTGTTTTACCTCCAAGTTTACTGATTCTTTCTTCTGCCAGTTCCAATCTGCTATTGAGTTCCTTTAGGGCATTTTAAGTTTCTGTTACTGTGGTCTTCAGCTCAGTTTGGTTCCCATTCCTAAGTTCCACCTTTCTATTAGTATTCTCTTTGCGTTCATCTATCATTTTCCTGATTTACTTTAGTTCTTTGTCCACATTTTCCTTTAGCTCTTTAGTATATTTTGGACAATTTTTAAAAAAGTCTTTGTCTGGTATGCCCCTGGTCCTCCTCTTTGATGGATTCTAATGCTACTATTTTCCCCTTTGCCTGGGTCATGGCTTCTTGCTTCTTTGTTTTTGATCTTTTGTTGAGACCTGGACATTTTGCTATTTTAACATTGCTGAAATTTGGACTCTAGGCTGTCTGTTCCTTAAGCTTGTATCCAGCTAATGTCTTGACAGAGCTTTCCTTGATTGCCAGAAGCTTGCAAAAAAAAGAAAAGAAAAAAAAGAAAAAAAAGCAAGTCTCAGTCTTTTCAGATTGATCTGAAATCATGTGCTCTTCTTTTCCCATATCACGATTTTAGGAATAGCTCCAAGCCAAAATGTAGGGGAATTCCGGATCTCACAGCTTTTAATATTTGGCACTTGACCTGCTTTAGCTCATTTCTGGAGTTTTGAGAAAGTGTTTCTCCCAGTTCTTGTTGGTTCTTCAAAGCTTCTGTGGGGGGATAGTGGTCTGAAACTTCCTACTGCACTGTCTGAGTGGGGTTGTTAATTAACTTTTTAGGAGCCTGAGCTGCTTCAACCCTATAATGTAAACAGTATTGATGATTCTCAAAATTTAAAGTGCTTAAGAGTAACTTGGATGTTTTTGAAAAAAGAAATGAACAGATCTTACCATGCCACATCCCCAAAAATTGTGGTTCAGAGTTTCCATGGATCAAGGGCACTGGTTTAGGAATGTGCATTTTAACACAATCTCAGGTAATTTGGATGTAGCAGGTCCTTCAACCAAACATTACTAACATTGGATAAGTGCTGAGATGCTCACACTTAAGTGTGCATCAGAACCCTTGGAGGCCTTGATAAAGCACAGATTGCTGGGCTTCATTCCCCAGAGTTTCTGATTCATTAGGTCTGGAGTGAGGCTCAAGGATGTGCATTTCTGAAAAAGTTCCTAAGTGGTGCTATTGATTCAAGGGTCACACTTTGAGAATCACTGGTTTAGTGCAGTGATTCTCAACTGGGTACAATTTTGCTCCTACCTCCAGGGGATATTTGGCAATATTTGGGGATGTTTCTTGTTGCCATAACTGGGGGTTGGGGAGGATACTGCTGGCATTTAGTGAGTAGAGGCCAGGGATGCCCTAAACATCCTACAATGCACAGAATAGTCTCTCCTTCTCCCAAAGAAAGAAATATTTGGCCCCAAATGCTAATAGTGCTGAATTGGAAGATACTGATTTTGTGATAGTCTCTGGGATAGATGTGTGGAGGGTGAGGTAGTCTCCTAATAGCAACAGGTGCACATGGTTACATTACATAGAAAGTGAACAGAGTTGGCTTTATTTGAAAAAGGCAGCAAAATGGGATTTGCCGGAGACATTTTATAAAGGAAATAGCTGCACACTCTTAATGAGCCACTCGTTTCCTATCTTGCTCTCTATTCTACAGAGCTGATCTGAATAAAATGGTCCCTTTGAAATCAATGGAAACTGTACTTTGGATGGGAGAAAGGATGAAAAGAGACAAGCTATGTTAATTTAGATTTAACCAAGGGTGTGCATTCCTTTTGATTAAATTGTAGGTGAAAGGAGGTAGATGAAATGATGCAATTGAGTGGGCATCAAAAAAGATACAAATGACTTGCTCTGAAGGAAAACACAGGTGAATCTTATGTAGATTAGCTAATTAAAAAAGTCCTCTTTGTACAGCTGTACACAGACATTTAGAGACATTAGCAATCTGACACTTGCTGCCTACAATAAAAATTGAAATAAGCAGTTTTCTCACCTTCCACTGTATTCACAGCAATCAAATAATTGTAATAACTCCATGGCTGGCAAAATATTATTAAAAGGGAGAAATTGGACAGGTGAGATTTTTTTCAGAGGCTGGAAAAAATACTGAATTACTTTAACTTATAGATGGTGGCAAACAAAAGTAAATGCATTTTTGTTAACAAGGCCACATTTTACTGTAAAATGTGTAAAACAGGCCACATTTTACTGAGACTTCTTTAAAACTGATGATAAGAGTCAAGCGTGGGTGGGCCATGGTGACTCAGCAGGCAAGAATGCTTTCCTGCCATGCCACAGGACCGAGGTTGGATTCCTGGTGCCTGCCCATGTTAAAAAAAAGAAAGAAAGAAAGAAAAGAGTCAAGCGTAAGCTAAATTACATACTCATGAAACCTCGGGGTATACTAAGCATCTAACAGAAAGCAGGCACTAGATAGCCTAAAATTTAGTGTTGGAATGACCACATGAAAACATATGAAAACATTTCTGCAAAGGCCTCCCAACATCTTTTAAAGGCAGAATTAGCAAAACATATTTTGATCTTTATTGCCCTACTCCTCATCACTCAAGAGAAAAGCTGGGGGGTGGGGGGTGGAATTCATTTTGGAGAGGATAAAAGACTGCTATAAGGACTATTCCCAGCCAGAACTCTACTTTGTTCTGCATTGTCTCTTGTCATTTTCTTATGCCCATCAATGTCAATCCCAGTTTCACATCTTTAGTAAATGGCCAACGATGTCTTTAGAAATTTTACATATAATTATTATTTGATGTAGTAAATAGATCCTCAGCAATTTCTTTATAATTTATAACCTCTCTACTTCTGTGAGTTTTAGTTCCCTCAATCTGAAAATTTTATGCAAGCATTTTTCTCCTTAAGATATTTTTATCCAATAAGTGTGTTCAGAAGTACTAATACGTACATACAATCTGGTTGGCTGCTCTGATTGAATCCTGCTAGTTACAACCACAGCTTAGGGGTCAAAACCTTCTCCTTCACATCTCCTGGTGGCTCCCTGGGACCCAAAATAAAGAGAATATTTTCTTTTGGCATTAAATTATTGATTAATGTATTATTTGAGTCTTTTTAACAAGGTTATTGAGAAATATAATGCCTATCTTCAAATGTGATTTGACAAAAATATGGAACTTTCCTAGACATATGGTATTTTCTTTTATTACTGATGAAGGTTGAGTAAATACAATTTAATTTTGAATTTCAGAAACAGAAAACATGTTGTTAGAGAACTAGGGTAAACTTAAAAAAATGAAGCTTTCTATGACCTACCCTGACCTATAGAAATTAAGGTTAACATGCCCCTTAAACTGAAGTCATATTTAAATGTTAATCCTCTCAGTCTTCTATCATTGCAAGATTGGGTTCTTTACAAAGGGAAGCTCTGTTGTGTGGTTCAAAATAACATCTTTCTGCTTTGAATACAGTGTCCTGGACAAAGGGTTGTCATGGCATCATGAAATCAAGGGAAACTGATCTGTGGGTAGAGGGCCGGCAAGTATGTAGGGTGGTGTGCAAAAGGTACTCTCTCAACTGGAGACTTTTTCTCTTGAAAAGCTTGTTTCCATTTATTTGTTTGTTTATTTATTATTGTGAAAAACAACATATATACAAAAAAGCAGTAAATTTCAAAGCATACCACTACAATTAGTTGTGGAACAGATTTCAGAGTTTGCTATGGCTACAATTCCACAATTTTAGGTTTTTCCTTTTAGCTGCTCCAAGACACTGGAGACTAAAAGAAGTATCAGTATCAAATTCAGCAATCATACTCATTTGTTAAATCCTATCTTCTCTGTCATAACTCTGCCTTCTTCCAGTCTTTAGGGGTATTTGAGCTATACCCATTCTAACTTTTTCATGTTGGAAGGGGCTGTCAATAAAATGGGATGGGGGATGGAACTAGTTGATGTCTGGAGAGGCTGGCCCCTCTGGGTTTCAGGACTTATCTGTCCTAGTAACCCATCTGAAGGTTGTAGATTTCTGGAAAGTAATCGTAATGATGGAACTTTGTAGCTACAATCTCAGATAAAGCCCTAGATGTTTGTTAGAGGCAGGCAGGAATGGTTTTGGTTGGGGTTTGGCAAACCATGATGAGTAGCAATATCTAGCTGAGGCTTGAGTAAGAGTTTAGCCTCCTGAGCAGCCTCTCAACTCTATTTGAGCTCTCTAGGCTGAAGATTGATACCTTATTTATTACAATTCTTCTCCCCCTTTTGGTGAGGAAGAAAAGCCTGTTTTTAATAGGTGTAAATTACCTGGGACAATTATTCAGTTGAGACAACAGAGCAACTTCAAAATATGATCATGGAGATAACTGTGTCCTGGACAACTTTAAATATTGGTAGTCAGTCTTCAGCTGACTTTAACTAAACTTAAGAATCCAGGTGGGCCACAGTGGCTCAGCAGGGAAGAATGCTTGCCTGCCATGCCAGAGGACCTGGGTTGTATTCCTGGTGCCTGCCCATGTAAAAAAAAAAAAAAAAAGAATCACTTCATAAAACATCTGATATTGATATTGAATTCTACTGTCTTTGTCTTTCAGGTTACATTTATATGCAAAGGGGCTGAAAGAATGACTTTAGAATAAATAATTCAATGGGCCCATTTATAATATCTAGAATTTTTTTTGTATAGTTGATAACTAGTTACCTGTTTTTCAGCCCTTCTCCCTCTTTTTAATTTATCATAAAAACTTATTTTTTTTTCTTTTTACATGGTGATACTTTGTTTTGAAAAATTTAGAGCTAAAATAAGTAGAAAAAAAGAAAATCAAAATTATCCCCGTTTTCAATATCCAATGATAATTATTGTTGACATTTTGACTTTAATCTCTCTTTTCAGTCTTTTATTTCAGTGCAAATATTTTGTTTCCAATAAAAATGATTGGTATTATAAATACCATTATAAAACCCATTAAAAAAAGCCTAATAACATTAGGCAAATATCTTTCTATGTAGTTAAATATTTATCTATAGTAATATATTTAGTGACCCAATAGTATTTCATTGTTTGGATAAGCTATAATTAATTAATTTTCTATTGGTATTAAGTTTTTTCCCCAAATTTTTACTATAAACAGCACTCTAATGCAAACTGTTTTCATTAAATCATTGCATACATTCAGGATAGGCTGTTCTTTAATGGTTACAAAACAATATTTACACCTCATTTTTTAGAATAATATTTATTTTTATTATAATTATCAAAGTAAATCATACCTTTGTATAAAATTACAGAAAACCATAAGAAAGAAATAAAAATTAGCTATAATTTCACCAGCTACAGCAAAACATTAACATTTGGGGGCATGTTCCTTCCTATGTGTGTTTTTCCCCCTAATTATAAAGTAAAAAATGTTAATCATCAAAAACCAGGGTAGAAGAGAAATATATAAAGAATGAAGATTAATTATCCAAACTCCCTCAAGCGACCATTGTTACATTGTAGATTTTTTCTAGTACTGTCTCCTATATATTTTTACTTATTTCAGCTTATTCTGGGTAGATAGATTTGTATTGTGATTTTATTACTACACTAGTATAACAATTTCCTCATGTTATTAAGAACTCTAGTTTTTAAAGCTACTTAGTCTATTTTGTGGAAGTGGTTTCTATTATTTAACCATTAGCCTATTATTTGACAGATAGTTTGTTTTCAGTTCGTATTATTACAGATATAAATGTTATTACTACCAATGCTTTATACACATTAATGCATTTTTATGCACATAGAATTATTTCCTTAATGTCAATTCTCCAAATGGAAATAGGGGTCAAATATTATAGACTTTCTTTTAGCTGTTTCTATGTGCCTGGTTAATTCATGTTGGTAGACTCATGTCGGCAGCATAAAGAGGGATGCTCATTTCTTATTTTCTTAGGAAAGGTAAATGCAATTTTCAATTTTAGTAAATTATCTCAATATAAGTGAAAAAGGGAGCCAAGTGCAAATGTAATTATAGAAGTGTGTGTAGACATGTATTTTTTCCTTTGTTTTTTGCCTTAGAATTCTCATATTTTCTTCAAATATTTCTTTTTGTGTTAGCAAATCTTGTAAGAAGATCCATACTTAATGTTTTCTAAGTAATTGCTATGTTGATGATGGTGATTCATCACTCAGATATTTTCTAGCTTCTGTGTACCAAGCATGGTCCTAAGGACTGGGTTTATTCTGCCTTTTCTATTCTTATTGTATTCAGTTCCATGGAAAATGGAATGATTGTGGAGAGCTAAGTAGATTAATTAATTTATGTCATGAATATTTATTGCATGCCCCCTTGCTGTATGGGGGTTAAGTGCTGGCAGTACTGAGATGAATAAGACATGATTCCTGTCCTCAGAAGCTCAACGTCTAGTGGGGAGACAGCCGAGTCTACAGATAATTGTAATCTAGTCTGGAAAATGCAGCAGCAAGGAGTGTGCATTGAGCAAGGAGCAAGGTGTGATCCCTCTGAGCAGGGAGGTGGTCAGGGGAGACTTCACATGGGAGGAGGCACCTGAGCTGGTGGCAGTGATGCAGGACTCCCATGAAATGAAAGGTAGAAAGCAGAGTGATACTTGCTTCCTTGTTCCCAGATAAAGAGAAAGACCAAAGATGCATAGGACGATAGGAGATGGCATTGGTCTTGGTAAAGTCAACAAACGCCTTATAGGTCAATTAGATTTATTTTAGACATAGTGATTTTATGAAATAATGGTTATTTAACATGACACACTGATGTATTATGCTCAATTAGCATTCATTTGCATGTGCAACAATATAATAAACTAAACAAATATTTTTGAAGTGGTTATGTTTTTCTTGATTATAAAATATATACGTGTTTATTGGAAAATTGTGACAATATAGAAAAGTACAAAGAAGAAAATAAATACCAGTCAGGTATAGTTGCGGTTAACATTTTGACATCCATGTTTCTAAAATCTTTCTAAACACGTGAACACCCTTTAAAAAACAAACCCATACTAAAGCATATGGCTTTTTACCTGTTTCTTCTCACATGATTTATCATGAAATCTTTCCCCAAATAAACATGTTAATATTTTAAATAGCTGTATAATATTCTATCATGTGCATATGCCACATATGTTCAGTTTTTTATTTCTTTAGGAAGAATTACTGGGCTAAAGTGTAGGTCCAGTTGCCAGTGCTTGATATCAACTGTCAAATTGGTCTCCTGAAAGTTTGTATCATTTTATTTATACTCCCACTAAGCAATATATGAGGATATAACCAAATCTTACTCAGACTTAAATTGCTTTTCTTGTAAAGGTAACATTATTCAGCTCAAAATAAAACCATCAGTGCCAATATACTTCAGTTAAGCTTGTGATTAAATTATAAATAAATTGAGAAAAGATCAATACCTCTGTGCTTCTGAATTTCCCCCTTCAAGAATATTAAATGAAAGTGTAAGAGATGAAATTGAGCATAAAAAAATTTAAAGTAATACAATTTTATGTATGCATGGAACATTTTCTCTAAAGAATTAATAGAAATTTGCATGTAAGTCTGACATTTTATCAGGGATGTCTTGATACTCAGAAGCTTCATGTTTTCAGATGTGTTCCATATTCAATAATAACATCACCCTCAGATTTTTGTACTTATGGTGTTCATTGTCCTCAAAGTCCATATAATGTTTTGCTAAGGCAATGAATTTCCCTTCCACTAGGCTAACCTTTACTTAATTCAGTGTCCTAAATTAACCCCTAGTAATCGCAAAGAATTAAGGAAGTTTACCAAAGTGTCCAACTTGCAAGTGGAGTGTTTCACACAGTAAAAAAAATATATATGTACTGTGGGCTTATGTGTGCTTCCATTATTATTGTTAATATTGAAATTATTAATGCTAAAAGTCTAGCTACATTAACTTTTCAAGTTTTAATAATAACTCAAACTCCTGTATTGATTTATAGGTCAATTTTTTATAATTAACATTTATAAAACATTCAGCCATCCAGAATTCTTGGGAAATGAGTCATTCTAGGCAGTGATTTTCTGAATTATGGAATTTTCCCCCTAACAGCTAAAAATATTTCAGAATTACCTTTTACATTTCCTTGCCTTATTTGAACAAGCCTCTGATGATCGCTATATACTGTTCTGTTGTGTTGTCCTCAGGACCTATTGAATTTTATTTTCACTCATATTAATTGATACCATATTGCTCTGCTAAAAATTCTTGAGCTTTTGTGTTTTTCATTCTTCTCTTGCCATTTGTCAATTGTCATTCTTTTTGTCAGGGTCCCTACTTCCTCTTTATTTCTGATTTGCTGGTGCTAACCTAGTATAAATAACTAAGCTTGTTGAGATTGTACAAAGCAAGCACAGATGAGCTGAAAATGGAAATGGCACTTCTTCTTGAGTGAAGGACATGGATTTTACCATATAAATAAATTGTTTTATTGATGTATTGAGCAGTTCAGGAGTCTATTTTGCTAAATTTCAACTTTGGCTAAGTTTTGAACAGGTAAGCTTTCTCAGTCTAAGTATCCCTCTTGGCAACAACTAAATGTCAAGTGAAAGTGAGGTTTAGAGAAGGAATAGATAAAGCTGCCATGCCTTTCTCCTACATTATCATCAGATTAAGTTGCGACTACACATTAAATTGCCCCCAGTGTAAGCTGAGTGTGCAGATTTCCCTTACTACTATGCCTTACCAATCAACTGGAACACCTGGCAGTGAGGTTCTCCCACCTCCCTCAACTCTGCTTTGTTTCTCTTTTTGATAAAAATTGGAGCATGTTCCAGGGGCTTTTAGATCATTTTTAGCAATATACACATTAGTGAAGAACTAATCACATTGTGCTTCATCAGAAATAGGCATATAGTATGCTCACATGTCAGGTCAGGATGAAATTGGATTTAAAGTTCTCATTTGTGGTTGACAGGCTTCTTTAGTCCTTTAGGCACTGAAATCCTCCTTCACCTGAGAGCAAGCTACAACTGGCTGGGAAAATGCACTTAAGGATGAGAAAAAAATGCTTTTAGGTATCATTGATCATGGACAGAAGACGTTTAAAAAGTTAGAAAGCATATCTAATGAATTAAGTTATAGAGAATATGTTAAAATAAGAGCCTAATATCCTAAGGAATATCTGATATTTATTTATTTATTTACTTTACCTAATTTGGGGAATATAATTATAAAATAAATCAAAAGAAATAATAGTTCTAAAACTATTCTATTATTATTGTTGCTATTTGTCTATTGAATTAGAAACGACATTTAAGTATTGGGTATGACATTGAAGCACTTGAGCACTGAGTTGCCCCTTCATTTAATTTAAAGACAATGTGGCTGAAGGTGAGTAGATTATTTTCTTATAGGTAAGAAATTTGTTGTTAGAAAACTCTTGACTAACCTGCTTTCCATTTTTATTAAGGATGGAACAAATCATACATAATCTATCCATTTATTCTTCCAGAATTCTTTTTGACAGTCTTCTAAGAGGCAAGGGACTCTAAAAGCCTCATGATTCTATTTTTAAAAGACCAACAAAAAAGAATGGAAAGAGATGAGGATTTTCTCATTTAAATGATACACAAGGAGGAAGATCTTCCTCAATTCTAGATTAAAGATGTTGGTCATTTTCTTCCCATCAGCAGCGATGCTGAGGGGGCGCTGACCTCAGCTTTCTCCTTCCCATTATCTGCAGACATGCCAGTTTTTCCATCTCTGAGAGAAATGCTTAACATATTATATGAAGCCACGAAAGGGTTTTGCAGTTCCTATATTAAAAAATATATATTATGCATGTATTCATGTGGTTTTGTGGTCTTGTATGTCAGTTTTACTGCAATTTATAAAAACTAGAACATGAAAGTTTATTAATTTGAAAGTATGATATATGTGATAAGGCATAAATCTTTTTCATGTAAGGGAGACTGATGCTCATGTTTTCATCACCCTTCTCACCATTCTCTCCCATGAATGTCTCTGACAAAGGATGTGGCTATTTATTTTTACATAGAAGTAAGTTATGCATTGTGCAAGTATTTATTTTGTAAATATCTTTAAACCAGGATGAAAATGTAGAAATATTTTATGCACTAACAGGCTTGAATAATTATTTGTCAGGCCACTTACATGAAAGTGGTCACCCATCAGACTGTACGTCTGCAAAGGGTTTTCAAATATATCAATGAATTCTAGAATTATTATAATGCAAAAATGAATTCTAAATCCTCAGATTACTGCCTATTTGGAAGATGTAGTAGGATTTATAAATCATGCAAAGCATTCTTATAAGGCATGTGTTACTACAAAAAGATACGTTGGCTTGGGTTTATGGCAACAAAGCTCAATGGGGAAGAGCATGTATTCCACAGCCAGAGTGTGACACCTTGCACCAGTTACCTGTCTGTGCCTCAGTTTCTTCATCTGTAAAATGGGGGTGAATGATAGCACCTACCATATAGGGTTGTTCAGAGGATTTAATAAGTTAGTTCATGAAAAGTGCTTAGAACAGAGCCCAGCCCAGGCCAGCTCCACATAGTACTTGCTGTCATGGTGACATAGGTGAAGGTGGTGGCAACAGTACTTACGGGGAGTGCCTGCACGCTGTGGGTGCTGGGCCAGGCGTTACACTTACCTAAAACTCCAAATCCTTAAAACCACCCTAAGGTAAAATATTGTGCATATTTTATAGATGAACAAACAAGTCCGGGGAGTAAGTTCACAGTGCCATAATTTGAACTCTGATCTGTTTGGCTCCAAAGCCTGGGGTTCTTTCTACTAAGTCATGCTGTTGTTACAAGCTTTTTTTACATCATAAAAATCATTTGAGAATAGGAGGACAATTTTTCAAATAAGTAGAATATACTGAATAGTAAAGTATCTAAATTATCTACAATTTTAAAAGAAATCACAGAGATCAGTAATCCTATGAGGACTTGTCTCTTTCTTCTATATTTATTTTTTATGAGTGTTAACACAGAAGCCATTGCAAAGCAAATCATCATCCCTGTTAAATACGCTTGAATATATTCATTTAAAAAATCTCAATTATTTCACTCCTATTGCTTTATGATTCTATCACACCAGGAATCAATCTTAGCTGCCTTTTTCGTTTCTGGCTACTACATTCACTGATGAAAGTATATAATTATTTAGTATTAATCAGGATGTTATATATAAAACAAAATATAGGTAATTTAAATAACTTCCTATAAAATATTAGTTTGACATATTGGAACTCCATCGGATATTATCTTTTTCCAAAATGAATAATTTTATTATAAATATAGTACATTCTAAGAAAATTTAAATGCTGTAGAAGAGTTGAAGACTTAAAAACTCTCTACAATTGAACTAGAGAAGCAGCCACCGTCAATATTCTGATGCAAATCTTTCCAAACATCACTCTGCTCTTAAATTGTATATACACAGATGTACAGAACTTTTATGCAAATGGAATTATACCATATATCTTCTGGTTTTTCCATATCAGCATGTATAAATAAGTCTTATTGTTTTATTTGTTGAATATTTTTTCTAGTTTTTATGATCAATTTAAAAATACCATGATATACATCACATGAAAGAATTATAAATTTAATATTGCACTTGGTTTGAATTTGGCACCCTTCTACTCTTTTGTATATAATTGATTTCATTAATATTTCCTGGGCAAAAGTCTTCATTCTTATGGCAGATCACCACTAACCCAGTTATCTTAATTCATGTTAGAGATTATTGTTTTCCCCAGGCATCCCCTTTCATTTGAAATAAATTAAGGGTGTACATGTCACTTCCTCGTTTATGGTTGACAGTCTTCCGCCTGTGCACTGCTTCTGCGGAGCTGTCCGTGATGAAATCAGACTTAGGGCAAGGATGGAGAACCGCACTAGGGTTGAGAAACACATGTGGAGACTGACTGGAATTAGGAAGAGAGAGAAAATGTGAAGGGATGGAGGAGTGGGACTTCTCAGACTCAATTTTAGAGATGGAAGTGTCCTTAAATATTTTCAAACCTAATAAGAAAATGTAAGTCAAGAAAGGGTAAGTATCTTGCTCAAAGTCATCCAGTTGGCTTGTGACAGAGGTAGCGAGTATAAGAAAGGACGCCCTGATTTCTTACCTTTCTACTACTTATTCTGCCAAAACCAGGTCTGATTTTTGCTCCTCCTTCTCATCTATCTCTCAGGAAAACTTGGTCATGGAATAGGGATGGAAATAGAACACATATAAAGAGTTGTTCATTTGGATAAAGTAATGAATTCAATTGTGTTAATGGAAACAATAATAATGTTTTTTATACATTGGATTAAATATTTTTGAAATGTTTGAAACTGATAGCCTCTGACAGTCAGTTTCTTTGAACAAAGGCTTAATATCAAATGAAATGAAAATTATGCATGTGATTTCTGATACCAAATGTTTAAGTTTAGCTAGGAGATGACATGGTTATTTTATTATTATTGCTGTAATGTCAGTAACTCAGCATAATAGAATAATGGAAACATCATTAGTTTAATTAAATAGTATTTCTGATCTGGACAGGTCATTACATATGTACATGAAATGATGTTCAGGCTCATATCACAAAACAGACAAATGGGTTCAGAGCCACAGAAAAGGAAATGATATCCTCCAAAAGAATCAAGAAGATTTATCATCAAGACCCACACCCTTAAATGAAGAAATATTTATGGACATACATGGTTTAATATGTGGGGTTTATAAAGGGAAATGTATAAGGTGGACAATGTAATGGGTAAAATAATTCAACCATTACAATAAAATATTGGATCTATTTAATTGGATGAATATTTAATATGGCAATAGTAAATATATCACTTATCTTAATTTCATTTCAAAGTAGAGATATCATTTCAGAAAATAGAATTTTAATGATGATTATACTTCACTTCTTTGAAGATATGCTCCTACATTGAGCACTTTGGATTTCCTAGATAATGTTTGTGAACATTTAAAAAATTCAAACTGCTATTAACAACATTCAAGAGAAAGGTCTTTAAAGTTTAGTTCCTATACAAGTGATTAGACTCTGTTAACCAAAAACACGGATTCTTACTTTAACCTTTGGAATATTTTTGTGAACATTTATTAAAGCACATAAGAATGTCATGATAATACTATTTTGTATAGAATAAAATTCTAAGGTTAGTCTTTACTAAATGTTATATTACAGATTTTAGATATTGAATTCTCTCATTATTAAGGGACTTTACTTAAGGCCGTATGCCACTACAGATTCCAAGAATAGTTCTATGACAGAGTTATGATAATACTCATGTGCATATAAATATTAATGAATAAAATTAGACATGTAAATGCATTTATTTACAGACAGACTGAGGCTGCTTTTGTGGGTTCTTTAGAGCATTGTGTTGAGGAGTAAAAAGTTATCAGTTAAATTAAGACATGGGCTATTCCTGTTCTAGAATTCCGGATGATGAGAGGGATAAGACAGAATGAATTGGTATGAATTCCTGTTCTGGTAAATTTTAAATAAACACCAACTTGAATAATTATTACAGGAAAATTAATTCATAAATACTCTAGTAACAATTTACCAAAGTAGCACCTTATGACTATGCTCTTCTAACAAATTTGCATGTTTAGGAAGCCAATGGGTGAGTGACCAACACTGTTTGCAAGTTGGGCATTTATTCATTCAATAAACTTTAAAACAAATCCCGTTTTTATTTCAGTCGCTCAGGTGTATTCTAGGGACAAACTGTATAGCATAGATATGGTGTCTGCCCTCCTGGAGCTTTTGTGGTAAAACTGGGTTTGATTCATGAATTAAACTAATCACAAGAGTGCATCCCTTTGGAGCAATACTTCCTGCACGATTTGCTCAGCACAAAATATCTGTTTTAAAAGAGCTACTCGACTTGCTAACATAGCTGGCTGTCTTTCAGCCAACAGCACATTGTTTAGAAAATTTGTCCCTGAAGCGTTTTACCTGCCCATTAGCTTAAAATCATTGCATCTTGTATTTCGAAGGCAGCATTTGGGAAGTGATGATGCTTCTAGTGTTTAGCTTTTAGGCATTTGTTGGGGGATTGAATCACGTTGCTGTGTAACAAATTAAACAGTTCTGTGAGTCAGAAACCTGGGCATGGCTTGTCTGAAGTCTCTGCTAAGCATCTCACAAGGCAGAAAGCAAATTGCTGGCTGGGCTGCATTCTTATGTGGAGGCAGGACTAGGGGAGAATCCATTTCCAAACTCATTCAGGTTATTGGCAGCAGTCAGTTCCTTGCGGAGGTAGGACTGAGGTCCCTGTGTTTTTGCAGGCTATAAAGCTAAGGGTCACTCTCAGTTCCTAGAAGCCAACCCCAGGTCCTTGCCACGCACTTCCCTCCTCCCCTAACATGATTGCTAGCTTTCTTCAAGGTCAGCAGGGAGGGTGTGTCTTGCACTGAATCTCTCTGGCTTCTTTTAAGGTCTCACATGATTATGTCATGCCTAAGTTAGGATGATTTTCCTTTTGATTAACTCAAAGTCAGTTTATTAGGAACCTTATTACATATGCAAGATCCCTTTTGCTATATAGTGTAATTCGACTAGGCAAGTAGCATCCTATCAAATTCATCAATACTGTCCACATTCAAGGGAAGGGATTATATAGGATGTAAACACTATGGGGTGGGAATCTTGGGGTCATCTTAGAATTCTATCTACCCTGCTCCCTGCTCAAGTGGATCCTTTTTTTTGGATTACCTAATTAAGTTAAACTTTAAAACAGCTTCTTTTAGATATAATGTATAAACCATAAAATTCACCTGTTTTAAGTTTACAATTCAATGCATTTTAGTATATTTACAGAGTTGTACAATCATCAGCCCGATCTAATTTTGGAATATTTCCACTACCTTCATAAGAAACCTTCTCCCCAGTTGGTCACTCCCGTTCTCATTCCAGTCCTCGACAACCACTCATCTATTCATTCTCTTTCTTATGTAGTGGTCTTTTTTTTTTTTTTTTACATTTCATAGAAATGGAATCATAGAAACTATGCTCTTTGCATCTGGCTTCTTACACTGAGGTTAATGCTTTTGAGGTCCATCCACGTTGTGGCATGCATTAGTACTTCTTTCCTCTTTATCGCCAAATAGTGCATTGTGTGGATACCACATTGCATTATCCATTAGTTGGTGGAAATTTAGATTGTTCTATTTTTTGGCTGTTGTGAATAATGCTACTATTAAGCAATTTTTTATTTAAAAATAAGACTCAGGTGTAGAAAATTTTGGAAGAACGGAAAAACTGTATGAAATAGAATCCCAAACTACTAGAAATTCTACCTCTTGGGCATTTATGTAGATAGCCTTGTAGTTCTTTTTTTATGAAATCACACTGTATATGTAATTCCATATTATTTTGTTCAACATATATCACAAACATAGTTCATTGTTATTAAAATTCTTGATAATAATGACTTTTACTAGCTGCATAGCATTCTAGTATATAAATGTATTATGATTTGCATTTTACTTCTTACATGGATCAGGTTATTAGTTTAAATTTTCCACTGTTATAAATAGTGCCAGAATGACTGTTACTTTGCATAAAGCCCTATTTGAATGACAAAATATGTTTTTAGGCTAAATTCCTAGAAGTGGTGCTACTGGTGGAAATAAATGGAGTTAACATTACAGATGTTACTAAATTTATTTAAATAAAGATTGAAGTGGTTTAAATCTAACCACTGATGTGAGTGCTTATCTCATTATTATTTTCATCTTTAATTTTACATGCAAAATATCTCATTTTTAAGCTTTCAGATTTACTAGTGGAAATGTTTTTCATAGTACCTTTTAATCTTTGGTATTTCTTCTATTGTGAATTCTCCTTTCAAGTCTTTTAGATCTCTTAATAAGTTAAAGATATTAATCTTTTGTTACAAATATAAAGTACAATATTTTTGCCCCTTTAAAAAATTTTTAATGCACGGACTTTGATTTATATGTAGTCAAGCAATCTTTTTCTTTATGATTTTTACCATTGCTTTTAAGCGTAAAAAGGCCTTTCCATGCAGAGATCAGATAAATATTCAAATGCATTACCTTCTAAAGTCTCATAGTTTGACTTTTTACATTTAACTTTTTAGTCATCTGGAATATGTTTTGAAATATGTGAAAAATTGGGTAGTGCTACATCCCTAGTAATATAGAAAGTAAAGTATATCAGTGTGCTAGCAGCTGATTCACTCAGAGCTTTTGATTCTTACATATATAGTAAACATTTTTAGAGTTTTGTATACAATTTTTCTCATACAGTTCATATCTGAGTAATTAACAATAATCAGTCCACATTACTCCAGATTAGTCCCATATCAATTGAGGATCTAAGTTTTCATAATGCTCAGATCATGTGGGTTGGAAAAGTTTGCCTGAGTATTCCCATTGATATTTTCATTTAGCTGTGGGTCAGTTTGCTTAAATATTTGAAGAGATTTTTATAGCATCCTCATGGAATAGTAATGTGGCTTTGGAACATATAAATTATCTTTGCTCTGAGATAGAAATACTACAATGAACTATACCCAGACATTTTGCTCTATTTGCAGAGCTTACAAATATATTTGATACCATTAGTATTTATTAAGCAATCTTGGCCAACCATGAAGTTTGTCAACAACCTAAAGTTACTCTCCCAAGACACTAATTGAATATATCGAAGTATTTGATAGCTTATTGAATTTGTTCATATTCACAAGTGGAATGAGGCAGTTTTCACCTATAATATGTAGCTATTAAAAGTAAAGAGTATATTTTACAGGTACCTAGTTTCTGATGATTGTCTGCTTGAACATTTGACTTAATATAACATGTGATTCATGGTTCCAGTTGGATTCTATCAGAGAAAAGCTGGTACTCTTTCTTATTAACATTTGCACTGATGGCTTTGTTTGGGGAACAGGAG
This sequence comes from Tamandua tetradactyla, assembly GCF_023851605.1. Taxonomy (NCBI): domain Eukaryota; kingdom Metazoa; phylum Chordata; class Mammalia; order Pilosa; family Myrmecophagidae; genus Tamandua; species Tamandua tetradactyla. The sequence goes on from NC_135331.1 coordinate 154,805,112, forward strand.
GTGTTTGAGGATATTCCTAGGAAAATAACTGGCATTCAGGTAGGCATGGCTGGGGTGGGGAGTAGTAGGGTAAGTCAAATGTTAAGAAGGCACTGCAGGGTGCCTGGGAGAGAGCACAAGCTAAGGGAAGAAAGTTTGGAAGATGGAGCTGAACTGGAATAGTACAATGGCAGGGAGGAGGGTGATTCCAGGGCATTATTGCTATTATTTAACTTGCTCTAACCCAACTGTTCTTCTCCCTAGAGGAGAAAGTCTATGCATGTATAAAGCTAAATGAGCTACAATAGGACTTAGTATGACTTGGGCCACTCCTTTCCTTTCTCTTTGTTGGTAGAGTGATGGCAGGTCTTAAGCAAAGTGGTGGGCTAGCATCAGTGTTGTGGGAACTGCCTAAGCACTAGGTAGGATTTCTGCCCTCCCATGTACCAGGAAAGAAAGTAGCTGGGTAGAGTGGTTCTGGAAACTTGTGAGGAGATTATGTGTTTGGAGCTCAGAGCGTGGCCTGGAGGTGGATCACTGAGCTGGCACAGGTGGGGACCTGGGGTTTGGGAATTGTGGTCAGTAGATGAGAGTGATGAAGCAGAACGTTGCACTTGCCTGATCTGTGACTAAGGTGTTAGGGTCTGATTCTATCGGGGACTCTTAGGTAATTGAGAACTAAGATGAAAGGTACATTAAAGATGTGACACTGGTGTTGGTATTTATGTCATCTCATTGGTAACCCCGTGCTGTTGTGACCTTGGAATATTTGGGTTACATACTCACATTACCACTTTCTTGACATGTCAGTTGCAGTTTCAGATTGATGACTAGGCCTGACATAAACCAAACTGAATAAATCAGGCGATATTTATTTATCTAAAGAAGTGCTTCCCAACCCTTTTTACATGATGGGATGCATAGAAAATGATGTGGTGGTTTGGTACCTAGGGGTAAATGTGGAGATACTTTGGAAGCGTGTGAACATGGGCTTGTTGAAAAAAATCATTTATTTTCTTTATGTTAGTATAATCAAGATAGGAAAAATTAAATACAAAATATTTTTAAAGACATTAAATATTGAATGTCTGTATAAATTTCAAATAAAATCTTTCTGAACTTTTAATAAGCTTGAACATGCTTTAGTGAGCACGCAAGTCCTGATCAGGACATTTTCACGATAATGTCTTCAATAGTTGATAGTTACCATAGATCAGAAACTTTGTTTTGAAATTCTTATATTTATAGCAATTCAAATTTTACAACAGTTAAAATATTTAAAGATGATCATAGATCTTTTTCTTTCAATGTCAAATGTAATGTTAAAATTTCTTATGGTGAATTCAACTGGATTTTGATTCTAGTTGTGTGTGTGTGTTTTTCTTTAATACCAAAGATTTAAATACAATAATCCAGTTCTGTTTGCAGAATGCATGCTTTACTCTGCTTCTCACTAGATGAGCACAATGTCATCATCAGGTGGAATATAGGATTGATAGGAAAACATTGGGAGTCAGTCTTGGAACTGTGTTAACCAGGAGTTCCCCTACCGCCCCTCTGCAAATTGAATGCATTTTGGGGGTTGTATTCCTCCACTTCTTGGGTATGAACTCTTTCAGCAGCTTCACAGACCTCTTGAGAAAGATGAACGGTGATGTGGTTTGCCCAAAACTGCTAAGCAGATGTTCAGGTGATCCTGGGGAAGCTTGGGATGTCACAGACGAGCAAGTCAATGCTGCATGCTCTCACTTCTTGTGCTTCCCATCTGTGGGTGCTGCATACGAGCCTGACCCAAATTCTAACTCTTCTCTGAGGAATCCTGGGAAATGCTTATGGAGGTCAAAGCCATCTAATGGGGAGACTCCATCCCCAAGGCCTGAGTACATCAGCATCTCCCCAGACTCCTCTAAACCAGTAGATGCACCAATGTACCATAGTTCACCAGTTGGGCAACTCTGATCAAAATCCTACAGTGCAGGGTAAACCAGGAGTAAGATCATCAGCATTCTCCAGTGACAGACTGAGGTGTCTCTGGGTCACCCCAAAATACCTCACACAATTGCTGATGATTAATTTGGGTTAATGAGAATCAGTTCAGAACTTTGAGAAACTCAAATGCTCCCCTTAATGACCCATCCTTAATTACAAGAGACTAAAGCATTCCAAGATACAACTTTGCCAGGATTTGGGTCTCATTACACCTGGGCCAGTGGACCTCATTATTCTCAGAATTGTAGAGTACATAATATGCAGTACATATTATACTTAGCTTGAATAAACTCACTGCCCTTCATTCTTAGTGTCCCAAGATGACTGGCTTGGGCCAAATACATTTAATTCTGTGGAATGTGAACAAATGGCAGTTACCAAGATTTCTGGGATTTATTCTCATATGTCCAGAAATCAGCTAAAGCAGCATATACTCTGTAGAATTACTAGAAAAACTTATATATAACCACCTAATATAAAAATTAATCTAAGCATTATTTGATAGAATTTCCTAGAACCTCATATTGAGAATATTTCTCCCATTTTGTAGACACATTGAGAAGCAGGGAAAATGTTCAACTAAGAAAATTGAATTGTCTTTTCACTTAATATTTAAAGTCACATATGTAATTCAGTTCGATTATTAAAATGAAGACAATATTAAGACAAATTTAGTAATAGGAGATTATGTTAAATATGTATAACATTACTGTGGAAATGGCTACTTCCAGGACATTGGGGAACCTCATCACCTGGGGAGATTTTTAAAAAAATGGTTTTTCGAATGTCTTATAAATGTTTGTGTCCAGAATGTGCATGCAGCCAAGTGATGCTTCTGGCAAGTGTGAGGTTTTAACATTACTCCTCTCTAAAGTTGGCCTATGCCCTGGAGCCAAGGCACATTCTGCTTTCTCCTTTCTTCTGAACTTACTGGATTAATTAAAAACTATCATTATCACTGTTTCAGCAGCTGACATGCTATGAAAATGAGCTTTAGCAATGGATTAATTGAAAGGCAGAGAGCTATTTCAGCAATCTAGAGTCAAGAGGGAATGTACTTCTTGGACTGTTTTCCTACGAAGACCATAGAATTAATTCATGTGGAACAAGCCTAACTAGGCTCACTGGTGTCTGCCAGGCTCTATGTCTTGGAAAACCTTTGGCAGACCAGTTCCTAATTCTGATTCCCCCTCGCAGGCTTGAGTCTTAAGACAGCCACTGAAGGGCACCTGGCATTCTGCAAATATAACATGGAATTTTGTGTAGTGTCCTTCCCTCACCTTTCTCCTCATCACAACAGTAGGTAAATCCTATATCATAATGAATTGGGTCTTTGTTCCTTATTGGCAAGTGGTTGTTATTTTTGAAACTTTTTAAATATTCCAAGAATTAGATTCTAATTCCCATCTGTGTGACTTATCAGAAACCTCTACGACTTCCACAATAGCTTCTGACACGAACAGTATTGGAATCAGAAACTTCAATCAGCAACTGCAAGGACTGCTGATTCACTCAGTCCAATTCAATTCCGACTTTACACAGAGTTAACGACAGTTAAGGACAATCCCCTACAATCTGCCTTTCAGGTACCAATTGCATATTTGAGGTCCAGGTTTCCTGCACTTATGACCACCTGCCACCCATTAGGGAGTTCCCACAACTACTATCCCAGGTTTGACAATGTGCTAAAATCATTCCAGAACTCACCGAAAGCACTAAACGTATGATTATTGTTTTATTATAGTAAAAAAGATACAAATAGAAGTCAAAAGAAGCAATGCATGGAGTGAGTTCTGGGAGGGTCTCAAACACAAGCTGCAGTGTCTTCTCTATGTGGAGTCAACACATCATCATTATGACACACAGACACATTTTCTCAGACATGAAAGATCACTGAAGCTTCAGGTGTCACAATTTATATGGGGTCTCATGCAGGCATGAGTGATTGTATCAATGCCCATGTGGTTGAGCTCAATCTGCAGGCTGCCTCCTTTCCTAGAGGTCAAGAAGCTGGAGCTGATATGAGGTGGCTGAAATTTCCAATTCCCTAAGCGCATTGGGTAGTTGGTCTCAGCATCCCCCATCCTAAAATGGGGCTTCCCTGTCATCTCAGTAGCATATGAGTTAACAGGTGTGGTTCTGGGCCAACTAGGAAGAACAAAAGACACTTCCATCACAGGCAATTCCAAAGATTCAGAGGTTGCTTCCCCAGAAACTGAAAATATAGACCAACCAAGTTTTTCATTATAGTGCACCATCTTTCCCAGTCAAGCTCAAATGAATTATGAGGAGTCTACAGGATATAAAAATTTTTGTGATTCTTGCTATATTACTTTCTGAAAAGGTTGTATAGCTATCAGTTTACTATAACCTCCCATCTGTAGATATTGTCAGTACTTTGAGATTTTTATAGTTTTTAAAGTTTAGTACCACACTGATGTGCTGATTTGTGCTTTGGACTAATAATGAAGTTTTTTTTTAACTTATGCTTATGTACAAGGATGTGCTATGTGCGAAGTACGATCCATTGCTGGTTTATCGTTTCCTTTTTTTGTTTTATTGTTCTTTTAATTTGTAAGAGCTCTTTACAAATATGTCATTTTGCTAAAAATACATTCACTGTCACCTTCCAGTGTTTTTAACCAGTCACTTTCACATGTCTAACTTAATTTCTCACTACCATTGATACTTTTAACTAGGCTTTAAAAATTAACATTGAGATGTTTCACTTTTCCTTGTTAGAAATTGCCCTATTTTGATAGAAATGAGAGTATAAATTTAATAAAAGAATTAGCTGCATTATCTAATAAATACAAAGGATTAATTTTTGTCTAGATAATTTGGGTAAATAACAGCACAAGTCATCAAAGCCGAATCTTTTACACTCTGGCCTATTATGTCTCATAGAAAATACATCTTATTCATAGTTAACTTTATTCCTATTATTACTAGTAAATTTCCTCTTTTTAAACAAATTCACGTTATGGACAATTCTAAGCTTATACTTCTATCATTTATAATTCTAGTCCTCAAATTGTCAGAATCAATGAAAAGAAAACTCTTTGTTCCAATATCCTGCAAACAAAGAACAACCCAACTAAGTAAATTAGAGAGAAAAAAGGAGAAAATCAAATAGTCCTATGCAAACAATCCTCGTAAGTTACATGTGTGAGTTGTTAAAGTTCAAAGAATTCTTCATTTGGGAATATTTTTATTTGATAAACAATGAATGCATAGACTAAAGCATTCTCTTCTTTTTACTTTTATCCCTACAGACAAAAAAGTGAATGATTTAAAAATTTGACACTTAAGCACATTCCCCCATTGGTGTTTCAGAGCTCCCAGAAACATCAAATTCAATCCGAGGATGTTTAAAGCTATATTTGCTTGCTATTGCAATTGGTAGAGTGAACTAATTTTTCTGAGGTGATTGGCCCCTAACCTGAATTTCTCTTCAGCTGCCTCCATCAAATGGAGTTGGAGTCTTTTCCATTGCTATGAGGTTAATAGCATTTCAGATTCTAATCTAGTCTCTGGAAAATTGTCTTTTTAAAAAATTAATCAATAATACTCATTTTTACATCAGTATGTCAAACAAGGCAGAGTCTACCACACCAGGCATTTCTGCCACTGACTGTTCTATGCAGTGGATATCCCTGTACGAGAAAAGTCAATAAACTTGCCATGCTTGCAGCTTTGCCATTTGTTCATGCTTTTAATTCACTCATGTATTAAGCCTAGCCTGGAAAAGTCACTGGGTAAAGATATTAAATTCCCTTGAAGCAAATGTTTTCTGGAAAAGTCTTAAACACATTCTCGCATCTGCATCCTGACTTATTCTCCTTAGGGATACTGGACAAATGCTCTTGGAAAACAATTTATGAGTATTGCCACAAAATAAATTACCAGTTAAAGTATTTATTTCCAAAGTGATCTGGAGGCCAACATCAAAGCAGATCTATTTAAATAAGAAATGGAGGAAGATGAAAGTAGCTTCCTCACAGAGTTGTTTTGAGGATTGAATCATATAATAATATGAAGACAAAAAGTCCAGTGGAGGCCATGTAATAAATGGATAGATATTAATGAGTATTATAAAGTAGTATTACTTCCATTATTTCAAAGAACAATTATATATCATAATTGGGACTCTGAATAGGGAAATAGTAGGCATAACCATTTCCATTGTTGGTCTCACCACAGTAATATTGAGTGCTATAATGGCAAAGTAAATGCAAACCAGGTTTTTTTCTTTTTGCAAATACAATTCAGCTAGGCAGAAATAGGCTAAGCCCATGATGCTGTCCATGCCATCTTATTGTATTCTGGTCTAGCTCTGTATTTTCAGGAAGGTTTTGGAACTGATCCACATTCTAGAGGTGAAAAGGTAGGATCTTCTCAGCTGGGTCGTCTTCTATGTTTTTGTTGTTGTTGGATACAAGTTATATTGGTAGCTGATATATGTCTAAGATAATTTAAATACTTTATAGTCTTTCTCAAGATCAGTTCTGTGCTTTATGTCACTAGTCACAGATATAGTACTTTAAATGCTTAATGTACCACTAAGAACTCAGACTTAATTGCACATAGTGCTTACGGATAAAGGTGAATGGATGAGGAATTAAAATGGACCTAAAACTTGAGCGGAACTCAAGATTTTCTCAGTTCACAAAATGTCTTAGGAGGTTAGTTACAGCCATTTAAGTAAAAGAATTCTGAACTTCAGTTGGAAAGTCAACAGGACTTAATGATGACCTTATCATTTCTCCTTTACCAGAACTCTTCCTGGGAATTTTTAAAAAAAATTTAAGAACTTGGCTCAGATGTTGCCTTCTTCAGGGAGCTGGTGGTCCTCTCTTCCCTCCACTTTCCAACCTTTAGATATCTCAAACCTTGATCTTACCATGTGTTATTATTATTACATGTTTATGTGTGGTCTCTCAAGATGGTTGGCAATTTGAGACTAAGAAAGATGCCTTGCTATGCTTTGTTTCCCTGGCACGTAGCAGAATGCCTACATAAGGGTGGTGGTCAGAAAATGGTGGGTTGAATGAATGCAACAAGCACTGCTATCTTTCTTTACATGTTAGATCCAATGGCTTCCATGTAGTACTTCAATATCTAGAGATTTCATACCAGGTACTTGGGATCTTTCCCTCCCTCCCTCCCTTATTCAAAGACAGAGATTAACCCATGCAAGATCTTATGTTCTTTCAATGAATGTAGACTTTATTTCTTAGAAATGGGAAGTGTGAAGGGTTTTGAATGATGGGGGCAGTTAGGACATACTTATGGGATAAGATGATTCATGGAGGGTAATTAGGAGGCTACTAAATGTCTGGAGCAGAGATAATGAGGCCTTGAGTTCAGGAAGGGCTGAGGGTTGAGGAGAAAACACTGAGGATAGAGACTGAGGTAGTGGGGTAGGTTGGATAATAATGACTCCCACAGACATGCTCAAGTCATAACCCTTGGTTCCATGGATGTGGACTCACTCGTAAAAAGGGTCTTTGAAGATCTTGTTTAGAGGAGGTTAGACTGAATCAGGCTGGGCTTTAACCCAGTACCACAGGAGTTTTATGAGAGAGGAACTTTGAACACAGAAGTATAAGCCAACAAAAGAGACAGAAAAGGTAGCCATGGACAGAGGCCAAGGTTGGTCGCCACCATGCTACCACGTGAACGCTCTGGATTCAGAGAAGGCATGGCCAGCCAATGTCTTGATTTTGAACTTCTAGCCTCCAAACTGCGAGATAATACATTCTTGTTGTTTAAGCCAAACAATTTTTGGTATTTTATTATAGCAGCCCGGGCAAACTAAGTTGTCAAGAGATATATGGATGTAGGAACAAGAGATGGGGAGGGAAAATGACATAAAAGAGGAGAAATGGGTTAATGAAGTAAAAAATCCTGGGAACAAAACACAGTTTATCAACTCATACACAAATACAGGCAAATAATGTTTATTGTTGAAATTTATTGTGATGAAATAGAAAATAGTAAATCTGAATATCATTCAATGCATAGATAATATTTTTTAACAACACATCACTTAAGTTGGACCACTTGAAGAAATTAGGAGGAGAAGATATTTTTCAAAAGAAAATTCCTCAGTAGAGCAAATCACAGATTGCTTGCTGCTCGCTTTATTCAAAATCAAAAGTATTTGTTAAGAGTAGTTATTTATGAGGGGATGCAGAGGAATTGAAAACCTCCTGGATTGTTGATGGGAATGTGGTGACTGTGGAAAGCAGTGTGCACGTCCTCAAAATGTTAAATACAGAATTATCATTTGACCTGGCAATCCCACTCCTAGGTATATACCCCAAAAAACTGAAAACAGGGTGCACCAGTGTTAACATTAGCATTATTCACAATGGCTAAAATGTGAAAATAACCCAATTGTTCATCAAGAGGTGACTACCTAAGCAAAATGTAGTAGATACATACAATGGGATATTATTTGGCTGTTAATAAGTGAAATTCAGAGACATATTGCAACATGGATGAGTCTTAAAAATATTATGTTCCATAAAATAAGCAAGGCACATAAGAACAAATGCTGTATGATTTCACTTATATGAAATATCTATAGATAGCAAATTCATAGAAAGAGGAAGTAGATTAGAGGTTACCAGGTAATGGGAAGGGAGGACGGAGTTGTTTCTTGGTGGGTATAAAATGTTTGTAAATTTTGGATACTTTTAAATAAAAAAATATAGAAATAGTGCAAGAATTGGGAAAGAAGAAATCAAATTATTATTTTCAGAGAGTATGTATGTATGTAGACAATTTAGAACAATGGCTCTAGATGAACTAATAGTATTAATAAATGAATTTGGTAATTTAATATTTATATTTATATTGTGGGATATAATATAGATTTAAAAGATATTTATATTTGCCTAATGTCTCATGATACTTTCTTGGTCTACTTCATAGATTAAAATTTAGGGAATATAAATATGATGAAATAATTTTTGCCACCTTCTGACTTCCTGTTATTCACTCTACCTAAAGGTGTTAAATTCCTTTGAGCAGTGAAAAGGTGAGGCCTGCTGCTAAGTAGTGCAAGAGACAGATGGATTAATGAGTAAAAAATTGTATTTATATTTAAATTAAAAAGTTTCTTGTGGAAGGAGCTGATGGCAAATTAGAGTAAACCCTCCATATATAAAAAGTAAGTAAATGGCTCCTTTTGAGTGGGAGACAAGGAACTGTTCCAGGAGGGATGAAGAACTACTTCCTAGGCTGTAATCCCTTTTCTTTTGCTTTTGGTGCTGTGGTGTCTGAAAGTAAATTTGAGATTTGTGAGGTGAAAGGCATTAGTGGAGCCTATAAGAGAGCTGAGAATTTCTTCATTCACTTTGGAAGCTGTTTCTTAAACTGGGAGAATGGGAAAACCTAGCAACAAGGAAATTGTTTTGATTAGAGTCCTGGGTAAAATACACTGCATTCCATTTCGGGCCCTGGTAAGAGAGTAGGATAAGAGTGAACTGCTAATGGGACAGCTAATATACAGTAAGGCAGGATTTCAATCAAATAGCATAGGATTCTAATTTTTTAGAAAAATTAAAATATATCTGATACTTGCTCAATTAATACTTATATTGCATTTTGAAACAATTTCAAGAAGAAATTTATTTCTAATTAAAATGTTGATAAGCTATGATTTTTAATCTTTGGGAAGATGGGCACAAGAACCAGCAATCTAGCAAAGTACCTGGAAGAGAGACTCGTATGTTCCTTGAATGAATGAATGACTGCTTCCTGGATATCAGCAAATTGAGGTGTTTGGTTGCTTGGACTACAACACTGAGCATTACATCCATCTAGTGGCGTCTACCTGTAGTGCATAAGTAATTAAAAGGCAATGAATAAATGGGGCCTCTCAAAAAGGGAACTATGTACCTTGACCTCTTCTAGAATAACCTTTCACCTACATTAAATTACACTTCAATGTTTTTGGAATTTAGTGACTGAAAAAAGCCATATAAAGTCCAATTCTGAATTTGCTGTGAAATTGTGGTTGAAAATTTTGTTCATGACTCAAAATAATTTATTTAAAGTCTCAGAGTTTCATTTAAGAAACAGTTGCCTGGGAATGATAAAATAATGTATGGAGAAGAAAATATAAATTAGTAATAAACATATAGGAACATTTTCAACCTTAGGTAGCAAATAAATGCAAATTAGGTTATCATTTTTCCCTATCAAAATAGCAGATTATAAAAAAAAACAATACTTCTTTGTTTTAAAATTATATTGAAAAACCATATGAGACAAAGGTACATAAATTATGACCTTTTACCTGTGAATTCTTCAGTGTGTATTTCTCAAGAACAGGGATATTCTCTTACATGGCCACAGAACAATTATTAACAAAATGATGCAATCATCTATTTTCTAATTTTGTCAACTGACCCAATAATCTTATGTCACCCTAAATCACCTTGCATTAATAGGTTGCAATTGTTATAATACATGAAAGAACGTTTTTATACTTGTACTATTAATTACATTTATAGTAGCATTTGCTGTCTGTGTTGTACAGTCCTAGTTTTTTAAAAAAATTTTATCCTATTAATATATACACAACATAAAATTTTCCCTTTCACCCACATTCAAACATATAATTTGGTGCTGTTAATTATGTTCACGATGTTGTGCTACCATCACCACCACCCATTACCAAAACTTCGTGGTCAATCAAAATAGGAACCCCAATTAAAACATTAAGTCCTCATTCTCTACCCCCAACCTGTCCCCTGGTAAACTATATTCTGGTTTCTGACTGTATATATTTGCTTATTTTAATTATTTAATTTCAATGAAGTCGTACAATATTTATCCTGTTGGGTCTGGTTTATTTCACTCGACATGATGTCTTTAAGGTTCATCCATTTTGTCACATGTATCAGAACTTTATTCCTTGTTATGACTAAATAATATGCCATTGTGTGTATAAATCACATTTTGCTTATCCATTCATTGGTTGATGGACTCTTGGGTTGCTTCCATCTTTTGGCAATTGTGAATAATGCCGCTATGAACATTGGTGCGTTTCTTCTCCTCCAGGACAGGATCCAGTCTATTATATTTAGTTGTTGTGTCTCTTTAGTCGTCTTTAATCTGGGACATTTCTACAGCCCTCCTTTGTCTTTTATTACTTTGAATCTTTGAAGGCTATACCTTCCCCCTTTACTTTAATGGAATGGTCCTTATTTTATATTTCCCTTAGGTTTCTTATTTTTAGATTCCAGTTATGCTTTCTTGGTTGAAATGCTTTTTATGTTGATGATGTGTCCTCCATACAGTATAACATCTGGAGGTACATGATGTCCACTTGCCCCTCAGTGGTGATGGTATTTTTGATTACCCAATCCTAGGATGTGGTCTGATTTTTTTCACAGTCTGATTATTATTATTTTCTGTGGAGAAACATTTTAAGACTAAGACATATCCTACTCCTCTTCGAAAATTCCCCTGAGCTATACCACCCATTGATGATTCCTGCCTGATCCAATCTTTACTAAGATGGTGGCAAAATACTAATTTTCCAACTCCAGTACTCCCCTCATATTTATCATTTGGTCTTTAGGATTCTACTATAAGCAAAAGCATACTTTCTATGTGGGAGAACCATGTTCCATTCCTGGAAAATGTACCACCCCCCCAAACAATGAGGGTGAGTTTAAAATATTTATAGGGGTGCATGGGTGGTTCAGTGGTAGAATGCTCCCTTCCATGCAGGAGACATGGGTTGAATTCCTGGACCATACAACAACAACAACAACAACAACAACAACAAAAAGCATTTACTTCTCTCCCATTTATCTCCATAAATTCATGAATTCCTATTTTTTTCAATGGCTTATAATTTATTACTGTACTTATTGTTCCAGATTTGGCTAATGGAGATCCTCTCAAGCTGGCTTCCTTGGGGTAATAAAGAAGGCACAATAAAAAAAATGAAATATGTGATCCTTTGAACCTTAATTTTCTCATTTATCAATATTTTCTGGAAATCACTCCACATCAGTCATAGAGCTCTCCCTCATTCTTTTGCACAGCTGCATAATACTCCATTTGAAGAACTGTTCCTAATAGCAAAGCATAAAAAGAACCATTAAAATATTTATGCCCTAGGATAAAAATAACAAAAAAAAGGACTCTTCAGCACAGTGACCCGTAATGTAAACTAGGGACTATAGTTAATGGTCCATTTATAATAATATTCTTTTATCAATATTAAGAAAAGTGTCACACTATTTCAAGGTGTTACTAATGGGGGGACATGATATGGGAACTCTGTATTTTATCCATGATTTTTCTGTAAGCTTACAACTCATAAAAAAGTATATTAAAAAAATATTTATATTCATTGACCAAGTAAACTTAATTTTAGGGCTCTTTCCTAAAGGAAATTCTTAGAGATGCATAAAAAGTCTTATGTACAAAGTTGTTCAATGAAGCAGTATTTATAACTGTAAAAATGTAGAAATAATCATAATTTCTTGCATTAAAGGAAAAGTTAATACACATGCCCACATAATGAAGCATTATGTAGTCATTAAAAAGTTTCATGCCTTAATTTGATATCATGTTAAGTGAAACAGGTCTCAAAATTTTATATATTGATCTCAATCATGTATATAAGGCGTGGAAAAGAGATTGGAAGGAAATATACTGAAATAACAAAAATGACTACTTTGAGGGTATTGATTTCAGATGAATTTTTCCCTTTTTCATATTTTTTTGATTCTCTAAAATATCTTCAATGAACATATATTATTATTATATTCAGAAAAGATAAAGTCAGTTATCTAATGTTATAAATAGCTTTTCCCTCCTCAGGAATTGGAATGTATTTTCACTGGGGATCATATTAAGCCTTTTATTACATTATATTCCTCTTTTTGCTTTGGGTGTCTGGAACCAAGTTTGAAGGTAAATCACCACAGCAGCTTACAAAGCCATCTCTTCCAATGAACACATTTGAGTTCTCTTTTTTCCCTTTTTTTCTTGATTTAAAAAAAAATGTCTGTTTGCTTAAAGTTATGCTCTTTGCTGCAAACTGTTTCAAATATTTTTTATTAGAAAGAACATTTGAGATAATTTCAATAAATTTAATAAATAAAATTCCCACACAATTGTTCAAAAACTTCATTCACTAAAGTAGGTATGTTGGATACATAATGAATTTAGTTTGACTAGTTAAAATATTTTATTGCATATTATAGCAATCAAGTGTGAGACTTCACTGATGGTCATTGGGTGAGATTGGAGAGGAATTTGCCCAAGTGTCTTTCTATTTTCCATACAAATAATAAAAATTAAAAAATGAATGACAATACAAACCCATGACAATTGAGTTGACACTGTGGAATATTTACTCAAAAGCATATTAAAATTTTACCTTAAAATGTGATGTAATATTATCAGAAGAACAAATGTCCTCTTTCATGGGGGGAACCCACTGGGTACTTGAGCTTTCAGTTATCCAACCCTGCAATTCACTGACCTGCCCGTCTCTTCTCTGTCTGGTGTTTAGGAGTGGTTTAGCCAAAGCATCCTTGTTCTCCTTTAAACCACTTCCTTTTGGCTTTGGTCTCTGAGAACATGTAGAACAACTGTCTGTTTTCCATGTGGCATTCTTTCATAAAAATGAAAACAATTGCTAAACCCAGATCCTTTCATTGTTCTGGCTCTCTTTCAGAATGAATATAAGATAATGAATACGTTTATTTAATTATAGGGAACCTACTAAAAATGGTAGGGGTCACAGGACCTTGTGAAATCATAAGGGTTCTCTTTATGCTTCAACTTGAGCCTTTGTCTTCAGGAAAGATGGAAAGAAACTGAATTCATGGAACCGAATTCACCTAACTGACCACCCTTATTAAGCTTCTTTTGATTTTTATGTTTCCTAATTTTAAATCCTGGTCCTTTTAACTTTCTCAACAGATACTATTTCCCAATCAATTAATGATATTTGTAGCTTGCTTCTTAATCGCTCCAAATTGTCCACATGCTTCCTTTGCTTTGCATCTAAAACAAGACACAGTACTTATAAGCATCGAGTCAGGGTGATAAATGAATATCTTTCCTCATACATTCTGTGCTGTTTCTGTCACCTAGTTTATTTCTGGACTTGCTTTTATGAAAATGATTCTTTATTACAGATTTCCCTTTAAGTACCAATAAATGTATGATCACTAACAATAATCATCCAGATCTTAAGAGTTGTAAAGGGAGAAACCATACTTGCTTTTACTCATCATTATATCCACACAGAAGGCACAAACATAATTGTAGACTGACTGGTTAAATGGATTAAAATTTATACACCATTTCATGATTTGCAAAGCACTTTTTAAACAATATCTCATTTAGTTTTCAAAGTTACCTGCAAGGTAGCTATTATAAGCTGTGAGAACTGGAATTCAAGATAATATGTCAAAGTTTGCTTTGAACCAAGAAGTTGTGGAGTCAGTTCTCCATTTATCTCACTGTGCCATGTACAAATACTATGCCTTGGGAGGTGGTATGGCCTCAACATTGCAGAACAGTCAGATATGCTGAGTGGCAGTGTGAAACAGGTTAGGTTAATGGGATTTCAGAATATATTATGGAAACATTTGCTAAATTACCTTCTTGTGTATGTTAGTTTCTTGGAATAAACTGGTGCCTCCAAGCCTCAGATTCCTTGTTCACATCATGAGAGATGTGACAGGTGATGTCATGAGCACAAGGATACAGGAAGTGTATGTGTTTGAAAGCATTCTATGGACTGTAACATGCAATGGACATGTAGGGTGGAGGCAATGGTGTTACTGCACCACTATGTATGCTTCTCTTTCTTGAGTAGAAAAGAAAGCTTGGCTGACCCATTTCTAGGTTTCCCGGAGAAACGCTCCCTTTACTGACAGGAGGTACTCAATATACCTGCTCAACAAATATCAGATAATCTATATTTCTTGCCTTTCTGTAATTTGCCCCCCTAGTCTTTCAGCCTGTCATTGTCCATTGCCAAAAATACTATAAACAGACAGCCCCACTACCATCCCTATCCGTTCAAATGAGAATGAGAAGACAGAAAACTTAGATTGCTTTAGTTGAGGTACCTGTGAGGTCATGGGTTTTTTTTTTTTTTTCTGGGTGCATGAGTCAGGAATCGAACCCAGATCTCACACATGCCAGGTGAGAATTCTATCACTGATCTACCTATGCATCAAAGTCATGGACTTTTAAATATAAGTACCATATTTAGTAGATATTTGGTAATGCTGGTACATTTGATATTTGTTTCCAAGTATATTTCAAAGTGCCAATTATGATCTATAAATATTTAAGTATTTGGGTTTCTTTTTTGATATGGGTACCTTAGAGTAGCTGCAGCACTGTGGAAATTATTTCTGAGGCTCATTACTGGGTGACAAGGGACTTTTTGAGTTTGGTGGAGGCTCTAATTATTCTTAGCAGGGAAACTCAACATGCTGAGTTTGGGGGCATCTTTACAAGTGCTACTTGATCTTGTAATATATGTTGATGGCTGCTGTTGCTATGCTTTTGTATTTTTACTAAATTTTTTATGTTTTGCATTTGTAGCTTTAGGCAATTTAGTCCTAAAATATGTAAATTGGTAAGTAAAAAATGAACAAACATTAAAAAATAAAATATGCACAAATGGGCTTCCCTCCAACAAAACCCAAATAAAAATAACAATAAACTAAAATTTTAAACATAACCTTTTTGTAGGTTAATCTGAAGAGTTAACTTTTATTTTTCCACTGGAGATGTTTACTTTTTTTTTTTTTTTAACATTAGAGGACTTAATTTTTTCAGAAATCTGTATTACCCTATTACACCACCTTCACTGGCATAACAAGGTGCTATTCCTGATTAAGTACTGTCTCTCATTTATGTTAGTGTAGAAAAGACATTGAGAACCAATGATTTAAGGTAAATACAAGGGTAATATTTCATCAAATGCAGTATATTTTCTGGGATGCCATAAAGGAGAGAGAAAAAAAGTAGAAAGCATATCGTGAAGAGTAAAGTAGTTTTAGGTGTAATACATGTACATGTCAAAGAAATGTAACTAAAGAAAAGAGACTTATTATAGAAAACAATATTATCAATATTATCTTCAGTAAAAAGCTCTACTCAAACTCCTAACATTCTGAATAGTTTGGATATTTCAGTTAAAGATCAGGATAAAATTTTATTCCATTTTTTTCTAAAGAGGGAACTTGTTGAGCAAATTGGTGATTGACATAATACTGCAGGGTAATATTTACTTAGAAGAACTTATAAAGCTCTTTGAAATATTTAGTTATGAAAAAATATGCAAACTACAATGTAAGCAATATACCATTATTTAGACTGTTAAAAAAAAATTAAACAGTAGGGTAATACCTTTAGAAGTTGATACAGAGTATCCTCCTATGCAAGTGGCATATGTGTTATTTTCTGGCAAAAATTTTATGTCTATCTCTATCTAATGTATTTATCTGTCTAGCTATCCATCCATCCATCCATTCATTGTGTCTTTTATATATATATGTATAGTCACCTATTCTATATGTTTCTCACAGAATATTTTGAAGTCTAAAAAACTAAGTAACCTATTCAGATCATTAATGATTCTACAATTAAAGGAACTGAGGGATTTATTAGGCCTTAAAAATTACGATCTACTATGGAAATAAACTCCACAGACTCGACTTTAAATGGATGGACTCACACTGTGGATGATCCATTGTGATATTTCGATGAACAAAATCTTTAATTGAGGTTCAGCAAAGCAAGATATTGTTTCCCTTTAGGCTCACCGCACTTACAAATCAGTGTGAAAGAGAGTTGTGTATGGGGGTTTACAGAAGGATAGAGGATATCTGGCTTAAGCATCAGGTATGCAAGGCAGCCACAGCAGACAAGTCCATCTTCCTCAGCTGTCCAATGCTTATAGTTCCTTCTGAGATGTGTAGATTCCCAGAGGTGTTTTATTTTATTTTATTTTTTTTTTACTTTTTATTATTTTATTTTTACCCTTTTAGCTGGTTTGGGTATCAGTGAGCCCTTATTGTCTTTTTCTTCTCATGTTGTCTTTAATTCTTAAGAAAATGCTTCTGCTGGGCAGCTAATCTGCTTCCCCTCATTACCTTTATATCATGCAAAAGGAATTAAAAGATTGCCTAAAATTATTTCACCAAACTTTGCCCACCGTGGTGGAATCCTAGTAACTGTAGCTTCCCCAAGTGTGAGTGCAGGATTTTTCTGAAGTCACATTTCTTTTGAGAGTCATTATTCCCATCAGAAGTTATACACATAAGTTATCCATGTTCTCAACTTTCACTGAAGTTCATCACTTAGTGAATATGTTTTTCACAATTGTAACAGTCACTCTTGGCCAACTTGTCAATGCCCAAATTCTAAGTTCCTATTGAGTATTCAAGATCTAGACTCTACCTTTAATTTAGTCTGAACTTCTATTTTTAGATAACTATCACCTTCTTTAGACTTTACATTTTAATGCCATTATATTTGCTGGCAGTTAAAACTCTTCTGATGGCTGTGTCACACAAAGAACCAAAGTTAAAAAAAAAACCAAGCAATTTTCATGAGCATTACTGTGCTTGCTATGATAGGTTGAGAGAAAAAAAAAATTGAATGCTGAATGTGATGGAGAACCAGGCTTTCTTGCTATTCAAATAACTTGCTCTTGCATGCCTGATTGAGAGCAGATGCCTGTCATTGATAGACCATGAATGACTATGGAACTATAGGATTGCATGTAAGTTCTTGAATCTACCATGAAGGATAAATCTTGGGTGGACAAGTGTGATGTTTTGAAGCTGTATGTACCCCAGAAAAACATGTTCTTAAACCGAATCCATTCCTGTAGATTACCCATGGTAAATTGATGTTTTGATGAGGTTACTTCAGTTAAGGTGTGACCCAGGATGGGTCTTAATCCTTTTACCGGAGTCCTTTATAAAAGAATGAAATTCAGACAAGAGAGTGAGAAAGCTACAGGAAGCATGAAGATGAACATCAGTGGAACCCGGAAGAGATGGAAACACCAGAAGAAGCTACCCTGTGCCCTGCCATGTGACAAGCTAGGTACCAAGGATTGCAGGCAGCCAGCCCCAGAATGCCACAGTCTTCCAGAAGAAAATATCACCTTGATGTTGCCTTGATTTGAACTTTTTCCCAGTCTCAAACTATGAGCGAATAAATTCCCATTGTTTATCCAACCTATTTCATGGTATTTTCTTGAATAACCCAGTAAACTAAAACAACCAGTTCCAGATATTAAATGTTCTGCACCATAGTGAATCTGTATTCAACCTTTTTATAAATTTTCCTGCAATTATTGATTTACAGTAGTAGGGTTTTCCTTGTGCTGTGAAGGAATACTTGAGTTGTAGGTGCATTTGGCTTGTATGCAATTAAGTCTTACTTTCCTTAAATTTTATGTTTTATAGAAAATGGAAACTCCTAAAAGAAGTATGATCTTTGTAATTAAGTAAAGTGTATTTTTCCCACCTGCATTTCTTCTCATAGAAACATTTAAATAATCACTCTGTGATGATGATCTGTGAGCTGGATGTTAAAACTCTTTAAGATGCATTTTCCAGATCTCTAATTGAAAGTCTATATGGAAGTCTAATATGGAAATCTAACTGTAAGTCTATATGACTTTGTGAAATCCTTTAGAATGCTCATTTAATTCCTGTGAATTTATGTTTTATGTTCCAATTATTCTCTTACCAACAACATTATTTATAATCCTGTGTCACTGAGTTATTTTTTTTTCTTAGAGTGAATCAGAAGTCAACTTTGACCTGAGCTATAACTGAAATTGCTTCAACATATTTTTTTCTTTTCAAATCTTGACTTAACATTTTATTTGAAGGTATCACACAAAAATTTTTTTTCACATTTGGATTAAGTGCTCAGTCCCTGTTGATGGGTGGCTTGTATGTTAAAATTTTAGTAAATTTTAAATGCCCATCCACATTTAGTGACTGATTTTTATGGTTGTGTTTCAGGTGGAAGCTGACCCATGAATAGTTTTTGCTTAAACAGCACCCAATACACTCTCTTTCATTTCATTTTTAAAAAGTGGAATATCCAATATAAATATAAATTTTGTCCAACATATGAATTTGGTTAATTAATTACAGTTCAATAAATCCTCAAACAGGAAAGGGGTAATTCATTTGAAAGTGATTGCTTCTTTCATGTTGAAAGCTAAAAGAGGTAAGATTAAATTCCTCCCATACAAGTGGGTTTTTTTTGATGTGTCTCATATAGTTATCTACAGCACAGATCATTTTAATATCCATAGAAAATATATCGACACCACCAAATATTGGAATTTGAATTATTTGGATGTTGATGGTTTGAGGCACATGATAGGTTTTTTTTTTCCTTCCTAAAACCTAATTTGTAGAAAGGCTTGGCAATTTAATTTTAGTACTGATCATTTAGGGCTATAGCTCTTGAATATAAATCAAAATATAATGTGATTATTCTCTCAAAGTTACAGGATCACCATTCATCTGTGAATTAGTAGGTTTTGGTTCCTAAGTAGGCTTAATCTAACACTTATCTGTTCACCATCTTTTTTATTATATATTTGTATGCTATTGAGGGAATAAAATTCCTATAGCTAAATAAAATAAAGCATATAACAATTTATTTAAAATTTAATAATAATAATTGATTAAGATAGCTAACATCGAATGACCATTGTGTACTAGGCACTATTCTAAGTACAACAACCCTATGAACAGCCCTCTTCACAATCAGCCCATGAAGTAGATACTATTATTATCCTCAGTGTACAGATAAGAAGACTGAGTCTTAGAAAGCTTAAATAATTTGCCTAAGGTCACACAGCTGAAATTCAAACCCAAATGTTTGGCCTATTACTTGAACTCTTAAATGCTATGTTTTCTTCTCTCTCCTTATTGTATGTATATTTATAATAAATCTCAATTAATAGGAGACCAGTCAATGAGAATTCTCAATAACTGAAATTCTACTGAACATGATTAGCTTTCAAGAAAGCTGATAGGTGTTTAGTTTGAATTGGTGATTTAGTGAAAGACAAACAGTTTTCTAGTTATAACCTTACATCAATACACATTGAACCCAATGATTTTGTGTGGTTCAGACTGAGAATCCTGCTACAGGTTGGCCAATTTTATTGATAATTTTCAAAGAACTACTTCATATATTTTGCAGCACTGTTGTTTAGTGCATATACATTTGTGATTATTGATATGTTAGGGATTAAGTATGCAGTTTTATTTTCTATTTTCTGCTTATTCTTTCTGTTTTTCTTCCTCTGTTTTGTTTTTCCTGCCTTCCCATGGGTTACCTGAACTTTTTTTTTTTTAGAATGACATTATATACACCTTTGTATAGCTTTTTAATTGGCTAATCTAGGTATTACATTACATATGCATAACTTATAATAGTTTATTGGTATCATTATTTCATTAGTTGGAGTGATGTGACCTTAGCTCTCTTTACATCCTTTTACACACCACCATTTAAAATATAGTTGTCTTACGTATTTTCTCTACATACATTTAGAACCACATCAGAAAGTGCTATAATTTTTTACTTCAACAGTCAAACATAATTCAGGAAACTAAAGAAGAGAAGGGGAACCTATTGTATTTACTGTTTGGAGAACTTCTTTTAGCCATTCTTCTAGGGTAGTTCTGATGGTGTGAAATTATTTTATTTTTATTTATCTGAGAATGTCTTGATTTCTTCTTCATTCCTGAGGGTTTTTTTTTTTTTTTTTTTTTTTGGTAGGTATAGGATTCTTAGTTGACATATCTTTTCTTTTGGGCCTTGAAAAATATTGTGCCACTTCCTTCTGATACCCATAGTTTCCGATTAGAAATATGTTGTTACTATACTTGTTTCCCCTTACATGCAAGGTGTGACTTTTCTCTGGATGCTTTCAAAATTTTTTGTCTTTAGTTTTCAGATGGTTAATTCTGATGTATCTAGTATGGGTTTCTTTGGGTTAGTCCTGTTGGGGATTTATTCAGCTTCTTGAATTTGTGGGTTTATGCCTTCCAAAAAAGTTTGGGATTTTATTTCATTAAGTACTTTTTCAGCCCGACACTTCTCCTCTCTTTCTGGGACTCTGATGATACAAATGTTAAATGTTTTGCTATAGTCCCCTGGGACTAGATACATTTTTTTCAGTTAGCTTTCTTTCTCTTGCTCAAATTAGGTAACTGCTATTGTTCTAGCTTCCATTTCACTGATTCTTTCCTCTGTCACTTACACTTTCACTTTCTTGTTGCGCCTATCCAAGCTTTTTGTTTCAATTATTGTAGTTTTTATATCTTCCATTTCCTCACTGAGACTTTCTTTTTCTTAGCTCAGCCTTTCTGTTTTTCCCATTTGTTGCAAGTATGTTTGTAACTGCTTGTTGAAATATTTTTATGATGGCTGCTATAACATCTTTGTCAGATAACTCTAGCATCTGTCATCTCATTGTTGGCAGCTCTTGATTTTTTTTTTTTCATTCAGTTTGGCATCTTTCTGGTTCTTGATATGACATAGGATTTTTTATTGAAACCTTAAAATTTTCATATTTTGTTATGAGACTCTGGATCTTGTTTAAACCTTCTGTTTCTGCTTGCCTTCTCTGATGTCACTACAGCAGGAGAAGGGGTGGGGTACTACTTTGTTACTGCCAGATGGAGTAAGAAGTCCAAGCTCCCTGCTTGACCTCAGTTGAGGAGCTTGCTTCTTATTACTGCTGGATGATTTACTTCTAACTCCCTACATGGTCTACAGTGATACCATGGTAGGCGTGGTCTTTTACTGCTGAGCAAAAGTGAATGTCCTTTAGCTAATGAGGTTGAACTCCAATGTAAAGGAAAAAAAAAAAGAAAAAAAGGAAAAAGAAAAAAAAAAAGGAAAAAAAAAAAAAGTGAATGTCCTGAGTCTCTACAATGGCTGTCTTTGACACCATCTCATCAGATGTATTGTGGTGCCTCAAAACGGCCTGGTGAGGGTGGAGGTCTGGACTCCTCTCTTGGCCTTTGCCTGTATGGGTGGAGTACAGCTGCAGTATTGGCTATGGTGTTTGGGCAGAGTGGAGTGAAGTGGTTATTGTCTACAAATTCTGTCTGGCTAGTTTACCCCTGTCTTGGTCCTTTGCCTAGAAAGTGTAGACTTTTGTTGTTCTTTTTTTTTTGTCTATGTCTGTTGGTGTTTTCAGGTTGCTGGCTTCTTCACTTCCAAGTCAGGTATACATGAGACAAAAAGAAAACTCAGGGAACTCACCACTTGTTTTTTCTCATAACCCGAGGCCCTAGTATTTTACCCCTCTCCCCCACTTTTCAGTCTTCTTATGTTTCATATAAATATAATGTCCAATGTTTTTATTTATACACAGTAGGAAGAACAGGGAAAATACATCTACTCCATCTTCCTTGAAGTAGAAGTCTTATATACCAATTGAAAACTCTATTTACTTTTTTACTCTTTATAATGGATATTTTCAAACATAAACACAAATTTAAAAAATGCAGTGTAATGAACTCCATGTATCTATCACCCAGCTTCAAAAATGATCACTAATCTGTCTTTCTGTTTAATTTTTTTCTCCCGAGGCACATTTTTTGGGAGGCTAAGATAATTTAAATTAAATTTTAGTCATTTCTAATTTAAGGTTTATATGATACTCTGGCTCTTCATTACATTGTTACTTAATATTGCTTTGTACAATTAAAGATTTCTTTTCTTCCTTTAGATGTTTGTATGCTTTACTAATTAAAATTGGTTACATACACAAACACAAATATACACATACACATATAATATTCTAAACTACTTGTATGCTGCCTTATATATTTATTGGACATAACATGGTGAGGCTTTTGGTGACTTTAAATAGCTAGTTAAATGTTTAATCTAAGTTTTTTATTTTATTAGAGTAGTTGTGGGTTTATAGAACGATCACGCATGAAATACAGGATTCCTTTACATCACCCTATTATTAACACCCTGCATTGGTGTCATATCTTTGTTACAATTGATTAAAGAACATTTTAATTATAATTGCACTGATAATTATAATCCATGGTTTAGCTCAGGATTTTCTATTTGTGTTATATAGTTCCATCGATTAAAAAAATATTTCTTCTAGCACCATATATACAGCCTAACATTTCCCCTTTTAACAACAATCAGATATGTATTTTAGTGTTGCTAATTATGTTCATAAGGAAGAAGCAAACATTTTGTCATTGTTTAAATGACTCAAAACATTGGTTTGGAGATGACTTTAATGCAGAATTGTGAACCCAAGTTTATGAATTATATCCCTATCTTTCTGTATTAGACTTTAAAGATGAATGTAAAATTAAAAAATTTTGCCTGACTAGCAAAATTTGGAAGCAGCTATGGTCTGCATTCAGTAATAATTTTGGTAAGTTGCTAATTTATTGTAGGATACATAATTTAGTTTTTAGAATGTGAAATGGAAAAGCTGATTCAACAAAAGCCCAATACTTGGAAGAGTAATAACCATGAAACATGGCTCTATTCTGCCTCTGATTTCACAGAGGAGGCTTGGTTCAGCCTAAAAATCCTGTACCATTTTCTATTGCCCAGAGGAGAAAACACTAATCAGTGTAGTCTAAAAATAAGTAAAACTGCAGTATCTACTTTAACATCATAACCCCTTAGGGTAAGTATTGCTTTAGTTATGGTAAACTGTAAGGGTAAATGACAACCTGTACAAATTGAATCCAAATTCTCTACTGGTAACTAAATAGTATTTATTATAGTACAAATGCGAATTCTCCATGTGTGCCAGGAGTTGTGAAACCAGCATTTTACGGGACTTAGTAAACATTACACTGGGCCTCTGCCCCAAACGGTTTTGATCTAAAAATATAAATATGGCATAGTTATATAGTTTAATGGAGGCCTAATGGTACCTTAACCCATTCCTGCTTCATTGCTTTGCTCTTTCCTTAAAGTTATGCCTTTTAGAAGATTAAAGGTATAGATTTGTTTTGGAATTCTGTAAACTGAACTACCAGTGAAAAAAATAGTTTACAGAGTTCTGTAAGTAAAATACCTTTGAAATAACTGAAGGTTTCCTCTTCCCCCCTTTTATTCTGTATAACTCTTAGTGGATTTTTAAAAAGTTATTCTTTCTTCTGTTTTCTCATAGTCCTCTGTAAATGTCCGTATCCTATAGTTCAGGAGAAGTTTGTTTCCTATTGAGATTTGTGAGCACTCTGGAACACTTACGTCACCTTACTGTCCTTGTATTCTCAGCATGTACCACAGTGGCTGGCACATAATGTACTCTCAGTCACACCCATACTTTAAATTTGAGATAGGATGATTTGATCTGCATGAGAAGTGGGGCTTGTTGTGGTTATGAGGGTGGGTGAATGGGTGAAGAGGGATGAAGAGTGCAGTGGAAGAAGGAAGTGAGGTAGGTTTGAAAGAGCTGAGGTGGAGTAAACTGAGAAGAAAGAAACTGATGCTTGGAAAAATGGATTCAAATCAGTGTCTCCATGCAGGTTTTTTTTTTTGCTTCCTAGCAAACCCTCTTCATCTCCCAAAAAACACACCTTAGAACCTTCTAACACTATGAGAATACTTTAAATTAATTCCCCACTGCAACTATAGTTCTCTCCCAGTTGGACACTGTTCTAGTTTGCTAGCTGCCAGAATGCAATATGCCAGAAATGGAATGGCTTTTAAAAGGGGGAATTTAATGAGTTGCTAGTTTACAGTTCTAAGGCTGAGAAAATGTCCCAATTGAAACAAGCCTGTAGAAATGTTCAATCAAAGGCATCCAGGGAAAGAAGGCTGATGAAGTTCAGGGTTTCTCTCTCATCCGAGAAGGCACATGGTGAACAGTCATGGTTTCTCCTTCGGCTGGAAGGGCACCCGGCGAGCACAGCATCATCTACTAGCTTTCTCTTCTGGCTTCCTGTTTCATGAAGCTCCCCAGGAGGCATTTTCCTTCTTTATCTCCAAAGGTAGCTGGCTGGTGGACTCTGCTTCTCGTGGCTGTGTCGTTCTTCTCTGCTCTCCCTCTGAATCGCTTTCATTCTCTAAAATGTTTCCCCTTACATAGGACTCCAGAAACTTATCAAGAGTCACCGAAATGGGTGGAGACATGTCATCACTTAATCCAGCTTAACAACCACTCTTGATTAAACCACATCTTCAGGGAGATGATCTGATTATAGTTTCAAACATACAGTATTAAATAGGGATAACTCTGCCTTTATAAAATGGGATTTAGATTAAAACATGGCTTTTCTAGGGGACATACATCCTTTCAAGCCAGCACATTCCACCCTCTGGACCCTAAAAAAGAAATGTTTTCCCTGTATACAAAATACATTCATTTCATAACAATATCACAAATCCTTAAACCATTTCAGTAGCAATATACATGAAATACAAAGTTAGAACCGTATAAGCTCCTATCAAAGTTAGTTATAGGCATGGTCTGTTCTAAGGCAAAATTATCATCAAAATTATCCTTTGAAAACTCATAACAAGTTATTTGCTGCCAACATACAAAGTAGGAATATTCATAGGATACATATACACATGTCCATAGGGAGGAAGTAACACAGGGGTCACCAGACCCATACAGTTTCAAAAACCTGCAGGGCAAAGTCCATTAGATTTCAAAGTCTGAGAGTCATTTATCCGCAGGGCTTCTGAAAGTGGCAGCCCCACCCTTTCCAAGGGCCTACGCAGAGGTCTGCCTCTCTCCAAATGCAAACTTGGGGGACACTGGGGAGACCACCTTTTTCTCGGCTCCATCCTCTCCAAGCATCAAGGCTGCACCCGGGCTCTCTGCCATCTCCAGGGGCACATGCTCAACCCCTCCATGTGGTGGCAGCCAGGCTCTCCCCAAACCCCAAGGATTGTGCTTTCCAAGGCCTGAGGCGGCATGACTTTTCCACTGCAACGAGGTGGAAGGTCCATCCTCTGTCTTAGGGCAAACTCACCCTCTCCACATGCTTGGGTGGGCCCGCTCTCCTGGCCCGAGGCTTCTTGACATCAGACCTCAGCCTCCATGATTTTGCCCCGAAGTTATTTTTCCTCCAATTTGTCCCTTCTCTGAACCCCCCAGTCCACACTGGCAGTGGCTTTGCTTGTACAGGTCCCACAGCACTCTTGTTGGCTTTCTATGCAGTAGCTTTGGATCACACCCACCAGACATAAGGAGTTTCCACAAATCCTTCCTGGATAACTCCATCTCCAATCCTGACTTTCTCTGAAATGGCTGACTGGTTCCATATTTGGCCAAATCTTCATGTGGGGCACTATTTTCTGGGGTTTCCCTTCCTGGAGGCCCAGAGCTTTCCAGGACTTCAATTTCTGGTTTCTTTGTACCCAAGAGTTCAGTTTTCAGCTTATCTCTTTACTGTTTCATTTCACTATAAGCTGTGAGGAGAAACCAGACTGCACTTTCGACACTGAATTTGGAGATCTCTTCTGTTAAATATCCAAGTTCATGGCTTTTAAAATTTGCCTTCCAGCTAAAGCCACTAGTCAATTTTGCCAGATTATCTGCCATTTTAAAACAAGGCTAGCTTTCGTTCCAGTCTACAATAACACGTGTCGCATCTCGGTCTGAAGCCTTGTCAGAGTATCTTTCTAGTCCACATTTCTACCAACAGTCTCTTCAAAGCATTCAAGGCCTTCTCTATGAAGCGTATCACAATTCTTCCAGAATCTTCCCCTTATCCATTTAAAAAGTCATTCCAACATGTTTGGTATTTGCAAGCCACAGCAGGAGCACCCTACTCTCCAGTAGCAAAATCTGTTCTAGTTTGCTAGCTGCCAGAATGCAATATACCAGAAATGGAATGGCTTTTAAAAAGGGGAATTTAATGAGTTTGCTAGTTTACAGTTCTAAGGCCGAGAAAATGTCCCAATTAAAACAAGTCTGTAGAAACGTCCAATCAAAGGCATCCAGGGAAAGATACCTCAGTTAAGGAAGGCCGATGAAGTTCGGGTTTCTCTCTCATCTGAGAAGGCACGTGGTGAACACAGTCATGGTTTCTCCCTTGGCTGGAAGGGCACAAGGCGAGCACAGCATCATCTGCTAGCTTTCTCTTCTGGCTTTCTGTTTCATGAAGCTCCCCGGGAGGCATTTTCTTTCTTTATCTCCAAAGGTTGCTGGCTGGTGGACTCTGCTTCCAGTGGCTGTCATTCTGCCTTGCTCTCTCTGAATTGCTTTCATTCTCCAAAACGTTTCCTCTTTCATAGGACTCCAGAAACTTATCAAGACCCACCCAAATGGGTGGAGACATAGTGTCACCTAATCCAGCGTAACAACCACTCTTGATTAAATCACATCTCCAGGAAGATGATCTAATTACAGTTTCAAACATACAGTTTTGAATAGGGATTATTCTACCTTTATGAAATGGGATTTAGATTAAAACATGGCTATTCTAGGGGACATGCATTCTTTCAAACCAGCACAGACAACTAATTTGAAAGTGCTAGTAACTATAAATATTGCTTATGTGTAAGTTGAAGTCAGCCTCCCAGGGTCTCACCTTATAGGATTGATGCCAGAGTCTTCTGAGACCTCTTTTTCCCCTTGTTAGGACTTCTGCCCTTGTTATCCCCTCTCTTCTAAGGAGGAATTCCATGGGTTCCTTGTTCTCTTCACCTACTCAGTCATAGCAGCCAGAGATTAGCATCGAGACAGTGCTAACAGTGTGGCCAAATCCAGCTTTTGACCTGATTAAGGTAGTATATTGATGCACTCAAGACAAGTGTGGTATTTAGATTCAGTTGTCAACTTGGCCAGGTGAAGGTACCTAGTTCTGTTGCTGTGGACATGAGCCAATGGTATGTGAACCTCATCTGTTGCTCATTACATCTGCAGTCGGCTAGGAGGTGTGCCTGCTACAATGAATGATATTTAACTTAATTGGCTGGTGCTTAAATGAGAGAGCACAATGTAGCACAGCCCAAGCAGCTTGGCATTCCTCATTTCAGCACTCGCAGCTCAGCCCAGGCCTTTGGAGACGCAGAAAGGAATCACCCTGGGGAAAGCTGTTGGAACCCAGAGGCCTG
Source organism: Tamandua tetradactyla (assembly GCF_023851605.1). NCBI lineage: Eukaryota > Metazoa > Chordata > Mammalia > Pilosa > Myrmecophagidae > Tamandua > Tamandua tetradactyla. The sequence continues at coordinate 154,833,219 of NC_135331.1, forward strand.
GAGAGAAGGCCAGCAGAGATTATCCTGTGCCTTCCCACGTAAGAAAGAACCTCGGATGAAAGTTAGCTGACTTCCCTCTGAAGAACTAACAAAATAAAACCCTTTTATTATAAGCCAGTCCATCTCTGGTGTGTTGCATTCTGGCAGCTAGCAAACTAGAACAACAATAAGACATATTGTTCTTTAACCTCCATAATTAATAGCTAAAGCAAATCAGTTTTTGCCTTTCATCCTTTCTATTATTGACTTCCTACTGAAACTTAAGTGGAACAAAGACTGCTATGCTTTTGTGGGACTTAAACATTAATCTTGAAGGAAAACAATAAAAAAATATTATGTGGAAAGTAATTCATCTTTACTTTTAGAAGCCTCAGGTGATTTGACTGTTTCAACAGGATTTTCTTTTAATATTATCCTATCCACAAGGGCAAAAAAATCTTCTGTAGGATCCCAAAGTGATTGAACCATGTGTGACCAGGGGACGGTTATATGCCATAGTAAGCATTTTTTGAGTATCGACAGGTGCTGGGCACAGTGCTTGATGGTGCTGGGGAGACATATATGACTGTGTCCCATATCCATAGACTTCACGACCTCATAGCATAGTCAGGAATAAGGATGTCAAAAAATAAGTGGCATAATCATGGAGGAGGTGAAGTGATGTGGGACTGGAAAGGAAGGGGCTCTTACTTCTTCCTGATGTAGATTATAGGGGGTTAGGGCATGCTTCACAGTGGGTGTCACTTTAGAAATGTACAATAATGAGCACCTCAAGGAAGCAGTGATTCCACTGGAAGTTCCCTATGCATGAAGGCCTGGCGACAGCAACAGTTGCTGATGAAGCCTGATGGATCTGTGGTGCAACTTCTAACAGATTTTCTAGCACCCCATTACTGAAGTACCACATACAATTTAAATGTCTAGGGGTTGTTTTGGGGTCCAAAGGGCCAACCTGCTCTTGTGGCTTGAGCTGGAGACCTCCCGGAACTAATGAAACTTCCCACTGAACTGTTCTTCTTGCAGTGATGGCTCTACTGTGGCTATGCCACACACAGGTGTGTTAGGAAACATGTTGAAGCCCTCCTCCTGTCTCTGGTTCTGGACAATTCTGAGCTGTCCAAATGAGTCCTGAGTGCAGTGACAGAATGCAAATGGAGTAAGATCGAAGGGGTAATATGTGCTTATCTGGAAGAAGTGCTTTGGGATCTTACAAAAAAGGGTAAATATAAATAATGATATTTGCATAAGGAATACCTCTTTCCACTTAAGCACATTTAATATAATGCTTAATATATACCATTCCTCAAGAAATATTGTGTAAAAAAGTCTTGGCCGTTGCATTTTTTTATATATAAGCTTTTTTTCTTAAATACATCTAAGAGGCTGTGTATTTTGATATAAAAGACATAAGAATTAAGTTTCTTTTAAGCTTTAAGAACCTTATATATCCAACTTAACCAATTGAATTAAGATTAACATGTTCAATTATAACACATTTTGGCACTATGAACCCTTTCATGTGATATACTGAAAAGAACATTGTTATTTCTGCAGTGTTCTTGACGAGATTCACAACTTTGAATGTGAAGAAAATATGAGGCAAATTCAAATTGAGGAAGTTATTAATAACTAAGTTATTAGTTATGTTACACAATAACTAACCAATTATATTCAGAAATGTTAAAGACATAGGGAAAGACCGAGGAACTATTTTACATTGGAGGAACCTAATGAAAAATAACAACTAAATGCTGTGTGGGATTCTTGATAGGATCCTAGAACAGAAAAAAGTTATCAGTGGAAAAACTGGTGAAACATGAATAAGATCTGTAATTTAGTTGATATTAGTGTGCAAATGTCAATATCCTGGTTTTGATAATTGTACTATGGCTAAGGAAGATGCTACCATTAGGGGAAGCCAGGTAAGGGTATGTAGATTTATTTGTACTACTTTCACAACTTTTTATGTTAAAATCAGTTAAAAATAAAAAGTTAAAAAATATCTCAGATATATAAGAACCATCCAAGTACACAGTTGGCAATAAAAGTAGACTTACTATTTATAGTACTAACAGTGATTGTGTTTTCTTTTTCTTTTTTTTTTAACTTAGAGGCCTTTATATGAATTCTGACACTTGTATTCAAAAGTTTGAACAGGTTCTTTTAACAATGCTAATCATAATAACTCAAGTTATTTTGTTTTTGTTCTTTGGTGTGCTTGGAGTACTCTTTAAACCACATTTTCGGACTGTTGTCCTAAAAATTGATAACTATATTTATAGTAGATCATAGTAGAAATAATATTAAATTGCTTGGTTTCTGAAAAAGTCAAGTACTTTGAGGACTTATGCACATAAAAAGGGGCTGTGCGTCACTGAAAATGTGTATTTGTTCATTTGCTTGCTTTAAAAAACAATCTGTTCTCTTTTCAACCCATAAACCTCACTGTTACTGACTTTTCTCCTGCCCTCCAGGGGTACACTAGAGAGAACCAGAGTCATTGTGAACTCCAGCATAGACAGAATTCCAAAGGGGAATAAAAAAGAGACTTGGAAATTTCTGAGTTCAGTGAAGATAAACGTGGATTGCTCAGCTATATATATTTTTTTATTAACTAAAAAAATTAATTAACACAACATTTAGAAATCATTCCATTCTACATATACAATCAGTAATTCTTAATATCATCACATAGATGCATATTCATCATTTCTTAGTACATTTGCATCGATAAAAAAAGAAATAGAAAGACAACAGAAAAAGAAATAAAATGATAATAGAGAGAAAAAAACTATACCTCAGATGCAGCTTCATTCAGTGTTTTAACATAATTACATTACAATTAGGTAGTATTGTGCTGTCCATTTCTGAGTTTTTTATCCAGTCTTGTTGCACAGTCTGTATCCCTTCAGCTCCAATTACCCATTATCTTACCCTATTTCTATCTCCTGATGGTCTCTGTTACCAATGACATATTCCAAGTTTATTCTCTAATGTCGGTTCACATCAGTGGCACCATACAGTATTTGTCCTTTAGTTTTTGGCTAGTCTCACTCAGCATAATGTTCTCTAGGTCCATCCATGTTATTACATGCTTCATAAGTTTATTCTGTCTTAAAGCTGCATAATATTCCATCACATGTATATACCACAGTTTGTTTAGCCACTCGTCTGTTGATGGACATTTTGGCTGTTTCCATCTCTTTGCAATTGTAAATACTGCTGCCATAAACATTGGTGTGCAAATGTCCATTTGTGTCTTTGCCCTTAAGTCCTCTGAGTAGATACCTAGCAATGGTATTGCTGGGTCGTATGGCAATTCTATATTCAGCTTTTTGAAGAATCGCCAAACTGTCTTCCACAGTGGTCGCACCATTTGACATTTCCACCAACAGTGGATAAGTGTGCCTCTTTCTCCACATCCTCCCCAGCACTTGTCATTTTCTGTTTTGTTGATAATGGCCATTCTGGTGGGTGTGAGATGATATCTCATTGTGGTTTTGATTTGCATTTCTCTAATGGCCAGGGACATTGAGCATCTCTTCATGTGCCTTTTGGCCATTTGTATTTCCTCTTCTGATAGGTGTCTGTTCAAGTCTTTTTCCCATTTTGTAATTGGGTTGGCTGTCTTTTTGTTGTTGAGTTGAACAATCTCTTTATAAATTCTGGATACTAGACCTTTATCTGATATGTCATTTCCAAATATTGTCTCCCATTGTGTAGGCTGTCTTTCTACTTTCTTGATGAAGTTCTTTGATGCACAAAAGTGTTTAATTTTGAGGAGCTCCCATTTCTTTCTTTCTTTCTTCAGTGCTCTTGCTTTAGGTTTAAGGTCCATAAAACTGCCTCCAATTGTAAGATTCATAAGATATCTCCCTACATTTTCCTCTAACTGTTTTATGATCTTAGACCTAATGTTTAGATCTTTGATCCATTTTGAGTTAACTTTTGTATAGGGTGTGAGATACAGGTCCTCTTTTATTCTTTTGCATATGGATATCCAGTTCTCTAGGCACCATTTATTGAAGAGACTGTTCTGTCCCAGGTGAGTTGGCTTGACTGCCTTATCAAAGATCAAATGTCCATAGATGAGAGGGTCTATATCTGAGCACTCTATTCGATTCCATTGGTCGATATATCTATCTTTATGCCAATACCATGCTGTTTTGACCACTGTGGCTTCATAATATGCCTTAAAGTCTGGCAGCGTGAGACCTCCAGCTTCGTTTTTTTTTCTTTAAGATACTTTTAGCAATTCGGGGCACCCTGCCCTTCCAGATAAATTTGCTTATTGGTTTTTCTATTTCTGAAAAATAAGTTGTTGGGATTTTGATTGGTATTGCATTGAATCTGTAGATGAGTTTAGGTAGGATTGACATCTTAACTATATTTAGTCTTCCAATCCATGAACACGGTATGCCCTTCCATCTATTTAGGTCTTCTGTGATTTCTTTTAGCAGTTTTTTGTAGTTTTCTTTGTATAGGTCTTTTGTCTCTTTAGTTAAATTTATTCCTAAGTATTTTATTCTTTTAGTTGCAATTGTAAATGGACTTCGTTTCTTGATTTCCCCCTCAGCTTGTTCATTGCTAGTGTATAGAAATGCTACAGATTTTTGAATGTTGATCTTGTAACCTGCTACTTTGCTGTACTCATTTATTAGCTCTAGTAGTTTTGCTGTGGATTTTTCAGGGTTTTTGATGTATAGTATCATATCATCTGCAAACAGTGATAGTTTTACTTCTTCCTTTCCAATTTTGATGCCTTGTATTTCTTTTTCTTGTCTAATTGCTCTGGCTAGAACCTCCAACACGATGTTGAATAACAGTGGTGATAATGGACATCCTTGTCTTGTTCCTGATCTTAGGGGGAAAGTTTTCAATTTTTCCCCATTGAGGATGATATTAGCTGTGGGTTTTTCATATATTCCCTCTATCATTTTAAGGAGGTTCCCTTGTATTCCTATCCTTTGAAAGGTTTTCAACAGGAAAGGATGTTGAATCTTGTCAAATGCCTTCTCTGCATCAATTGAGATGATCATGTGATTTTTCTGCTTTGATTTGTTGATATGGTGTATTACATTAATTGATTTTATGTTGAACCATCCTTGCATACCTGAGATGAATCCTACTTGGTCATAATGTATAATTCTTTTAATGTGTTGCTGGATTCGATTTGCTAGAATTTTATTGAGGATTTTTGCATCTATATTCATTAGAGAGACTGGTCTGTAGTTTTCTTTTTTTGTAATATCTTTGCCTGGTTTTGGTATGAGGGTGATGTTGGCTTCATAGAATGAATTAGGTAGCTTTCCCTCCACTTCAATTTTTTTGAAGAGTTTGAGCAGAGTTGGTACTAATTCTTTCTGGAATGTTTGGTAGAATTCACATGTGAAGCCGTCTGGTCCTGGACTTTTCATTTTGGGAAGCTTTATAATGACTGATTCAATTTCTTTACTTGTGATTGGTTTGTTGAGGTCATTTATTTCTTCTTGAGTCAAAGTTGGTTGGTCATGCCTTTCTAGGAACTTGTCCATTTCATCTACATTGTTGTATTTATTAGCATAATGTGTTCATAGCATCCTGTTATTACCTCCTTTATTTCTGTGAGGTCAGTGGTTATGTCTCCTCTTCCATTTCTGATCTTATTTATTTGCGTCCTCTCTCTTCTTCTTTTTGTCAATCTTGCTAAGGGCCCATCAATCTTGTTGATTTTCTCATAGAACCAACTTCTGGTCTTATTGATTTTCTCTATTGTTTTCATGTTCTCAATTTCATTTATTTCTGCTCTAATCTTTGTTATTTCTTTCCTTTTGCCTGCTTTGGGGTTAGTTTGCTGTTCTTTCTCCAGTTCTTCCAAGTGGACAGTTAATTCCCGAATTTTTGCCCTTTCTTCTTTTTTGATATAGGCATTTAGGGCAATAAATTTCCCTCTTAGCACTGCCTTTGCTGCGTCCCATAAGTTTTGATATGTTGTGTTTTCATTTTCATTCGCCTCGAGGTATTTGCTAATTTCTCTAGCAATTTCTTCCTTGACCCACTGGTTGTTTAAGAGTGTGCTGTTGAGCCTCCATGTATTTGTGAATTTTCTGGCACTCTGCCTATTATTGATTTCTAACTTCATTCCTTTATGATCTGAGAAAGTGTTGTGTATGATTTCAATCTTTTTAAATTTGTTGAGACTTGCTTTGTGACCCAGCATATGGTCTATCTTTGAGAATGATCCATGAGCACTTGAGAAAAATGTATATCCTGCTGTTGTGGGGTGTAATGTCCTATAAATGTCTGTTAAGTCTAGCTCATTTATTGTAATATTCAAATTCTCTGTTTCTTTATTGATCCTCTGTCTAGATGTTCTGTCCATTGATGAGATTGGGGAATTGAAGTCTCCAACTATTATGGTAGATGTGTCTATTTCCCTTTTCAGTATTTATAGTATATTCCTCACATATTTTGGGGCATTCTGATTCGGTGCATAAATATTTATGATTGTTATGTCTTCTTGTTTAATTGTTCCTTTTATTAGTAGATAGTATCCTTCTTTGTCTCTTTTTAACTGTTTTACATTTGAAGTCTACTTTGTTGGATATTAGTATAGCTACTCCTGCTCTTTTCTGGTTGTTATTTGCATGAAATATCTTTTCCCAACCTTTCACGTTCAACCTATGTTTATCTTTGGGTCTAAGATGTGTTTCCTGTAGACAGCATATAGAAGGATCCTGTTTTTTAATCCATTCTGCCAGTCTATGTCTTTTGATTGGAGAATTCAGTCCATTAACATTTAGTGTTATTACTGTTTGGGTAATACTTTCCTCTACCATTTTGCCTTTTGTATTATATATATCATATCTAATTTTCCTTCTTTCTACACTCTTCTCCACACCTCTCTCTTCTGTCTTTTTGTATCTGACTCTAGTGCCCCCTTTAGTATTTCTTGCAGAGCTGGTCTCTTGGTCACAAATTCTCTCAGTGACTTTTTATCTGAAAATGTTTTAATTTCTCCCTCATTTTTGAAAGACAGTTTTGCTGGATATAGAATTCTTGGTTGGCAGTTTTTCTCTTTTAGTAATTTAAATATATCATCCCACTGTCTCCTTGCCTCCGTGGTTTCTGCTGAGAAATCTACACATAGTCTTATTGAATTTCCCTTGTATGTGACGGATTGTTTTTCTCTTGCTGCTTTCAAGATCTTCTCTTTCTCTTTGACCTCTGACATTCTAACTAGTAAGTGTCTTGGAGAACGCCTATTTGGATCTATTCTCTTTGGGGTGCGCTGCACTTCTTGGATCTGTAATTTTAGGTCTTTCATAAGAGTTGGGAAATTTTCAGTGATAATTTCTTCCATTAGTTTTTCTCCTCCTTTTCCCTTCTCTTCTCCTTCTGGGACACCCACAACACGTATATTTGTGTGCTTCATATTATCATTCAATTCCCTGAGCCCATGCTCAAATTTTTCCATTCTTTTCCCTATAGTTTCTGTTTCTTTTTGGATTTCAGATGTTCCATCCTCCAGTTCACTAATTCTAACCTCTGTCTCTTGAAATCTACTATTGTAGGTTTCCATTGTTTTTTTCATCTCTTGTACTGTATCTTTCATTCCCATAAGTTCTGTGATTTGTTTTTTCAGACTTTCCATTTCTTCTTTTTGTTCATCCCTTGCCTTCTTCATGTCCTCCCTCAATTTATTGATTTGGTTTTTGAAGAGGTTTTCCATTTCTGTTTGTATATTCAGAATTAGTTGTCTCAGCTCCTGCATCTCATTTGAACTATTGGTTTGTTCCTTTGACTGGGCCATATCTTCGATTTTCCTGGTGTGATTTGTTATTTTTTGCTGGCGTCTGGACATTTAATCAGATTTCCCTGAGTGTGAGACCCAGCAGGTTGAAAGACTTTCCTGGGAAGTCTCTGGGCTCTGTTTTTTTTATCCTGCCCAGTATGTGATGCTTGTCTGTCTGTGGGTCCCACCAGCAAAAGATGTTGTGGCTCCTTTATTAATGCCACTATTGGTGTTTGGTTGGACCCAGTCCTTGCTACTGTCAGAGACTCCATCCTCTCCCTCCGGGCAGCTGCCTATGGGGGATGGGCGCTGGCCGCCGGCCACTGTGGCTTGGGGAACTTGCTGATCCGAGACTTGCCGCCAGACCAGGAAGCCGCCTGTGGGGGAGGGGTGCCGGTCACTGGCTGCCATGGCTTGGGGAACTCGCTGATCCAAGACTCGCCACTGGACCATAAGCCGCCTGTGGGGGAGGGGCGCTGGTCACTGGCTGCCGCGGCTTGGGGAACTCGCTGATCAGAGACTCGTAGCCAGTCCGGAAAGCCGCCCGCGAGCGAGGGGTGCTGGCCACCTGCTGCCGCGGCTTGGGGAACTTGCCTCTCCAAGATTCTCAGACGGTCCGGGAAGGAGGGAGGGAGGGGTGCCGGCCGCCAGCCTCCGTGGCCCAGGGAAATGCACGCCGCTCGGGGAGCTCACCGCAGCGGAGTCTCACAGCCAGTCCAGCCAATCCAGACTGGGGTACGCTGTGTGTCTGGTCCCTCTCATGGCCCTGGAAGCTGTTCTGCACTGTTTTTGGTCACCTAGTAGTTGCTCTGGAGGAGGAACTAAGACACGCGTACCTTACTAAGCCGCCATCTTGGCCCCGCCTCCTATATATTTTTTGTTCTGCAACTTTCACAGTCTCAATGCATATCTAGACATGCTAGCACGTTGTTTTGATAACCATTGTTTATTTGATGTGTGTAGGCCACATTAGCCCCATGCCCAGTAGAGTACATGGGCCATAGGAGATGGACCATTCACCAAGAAAATGCTAGCAATCGTAGGTGTCAGTATCAGTCTCTCTGTGACCTTTTCTGCTTCACTGCAAGCAACCCCTTCTCCCAGACATCTCACTCTTTGTTCCCCTTCCCACTGTACAACCTGCTCTCTTAGCTTCTATTCAGGATAAGGGATAGTGGAGGATTAACATTTTATTCATTGATTTCTACTTCTGGGAAAAAGAAAGAAAACTAAACACATGTTTTAGTAACAATGGATTATCATCAATTTATTTGTTCATTCCTTCATCTCACCACTGTCCTCTGGAGTTCAGGTGTTAAGAGGTAGTGGCATCCTAGTTGGATAAAATAGTTCCACTTGTTAAATTAAAAAGTAAAACCTTTTCAAGAGTATTTCTTTACTTTACATGGCACTTTCATTAGCATTACTAAGAATTTATCTGCTGGAAATATAGGTAAAATAAACCTTTAAGTTGCAAGTCAATAAGGAACATATTTTAAATTTCGAATGAAATATAAATTCTCTGAAAAATATATTTATTCTATGAATACACTCAAGAAATGTATGAAGGTTAATTAAGAGTTTGGAACTGATGACCTTTTTTTAGACTAGAAGTTAGCTGAAGGTAACTAGGCTTGCTAATTAGTTGACTATGCCATATTTAAATAAAGGTTTACAACATGATTTCGAACACATTATATCATTATCATTGTCATGATGATGATGATCATCATTATTTCCTATGAGCATTACAAAACCCACCACAATGGGGAGTTGGACAGTTTCAATAGTTAACGACTGAACTTTTCACCTCAGGCCATGGTTTATATTAGGCTTTGGTTTTAAGTGATTGACAGCCATTTCATAGTAAACTGCAATGAATTAGGGGTCAAAATCATACAAATGATGGAGGAAAAATGCCCCCATTAGAAAAAAATAAATACAGAAGTAAGCTATCCAGTGCAGTTGAAATTAATTGGCCTCCTTATTGGCAAAGGATTGACCGGGCACAGGGACTGAATTAATCTGCATTCGGTGGCAGATCGTGCAGGTTGAAATTGTGAATTGGCAGGTTAGCATAAGGGGAGGCTATATCCCCTAGCTGGTGATACTTCTATTCTGTGAATTTCCATTCTGTGGAGCTGTCAATCTGCGGCTTTTGTGAGCATTAAATTTTCTTTAGAAACACCACCACCAAAAAGAATAACCCCACCTCTTAAACCACCACGAAAATCAGCTTGATTGGTAATCTCTATTAAGAGACATTGAGTTTTGAATAGACCCAGTATTGTAGGTCCAGAATGAAGGACTTGGCAGGGCCAAATAGGGAAGTTTGAACAACATCTGCCCTACCCCTTCCTAGTATGTCTGTGAGTGTTTTTTTCCCCCTCTGTGAGTTTTAAGTCTACTCACAAATGGTCTAGATTACAAAAGTACAAATTGCAATTCTCCACATGTGAATTTTCAAATAACTTTAAGGAATGAATATATCGTATTAGTATTTACTAAAAGGATAGAAATCTTACAGAATATTTTATATTAAGAAAAAAAGAGAACAGTGGCAGACATTTATATATGTGCCCGTTAATACCAGCTTGCTTTCAGCTTTCTTCTTTTCCTTAACAAGTGAAGTTTGATCTAGAATTTTTATTCAAAGCTCTGTGAACCAAAGCCACAGATGGGGCATTGCTGTGTCATTTCCATGGCCTTATATAGATTACAGAATGTATGCAGCTGTCCCACACTCCCTTAATAGACCTTCAGCTTTTCAATACATCTTCCGCTGATGGCGTTTCTGTGGATAAACATCATTTCAGAATGAAACGTGCCAGATGTCCTGCAGTGCTCTTAGGTACAACAAGACACTTAAAAAAAAAATTGTGCCTGTATTATTTACTCATTTAGAGGGATGTGACTTCTGGGATATACACTGGAAATCCAAAATTTGCTGAATGAGGGAGGAAATATTATAAACAGTTTCTGACTCACTTGTACCTTAGAATTTCCCCAAGCACATTTTTTTTTCAGATCATAAAGAAATCAGTATTTTATATCCATGTTTCTCATAATTTCTCCCTCTAGGAGGCATAACTCAATCAAAATCTCTGGTTACTACTGAATAGAAATAGTCTTTTTTATTGAGGTTAAAAATTGCTAGATCGGGGATTTGGAATATATATATTTTTATTTTTCCTTTAGTATAACTAATTTTAAGAATCATTCCTCCCACAGTACTTGAGTTACATCCCTGCCAAAAGAAAATATTATTTTCATGCTATTGTTATTCTGTTAAGGGATTAGAATGGGTGATCCAAATGAAAATAAAATACTAGTGAGAAACAGTTTGTCCAGACTGATGCCAATATGAGCATTTGATTCTATTATATCACATGCAAATATACCACACACTCCAATTTTGATTGCCTATTGATTTGTGTCATTAAAAATTTTATGTAAGATCTTTGTACGGACATCTCAGTACTTTTAATACCTCTTGTTGCTCAGCACTGTGGGAAACCTCTGCCAATGCCTGTTGACTTGGTGACTACGTATATGCAAAATGGGGAGAAGGAAATACAGGTTACATTTTGCTATATGGTATTTCAGTTTGACCTAAAAATGCTTAGATTATGGAATAGAATGCAAAAAAGAGTACAGACTTTGGTTCACTTAATAGTGGTATTTCAAATTGTGATAGCTTTAATATTTTTCAGTGTTTTTGTGTACCTTTTCTCATTAAAACTCACACACACACACACAAACACACAACAAAACTGTGGGGTGTCTAGAGGCAGCGCAAGTAATAGCTGATAAAAGGGAGGTCAGAAATGAATCTGAACCTCAGATCCCTTGATGGTCCACTTCTAAAAAAGACTTACTAGGCAATATTTTGAAGTTTATTAGAATCCCGAGGAATTGTATTGCATAAACTAGTTATCTAAGAAGAGTTTATCCTAAGCAAAAACAAAAACAAAACACAATACAGTAAATGTCACTCCAGGAACCTGGGCAGTTATTTAAGATCCCATTATATATTTAATTCAAAAGGTGTGTTTCTTGAATGTATGCACCCTAAGAAATCTAGCTGAGATTTTTAAGGATCCTTAAAATCATTTAGTAATTTTGCCTATTCTCAAGTCACATTCTTTTAAGAGCAATGCTTTTCTTAACACAAAATAGATTGCTTTTAGAAAATAGAGACCGGTTGATTGTTTTGCTATCGAGTTTTTAAGGAAGCATAGACGAGTGTCTGCAGTTCTGTCTCACGGCTGTGCGGTTGACTTTCCCATCTGCGGTGCGTAGTTGTCCCTTTTGTGGCTGCTGTGTTTGCAGCCATGCTGTCAACATCCACCAGAGAGCAGAGCAAGTCCAACACTAACATCTTTCCCCGCTGCAAGTAAGAGGGAGACAGTAACAGAGCCAGATCCTTGGCCAAACAACGGGATTGCAGTTCATTTCAAAGGTCAGCGGGTATTTAAGCTGGCTTCATTACTGCCACCTTTATGCCTGAGATTTTTATTTTTATTTTTTGAAAATCAGTTTACGCACGTTCCTTTAGAGACAGAAAAATGAAAGTGCTGAGTTCTATTTTCATTTGGGGATATCAAGCTTTATATCAAATCATAGAGGTGGCATTTCAGAATATTTCATATCTGATCAAGAGGAAAATCCAAAAATAATTTTCTCTTTATTCGGGAGTCTTTCAGGCAGGAGGGCTGTTTGATTTTTTACTTAATATTGTGCTCAATTCAATTATTTTGAATTCAGAAGACAAGTAGATGTTTTAAGGCAATCCATAATTTAAAAAAATTGGAGTTCAATATTTTAATTTATATTTTCTGATAAAAACACCACCATTCATATACTTTTTGATGTGTTTTTATTTATCAGCTAGTAAAATAAATTCATACACTTAAATTTTCTTATATTGAGGGGAAGAACTGAATAATTATAGAACATTTACTTTCTAGTTAAAAGAAATAAATTGCTTGCTTTTTAAATTAAACTTGTGCTCTCCCAATTTATGTTAAAGATCTGCTGTACATAGAAAGAATATTGATATGGCATGTAGAACAGGAATATTAATATGGCCAGTGCATAATTAAGGATACAAAATTTTTTGGGGGGTTACAAATATCTTTTTAAAAGACTACTAATTTATTTTAATAAAAATTACTTTTGGGAAGAAGTTTTACATATTTTTTCTCTTTGCAAAAGTAGAGCTCTAGATAATAAAACATCTATCATTTTTTATTATCTCTAGATAATAAAACATCTATTATTTTTTATTATCTCTACATAATAAAACATGAAACATATCATTCTGAGATATAACGTTTAAGCCACGGTGAAAATGCACTTTCAAAATAATGTTTTTATAAAGGCTTTTGATATCAAAATGTAGAACAAATATATTGTTGTAAGTAGTTTTAATTGTTTGGACTTAAGCTGCAGGTAAGGTCTTTTAAAAAATGATTGACTTAAATATGTAGTGAAAAGTTTTTCAAACTTAGAGGTGATATGCCAATTTTAGACCAAGGAAATTCATATTTTTCTTGTGACACATTGTAGGAATTTATTTAAGGAAATATCTTAAAAAGAGTTTAAAAGGAGTGCCTTAAGGCTGAAGGCTTTCTAAAAGGAATACTCACATACTCAGATTATATAGCTGAATATACATATTTTGGGTGATAATTTTAACTAGGCTATTTTAATTTTGGCATCCATGTATTCCTCAAATGAATATTTAAAATGCCTTATAACTGTGACTGAAAGAGGAGAGAACATATCTATATTTCAACTATAATAATTTTGGACTTATAAATAGATCTTATAAAAGTATTTTGACTGTTTCATTGCTTTATTTGCATCATTAATATTTTATCTGTAACATTTTAAAATAAGTAAGAAATAAATTATGGCTTAAAATCCAGTCTCTGTTGTATTTAGACATGGACAACTTGGCTTGATTCTGTAAACTTGGAGTTGATGCTTTCTATTAGTTTTCAGGGGTAATGATTTATAAAAAGTGTCTGAATGGACTCCAGAAAATGTGATGATAAGATCTCAGGATAAAAAAATAAATAAATGTAAAAAATGAGATAATTGAGTGGAATGGGACATCAAGCCCTCAGGCCCATATAGGTGTATCTTCCATCTTGAAGGAAAGCATGAACCCATTTTCTCTTCCCTCTCAGTTTCTGAAGTAGGGGAATGCTAATTTTACTTCTTAATCTCATAATATGACTTAAATGTTATTTAGAACAACGAAAATGAAAAGTAGACATGTACTAGAGACTATATCCAGACTTTAAAAATGAATGAAAAAAAGTTACTGATTGCCCATTATTTGCTTAGCCTTACACTGTATCTCATTTAATCTTTAGGACCACGTTGGGAGCAGGTTGGTGCCAAGCTTATTTCAGAGGAGAGACTTAGGCTTTCAAAAACTTAGTGATTATCTCAGTTCCCCAGCCCGTGCTTCATCTGGTCATCTGACTTCAAATCCCATGTTTTTCTGTTGCTATTTTGCAGATTCTCGGCAAAGACAATGGTCTCTCCCTTAAAGGGTCTCTTAGATATTCATGAATTTGGGCTGTGGGCAGGAAAAAGTTAGGAAGCACCAAGAGTAGCTTTGAGGTGAATGATAATACATGGGTGATTCTTATTTTACAGTTTGTGGTACTTTGGCAGTAAATTATTTGCATCAAAAAAAAAAACAAGCAACCCCCCCCCCAAAAAAAACTTTGATGTATTTATCAGGTGTTTATCCCAACACCATCATTAGTTAGAATCTTTAAATCTATTTTAGCATATGTTACAGATAAATTGGTTGGTTGTGAAAATGTTGTATTACTCATGTAAAAGAAGTACATGCCATTTTAGAATAATTAAGGGCTTTGTCGGTTGTATGTGATATTCAAGGTTGATAGCTTTAAATATGTCATGACAGTTTTAAGAGTAGAAATATAATTAAAAATGCTTTTTTGTTTTATTTTGCTTTCCCTATGTTTAAAAAAGTTTAGTGTACACAGTGCTAAAGAATCACATTAATTTTGTATTTTCTAAGCCTTTTTTTTTTTTTTTTTTAAGACTCAGGCTCAAATATCAGGGGCTAAAAATGTCAGAGAAGCCGGGTTTTTCTTTCTATATCATGACTCGCTGCCTCCAACACTAGTTTGGCTCTGTTTTCAAATGATCCACTCAAAAGCTGTATTTCAAAAAATTTTTTTCTTTTGTACAAATGAGAAAACATATTCAAATGATAGTTTAAGGTAGGGGTGATCTTTAGCTTTTTCTTAGAATTTGAATTAGGTTTACATGTAGAGGTAAGTGATTTTGGCCTCTCCTTAGAATTTGAATTACTGTTCTTATCTTTTGCTGTTTTGAATACTGAATGGACCTTTATATAAATCCTGTATTTGTTGTGATACAGTGGCCAAAGGATATCTTAACTGCTGCTGTGGACAGTTTCTTTTTTTTTACATTCATTTGTTTATTAATATGAAGGTGCTTAGTAGGAAAATTTAAACCAACTCTCCAAAAGACCATTTCTGTGGATTGTTTTGAAGTGTATTTTTTCACTAACTTTATGTGGATTATTTTACATGTATTTTTTTTCCCAAAATGATTTACAAATCTGGTATTCTACCCTCAGAAGTTTAAAAATAAACCTCTTAGGTTTCAAGCAGAATAGTTATTTAGTATAAAAATAAAGATGAATGGATTTTTTTTCTTACAATGTGGCCATTGTTTTGCACTCAGTGCTAAGGATTGTGGTATTAAAGTGCCTACAATTAAAATGTTCTTCAAACTTCATGATGGGAACCTGGAGCTCTCTGTAGAAGGCTCTCGAGAAATCTGACACAACCAAAATATTTTTCAAAGCCTGCCGTTTTTGTTGGGATTTTTGCATATTAAGGAACTTGCAGTTTACAGTATACACATCAGAAGGCATATTTGTAAGTGCTAGCATGTTGTTTAAGAAATTCATTTATGTCAAATTCTGAGTTGGTTCTATCTGGATTTATAAATAATCACAGAAGCAGAATCTGACCTTTTATTATTGTTTTGGGAACAGAAGCCTATTGCAAAGATGCAGATAGAAAGATAATGGTCACAGCAAATTTTTCTCACATTCTTAAAACTTAAGATGAAAATGAAGGTCTGGTGTTGCAGAGGCTTTTTGCGTTTGACTCCATGATACATTAGAAAAGGAAAAGAATACATCTTTAAAGAGTCATGTGAAAATGGGTTGGCTCTATTTCAGATGATAGTTTTTATTTCAATTATTTAGACCTCAACTATTGGTCATTTCAATGTTTTTTCTAAGAATTTTTTTTGTTCTTACAAAAAGTACAGACTGTGCTATTATCACAAATACTACAGAATTCTTCATAATTTGGATGCACTCTATCTTTTAGTACTCATTTGGGCAAAGCATTGTTTTTAGCTAGGTATTCCCACATTGCTGGTGCATATTTAGAATTATAGATGATATACTTTAACTCACATTTTTAATACATTCTATGATATTTTAATATAGAAGCCTATACAAGGATTTTCAACTTTATTTTATGATGCCAGCCTCAGATTTCATAGTATATTATTAAGGCTAAATATCTAAACCAGTCTATGACCCCTTAATACTGTTAGCTAGGAGCATATTTCAGTAGAAAAATTTTCTGAATTGTTTGTGGTTCATGTAAATATATTTTGAAGGAAGTTCTTGTACCAAAGTTCAAGGTCCTGATATTTACACAGTTCCTTTACATAGTTCTACAAGTTGATTTGTGAGGAAATGAATGAATGTAAATTAAAATTTTAGACCATGAATGTAAAATTGCTGGATATTTGTACATAGTACAGGTTTGGGGGGAGATTGTTGTTGTTATCCATATGGTAGCAGAACTTTTAATAAACAATAGTTCTAACAGATTCTTTATGGAATCAGAAAATGGGATTTATGAGGTGACATTTTGAGTGTGTAAAAAAAAATGAAATAAGATTAACTTTATTTTCCTATTTTCCCCCAGCCCTGGGAAGGTTTAGTGGCTGAATTACCACTTATAATTTGTTTTTTCATTCCATGCATGCATTTCATTAACCTATTCTTGGCTCTGCAGCCAGCCTGCAGAGAAAAATTCAGCAGAAGGATTTCTGAGCAGATTGGTTGCAACATGCTATAGGACATATTTCAGAATCCAAGGACAATTTGATAACTTTTAATGTGCTTTTACATTAATAATGTGTAAGTTTCATTTTGTTTAAATGCTATCTTAGTGAATTAATGTTATTTAATAGCGGTTTAAGTAGAAGTTTATGAAATATTATTAGACACTCAAAATCTAGTCAATAGCTCACTGAAATTATTCTGACTGCTCCAGACACAAGACTAAATAGATTAGTATTGAAGTCCAGTTCTGGGATTTCACTGCTTACTCAATGTCCTATCGGAATAGTAGTGAAAGTTTCTTGTAAAATAGTTGGTTCATCTCTGAAATAGTTATGAGAAACAGCTGTATATTTCTATGAACATAACCAACTGCTGCCTTTTGGTCTATTTTTTTTTTAAAGAGAACTCTCAATTGCATATGTTTGTGCAACAGAGCATGGGTACATAAATAATTAAAATTGACATTGAAATGCATAAAATTATTTTTAATGTCCAAGTTACCTTTTTAATTATATTTTGCTCGGATTTTAATTTTACACATTTACATTCCCCAACAGGGAATGATGCTTAGAATGCCCCAGGTGAGAGGATGAGATGAAGTTTGGGATTTAAAAATCGGGGTAACTAAAATTCTTAAAGTTAAAAGGGACCTCAGTTCAACTTTCTGCCCTGTTTCTGTCCCTCTCATTCTCTCATACTGTTTTTACTTATTATCTGCTTGAGCCAGTGATAAGAAGCTCACTCTCCCCCTCCAAATGGCAGCCTCCTCTTGTTTTGGAATATTTTAAGAAGCAAGTAGCTCTTGCTTATTTTGAGCTCAAATCTGCCCTACAATAACTTCCATTTGCTAATTTGTGTTCTGCGGTAGAACGCTATCAGAATGCCACTCATTCTCCACGTGAAAGACCATCAGTTTCAACTATTCCGTTTCTGTGCTCTGCTTTAAAGTAAAGGTCTTGTAAAGAGTCAGGTCAATTCAACAAATATTTATGGAGCACCTGACACTATTTTAGATCCTTGGAATATAAGAATGAACAAAACAAAGATTCCTGCCTTAAGGAGGCATATATTATAGTTGGAATAAGCAAAAACAAAAACAAAAATCCCATAAACATAGCAAATAATTTAAGGACAATTAATGGCTCTACTTGCTTTCCTTCCTTTTTTCATTCATCCATGCCACACTTCTGGGCACTAGGGCCTTGTTATTCTTTCTTTGTTCATTCTCAGTCATCAGTCTTATCTTCTCATCAGCGCTTTGACACATGATCACTACTTTCCTCCTTTTCTTGGAATAATTTCTTCCTTTTTAGTACACCAAGTACTTCTAGCTTCTATTCTGGATTCACTGGCCACTTTTTTGTTTCCTCCCAAATTTTATTATTCTAAATTTACTAAGAAACATTCCCCTCCCCATCCTTTAATTTACTTTCTATCTCTGTGAATTTTTCTATTTCTGGTCATCTCTTCTAAATGATATTATACAATTTTTGCCCTTATGCACCTTGCTTATTTCACTGAACATAATGTCTTTAATGTTCTTCCATGTTGCACCATGCCTTATAAATTCATTCTTTCTTTTGGCACAATAATATTCCATTGTATGTATGCAATGCATTTTGTTTCTCCATTCATGTGTTGATGGACACTTAGGTTGTTTCCACTTTTAGGCTATTATGAATAATACTGATATCTGTTGGATAGTACTGGTAGCTGTTGGAGACCCTGTTATCATTTTCTTTGGGTATACACCTAGACTGGCTAACCTTTTATCTTCCTTTGTCAGTCCCACTTGTCCTTCCAGTTCTCTAAGTGCCTGGGTCTCTGACTCTGGGTTTCTCCTTAAGCCTCTTCACTTTATCCCCACTCACTTCCTGGATGAGCTTCACAGGCTCATGATTTTATGGCCATCTATAGTCTGATATCTCCTAATTATTCTGCAACCCATTGAATCTCATGTTCCTTTGAATATAAGATGCACAATTATTGCATGTAATTGCAAGAAAGAAAAAGATGTTGCTAATTCTTATTGTAAGACAACATTGAGTGTAAGACATTCCAATTTGAAAGATGTTGAACTATGGAAAAAATGTGTGTTAGAATCAGTGAAATAGTGGCAGACATCCTGTCCTCCCCTCTGAGATCCAGACTCTTCTATCCAACTGCATACTCGGTCTCATCCATTGGGTTGTCTTTTAGGTATCTCAAGGTAACATTTTTAAACAGATTTCTTGATTTCCATCCATTTCTGAAGGTGCCCTTTGTCCATCCTTTCTCCATATCATTAAACACCATTCTTGTTCATCTAGTTGCTTTGCTCAAAACCCCAAAGGTAATCTTTGATTCTAAGCTTTCAATTTTGACATGAGTCCTATAATCAGCAAGTCTTTTACCATCAAACAACAACATCAAATTTTCACCACACCCACTCCACTACCACTGTTATCCAAGATACTTTCCTCTCTTTCCTATATTAATGAAGTACCTAACTGACCTCTGTGGTTCACTCTTGCTCCTGTGCACTTATACCCAAATGTCCAGAGTGAGTTTGAAAAAACAGACATGAAATCACACTACTCTCAACACAAGATCTTCCAGAGGCTTCTTAGTTACACTCAGAATAAATCCCCAACTGTTCCCTTCATTTACAAAGCTTTGTGTGACCCTGTTCTTGCCTCTTTCTCTAACTTCATCCCCTATTACTCTCTGCTGTAGACCCTCTTTTCCAAACACTTCATTGTTCTTGCTGTTCCTCTAAATCCCCAAGCTAATTTCTCCAATCCTCCTAGAATATTAGGACATTATATACATTTGACCTGGTGTGCATCTTCATGATCCATCTCTCTTCTTCCTCCCAAGAGATGACTAATTATTCCTTTACTTTTATTTATGGTTTTAGCATATCCACATGAAACTCTAAAGTATTATCTACTTTTTTTTGAGCTTTGCGCTAAGTAAGGAATTTGTACTTTGTGTTTTTACGTGACCTGTTCATTTCACTTAAAATGATTTAATGTTCATCAAATTAATGTGTGTAGCCCCACTTTGTTAGTACTCTCTGTTGTATAGTATTCCATTGCATGGGTGTACCATAATTAATTATTCACACATTTAACTGTCAACAGATTTATTGTTGTTGTTGCAGCTATAAAAACATTGTCGCTGGGGTGCAAGGGTAGTTCAGTGGTAGAACTCTCACTTGCCATATGGGAGACCCAGGTTTGATTCCTGGCCCATGCACTTTCCAAAACAAAACAAACCAACAAAAACAAATAAAATTCAACAAATGGTGCTGGAATAATGGGTTACTCACATGGAAAAAGAACGAAATGTGATCCCACCATACAGCATACAAAAAACAAAAAAACTGTGCATTCTAAAAAAGTTGTTGCCATAAACATTCATGTGCATCTTTAAAGATGCAATTGTTCAAACTTTGCACTAGGAGTGATTTTGACTCATAAGGAATGTATACCTTCAACTTTACTAGATAAGGCCAATAATTTTCCACCACCACATATGAGACAACCTGTAAATCCACAACCTCATGAAAACTTGACATTTTCAGACTACTTTTTCCCAATCACGTAGCTATCACAGTACTTTAATTTACATTTCCCTGATAGCTAAAGAGGTTGATATTTTTTTCATGTATTTATTGGCCATTAGTGTTCCCTTTTCTGTTACATTCCCATTTGTGCCTTTTGTCAGTTTTAAAAATAGGATTTAAAGAAATATTTCAAAGGAGACTTCATCCCCTGGATAGTAAAATTTTGTTGGTTTAATGCCCTGCAAATATTTTCTGTTAATGATTGCTTAACAGCTTATTTTCTTTACAGTGATTTTTGATGAACAGTAGTTCTTCATTTTTCTGTGAAAGGATTAATTTTTATGCACTTTTGCATATTAAGAAATCCTTTCTTACTCTGAGAACTTGTAAATCTATATTTTCTTCTAGATATTTTAAAGGATTGCCTTCTATATTCAAGTATTAATACACCTAAACTAATTTTTGTGTTTGGTAGAAGGCAACTATTCAATTCCATTGTTTTTTCCATATTAAAAACAACTATTCTAGAATCATTTATTAAAATGACCATCCTTTTAATAAACTGCAAAGCCAGCACTATCTTACATCACAATTCCTTTATCTTTGTTACATATTCTTTCTGGGTTCTCTATTCTATCACTGCTATTAATTTGTCTCTCTGTGCCAACAGCAACCTGCATTAATTGCTAATAAGTTTTAAATAATTCTTTATAACCGGTAAAATAATTTCTTTGACCTTATTCTTTTTTGGAATGTTTTGACTATTTTGGCCATTTGATATTCTGTATAAGTTTTAGAATTAGCCTGACGGCTTTAATGAAAAAATCTGTATTGATTTTGATTGGAAATTCACTGAATCTGTGAATCAATATGGAGAAACTTGACATCTTTATTACTCTAGATTTTAAATTCATGACATTTTTGTGTATATATATATATATATATATATATACACATCTTCTTTAATGCTTTTCAATAAAGCTTGTATAATTTTCTTCCAGGATTCTAGTGCTTTGTGCCTCCTGCTTTTTATTTTTCCTGGTTAATGTTGTTTTAAAGTTTTTATCAATTTTTTCAGTCCAATTTTTTTTTCTTTTTGGCTTTGTTGATCATCTATGGCCTATCTTTGTTTTCTTATATATTAATTCTGTGACATCTTTATTATTTTTTTTCTTCAAATACGTTATTTGGATACTTAGTTTACTAATTTTCAGTTTTTCTTTCATATTCTAATATTAGCATTGTGTTAATTTCCTCACTGGTCATTTTTCTCTGCTTACTCTATTTTTTACTGAGAGAGTTGTACTAGAATCTACAACTATGATGGTGGAACTTTCAATTTTTCTATGATTGCCTCTCAATTTTAGCTTTATATTTTTGAAGCAACACTATTGGGTGAATAAAAATTGTTTTAATCTCTTCAGTGTATTAACACTTTTATTATTATTGTTAGGTCTTTTTTTGGCTTTAATACAATCTTTTTGTTGTTGTGGTTATAAGCGCATTCTTTGTTTTGGAATTTACCTGGTGTGCAGAAAAAGTTAACATAGCAGGCCGAAGATGGCTATCTTTACAAAAGCGTGCTTGCAAAGTTGTCCCTCGGCTACTGTTTGGGAATTTGATTGCTAAATAGTTCCCTACACTGATATAAAACTTTCTGTTAATGATTTGAGTGGCTTATTGTTACTATACTGTTTGTACATAAAATGTGATTTAGGTTTAATGCCTGTTTTCCTTCTGGGAGCCCGGAATTTCAGTATGTGATAGGCAGAGGGTGCCTAAGTATCGAGCCTCCAATAAAAACCGTAATTATTGAGTCTCTAACGAGCTTACCTGGTAGACAACACTTCACATTGCGATAGGAATTAAGTGACTCCACTGGAAAGGACTCTTGGAAGCTTGCACTTGGTTTCCTCTGGACCTCACCCCATGCACCTTTTTTCTTTGCTGATTGTGCTTTGAATTCTGTCACTATAATAAATCTTGGTGAGTACAACTATATACTAAGCCTGTGAATTCTTCCAGTGAATCTTGGGGATCTCTGATATAGTTTTCCATTTTACTTTCAGTTTACCACGACCTTATGTTTTAGTGTGTCTCTTGAGAAGTCAGTATAACTGGATTTTGCTAGCTTTTTGATCCCATCTGTAAAATTTTGTCTATTATCCAGAGTATTTAGTAATGACTATTATTGACTGATATATTGTATTCATTTTAACTATTTTATTGTATGTTTTTATTCATTTTGCCTTTCTATAGTTCTTTCTTCCTTTCTTGACTTGTGAAGGACTACATTTTTCCTCATTTAGTGTTACCCACTGACAAGTTTGTAAGTCATCAATTCTATTTCTATTCTTTTAATGATTATCCTAACAATTATAACATGGTTATATAACTAAGTCTAAATTAAAATAATATCTTTACTTTCTTCAAAAGAACCTTAAGAAAATTTTGTGTGTAAACTTCTTCTCATTATATGTTTTTAAATAAAATGTTTTTAACAATACAAATTAGATATTTTTATTATCGTTTTGGTAGTCATTTTTCAATTTTCCCATATTTAAAATTTCTTTGCCATCATTTCTTCATACATCCCAGATCTTCTATGTGCATTTACTTACCTTCTGCTTGATGAATAACTTTTTTCTTTCTTTCTATTTTTGGCATGTGCAGGCTCTTGGAATTGAACCCAGGTCTCCTGCATGGTTGATGAATAATTTTTATATTTCATTTAGCATGGTCTGTAGATGATAAAGTCTCTCAGTTTAGTTTATCTAAAAAAAAAGTGCCTTTATTTTGCTCTTTTTATTCTAAAAGAAAATTTTCTGGGCATGTACTTCTAGGATGAAATTATTTTCTCTGAGCACTTCAAAAATATTTACTGCTGTCTTTTGGTTTCCATTGTGCTGGTGAGTAGTAAGGTAATGTTCATTTTAATTTATCTGTTTCTATTCTCTGGCTTATTTTAAGATTTTCTCTTATCTTCGGTGTTCTAGAGTTTCACTACATATACCGAGTAAGAACTTCTTTTTTTTATTCTTGAAATTTAGAGGAGGTTTTTAAAAATATATTAGAATAGTTTTAGATTATTCAGGGAAGTTTAAAGATGATACAGTGGGCTCCCATATACCCGAAATTCAGTTTTCACAATTTTTAACATCCTACATTAGTCTGGTACATTTGCCATAACTAATGTACCAAAATGGTTACTTATTATTAAAGTTAATTTTATTTAGATTTCCCTAGCTTTCATTTACAGAAATTGTAGGTTTACAGAAAATCATGTGAAAAATACAAAATTCCCATATCCCCCATTATAAACATTTTACATTAATGCAATAACTTTGTTACAATTGATGGAAAATATTATTGTAATTGTACTATTTACCACAGTTCATAATTTACATTAGGGTTCTCTGTTTCTGTTGTGCAGTTCCATTTTTATTGTTATTTTTGTCCTAACATATATACAACTAAGATTTCCCCTTTTAGCCACATTCAAATATGAAATTCAGTGGTATTAGTTAGTTTCACAATATTGTACTACCATCATCACCATCCATTATCAAAACTTTTCCATTACCCCTGTTTTAATTTCCTAGGCTGCTTAAAGCAGAAACCATGAAATGGGAGGGCTTTAAACAATGTGAATTTATTAGCTTACAGTTTGAGGCCTTGGGAATGTCCACATCAAGCCATCAGCAAGGCAATGCTTTCTTCCTGATGACTGGCTGCCAGTGACCCTTGGCTACGTTGCCATATGGCAAGGCACATAGTGGTGTCTGATCAACTCTCCTTCTCTTCAAGATTTTGTTGCTTTCAGCTTCTTGCTTCCACAGTTTTTTCTGCCTCTCTCTCGGTATTCATTCCACTTTAAAGGACTCTAGAAGACCTATCCTGAATGATCTGGGTCACACCTTAATTGTAGTAGCCTCATCAGAAGGTCCTACTTACAGTGAGTTTACACACATGAGAATGGATTGGATTTAAGAACATGTTTTTCTGGGGTGCAAACAGCCACAAACCACTATAGCCCTAAATAAAAATTCTGTACCAATTAAGCATTAGCTCCTCATTCTCTACTCTACCCTGGCCCCTGGTAATCTGTATTCTAGTTTTTGACTCTATCAGTTTTCTTAATCTAATTATTCCATATCAGTGAGATCATATACTTTTATGTCTGACTTATTTCACTCAATATGATGTCTTTAAGGTTCATTCATGTTGTAGCATGCATCAGAACTTCCTTACTTTTTTATAGCTAATATTCCATTGTATGCACATACAATATATTACTTATCCATTCATCTATGAATGGCTATTGTGAATAATGCTGCTATGAACATCAGTGTTCATGTATCTGTTTGACTCCTGCTTTCAATTCTTTTGAGTATACATAGCTATGGGATTGCTGGGTCATACAGTAATTCTATATTAACTTTCTGAGGAACCACCAAAATAACTTCCACTGCAGCTGCACCATTATATATTCCCACCAACAATGATAGAATGTCCATATTTCTTCTTATCTTCTCCAAAACTTTGTTGGTTTCCATTTTGTTTTCTTAATAGTTGCCTTTTCAGTGGGTGTGAAATGGCCTCTCATTGTGGCTTTGATATGCATTTTCTTAATGGCTAAGGATGCTAAGCACCTTTTCATGTGCTTTTTGACCAATTGTATGTCTTCTTCAGAGTAATACCTATTCAGGTCTTTTGCCCATTTTAGAATTGGGTCATATTTCTTAATATTGTTGAATTGTATGATTTTTAAAGATAAATTCTGTATATTAAAGTCTTCTTAGAAAGGTGCTTATCAAATATTTTCTCCCATTCTTTAGTTTATCTTTTACTTTCATGACAAAGGCCTTTGATACACAAAAGCTTTTAATTTTGATGAGGTACTGTTTATCTCTTTTTTCTTTTATTGTTCATGCTTTGTGTGAAAGGACTAGGAAACTATACTTAACACAGAGTCTGGAAGATGCTTCCCTATGTTTTCTTCTAGGAGTTTTAAAATTTGGTTTGCATATTTAGGTAATTAACTCATTTTAAATTAAGTCCACATTCACTCTTTTGTATATGGACATCCAGTTTTCCTATTACCATTTGTTGAAGAGACCATGCTTTCCCTACTGAGTGGAGTTGACACCCTTGTCAAAAATCAGTTGGTGAGGGGGTGCAAAGGTAATTCATTGGTAGAGTTCTCGCCTGCCATGTGGGAGGCCAGGGTTCAATTCCTGGTCCACGCACTTCCCAAAAGCAAAACAAACAAAAAACAAACAAAAATTCAACAAACAGTGCTGTAATAATGGGATACTCACATAGAAAAAGAATGAAATGTGACCCTGCCATACAGTATACAAAAAAAAAAATCAGTTGGTGAACATGTGAGGGTTTATTCCTAATCTTTTACTTAGTTTCATCAGTCTTTTTTTTTTTCCACATAGGCAGGCACTGGGAATTGAACCTAGCTCTCAAGCATGGGAGGTGAGAACTCTGCCTACTGAGCCACTGTGGCCCACCAGATTCCATTAGTCTTTAAGTCTGTCCTTGTGCCAGTACCATTATTTTTTATTACTATGGCTTTGTAATAAGTTTTAAGATCAGGAAGTATGAGTCCTGCAACATTGTTGTTTTTCAAGATGGCTTTGGTTATTTGCGGTTCTTTCATATAAATTGGATGATTGGCTTTGCCATTTCTGCAAAGGTCTTGAAATTTTAATTGGAATTGCACTGAATCTGTAAATTGCTTTGGGTAGAATTGACCTCTTAAAAATATTTAGTCTTCCAATCCATAAGCATGGAGTATCTTTCCATATATTTAGTTTCTTGATATCTTTTAGCAGTGTTTTGCAGTTTTCTGTGTTCAATTATTTACTTCTTTAGTTAGATTTATTCCTATTTTTTTAGTTGCTATTGTAAGTGGAATTTTTTCTTGATTTCCTGCTTCATGTTTGTTATTATTAGTGTATAAAAACACTACTGATTTTTGCAGTTGATCCTGTACCACACCACTTTTCTGAACTCACTTATTAGATCTAGGAGCTTTGTTGTGGATTTTTCAGTATTTCTCTACATAGAATCTTAGCATCTGCAAATAGGGAAAGTTTTATTTCTTCCTTTTCCAATTTGGATGACTTTTATTTCTTTTTCTTGCCTACTTGCTCTGGCTAGAACTTCCAGTACAGTATTCAATAACAATAGTGACAGTGGCATCCTTGTTTTATTCCTGATTTTAGAGTAAAAGCTTTCAGTCTTAAACCATTAAGTCCAATGTTAGTTAATTAATCATAGACAAATTAAGGAGAGTTCCCACCACTTCAATTCTTTTGGAAGAGTTAGAGCAGAATTGGTATTAAGTCTTCCAGGAAT
Organism: Tamandua tetradactyla; assembly: GCF_023851605.1. NCBI lineage: Eukaryota > Metazoa > Chordata > Mammalia > Pilosa > Myrmecophagidae > Tamandua > Tamandua tetradactyla. The sequence goes on from NC_135331.1 coordinate 154,860,090, forward strand.
GTTGATAGAATTCCCCTATGAATACATCTGGTGTTGGGCTTTTCTTTGTTGGGAGGTTTTGGTTAATGATCCAATCCCTTACTTACAAACCAGTAACTGGTTTGTTGAGATCTGTTTATCCTTGAGTTAATGTAGGTAGTTTAAGTGTTTCTAAGAATTTCTCCAGTTCATCCAGTTTATCTTAGTTATTGGCATACAATTGTTCATAGGTTTTTTTTTTTTAATCTCAGTGTGGCCAGTAGTAATGTCCCCCCTTCATTTCTGCTTATCATTATTTGTATCTTATTTTCTTCTTTGTCATTCTAACTAGTGGTTTATAAATTTTATTGAGCTTTTCAATGAACCAACTTTTGGTTTTGTTGATTCTGTCTACTGTTTTCGTTTTCCATTTCATTTATCTTCACTCTACTCTTTGTTATTTCCTTTAATTTGCTCACTTTGGGCTTAGTTTTCTCTTCTTTTTCTAGTTCTTTCAGTTTTGAGATTAGGTCCCTGATTTGAAGTCTTTCTTATTTTTTAATATAAGCATCTAGAGACATACATTTCCCTTTCAACACTTCCTCCACTGTATCCCATACGTTTTGGTCTGTTGTATTCTCATTTTCATTTGCCTCATGATATTGCCTAGTTTTGCTTCTGATTTTTTCTTTAATCCATTGGTTGGTTAAGATATACATTGCTTGATTCAAACATATTTGGGAATTTTCCTTTTCTACCTCTGCTGTTGATTTACAGCTTTATTCCACTATGGTCAGAGAATATCATTCTTTGATGTCAATATTTTGAAGTTACTGAGATCTGTTTTGTGGCCCTTGTGGTCTATGTTGGGGAACGATCCATGTGTACTTGAGATGAATTTGTATTCTGTTTTTGTTGGGTGGAGTGTTCTATATAAGTCTGTGGAGTTTAGTTGGTATAGCATTTAAATCCTGTATTGCCTTATTGATCTTTGCTTTTTGGGAAGCGCATGGACTTGGAATCATACCTGGGCCTCCAACATGGCAGGTGAGAATTCGATGACTGATCAACCCATGCACCCCTTGTTTGGTCCCTTTTTAAAATTTCTATCTACTTACACTCTTATATTATTCATTCATTATTTTCCTGATATACTTTTGTTCTTTCTCTGTACTTTCCTATGTTTTCTTGAGCATTTTTAATATCATTTTTCAAGGCTTTGTTCAGTGTGCGCACATTTTCTTCTTCACTGGTGTTTACTGTATTTTATTCTCTTTCTTGGGTGGGCCATTATTTCCTGTTTCTTTGCTTGTCTTGTGCTCTTTTGTTGCACAATGTACATTTTTAAAAATATATTTGCTTTATTTACCTAACTTTGGATCTTTGTAAATATTTTTACAATGAAGAAATTAACTAAAGTAATTTTTTTAATCCAAAGTAAAATGAAGCAAATCAATCTAACTGTACATCCAGTTGGTCATATAACCACATAGAGGGGGACTATTCCAAGTGATATGAAAACACAATAATGTGACTGTCCATTCCTCATGGTTATGCCTTAAGGACAAAAAATAACTGCAAACAATCAAACTATTTTCAGTAGGTGCCTGGTGAGACAGAAGCGTTGGGACTGTCATTCTTCTCGGCAGGCTGTGGGATACATCCAGGGGATGCCTGTGTTAGGGTGGCAGAGTACTTGGCTTTTTGCTGTGGTTGAAAGGAAATGCAGGTGCAGAGCAGATGGGGTTAAGGCATGGAACCCTTAGCTGAGCTGGTTCTCTCCATATTACCTCATGATAGAGTTCATCTTTAAAAAACACGTTTCCTATATCTGTCTACCAAAAGGGCCTAGAAATGAGGACAATAAGCATGCAGATCATGGTGAGCAAACACTGAAGGCTCCTTGGAGAAACAGTTGAAACCAGATGGGGCATGGAACGAAGGAGGTGAATGCAGAACATCTTGGCATACCAGAGGGCCAGGAAACTGTCAGAGCAGTAGGGTCATGTCAAAACGACTTGGGAATCAATCCAAATAAACTCCCACCAGGCAATGATGTAATGAAACATCTGAAATATGTTTAAATCCAAGAGTTCACAATGATGCTTTTCAAAAAATTAACTTCTAGAAGACTGAAGGAATCTTATTGAAAACTGCCTCATTCTGCCCTTTACAGTTAATGAGGAAAAATAAACCAACTGTATTACCAAACAGTTAATGATGAAAAGCTTTTCTTTATAGAAGTATTTCATTTAATTCATAAAGGAGAAATGGACAGAAATATCAACCTCATGATTTAATGGGCCCAGGCAATAATCAACAATAGCTTCTAATCACATAAAAAGAGAGCTCAGTCCCCCTGGTGACATGGGAGATGACTCCAGGGATGATCCAGCCCTGGCACCATGGGATCAACAATTTCATCCTGACAAAAAGGAGGAAAAGATACTAATAAAGTATCTGTGGCAGAGAGAGTTTGAATAGAGTCGAGAGGCAACTCTGGAGTCACTCTTATGCAAGCTTCCATTAGACGTCACTACCTACCATAACTTGCCAAACCCCAGCCAAAACCATTCCAGTCAATCCTGAGGAATACCTATGACAACAGATAAGTTTCTACAAAGGTTCCTTGCACTAGGGTAGCTTTCCAGATGGGTTCCTGGACCAGATAAGTCTTGAAACCTAGAAGGGCCAGCCTCTTCAGTACATCAACTAGTTTCACTCCCCTACCCCATATTATTGACCGTCCCTTCCAAGATGAAAAAGGTAGAATGGACATAGCCCAAATACTCCTAAAGAGTGGGACAGAATGATCAAAGATGATGGTGGAGTTATACAGAGAAGGTAGGGTTTAACAAACGAATATGATGGCTGAATCATACGGATATTTCTTTTAGTCTCTAGTATCTTAGAGAAGCTAGAAGTAAAAATCTAAAATTGGGAAATTGTAGCCCATTTCAAACTCTGAAAATTGTTCTACAACTAATTGTTGTGCTGTGCTCTGAAATTTATTGCTTTTTTGTATATATGTCATTTTTTTCCCCAAAAAAGAAAAAAAAAGCCGATTGTGATAATAAAAAAATATTTATTCCTTCTAGCTTCTATGTTCTGGAGCAGCTAGAAGGAAAAATCTGAGATGATGGTATGGTAACCCATGACAAACTCTAGGATCTGTCCTGTAACTACTTCCTGAAGAGTGTTTTGAAAACTATTGCTTTTTTCCTTATTCGCTTTGTACATATGTTATATTACCCAACAAAAAAAGTTAAAAAAAAAAAAAGTTCAGAAGATGTTCTGTAACTCCTGATAGGATCCCCTGCCAACTGAGAAGTAGTCTTGCTGCTCCCCCCAAAATGCAAGCAGCAAACAAACAAAAACTGAATCCAAGAAAACCTTCCTAATTTTAATTCTAAATTTGCAGGAAACACAAAGGTAGGAGGGATATATTTCACAGTACTATCAGAGGGAAATCATAAAAATACAAATTATGAGAAACTATAGGTCAAACAACACAATTTCTTCAACAAAAAAATTAAAGAAAAAGAGACGGGAGGATCTAAAAGTAAAAGAAACTTGATAGATACAAAATTTGTATTTTGACTAGTGCATTTCCTAATATAACTTATGTAGATAGCTTAATTGAACACCATAAGTACGTGGAACCTTGAATAGGGCATGAGATTTTGTTGGTTTGTCCAGAGTGATGCCCCGATAAATATCAGAGTGATTTGAACAGTGAATAAAAAAGTATTTGCAAAGTCCCCTTGGGGGAATGGTGAGAACGGGGGAAAATTTAACTTCCCCAAGTTGAATTCTCAATATTCTCACAAGCAGTGGGACCAACCAAAGCAATAGGATGAGCCCCCGATCTTATGGTTTGTTCATATGAAACTTAACCCCACATAGGATAGGTCAAGCCTACTTAAAATTAGGCCTAAGAGTCACCCCCAAGAGAACCTCTTTTGTTGCTGAGATGTGGCCTCTCTCTCCAGCCAACACAACAAGCAAACTCACTGCCCTCCCCCCTCTATGTGAGACATGATGGCCCTTCCTGGCAATGTGGGACAGAAATTCTAGAATGAGCTGAGACTCAGCATCAAGGGATTGAGAAAACCTTCTCGACCAAAGGGGGGAAGAGTAAAATGACACAAAATAAAGTGTCAATGGCTGAGAGATTCCAAACAGAGTCAAGAGATTATCCTGGAGGTTATTCTTATACATTAAATAGATATTACCGTGTTGGTCAAGATGTAATGGAGAGACTGGAGGGAACTGCCTGAAAATGTAGAGCTGTGTTCCAGTAGCCATGTTTCTTGAAGATGATTGTATATGATCTAGCTTTCACAATGTGACTGTGTGATCATGAAAACCTTGTGTCTGATGTTCCTTCTATCTACCTTATCAACAGACGAGTAAAAAAATGAAATAAAATAAATAATAGGGGGAACAAATGTTAAAATAAATTTAAATTGAAATGCTAGTGATCAAGGGGAATGATCCATGATGATGAATATGCAACCATGTGATGATATTATGAATTACTGATTATATACGTAGAATGGAATGATCATAATAAATAAATAATAAAAAAAAAGAAACGTGATAGAGCTATCAACCAAAAGCACGTCCAGGCCTCAGTTAGAATCTGACTCAAATGAATTGAAAAATGAACAATACCTAAACATAAAAGCATATATATCTGTATTTTGTATGTCTCTATAGACATGAATACAGAAGTAGATATTTGATGATATAAAGGATTACTATTAAATTTTTTAGGTGTATTATGGTATTGTGATTTTCATTATTTTTAAGTGTCTGTAATCAGGTATTGGTAACGGCTGAAGTTGGATGATGGATACCTTGGATTCATTCTGTTTTTCTCTTTATTCTAAATGTTTATATATTTTTCTATAATAAAATGTTTTCATTAAAAATTGGAGTTTTTTTAAAAGAAAAAGATAATTGGGGTAAAGCTTTGTTTTGTTTTACAAACAGTAAAAATAAAAAAAATGTGCACTAGTTGACTTCAATTTTTATTGTTAAAAATTCAAAATACCTGGGAAAATGCCCACATAACTCTCTAAAGTTAAAGAATAGCAGTGTTGAAAGAAATTCATTATTCACTGTCACCAGCACACCTTGACCTGTACATACCAACTCATTCCAATGTGAGACATTAATAACTAGAAGAAAATGCCATGAAGAAGTCTTCAGAATGAACAGTTTCAGTTCTCAATCGTGATAAAGCAGTCCACAGCATTAGCTAAAGCCATACATCAACAACCAAAATCCCTTTCAAAATTTTTTTGGTGGGATGAAGTTGCAGAAAATGAGAAAATCATGGACATAACACCGAAGTCTCCGTGTCTGAAAATACTTGCAAGAGAGCCACCTCAAATCCTTTTTGGAATGAAGAGAAACAACAATCAACTGACAAGCCCACCCACACAGCACAATTTTATGTTGACATCTCATAGATTCTTACTTTTGTGGCTATTTACCTAAAGGAATTTTACTCCCAAAGCCACCTTCAAGCTCCATTTCAGCACAAAACCAGAGAGATCACCAGCCTCTTTTGTTCCACGAATTCCACACTCACAAAACCATCTCATGACGTTTTGGCAGACACTGGTTATGCGGTTCTGTTTATACCCCGCCATATAATCTCCTCATTGATATATATTCTCACAGGCGTTCAATTTTCACAACTGAAATATCACCTTCAGATTTTAGCATGAATCAACGATGACTCCAACAGAGGAAGGGTGGGTCCGGGGCGGAGGTAGGAAGCACTGGGGCGTCCTTCTCACCCAGTCCTCGTGGGTCAGCCAGCAGGACCTCCTGCCGTCCAATTTGCTTCACCGTGGGGCGCTTCTCGCTGCAGTAAGGAAACGGGTCCTGCGAGACCCCCCTGTTCAGGAAGATGTACCGTGTGATCAGGGCCAGGCATAAGAAGTGGCCATCAATAGCCAAGGCGAAGGGCTGCTCCGGGGTGGACTCTTCTTGACGATCTGGACTCGGTCCTCATAGATCAAAACGCCTGGATGGTTCGGTGCTTGACGGAAATGACACACACTTCCGGGCAGAAGGGGTCACCGCTCATGGGGTTCTCGTTTACAGCAAAAGATGAGGGCCCCGTGGGAATGGCTCCAGGTTCCCTGTGTCCAGCAGGGTGATGAAGTTGTCACAAAGCACCAGCAGCCTGCTCAGGGCCGACGCAGCCCTCAGTTCCTTCACATGCTTCTTAAAGCGCAGGTGTCTTCTGTACTGCTGTTTGGTGGCAGTGAAGATGGCTGCCCCGGCGGCGGGGCTTCCTCCAGCAGGAAGTGGTAGATAAAACGGAAGTTGGTGCTCACGTAGAGGCTCTTCCGGCAGCATTCAGCGCGCTGGATGCTGATGGGGTCTTGGTAGTCTGTCACCTGCTCCTGCTTCACCGCAGGGACCAGCTTAACGGCCTTGATATTCATTATGTCCACTCGTTGACCGGCCCCCCCCCCCCCCCCCGCTGCCCTGCGGCCTGGGGTTTGCCACATTGTACACTTTATTATTTTACAATTTTAACTCCAGCACGCCTGTTTCTTGATTTTGTAACCAGCTGGTGATAACAGAGATTTTCTAGTCCTTCTCCTCACCTATCAGGAATGTCCGTCCATGGCACACGCTATATGTAAGGTTTTCTCTGTTTGTCTGGGCCTCTGCCTTGTCCTGCACTTTTGTTTGTTGGTTGTTTTGGAGTTCTCTTGTTTACAGGTTTGTCTCCTCTGTTTTATAGGAGACAGACCTTCCTCTCCTGGGCATTTAACACTGTCAGGCCTTTGCCCCAGACTGTTCATCTCTCTTTGTCTCATGTAGCTTTTGCCTGGAGGACAATTCTGAGGGGAGGGTTATCCCAGAAAGGACTTTCCCAAGTCAGTCTTTCCCAGCTGAAAGTTGATCAGGGACCCTTGAAGGGGGCACAGAATGACTCCAAAGTACTCTGAAGGGGGATCAGGAAGGGCTCGAAAAGTTGCTTCAATGACTCCTGAGCTTTCCTGTCCTGCCCAGAAAAGATAGCCCTTCACCTAACTGTCTCCTGCAGCCATAAGAAAGCACTGCATCTTTAAATCTCCACTGTCTCCACCCTGTTGAAACAATGGCTGCTACCTCCTTTGAGGTGGAATTTGTTTAGGACAGGTTGAACCAATAGCTACTTTCTGAGCCTGATCCCAGCGATTCAATTTCACCAATCAAAAGCCATGATCAGCGATTGGCCATGCCCCACCCTTTTTTGGAGGATAGAGGGGCGGGTAGACAATTGCTACATCCCTTTCTAGCACCCACTACTAGCCAATGACCTAATCCCTTGGCAATCTGCTGCAAGAGTGGGGGATGGGCACCAGTAGCCACCTTGCAGAAAGAGCAATTTACATTTCTTCACTGTACTTTATCTACCTTATCCTGCTCTTTTTTGGATTATGTACAGTGTTCTGGCCTCTGGAGTTTCAAAATAGTTGTTTCAGATAGTAGCTAACTGACTGCTTAATAGTAGTTTTGGTTGGAGGACTGAGTCTTGGAGCTCCCTACTCCACCATCTTCTCCAGAAATCTATCATTACTTTTTATGTATTTGCCTTTCATAGCTGGAGGGAAGTAAGAAGTGGAGTTACTTATGAAAAATACAATAGTAACGGCATCTATAGTTACCCAAATTGTTAGCTTTACCAGGCATCTTTATTTCTTTATGTCTAGTACCCTTTCCTTTCAGTCTGAAGAACTCCTTTTAGCATCACTTGTAGGACAGGTCTAGTGGTGGTGAGCTTCCTCAACCTATGTTTATCTGGGAGTTTCTTCATGTCTCCTTCATTTCTGAAATCTTGCTGGATATAAAAATTTTTTGATAGTTGTTTTCTTTCAGCATTTTAAGTATTTCAACCCACTGCCTTCTTATCTCCCTGGTTTCTGTCAGGTCTCAGAAAAATAACTTTACATATTAAAGGGACTTTTTGTCCTGGGGGCCCCTCAGCTTCTTTTGGCAGAACCAAATGTGGCAGCATGATGAACGATTACCAGACATACCAGTGCCGCACCCACCAGAAAGCAAATGAAGCAAGACCAGATATGCCTATAAGAAACAATAATAGGCAGGTGGTCAGTGCCTGTTCCTGCTTGATAACCCTTGACAGTACATGCAGCTGCACATCAAAGGAGAGCAGTGTGCCAGAACCCCAGCAACCAGCCAGATCATAAGTCAATAAGCCCCCATCCAGTCAAGGGACAGAACACCACCTAGCTGGCACCCTCCCCTCCCAGCGTGGTTTTCCTTTAAAAAATACGCCTCTCAGAAAGACAGGCAGAACCATTTTCTGTCCTTTCACTGGCTCCCACCTGCTTTCTCCCTTCAATAAATCTGTTAAGCTTTGACTGCTGTCCTGTGTGAATTGCTTAACAACTCCAACCCAACAGTTTCTATGAGAAATCAGAACTCAATCTTATTGGGACTTCTCTGAACATGACATATTGCTTTTCTCTTGAAGCTTTCCGAACTCTCCTTGTCCTTTGAATTTGATATTGGTCAAATATATGATGGGGTGTGTTTTCTGCATATTTATCTCTGGATTTATTCAATGTGTGTATTTACATCTTTTGCTATGTTTGGAAGTTCTCTGTCATTTTTAAAAAATATCCATTTTGTCTTTTTTTTTCCTTCTCCTTTTGGGACACAAAATGTGTATATTGGTAAGTTTGATTGTGTCTCAGAGGTCTCTTACGATATTTTTTCTTGCCATAATTTTTTTCTTTCTTCTTTTTTGGCCTGACTTATTTCAATCATCTTGTCTTCGAGTCTGCTGATTCTTCCTTCTGCTAGTGTCAAACTGCTGTTTGAAAGCCTCTTGAGAATTCCTCATTTAAGTTATTGTCCTCAACTCCAGTAGTTCTGCTTGTTCCTTTTATACAGTTTCTTTCTACTAAGATTATCATATTGATCATTGTTTTCCTGATGTTCTTTAGTTCTTTCTGTGTTTTCCTTCATCTCCTTGCACATTTTATGATCATTTTTAAAAATTATTTGTTCAGTATGTGCCATATGGCATTTTTCACTGGTGTTTTCAGGATCTTTATCCTATTCCTTTTGCTAGGCCATCATTTCCTGTTTCTTTATTTGTCTTTTACTTTTTTATTGCACACTGTATTTTAACATGTTAACTCTCAGATTTATTCCCTAAAATGTCTAGTTCTTGATTTTGTAACCAGCTGTTGATATGAAAGAGATTTTCTTGGGTGTCTGGTCCTGTTGGGGAAGTTTTCCCAAAGCAAATGCAAAGTGTGAGTTTCTCCCTGTCTTTTCTGGGTTTGTGTTTTGTCTTGTGCTTGTTAGTTGCTTTGGAGTTCTATTTTTACAGGACTTTGAATTCCTCCTCTATTTCCCAGGAAACAGGCCCTCTCCCTCTTCCCAGTGTTTAAAACAGGTAGTCCTTTGCCCCAGGCTTGTGCCTCAATAATTTCTTACAGTTGCTTTCCTTATACTTTCAAGCTGCTTTTACTTGGAGGGCAAATTGTAGGAGGGGGCATTCTGGAGAGGACTTTCCCAAGTCAGTCTTTCCCAGCTGGAACACAGCCATGGACTCACAGAGGTGGAATAGACTGGCTCCAAATTGCTATAGGAAGCTATCAGAAAGTGCACAAGGAACTGCTTCTGTGGCTCCCCAAAGGTGTGTTTTCTTGACCTGCCCATCAAATGCAGATCTTGAATTATCCCCATAAGCTCTGAGGAAGTAGAGAATCTTTAAGTCTCCTCAGTTGCCTTTGTCTAGAGCAGGTTGGAATGGTAGCTGTCCTCAGAGTCATCTGAAATTGCTAATCAAAAGCCATGATGAGAGAGCTGCTTGTCTCTGTCTCGGGGAAGTAGATTTTTGAGTTGCTTTTGTCAACAGCAAGCTAGCCAGGTGCCAGAGTTCACAGTGGTCGGCCACAGAGTGGGGAATGGGTGCCATGTAGAGAAAGCAATTTACTAGTCATTACTGTAATTTGCTAGCCTCTTCCTCCACACGCTTCCTTGGAACAGTGTTCTCCTGGACTCTGAAGTTTTGAAGTAGCTGTTTCAGACAGTTTGTTCCCATTTAATAGTTGTTCTGATGGAGAACCTTAATATTGGAGCTTCCTACTCTATCTTTCCACAATTCCCCTAAAATTACTCTTTCCCCTCTTTCGATATTGTACTATCTAGAAGGAAGTCTCAGTGGTTTTTTATGAATCTAAGATTTCGTAGAGTTTATAAATGCTAAAATATTCTCAGCCATTATATATTTGAATATTGCCTCTATTTGTTTATGAATTCAGCAAATATTTTTGAAAGTCTGTGCTCTTGGTGCTGGGGATGCAGTAGTGAACAGACAAAAATCACTGCCCTCATGAAGCGTCCATTCTATCGGGGCAAGAGAGACAAACAAAGTAAGTAAGGATAAGCATAAATACTAAGGGAAAGCTCAATCCTAGGAGTAGAGAGAGTTTGTAGGGGATGCAGTATTTAATAGGGTGGCCAGAGATGGATTTGTTGAGAAGGCAACATTTAAGCAAAGACCTGAAGGAGATGGAAGTCATTGAACAGTATTAAAGGCAGAGGGAAAAACTAGTTTCAATGTTCTGAATAGAAGGAACATGGAATGTTTGAGGATCAGAAAGGCGTTAAAAGTTTTTGCAGTTTTAGGAGTTCTGAATTTTTCACAGAACTCTTGATTTTATTGACTTTTACCACCAACCACTATAAACTAACTGCTTAGTTTAGGTCTTTTGGGTTACTCTGGTAGCCTCTTTGCATCTACTCAGGGAGGGCAGGCGTTATTACAAATTCTTAGGGGTATCTTTCCCCCCTCCCTAGAATGGAGCAGAGGCTGAATGTTTCTTTGCTGCCTTCTTTTGTGGAGAGGGTTTGTTTAGTTTATCTCTTGAGGTTTCATTTTAATTTTTTTCCCCGGATCTCTGCTCTCACCTGTCATCTAGCAAGGCCCCTAGTCCATCTTTTCCATTCATAGTCCACCAGAAATAAAGTTCTAGGCCACCCCACCAGAGATTGGTAAATATCGCAAAGGGCAGCAATCAACACTTGCATTCTGACATACACCTTTCAGGCTCATATTTCTCCCTCTTTTATTTTCTTTTAAAAATTTTGTGCAGATAACATTATATTCAGAGGTTTTTACTTTCTGTTTAGTCCCTCATCAAATGCTTCCATAAATGTGGTATTCTTTGATAGTTCAAATGGTCCTGGGCACCAAAGATGGCATGGCTTGACCAGGAAGGTGGATGGATATAGAGTGAGTTTTAATCATAACCTGTAGATACCCCCTTCAACAAAAATTGGGCAGTGTTCCAGTTGCAAAGGTAGTTGTTCAGACTACTTTTGTTAATTTTTTCAGGGTGCACATTATGAGCTCATCGTGTTACCCAGTGACTGCTTTCTGTCTCCTCATTTTGAATACAAAATAATGTCTTTCTATAATTTCTATTGAAATAGAAAAAATAATCAAACGATTTCTAAACAGAGGGCTTTTAAGCAGGGGATTTTCAGAAGTCACTTTCTCTTCCCTGTCGCAGAGATTTCCCTCTTTCTCTAGGAATAATAGACAATAGTAATGCTTTGATTTTTTCACTGTTTACCATGTGTACGATGAGAAGGGAAAAATTTTCAAATTTTTTGAGAAATCTTCATACGATGCAGTGCAGCCATATTATATAATCAGTGGCTCACAATTTCATCACATAGTCATGTTTTCATCTCCATGATCATTTTTAGGAAGTTCGCATCACACCAGAAGAAGAAATAAAAAGAAAAAAGAAGGTATCTGCCCCCTATTATTTATTTTTTAATCCTTGTTTTTTTAGTCATCTATCCATACCCTGGACAAAAGGAGGATCAGGCAAAGTTTTCACAGTCCTACAGTCACATTGTAAAACCTATATAGTTATGCAGGCATCTTCAAGAATCAAGGCTACTGGAACACAGTCCAACAGTTTCAGGTACTTCCCTCTATCCACTCTGAAACACCATAAACTAAAAAAGGATATCTATATAATGTGTAAAAATAACTCCCAGTATAATCTCTTGACTCTGAAATCTCTCAGCCACTGAAATGCTATCTTGTTTCATTTCTCTCTCTTCCCCTTTGTTCGAGAAGGCTTTCTGAATCCCATGACATTGGGTCCCAACTCACCCCCGGGAGTCATATCCCACATTGCCAGGGAGATTTTACACCCCTGGGAGTCATGTCCGATGAAGAGGGGAGGGCAGTGAGTTCACCTGCCAAGTTGGCTTAGAGAGAGAGGTCACATCTGAGTAACAAAAGAGGTTCTCTGGGGGTGACTCTTAGGCATAATTATCAGTAGACTCAGCCTCTCCTTTGCAGGAATAAGTTTTATAGGAGCAAGTCCCAAGATTGAAGCTTCAGCCTATTGAATTTGTTGCCTAAACTGCTTGCAAGAATATCAGGAATTTCCAGATGGGGAGGCTTAATATTTCCTCTTTTTGCCCCAGTTCCCCAAGGGGACTCTGCAAATATTCTTTTATTCTCTGCCCAAATTACTCTGGAATATTTCAGGACATCATATCAACCTGAACAAACCAGCAAGATCTCACGCCCTATTCAAGATTCCATGTAGTTGTGCTGTTCAGGTAAACTGACCATACAAGTTAAATTAGATAATATGCTACCTAAAATATAAATTTTGCACCAAATAAACATCTCTCCCCTTGGTCTCACACAGAAGTTGAAATTTGAAATTATGGGCCATATCATCCTTTACCCACTGTTCTGATTTACTTAGTCCTATCCAGAGCAGCTTCATTCATATCTCTAGTCTAAGTCTGATCACTTTTTCAGCTTTTTTAAACAGTTGCTGAATGGGGTAACTGACAGAAAAAAAAATTTAAATAATGATTTTATGGCTTTTCCCCCTAAACATCTCCTTTGTGTCCTAATATTTTAAAGGATATTTAGGGGAGTCTCTAAGATTCTTATTTGGACCTTTTCATATGGGTCCTAGTTATAGAACTTGGTATTGTTTGTAGAATTTAGCTTGGCTTATGAACTGAGCAAGGCATAGAACTGACTGAGACATGAATCCAAGGTCCTGGATCTCAGAACAGGCAATTCTAGAAGAATTTAGGCTACAGATAAAGTGGGACCATCTTTATATAATTCTAGGGTCTTGGTTAGTTTGGATTTTAGGGTTATGAAGAAAGCCATAGGCTCATTCAGTTTAGGGAATATGTTTATTCTTGGACTTGGGTTCTGCAAAAGAAATCTTGCTCTATTGAGATTTCCAAAAATTCCTTGGATTAAAGCAATTAAGCTTTTAGTCATTTAATATGATTTTGGGTCATGCATGTGGACACATCCCTAAAATATTCCTTGATGGGAAGATTTTAAGGAACAGAGGCCAAAGATCACCTGGTTCATTGACCATTATACACTGATAACATTTGTTGAGTACCTCCTCTAGATCAGACATTATACTAGGTTCTTTATAGCAGTTATTTTATTTTATACTTGTGAAAAGTCTATGAAATTAGCATTTAAAAATAAGTACTTAAATAAATGAGGCTCAGAAAAAGCAATTTACTTGTAATCACAAATCTTTTGGCTCAGAAATCTTGCTCTTTTTATTATACCTGCCAACTTGGTTCCATTGATCAGATATGGAGTCAGTTCTGGAGGAAATGGATGTTGCATAGGTCACCAGGTCAGAAGCTTGAACTTAAGGGAAACTAGACTAGTTGTTAAGTCTCTAGAGTGGTTAGAACCCCTTAGATTTCTCTATCTTAGCATAGGGACTGGGATAAAGCTGAACTCATTGGTCAAGGTCAGGCAGATAGTGAGAGACCTGGATCCTGTCAGAGCTGCCAGCGCCAACAACATATATAAATGTGAAGAGGTATCAGAATATATGGCTGATTGACGTCACAAAGAATTAATAGAAGGGGTTTTGAGGCAGAAAAAGGATTTGTATTGTCCCTGACTCAGCAAATATTTATCAAATGACTCCTTTGTATATGACGTTATGCTTGGGACAAGTAAAGCAAAGGTAGAATATGCCCCCAAAGAACTTATATTTTGCAATTTATATTATGTAAATTACTTTACTATACAGTGGAATGGAATAAATATTAAAGAAATAAATGCATGCTATGGGATCGTAGATTAACTACTTGACTGGAGAATTAATGGAAGGCTTAATAAAAGAGGTGACATGCAAGCAGGTTGTTAAATGATAAGGTGACATATTCATAAGAAAACAACATGAGGAACAGCACAGAGACTTGAGTCCAAGGATATAAATGAGAAAAATGAATGAATTCGACTTCAGGAAATGGCAAGACAGAGTAAGGTGGACACAGATGTTTTGGTGTCCTATTCTGCCTTCTTATGAAAGTAGAATCTTTACTTTATTTGGGGGAAGTTACCATCCCAAATCTCTCAGTCCTGTTGGTTATATGTGCCTTATACACCCTCTTTTTAAAAAAATCATGTGTGAACATGTGATCTAGGCCTAGCCAATTAGTACATCTTTCCCCTCACCACAATAACTAGTTCAAAGATAGGATGTGACCTAAGTCAGTCCTGGGGCTTTGACTGGGGCTGTTGGGGAATAGAACACTCTCAGCTGGGTTGCTAGGATGTGAAGACGTGCACCTGGACCTTCCAGGAACCACCATAATGGGAAACCTACCTAAGAATGAAATGTCCAGAGAGAAAATCAGAACCAAAAGGCCAGAAACAATGTCTTGAACTCACGTGGATTTTCACTTATGGGAGCTGATAACTGCCCCCTCCCCCAGTCCATTTTTTCTTGAGTTTATTGAATTGGATGTGTATTAGTTGTAATGAAGGGTCCTGGCTTATAAACAGGACAAGAAGGCTCTACCATGGAAAGTAAGATACAGCAAGCAAATGAATTGGGCCATGATGAAATTAGGGAAAAATGAGCCTGGGAAAGAATTCTAATATTAGTTGGCACAGAGTTAGAGTGGATTGATAAATTAGCAGATAGGGGGTCATTCCAGTTTTTTCAGTAGTAGACTGATGGCAGTGAAGAGTGTAATCTTTGTCCCTTTTTAGGATTAATTTTTTAGTTTTTTTCTCCTCTCTGCACCCTGGCATTATTTATATTTAGAGCAATGCCATTTTTGTATCTTATGGGTGTCTTTTTTTTTTTTTTTGTAGAACCTAGCCTTTGAATTAATCAGGATCCCAAATATGAGGTTTGTGTTTTTCTGAAAAGAGACAAAGGGGAATTTCCTAGCTGTGAGCACAGAGAGCACAGGCTCACCAGATACTTATCAGTTGGATTCCATCATTTCCTCTTCTACATCCATAAGCCACTGAATTATATTGCTGTCATGGCAATAAACCCAGTATTACTTGTGCTATAGTCATGTGGGCACTTTACTTAAAATGACCCAACTCCTCTCTCCCTATACCAGATTGTGCTCTCCTTGGTGGGCAGGTACTAAGCTTTGTGCATTTTTCAGAAGTTATTTTTCACAGTGCCAGTCCATTCTCTTGAACATAATAGATACTCAAATGCTTGTGGGGAAAATTTTCCTTTAAATAGAACCACTATTACATTTTTGTTAAAGCTGGTATTAGTATATAGGTTTAGAGATGGCAACCCCTTAGAAAATTTTGTTACTCTCTTTTTAACAATTAAGGGAAGAAATAACACATGGAAGAGACTGTTTTGACATTTTGAATGTGCATATGTATTTATTCTAAGAATAGGAGATACTAATGTCTCCAGAAGTCACAGAAAAGCCTTGGATATTTCTAAAAGTATAATTCTTCTCACTCTATGCCTCCCATTTTCTTTTCATGCTACACTCAATAATTTTCTTTTTCAAAAAATTATGTAAGTGTAGTTAGTCCCTGAAGGAGGTGGTGCTTAATTCTGCCTCCCCACTCCCTTGAAGTACACTAGATTTAGAGACTCGCTTCCAAAGAATAGAGTAAGAAAAGGGGAAAACAGTAACTTCACAGTGGAAAATCCTGGCAAACACTATTTAACCAAGTGATGAAAGTGAACATTGCAGTGATGTCATGTGAATAACATGTACCCCTCGACGTGATGTGAGGAGAAGGGCACTTAATCGCTGTTGTATTCTTTCCATATACCCTTAACCACAATTTAATCATGAGAAAAACAACAGAAAAAAGCCAGATTAGGGACTGTTCTACAATACACCTGGCCAGTACTCCTTCAGACTCTCATGGTCTTGAATTAATCAAGGTGAGATTGTGGAGCTCCCATAGGTCAGAGGAGACTGGGGAAATGTGATGATGGCTAAATGCAAAGTGGGACCCTGGATTGGGCCGTGGAACAGAAAATGGACTTTAATGGAAACATTGGTGGAATTCAAATGAAGTCTGAAGTTTAGTTAATAGCAATGTTCCAATGTCAGTTTCTTAGGTGAGACATATGTCAAACTAATGTAAGATGGGGAGGTTGAGTGAGGAGTACATGGAAACTCTCTGTATTATCTTTTCAACTTTTCTGAAGATCTTAAATTATTACAAAATAAAAAAGTTTATTTAAAATTGTTATGAAGTATTTCAGACATACAAAAAGCAAAGAAGAATATAATTAACACCCATGTACCCAGCAACAAGTTAAGAAGTAAAATCACAAATGTAATTAAAGGGCTCTATGCGTATCTCCACAATCTTGATAGTCTCTTCTTGAGGAGTAATTACTATCTTAAATTTGCCTTTATCGTTTCTATACATGTCTTTATGTTTTTCCCTGTATATATATATGTAAGTCAACAAACTGTATACACTATTGTGTTACATATTATAGATTTAAATTAGTGATACCACTCTGTATGCATCCTTCCTTAATGTGCTTTGGTCACTCGATAATGTATGGTTTTAGAGGTCATTTATGAGGTTCATGGATCCTGCACCAGTCATTCATTCAACAAATATTTATTTGCTTCTACCACATACCAGACAGAGTTCAAGGTGCCGAGGATTCAGCACCAAATCAAATATTCTTAGAGGGCTCTGTGCTTGAAGATGGATATATAAACAGTGTTATCGATAAGGTCAATCTGGTTAGGGAGCCATCACACTATAAGAGGTTGGGAATGGATATTTGTTCCTAATTTTAATGTTGTCTCTGCATATTCCCTATGATAGATTTTTTTTCTGATGGCCTGCAGACATTTTTTGTTCAGTCAGCCCTATGTCTTTTAAAATTTTACATTCATCAACAACATTTCAAAACGAAGAGATTTTGCATAACACTTTGGATTCCAGCTTCGCTTGAAAAATCTAGCCCCACTGGACTGAGTCCCACTTGGTTACTGCTTGGAGGACCAGAGAATCTACTGCCTTCTAGTTCCTTACAGCCTGTTTCCCCTTTATATGACTGCTTTGCTTCCTGTACTCTCCAATGTTTTTTTTCCCCCTTTATTAGAGAAGTTGTGGGTTTCCAGAACAATCATATGCATAAAATAAAGGATTCCCATATACATATATGCCCTGTAATTAACACCTTGCATTGATGTGGAACATTTTTTTAAATTGATGATAGCACATTTTTATAATTGTACATGATTTAACTTAGGATTCACTGTGTAGTGTAGTTCCATGGATTTTTTAAAAAAACATTTATTCTATTACTATATGCACAATCTAATACTTCCCCTTTTAACCACCTTCAGATATATATTTCAGTGCTGGTAACAACGTTCACAATATTGTGCTACCATTCCCAACTTGCATTATCCAAACATTACTATCATTTAAAATTGGAACCCTGTACATTTTAAGCCTTAACTTCCCATTCCCTCTCCCCACTCCATCTCCTGGTAACCTATATTCTAGATTCTGACTCTATGAGTTTGCTTATTACAATTATTTCAAATCAGTGAGACCATACAATATTTGTCTTTTTGTGTCTGGCTTATTTCATTCAACATGACGTTTGTGACCCTTTCACCTTATAATAGGTATGTTTAAGATCCTCATTCCTCACATACAGTCCCTTGAATGTTGTCATTGACAGTGTCGATAAACATGGGAGAGTGAAAAGATATATATACTCACATATAATTTGAAGTTTTAAACCTTGTCTGTGCTTTGGCGACCCTTCTCTTCTTAATGGGAGTGATATAATTTCTTGTGGCTACCCAACCTTTGTTTTACAAGTTGGTAGTTTTCTAAATGTCATGAATTTACTGCAGTTTGTTCCACTGTTGCTCGAGAGCTTGAACATGCAGAACATGGTTCTAACTGCCAGGGTAATTCAAAGAAAGACTAGCCTTGTTACTGCATTCAAGGATCTTGTGGTTAAGACTCATCAACAAATAACTGTGTAATTCAACATATTAATTGATCACTTGCGATGAGCTAGGGATATGTACAGGGAACTTGCTACAGGCAAAGAGAATGACAAGGGTGCATATGGCATGATTCTTGATCTCAAGTACTCTGATTGTCAAGGACAGCGGTCTGCAGAGTTCAGTGTGGCAGCATGAAGATTCTGGGCCCAACTGCACAAATTCTGATTCAGTCGTTAGGGAAAGAACCAGAAGCCTCCAGTTTTAACAAGTTACTGAGGCAGAGGCAGATTCACTGTGAAGCTAATAGAGCTTAAGCCACAGGGCTCCTCCTTTGCATTGGCTCTGTGAATGCTAGAAGTTGCTAGGAGTGCTTTAGGTTGGAGGTGGGGCCAGGAACGATTTCTACACAAGCGCTGTTGGTAAGTTTCCTAAAACGGCCTGAATTTCCAAGGCTTCAGGAATTTGTTGTGATTTCTTTTCTCCTGCCAGATTAATATTCATGATTGTACTCAATTTTGATCCATAATCTTGTTTTATTTTCCTTACAGTGAGATCACCAAATTGTATGCGCTTTAGACTGCTGGCCTCAGGTGATTCCGAGGCACATGTTCTCGGGATCAATCTTAGACAAATGCTGATCTAGGGCTTATGGAACAGGGGCAAGATGGAATATAAAAACAACCACATGTAATACCTGGGGAATGTTGTAAGGGTTGTGGTTATAGAGTCAAAGATAATACTAGAGGTTAATAGAGGAATCAAAATTTAATTTGAAAATTTTAGACTCTATACCTAGTGTGATGGTTAAGTTCATGGCCAGGTTATGGTGCCCAGTTGTACGGTCAAGTAAGTACCGGCCCGATTGTTATTGTGAGGACTTAAATCATCAGTAAATTGATTTCATCTATGGCTCATTCATCTACAATAATCTGAGGAGATGGCCTTTAAGAATCAGAGACATCCCATCCAATCAGTTGAAGGCTTTAAAAGGGGAAGGGAGGATTTCAGCAGACACTAGAGAGAATTTCCATCTCTACTTCAGCCTTCCAGCTTCTGGAGAATTCATCTAAAACCTTTATTGGCAAGTTTGCAGCCTGCCCTACAGAATTTGGACTTCCAAGTCCTTGTAGTCATGTGAGACAAGTCTTATACAAATCTCATACTATTACAGATATCTCCTGCCGCTTCTGTTTCCCTGGAGAACCCTGACAAATAAACTAGCAAACTTGTGACCACCTGATGTCAGTCTGCCATGCAGTGGCAATTTGGATAACTTCACTCACTTGCTAAATGAGTGTGTGTTAGAGGTATGTTAGAGGAGTGCCTAAATGTGGGTATCTATTTTTTTTTTTCATCATGGGAATATTGTTAGATTGATGGGAATATTCCTCTATGGGCAGAATTTTCTGAAGGAATATGAATACATTGTCAGCTCATCCCTCAATTACTCTGCTTCTTCTCTTCCTCTCACCCTTAGCTTTTCACAGTTGAGTCCACTGTTTTCCATATTCTGTCAACCTCTTTCCCCTACCTGCAAGCAAGGAATCATTTAGGCAGAAAGTATGAGCAACCTCAGCTCTACCATGTAATTGGGCTTTTAATTAAGTTAATACCATAGCATTGGGGCCTTGTGGTCTAGCTAAGTTTGCTAGGTTCCACATCCTTCCCACTCCCAAGATTATGCCCAAAGCAGATCTAGGGGCCAGGTGGTATTTTTGATGACCATCCTTTTCATTTCTCTTACCTCTCAAAATAGAACAACCCTGAGTTTGAGCACGCTGCACCCTATGATAAGGACTTGTCCAGACTGAACTTCTCAGAGTCAAATTCCTATTGAATGTGTGCCCGGAAATATTGCAGAATAAGATTTGCTTAGAATCTTGCTTATCTAGCAGTTTTTATTGTCTTGTATCTTCTGGACACCTTACTAAATGTTTTACATTTGAGATTAATACCTCATTCTATTATGTAGGTATTGGCATCCTCACTGTACATATAGATGACAAAACTGAAACTTGCCCAAAGTAATGTAGCAATAAAAAGAGCAAATTGGAACCTAGACCTATGGATTCCAAATTCATCGTCTATTAGAAATCAATGGTTATTTGTTTCATCACAGATATATATGGGCTTATATTTATAAGGAGTTCCCGTATGTATTCCTAGAGTAAGGTATTGATAAATAATTGGAATCAAATGGGACTCTGTGTAACCCAGGAAAAAGAGACCCTTATCAGTGACTGTTTCAGAAGCCCTGGATATCGGGTAAGGTAGGATGCTCCTCCAATCTGTGGAAGGAGTATTGTGTTTCCTTACAGATCAAGAGAAGAAAGCTTAGTAGGTGTCATAATTAGATGCATGGAGCTATTATTTATACTGTGTATCCTAACTCTGAGCTATCAAGACACCATTTGGCATGTCTTAAATTTATATTGTAAAAGACATGAATTAGGAGGTCAGTACGAGGGTAGTCAGAGATCATTTTCTGGGCTTAACCTAGAGCATTTTATTAGTTCTCTCTCTTAATGGCAGCCCTGCCACGCTGCCATTTTTGCACTTGGCAAACGGATGGTCATCACATCGTGACTTACTTGCTAAAATGTCTGAGCACAATCATCTTGTAAAATGTTGGGGCTACTGCAATAGAATTTCCCAAAGAACTATAAATTTTGTCCCCTTTGATACTCTTAATGTGGGGTTGCAGGCAGTGGAGATGATAGCACAGCTCGAGGGGAAAGCTACAGAGTCATTTCTGGCAGAATGGAGATGTCAGCCAAAGACAGAAGAGATCCTCGAAAAAGCGCCACTGGCTGTACTTTTAAAGCCACGTAACCTGGGAGTCTAGCCTCCCACAGCGAGGCAGAGCTGGTTCTCCCACCAGTCCTGCCTGTGCACCCAGCTCACGCCTCTTTCTCAGTGACTGTTTCTCTCCTCTCGCAGACTTCTAGCGTGCCTTGACTAGCTATCGGTCTGTTTCACCATTTGAAAGAACATATTTTATTTTTCTTCGTTCAGCATAGGATAACTCCTAACCAGCAGCCATCTGTAAGCCTGCCAAGTCACATAGTGTTTTGGCTCACTTTTCTAGCCCTTTCCCCCAGGAAAAAAATTGTGAATTTCCAAAAAATGTTACCGAGGTATGTTGTATGTTGCTGAACAGTACTGCTGCCTCGTAAGAAACGAAATGAAGGCTATCTGATGCCAAACATCCATTGAGAATGTGGAGGTATATCATTCATTTCTAGACTGCTGGCTAGCTATGTTAATGTTTTTTTTTTCTTCTCCCGATTTGGAATTTGAATAGCAATATTTACCTGTCCAAGGCTTTGAAATCTCTTGGTTGGAAAGCAAGGATTTGCGGGAGTCTTGGGGGGTTAGGGACCTGCAACTTCTTTCCTCAGGGTCCAGCCTCGGGCCTGGCATACAGTAGGCTCAGTCACACCCACTGCCAGGCACCTGATGAGTTTCATGTCCATTTCTGCATGCCCGTGGGCATTTGCCTTTTTTTTTTTTAATACAGAAGGAGATTTACACCATGGCACATGCACATTTATATTTACCCTTCTTTCAGGGACAGTGCAGCTCCAAGTGCCCTCTGCACGTGTGATTAAATATTAATTAGGCTTCTAATATAAGCAAGTGAGTTCACAGGCCCAAGTGTCACATGAATTATTTATGAGGTACCCGAAGGCTCAGCCTGGAAAGCTGATTGGCCACCTTGGGTTTGTATAATTACGAAGTTTCATTATTAACAGTGGAAGCAGTGGAGAGATTTGCCTAGCTTGAGGGACTTTGAAAGCATAAGCTGTCTCATTAGGGAAAAGGGGAATAAGGCAAAATATGCAAACTTGTTAGCAGAAAAGAAGGGGAGGGTGAGATGAGAATTAAACTTAGCCTTCAAACATGACTATTGTATGTGTGCATTAAAAAATATGTCGGAAAACTGGTACTCTGATTGATAAGTACGTTTGTGTTAAATTTTTAGTATACCAAGCTATGCTTCAAAGCTTTTGTTTTACATTGAAGGCCCAAATCTTTAATATCTTACTGAAAAAAAAGCCACAGGTAGCCTAATGGGCCCTGTGGAGTGAGAGGTTCGAGGTAAAAGAATGAAGACAGTCCGGGGCTCTTGCTAGAATGTGTGTTGTGCATGCAATTAAATCTCAAGGTCAAACAATTTACAGACAATTACTTTTCTAACATCTCCAGAAATGCCTGCTTACACGTCTTTAATTTTAAATGATACTGATATTCCAATTCTCCCCAAAGGTTAATGCTGACTAAATCCAGCTGTGACCTGACACGATGCGACAGCGCAGTGCCTAATTATCCTCTAGATAGTCATTTACTTGAAACCATTAAAGGAAGAGGCTGAGAGGAAGATTTAGGACCCTGAAAAAATGTTAGCCTGACTTCTTTCTTCTTGAAGATGGGATGGCTGAAAAATAAAAATAAAATCCTGCTAAATGTTAGCCATTTGCTTTGATGGCAGAAAATTGTTCATCCCACTCTGTTTTTTTACAGGTTAAATTGCTAACTAGTTCATTTTATCCATTGCCTACGGCTGGCGCTAAATGTCAGTGACAAATTTTGTACTTGTCTTGAAGAATGAATTAAGTTATGCACAAAAGCTATAGTGCTCTTTTAAGATGAGTGAATTGCAGAAGGAAAAAAGTTGCTCTTTTGAAAAAGGATTATTTTGATTAAAGGCCTTTTCTATTGTAGCTGAAGACAGGTAGTGGTTTAAGATAATTCTGACAGTTACCTCCCACAGAGGCTGCAGTCCTTTACTAGAAATTTCTTTAAGAGCACTTGTGTCAGATTATATACTGTGATTATTATCATAAGACCATTAGTGGCAGTGAAAGGAATTACTAAAAAAGAAAAAAAAATCCACCTATTTTTCATTAACCAGAGTAAAAATCAAGCTTTCTGTTGGGGATCAGCATTCCATCACTGTTACATAAACTTTTCATGGTGAGTTGTAATGGAAATTAAAGAGGGACACATATGCTTGCCAAAATGTTGCAAAACTGAAACCCTAGATCCTTCGGTAAAATATAATAGGAAAATATTACAGCAGATGGTAGAGACCTTGTCATCTCGTTTTCAGTTTCTCAGCAATTGAATTCCAATTCATCATCTCTCCATAAAAGCTGTCTATTGGCAATTATTGCTATCTGATTAGAAACTGGATTGCGATCACCAGCTAATATAAAAAGAGAGTTGCACCAGCCCTTTTTCTGGTTTTCATTTCCCTTTGCAAGGAATACGTTTGCTTGTTTGATATACAAAGTTTATAGTAGTGATTTTGTCGTTCTCAGTTATTCTAGCTAAAGTTTAGCATGCTTGATAAACAAAACATAGAAATGAAATATGTAAATACAGTCTTAGTTTGTACACGAAATGTTTTCTGTACTTGAAGGCGTACTTCACCTCCAATTCAAACTCATGGGTATTTGGGTGGAAACAGGATTTACTAGGATGAACTCTAAGAATGTGACCGGCTATGATGAGTATACAATTTCTATTTTGTTAGTCCAAAATATTTTCTTGAATGAACAAAAATAATATGAGGATGATTTCTTGGGGAGGTAATAGGAATACAAGGTTTTAAGTTAGAATGATCCTTGAATCATAAGGGAGAAGCATAACCATGCTTTGTTAATAACATACCGTTCTATCCTACCGTGAAACTGTGGCAGAGAATTTGATTTTAAAGAACACTGTAGTGATTAGTTTTAGTTAACCTTAGTTAAATAATTACCTACTTAGAATCAGCTCTTTTAAATTGCATTTAAATTAATGAAATGAATCGTCAAATCAGCTACTAAAGTAATAGATAAATATAGGTATTTGAACTTCCTTTAAGACCAGTATTCAGCCCTGGCAAGGAATGGCTTTTATGGCTGAATGGCTTTCTCCTTTATACCCCTCCCCCCCCCCACCCCCCCGCCCCCCCGACCATCCCCCACGTGTTCTCTAACCATTGCATCCTGCTCCATCCTATACTGTAATTATGAGTGGTGTGAATGGCCTCTCAGTTGGAATTGTTATTATCTTCATCCTTCCCAGCAAGAGTTTCGGTCAGATGATGTAGAATAAGATTCTGAGGAAACAGTCCAGGACTCAGTATTAGGGAGAAGAGGTCTCCCAGCCATGCTGTTTAGGATCATTTTCTTGGTGTCTGTGTCAATGAGGAGAGGGGTGGGGGAGGGGAGTAATGGGGCAAGGAGGGGAGCGCCAGCTGAAATGAAACAGAACTGTACCTGCAAAAAGTTCATTCTTAATATGCTTTCTTGGATTTGGGTTCACACCATCTCTTTGGCAAATTCTGCAATGGCCAGATTCTTTTTTTTTGTATGCTGTATGGCGGGGTCACATTTCATTATTTTCCCATGTGAGTATGCCATTATTGCAGCACCATTTGTTGAATTTGTTTTTTTTTTTTTTTTTGCTTGTTTGTTAGTTTGTGTTTTGGGAAGTACATGGACCTGGAATCGAACTGGGGTCTCCCGCATAGCAGGCGAGAATTCTACCACTGAACTACCCTTGCATCCCAATGGTCAGATCCTTTAACTATCATCAGGTGGTGGTGGCATTTTCCATGGCTAATGTTTCAGGAAATCTGGATACCATGTAATTGAGATCGCGTGGTGTATTAACCTTGTTTGAGTAGAACTAGCTTTGCACTGGTCTTACCTGGCTTTCTTCTCTCTCTCTCTCTCTTTTTGTATTTTATTGGCCATATAATTAGCACATTACACATACAGGCTTAAAGAAAGCATTATTTAGTTTTCGATAAGTAATAATTGTCAAAGTATTGCAGTTTGCACCTGCAAGTTGATTTACAGTTTTTACCCCTTACCTTACATGAACTGCTTGTCATAGATTTCCATACTTTTAAAATTTTATTAAGAAAGTAATAGGAGAAATAAAAATAAATAAATAAATAAAGTTATAGGAGAGAGAAAATCAGGGAGCTCAGTTCTCTGCTGCGTTTTAGCGATGGCTGTTTGCTAGGTGGGTTTTGTCTTCAAATTGTTCCCATTGTGACTTGTTGGCATTAATAAGGCTTCCGGTAGGGTCAGACAAAGGACCTGGGAGCATCCTTTTCTCCACTGATAATCATCTGTATTTTCTCCGTATATGCGGTGGAGAATGTAGACCTACTACTATCAAGTATTCAATGTTGCAGGAGGTGTGTAGTGAAGCCTAGACTATATTTCGGCATTTTGCTTCCACATGCAGCTACTTGTATAATCAATCCCACTGTGTTTAAGGGTGAAGCCTTATACTTTTCATGAAAATAGTGGAAGAGATTGGGAAAGCAGAGATGTGAAGAGTAAAGTCTTCTGCCAAAATGTAGACCAAGGGCCAAAATAAGTTGGAAATACAATAGCAAACTATGGTTTTGTGCTTTAGCTGTGCAGACACCTGTTGTCATTAGTCACCTTTTGTATAAAGAGTGCTTTTTGGTGGCATTTTCAACTTAACTGTTTTTTAAAAATGTTCATCAATATTAACATGTCTATTCAAAAAACAATTTTACCATCTCAACTTATTTGGCAGGGGATTGTAAATTATAGATTAATTTTCAACATGATTTAGTCCGCAGGATCCTTTCCTCAAATAATAAAAAGTGCAGCAATGCAAGTCACATTTATTTTTGTTTCTTTGGTTTTTTTTTTTTAATGGTGATATCCTGGTCCTGCGTCTAACATTCTATTGAGTCACATGTGCATCGATTACATGTTCAATAGGAGAAAAAGGGTATTGACAGAGCAAGTGATTGGGCATGCATGGGGTATTTTATCTTTGATTCTTCCTTTATTTACAAAGCTCTGATTTATATAGTTTGATGCCTCCCTGCACCCCATCCACTCTTCAAAGAGAAATCTTTCTTTCCTTTACGTCTCAGAGTCTTTCTTCAATGATTTCATCTTGATCTTATATTGCTCAATATTACATCAACATTTTCTCTTTAGAACTATGGACTGAATTTGATGTACCACTTATAAATCTTAAATCCTGTCCATTTTTTGTTCCTACTATCTATTTCTAAGCCACTAACTTCAAACTATCCCTTTCCCTTATCTCGACCCCAACCCCTGGTGGGTTTTAAGACCACAAGGCTTTCATAGGTGATATAGGGAACATTGAGGATGAGTCAAAATTTTGAAAAATGACTGTTAAAAAGACCTTAACTTTACACAAAATCCATCTTATCACTTTGCCTTTCCACTTGAACATTCTAATTGAACAATCTTATTGTCACATGTCATAGTTGTGTAATACTATTATTCAAAATGAAATGATCAAATGAAATTGATAATTTTTCCTATCTAAAAACTGACCGGGTAATTTACTTGTTCCTAGCTCAGAAAGGCCAAGCACATTGTCCAAAAATGTGGAGATCACGCTGAACATACTGCCAAGTTTATTGGTCTGTCCAACTTAGATCTCCTATTTTCCCCTTGAGTGTGTCCCTCCCTGTTTTTGCAGTTGCTGTGGTCTTAGTTAGAGTGTCAGACAAGTTTCTGAAGGAGACTATCTGAAAGACCAAAAATAAGTATAGATTTTACATGTTCACTTAATGTTTATTTTAATATTTAATTGTTGGAAATTGGAAATAACTTCAAATACAGGTGTATTGCTTCAAGTATAGCCAATAGTTGAAAATCTTGCTCAATAGAACAAGCAAATCACTGGTTTTTGCTTTATAATGTTAGTGCTAATGACAATGGTAGCTATAGTTTTTGAGCAATTACTGTAAACCAAGATTATATTAAGCATTTCATATACATGTTCTTATTTAATATCCACATTTACTTGGCAAGATAGTTATAATTTCTATTTCACAGATGAAAAAACTGATGTTCACTATTATACAATATGTTTTAAAGAAGTGAATCGATTATATCACAGTAATAATTTTCTTTTCAGTTTTATCTGTATTTAAATAGAAATAATCTGTAACTAAGGAAAATAAGTTTTAGTTATTTGGAGTGGAAGTGTATGTTCAAATTTTTCTCATGAGATTCAAATCGTGGCTGTGGCTTTTTGCTTCCATCTCTACCTCCTTTGAATATTTTGCTATGCATGGCAGAATAGGCATCTGTCTGGCATCAGACATTTCTGATCTTCAAACCAAATAAGATCATGAGGACTTATAGAAATATTATTTAGGGTCATTGTTTTAGTTGATGTAGGTGACTTAGAGATAATCAATTTGTTAGGGCTTTTTTTTTTTTTTTAGGAAAGAATACCTTAGTAAGTACAAGAGAAAATTCAGATTAACTTCATTTTGTGTGTTTGTCTTTTAAACCCTTCCTGGGATCTGATTTACACTGACGCTGTGGGCACTATATAAACAGTATGTTGCAGTGATCCTTCTCTCCTTGTGCTCAACTTCCCTCTCCATCCCAGTAAATCCTTTGAAGGTTTTATTATTCAGGGGTGGGAAGATTGGAGTGAAAGCTACAGAATGATTTAACACTGTGGGAACTTAATCAATAAGAGTGTTGCAGAGAGCTCCCAGGAAAGGTTGTTTTCCATCCAGATGATAATGAGGCCGAGTAGCAGCAACCTCTGGAGGAGGAGTGCTGGGGCAGCGATTCTTTGGTGGTGCTTTTGCTGGTTGCTAATTAATAGTTTTGAGGCCAGTGGGGCACCTTTTGGCCTCTCTGACATTTATAAGCTTTTCTGTGGCTTGTCCCACATGTCTTTCCACCATCAGGGGTCACTCTCAACTGGATTGGAGTCTGACAAGTCTAATTGGCTAGAATCTATGCAGATTTAAACATCTAGCCCACATGCCAAAAATCTGATGTTTTCTCATGCTGCTTCTGAGTCCCTGGCATTATGGGATTGGTGCATGCCTGAATTATTATGTACCAGCTTATCCTTCTGTTAGCATGTTAAAGAGCAATTAGCTGGATGTGGTGTAAGAAATAGGGGAAAGAACTTCAATGCAGTTCAGTTGTAAATGCCTTTTATACTTAAAAAAAAACCTGCCAGACCATTGAGCATTACTGGTTGGAAAGCACATTGAATTGCATAGTCAAATTTTTAAAGGGTGGATAATTTCTCCAGCATTGGCTTGAAAAAAAATGAAAAAGATCCTTGCTGGGCAAACATACAGTGATGAAATAATATAAATCACCCAAACACTCTTGATTTACTTACTTGTCTTATCTCCTTTTCCTAATATTATACTAATTCCTAACTTCTTTTAAAAATATCAACTTCCTTATAACTGGATAGTGGCCAGTCTTTTGGGTGTATTTTCTTGTAGATTGTTTTGCCTTCACTGCCATTCATAGGATTCTGAATTGAAGGTAATATGCTGAACAAGATGGACTCAAGTCATTTGGATAAGATAATACATTTCTAGTTATTTTGTAAATAATTGATTTTAATTGATCATTAAAATATACATAATTGCTATGCTGACATATTGCTTTATAGTTTATAAAATATTTTGTCATTTTTAGTCTTCACAATAATCTTGAAAGACAGCAGGGCAGAGTCGGTTAATTTCCTTAAATTTATAAATTAATATTCTGATTTATGGAGAAATTATGTGACTTGTCCAGCGTCCTTGCTACTGAGAGGCAGAGTTGGATTTGTATCCCAAGAAGCTTTTTCACCATCATGTGCATGAAAATAATTTGTTCAGTAAATTATTTTTTATAATAGTTTATTTCATAAACTCCTGCCCTAGGAGTTTATGAAAAAAACTAGCAATAGAGAGGTGAATAATTTTATCTATGTGTCATTTACCTATGTGTCATTTTTTTCTTGGTTTTAACACCAAGATACTCCAGAGACTACGCAGTCATTTAATTTCCATTTTCTGAGAGGTCTGTGTCATCTTTGATAATTCATCTTAAGAGATCAACTTTTGCCCTATCACGTGTGGAAAATATCAACTTAATCCTTAGAAGTTTTACTTTTAAAAAAAGGTTGATGTATAAAGCTCTGGTTGATACTAATAATAATTTAAAACATACTAATAGTAATTTAAAATATCATTTCAGTGCTGTTCTTGGCCCTTTTCTTTAATACTTGCATAACCTGTGAATCTCTTTTATTTTTCCCTCTTTCTTTTATCATAGCAAAAATTCTTTGGTATCTCAGAGTTGCTAAGGTCTTAAATTCCTCTTTCTGTCTGATTTATATTATAATTGCAGTTTTGGAAAAAAAGATATTCATAGATAAAAGAAACATTTGTGTGTGTGTGTGTATGAGTATGTAGATTGTGGTGGTTTCATCATAATTTTGAACTTTCTAATCATCAGCTGACTTGATTACATGGACTGTGGTAAGTTACATATGTTTCTTACTTTTGATTTCTATTTATATAGCATTAAACATCCTTAGAGCCAAGACACAAATGTTTAAAGTTAAACCTAGGTAGGGAACTTAGGGATATTTAGTTAATTTCCTCATGTTATAGTGTGAGGATATTATTTATTTTTGTATTTTTCCCCAAAGGAAATAATTTTACTGGTATCCGTTAATATAGGGAGAAATAGGAGGGAAGCATTTTAGTAAGTCACCTATGGAAGTAAGTTATTTTTGACAATGTTTAAGAATTTCCATTAGAAGATGGATAAACATTAATTTTAACATTTGGCCAAGCAGTTTTAATTAACAATGTCCCAATCTTACCATTGCAGACAAGAATGAGACCATATGTATCTCTTGAAGAGGAAAGGAACAAACACTTTCAATGTAACTATTTTTTAGGTTGGGTGACCAGATATCCTGGTTTACAGGGGATAGTCCGGTTTATGTTTGTTGTTCCAGCCTTAATCTTAAAAGGCTCCCTTTCATTCTCAAATCATATGGAATATATTAACTGAACATAGACCTTTTGTATCCTTTTTCTACAAATTCTCTAATGGAATTAAATCAGTAGGAGATTTGGATTTCTATTGAGGATTGGCCATTAACTGTGTGAATTAGGTGAAATTATTTATTTCTCTATAAACCAGATTTCTTATTAAAGAATTAAGGAAAGCATACCTTTCCTATACAATAATAATGGCTCATCAGAACTTCCATGACTAGTCTTTTAGAACATAACCAGAGAGGCTTCACTGTTCTCAGACAAGGAAATCATTGTTTTAAAGGAGTATAAAAACAGGGATTGTGTATAATAGCTGGGTTCACACATACCTTGGTTCAAATCCTGGCTCATCACCTTTACCTTATATCATTTATTGTAGAATTATATCTAGGCTGTAGAGATTGTTTGTTTGTTTATTTGCTTGTTTTATTTTTCATCTGAAAATAAAAGGAAAAGAGTCAATACAACTCACTTTTCTGGTTGATGAGACCTAGTACAGTCTTGGTAAATGATAGATAATCAATAAATTTGAGTTTCTCTTTCCTTTAGAAGTTTTATGAAGATAATTGGACCACACAGTTAGAGTCATAAAATATAAATGTAGTTTGCCATTGTTATATAATAATGATAAACAATTATGTTTTTGTTCATTTATTTAAATGACTATGTTTAAATCTTCTTGATCATTTTGCTTAAGAGAGGATAAATCATTCAAAATGGCCCTATGTTCCATATAGATCTTCTATCAGTGAAGGGGATTGAGAAACATTATGAAGGTTTTTATCTACTTGAGCCAAAAGGGATGCAGTTTGGGTGGGCTTCAATTCTAGAGGAAGGGAGTAGAGTAGGAGTCAGGTCACCTCTCCATAAATTGAGGAGAGAGCATTTAGGCCAGGGAACCAATGTAAGATGGAGTGGAGTAGGAAGAGATGTGATTTGGCATACAGGTATGTCCATTGGCTTTAATGAAGTCTAATTTGGAGTAAAGACTGATCTTAGTTGGGGCTGTAGGAGAAGACGTGGGCAGGGGTGGGAAGGAGGAGCAGAAAGTAGGAAATCAGCATGGGTTTCAGACTCGATGCTATGTCAGCCTCAAGATTTTGGTTGAAATGATTGGCAAATCCTTAGTATAGAAGACAGATGTGAATGAAATGAATCAAGAGCTAATGTCCTGGTTGGCTTCCTTTGCCTAATTTGTTATTCAATGGTATCTTCACTCCCATTGTTAATTGGGAAATGAGAATATGAAATATTCCTTTGTACCTGGCACAGATGGGTAGATAATCTCAGAATTGGGTACTACTAAAGGACTAGAGCTCTAAATCAAACAAGCGTTATTCACCAACTTTCTCCACAAACTAACTAAGGGGTATGAATGGTTAAGCGATTATTAAGACACTGCTATACTAGCTTTTTCCTAAAATTCTACTACTAAAGGACATGCTTGTAAATGTACCTAGAATGCCTATTTATTGTACATTTACATTTTTCTTTTTGTTACTGAGTTAGAAGGATCAATCTCCCAAGCCCACAATCAATTGTGACTACATCCATAAAACTAACAGTGGATGTACATTTTCAAAATTGAAAGTCATTATAAAACAATGTAGGCCACTGTAAATCATAGGTAAAAACAGTCATAATGGAAATCTTTTATCTATGTCTGATCCACTAACATGCAGTTATTCTGAGAACTAATAACTTTTTCTTGGAGGTAGGTCCCCAAATTCAATTTTATAGCTCACAGTCCCAGTAAATAGAAAAAGCCTGCCAAACCTGCCTTTATAAATCCTAGTGATTTCATATCTTACCATATGTATTGGGCTAAAAAAAAAAAAGAGAGAGAGAGAGAAGTGAGGTTTGATGATTTTTACTTTGCCAATAAGCTGTACTATGTCTGTATGTGAAATTTTGTTATTCATTTTTATATTATTTCAGATATATGACTTGCATTAATTATTTTGGTAAAAATACAAGGGTACTTGAGAGAAATATTTGTTCCTCGTTTAAATGATAATTCAGCCTCAACTATTTGAATAGGCCATCAATCTTCATTTTTTTACTCATTGAGCAGCGGGGTTACAGTATTCAACTTCAGTACACTGTTCACTTCCTGGCAGTGGGCCCTTTGATGCTTCCTAGTTCCAAAGAAGACATTTACTAAATAAAAACACAGTGCTCTGGGAAAAGGGGAAACTTACAGAATGAGTCAGCTTCTTTCTACGGAGAAACTGACTCTCATGAAGGATTTCAGGTCCAATGTTGCTATTAGCTTTTCACTTTATTTAGGAACATTGCAAAAATTTATTTGTTTTTTGTTTAAAAAAACTGAATTTACACACATGCATGATTTAAGGAGTTAATATTTTTTCTTCAATCAGAGATTTTTAGTTGAACATGAAAGAAATAGACTCTGGCTCATTTAAAGCAGAAAAGAAATGTGTTAAAAAGATATTGGATATTATCTAAATGTTAAAAGGATGTTAAAGACCCAGGCTTGTAGACTACATGGAGAGGAGCAAATCCCAAAGTTATTTTGCATAGTGAATAATGTGCTCAGGACAGAACGGCAGCTTGCACTCCAGAATGGGCGTTGCTGCTAGAACTGCTGCCTCAGCAATCTGGAGGCACTTGCTGCTGTTGTCACCCCTGACATCACCAGAATAGATTCTGGTGTCTGGTGTGGTCCCCAGCTTTAGCTCCTGTGGCAGGGTGGTATTCTGTCTTCGGCTCTGCTGAACACCTTGCCATTCTGGAGACCAGCCCAGAACTTTCAAATAATGAAAACTCTACAAAAATGCAGTGAGAAACTTGGTGGGGTCTATGAGTTTCATCTGTTTACTGGGAGTAGTCTCAAGTAGAGACTAGGTGAGCACTTATTGGTGATATTTTGAAAGAGATTCCTTCATTGCATATTGGTTTGAACTAGCTAATGTCTGAGGTCTGGTTTAATGTTAGTTTAAATATGGGGACATGTTAAAGTATGTGTCTATTCTCCCATTTGCTATTTTCCTTATTTTCTCATCTCACTATTGATCTGCAAGGAATCAGCTGGAATAATACCCACTGCATTTCCTTTTCTATATACAACTCTAGGTGAATGAATGCAGGATATATTTTTTGTAAGAAGTTTGTATAAGAGTTTTATACTCCAGATGATGAATGATTCTGACTTATTAAACCCAGAAATAAAGACAAAGAGAACTATTACGAATTTTATGGACTTCAGGTATAACATAGTATATCGATCATAAGCATTTATCTTCATTCCTTATGAAACACAAGTAAAGTGAAAGATTAATAGGTAAATAAACAAGTGCAAAAAAGAATGAGAAAGAAGAAGAAAGGGGATGAAAGGTGTTAACAAAATTTTGGAATATAGAAAGCAGTAAAAGTGGTATCTGACTTAGGCTCCTGCTTTTGTTACTCTATGAAGTACCTGCAGGTATCGGGGTGCAGTGGAACGGGGGAGGATGTTCAGCAATGGAAGTAAGGTGATTTGTTTCATAGTACTCTATAATTTTCAGGAGCTTTATGCACCAGATACTTCTGTGGTCTGGAGTGTGGTATGGTAATGAAAACAGAAGGAATAATTTAGAAGTGTTCTATGAAGTTTCTTGATCTGAGAACCCTTCCTGAAGCTGGCACAGTCAGACAACTACCCCTTCCCCAATGGACAAAAAAAGGAGAGGCTCTGGAATGAGGAATGTGAGGCATGGCAAAGAGTAGAACTGAGGTATACCTAATTTTTAAATGTGGGGATTAAGTGAAAGTATGTACACTGGAAGTAAAAAATAACCACTCAACCCTTTTGATACTTAGCTTCCAGAAGGCTAGTTCCTCCTCTTTCTTTCAGTCTGTAGATTAGAAGATTTTTTTTTCTCTTGGAAAACTGACCAAAATTCCCCCAACATCCCTTCACTCTTAGAAAGAAAGAGAAGACCTACAGATTTTGGCAATTGGAATTGCTCAGTGGAAAGGTCAGATGTTCACTCAATCATATTACCTTGAAGTCAGTCTCAACCATGCTCACAGAGCTTAAAACAAGTGTTTAGTTCCTCATGTTTAAATATGAGAAGGCCACCAAGGATTATTAGATATTTGATGAAAGTTTATAACGGAAAGAAAAAACCAAAAGCAAACTAATATTGAGAAAAGGAATTCATGAAACAAAAAGAACAGAAGAATACTTTAAATTCCTTTCACTTTATAATTAATCACCTCAGAAGAATAAGAAAAGCTATTGAATCCATGAAACAAGGCATAAACAAAGTTCAAGATTAATCAAGAAACGGGACGTGTTTTATCTATGTGAAATTATCACAATTTGAAAGTCATAGGGCCCATTTATAGCATAAATTTAGTTAAAGCATAGGTCTCACCTTTATCTCTGGCACACAGACACTTTACTAGGAAAGTGACTACTATGTGGCTTGAAGGGTGAATGACAGTATGAACAGAGTTCAAGAAAAATGAAAACAAATGACAAATCATGAAAAACAAAAACTTTTATTTTAACAGGCTCAAAGAGAGAGAGACTATAAAGGAGAAGGAGAAAGACACCATTTTAATAGTTTAAAGACCATTCATGAAGAAAAAGTACAAGTCTCAGAAGTTGAAATATTTATCTTCAAATTTATGTATGCTATTCAGAAGCCTTCATAATTCTTGGAATTAAAAAATATTCTGCCATTTTAGTAAAACTTTTGAGAAACTGCTGCCTCTGTTGGCATACATTCATTCATTCATTCATTTGCACATTCATTCAATAACTACATGCTTTCCTATAGTCATGGTGAGAGGCTGGAAATGCTGTATTAAACAAGATAGTCAAAATCCCTGTCTTCATGTAGTTCACAATCTTGAAGACTAAATACACAGTCTTTTTGCAACAGGCATTTCTTACTCAGAGAGAAGAGAATGTATTTTAAGGGCCTAGATTGTGGTAGATGTTTTGCATTTAATCCTCCCAGAAATACCATGAGGCTTCACTTTTCATCTACATTAATAGTAATTTTTGTTTTGAATTGGTATGAAGACTAAATAAGATAATGGATATTCTTGGGCAGAGTGCTTGCCATTAAATTATCATTCAACATTTGTGATTTATTATTAATCTTATTCTTATGATTATGATGTGTGTTAAGATGAAGAAAATGAAACTTAGAGCGGTAGAGTAACAAGTGTAATGCTACTTGGCAATTGACTTGCTATTCAGCCAATATTTATAAAACAATCTCCATAGAAAAATACAATCAGATTTTCAAATAATTGCTTTATAATACATTTATATTATAATAATATAATAGGAAGGCAATCTACTTGTAAATCGCGGTTTATTCACTATTGTGGAATCGAATGGATCTCCAGTAGCTTGGAAAACTTTAATCTCACATTTGTTAAAACTAGTGTTGATGTTCTGATGTAAAACAGTTGATGTTCTGATTTCTTTTTTGTAGTATACAAGTAAGGAATAAAAAAGGACCTCTCTTTATTATAGGAAGAATTATATGTAGGGTCACCAGGCTCCCTTTGGAAAACTGTCTCCAAAAGTAGATTTCATTAGATTTAGGAGGGGACATATGATCATCATGGCACTGAATGGCTAAGGATTGGGTGGTTGGGACCACTTCTGAAGCTGTGAGGAGGAAGGGAGATGGAATAGTGGAATCAGGGAGAATTTGACTGTAACCTGGCTCAGGAATGGAAGAAAATAGAAGCAGAGGAAGGTACAACTGTTATGTGAGGAGCAAAAGTGAATCCGTTATTTATGAGTTGGAGCCCACCCACTGTCTCTTGCTTTGATGGCTTTGGAAGATTATAAGGCCACCTAACATGAGATGGTGTGAGACTCTTGGCTGACCTTATGGGTTGAATCCCTGACTTCATTCATCTCTACCACTAGTCAGCTGTGAGGTAAGATTTTTCTTCTCATTGAGCATCATTTTAACCACTTACAAGTTAGAGAAAAACTATGCTTTTCCTTTTCTTGTGCAAGTGTGGTTGTGAGGAGGAGTTAAAGTAAGACACATGAAAAATCCCTTGACAGAAACAAAATCCCTTGACAGATTCAGTACCGTACAGATGAGGTATATTGATAGAAACAGTGATAGGGATCCCTAGAAAGAGGACAAATGCCAGTGTATCTTGATTTTTTTCACACATTCCTCCTTTTAAGAAAGTTAATTTCCCTTTGCTCTGAGAATATGACAAAAAGCTCTGGAACTAAATTACCAACCAGAGTGCATACTATTAGTACGCTGTGTTAAAGTGAGGTATTTTAATCATAATCATAGGGGCTTACATTTATTAAGTGCTTGCTGTATAATTAGGCCTTATACTACACACTTAATGTAAATTGTCATTTAATTCTCACATCAATCCTATGAGATGAATGCCATTATTATCCCCTTTTACAGATGGAGAAACTGAAACACTGAATGATTAAGCTTCCCAAGGTCACACAGGTATGAAAGGGCAGAGTCTGGTTTAAAACTTGGGCACTCTGCCTTTAGAGCCTGCATCATTAAACATCACATCATTTAGGCTTTGATATTGAGACTATCAGCTCTTGTGGATGATTTCGGTAAACCCCTTCAGACATGCCCAGGTACTCATAAGATATTTTTAAAATAATTTTTAAATTTTGGAATACTTTCAGATTTACAGATGAGTTGTAAAAATAGTATAGCATTTCCATATACCTCTTATTCAGTTATCCCTAATGTTAACGTCTTTTAATAACTTTGGTGCATTTGACAGAACTAAAGGATTAACATTAGTATGTTACTATTAGATCAACTCTACACTTTATTTGGATTTCACTAGTTTTTCTACTAAAGCACTTTTTGGTTCCAGAGCCCTCCAGGATATCCAGTGCATTTAATTTTCGTGTCTCTGTAATTTCCTCTCTTTAGTGACAGCTTCTCGTTTTTTTTCTGGTCTTTTATTACCTTGACAGTTTTGAAGAGTATTTTCACATGTTATGTTGAATGTCTTTCAATTTTAGTCTGTCTGATGTTTTTTTCTCATGGTTAGATTGGGTTTTTATTTTTAGGGGGAAGAATGCCACAGAGGTGAGTGTCTTTCTTGTCACATTATCAGAAGGCACATGTTACCAACATAACTTATCAATAGTTATGTTAACCCTGCTCTTGTAGGTGTTTGACAGGTGTAGGAATTAGGTTCAGGTGTCAAGTTGCCAGGTGATGGTGTCCCGATGTTCTGCTGCTCTAGACTAATGTGAACTTCATCTATGGATGATTACATCTGCAGTTGGCTAAGGGCAGAGCCTTCCACAATGAGTGATGTTTAATTTAATTAGCTGGAGGATTTAAAAGAGAGAGATCTGACCACAGCTCCACAGAGTTCAATGCAACCCAATATATCGTAGCTCAGAGCTCAGAACCAGCTCAAACACAGACGTTAGACATGCAGAAAGGAACTGCCCCAGGGAAAGCCTTTTGAACCAAAAAGCCTTGAGAGAAACCCAGCAGATGTTGCCACGTGCTTTCCCAAATCAGTAAATTTGCAAATAAATAAGTCCCTTTTATAAATAAGTCCCTTTTATATTATCTCAGGTGTATTGCATTCCGGCAGCCTTAGCAGACTAAAACAGATTTTGGCACCAGAGGAGTGGGGTGCTGCTGTGTTTGCAAATACCAAACATGCTGAAATGGCTTTTTTAAATGGATAAGGGGAGGATTCTGGAAGAATTGTGAGGAACTTGATAGAGAAAGCCTAGATTGCTTTGAAGAGACTCTTGTTAGAAATATGGACTCAAGATACTTCTGTTGCAGATTGGAAGGAGGGTGACCCTTGTTTTAAAGTAGCATAAACTTTGGCAAAATTGAATCTTGGTACTGGATGGAAGGGAGAATTTATAATGTGATGATCTGGGACACTTGGCTGAGGAAATAAATATGGAAGATGTGACCTGGTTGCTCCTTGCAGCTTATAGTAAAATGCAAAAAGAAAGGGATAGGTTGAGGACTGAACTTTTGGGTGTAAGGAGACCAGAAATTGATGGTCTGGAAAATTCTGGGCTTCCAGAAAGTGAGACCTCAGGGAATAGTGCCCCACATGGGGATTTAACCAAACATGGAACCAGTCAACCATTAAAGAACAAGCCAGGCTTGGAGATGGAGTTATCCAGAAAGGATTCATGGGGTGGGGGTGGGGGGTCTGATGGCTTCAATCCCTCTATCTGCATGCCAAGTCATCAAATTTTTTGTGAGGCCTGTATAAATGGAACCATTGCCAGTCTCAACTAAAAAGAACAGAAAAGGGACAGATTGAAGAAAGAATGGCCTCAGAGGCAGAACCATGGAAGCTAAAGGTCTGAAGTCAAGAAAGCTCGGAACCGGATAGCAGATCCACCTGTGCGTGTGGAGGGGGGAAGTTTAC
This sequence comes from Tamandua tetradactyla, assembly GCF_023851605.1. Lineage (NCBI taxonomy): Eukaryota > Metazoa > Chordata > Mammalia > Pilosa > Myrmecophagidae > Tamandua > Tamandua tetradactyla. The sequence goes on from NC_135331.1 coordinate 154,898,632, forward strand.
CCTGAAGACAGAGGGCGGGCCTTCCACCCTGTTCAGGAACCGTTCTGGTGCTCCAGGCCTCAGAGCGGCTAGAGCACATTCCCCAGGGATTGGGGGAAGCCTGGCTGCCACCCCATTGTTCTGACAGGGTTGAGTGTGTGCCCTGGAGATGGCAGAGAATCTGGATGCCACCTAGATGCTTGAGGAAGGTGGAGCCGAAAAAAAGGTAGTCTCCCTAATGTTTCCCAGTGTTGCAACCCTGATCCCAGTGTTTGAGAGAACAGGGCGGCTATATCCAATCCCCTGGAATGGATGGGATTGCCGCTTTCTAAAGCAATGAATGACTTTAGAATGACTCTCAAGCTTTGAAATCTAATGGAGTTTGCCCTACAGGTTTTCTGAATTGTTTAGGTCTGGTGACCCTTGTTTTCCTCCCAATTTCTCCCTATGGCCGTGGGATAGTTTATCCTATTACTATTCCTTCTCTATATATTGGAAGCAGATAACTTGCTCTAAGTTCACAAGTCCACAGTCAGAGGAGGATTTTGCTTAAGACAGACCATTCCTGTAACTAACTTTGATGAGATTGTGTATTATTTTTTGAATTGGTATTGTATTTGTGTTGTCACTGAAATGATTTAAGTTTTTTTTGTGGTAAAAGTAACGTATTTTGTATAGGGAAAGATTTAGTGCATTGTATGCAGGACAGATGATCATTGTCAAGTGAAAAAAATATGTCTTATTGTTTTCTATTTAAAACTTAAAAGATTAAAACTAAGGTGATGTGTGTAGTTGCCAAACTGACACAGGGTGGACGCTATCGTAGTTAGGTTCAGGTGTTAAGTTACCTAAGTGATGGTGCCTAGTTTTTCTGTTGCTGTAGACTTAAATCATCAGCATATGAGTTTCTTCTATGGCTGATTACATCTGTGGTAGTTAAGGGCAGAGCCTTCCACATTGAGTGATGTTTAATTTAATTTGCTGGAGGCTTAAAAGAGAGAGGTCAGAAGAGAGCTCAGCAGAGCTCAGCATAGCCCAGTACAATACAGCACAGGGGTCAGAGCTGGCTCAGACACAGACGCTTGTAGATGCAGAAAGAACTGCCCCGTTTGAAACCAGAAGCCAGGAGAGAAATGCAGCAGATCTCGCTGTGTGCTTTTTCAAACCAACAAGTTTGTAATTAAACAAATTTCCTTTATTAAAGTCAATCCATCTCAGGTGTATTGCATTCTGGCAGCCTTAGCAAACTGAAACACCAGGTTTCTCTGAAGTAAATGATATTTTTTCCTTCCCATCCTCTGTCCATTGAAAGTAAGTAATTAAATACAGCCTACCCTCAAGTGGAGGAAGATTATACTCCACCTCATGGAGTGGGGAGTTTTTATTTGTATTATTTGTAATTCTTCTAAAAGCGATATTTGTCTTCCCCTTATATTTTATTCAAGAATTTATTTATATCTGTAATGACTCATATATTCATTTTATACTTTGGGTTATGAACTAATATTATGTTATTAATTCATTGCTCATAAGATAACTTTAAAAAGACCTTACGAATAATTCAGAATATTTCATGACTTGGAATCTGAAGTCTATTTTGAATGTAAATGGATATCTGTTTTGAACATAAATAGATTCCTGAAATCTATTTTGAATGCAAATAGACTATTTCCTAGTGTTATGCGAACTTAATTTCCTTAGTACACATAAAATCAAATATAATGAGTTTATCTATTAAAAGTTTATGATGAGTTCCCAAAAACATTTAATGCAAAGAAACTTTTAAAATTCCATATTTACACTAAAATGGTGGAACAACTCCAATGTGGCCCACAGTTTTAATTTAAAAATAGTTTACCATTTAGTTTTAAACAGGGAGAATAATTAGAGGGTTTCTTCAGATTTAATTATTCTAGTACCTTTTGACTTTAAACTTTAATAAGAGCAACAACCAAGAGTTCTTCAGGGCAGAATGTCAGTGTTAAGATTTGTAGCTTCTAGGTGACAGAATGAAGAAAAGAATTATTGAGCAAATGTGAAGGAGTAAATATTCATCAACTGGAGGGAAAAATATCTTGATTTAGGATTTGAAAGTTAGATTATTAAGGTTGGTTACAATTGTCAGAATTCAACTGCTGTTGGGATTTTGTTCAGGAGAATGAGGGATCTATACTCTTAATAGGAAAGGAAAAGAAGGGTGTAGAAAATCTGAAGATGTAGGATGCCTTAGAATATGAACTTATTCTAAAAAGAAGTACATATTTTAGTGTTTTGAAGATGCTGGGGAAATTTCAACAGTGACTGAGATACAGATAAGGTGGTGTGACCTATACATTTTAGCTTCAATTTATATTCTGTTATGCATGTGAAGCAATTATAAGGTCAACATTTCATTGCTCTTGTCCAAAGGTCATTAAAAGATCTATGGAGCAGAGGGTAAATAGAGTATGATATTTAAAATAGATTCTAGAGACAAAAACAGAACAGGATGGTTTTTTGAATGTTCAGTCAAATTTACATTTTAGAACAGAATTTAAAACAGAAATGATCAAAACAATGCCATCATAATTACTTATAATTATTAAATAAAATGCCCTAATTTTTGAAGCATACAAGAAACAGCTATATTCTAAAATATAATCATAACTCTATTAAGGAATAATTTACTCCCTTTCTCAGATATTTCTAATGAGGTTTCTATTTAGAAATTCATAAGTGCATGCTGGCATTCTTTCAGTTGCATTGAGTGGATTAATAGGTTATGGAAAATGTCCTTCAGAGTGGGTTGTGCAGGATGATCTCTTTGGATTTGGGAAGATAATATTAGAAATTCCTTAAAATGATTATTTAATCTCGTAAATCTCAGTTGTATGTGTGAATTTAAACAGTTGTATGTGTGAATTTAAAGTTTGTATAAGATAGCATGGTAGAGCATAGAAGTATTTTAAAAATAAATAAGTATATTTGGAAAATTTTTATAAATAAAAATATGTTAAAGATTTTGGAGATCACTGTTACAGCCTATGGGCTCTGAGGTTTGGGTCTATTAGGCACTAGACTTTTTTAGATTCCATCATGGCAGTGATTTTTTTAGAGCAGCTTTATTGAGGTATAAGTTACATATCTTAAAATTCATCCTTTCTAAGCATACTATTCAATGATTTTTAGTAAATGTAGAATTGTGCAAACATTACAATAAATCAGTTTTAGAACATTTGTCATGTTTTCCCTCATGCTCCAGTTTTCCTTTATGCCCGTTTGCAATTAACCCCTATTCTCTTTGCTTTGTTTCTCTAAATGTGCCTTTTTTGAACAGTTCATATCAATGGAAACATAGAATATGTAATTTTTTGTGCCTACCTTCATACACTTAGCATAATGTTTTTGAAGTTTGCCTATATGATAGAATGTGTCCAAAGTTCATCCCTTTTGATTACTTAGTAATATTCCACTGTATAAATATACCATATTTTATTTATCTACTCACTTATTAATGGGCATTTGTATTCTTTCCAGTTTTTGGCTATTATGATTAATGCTGCTATGAATTTTGCCTGGAAATATCTGCATGATTTTGTTTTCTTGGGTAGATTCCTAGGAGTAGAATTACTGGGTAGTATGGTAATTTTAGGTGTGGTAAATTTTCAAAGAAACTGCCAAAGTGTTTTCCAAAATGTCTGTACATTCCCATTAGCAATGAATGAGAGTTCTAGTTTTTTCACATCCTTATGGACACTTTATAATATCTACCTTTTAGATTATAGCCATTCTTGTATCTGGGTAGCAGTATTTTGTTGAGGTTTTAATTTGGATTTTCCTAATGACAGATTATGTTGAGCAGTTTTCATGTACTTATTAACCATCCACATGTCTTCTTTGAAATGTTTTTTTAAATCTTTTGCCCATTTCTGAATTGGGTCATTTGTCTTATTATTGAATTTTAAGTATTCTGTATATATCCTAGAAATAAATCTTTATCAGAAATATGATCTGGAGATATTTTAGTCTGTAGCTTGTATTTTCATTGTATTAATGGGTTCTTTTGGAGCCCCAAAGGTTTTAATTTTAATCAAGGCCAATTTATCAATATTTTTCTTGTATGGATTGTGCTTTTGTTGCCATATCTAAGAACTCTTTGTGTAACCCAAGGTACAAAGATTTTCTGTTTTATTTTAGCAGTTTTATAGTGTTAACTCATATGTTTAGGCCTATGATTTATTTTGAGTTAATTTTTTAATGTATGATGTGACATAGTAGTCTAAGTTGATTTTTTACATCGGAATATAAATTATCCCAGCACTTTTTAAAAGTTAAATTACTTATTAGTATTTTGCATATTCATTTGAATGAAATAAACTGTGGCATATTAGCTATATGTAGATAACCTTATATGGTTTTTCCAATTTTTATTTTAAAAAATTTCAAAATGATAGGAAAATTGAAAACAGTACAATGAATATTAAACTCTCTTCGTCTAGATTCACTAATGGTTCACATTTTTTTCATTTGCTTTATCTCTCTCTGTGTATTTTTTTCTTTTGCTGATCCATTGAAAATAAATTTCAATCATCATGATCCTTCTAAATGTATATACCACCATGTATCTCCTAAGAACAAGGATATTATCTTACATAATAGCCATACCATTATTACAGCAAGAAAAATTAACCTGATTCAATAATACCTAATATAAAATCCATCCTCCCCTATTGCTTCCCAAATATCCATTATTTGTTTATATTTTGTTTTTATAGACGACTCTGTTAAGTTTCATTAATTCTATTGATGTCCCTTTAGTTCCTTCCTTCAGTCTAGAACAGTGCCCCTGCCTTTTTGTTGTTGTTTTTCAATCTTTCCTGATATTAACATTTCTGAAAGGTCTTAGGCTAGTTGTCTTACAAAATATTTAGGTGAAGATATTGGAGCAATTTATGAGATCAAAAGAATAGCTGGGAGAAAGTGCTAAAATATAGGGTATTCTAGTATAGAAAATAAAGTACTAATGACATTCACACTGAATAATGGAGAAAATCTGAGGACATGGGAGCATCAGGGAATATGCAGGTAATACAAGTATGTGAACAATATGGAATAAAGGAGCAGCTGAGGAAATAAGAAGCTGGGTAATTTAAGCATCGGCCAGAAGCAAAACAGAACTGACAAGATATAGACAACAGAAACAAGCTTCTGAGGATCAAGGATAGCTGAGGAGGTGTGAATGGGGTCAGAGAAAGGATGGGAAGGGCTGAGGTACACATTCAATTAAAAATTTGCAGGAAGTAGAGGAGAAAATGGGAACTTAGGCAAGTGAAGTAATATGGAAATTAAAATTCCTTAGAAGATAGAAACAGCTCATGATGGGTATGAGAGATTGGTGAGGTACATCAGAAAAACTCAAAGGTTTAAGACAAGGCAAACAGTATTAGGTGCAGGGACAATTAAAAAATGTTCCACATTCTGAATTTGCCTGAGTGTTTCTTCATGATTAGATTTAAATTTGAGAATATTGCCTAGGTAGTATGTATTTCCTGTTTGTATGACATCACGGCAGACATGTCTGTTTGTCCCATTGCTGGTGATGTTAGGTTTGGTTCATGTGATATCTGCTTGTGTTTTCATTATGACATAATTTTGTGAAACTGTGAATATCCTGTTCCTCAACATTTAACCTGGTGGTTTTAGCATGGATTGATGATTTTTTGCCTGAATCATTGTTAAATGGGAGTTGCAACATGGAGATCCCTAACTATACCCTTTATTCTATAGTGTTAGCTGTAATTTTTCATAAAGAACTTTCAATTTTTCTTTCTATCATACTTTGAATATCATTGTAAACTCACTGATTCTTTGTTATTCTAAGTGTTAAAATTCATTACTCTTTTTGATGCTCAACTACCCCAATTTGGACATTGGGAGCCTGTCTAAGCCAGCCTTTGTGTTCTATTGACATGTCCCTTTCAATCATGAGGGTGGTATCTTCTTGCTTATTTTTTCTTTCAGTTTTACCGCTTATCTTTATTAGAGAAGTGGTAGGTTTATAGAAAAATCACACAGGAAAAAGAGTTACCAAATACCTTCCCTCACACACAGTTTTCATTATTATTAACACTCTGTACTAGTAACTACATTTGTTACAATTGATGAAACAATATCATTATAATTATACCATTGACTATAGTCCATATTTTATATAAGCATTCACTGTTTGAATTATATGGTCCTATGGTTTTAAAAAAATTTATTCTAGTAACATATATACAACCTAAAATTTCCCCTTTTAACCATATTCAGATACATAATTCAGTGGTATTATTACATTCACAATGCCGTGTTGCCATCATCAACCAATACCAAAGCTATCCACCAATTAAGCATTAACGTTCCATTCCCTACCTCCATTCTTTTCCTGATGATCTGTATTCTAGTTTCTGACTCTATGAATATGCTTTTTCTAATTATTTGATATCAGTCAGATGATGTAATATTTGTCTTTTTGGGTCTGACTTATTTCATTCTTCATGATTTCTTCAAGATTCCTGTGTATTGTGACAAGTATCAGAACTTCATCTTCATTCCTTCAATCAGTTGAATAATATTCCATTGTGTGTGTGTGCATACATATATGTATATATGTATTTTTTTTGTTTATGTATTCATCTCTTGATGGACATTTTGGTTGCTTTCACTTTTTGACATTTGTGAATAATGCTGCTATGAATATTGGTGTGCAAATAGCTGCTTAAAATTCCTTTGGGTATATATCTAGAAATGGAACTGCTGGGCTATGTAATAATTCTATACTTAACTTTTTGAGGAACCACCACACCGTTTTCCACAGCAGCTGTACAATTTTACATCCCACCAACAATGAATGACTGTGCCTATTTCTCTACATCCTCTCCAACACTTGACATTTTCCATTTTTTAAAAAATATTATAAATTCTAGTGGGTATAAAATGGCATATTATAGTGGTTTTGATTTACATTTTTCTAATGGATAATGGTGTTGAGCATAATTTCATGTACTTTTTGGCCATTTGTATATCTTTGGAGAAATGTCCATCTGAATCTTGTTCCTATTTATTAATTGGGTTGTTTGTAATTTTGTTGTTGAGTTTTTGGATATCCATACATAATAATGTGTATCACATATATGGTTTCCAAATATTTTCTCCCATTTTTTAGGTTGTATTTCTACTTTCATGATGAAGCCCTTTGATATAAATGCTTTTAATTTTGATGAAATCTCATTAATCTATTGTTTCTTTTGTTGCTTGTGTTTTTGGTATAAAATACAGGAAGCCATTGTCTAACATAAGGTCCTAAAGGTGTTTCTTTGTGTTTTCTTCAAGGAGTTTTGCTTATATTATTTAGGTCTTTGATGTGTTTTGAGTGAATTTTTATATATGGTGTGAGGTAGGGATCCACCTTCATTCTTTTGCATATGGCTATCCAGTTTTTCTAGAGTTGTTTTTTTTGAAGAGACTCTTCTTTCCCCATTGAGTGGACTTGACATTCTTGTCAAAAATCATTTGTACATAGATGTGAGGGTTTGTTTATTGACACTCAGTTTGATTCCATTCATCTATATGTTTGTTCTCGTGCCAGTACTATGCTGTTTTAATTACTTAACTTTATTATAAGCTTTAAAATAAGGAAGTGTGAGTCCTTCGACATCCTTCTTCTTTTTCAAGATGGTTTTAGCTATTCAAAGTACTGCCCTTTCCATATAAATTGGATGACTGGTTTCCTATTTCTTCAAAGAAGTCTGTTGGAATTTTAGTTGGGATTGCATTGGATCTGTAAATTGCTTCGGGTAGAATTGACATTTTAACAGTTTTTAATTTTCCAGTATATGAGCATGGAATGTGCTTCCATTTTATTTCAGTCATCTTTGATTTCTTTCAGCAATGTTTTGTAGTTATCTGTATAGTATTTGCTTCTGTGTTCATATGTGATATTGTTCCACAATTTTCTTTTCTTCTGATGTCTTTGACATTGGGATCAGGGTAACAGAATGAATTGGAGTGTTTCCTTTTCCTCTTTCTGAAATTATTTTTTTTAAAGATTGGTATTATTTCTTCATTAAATGTAAGTTAGAATTCATCATATAGTCATCATATAAAAGTGACGCCATCATTTTACTTAAAAAATAAATCAGATAGTATATATCTTTGCTTAAATCTCACTTAAAGCTTCACATTGAATTTGGAATTGAGTCCAGATTCTTTATCATGGTCTACAAGGCCCTGTTTATACCAGTGTTCATCTTCCACCATTGTGTTACATATTACGCTCTAACTACAAGGGCCTTTTTATGTGCTTTAAAAACCCTAGTCTTAAGGACTTTTTACTGGCTGTTCTTTATATTGCTGGCTTTTCCTCATCAATTGTGTCTTGGCTTTCTTAGCTCAAATGTAATAGGCACACAGAGTTCTTCTCCATCTACCTACCTTCATTACTGATCCATTAACTCCCAAACCATTACTGTCCCTCCTCCATTGTTTAGTATTTGAAATTCTTATTTATAATAAATGGATTTATAATTATTTATAATAATTGTATAGTTAGCATTTATTTTCTGTCTCTGCCCTCTTTAACAAGGGCTCTGATAAGTCACTGTTCTCATCCATTGCGATATCCACAAGAATAGGGTCTGTCGTTTAGTAAAACTTTAATTATTATTTGTGTAATACATGAATTTTCATTTTCATATTGACTTCTGGTTGGGCATGAATTAGTTTCGGGTCTTTCTTGACTTTTGGGAGGTTAGATAATATGGTCTTTACTAATAATTCTTTTCTTAAGATATTAAAAAGTAGATAAAAATAACTTGATAAATAGAAATCATTAGAGATTCATTTTTTTGTTAGTGTAATTTAAAAATATGTGATTTCATACTTGGTTGCTTAAAATAAATATTGAGTGCCTTTTAATACCAAAGATTTTGAAAGCCCTCAAATATAGTGCAACTTTCTCTTTTGTATGAAATTATGGGAAAGAAAATCAAGCATTGAATTTGACAAGATAAGGTATTTAAAATTTTTTCTTGTTTATTAATTTTCAAACCTCCAATATTAGACCAGATTTTAAAGTTTAATGCAAATTTTTCTCTGCTCTCTATTTAAAAAATTTTTACATTAATAATCATATTTGATTTGATTTGATTATTTATTTTTCTATTAACTACCATCATAAGAAAAAATTTCTAATTGGTTATATATATATATTTTTGTGTGATATATTTTTGAAGTGAGGTTGAACACAACTTGATTCATAGTATGGAGCTTCTATGGGAGTTGATTTATTTAACAAATTTAAAAAATTAAAGAGTGAATTTTTTATTTTAACTATAAAGTAAGTTAATGTATTACATGTTAAGGTTAGTTTTGTATTTTTTGGATGAATAACAAATTTTGGCTAAAACAGGAAACTTGAATATTCTTACAACTATAAAATCTTATTGTTACTATAAGTTGGGCAGGTCATATATAATATCCATTCTTCATGTAATAAGGTAGTGGTTAAAAGCATGGATTTGGAGAAAGACTGCCTGGGCTCAAGTTCTTATAAATACTTCATAGAGTTATTATAAAAATTAAATGAGAATTTGACAAACACTTAAATAATGTCTGGTATATAATAAGAATTATATAAATGCTTGCCTCTATAATAATAATATAATAAAATGTCCAGTGACAGAGCTGGATCTTAACACCAACTCCTCCAATTTGGCTTCATTTTATTTTTATACACAAGTACTTTAATTAAAAACATATTTGTTGGGCAGGCCACGATGGCTCAGCAGGCAGAATTCTCACCTGCCATGCCGGAGACCTGGGTTTGATTCCCAGTGCCTGCCCATGGGGGGGGGAAAAACACAACAACAAAAAACAAACAAAAAAATCAAAAATGTATTTGTTGACTTCTGGTTGACCAGTATGGTGGCATATGATACTACAGAGTGCCATTCCCCCACAGAATCTTTTAACAACTTACAAAAACTGGCAGAGCCATCTTCCTCAAACTGTAAAATTCAGTTAAAGTGCTTCAGTAACTGGGCAAGTGCCAAATCAAGAAAATTCAGCTTTAAAAGTGGTGGGAAATGCTTGTGGAGCATTTGCTGACCACTTCCCCACAACCTTTTGATGCAGTATAGAGCCCCATGTGCTATCATTGTGGATCTCTGCCCCCGTTCTGGAGGGAGCAGAGTAGCATAGGAAAACTCCTATGCACACATGGGGTATATGTATATTGGTGCCAATCTTTTAAGTGGCACCCTGAAGGACTGAAATGGGATACTTGTCTCTGGCTTGCCCTCCCAGAACTTGGCCTGCAAGCAGAAGCAGCTTGTAGAATACCTAAAGCAGTGTAAGTAGCAATTAAATCAAAATGACCGTAACAAAGGATTATCAGCTCTAAGACAAATATAAAAGGAAACAAACAATGTGGGGGAAATCCTAAGGCCCTGAGAAAGCCTAAGTTCAGGACAATATACAAGCCTAGGAAGATGGAGAGAATCCAGAACTTTACATTTGCCTTGGTCTCACCTACTTGATTAGGAGGCTAGGTTTTAAAGGAGAGCACCAGCCAATTTGCAAAGATTGTTAAATGTTCTCCCTACCCACCTTTAGCTCCTGGTATTCAAGGGAATCTCAGTGATACCACAAGCTGGATACAAACTTATGAGCCAGTAACTCAGGGAATAAATCTCAATATTGACATGTTAAAATATTAAAATGTATAGTGTGCCACAAAAGATTACAAAACAAACAAGCAAACAAACAAAAAAGAGGAAATGATGCCCCCCCCCCCAAAAAAAAACAATCCAAAAAACACAAGATAAAAATTCAGAAACCATCAGTGAAGAACAGATTTTAAATGTACTGGACAAAGACTTTAAAACCCAGGTTCAATTCCTGGAACCTGCCCACTCCCCCCAAAATAAAAATAAGGTGGGAGATTGACATTCCCACATAAATGAAAGTTGAGGGAGTTCATTACCACCAGACCTGCCCTACAAGCAGCACTAAAGGGAATTTTTCATAATGAAAGGAAAGGACACTAGACAGCGAATTGAAGTGACATTAAAAAAAAATTAAGATCTCTGGTAATGATAGCCATTTGTGTAATTATACAAGCCAATACCACTGTATTGTATTTTTTGGTATCTAATTCCACTTTTTACTTCTTATAGTTTCTAATATGCAGATGCATAAAAGTAATGATAATCTGTGAATTTTGGACATACATGTAGGAAGATAGATTGTAATCAGTTAAACAAAAAGATGGGAGGACAGAGGGTATAGGAACAGAGTTTGTGTGTGCTATTGAAGTATTATTTGGCATCAAATCAAATGTTATTGTTTTAGCTATAAGATATTAAATTTAAGCCCCATGGTAACCACAAAGAAGATATCTGAAAAATATGTGCAGAAGGAAATGAGAAGGGTCTCCAAATGGTACACCACAAAAAATCAAATAAATATGAAAGTAGTCATTAGTGTAAGACTTGAGGGACAAAAAAGTATGAGTTACAGTTTGCCATTTTGTCTGCTGCTGGTTAAGTGTTTGTTGAGGTTTGTTAGGTATAGTTGGAGTAGATTATCATTCAAGTCTTCTATTTCCTTATTGACCAAATAGCAAAACTGCAGAAAAGAATCCTGCCTTATCAATAGTTAACTAAATTTTAAATGGATTAAATCCCCTAGGCAAAATGCAGATAATGGCATAATGGATAAAAAAGCATAAAAAAATTCTATGCTGTTTACAAGAGACTCAGCTTAAATAAAGGATGAAAAATAGATATATATGCAGATAGTAAACAAAAAAGGTTTGGGGTAACTATATTAATATGAGATAAAATAGTTTGTCAATAACTTTTACAAGGGACAAAGGAGGTCATGATACACTGATGGGGTGTCAATTAAAAAAGATTAGCAACTATAAAATATGTAACTAAAAGCAGAGCCCCCAAATATATGAAGCAGATATGGACAGACTGGAAGGGAGAAATAGATGGTCATACATTAATAGTAGGAAAGTTCAGTACATCACTTTCAATAATGGATAGAATATCTATCCAGAAAATCAATAAGAAAATAGAAGACTTGAATGATAGTATACCCCAAATATACCTAGCAGGCATCATCAAACACTTTACCCAACAGCAGCAGAATACACATTCTTCTTTAGTGTTCATTCTCTAAGATAGACTTTATGTTAGGTTTCAAAACAAGTCTCAATAAATAAAAAAATATGCATATAAATCATTAAATGTATCTTCTCTGGCCATAAGTAATGAAGCTGGAAATCAAGATTTGAGGGAGAAATGGAAAATTTACAAATATGAAGAAATTAAATAATACACTCAAATGACCTATGGATCAAAGAAGAAATTTCAAGGTGTAAGTTAGGAAATATATTGAGGCAAATAAAAGAAAAACACAACATAGCAAATCTTGTGGTATTCAGCAAAGGCAGTGCTGAGAGGGAAATTAATGGCTCTAAATAAACTGTAAGGGCAAAGGATAATCTCTTCACAAATTGTGCTGAGAAAACTGGATAAGCATTTGTAAAAGAATGAAGGTAGATCCCTACCTCACACCATATACAAAAATTAATTCAAAGTGGATCAAAGACCTAAATAATAGAACCAAAACTATTAAATTCCTAGGAGAAAACAGAGAAGCATCATCAGTAATTTGTGTTAGGCAATGGCTTCTTATATTTATACTAAAAACATGAGGGATAAAAATAAACACTAGATAAAGGTGACTTCATCAAGATTAAAAGACTTTCAACATCAAAGGATGTGTTCATTAAAGTAAAAAGACAGCCTACAAAACGGGAAAAAAATATTTGAAAATCACATATCTGATAAGGGTTTGATATCGATATTACATAAAGAAATCTTACAACTGAACAACTAAAATCCAACCAACCCAATTAAAAAATGGGAAGAAGACTTGAATGGACATTTCTCCAAGGCAGATATACAGTTGGTCCAACAGTGCATGAAATAATGCTAAAATCATTAGCCATAGGGAATTGCAATCAAAACCACAATGAGATGCCATTTCATACCCACTAGAATGGCTAATATTATAGCAACAACAAAAGAATAATGAATGTTGGAAAGAATTTGGAAAAATAGGAGCACTCAGTTATTGTTGGTGGGAATGTAAAATGGTGCAGCTGCCATGAGAACAGTGTGGTGGTTCCTCAGAAAGTTAAGTATCGAATTACCATATGACTCAGCAAACTTTCTAGGTACATGCCCCAAAGTATCAAAATCAGATATTTGCACACCAAAGTTTATAGTAGCATTGCCAACAATTGCTGAAAGTGGAAACAGCCCAAGGGTCCATCAATAGAAGGATGGATAAGCAAAGTATGGTATGTACACATAATGGAATGTTAATTCAGCTGTAAAAAGCAATGCAGTTCTGATACATGGATGAAGCTTGAAGAAATCATATTGAGTGAAATAAGACAGACACAAAAGGACAAATGTATCATCTCACTGATATCAAATAATTAAAATAAGCATACTCATAGAATCGGAAACTAGAATACAGGTTATCAGGAGCCAGGATGAGGGTAGGGAACAAGAGTTAATATTTAATTGGTACTGAGTTTCTGTTTGGGGTAATGAAAAAGTTTTGGTAATGTCTGGTGGTAATGTAGCATAGTATTGTGAATGTAACCAACACCACTGAATTACATATTTGAATGTGGTTAAAGGGATATTTTAGGTGCATGTATATTGCTAGAATAAAAAATTTCAAAAAAACTAGGAACAAACTGTGAATCCTAATATAAACTGTAGACCATAGTTAATCACATAATTATAATAAAATTGTTTTATTATTTGTAACAAATATATACCACTAATGCAAAGTTTTTTATTTTTTTCTTTCTTTTTTGCATGGGCAGGCACTGGGAATTGACCTGGGTTCTGGCATGGCAGGTGAGAATTCTGCCACTGAGATTTCTCTCTCTGTAAACCCATAACTTATCTAATTAAAAAATTATACTTGTTAACTACCGTTAGGTAACTGTCATTAGGTGAGAGAGTATTTTCTGCCAACTGCAAGTTTATCATTTGACACCTATATTTGACAAAAATCTAATTATGAATAGATAAGACAGAATACAATAAGAAAGAAGTCAGTGTTAATTGATTATGTGCTGAACATTGTGCTAAGAATATCTTACTCTGTTTTTATTGAATTCCAAACTCTTCTAAATGGGCATCATAATTCTGATATCTACAGATAAAGAAACTGAAGCTTAAAAAAGTTAAGAAATTGCCAAAAATCACACTGCCAGTGAGTGAAGGACTAGGTTTTATGTCATCTGTAAATGGTAGGAATAAATTTATTACATAAATGAGGTTCAAATTCATCCCTGGATGCTGAAGCTAAAGTTTCTGCAAATGCCTCTGTTTTTGTAATGTAACAATTGCCTAAGAAGACTGATCTTAACTACATTTTCTCTTTTGCAGTTTCACAATTTGCAATGTTGTCTCTTGGGCTGAGAGCTGATGCATTATTGCACTTGATAAGCAAAGTCGTCTCTAATTGCTATATGTCTGTGTGATTTATTATTTGTAATTGAATCCCGATAAAAGAATTTTTAAGCACTTGAACGAGTTTCTTTTTCCTTTTTTTTGTTTTGCTATTTTTAGCTTTTCAAGGAAAATGGAATGAAATTAAACCTTTAATTTTTTTCTTGTACCATCAAAGCAAATTGCTTAATGGCCATTATATCAGTTTTTGAATTCTGTACAATAATCCTTAAGTGCTTGCACAAAGTTTCTTCATAAAACCAAGTTTTGGCTAGTTTGGCGTGTTGCTTCTCAAATCTGAATGTGCGTTATGATTCACCAGGGATCATGCTATAATGCAGATGCTGAATTAGTAGATTTGTGTAGGCTGAGATACTGCATTTCTAATAAGCTCCCAGGTTTTCTGACTGCTACTGATATGTAGCAGAGGCTTAGAGGACCATTAAGAAACTTATCCCATGCAATATTTAGTAATATGTATCTGAAGATTGAACACTTCGGAGTGTACAGTAACATTGCTTAGAAGCTGTACTGGTTCTTTGCTTGCTACTGAATATAATTTATAACCTGAGTTTAATTCATGATGGTGTAAATGTTTTAGATGGATTATCTTTGTAGTCTTGTAGGGGATTCGCAGCTAAGTTAAATGGTAATTACAGTTGAGTCTATGAACATTGGGGTATTTTGCTTAAAAAGCCTTGTCTCTGGTATCTTAAGGAATCTACTTCAGTGGCTATTGTTAAATCTTTCTTCTGACATAGTGTACACATTTTCAAAGTTCGAAATGGTAAATTAAATACTTGGAAAGAGTATCTTTGACCAAGGATTTAGGAGTACCCTCCTCTCCCAAACTAATAAGGTAGATGGAACAATTAGAATACAGTGGCATATTTACATGTAATTGAAGATGACCTAGTACTTTGGCGATTTAAAAGATACTTTAAAGTGCCTACTCCAGGGATTTTTATTTCCCTCTTTTCCTGCCATTCTTTTTCCCTTCTATATTCTAAGCTGTGCCTCTGAGACGGTCTGCTATGGGAGAGGAAGGGAAAACAAAATGTGTGGAGGGAGGAAGGAGATAAAGGACCAATTCTTGACAGAATACTTTTTAATTCCAGGTATATTTTAAATTGGAGTTTTTACTGAGATATTTATATTCAGTTGTAAGAAATAATATATATTCAGATATATATTCATATTCATATTCAGTTGTAAGAAATAATATAAGGAGATTATGCCTATTGTGCAAATAAATGAAGAACACCCAAATGAGAACAAGCAGAGCCTATTTATTCAGAGTTTCTGAGAGCAAGGGACTCAGCCATCATCACTTGCATTTGGAAGAAATGGGAAATGGGGAAGCTTTGGAGTGAAAAATAAAAGAGGAAGGCTCCAGGTGTGTTCATTTCATGTTGGCATGGGGAAATTGGAGGTGAGCTACCTAGAAATGGGGCCTCTTACATGGTTGGTTTGGTGAAAATACTTTTCTTTCTTTTATTGATCCTGCCAGGGCAAAAGAATGGAAAAGTTGGAAGTCATTGACCAAGTTCTGGCCATTCTGGGCTGATTGCAGCAGAGGTTGTGCCTCAGAGGTTTATTTTCATATCTGTTATTGACATTGTCTGCTTGTATAAGCAGTCTCTTTGTACTTTATCCAGTTTCCCCCAGTGATACCATTATTTTGTGAAACTGTACTATGATATCACAATCAGGATATTGACATTGCTATAATCCACCCTTCTTAGATTTCTCCAGTTTTACACATACTCCATACTCATGTATGGCTGACGCTGGTGGCGTTTAACTCTATACAATTTTATCACATGGGTAATAACAACCACCACAGAAAATTCCAACATGACAAGGATCATCTGTGCTGTCCTTTGATAATGACACCCACTGTCCTCCCACACACCTTATCTCAACCCTATTTGTAAAATTTTGTCATTTCAACAATATTATACAGAATGCAAGCAAAGCTATCACAAACAAACCTTCTCTCTTCACAACCCCATGATCCCCAGGTTGTAACAGGTCTTTAACATTCCCCTGTGGCTGTGCAGGAGGAGGCCGAAGGCCATATCCTTTAAGGCGTGATTTCTTTGGGAACCTGCCTAAAGAAAACACCCATCAAATAAAACCAGAAGCCAGGCCACATTCCATTCATCAGTTCCTCCCAGCTGGGTGCAGCTTGGCTCTCTGAATTTAGGGACCACCCCTGTGAGAGGCACTAGTCTATTTTACCTGTCCAAGAGAGCTGCCTCTACAGCGCACCTAATGCAGGCATCTTCCACTGAAAGCGATTAAGGAAGGCCCCATGTCAACATAAGATCTCTTCTGTAGGGATGTAGTTTTAGGCAGCTGGAGTTTTTGCTTTAGATCATATTTGCTTTCCCACTGAAAATAGATATACTGTTTGTTTTTGTAAAGATTGATAAAAGTCTGTAGATAACTCAAGCAATAGAAGAAAATGCATAAGGAATGAAGTCAAACCGCCCCAATTCCACCACTGTTCTGTTCTGCAGAGAGGAAGCAGACCTATTCTGAGTTAGACCTGGGGTGGAGGTTTTGGGTCTCTGGATGGACCTATGGGTTGACTTTGTGGAAGATCCGTGGTGCCACCTCTAGACTGCTCAAAAAATTTTCAGATTCTCCGAGGCAGCTCCAATTTATTCTAGAATTCTCATAAACAGCCTAACAAAGTCATATAGGTACCTTTCTCTGCATACTTACTAATTCAACGCCAGGAATTGTCTTCAGCAGACGTTCCTTTTTCTCATTTGGTAATCTGTGATGGCAATCTTTCCACGACAGATCATATATGTAGACATCATCTTAAAAGAAATAAAGAGTTGTATAAATGGACTCATACATTTTATGACCATTTGGGATTGCCTTTTTTCACTCAGCATGATTCTCTTGAGATTTCTCCAAGTAGTTGTGTATATCAATAGTTCATTTCTTTTTAATGTTAAGTAGTATCCCATGGTATATATGAACATTTGTTTAACCATTTACCTGTTGAAGACTTTTGGGCTGTTTCTAGTTTTTGGCCATCATGAATAATGCAGCTGAGTCAATTTTGTTTTTGTATGGACATAAGTTCTTATTTCCTTGAGTAAAATACCCCATTGGTGGGTCATATGGCAATGCATGTTTGGTTTTAAGAGAATCTGACAAACTCTTTCCAGATTGGTTGTACCAATTTAAATTTCCACCAGCAATGTACAAGTGATCCAGTTTTTTTCACATTCTCATCAGCATTTGGTATTGGCATTTTTTTTTTACTTTAGTTATGTTGATGGGTATGTAATATCTTATTGTGTGATAGTTCCTGGTGGCGAATGATGTTGAAAATCTTTTCATGTGTTTATTTTCCATCTTTATTTCCTCTTCAGTGAAATGCCTCTTCAATCTTTTGCCTATTTTCTAATTGGAATATTATTGTTTTACTGTTGCATCTAGAGAGTTATTTATATATTCCAGATAGTAGTTCTTTGTTAGATAGATGGTTTGCAAATATTTCTCCCAGAATGTAGGTTGTCTTTTCATCTTCTTCATATGGGCTTTAGCAGAGTAAAAGTTTTAAATTCAATGAGGTCCAATTTCAATTTCTCCTTTTATGGATCATGCTTTTGTGTCATAGGCATAGTTTTGTAAAACATAAATTCACAGATTTATATGAATTTTCTTGCCCACATGAGTCATCAGAAATTTGGAGGGATTGTTGGCTTTCATGAAGTTAATGTTTACAGTGGGTTGAATGGAAAACATTGCTATTTACTAAGAACTGGTGACCTAATTCCTGCTAAATGGAAAACTGAGGTTTCTCCAGAAGAGATCTGCCACAGAAAAGGGATGGAAGGAGCACTGAGGTAAAATCTCAAGTTGGTCTGTGACTGCAATGTTTTCCTTCAGAACATTCCATCTAGAACGTTCCTGCCTTAGTCTCCATTCATGCTCTCTGGTGGACCCTTGTTTGCATTTGAAACCCATTTTTAATTACTAATGTAATGCATGTAATACAAATAAATTTTCCTTGTGAAATAAATTTTAAAAGAGTAAAAATAAGGGTAAAGTTTCCTTTGACTATACCACAATCCCAATTCTAGACTCCTCCCTAGAAAGAGTTACTATTTTCAGTTTGGAATACATATGTTCAGACTTATTTTTCTATAGTTTGTGTTTAACTATTTACAAAATATGTAATATTGATCGAGGGTTTAAAAAATTTATATATATATAAGTATCTTTGTACACATATGTACATACACCCACATGCATATATATGGCAATTTATAATATTTCTTCATAAGCTCTAAAAATGGGTATTTGTATGTAAATGTTTTCATAATACATTTATCATTTTACAACTGTTTATATTTAATGATACACTGGGAGCGCTTTCAATGTAAATGCATATTAATGTACTTAATTTTCTTAAATTACTAACTAGTGTCACGGTAGGATAGTCCAAGTTACAAATTTATTTAGTCATTCCTTTACTGAAGTCCATTACATATACATTTTTTTTCAGAATTCTGCTACTATAAAATAGCTTCCATGAACATCCTTGTATATGTCTCCTTGTTTGCATGTTTCAAATTTTTTGTATGTTTAATAACTAAAAGTGGAATTGTTGGGTAATAGTGACTATATAGTTTAAATTTGCATTGATACTACCAAATTTTCCTTCAAAGTGGCTGTACCCATTTATCTGCTCACTAGTAATAACCAAATGACCGTTTTACTCAGAGTCTCCAATATCTAATAGACTTGGAACTTAAATTTATATCTGCTAATCTTATAAATGATTGTTGTTTTATTTATATTTCTTTGATTACTAATGAGAGTGAATACCTTTTCTATATTGAATATTTGCAATTCTTGTTCTGTGGCATCCTTTTTATTTTCCTGGCCCATTTTTATATTGAGTTGATCATCTTACCTTCTTATTGATTTAGATGAGTTTTTTTTTTTTTCATGGGCAAGCACCAGGAATCCAACCCAGGTCTCCGGCATGGCAGGCAAGAATTCTGCCGCTGAACCACCACTGCTGCTGATTTAGATGAGTTTGAAAAATATATTCTGGGTACTAATCCATTGCTTACTTTGTGCACAAGCATGTGCTCACCCACACGGACACACATACACCCAGCTGCCTTCCATAGCTGACCTCTTAGCGTTGTATGTCCTAACTTCGGCATTTGGATGTTTTAAATTTTAATGTACAATTTATGACTCTACTTTTTTTGTCTCTTAAAAGAAGATCTTCCTGCCTCTAGTTTTGAAACCTTCCATTTTCTCATTGTTTCATGGTATTTGGTGTTTTCACAGGCTTTGGGACACGTTTTCCCATATACATGCTCTGGCTTAGGGCTCCTCTGGTTTCTTTGTCAGCTAGGACATTTTCATAATATTTTTTTAGCCCAAGTATCCTGTCTTGCTTCTGACCACCTCTAAGAGGTTGCAAATATTGGTTGAAGAGCAAGTTACCTTGTATTCCATCTTAGTGTCATGTGTTTATGATTCACGTGGATAGCTTTTCATCAGAAAAGACTGGTAACACTGAAAGTGAATTTAATCCCAACGACAGAACTTTGAAGGTATGGGTATATGACTAAGAAATCTTAGTTGAAAGACAGCTCCTAAATACCCAGTTAGATTTTAATTTTTCCCAAGGCAGATCAATAAAACCACATTTGATGATTCTAAGTATAGCTGATTGTGAGTTATCACCTAAGTTATCACCTAACTTATCAACTAAGTTGCTATCTATTTTCTGTAGAATTTAAAGATTGTATACCTTTTACAGTAAAAGCCATCTAAAGAAAATCTGCCCTGTAGTTCTTGGCCAACTCTCTGGGGCCACTGTGGTGTCAAATGGAAAAACCTTTGGAAGCTGAAGACTTTGGCAGTTCCCTAGAATTGAGTAGTGTAAAGGTTTTAGTTTCCTGATAAAAGTTTAAATTTATTTAAATTCTCAAGTAGTTTATGTCATTTGAAGGGATAGGATAATGGCAAGAAAAGGAACATAATAACCTTCAGATTTTTAAATATTGATTTTAGAAACAATTCACATTAAAATAATTCAATATAATAATTAGTTGATCCAGTTTTTCTTCCCATTGTATTTATAATCCTTACAGAAATACTTTAAAGCATAATAAGTTGCCAGCAGGGGCTTAAGTAGTAAAAATAAAGAATGGATGTCATTATAATAATCTCTTTGGGAAATATTCCTCCAATTCCATTTCTGTATTTGATAAGCATTTATTTATGCATTTATAGTTATATTCAACACTGTGCCCTTACTTAAATTTGTGTACTGAACTTCAGATTCAGTACACAATAATGGCTGCTGACACATTGTCACCGAGAAATCATCCTGGAGTCACTTCAAGTACAACAGATCCAGTATCAAATTTGTTCCCTTCTTACCCCATTTTTTTTTTTCTACTTCAGAGTTCCTTAGTTTGGTCAAGGGTGTCACCACCCATTATTCATTCAAGGAAGAAAATTTTAATTATATTCAGATGCTCCTTTTTACCTCCTACTTCCAATCAGATGTCAGTCTGCTTGATTCCACTTCCTAATTTCCAAAATCATCTTTTTCTCCATCTTCTCTGTTATCGTGCTATAGCTTCCAAACCAGTGTCCCAATCTATATTCTCAAATCAACCTTCATCCACACAATATGTCTTCTAGTCTATCTTAGCCTAAGCTCTTCCCCCCCCCCCCCCCAAAAGCCAATCCTGAGACAAGGACTCTGGTGCAGGTAGTTTATTTGGGGAAGTGACCCTAAGGGACAAGAATGAGTGGCTGGGAGGAATGAAACAAATAAGGAGGGAATGGCAATCTAGGGCTTCATTATTGTGCTGGGTTCCACAAAGGGCGGTGAGGGCTCTAACCCACTAGGGTTCCCCGAGGAGCCCTGTGGAATGTACGTCTGAATTGTATACTTGAGGACTGGAAGAGGGGAGTGTTTAGCTACTACTTCCCATCCCCCACTGTTCAAGAGTTGCTCCATAGGTTAGGCTTACACATTTGCAGATTTGGCTGAGCAGGTACTAACATGGAGTTACACATTACACAAAGCAGGAGACCAGGGCTCGCTTCACGGGTATGTGACCTGGGCAGTCACACGAGTGCCCATGCTTTGAAGGACCCTGTTCTAACTTTGCTAGCTGGCAGAATGTGATAGACCAGAAACAGAACCGCTTTTAAAAGGGGGAATGTATTAAGTTTCAAGTTTACAGTTCTAAGGCAATGAAAATGTCCCAATTAAAGCAAGGCACAGAAATGTCCAATCTAAGGCATCAGGGAAAGATACCTTGGTTCCAGAAGGCAAATGAAGCTCAGGGTTTCTCTCTCAACGGGAAAGGCATGTGATGAACATGGTGACATCTGTTAGCTTTCTCTCCGGGCTTCTTGCTTCATGAAGCTCCCCTGGGGACATTTTCCTTTTTCATCTCCAAAGGTTGCTGGCTGTGAGGGCTCTATGGTTTTCATGGCTCTGCAGTGGCTTTCCCCAAAATGTTTCCTCTTTTAAAGGATTCCAGTAAAGTAATCCAGACCCACCTGGAATGGGTGAAGTCGCATCTCCCTCGAATCAAAGGTTCCTACCCACAACTGGGTGTGTCATATCTCTATGGAGATAATCTAATCACGTTTCCAATTTACAATGCTGAATAGGGATTAAAAGAAACAATGTCTCTACAAGTTGGATCAAGATTTAAAGATGGCTTTTTCTAGAGTACATAATCCTTTTAAACCGGCACAGACCCCCGTCCTTGTTTTAATGCTTTGCTGTCAGTTTTTCAAAATTCAAATGATTTATGAACCACAGACCTGCACTTTCATTTTGTACAGGGCCTACAAAGTATGTAGGTGCTCCTGCTAGGGAGACACAGTGGCCCTGATATGAGAGGCTGCCAGGTCACCACCACAGCAAAGCTGGAGTAAATAGATGAGGTGAGGCTTAAGAGGTATGCAATTTATATGTTATGCATTGTGTCTATATCTTTGTGTCTAAGTTTCTACTCATGAATGTATTAAGCAGTAATGATCCAGCAAAGACCAATAGACATCCTGCCGAGGAGAACTTTTATTCTTCCTGAAGTGCAAAAGCTTGTTCTTTCAAATCTGTTGGGGGCCATGTGGGCCTGGGGCCTCCCTGTTTGGAGCTGGCCCTGAATCAGGGAGCCCCTGGATGCTGCAATTCAGGTTAAGTCGTCTCCCCTATCCCTACCCTAACCTTTTGGATTGATGAATGCATCTTCAATATCAACTTGGGAGAAAGTTCCCTAATGTGGGAAGCATGTACAGAAGGGAATGCAAGAAGAAAGCCACTTTTTTTCTTTTGCAACATGGAGATTCTGCTGTCCCAACCCTGGGCTTGAGGGAGGAAGGGAAGTACATCGACGGGAACTGATTTAAGTATTTTTCAATAGATGCTTCCTTCCTGTAACATCTTTATCCTCCCTCTAAATAGCAATCTATGGAATCTAAAGAAAAAGGCAAAAAGAGATCTCTGTGTGTGTATAACTTGGAATGTAGTCTATCTCCTACCCTGTAATATTTTTTACTGGGAAAACACTTTTGTCACCTTTTAAATATCCACAAGTTGAGGCTGTTTCGTTTGGTTCAAAGGTTTTGAGAACCAGTAGGAAAAAATACTAAAAGGCACAAAGCAAAAAGAACATGGTGCCTTTAAAGTAAAAGTGACAATAGTGCCACTAATTAAGGAAATGTCAAATATTATTTCTGCTTTACAGGCAGGAACCGTAATGTAATGCGAGAGAGTTACTAATTTCTTCAATCAGAACCATATAGCAAGTCAATATGACCATGAACCCAGCTTGCTATTTTGCTCCTTAAGAATTCCAAAAATAATTCTTATTTTCCAGTTGTGGAAATCTGAGGAATTATCATTGGTTTACTTCTCTTCTAGATTTTTTTTTTTTAAGTGTGCGAGTATGGAAAATGGAAAAAATTCTTTTATATTTAAACGGGTAAAACTGCTTTTGGTCAGATTATGGAACTAGTTGTTTTTAATTGCATGTTTTGTGAGTATCTCTAGTAGTTTATATGCATTCAAGTTTCAAGTAAATGATTGTGAAGAGAAAGGTCAAAAATTTAAGAAGATTTTGTGTAAACCATGGGTTTATGTATAGACTCCGTGCACAAATACATGTGTTGACTTGTGTGTAGACATATAAATAAAAGTCAGTGATTCAAGCCCATGGATATGAGAGGTTATCATTATCTGTTCTTATTCCTTTTCAAAAGAGGCACCCAGTAACACTCAACTGTGCATTAGATTTTTCTTTGTCACTGTTGTAAATTAACTTGTTGTGATGTTCTCCATGAAAGCTGTTGACAAATTATTCTTGAAAAATGTAGATCCATTCATCATCATCAGCTGTGATCAGCTGCCCTGAAGGTGTCCTTTTAAAATGAAGTGTTCTAAATTGAGATGCTTAAAAAGGTCCAAATAACAAAAACCAAGTGAACAAAACTCCAGCCTTCAAACTTGCTAAGTAAATGTGTCCATTTGTAATGAGGAAAGTGGGGTCAGCCTCAGTTGGGGACTTGCAGGAGAACCTACCCTGCTGTAAGCAGTTGGTGACACAGTTTTGCATTCTACTGCCAGGTGGCGCTGTGCTGTAGTACGTGCAGGAGGCGCAAAATGTCTGCTTCTGATCTGACCATTTTAGTGTACTGCTGACCCTGGCAACTGATTCTACTGGAGATGTGAAAATGAACCTATTTAGCAAGTTTCTGAATTATTTCTATATAACAGTAGTTAAATCGGTCTTAATCTTCAGTTTTGGTGAGGAGCTTCTGTGCTCTAAGTGAATGCGTCTTAAAATAGTAGATAAAAGACTCACGGGTTCCAAACTGCAGCCCTGTCTTTCATGATGACTAGTGCCTTATGCCTTATCAATATTCTGCTTTGAATGTAAACAAAGCAGCATTAAAAATAAAACTCTTTTGTTGCCACTAGAGTGCTTTTTACTTTGGAATAGTCAGACTAGAAGGAATTTAAAGACAATGAATAGAGGAAGTAGAGTATTAGTTTAAAACACGTAAGCACACACATAAATTCTTTTTTTTTTTTTTTTTAAGAAAAGCCTTCTCTATCAAAGTTTTTCTCAAGATGAGTATATTTTTGCCCATTTTTTTTTCTCCGAGGACAGTTACAATCATTCTTAAAGTGGCCAATTTTCTGGTTGTTCTTTTTCTCTTTAGGTATGGTGTAATTTGGTGCTTTCTTCTTTGTTATTATAATTATCTGACTTCAAAATTACTCTCAAATCAATCTGCAGGCAGGAGGTTTCCAAAGACCAGTGCGGGTGGCATACATCAGATCCAAAGTTATTTTAAGTGTTTGATTTATTCTGTTTCCATTACAAATGTAAATCTCCAAATTGTGTAAATGTATAAGGTAGAAGTGTTCCTGGAATATGAAATGTCAATAAGAAATATGAGTCAATGTTAGTGTTTGGTTTTCTGTGAGATACCATCCAAAAGATGATGAACTCTTCTGCAATCTTTATGAGCTGAGATAGTTTTTCCAGTTGGCGACCTTCTTATCTCTTCATGTCAAAAGCGTCTAGATACTTCAATGGCTAACAAAACAGGCCAATTTATGGATATATCTTGACTGCATCGATATTTATGAAGGCGACTGATTTACAGGGGAAATGTCCATAGAGAGGAGGCCATATTCAGCATTAATTATTAGATTTCCTATGCAAAATTTAGTATGGCCATATCGAGAAATCAGGTAGTGTGAGTTCCAGGGTGAGAATTAGCTTCAGAGTGTTTGTAAAAGGCAGTGTTTCTGTTGAATGTTAACTGATAGGAACACATTTCATAAATGGTTCTCATTGCAGAGCCACATCATAGAGGGCAGCAAGTGAAATCAAAGTACAGGTTGGACAAGAGCTGTGGCTTCAAGGAGTTTTCAGTTTAATGAATGAAAGAAATTTCCAAATCAAAAAAAATTCACAGAAATGAAGGATGCTTATTGTGGAATTGGAGATGCTTATTGTGGATAGGAGAGGAGTTAAAGAAGTAGTGCATCCTTATGGTGTGCGACTTAAAATCATGCTTTCAAGAATATAATTTTATGGGAAAATGCTTAGCATTTATGGCTGGGGGAAAAGGCAGGCTATAAACTGTGAATATATATATTTATGAACCTAATTTTATATTAAATAATTATAAAATATTCATTGAAACCTTTTAAAGATTTTCACCAAAATTTGCTAAAAGCAATTACTTCTCGGGAGTAGGATTATGAATGACTTTTTTTTTTCTCTGCTTTTGTACTTTCTGAAATTTCTTCATTACATGTATTATTTTTATAAAATGAGAAAATGCATTTTATTTTTAAAACGTGGAAACATACATACAGACTATATAATAGTGTTAATTTGTATTCAAGATCATTTTGACAAATGTTTACTGTCAAAAGATTTTAGGAAACTGATGAGTTAGGTTATTTGCAATGTTACTGATTTAGCATCTCCCCTTCTCCCACAAATCCAGGGATAACTTTTTCATGATGTGGTCAATATGTAACTGTTCCTGTTTTACATAGTCAGACATTTTAAAATGTCTTTAGTAGCATTAAATTTTGATTGCTTTGATGAGTATTTTGTACCTAGTTTTAGATGAAAACTTTATTTTGCCTTTATCTTAAACACTGATTTATAGTGTAGATGAAGGAGAGACAATAGGTGGTGTGAATAAATGTGACTTAGGGAATCCCATTAAATAATGATTTCTAGGTTCAGTTTTGTGACTAATCGGTACCATTTATTAAGCGTTTACTATGTGCCAGGCATTGTGCTAATTGTATTTTAATTACTTTACTCATTTAATCTCCATAACATTATACACACAAGTAGCTGAAGTTCATTGTTTACCCAAGGTCAAAGACCTGGGTAACTAGAGAGGCAGAGTTGAACTAGGTCTTTCAAACTTTAAAATCTATGTTCTTCTAATTGTAAATTAATCAGTTGTTTGGTCATATAGACAAATTACCTTCTGGGATTCAATTATTTTCTCATCTTTAAATTGATGGACTTGGGCAAGATTGGTGGCCTCAGATTTTTCTTGATAAAGAGCTACTTTTGATTTTTCCAAAATCTTATGTTTGAATTTGGGGCCAGCCAGGAAAGGTACTGATAGTCCAAGTTGCTGAGGGTGGAAACAACTTGAAAAGTGATCACAGGTTCATTTAAAATTACTGGTAGGTGGAAACTGACTGTGTCTTGGATTTCTATGGTCTCCAGCAGAGTATCAGGCAATAATAGTTTGTGATACTAAATGTAAATTTGGCCGACCAAAAATATGTTGAGTAGCCTTATAATTACAAGAAAATAGGTCTAAGGTCAGTTTTAAAGAGGATGTATAAGCAGGACATAGCAGTAGTATGAAGGATTTTTTACTACTAGGTAAGGGCTGATACTTATTTGTTGCAAAAAGACCATTAACATTTAATGGAAACAATTGTCAGGCTAGAAGACAATTCATCATAACCAAATAAAGTAATACAATGAAAGAAGAAATAATAAAATCTCACAATGGGAGCACGGACTCTATATTTGAAACTATTTAGCTGAGAGCACTCTGATACCAGGACAGATGAAGTGAATGACCTCACGGGGCTTTTCTAATTTCTGTGATTCTATAACAGAGCACTCTGCAGGTACCTTGCTCGTGATATTTCTGGATTTACATCTTCCCAAATAATGAACTACTGAATGATTTTGCTTGAAACAGTTTCCCTATTATTGCATGAATCATCTCATTATTGAATGGAACAACCCTATGTGCTCCGCAGAGCTCAAAACTTGACTGTAATGATTTTCTAAGTTCATTCCACAATCAGTGATGCAACACTTCAAATTCACATTCATAAATATGAAAGGTCTTAGTGACTCCAGACATGACCAATATTATCTGCCATTAAAAATGCAATTTCTTATTGTAAAATGCAAAAAAAAAAAAAAAAAATGACCAGAATGATATAGAAATCATGGAGTACAGATTTCTTTTTTATTAGTACCTTTCTCCCCCTCCCATCTCACACAGCACCCAATTTAGGGAAAAGACAAAACGAAAGTGTATCTTGAATATGCATCACAGGTTCCAAAAATGAAAAGAAATTGGATTTGGATAGCACTTACTCAATAGACAGATATGATACATGGTGAGAAGGTGCACTGTCTGCCCCGTGATAGATTAAACTACTTTGTAGGAAAATTACTGTGAGCCAGTCACCACCACCACCGTGGCTAAATCTTTAATAAAATTCTCTTCCATATTCAGGAGTGAGGTATGAAGTACACAATAAGCAGAGTGAAGTAGAGTGCCATTTATCAAACACCGGCCAGGTCTGTAATCTTCTGCTTTATCCTTTCTTTGTATTTGACTCGTCTTTATTGTTGCAAGGAGGGATATTTACACAGAGCAGTGGGCATGAAGCCCCGATAAACCTCCCCCTCTCCCTCCTTCCACCTTTCTTATTCCTTCTTTTAAGATTGAGATAACAATACTGTCAGCCTTGTCCGTGTAATTTGTTGGTTTCTTTCTAGGTGGTCCTTTGCTTGTTTGGCGTTCTTTTCTCTCTTCCTTTTCTCTGCCTTTCTCTCCAGTGTGCATTCATGCTATGGGAAATGACACCAAAGCTACAGGAAAATGCACTGGGAATGCTAACAGCTACTGCAAAGGACTGTCCAGGATGCATTTGGTAATGACTTTGAGTGCCTCTTGGCAAGATTGCAGGATTAAAATGTTGTAGACAGCCCCTGGGTGGCAGTGCACAGCCAGTCCTGATCTGACAAAAGCATTTTCAGTGTAGAGGTTTTATATGTATGTGTGTGTATAATTATATATAAATGATATATGTGTGCATGATATATGTATGCATGCAGAATGCATAAATGTATGCATATACGCATATACAAGATATGTGCAGATGCGATATGATAAGTATATGACATAAATAAGCATGATATGTGTGCCTCCAAATGAAAGAACTTCAACATGACTTTTTCTTTGAAAGTTACCAACTCTGAAAGTTACAAACTCTCCATCTAATTATCCCGTGGTTTTTAAGTACCATCCTGATAATATTGTTAAAAATGATCTGTGGCTTTTTATCTTTCTCTAAAAAGATTCTGGATAGCTTAGCCACGTGATGGCATCTGAATTGTCTTTAAAACCATGCAGATATCGAGTACAGATGCAGTGGATGAGGCCAGAGGGCAGTGAGAACGTGGCTGGAGATGTTTTGTACCCGCTCCCCCTCCCCCAGCCCAATCTGTACGCCGGCAGGCTGTGCGGCAGCCCTGGGGGTAAATTTCTTTTTAGTATGATTATAAGCCTTTTTTATTGTTTGAATAGCAGTTTTATGACAAAACATTTATATTCAGCTTGCCTTTGTACTTGACTGAAAGAGAGCAATCATGGAGAGTGATAAGGCAGCAATGCTAATGATAACTGCATTTATAAGGATGTACAGAATTTGACTGAGGGTCCTAAAATAGACGGATGGGTGCTCACCTGAACCTGGAAACAAATTCTCATGGCCGATGCGTGCATGCATGTGTAAGCGCGCGTTTGTGCTGTTTTCCTTTGTCATTGTCATTGCTTCTGCTTTTCAGTTAAATGTATCCCCTATATGTAAAGGTCCCTTTAGCAAACAGAGACAGATTCTATATTTAGATCAACTATTATCCTAATTTTGTCAGATTCTGATAAAATGCAGTGCAGTTCTGGAAAACTGTACAGCTTAAGTATTCTTTTAAAAAATTGTGATTATTTGTTCTCATCTAGCAGTGGTCTATCTCGCTGTCTCTTGAGAATCCACCTCTCATGAAAAATTGATAATCCACCAAGAGAGACTGGGGACAAGGGGAAGAGGTGAAGAACAAACTGTATTTCAAAACATAATTCAAGAGTGAGAGGCCATTCTGTCCACTTGGTACCAATGTTTTCCATATATTTTATAATTCCATCCATTTTTCTTGTTTCTAATGTTCCTACCGTAAGTGAAAAGAAGCTTCTTCTGGTCCAACTGCACTGCATTGTTTTGCGTTTTTAACTGTTTTTTTTTTTTTATCATTGTCATAAAGGGTGTAGCATAATAAAAAGGGTTGCTACTGTGCAATTGCCTTGTGCTGTACATAAAACTAAAACTATACAATGTGGGTTAGGAATAGCATCTTCTCTTCACAAGTATCCCCATGGTCTCTTAAAATCAGCCCTACATTGCCAAAGTCTATATTTTGTACTCTCTGACCCCCTTCTCCTCTTCAGCAAAGTTATTAACTTCTATCATGAAGGGGGAAAAATCAATTTATTTATGTCCCACCTTGTTTCAAAAATAAATTAAAGTGGCCTACAAAGATACATAAAATAAATTTAAAACTAAGTGAGGGAAATGAAGCCAAGGGAAAGCAGGAGGGGTTGCGATCAGATTGTGGAGCACAACTATAGCACCACATGCGCCCCAAGAAGCCCTGTGTGCGTGGTATAAGTGGGCTGCACATTTAGTCCCCAGTTCTTTAGCAGCCAACACAAAGAAATTAGCAATTAATTCCATGAGGCATGGCCTCAGCAGCTAGAGAATAAACCTTTTCCTCAAGCGATGTGCAATTATTCCAGATACCCAGGCCTGTAGGAAATTTATCTCCAAGGTTTTCACTGAGGGCACACTGTGTAATTCAGGGAAATTTCTTCCTCCGCTTTAGCCCATGGTAAACACACACATTAGTATAATGAAAACTAGTTGTCTCGTGCAGCATCTTGACAAAGCGAGAGTCAATAAAAGCAAGTCTATGATTATTCACTCATGTAGTGGACATTTGCTGGGGTACCTCAAGCATGTGGTCTGGCATTGCAACAGGCAGTAAAACAGTAGGGAGCAAAAGACTTAGTCTTGCCCTCATCAGACTTACAGTCTTTCTCAGAAAATAGACATCAAGAAATGAATTATATGTGTGAACGAAAAGTTCTGAAGCCGGTCAATAGGAGAAGTTCCAGGCTAAGTCTGATAAGCTGATTTGGGGTGGATGTCATGAAGGCTAAAGAAATATTGGGACTCCATGTAATTTAGATAGCTCTTTACATATGATGTTTCTATGGACTCAGCTTTTAATATGCACTGAGTTATATTGAGTTCAAGGTTGCACTTCCCGACAAGAACCTGAGAAGTGCGTTTATTCTGTCTTGCCAGTTGAGAATGAAGCCACATGTTTTAGTGATCTGCTGCAGTGTGGCTAGAAAGACTAGAAAAATTGAGAAAATTACGTATTTGGCCATATATTATTTTTGCCCACCTGGAGAAAAAGAAGAAGACAACTTTGTATATGCATTTTGGCTACTTAATCCTTCCATCATGTGCTCCTTGTCTTTTACAATGTCTCTAGTTTTTCCTTTAGCTTTGTTGTTTGGAGTATAATTTACGTACTAACTTGAGTGTTTAGAATTTTTCTACCAAGAGTCACTGCTAAAAGTGAGTTCAGAAAAAAAAGGCATAGTTATTTAGAGAGAAAATGCATACATCTATGTGGAAAATAATACTTCATGACATTGAGGAAATTGTTTATTTTTTTCATTGGTGATAAAATTGCACTGTAAATAGTCTTGTTGTGTTCCTATTTTAGTTGTTAGTTATAGTATTCAAAATAGTTTCACTTTAAAATATGGAGAGAAAACATTTCAAGCAATCTCAATCTTTTTTTGGTTCTGTATGTCTTCAAGAATAGCCTTAATTGTTTAGTTTTTAAATTCTTTTTCCAGATCCATAATATGCTTCAAATGATTTGTTTGTTCCTTTTTTGGAAATGTTTGCAAAAAAAGTGGAGAGAGGAGAAAGATGTCTAGCAAATGGATAATGAATCCAGTATTATGATAAAATGATGAAAAATACCCCAGCCAATTCTGGGTTCATGGTAAAATGGAAGGAATTTTGGGTGATCAGGTAACATAACTTATCAGGAAGACAATTGCTGTTAAGTATGAGTTTCTTCACCAACATGGAAGGGATCTGGCACCGTCACCTACAGAAGTGATTCCTACTGCCTCATCTTTACCTGTAGGTCTTGTAGCCACATCAAGCTCCCATTTTTCTAAATTCTTTTATCTTCTGTGCTCCAAAGTAATAGAGCAAATACATGCTCTTTATAACTGTTGGCTTGGATTTAGAGGGTGTGCTGGTTTGAAAGCCATGTTTTAATCCTATTTCCATTTTGTAAAGGTAGGCGTTTCTTCTAATCCCTATTCAGTACTGTAGTTTTGAAACTTTAATTAGTTTATCTCCATGGAGATGTGACTCAATCAGTGTGCCTATTAAACCTGACTAGGTGGAGACGTGTCTCCACCCATTCCAGGTGTGTCTTGATTAATTTATTGGAATTCTATAAAAGAGAACAACAAGAGAGAGAAGGCCAGGAGATTCTGAAAGAGCAGAGAACACCACAGCACCATGAAGCAGAGAATTCACCACCCAGTGACTTTTGGAGATGAGAAAGGAAAACACCTCCAAGGGAGCTGGAGAGGAAGCTAGGCAGATGACACCATGTTTGCCATATGCCCTTCCAGCTGAGAGAGAACACTGACCGTGTTTGCCACATGCCCTTCCACTTGAGAGAGAAACCTTGGACTTCATCAGCCTTCTTGAATCAAGTATCTTTCCCTGGATGCCTTAGATTGGGCATTTCTATAGACTCGCTTTAATTGGGACATTTCCATGGCCTAAAAACTGTTAACTTGCTACTTATTAAATTACCGTTTTTAAAAGCCATTGAGTTTCTGGTATGTTGCATTCCAGCAGCTAGCAAACTAGAACAGAGGGTTTTAGAAGAGCCTCATGTGGGATAACAGAACTCATCTCCTACACATTGCTCTATTAGATGAATGGGGCTTCCCTCTTTAATGGGGATATCTCTGTGAGAAATGGGGATGGGAGATTGACTATATTTTCTGGGTAATCTAGAGCTCTCTATACCTTTAGAATATTCCTAGAAAGAAATTTTCATGGTACTCCCCATCTTCTCCCCACACCCAGCTTTATGTTATATGAGAAAACACAGGGAATATATCCTCCTTTCCTCCCTCTCAACAGACTATAAGCTACAGAAATATTAACATCCTTTTTCTTTTTTTAAACACTTTTTCAGATTAATTCTGGGAGAGTCAACACATCTAGCTCTGACTCACTATTGAGAAAAAAGAAATAAAAGAAAATCCATTCCCTGGGCCATTCTAGTTAGTATTTATTATTACGCTTATGTCTGTCTTGGGGTTTAAAAATAATGCTAAAGAGGTGTACAAAAAGTTTTGTGAATGTATTTAGACTCACCAGAGATGAACATGATGCAGAATATTGTTTCCCTCGTTGTTGCCTAACATTAACTATCACTTGTAGCTGCTATTAATTCTTCATGTAAAACTTTTTTGCACAATGGTGTGATGGTTTAAAGCTTTACATGCCCCCCAGAAAAACATGTTCTTAATTCTAATCCATTCCTATGGGTGTGAACCCATTGTAAGTAGGACCTTTTAATGATGTTACTTCTGTTAAGGTGTGTCTCACTTCAACCAGGGCAGGTCTTAATCCTGTTACTGAAGTCCTTTATAAATCCTTTATAAATGGAATGAAGAGGGAGCAGGAGAGGGGGAGACACCATAGAAGCAAAAATTGAAATCAAGGGAACGTGGAAAAGAAGGGAGAAACCAGGTGCTAACTGCTACGTTGCCTTGCCATGGGATAGAGGAGCTCAGGACTGCTGGCAGTGGTCTTCAGGAAGAAAGACCTGATGATGGAGATTTTCTCAGCCTCAAACTGTAAGCTCATAAATTCCCATTGTCTAAGCTAACCCAGTTCCTGGTATTTGCTCTGAATAGCCTAGGAAACTAAAACAAATGGGCATATAGATTTTACAGTTACCTGAAGCTTATAACAATTCTTGAAAACAAAAGCTGGCTCTACTTATGGCATGATACTGGTTTCCCTGAATATTAAAGATTCAGGTCTAAGCTCATGCATAGTTATTTCTATTGTAGAACTAACCAGGTTTTCTTCTAGGTGGCAGTTTTCTTTCAGGCACATAATGACAGAAAAATAGATTTGTTTTTCCAGATCTTTTGTTTTCTCTTTAATTTTTTGGCAAAGCCTTTAAAAAAAGTTTTTTTTCTTGCAATGAAATGAGATAGACATATTTTCAACTAACCACCCTTGGGGAAGACTTAAGTGTTTACCTTACTAATGCACCCAGAAGTGACAAACATGACGTTAGGTATAGGAAAGGCAAAGATTCAAATGAGAAAGAAGAAGAAGAGAAAAAGAACTAAGGAAAGTGGCAAGAAGGCAGAAAAGAAAGAGTGGGAATTTCCACCACTCTAATTAAAAAGAAAAAGCCAAAGAAGATAAATTTCTCCATGGACATATATTTCACGTTATTGAAATATGAAATGATGTTAACTCTGAAAGAATTGCCTATCAGCAAGAATTGTTGCCCTATAAAAATGGGATTTAGTAACTTCTTAATTTTTCAAATGAAAATACACACAGAATAAGAAACGACTGGGAAGAGCATTGCTCCAAGGGGGATAAGCTCCTTCCGTCAGTCCATCCATCCCTCCGTCCCTCCCTTCCTCCCTTCTCCCTCCCATTCATCATTTTCTTTATTTGCTTCTTGAAAATAGAGTTTGGGAAATTTTACTTTGTGACCAGAAAAGCTTGATCATCTAACTCAGATGATGACCAAAAACAGTGTTTCAAACTCATTGAATAAATTCCATAAAGGGACAGGAAATTATCAAGTGGCAGATAAACATTTGTGTTAAATATATTAATTTCTCTTTTTGTGCTCCTGTCACTTCTTTGTACAAATGATGTCTGCTGTCCCTTTCTACATACTACTGAGACATGGTGTTAAGGAAAGATCAAAGAGATGGTGCTGTAATACACAACGTGGCTGCATGCTATTCACTTTCCAGGAACACAACGTCCTTTCGTTCCGAAGTCATTGAAAATTTTAATCCCAACCTATTTCCAAGGCCAATTTGTCCACTGCATGCAGTTCTTAATCAGCACCAAGTCTGGTTGGCTGTGTGGTGGGGATTGGTAGTCCGAGCACTCTGCCAGAGTTCTCAAAAAGCCACACTATTCACAAAGGTTTACAGAGTAAACACTCCACTTTCTGTCTAAATGTGATGTTTAGGTAGATGTGGTAATGGCTTTAGATGTTGTGTTAGTTAGATTCAGTTGTCAACTTGGCCAGGTGAGCATACCTAGTCTTGTTGCTGCGGCCATAAGCCAATGGTATGTGAACCTCATCTGTTGCTAATTACATCTGCAGTCGTCTAGGAGGCGTGCCTGCTGCAATGAGTGATGTTTGACTTAACTGGCTGGTGCTTAAATGAGAGATCACAATGTAGCACAGCTAAGCAGCTCAGCATTCCTCATCTCAACACTAGCAGCTCAGCCCAGGCCTTTGGACATGCAGAAAGAAGTCACCCCGGGGAAAGTTGTTGGAACCCAGGGGCCTGGAGAGAAGACCAGTAGAGACCATCCTGTGCCTTCCACGTAAGAAAAGAGCCTCAGTGGAAAGTTAGCTGCCTTTCCTCTGAAGAACTAACAAAATAAATCCCCTTTTATTAAAAGCCACTCCATCTCTGGTGTGTTGCATTCCGGCAGCTAGCAAACTAGAACAGATGTGTTAATGGCTTTAGAGGTTAGGAAACATTTAGTAACATGTGTTTACTGATATTTATCTCAACTGAAATACTAATCATAGAATCTTAGAAATGGCAGAATCTTGAAGGGAATTGATTCTCATACCCCCATTTCTTAGGGATGAAAAGAATGAGGCTCAAAGTGAAATGACACTCCCAAGACCCCACTTATTAGAAGAATAAATATTAGAAATCATGTCTTCAGATACATACATACATATGTAATTAAAAAAAAAACTGCTGAAACTTGCTCCACTTTTTTCCCTTCTTTCAAGCTGATTTGTGTTCTTTAGTGATATGAGTGTGCCCCTCCCTGCCCCCCCTCCATTCCTACATGTTAATTGACTGAGTTTATGTTGAGTAAAAGCACAAAGGTCGTAATTCTCTTATGTCCAAAGTTGTTCTCTGACCATGTATAGGATTAACTTTTTTGAAAACTTTGACTCTTGCATAATAAATTCTCAAGGCTATTCATAAAACATACATAAAAATTATCTTTTAGTTATATTGAATTGTAGAGATGAAAAAGAATCTTTCATACATTGTTCCATTCAACTTCTATCTCCCTCTAGGAAAATGAAGGAACTGTAGGCCAGAGAGTATCTGTCAACTCCATGAGGTCCACAGCCCGTTAAGGCTAAGTGGAGTCTAAATTCAGGCCCCCGACTTAGTCCATTGCCCTTCATACTTTGCTGCATTGCATAGCACCAACATTTTTGGTTAGAGAAGTTGTATGTTTACGTAAATTTTTTGTGTGTGTCCCTTCTCATTTCTTTTTTTTTTTTTTTACATTTTTTTATTAATTAAAAAAAATTAACTAACACATTTAGAAATCATTCCATTCTACATATGCAATCAGTAATTCTTAATATCATCACATAGATGTGTGATCATCATTTCTTAGTACATATGCATCGATTTAGAAAAAGAAATAGCAAGACAACAGAAAAAGAAATAAAATGATAATATAGAGAAAAAATAAAAATAAAAAATACAAAAATATATAAGAAATAAAAAAACTATAACTCAGATGCAGCTTCATTCAGTCTTTTAACATAATTACATTACAATTAGGTAGTATTGTGCTGTCCATTTTTTTTTTTTTTTTTTTAGAACTCATACCATTCTACATATGCAATCAGTAATTCTTAACATCATCACATAGATGCATGATCATCGTTTCTTAGTACAGTTGCATCGGTTTAGAATAACTAGCAAAACAACCGAAAAAGATATAGAATGTTAATATAGAGAAAAAAAATAAAAGTAATAATAGTAAGAACAAAACAAAACAAAACACAACAAAACAAAAACCTATAGCTCGGATGCAGCTTCATTCAGTGTTTTAACATGATTACTTTACAATTAGGTATTATTGTGCTGTCCATTTTTGAGTTTTTGTATCTAGTCCTATTGCACAGTCTGTATCCCATCAGCTCCAATTACCCATTATCTTACCCTGTTTCTAACTCCTGCTGAACTCTGTTACCAGTGACATATTCCAAGTTTATTCTTGAGTGTCGATTCACATCATTGGGACCATACAGTATTTGTCTTTTAGTTTTTGGCTAGACTCACTCAGCATAATGTTCTCTAGGTCCATCCATGTTATTACATGCTTCATAAGTTTATCCTGCCTTAAAGCTGCATAATATTCCATCGTATGTATATACCACAGTTTGTTTAGCCACTAGTCTGTTGATGGACATTTTGGCTGTTTCCATCTCTTTGCAATTGTAAATAACGCTGCTATAAACATTGGTGTGCAAATGTCCGTTTGAGTTTTTGCCCTTAATTCCTTTGAGTAGTTTCCCAGCAATGGTATTGCTGGGTCGTATGGCAATTCTATATTCAGCTTTTTGAGGAACCGCCAAACTGCCTTCCACAGTGGTTGCACCATTTGACATTCCCACCAACAGTGGATAAGTGTGCCTCTTTCACCGCATCCTCTCCAGCACTTGTCATTTTCTGTTTTGTTGATAATGGCCATTCTGGTGGGTGTGAGATGATATCTCATTGTGGTTTTGATTTGCATTTCTCTAATGGCCAGGGACATTGAGCATCTCTTCATGTGCCTTTTGGCCATTTGTATTTCCTCCTCTGAGAGGTGTCTATTCAAGTCTTTTCCCCATTTTGTAATTGGGTTGGCTGTCTTTTTGTTGTTGAGTTGAACAATCTCTTTATAAATTCTGGATACTAGACCTTTATATGATATGTCGTTTCCAAATATTATCTCCCATTGTGTAGGCTGTCTTTCTACTTTCTTGATGAAGTTCTTTGATGCACAAAAGTGTTTAATTTTGAGGAGTTCCCATTTATTTATTTCCTTCTTCAGTGCTCTTGCTTTAGGTTTAAGGTCCATAAAACCACCTCCAATTGTAAGATTCATAAGATATCTCCCTACATTTTCCTCTAACTGTTTTATGGTCTTAGACCTAATGTTTAGATCTTTTGAGTTAACTTTTGTGTAGGGTGTGAGATATGGGTCTTCTTTCATTCTTTTGCATATAGATATCCAGTTCTCTAGGCACCATTTATTGAACAGACTGTTCTGTCCCAGGTGAGTTGGCTTGACTGCCTTATCAAAGATCAAATGTCCATAGATGAGAGAGTCTATATCTGAGCCCTCTATTCGATTCCATTGGTCGATATATCTATCTTTATGCCAATACCATGCTGTTTTGACCACTGTGGCTTCATAATATGCCTTAAAGTCAGGCAGTGCAAGACCTCCAGCTTCGTTTTTTTTCCTCAAGATGTTTTTAGCAATTCGGGGCACCCTGCCCTTCCAGATAAATTTGCTTATTGGTTTTTCTATTTCTGAAAAATAAGTTGTTGGGATTTTGATTGGTATTGCATTGAATCTGTAAATCAATTTAGGTAGGATTGACATCTTAACTATATTTAGTCTTCCAATCCATGAACACGGTATGCCCTTCCATCTATTTAGGTCTTCTCTGATTTCTTTTAACAGTTTTTTGTAGTTTTCTTTATATAGGTTTTTTGTCTCTTTAGTTAAATTTATTCCTAGGTATTTTATTCTTTTAGTTGCAATTGTAAATGGGATTCGTTTCTTGATTTCCCCCTCCGCTTGTTCATTGCTAGTGTATAGAAATGCTACAGATTTTTGAATGTTGATCTTGTAACCTGCTACTTTGCTGTACTCATTTATTAGCTCTAGTAGTTTTGTTGTGGATTTTTCCGGGTTTTCGACGTATAGTATCATATCGTCTGCAAACAGTGATAGTTTTACTTCTTCCTTTCCAATTTTGATGCCTTGTATTTCTTTTTCTTGTCTAATTGCTCTGGCTAGAACCTCCAACACAATGTTGAATAACAGTGGTGATAGTGGACATCCTTGTCTTGTTCCTGATCTTAGGGGGAAAGTTTTCAATTTTTCCCCATTGAGGATGATATTAGCTGTGGGTTTTTCATATATTCCCTCTATCATTTTAAGAAAGTTCCCTTGTATTCCTATCCTTTGAAGTGTTTTCAACAGGAAAGGATGTTGAATCTTGTCAAATGCCTTCTCTGCATCAATTGAGATGATCATGTGATTTTTCTGCTTTGATTTGTTGATATGATGTATTACATTAATTGATTTTCTTATGTTGAACCATCCTTGCATACCTGGGATGAATCCTACTTGGACATGATGTATAATTCTTTTAATGTGTTGTTGGATACGATTTGCTAGAATTTTATTGAGGATTTTTGCATCTATATTCATTAGAGAGATTGGCCTGTAGTTTTCTTTTTTTGCAATATCTTTGCCTGGTTTTGGTATGAGGGTGATGTTGGCTTCATAGAATGAATTAGGTAGTTTTCCCTCTGCTTCGATTTTTTTGAAGAGTTTGAGGAGAGTTGGTACTAATTCTTTCTGGAATGTTTGATAGAATTCACATGTGAAGCTGTCTGGTCCTGGACTTTTCTTTTTAGGAAGCTTTTGAATGACTAATTCAATTTCTTTACTTGTGATTGGTTTGTTGAGGTCATCTATGTCTTCTTGAGTCAAAGTTGGTTGTTCATGTCTTTCCAGGAACCCATCCATTTCCTCTAAATTGTTGTATTTATTAGCGTAAAGTTGTTCACAGTATCCTGTTATTACCTCCTTTATTTCTGTGAGGTCAGTAGTTATGTCTCCTCTTCCATTTCTGATCTTATTTATTTGCATCCTCTCTCTTCTTCTTTTTGTCAATCTTGATAAGGGCCCATCAATCTTATTGATTTTTTCATAGAACCAACTTCTGGCCTTATTGATTTTCTCTATTGTTTTCAATTTCATTTATTTCTGCTCTAATCTTTGTTATTTCTTTCCTTTTGCTTGCTTTGGGATTAGTTTGCTGTTCTTTCTCCAGTTCTTCCAAGTGGACAGTTAATTCCTGAATTTTTGCCTTTTCTTCTTTTCTGATATAGGCATTTAGGGCAATAAATTTCCCTCTTAGCACTGCCTTTGCTGCGTCCCATAAGTTTTGATATGTTGTGTTTTCATTTTCATTCGCCTCGAGGTATTTGCTAATTTCTCTAGCAATTTCTTCTTTGACCCACTCGTTGTTTAGGAGTGTGTTGTTGAGCCTCCACGTATTTGTGAATTTTCTGGCACTCCGCCTATTATTGATTTCCAACTTCATTCCTTTATGATCCAAGAAAGTGTTGTGTATGATTTCAGTCTTTTTAAATTTGTTAAGACTTGCTTTGTGACCCAGCATATGGTCTATCTTTGAGAATGATCCATGAGCACTTGAGAAAAAGGTGTATCCTGCTGTTGTGGGATGTAATGTCCTATAAATGTCTGTTAAGTCTAGCTCATTTATAGTAATATTCAGATTCTCTATTTCTTTATTGATCCTCTGTCTAGATGTTCTGTCCATTGATGAGAGTGGTGAATTGAAGTCTCCAACTATTATGGTATTTGTGTCTATTTCCCTTTTCAGTGTTTGCAGTGTATTCCTCACGTATTTTGGGACATTCTGGTTCGTTGCGTAAATATTTATGATTGTTATGTCTTCTTGTTTAATTGTTCCTTTTATTAGTATATAGTGTCCTTCTTTGTCTCTTTTAACTGTTTTACATTTGAAGTCTAATTTGTTGGACATTAGTATAGCCACTCTTGCTCTTTTCTGGTTGTTATTTGCATGAAATATCTTTTCCCAACCTTTCACTTTCAACCTATGTTTATCTTTGGGTCTAAGATGTGCTTCCTGTAGACAGCATATAGAAGGATCCTGTTTTTTAATCCATTCTGCCAATCTATGTCTTTTGATTGGGTAATTCAGTCCATTAACATTTAGTGTTATTACTGTTTGGGTAATATTTTCCTCTACCATTTTGCCTTTTGTATTATATATATCATATCTGATTTTCCTTCTTTCTACACTCTTCTCCATACCTGTCTCTTCTGTCTTTTTGTATCTGACTCTAGTGCTCCCTTTAGTATTTCTTGCAGAGCTGGTCTCTTGGTCACAAATTCTCTCAGTGACTTTTTGTCTGAGAATGTTTTAATTTCTCCCTCATTTTTGAAGGATAATTTTGCTGGATATAGGAGTCTTGGTTGGCAGTTTTTCTCTTTTAGTAATTTAAATATATCATCCCACTGTCTTCTAGCTTCCATTGTTTCTGCTGAGAAATCTACACACAGCCTTATTGGGTTTCCCTGGTATGTGATGGATTGTTTTTCTCTTGCTGCTTTCAAGATCCTCTCTTTCTCTTTGACCTCTGACATTCTAACTAGTAAGTGTCTTGGAGAACGCCTATTTGGGTCTAATCTCTTTGTGGTACGCTGCACTTCTTGGATCTGTAATTTTAGGTCTTTCATAAGAGTTGGGAAATTTTCAGTGATAATTTCTTCCATTAGTTTTTCTCCTCCTTTTCTCTTCTCTTCTCCTTCTGGGACACCCACAACATGTATATTTGTGCGGTTCTTATTGTCCTTGAGTTCCCTGATACCCTGTTCAAATTTTTCCATTCTTTTCCCCATAGTTTCTGTTTCTTTTTGGAATTCAGATGTTCCATCCTCCAAATCACTAATTCTATCTTCTGTCTCTTTAAATCTATCATTGTAGGTATCCATTGTTTTTTCCATCTTTTCTACTTTAATCTTCACTTCCATAAGTTCTGTGATTTGTTTTTTCAGTTTTTCTATTTCTTATTTATGTTCATCCCATGTCTTCTTCATGTCCTCCCTCAATTTATCAATTTCATTTTTGAAGAGGTTTTCCATTTCTGTTCATATATTCAGCATTAGTTGTCTCAGCTCTTGTATCTCATTTGAACTATTGGTTTCTTCCTTTGACTGGGCCATATTCTCAATCTTCTGAGCGTGGACCGTTATCTTCTGCTGCTGGCGTCTGGGCATTTAGTCAGATTTCCCTGGGTGTCGGACCCAACAAGGTTGTAAGATTTTTCTGTGAAATCTCTGGGTTCTGTTTTTCTTATCCTGCCCAGTAGGTGGCGCTCGTGGCACACGTTTGTCTCACGTGTTTGGAATGGATCCCCCCGGTCACCGATCTCCGTGGCCTGGGGATTTCCAATCCAATTCTCTCCGTTGGTTCAGGGGGCCGCGCGTGGTGGGACGTCAGCTGCCACGGCTTGAGGGGACCCTGTGGCTGGTCACTGGCCACAGTGGGCCCGGGGAATTCGCCACCGGACCAGGAATTCGCCCGCGGGGGAGGGGCGT
The DNA here is from genome assembly GCF_023851605.1 of Tamandua tetradactyla. NCBI lineage: Eukaryota > Metazoa > Chordata > Mammalia > Pilosa > Myrmecophagidae > Tamandua > Tamandua tetradactyla. The sequence continues at coordinate 154,940,623 of NC_135331.1, forward strand.
TGGTCACCATCCGCCGCAGCCTGGGGAGTTCCCCACTGGACCAGGAAGCCGCCCACGGGGGAGGGCCACCGCGGCTTGGATAGCCCTCTGATCCGAGACTCGTAGCCGCGGACTCGAAGCCAAGACTCGAAACTGCCCGCAAAGGAGGGGCGCCGGCCACCTCGGCTTGGAAAACTTGCCTCTCCGAGAATCTCAGCCGGCCCGGGAAGGAGGGAGGGAGTAGCTCCGGCCACCGCAGCTGCCGCTGCTCGGAAAATTGCACGCCGCTCGGGGTCTCACCGCAACCGAGTTTCTCAGTCAGACTAGCCAGTCCAGACTGGGGTACGCTGTGTGTCCATTCCCTGCCGTAGCCCCAGGAGCTGTTTTGCACTGTTTCAGTTCACCTAGTAGTTGCTTTGGAGGAGGAACTAAGACGCACGTACCTTACTAAGCCGCCATCTTGGCCCCGCCTCCCTTCTCATTTCTTTTTGCATATATTTTTCATATCTTTCTCAGTCTAAACCCACAGGAATAGATTAGCTCTAAGGATATGATTTTCTTGGGTTCTTCCAGTTTTAAACCCCCACATATGGTTACTTCAATTCTTTGTTTTACAGGTTTCTAGGAAGTTGTCTCTACCAGTTTTTGCTATTTGTTCAAAGATCCTATGTGGGAATGGCACCGTGTAGCATCTACAGCTCCATCTTTGTCAATCAAAAGCCTTCCCATCCACTTTTATTTTAAAAAATTAAATTATATAATACTTCAAGCATACAGGGAAGTATAAATAATAGAGATATGAGAACAGAAAATGGTACACTCTACTTGTGTTTTTAAAATCATATTTTGTACTATTTGCTTCTGACAGTTTTGTCTGTTTTGAAGAGTAAAGCAGATGCAAAATCCCTTTTGTGTATTTCTCTACCTTTTTCCTCTTTCTGCTTTTATTTTGATGTGTATTTTCCAACCTTTATTAAGAACAGTTTCAAACATATGGCAAAGTTGAGAGAATCTTATGGTGATTATCAAATAACCACCATCTAGATTTTTCTATTACTATTTTACTGTGTTGCTTTGTTACACTTCTGTCCGTCTTGTCATTGCGTATGCTCCTTCCTTCATCTCATTTTTTATTAATTTCAAGTGAAAGATGTATATCAGTACACTTTGCCTTAAATACCTAGCATGTATTTCATTAACTAGTATTCAGTATTTATTTATTTTTTACGTGAAATTTATGTACAATGAAGTTTACAAAGTTTTTCATTGAATTTGACAATTTCATCTACTTATATAACCACCATGATCAAGTTATATAATGTTTCAATCACCCCAGAAAATTCCTTTGTGCCCCTTGTCAGTCAATCCTTGTTCTAACACACCTAGAAATAATACTATTCTGATATATTTCACTATAGATTAGTTTTCCTGATTCTAGAACTGAATATAAATGGAATCTTGTAGTATAGTTTGTTTTGGGTAAAACTTCTTTTACTCAATTTAACGTTTTTTTTTTGACATGTATCCATTCTGTTGAGTATATCAATAGTTCCTTTTTATTGTCAAAAATATTTCATTGTATGGATATATAATATTTTATTTATTCACTCACCTGTTACTTTTGGCTATGATAAATAAAGCTGCTGTGATAGTTATTCTAGCCTTTTTATGCTTACTTTTTACATGGTATAAGTTTTCCCATCCTCTTACTTTTTTTTTTTTTTGCATGGGCAGGCACAGGGAATTGAACCCAGGTTTTTAGCATGGCAGGTAAGAACTCTGTCTGCTGAGCCACCATGGCCCACCCCATCCATTTATTTTTGAACTATCTGTGTCTTCGTATATGAGATGTCTATATGCATCTCATATAGACAGCATGTAGCTGGATCATGCTTTTGTAAAAAATCCATTCTTAAAATATGTGCCCTTTAATTGGAATAATCTATTTATATTTAATATATTTTTTGATGTAGGTATACCATTTTATTATTTGTTTTCTGCTTCTTTTTTCATTTCTCTGTTTTTTCCTTTGCTGTCTTACTTTGAATTATTTGAATATTTTTAGAATTTCTAGAATTCCATTTTATATTTTGACTTTTAGCTGCACCTTTTGCATTATTACATTTAGTAGTTCTCCTAGGGATTACAATATACAGCCTTAAATTCACAGTTTGACTAGTGCTAATATTGTATTACTTTAAGGACAAAGTAGAAATCTTGCAACTGTATAGGCACACATACCACTTCTCATTTATTTTATTTTCTAATTTTCATGTATAATATATGTACTGTTCTAGTTTGCTAGCTGCCGGAATGCAATATACTGGAAACAGAATGGCTTTTAGAAAGGGGAATTTAATAAGTTGCTAGTTTACAGTTCTAAGGCGGAGAAAATGTCCCAATTAGAACAAGTTTATAGAAATGTCCAATTTAAGGCATCCGGGGAAAGATACCATGGTTCAAGAAGGCCGATGAAGTCAGGGGGTCTCTCTCATTTGGAAAGGCACATGGAGACCACAGTCACAGTTTCTCGGTTGGAAGGGCACATGGCAAGCAAGGCATCATCTGCTACTTACTCTCCTGGCTTCCTGTTTCATGAAGCTCCTCGGGAGGCATTTTCCTTCTTCATCTCCAAAGGTTGCTGACTTATGGACTCTGCTTTGCAGTGTTGCAGCCTTCTCTGCTCTCTCTGAATTTCTCATTTTCCAAAATATTTCCTCTTTTATAGGACTCCAATAAACCAATCAAGATCCACCCAAATGGGTGGAGACATGTCGTCCCCTAATCCAGTTTAACAACCACTCTTGACTAAATCCCATTGTCCAGGGAGATGATCTGATTACTGTTTCAAACATTCAGCACTGAATAGAGATTATTCTACCTTTATGAAATGATATTTTGATTAAAACATGGCTTTTCTAGGGGCCATACTTCCTTTCAAACCAGCACATGTGCGTACATTATAAAACCCACAATTTAAGCACAGCTTCAAACAGTAGGTATTTAAATAAATGAAAAAAAACAAAACAAAACACTTATGCTTACCCAGATGTTTACCATTTCTGTTGCTCTTCATTCATTCCTCCCAATTTTCCATCTTTTATTATTGCCCTTTAGCCTGAAGGACTTTCTTTAGCATTTTGCATAATATACGTCTTCTGGCAATAAATTCTCTTAGTTTTCTTTTATCTAAAAGTGTTTTTATATTTCTCCTTTCTTGAAGGGTATTTTTACTGGATATAAAATTTTAGGTTGACGCTTGCTTTTTCTTTGGAAATTTTAAAGCTTTTGTTCCACTTCTGTTGTCTTCTCGTTAGAAGTCAGCAATAATTTGATAAATTGAAACAGTGCCCAATTTTTTCAATTTTTTCCTCTTTCTTCTTCAGATTAGATAATTCTATTGCTCTATTCATTTATTCTTCCTTCTGACAGTTCCATTCTATATTTAAGCCCATCAGTACTTCATATATTCTACTTTTCAGTTTAAATATTTTAATAATTTAAGTATATAGTTTTTATTTCTCTCCTGAGATTTCCTATATTTTCTTTTCTCAAATTCATATTTTCCTTTCTATCATTGATCATAATTACAATACTTAGTTTGCTATTCTTGCCTATTAATTCCAAAATCTGAATTATCTCAGGGTTGGTTTCAATGATGTTCATTTCCCTTGAAAATGGGTCATATTTTCCTGATTCTTTAATAGTTTTAGATTATGAAAATAATAATCAAATAATTTTAGGTTTTACCATGATTATTTTAGATAAAATGTTGTGGAGACTTTAAATTCTATTATATTCTTTAGAGGAATATTGACTTTTAAAAAGGAGACAATTAACTTCATTTCACTATTGAGAAATTCTGGATTAGACAAAGAATTCTTAGATATGAAACCAAAAACATGATCCATACTTAAGAACATTGATAAGCTGACTTCAACAAAATTGAGATCTTCTTTTCCTCAAAATTCAAGCCATAAAATAGGATAAAATATTTGTAAGTCGTATATTTAGTAAAGAATTTTTATCCAGAATATATGAGGAATTTTTATCCAGAATATGAGCTTATTATTAAAGCTTAATAAGAAGGAGACAGAGAACTCATTTCCCAAATGGGCAAGCAATTTGAATATACCTCTCAAAAAACACACAAAAATACACATGGCTGATAAGCATTGAGAGATGTTTAATGTCATTAATCTTGCATTAGTGAAATGCACATTAGAACTACCACATCCTATCGTTACACACTTGCTGGGTATTGAGTACTTTCTCCCACAGAAGGCATGTTCATGCCGTTGGACATGAACCTGTTTGTGAATGGAATTTTTAAAGTTGTTTTGATTAAGGTGTGTCCAAACTGAGTGAGGGTGGGCCATAACCCAATATGGTTGAAGTCCTTAGAAGCAAAGGAAGTTGGACAAAGAACAAGAAGTCACAGGGAACAACGAGAAGCTGGAAGTCAGTGGGACCTGAAAGAGAAAGTCTAAGACATTGCCATGTACATTGTCATGTGAGAGAAAAGCTAAAAACTGAAGGATCACCAGCAGCTAGCCTCGGAACCCAGTCTTCAGGGAGGAAACTGTCTTGTTGATACCTTGATTTTGGACTTCTAGCCTCAAAACTATGAGCTAATAAATTCCATTATTTATGCCATCCTATTGTTTGGTATTTGCTTTAGTAGCCAGGAAAGTAAGAATATTTAATTGAAGGGTGTAATCCAAAGGAATTAAAATGCGAGATGAGGATATGGTACAATGGGAATCTTATACATTACTACTGGAGATGGAAAGCAGTTTGTCAATCTCTGAAAATGCCAAAAATTTATTTATATATGACCTGGTAGTTTGATCCCTACTTATCTGTCCAAGAAAATGAAAACATATGTTCACAAAAGACCTGTTTGTGATTCTTTGTAGTAGTAGTAATATAATGGTCCCAAACTGGAAGAATCCAAATATCCACCAGCTGGTGAATAAATAAATAATATATTACATATCTATATGGTTGAATACAATTCATCAATAAAGAGAATGGAGCACATATGTATGTAGCAACATTAGGAAACCTAGAAAATATTTTTCTAGGGAAAAGTAGCTGTCCTAGTTTGCTAGCTACCAGAATGCAATATACCAGAAATGGAAAAGCTTTTGAAAAGGGGAATGTATTAAGTTTCCAATTGACAGTTCTAAGGCCATGAAAATGTCCCAATTGAAGCAAGTCTATTAAATGTCCAAATGAAAGCACCAGCAAGAGGTTATCTTTGCACAAGAAAGGCCAATGAAGTTCAGGGTTTCTCTCTCAACTGGAAAGGCACATGGCGAACATGGTGAACATGGCGATGTCTGCTAGATTTCTCTCCAGGCTTCTTATTTCATGAAGCTCCCCTGATGGCATTTTCCTTCTTTATCTCCAAAGGTCTCTGGCTATGTGGACTCTCATGGTTCTCGTGGCTCTGCTGCTTCTGGTGGCTCTCTTCAAAATGTTTCCTCTTTTAAAAGATTCCAGTAAACTAATCAAGACCCTCCTGGAATGGATGGAGTCACATTTTCAGGGAGGTAATCTAATTGAGTTTCCAACATACTGTACTGAATGAGGATTAAAAGAAAGGCTACCTCAAAGATGGATCAGGATTAAAACATGGCTTTTCTAGGCTACATAATCCTTTCAAACCAGAGCAGTATATATATTGTACAATGTCATTTATATGAAATTTCTACAACAGTCAAATTTATATAGAGATAAAGCATATCAATGTTTGCTTGGGGTTAGTGGTAGAAGTGCCAATTTATTGCAAAAGGTGTGAGGGAACTTTCTGGGGTGATGGAAATATTCTAAAATTGGATATTGGTGATGATTACACAACTGTATAAAGTGACTAAATGTCATGGGACTGTATGTTTATAGTAGGTGAATTTTATGATGTATAAATTACATCTCAATAAAATACGATGATATGCCATGGTATAGTCACAAGAATGGCCAAAATTAAAAAGACCTGCCTCACCAAGTGTTGGTGAAGATGTGGATGGTTGGAGATCTCATTCATTTTTGGTGGGAAAGCAAAGTGGTGCCATAGTGCACTATGGAAAACAGTTTGGCAGTTTCTTATAAAATTGAACAATGACTTGCATACAACCCAGAAATTCTGCTCATAGTATTTAGCTAAGAAATATAAAAGTATGTTAGCAAAAATTTAATTTGAATGTTTATAGCAGCTTTATTTAAACAGGCATACTTGTTTTATTGCACTTTATGTATTTTGCAGATATTGATTTTTTTTTTACAAATTGAAGGTTTGTTCCTGCCCTGTGTCAAGCAAAACTATTGGTGCCATTTTTCCATTTTTGCAACAGCATGTGCTCTGTGTCACATTTTAATTAAGCTATGTATATGCTTTTATTTTCTTAGACAAAATGCTGTTGCACACTTTGCTTACATTATAGTGTAAACATAAGTTTTCTATGCACTGGGAAACCAAAAAATAATTTGTGTGACTTAAGTTATTGTGATACTTACTTCATTGCTGTGGTCCAGTATTGAACCTTCAATCTGTCCAAGGTATGCCTGTAATAGTTAAAAACTGGTAACTTACATGTGAATGAATAGACAAATTGCGTGTATCTATACAGTGGAATTCTTCTCAGCAATAGAAGGGAATGAGCTAGTGATACAGGCAACAGCATGAATGAACCCCAAAAGTATTATGCTGAGTAAAAGAAGCCAGATGTAAAATTTTACCAACTGGTTGTTTCCAGTTATACAAAATTCTTAGAGGGCTGTATTGTAATAACTGAAAGTACAGCGGTGGTTGCTGGAAGTCAGGCAGGAGGAGTGATTTAAGGGCAAAGGGACATGAGAGGTATTTTTGTGGGTGGAAAATGTTCTAGCTCATGATTCTGGTGGTGTTTACATGCATGCATACATTTTTCAAAACTCATCACAGAGTCCATTTAAGATTGAGGACTTTTATTGTATATAAATTACACTGAAGTGAAAAACATAAAAAAAAATAATTTAGGTAAAGGGCTACCAAAAAGATCAGACTTTTAATGATGATTAATCTAATCTTGTTTAAAAGTTGGGGTAATTAGAAACATATGCCACTTATATTGCTTTCCTTATTTCTTTATTTCCTATGAAACAGTAGTATTGCCAATGACAGTTTTACCAACTTTTACCACCCTTTGTACTTTTCAGGAGAGAAAGACGATTATATGTACATATTTTATTATATATTATATACTGTTATAGGTTTTATTATAATAAAATTCTTGTAATAAAGTTATATGTACAGTGCCTTATTTTTTTGTTTTATACTATTCAATTTCTAAAGCAGAAAAATATTGGATGCAAAAATATTTTTGAAAACTCACTTTTAATTTTTTTTTTTTTTTTTTTTTTTTTAATGTGGGCAGGCACTGGGAATCGAACCCAGGTTTATGGCATGGTTGGTAAGAATTCTGCCACTGAGCCACCATCACACCGCCCAAAAATTCACTTTTAATTTTAAAAGTGAAGATCAAGAAAAAGATTTGATTGAAGTAACATAACAAAATAAGAATGAAATGTATAGAGTAGCCAAAGATTTAATAATCCACAATACTGACAATATAGGAAATAAACATTTTTTAATTGTAGAAAATAATGAATAAAATAAAAGACAACTTTTTTAAAGTTCATAATCTTAATTTTAATTTGTTTACAAAGTGCAAAAGATATATGACACGATGTTTTATGATTCATTGATCTGTTGCAAAGAATCAGCTATCAAAAGGAAGTTTTTCAGAATCTGGACCATGATTATTTTTTCTCACATATTGGAATGAAAGGGGTAAAATGGCCGTCATCCATTTGGCCAATGGCCTCGTCACTTCGCAGTTAGGCAGGGACACAACAAGGTCGTTGTCCTTTGGGGACCCTGTGACTGATGATGGCGATTCTATGACCAGGTCAGGAGAATGAAAATCGCCTGGGTAGTGGGGTTTTAGTTATCTAGGTAGGAAAACTACAGTGAGTTCAGCCACTTTATTCAACTCTTCTTGGGAAGCCTTGAATAAAGTGGCCTTGTGTGAAAATCAATAAAGCATTTATAAACCTTCATGAAAGAGGAGCTGTTTGAAAGGGGAATACGTTGGTTACGTGGAGAGATGACCCTGTAAGGGTGGGAAGGGTTAGAGTAAGCGGATTAAATGGTAGTGACTGCAGGGGACAACACGCCAGCATTTTTGATTTATGTTAGCGTCCGTGTGGCAGGAACTACGTGGAGAACAGCGGTGCGCTTTTCAAAATGCATTGACGAACCCCTGCCCACACGTGCAGCTTTGGGGAGCTGCTGGAGAGTACCGCGGTACAGGATTCTGCTTGGGAGCAGTTCATGATCCTTTTATTTCCTAATGGAGGCTTACACTAACCTTGATTCTTTGGAGGGATAAAATTTTGGTGTTCAGTGATTTTTCTTTTTAACGTTTCTGCACAGTCAAAATTTACTGTTGCCTAAGTCCTCAATTTAAATGTTCAGCCCTCTTTCTCTCTTTTTCCCAACTTCTGTCACTTATAGCCTGGTTACTTAGGGTGCATCTAATTGTCCTTGATGTGTCCTAGCAACCATGGCTCATTTATTCTAACTTTGCTGGTCTGCATTTATCCCACCTGTAGTACCCTGAAGTTTTGGTTTTCTTAACATGCGAGGGACAGCAACCCCAATGAAAAAATATTGCTGGATTTAAGAACATGATAGAGTTTAAAGGAACTTCGATATACAGATACTTTGTGAATGCATCCTTCCCTAGTGAAGAATCTTTGGCACTATAGGAATTTAGTATCTTTTCTCAAAGTACAAAGATTTTGGGATAGGACACTGCACCAGTGAATGAGTCTTTAGGCTAAATCCGCCTGGGGCATGCCCCTCAGAGCTTTCTTGTTGTATCTTCTATGATTTTCACTGCTAAAGATGCTTTTTAATTCGAACATGTGAAATGGTCTGGATCTAAGTCTTAGAAAATTCAAGGAATCTAGTCCAATTTGATGCAGAGCAAAGCATAGTTTAAAATCTAAATAATTCCCTTACTCAAGGAGCTGCATCCTGTTTTATTTTCTTTCCCAAACAGCACAAAGCAAGACTCCCGCTGCATTTCTTTTCCCAAGACAGGCATCTCTTCTATGCATATCTTTGGCAAACTCAAAAAAAAAAAAAAAAAAATTACCCTTGCACCGGTTCATTTGATTTAGTGGTCTGGAAATTTGAAAATGAGGTTGTCTGTGAAAGGTGACCCCCCGCAGTGGCGTCGACAGCTTGGGGTGTTCTGAAGTGGGAGCCACAATGGCAGGAAGCCCCCTGAAAGAGCAGTGGTGCTGACATGATTGGGCACAGCAGCAAAGGCTGATTTCTTCACGCTGAAGCTCTTCTGCCCCAGGCGTCTTCCTCTGACTGTCACCCTATTAATGCACAGCAATTGCTAGGCAGTCTCCAAGTTATCACCTTCTGAAAAACAACAGATGGGTTAACTGGCTTGAGGTCACTCAATGATTCGGGAGCAGAGCAGGGGTGAAGTCCCCAGTCTCCTCCTTCCCAACCTGGTGCACGACCAAATAGATTGGCTGTGGCTCCATCAGCTGTTCTTACTGCTTGGGGGACCTGCTCATTAAAACAGCTCTCTGTGCAGTTCCTTCCTTCTTCCTGCCCTTCCCTGCCCCCTCCCTCCCTCCCTCCCTCCCCTCCTTCTCCCTTCCTTTGCTTTCTCCCTCTATTTTTATGTATGCTGGATTGGTCATGTACCACATACTGTACAAATCTGCATGGAATGCTCCTAATTCTACTGCCTACTCTCTGTTGTGTTCTTATATCAAATGATAATCTTCCCACCTCGCGTCACATTTTATCTTTAAAAATGTGAAATGTGAAGTTTGAAAACGTTGCAGGATTTACCCACAGTTTGAGAAGCGGAGAATTTTTTTCTTAAATGACTTTTTCAGATTCCAGATGCCAGTTGTCACATTTAAGTAGCAACTGCTTTTTGATGATATGTGGGGGGAGAAAGGAAATCACATTTAATTGATATCTGCATACAAGGCAGAATGATTTTAGTTGACAACTTCATACTACTGTTTTTACAACCAAGCTTTTATCCAAAGTCACTTAAAATATAGAAGAATTAGCCACTGAGTTTAACTACTTCTATCTAATTGCCAAAAATCAATCAAGGGTATGCGAGAGAGAACCTGTGCTTGCTTTTTTTTTTAAAGAATTAACTTTTTAAATAATTTGGAAAGATGGATAATAGGCTTTATTGTGAATGACAGCCTCTCAAATCAGTGGTCTGTAATCTTTACTCTTATTGCTTATTTCTGGAGTTGGACTCTGAATAAAGTTTGAGAAACTGAGTAGTGCCATGAGCTTTATCCCCAGAAACATGCATATGCACTCATTATATTCAATATTTTATACACTTTTAGGTAGTTCCTGGACTCCCTTAACACCTAATCAGGGGGTCTTAGGTTAAGAAATCTTATACTTAATTAAAACACCTAGAAAAACATCTAGACTAAAAATTAAAAATGGAATATTTCTAAATAATATTGGCATAACCTAAGGATGTTTAGCTAAACCATGTACCTTTGATTTTCTCATACATCATCATCCTAATCATGAAAGCTATCACTTTGAAAATCATCATTTCTCTTATGCCAGAGCTCCATAAAACAGTGCTCTTAATGAATTGGTGTTATCATATAATTAAGTACTGAAAGAAATCATGATAAATCATTTTGATTTTCAAATCCAACCCTTGGCCATTAGATTAGAACATTACCTAAATCACTCTATAAAGGTGAAACTTGTTCCTACTATTAAAAATCTTTAAACACACAATTTCTCAATTGTTCATGTCAATGTTCAATATTTTCCTGTTAGAAAAATATATTTTTCTTTATGTGCCATCTAAATTCTTCATATTTCAGATTAAAATGCTTTTTTAAAAAAAATCTCTGGGAATTGAACACAGCTGGTCAACATCTTCTGCGTGACACTGCTCAGAGAGGTACCTTTTTTAAATCAACTAAAATATGTAGATAATAGGTTGTTTTGATGGTACATTTAGTCTTGATCAGCTTCTAAAAGATTTTGCTGTGATTTAAACTCCTTGAATTTCATCTTACGAACCAGAGTTTCTTGGGAACAAGCAAAAACATGTTAAAATAGCAATTACTCTCGTAATTGCAAATAGCTGAAAGTTCCTGGATTTTTGATGCTCTTATTCTAGGTTTGATTTTCAATATGTTTTTGATTGCCTCCCTTAAATTTCTTTGCATTTTTCTTGTAGTTTTATTTTTTTCGCCATGTTTATAGTTTTAAGCTCATCAGGAAAAAAAAAAAAAAAAAAAACAACCCAAATCTGAAACCGTTTGGGAGATGGAATGGGAAGGAAGTGAAAGAAAAATTCTCCAATCTCTTAAAATACCATATCCCCTTTTAAAGAACACAATTTAAATAAGAGATTTTTCCTGATAATTTTATGTTTATTTTTAATTAACGTGTTTATTAAACTCCCTCATGGATTCATCACAAATTCAACCTGAGATCTAGTTAAAGGGACTAAGCTTTCATCAATGACAATGACTAGTGTAGGCTTTGCTCCTTGCCTGGCACCTTTCCTCTCTAAAAATAGCTGGAAGAAGTTTTTCATACTTCCGTGTTATCCTTGTACCTAAACTTTTGATGCTTTTTAGTGCAATTTTCCTCAGTGGGGAGTGTTTCCTCAGTATCTCCATAGATTACTCCCAGTCCTTTTCTGTTTCTTAATCATGATATTGACTTTATGTCCTTAACTAAAATTTCCCTTCCTTGAGACAGTATGTTTGTAATTCGAAGAGGACTTTAAAAGGTATTAATTATAAATAGGAGTTCTCTGAATCATTTTTGTGCATCCCTATTCTCATAAATGATTTTAACATTTCACATGAGTGGTTGCAGCAGATGACACAAGATCACAGTCTCACAAGCACACATGATAAACATAATGCAACAATATTAGAAATCAATAGTGTGTTTTATTGTATACTGTACCTAAAATATACAATAGGGTGACTTACATAAATCATTTATTCCCAGTCATGATTGATGACCTCATAACTCACGAGTGACGGGGCAAAGCAGAGCCCCAAACGAGTTATGAAATGTCATCAATAACAAGTGGAAACAAATGAGTTATCCAGTGTCACAGCCCATTGTATGTTCAGTTTATGCAACAGCAGTTAATGATAAAAACACTGCAAATAGGTGCAGCTTGCATTTTATCTGTCATATATGCACATACTCTTCCTACACTATTTTACACTAAGTTAGTGCTTATTGGCCATGAAAAAAATGATCAAGGTTGAAATAGGAAAGGGGTTGATGAAAGTGATATAGTCTTTATATATATAAATCCTTTTGGAATCTCTTTCCATCTGACTAGTTTTTTCTACATTTTTCTTCTTTTTTCAATATCCATGCCTTTATAGCAATGGAAACACAGAAAAAATATCATGGCTGTGTAATTTACATCGTTTCTCTTCCACAGTGGCATTATAGGAGAAGAGTCAGCCTGATTTTACAAGTTAAAAAATGTTGTATGATTTTAACACTCATTTTTTTCTCCCCACGTGTTTTATTTCCTATGTGGAGCTTATGACCAAGGACTTCTGTATTCCCACATTCAAATGCAGTGAGAATCTATCAAACTAATTTTATTTTGCAACTTCATCCTCTGCATTTTGTGCATGTCTCATTTAAAAATTGTATTTATAACATTAAAATGGGTTTGTATCGTCATTGCAAATCTAGAAATGTATTTCACTGAGGTTAAGGATATCGGGGATTATTGTAAACTTACCTTTGAAGCTTATGAGGTTCAGATTTCAAACTCAGAACTGGTATTAACTTTTGGGAAAAAACTGCCATTTAAAGAGAATGTCAGTTTTGTTCTTTTGAACTGAATTAAAAGTCTGTCCCTTATGACATTCCTCAAATATTTATAATACTGTCTTACTACAAACCTCAGAGCCTTATTAGGTAGAACTTCATCAAGTTAATTTGGGAGATCATAATATGTGTCTCATACTCTGCTGATTGGTCTGCAAAATTAAGCAAATCTAGCTTCTACCTGAAATGAAAAATTAGGCAAAAGGCAAAGGGACAATTAGACATAAAGATATCTTTATGAGTCTTAGTAGTTACAGAAAATACATACAGCTCATAGGCGCTGTGTGAATGTAAATGTGAGTTAAGCTCTAAACATTCCTTTGGATCTCTTTAGAATCCAAAGGAATTCTGGCATTGTGGTAGATTGAATTGTATACCCCAGTTTGGACATGAACTTGGTCTTGGCCCATTCTGGTGGGTGTGGACCCATCGTAAATAAGATCTCTACAAGGTGTTACTTCAGTAAAGGTATGGTACCACTCTGTCAGAATACAGATTTCTTCAATTTGCTGGTGGGGCCTCATGGGGCCCTCCAGTAGAGGCCACTGTGCTTCTCCGCTTTTCCGTGGGGGGACGCTGGGGTAGTGTCCATCTTTTGGCATTTGTGAATAAGGCTGTGTGGACATTGGTGAACAAAGGTGTGTTCATGTCCCTGCTTTCAGATCTTCTGAGTGTATGAACCTAGCAGCAGGAAGGCAGGATCAGATGGTGATTCTCTGCTTAGCTTTCTGAGGACTCTCCAAGGAAGCTGCAGCAGCCGCACCATTTCAAATCCCCCAGCAGTGAGTGCGCTCAGTTGGGCTTTGAGATTACCGGAGTCCTTTATAGACATGGTGAAGGACAGGGAGAGGACCTAGGAGAGGCCACCATATGCATTGCCATGCGACAGAAAAGCTTAGGCCCCCAAATCACCAGCAGTCATTTCCAGAATGCCACAGTGCTGGGGAAAGGAACGTTGACTTGCTCACACCTTGGTTTTTGGACTTCTCCTGGCCTCAAAACCTTGAGCCAATAAATTCCTGTAGTTTAAGCCAAGTCATTGTATGATATTTTTTTAGTAGCTGGGAAACTAAAACAGGTATCAGTGTAGGCTAAGCAAGTATCGTTTCTTCCCTGAATTACTGTGATACCTTCCAAACTTGATCTTCTGTTTCCTCTTGTCTCTTGTCAACACATTCTGTGCATAGTACGCTTGAGGGCTCTTTTCAAAGTGCAGCACTCCCTGTTTATAGCTAGCTCTTCAATAACTGCAAGGCACTTAAGATAAATCCAAAACCCTCTCACTGGCTCTGGAAGGACTTGTCTTGCTTGGTCCTTGTATAACTCTCTAGCCTCAGCATGATACCTCTTCCCTTTTGCTTTGGCTACTCTGATGGATTGCATTATTTCCCCCAAAAGCTTATTTGGAAATATGGTTATTGCAGATGTAATTGAGATCATATGGAGTAGGGTAGGCCCTTAACACAATATGACTTGTGTTCGTATAAGAAGAAGAGACATACAGGGAGAATAGCTTCTGACAACAGGGGCAGAGATTGGAGTGATGTATCTATAAGCCAAAGAACACCAAAGATTGCCATCAACACTAGAAGCTAAGGACATCTTCTCCCCTAGAGCTGTCAGAGGGTACATGGCCCTGCCACACCTTGATTTTAGACTTCCAGCCTCCAGAACCAAGAGAATAAATTTTGGTTTATTTAAGCTTCTCAGTTTGTGATGATTTGTTAGGGTAACTCTAGCACTAACACAGTCATACTGTCCTTTGTTCATTACCCCAAAGGGTCAAGCTCAGGGACTTCTACCTTATCACCTTTGCTTGGAATGTCCATCCCCTTTCCCTGGCTATGGCCTGCTTGCCCTTCAGGTCTCTCCCTAAATACTTTTCTCAGAGAATTTTTCCCTGAGCCTTTGTATAAGTCAAAACCCAATTGTAATGTCATTTATTTTTTTTTAAGAGTTTGTTCACACACCATACAATCCATCCAAAGCATACAATTGGTGGCTTTTGGTATAATCATAGAGTTGTGCATTCATTGCCACAATCAATTTAAGAACATTTTAATTGCTCCAAAAATAAATATCTCATACCCCTTAGACCCTCCTATTATTGACACTTAGCAGTGGTATGGCACCTTTGTTCCAACTGATGAGAGAATATTACAGTATTACTGTTAACTGTAGCCTATAGTTTGCATTCATTTTATCTTTTCCCATATACCACCCTATTATTAACACCTTGAAATAGTGATGTGCATTTGTTCTAGTTCATGGAAGAATATTCATTTGTTTGTGCTATTAACCACAGTCATTATCCACAACAGGGCTCACTATGTATACAGTTCCATGTTTTAACTTGTCATTTACTTCTTCTTTGCAAGGTCTAAACAATTTTAATTATATATTTATCTGTGTGAATATTTGTTCAATACTTATCTCCCCATATAGACTTTAAGCTCTATAGGGCAGTAAGCATATACCTTAATTGCTGCTCTTTCCCGGTGTCTAGCACAGTGCCCGGCACCATATAAAATCTTAATCAATGTATATTTTTAAAAGCAGAAGTTAATGGGGGTGCAAGGGTAGTTCAGTGGTAGAATTGCGGCCTGCCATGTGGGAGACCCGGGTTGGATTTCTGGTCCATGCACTTCCCAAAAAAGAAACAAGTAAAGACAAACAAAAAACAATCAAAAAAGAATTCAACAAATGGTGCTGTAATAATGGGATACTTACTTGGAAAAATAATGAAATGTGACCCCACCATACAGCATATAAGGAAAAAAAAGCAGAAGTTAATGCTTGGTAATTAAACATTATATAAAGTTGTAACTTACTTTGAATCATTTCTCTTTCATTCATCACCTTTTATATTAAGACCACAAAACCCAGTACTATAGAGATTTACTGAAGGATAGGAAGAATTGTTTTTATTCTTGGAAAACTTATACTAAACATGGGCTCCAAAACCAGTTCAAGTATGTACTGAATAGATATGGTTAGATGAAAACTCAGGAAGTTTTCTTGATATTTGTGAGACTGAGACAATTTTAAAGATGTGAGGAAATGATTAACAGATAGAAAGAGAATGAACAGTGTTATTCTCATATTGTACCACATATACAATCCTGAAGGCACAGATTATTAGGAAGTTGACACATCTTTCTCAAGTGTCTGCTTCTCCTGAGTAGAACATTTCTTGATTTGAACTTCTAAAATTAAAATGAAGATTTAATCTAGGCTGAAAGGCTATAAAATATGCTTTGGTGAAACTGTCCAGTGATATGGGACAAGTGGAATAGGTACTGCTTAGAAATTTTATTTGCTAGTGTACTGAAAATTGTTAATACTAATAATTTATCACACAAATGTAGACTATCAATAGAAGTATGGTATTTGAATTTGGGAAATGATAATTTTCCTTTTTGTCTTCACTGGTTAGGCTTCATCTAGAATTCTATTTCTTTTCAGGGTACCATATTAATAAACTATATTTGTTAACCCTGGCTATCCATCAGTATTCATTGGGAAAAATTTTTAAATTGTTAATTGCAAAGACCTACCCCAGAATTATTGGATTATCATCTATAATGGATGGGACCTAGAAATCTGTGCTTTACAAGACAAATTCCTAGACCAGCACTTGGGAAATACCGAACCAGAAAACAAATGGGATTGTAAGAGGGCATAAATTATGTCAACCAGAAAGGTTGAAGGAGTTGGGATGTTTAGTCTGGAAAAAATCCCTCTTTTAGTTGTCTTTCATTGTTTTAAATTTTGACAGATAGAAGAATAATACAACTTGATTTCTGTCATTCCAGAAGGCAAAACTTGAATCAATATGTAGAGAATAATGGTGGTAAGATTTAGCCTCAATATAAATCTCCATTAATTTTTAGTGTTGTTCATGGAATGAGTCACATTGCTAACACTGGAGATATTTAAGCAAAGAGTGGATAACCTAAGAAAAGGATATTAATGCAACATTAATGTAAGTTGGTAACATTTACTTGCATAGAAATGTAACAGTCTATAGGGCATCAAAATTTCTCCAACATTCTTCCTCCCCCAAACTCCCAGGGTTTTCAGTTTTGCAAATATATTCCTCTAAACATCTCAGCTCTGTCTATAGCATATCAGGTAGAACAATATAATTAGAGGCAAAAATATCCTACGTGTCTTGGTCCTTACAACTCAGTAAGCCATTTAAATGATTACCTTTAACAGAGATTACTGAGGGAATATTAAACATAGAAGTTTATTTGTGAAGTTGGTGCATAGGAATGAACGGATGGAGAATATGAGCTCTACTTGCTTTTACTAGCCTGCTAAAGTGGTATCCTAGGTTTTGGATGGTGGGGAATTGGATGAGGGCATTGAGAGCTTCACAAAGGACAGTATTATGTGGGAAAAAAAGATGGAGAAATGTTTAAAGCTAAATTCCTAGTCCTAGTTCTCATTATCCTAACAACTACCCCTGATCCTTGCTTTGCTTGTATTTAGTTATCAGAGAACCCTTTTCTTTCCTATGCCTTTTTGCCCAAATCTCCGATTAGAATTTTTCTAGTTGCAGTTACATGGTCCTGGGATGTCACGATAGCTAGTGATGGAATTGTGTGATTCCTTTTCCAATTGGGTTGAAATTTGCTAATGTCCATTTGCAGCAATATGTATGTAGATTCAGGACTCAAATTAGTACCAATAGGAAAAATGAGGTTTCACTGAATGAAATTATGTTTTAAGATATAAGACTCCTCTTAGTTTGAAGAATTATAAGGGGTAAGATCTTAGAGGGCTGAAAAACAAGAGGAGAAAGTCAATCATGCTAACTTCTTTTCCATCCCATCACTTTGCCAACCTGGGTTTTCCAGAGTTTAACTTTTGAGCTTATACTATCTCATGGGAGTTTGAAATTGGATAGCTGTCTCTGTGGAGTGGAAATCTGCAGTAACTGCTACTTTTCTTGTGATTGGGCAACTCTTTTTACTGACAGCCTGGAGGGTACAGGAGGATTATTTCTTTCTAGGTTCATTGAGAAACTTGAGGCCTAAATCCATGCACACTGTGTTAGAGCAGGAAACTGCCATTCTCCATTTTCATCTCTCTACTGGCCATCAAGTCTGAGAATGTGTATGTAAAATTGATCCTTTAAAGTTATACCTTAACTTTAATTTTTTTTCCTGATATCACCTAAATTGTTTGGGGGATGGAAGGAAGAGAAAATTTAAGAAATTCACTGTGTCATCCTAGGTATGGCTCTGGGGACCTGCTCTTCTACCTTTAGGTGATTGTATTGATTGATTTCTTGCTTTATATCCACTAAAGTAACTCACTAAAATAATTACACAAAAACTATAAAAATTGGGATCAGTGAACTATAAATCAGTATATAATGATTCACATTCCTGGTTGTAAATCAAAATCATATGTTATCTTGTTTTATTTTTATTACACATAGAGAATTTCTACCCTAAAGATGTTGGCAAAATATTTGGAAGCTAAGCCAGGATCATGTGTAGTTTTAAATGGTGAATTTGATAGACAACCAGAGTTGAGAACATATGGCCAGAAGTTCAAAGCTGGAATAGAAATTTAGAACCTAAATGTTTAATTTGTAATGCCTTGTGTAACTGCTAAAGTTTAGCTAGTGATCACAATGGATATTAATTGGAGGAAAAGGTATTGTTAGCTTGACTTTGGCTGGATGGTAAAATTTAGATATTCACATTACGTTTCTTGAGTCTTGCTTTCACTATTTGCTAGTTATGAAAGCAAGTCAGAATTCAGTTGCAGATATTAGAAACCACTCTAGACATTTCACCAGAAAGAGATTTATGATTTGTAGTAGATTGAATTATGTATCACTTCGAAAGACATTGTCTTCATTTTACTCTCCATTCCTGTGGGTGCTATCCATTATAAGTAGGACCTTCTGAAATGTTATTTTTAGTTAAGGAATAGCCTAACTGAATCAGATTGAGCATTAATCCATATTACTGGAGTCCTTTATAAACAGGAAAAACTGGAAGCCAGAAGTCAGAGAAAGCCACAGAAAGGAGCCAGAAGCTAGAAGTCAGCTAAGACCAGAATAGACACAATGAGAAAGATCACTATATGACGTAGGTAGAGATGTTAGCCAAGGAACCTCATGGATTATGGCAAGTCAGCACCAAAATGCTTCAGATTTTGGGGAGAAAGCCTTGCTGATGTCTTGATTTTGGACTTCTAGCTTCCCAAACTGTGAGCCAGTATGTTCCTGTTGTTAAGCAAACATATTGTGTGGTGTTTGCCATAGTGGCTTGGAAGATGAAGATTATATCATTCGTTATACAATCATAGGAAGTGCTTCAAGAGCAGGAATTACCCCAGTAGAACCAGTCTACTGGTTTGTTGAGTCTCCAAGAAAATTAAAAAAGCACTCTGCCAACTGCTGGGTCTAGAATTTCAGTACCTTAGTTAAGATTCCAGGATCAGGAAGCTACTGCCAGATCTGTTTCCCCAGAGCATTGCCATACCTGCTCAACATAGACCAGCATGCATTTTTTGCTACCTTCTTGATTCAGTTCCAAATTTAAGACACCTTCTTTATTCAGTTCCAAGATTAAGACATCATAATGTACCTGATTATCAGAACTTAAATCACATGGAACCCTGGCTGCAAAGGAATCTTTAAAATGTAGTTTTAGTTTCCGGACTCTGAAGAAGTGGAAAGCATCCAATTTGGAAATTGGAATAGATGTTGAGTGGGCCAGTCTCTCATAGTACTTCTGCTTCTACCAACTCAAGTAAGGCCTTTGCTCACCACACTAGAGTTTTTCATTATTCAGCTCAACTAAAGCTGCTCATATATTTTAGTTATATGTATATCATAGTCAATTAATCATTGTCAGAGTTCATCCTGATGGTCTATTATGATAACCACACCCTCTTTGCCTCTTGTAGTAAAGTCTCTGAAACTCTGTGATCTTATTATCCTCATTGATATCAAGGAACCAAATTCAAAATGGCATCAGCTCCCACCTTCCTTTAAAGGACAGGTATGACAGTACTTTCTGGGGATATTTGTACTCTTTTGACCTTGTATTTGTTAATGACTTTGTGAAAGGAGCATCCATTGAGCCAAGCAGAAGTAATTAGCAGGTGGTTGCAAGTGGTAAATTCATCCCAACATCTCTATTTCCCCAAGTCTTACATTCCTTCTTTTATATTACACCAAGACATTTCTAGCTTCTCAGTCAAATGATTTTAGGGTATCAATGACTTTAGGTTTTAGGTAATTAACTGATGACATGATGATATCTGATTCAGGTCTGGAAGAAAATAGAGTATAACACGAGGAGAACTAGAAACTTATCATAAGATAAGAACCTCAGTTCATTACCTGGACTTCATAGGTATAATTGGCTCAGAGAAAGAGTTCTCTACCATTCCAGGAGATTTGATAGGGTTTGAGGGTGCTGAGTACTCAAAGATATTTGAATGATCTCAGTTTTGACTTTAAATTCTCAAGGTCTCACTCTTTTCTAGTCAAGTTCCTAATTTTCACATAAGAAACATGGAGAGGTTATAAATTCAGCAACTAAAGGCTCAAATTCATCCTTTGATTTTTAGCTAATCTATGCTAGGAATAGATGAGCATGTTTTTAAGGCAGTCAAAAAAACTCTGTGTTCCCTGCTCATGGCTTAAACAAAGATAGATGCTGTTACTTTTTTTCTTGTAAGTTTTAAAGCACTAATCTATTCCACCACCATCTTTGGCGTGCTTATTAAAGTATGATCTGGAAGCTACCACTTATTTCATAAAAGCTGTACCTTTGGTGGGCAGTTCATTCCATGTGGCCATAGGTGATAACTGAAGGATCTGTTCTGCTACTGGATACCATGGTCTACCAGTATTCAACCCTCACTGCTACCGGGTCCTCACTCCTTTTAACCAAACCCAGAGGCTCACCTTTGAGTGCTTTGTTTACAATTTTTTTTCCAATAATAATTACCATACTAGTTAAGATTCAGCTGCTCCTAATAGAAAACACTCTGTGATGCCTTGATTTGGACATTTTCATGGCCTCCAAACTGTAAGCCTGTAAGCTAATAGATTCTCATTATTAAAAACCAACCTATTTTCTTGGTATCTGCTTTCAGTGGTGTAACTAAGTAAGTGGTGTAACTAAGTTCCAACTCAGTCTAACTCAAAAGATACTGTAATCGGATCCATATTCATCTTTCACCTACAACTTATTAGACACACTGTGAAATGCACATGACAGAAACACATCTTGCATAATCCCATGTCTTACTCAGAACTGCAAGATTTACATGTAATAAAAACTAATTGGAGCTAGGATTAAAAAAAAAATTTAAGAAGCAGAGTAGAATTTGTATAGTAATAATAAGAGACTGACAGTCCCTGAGCCCCAATTCTGCATTTGCGGAGCAGAATATCTATTTTAGGCAAAAAGAAATTAAATATAAGGAGTTAGTTGCTTACAAAGTGTTGTAATTTCTTGGAGGATTAGGAGCTAGAGTGGGCCTTCAAGAAGACCCCAGAATAACATTGCAGAACAATTTTGCCAAGGAAATAGAAAACTCTATTAAAATCAGGTGTCTAGGGAAGCAGGAATCTACTACCAGAACTGCAGACTGCAGAGCCACCCCTGTCCTATGAGATTGACCCAGCAAAAATGAATGCCTTGTGCATCACAGCCTTTCTCCCTCTTAAGTAAAAGTATTAAATTTAAGTGTCAGATGAATGCATTAAATTGGTAATACCTAACTTACATCTGGAATTCTAGATGCAAGAGAATCTGGCAAATGTTTTAGCTCTCCAACCTCTCTAATACAGAAGGAGGAGATTGGAACAAATAAGGAGCAATGAAATCTCCTATAACCACTACAGTGATCTTGGGCAAATTACTTAACCTCTTTGGTTTTCTATCTGTAAAATGGGGATATAAGAGATAAACTACTGCACTGTTGTTGGGAGGATCAGGTCAGATCATTTATGTGGAAATACGTATAACAGTACTTGGCACATTTTATTGTTACCAAGACAGTATATGGTATGTCATTTGAGTGCCATATTCTGTTTGGAGAATACCTGTGCTTTGTGCTTATTCGTCTCCCTGACAGAGAACAATTTCTATACACACGGGCTTTATTTCCAGTTGCCTTTTTGGTAGGTGTCTATGACTTTGCCCCCAGAGCACTTATCTCAGTGCAGCTTTCAGTGTTGCTGCCTTTACTGAACAGCTGAGCAAGAATTAGAGCTCTTATTTCAAGACTTACTGTAACAAATTGTTCTTGTGTCTCCTTCCTTTGATAAACCTATCTTAGTATTCTACATACAATTAGAAGATGATAGAGGAAAGTGAATAGGAAAAATACATGTGCTTTGAAGTCCTAAGAAAGACGATGCCCATATTCAGAATATCTTTAGTTTATTATTTGTCTCTGACTATACTACTTCCCATGTCTTGCTTGCTCTCATAAAGATTCCCTTGTTTGTTACTAGAGCATGTGAGAGAGTAAACAGTGTCAAGATTCAGAGATACTTAGCTAAGCAATAATGAAAATTCAAATATTGATTGTAAATGCTAAATTCAAACCATAACTCTTATATAGTGCCATAAATATTGACAAAGCTGTACAGATAGGAAAGAAAATGTAGTTCTAAAAATGTTGACATTTCATAGAAGGTGAAGGCTGGAAGTTATCATAAGATCACCAAGTTCAACCTTCTAATTTCATACCTGAGGTTACTGAGACATGGAGCTGAAATAAATTGTCTAGGTCCTAGAGTTGGTTAATTGCTATGCTAAAAATATGCTATGCCTCCTCAGGCCAGTCTAGTGCAGTGCAGAATTCTTGCTACTATAAAATATCTCTTCCTTTTAATACTTCTACTGCTGGCTAGCTAATCTTGATCCCACATTTCTTTCCAAGTACTGAGGGAGACAAACTGTTTAAATGGCTTCAGTGTTAAAATTAATTCACATAGAGTAATAGTTCTGATCTTTTTTGGCAGTTTGAAATGGAGATTTTGAAGACTTGTAAATGACTGTTGTCTGCAGAATAGTTTGCCCTCCAATAGTCGTATACCAACATTTTCTATTCTAGAGAATTCTTTTTTTTATTGCTATTCTAGAGAATTCTTTTTTTATTGCCCAATAACTGCTTTTTCATATTCAATGGAGTGGAGCTGCAGTGGCATCAGTGATTAATTAGTTCAAAAAGTGTTAGTTCCCCAAGGATAGCCTGTTAGGTACTTTCCAGGTCATTTAAAAAAAAGAAATCTATTGCTCGTGTTTACAAGTGGTGGCACACTGAATTTAGATTGGTTATAAGGCACACAAGGAATTGGCTGTATCTGCAAGTCACTGCTCCTTTCCTACAATAATCCCAAACAGCAATCCAAGTTTACATTTGACTAAAGAATTATGAGCAGTTGCCTCCTTGATTATATATTATGTTAAACATTTTCTGTGATTTCGTTTACATTCTTGTGGCAGCCTGTATCATTTGGGTCCAAAAATGTTTTAACTTAAATATCCTGGAGAATTAACTCCTTTCTGAATTCTGAAGAATTTTGTGAAGTTAATTAGATGAATTCTAGAATAGTTGGCCTTGATCCTGGGTAGGATGATGGACACCATGACATCAAAGTCAGCATTCAATTTGATCCCCAAAGATTTTTTTCCCTACAATGTGGGTGTGGATTACATAATAAATTGTACGTTGTCTTTTAAAACACCATAATGCTGCTTTTCGTGTTTGAAAATGATGACCTGATTTTGGCACTGAAACGATAGCTTAAATATATCCGGTGAAGCTAAAAGATTCTTGACAGAAATCTTGATGAAAAGTTAGGGAATGCTTGATGTGACTATACTCAGAGCCCCAGGCGAAGATATTATCTGAAGCATTTCATAACAGATTTGGCCTTTTCTAGGGTTTGGAGCTATTAAAACCTAGGTGTGAAGAGCTTTCCCTTATAGGGTGTGCTACTTAAGACAACACATTTTCCTTAAGCACCTGTGAGTATGCAAGTCTAAGATGCAAGTCTTAAGGGTTCCCAGGAGAAGTTGCAATGGGCAAGGCTGCCTGGGGCAAAGCAAACATTGGATTCTCTTACTTTGATCTTTTAGTAACCATTTTTCCATGGCTAAAGGGAAGAGTGCATTTGAAGGGCTGAAGTGTAAGCTACACCCCAAATAATTCTGGTTCTCGTAGGGTGATCAGTGAAAGGAAAATTAGACATTTATCTTTTTTTTTCTTTTTACTGTCTAAGAGAGATCTCACAGGTAGAATGTCACCT
This sequence comes from Tamandua tetradactyla, assembly GCF_023851605.1. Taxonomy (NCBI): domain Eukaryota; kingdom Metazoa; phylum Chordata; class Mammalia; order Pilosa; family Myrmecophagidae; genus Tamandua; species Tamandua tetradactyla. The sequence goes on from NC_135331.1 coordinate 154,964,871, forward strand.
TTAATCCTTTCCTGTGTCTATTATGCATTTTATTGAGCCTCTTTAATTATAATCTTGAAGGTGTCAAGTAAATAGATTAAAGACTGCCAATATTAATTTTCAAATGTATTACTGTTTCTAAACCTGCGAGAACTTTTTTTTCCCCTCCTCCTCTTTGGAAAATGAAGGCAATGGCTCAGAATTTTATTATCGATTTTGTTTTTCCCATTGTAACTCCAGTTTTCTGTTGTTATCTATAGTGCAAATAAATTTCTTAAAAAAAATCCATGTTTGCAATGGAAAAATGAATGGAAATTCAGTTTGTTGAAATAACCTTTTGTTTACCTTTGTCTAGACATAATGATCTTGATTGTTAGTGGTTGCATTTCCAGGTTGAGAAAGTTTCAGAAGTTACCCCCTCCTCTCAAAGGATCTTTCTCTCGTTACTGAGCCACCACTACTGCAGTCTATTTGAAAAGTCATCAATCTGTATTTAGCTTCTGTACCATGAACTTAAACTGCTTTTTACCAAAATATATTAATGCTGCCCTTTTTTCCAGAAGAAAATGGTTTCATGCCATAAAAGCATGTAATGTATTAGCCACCCTATGAGCACCTATGAGGTGGAAAACTGTTTTTTTAAAATATGGCCCCTCCATCATTTCTCTTTTGGCTTTCAGTTGAGGCTGAGCAAACTTCCCCAATAGTTGCCTGGTACGTGGTTTCTTGTCTGGGCTGCTGTTGTCTTCTCCCTCCCATTCTTTATACTCTTACTCAGCTAGGATCCTACCTCTACTAAGGCCTTAAACCACGTGGGAGAAATATTCTTTTGCTCTTTGGAGTTGTCAAATTCTATACAAAATAGGAAAAACAGTTCTAGAACTTCAAGGCTTAGGCTGGTCCCTAAGTAATCGTAATGGATTTTGTATGCATATGTAACTGCTAGTGGCTAAGGCTTGTGTTAATCCCTCCTCTTAAAGCGACCCCTTGTTCCGGGTGAAATGACAAAGACATTCCATGTGAGCCCAGGAGGTGCTCTTGTGGCATCTGGCTCTGGTCTTCCCACCCCTGTGAAGGGGGTCCAGGCATCTTGGCTGCTGGCTGCTGATGCCACATCCAGTTCTTCCCAAATCCCTTAGATTTAGTTAAATGACAGACGTGGGGAATTTGGTGAATTGGCTACTTGGCAGATTGATCCTCAGGTGAAGTGCCCCAGAAAATTGGTTGCAGATGAATCTCTTTTTGGCTTATTGATATGGGGCCAGTCAAAGCTATTACCCTTGCTGATCTCTTCTTTAAATAAAATAAACTTATTTCTTTGCTTCAATTTGTCATCCTCTCCCCTCCAGTTAATTCTATCCTATAGCCAGAGTGGTATTTCTAAAAACACTAATAAGAGATGCCTCTCTTCTTCTCTTAAACCCTTTAATCACATCTCATAGCTGTTAGGGTGGTCCACCTGCTGTGGTCACTGTTGACCCTTGAGGCTACCTGTGCACCCCTTCCCCACAGTCCTGTGACCCAGCCGCCCTTTCCCTCCTCTGAACTAAACTCCTCTCTCAAGGCTTTCATCTTAGTGATTCCAATGCTCAGAAAACTCCTTCCCACCTGTTGACATGGCCAACTCATTCTCATCCTGCGCATCTCAGGGGAAATGTCACTCTTCCTGGGAGGCCTTCCCTAACTCCAGACTGGGGCAGGTCTCCCGATTATATGTCCTCTTTGCACTTTTAGCTTTTTCTCCCCAGCATTTATCATTATGATAGCAAATTATTTGATTAATTGCTTGTTTCATGTCTAACTCTCCCCACTAAAATGTACACTTCACAGCTGTCTGGTTCAGTGCTGTCCGGTAGAATTTTCTGCATTGATGGAAATGTTCAATTTTGTACTGTCTGGTGTGGTAGCCACGAGCTTCATGTGGCTATTGAGCACTTGAAATGCAGTGTGGCTGGGAAACTAAATTTTAAATTTTATTTAATCTAATTAATTAAAATTTAGATTTAAATAGCGGCGTGTTTACATATTATACTACACAGGTCTAGTTCATGGCATCTGGCATAGTAGGTGCTCAATTAATACATGGTAAATGAATGAATGAACCATGCACTGGAGTATGTATTATTGATCTTATTTTTATATCATGAATCTGAGGGGCAGGGAGAACGTGACTATCATTCACAGGTACATACATGCATTCACCCCTACCTTGTATTCTGTTTGCTTCCAAAATGAGATCTGTTTCTGTGGTTAGATAATACTCCCATTCACCAAGGTTCAGGCCAGCAGTAAGCTTCTCTGTGGAATGGCCTGCTATTTGGCCTACATTTCTAAACCTCATGTTTGTAATTCTTAATTTCCTCATCTGTAAAAAAATGGGGAACATATTATTAACTATCTCTACATGTTAAAAGTACTAAAGAAGGTAATAGATAGAAAATGTTTTTCATTCTTCTTCACGCAAAGGGATTGTTCTAATAGATGTTATCTGCAATTATTGTTAATAATTATCATTTCTTGAACCAACTTACATTTGGTGACACTTCCTCTCCTGTAACAGAGGTGGTTGTTTCCTCCATTCTGTTCTATTAGTACCTTTTGGACTGCCGTATTAAAGCATGTATGCATTTTGCAATTATTTATTTACTTTCCTCCTAAATAAATGGTGACCTCCTTGATAATAGGATTTTATTTACCTGTTGTATTCCTGCTTCTTTGCATGATGCCTGACTCCAAGCAAGCACTGAAACTGTTCATCAAATGAATGTAGTACAGCAAATTTGACCCAAAGCTCCAGGTTTCTTGATTCTTAGCCAAGTGTTCTTTTTTCTCACTTCTCATGATGGGAAAGCTGAAGGCTCTTTTGCTTTACTAAAGGCACATTTTTTTTTTTTTTTTTCATGGGCAGGCACCAGGAATCAAACCCAGGTCTCCAGCATGACAGGGGAGAAGTCTGCCTGCTGAATCACCTAAAGGCACATTTTTATAATGTTTGAATCTAAGAATGTTTTCTAAAAATGTTGAATGTTTTGAAATGTTTAAAGGAGGACGCATGCACAGTTTCATAGTAAGAAAATAATTAAAGTTGCACAAAAATGATATAACCACCAAATAGCATTCTCCTAATTGTTACCCTGTAGGTGTGCATCCTTCTCTGTATGACTGTGATCTCAGGATAGAAATGCTCCTAAGGATTATTTCTCTGTGATTAAAAACTTGTCCTTAGTGTCAAGGAGGCTCCTGTTTTAAAGTCAATGCCCTAATAATACAATTAGGTGGAACAGGAACAGGCAAAACACTATTCCTTAAATCTTGGGAAGTTTTCTGTAGGGCATGACAACGTGAATCATGAATAATACCTAGTATGTATAATTCAGTGTTTACGTATTTGCAGTTTGCCTTTGAACTCTAAGTGATTAGCATGCATTAAAGCAGTTACTGTTTCTTAATAGTTCTAGGAACGAGGGACAGCAGACTAATGTCCTCTGAATCCATAAAAATTCCATTCTTCTTCCACTCATGAGGTCATATAGATTTTTACATGAAACGTCAAGTTTTTTTTTCCTTCTTAGGTCTGATACCAGAATATGTTTTCAAGAAAAGATCCTGGTCTAGCTTGATATTAGATTCTTTTTTTTTGTTGTTTACTAGTATCTATTTTGTAGCATAAAAAGAGTCACAGCTGAGATAACTAAAAGCTATTAGCAATTAAAAAATATAAATCTATTGTTGACAAATATCAAAGGATATCTTTAGAATTAAGGAAGTTAACATGATGGCCATGGTATAAGTAAGTGTTTGCTTTCAAAGCTTTATTATTTCTTGTTACAAAAGGTATGTTAATTAATTTTATGTTCTATTTTGTCAAATAGATTGGAATTCCATGGGTAAATATCATCATCCTGGCCAAACAGTAGTCCTCCAATTGTAACATTGGTAAACATGAAGTTAGTTATACCCTCAAGTCATGTGCCAATAGACTTTTTTTTTCCCTACCCTGAGAACTTCCCTGGATTTAAATTCCTGCACAATTAGTTTTCTCAAGAAAATGAGTCCAAGAAGGCTAGTATTTCCTTTATTTGGCATTTAAAATGCAACCAAAAGAGAAGGGTATATGCTAAAGCTCATGTGTGGAGCTGACCTTTGACTACGTAGTATTTCATTGAAGTTGCAATAGTGCATTCAAAGTTTCCTAGTGAGAGCATGAAACAAAATACCAATATTGAATCAAAATATAATTTTAAAAACTTTAAACTGATGTGTGATTATTTTAACTAGAAAAAAATTTTATGACATTTTAGTGGATTTGAACTCGCATTTAAAACAAAGAAATTTAAAATATTAACTTCTGCCAATTTAGAGATGGGCAAGTCTATTTGAAAATGATTTCATCCCTAACAAATAATTAACTTAATGGATATTAATGTAAGTGCGACTTTCAAAATAGAGTCTGGAAGCAGTGATAGCTTGTTGGAGTACCTTTAGCCAATACAATGCAGCCCCAATTGTTCATTTTAATGCCCTGTTCAGAAGGATAATAACTTCTTCCTTTGATTTGACATATTTTTCAAACGATGATGCATTTTAAAAATGGGAATAAGAAACGTGCATTCAAATTATGGGTTTATTTACAAAGTAACATTTAACATTAATGAGAATACTAAATTTAAGTCCTGTTACAATGTCATCTTGTTTTGAAGGTAGTACTTAGAACTACAATGAAGTCTAAGTAAAAGCCAAATATCCTTTATGACTTGGACATAAAAAAATTAGAAACTAGTTTCTTAGAAATATAATTACATTTCGATAGTTGTACAGAGAATTTGAATTAAGGAAAGAATAGATAGAGCATGGTGTGGGGAGTATGGCGTCTCTCCTGGGAGCCAAAATGTTCTCGTTCCTTTGTTGGTCAGTGAACTGGGTAACTTTCAGGTAATCATTGCCTTCTCTGGGGCTTCCCTTTCCTAACTGTCAAATGAGAAGTTTTGGCTGCTTGATTTCTAAGGGTTTTTTGTTGCTCTCATTCTTGTCGTTGTTTGCTTGTTTTTAATCTAAAGTATTAAAACCACAGGAACAGAAAGAATAACATAATTCTGAGTGCAAGAGATCAAAGACCCCCCCCCCAAGATTATAGCATATAATTTTAAAAGAAATTTTATTCATACAAACTTGTCTTAGTTTGCCAGAGTTTCCAAGATAGACACCACAGACTGGTTGGCTTAAACAACAAGAGTTTTGTTTTATGTTTTTGGAAGATAGAAGTCCAAAATCAAGGCGTGAGTAGGATCATGCTTCCCTGGAAATCTGTAGCATCCTGCTGGTGACTTGCTGGTGATCTGTACCTCAATTTCTGCCTCCATTGCATGGCCAACTTCCTCCTGTCTCCTACCCACTCCTACTCCTTGTGTCCAAATTTCCTTTGCTTATAAGGACTGCAGTCATATGGATTAAGACTCATGTCAATTAAGTGTGCCTTTATCTCAACTAATAGACTCTTCAAAGATTTTATTTACAAATGAGTTTTTATCCACAGGACCAGGGGTTAGGGCTTAAAAGTTTTTTGGGGGACATGGTTCAATCTGTAACACAGCTCATGTTCGATTATCCTTTTTATTTGTAGGTGAATTGGGCTCTAGTATCATGTCTCTAGCTTTCCTATTTCTCTTTTATGGAATTCTCTCTTCTTTGGAGCCCTATAATTGTGAGGAAGAAGGTATAATTCCTTACTACCCAATATAGGGTAATAGCAATTAAACAGATTTACTTGGATTACTTTCCTGGACGTGATGCCAACTTTGACCATGGTGCAAATACAATTCATCAATCAAATTGGAACATTTTTGAGACTGGAGAGGAGCATTACTAATAACTCTAATAGAAGCAGTGTTAACCATGACTGTGAGGGGGCTATGTGTGATGGATGCAAAGGAGCTGATTTTAATGTGTTCTAAATAGCTTTGCATGCTCTTCTTTACTTATTCTCTATCCTTCTTGAGGCAGAAAGGAAGAAGATTCAGGTTTGAATAAAGGTAAAATTTTGATTCAAATAGGCAAACTGCAAGTTTTGCTTTTCATATGTAAAACAGCATGAACTACCAAATATGAGGGCTTAAATTTGGCCAGAAATTCAGAAAAAAACAATTACACATAATCCAACAAACCCACTGAAATATGCAGTTCAGTACCTCATCTTGCTTACCTTTCTATAAAAGGTCAAAAGTACCTCCTACTGTGATATGTCTGCAATCCCTGAAAGATTGATTAATTTTCTATATAATACAAAATTGCTGAATCTAGTGAACCATAACTTGTGCAATTTGTATTATACTTTATCAGTCACCTTTTAAAAGTGTTTAAGAATGAAACTTTCTCTTGTAGGTAATGGAAACCTGAGAAATAGTTGCTTTCTTTATGGTAACTTTACCAATTTGTTTGGATTAATTAAGTCTCAGGGATGGTATGGATTTAAGGGATTCAAATATATATGTTGACCTCATTTTGGCATTTGAATGTTGGAATGGAAAAGTCTGAGAATAAAGAAGATGGATTTTATGTTCCATGAGAGAGAATGAGAAAAATATATATTTCACATATAGTGAAAGAGTGGCTAAAGAGATATTTGAAAACTTCCCTTGCTAATACTAATTCAAAAGGCATGGATGACACAGAGGTAAATTATAGAAACCTGTCTACTCTTGGGAAATTCTACTGTATGTTGAGTTTCCCTTAAATAGGACCAATGCCTGCAGCAGGAGTGTTGGGAAAGTCAGAAAATAGGATTAAAGAGTTTAAGTATATTACCTTTCCAGACGTGGGGAATTTCCTCTTTCTCCTTTCTGCCACCAGCAGACCCCTCCCTCCAATTCCTATTTCTCAACTCGTTTCAGAGCTTGACACAGGGAAGTACACAAGGAGCCTAAGCTCCCCAAATAAGTCTAGAAAATAGACCATCCTACATGTTCAGTGAAGAGTCTTGGGAGATAAAGGTGATCCCTCTCTTCTGGAGGAGTAGAGTTTGTGTAAGGGCTCCTTGAATGCTCAAGAGCTGTTCCTAGGGGTTACTGGGATGGGAACCTGCAGCAGAAGAGATATTTGTCTTAGAGCATAAGAGAAACACCAACTACCCTCTGACCACTGGAGGTAAAATCAAAACTCTGTAACATGTTCTTAAAAGTCCTGCCTCATGTGCCCCATATTTTCTAGACCAACTTTCTATCATCTTTCCCTTCTTTATCACTTTATATGTCTTTGTATCTCTAGTGTTTGCCGTACTCCCTTTAAACATAGGCCTTTAAAGATTCTAAGTCTGAAGCTTCTGCTTCTGATTCTTCCACTTCAAACTCTCTTTTTTTGGTTAAATCCTATTTATTCCTTGGAGGTATTAGTTTAAATATTCCTTCCCCAGGAAAGCCTTCACTGACTAGGTCAACTCCTTATTCTGTTTTAGTTTTATATTACTGCATAGCAAGTTATCAGAAATCTAGTAGCTTAAAAAAGCACAGATTTTTTATCTCAGTTTCCTTGTAATAGGAGTCTAGGCATGACTTAGCTGGATCTTCTGCTCTGGACTCACATCACTGCAATTCAGGGTTTGGTTGTGCTGCTATTTCCATCTGAGGCTCAGGGCCCTCTTTAGGCTCAATGAATTAATCTCCTTGCATTACTGAGGTTCCTTTTTTTTTCTTGCTAGCTGTTGGAATGGAACTTCTCTCAGCCCCATAGTCTTTCTGCAGATCCTTGCCATGAGATTTACATAGGCAGTTCATAGCTTGACAGTTTGCTTTCTTCCAGGCCAGCAGGAGAACATCTCTTGATGCCTCATCTTCTTTTAAAGGCTCCTCTGATTAGCTCAGACACACCTAGAATAATTTCCCTTTTGATTAACATAAAGCCAAATTATTAGAGAACTAATCTTGGGAGCGATATCTCATCATATCACACGCTCTGCCCAAGTCAAGGAGAGGAGATTATACAGGGCAAGTACACCAGGGGATAGGAATCTAGGGGATCATCTTAGATGCCTGTCTGTCTCAATGCTCTCTCAGGCCATAAGCCCCCTGTCTTTTATAACAGACATAGTTTAGTTGAATATTTATTACTGAATTTCTTTATTAATGTCTCTTTCCACAACTAGCATGTAAGTTTTATGAGATCATGTAAGTTTCATGAGAAAAGATTGTCAAGACCATAATACGAATTCACAGCCCCAATGTAGCCAATTCCTATATGACAGATGACTTCACACAGCTATCCACAGGGACAATGTGGGTTCCTAGGCATACTTAAAAAGTGTCACACTCATTGGCAGATGCAACACAATGATGATAGCCATTAGCTATCAGGCATAATGAGGGTCAACATGAAGATTAAGGTTAGTAGATTACCTGGAATTACATTGCTAAATCATTACACAGGTCCTGGTTTATTTGTGGCTACCAAGAACTGCACATCTTTCCAAGACCACGAAAATTTCGGAATTTTGTATGAGTAGTAGTTGAGAGAAAAAGTATCCCTGCAAAACGTAAGGCCCTAGGCCTTCGTGACACCCGTTGGCCAAGCACATGACAATGAATAGATAACAATCTTCTATTACCTTCTCTATGTTGGGGCTGAATTATATGCTTTTCATTCTAATTTACTCACCCTTCTATACTTTCTACAGCTCTGTGACCACAATACACCTTGACCAGGATACACCATGATGTAGTGTTTCTTATCTCTCCTGCCAACTAGACTATCAACTCAATCACTGGCAGAAGCCACATTTACTTACATTTATGTTCTCCGTGACTAACTTAACACAGGGAGGCATATGTAGTAGGTGCTCAAAATATTTATAAAATTTGACTTAATAGACATGGAATATGTTTAATCCCTTAGGCAATGGTTAAGGGATGAAGGGCCAACTTAAGATCATTTTAAGTGATCATATAAGCTTTTAGTCATGTTATAGATCTAGTTATTCTGATGTGGTTTTCATCTAGAAAAAATGTTCTAAAAAATCAAGAGCTAAAGAACTCCAGTTTTTTACTCTACTCCTCTGAGAGACAGAGCGTATAGACTGAAGAAGTGATGTCTGAGTCTCACACAAGCATGAGATGTTAAGACTAAATAGAAGACTGAATCATAGAGACACTAAGGAAACAAGTTATCATTCAGTACTAAAGCTACTATTTGGCATCCCATTTCAGAGAGAAATTGCCTTCCCCATCTCTGTGTGTGAAGAATCCCCAAATTTTATTTCAATTGCTCAGAACTTATGGTTATTATTCTAGTCTCAATGGACACTGGGTCATCTTGACTGAGCTGCTGCATTTATAGGATATGAAATGTAAAAGAGAGCAGCATTCTATCAAAGGAGACCTCTTCCATTTCCCTTATAAACATTTAGTTTCATTCAAGAACACAACATTCATGACACACACACACACACACACACACACATCCTCTATGTATCTTCATACTTACTGCCCTCACTGGAATCTTTTCAGTCTTTTGAAGGCCCAGTTGTATCATGGGCTCAACCCACCATCCCATCTGATGCACCATGGCTGACAGTTATAGGTACACAATATACCACTATTGAGGGTTGGTGAATGCTCTGAAAGTTATATACATAATCCCAGACAAGTATGCAACATAGACCCCACTGGAGTTTGGAAGCTAATGGGCCATTTCTTCTTTTAGAGTCAGTCCTTCTAGTAATCTCAGGATAGAGACCTAATGTCTAGTGGTAAGGAGTTAGCAAACAAGTAGATCTAAGAATGTCCACCAACTGCCTGATAGTTATGGTAGAACTTGCATTCATTCACTCATTCAATCAATTATACTCACTCATTTACTCAATAAATATTTTTTGAGCTCCTATTCTATGCCAAGCATTGTGCTTAAGTCCAAGGATACAATGGTGAGCAGAGAGAACCTCCCAAAACACATTCCAAATTCCATGAGTGCTACAATTGCACATATCATCCATTCATTCATTTACATAGCAAATATTTATAGGGCTCTGACTTTGTGCACAATTCCATCCAAAGCATGGGTTCAATCAGCAAATGGAAAGGCCAGATTAAATGATACCCAAATTAGAGACTAGACTCATCAGGATGAGATAAGCCCTCTGTGATGGTTGGAGAAACAAGCAATGAAGGACAGTTGGACATGAGAACATCTTGCAGCTGGCATGTTGCAGGAGGCAGAGATTGCAAGAGACTTAACTATTCTTGTGGATGGGAAGTATTAGCATAAGGAACTGTCAGAGGATAGCTGGGTAGACAAGAATAGTTGATGGCTAGCCCAAAAGAAAGCCTGAATTCATTCATGACAACTGGGGTGCAAGAGCATTGAGGCCCTGGAAGACTGGAGAAATGGACCTTAATACCTAGTTCTAGGTGAGTTTACTAATCAAGGATAGTAATAGGTAATCAGGCATAACGTGATGATGGAGATGGAGAGGGGTGATGTGGAGATGCAGACCTGGACATCAGAATTTTAATGGACTGCAAGGACCTTGGGCTGCAAAAGAATTCAGAAGGGGAATTACTAGGACTGGAAACCAAAACAGAGCAAAATCAACAACAGGCTGACTAAGTGCTGAGTTGCCAGCCCACGTTTCTACAAATTATTAGGAAGAGGCTGAGACCTAGATGCTGAATTGGAGCTCCTTCTGTGAGTATGCTACATTCAGCCAGTCAAAAGACAGTGCTCCATGATTCATGGACATTCTGAGGTGTCCCGGGAAGATGGTGATACTTCCCTCCTGGAAGAAGGGTGGAGTGCACAGCAGGAAAGCTGGGGTCCTGAGGATTGCAAATCCTGGATGAAACATTTAGCTCCAAAGATGAAAGCCTACTGTCAACAGAAATGCCAATTGATTTGGGTCAGAGCCTCAGGGGAAATGCTTCCATAGAGCTACTCAGGTTCTTTTTGACTTCCCAGCCCTTGGATCTGTTCCCAGAACTTTTGTCCACTCTCACTTGTCTGATTCACCTTTTCTTGCTTATGTAGAATGCCTTGTGCTCTGACCACCCAGCATAGAAACTCTGTCTTTTTGCCAACAAATGATGATGGTTTTCTGAAAGTTGGAGAAGATAATTATGGCAAATGGAGTGACTTTTTCATAGTTCTTAAATATGAGTAAATTCAAGCCTATGGAAGAGTTGGAAGAATGATGCAATGAATACCCTTGCAAGCTTTGTCTACATTCGCTAATTATTAACATTTCACCATATATACTTGCTTTATAACTATATCTATGACTGTATCTATAGCTATACCTATACCTACGTATGTCTGTCTGTCTATTTATCTATCTCTAACTAATCTATCATCTATATCATCCATCTGTGTGTTTACACATGTGTATGCATATACATATGTGTATATGTCTATATATACATGTATAACATACATATGCACATTTATACTTGTATGCATGAATAATTTTAAAGTTAGTTGCAGATTCTTCACCCCTAAATGCTTCAGGCTTTATCTCATAAATACAAAGACATCCTCCTATGTAACCATCACACCCAAGAAATTTTACATTGGTACAATAAAATTATCTAATATACAGTCTATATTCAAATCTCCCAATTGCTTCAATAATGCTTTTTATAGATGTCTTTATAGTGAATTTTAAAATATCCAATTTTGTGGGGCATTTAGAAATAAAATTAGTAACATAAGATTTCTAGGGAAACAGGAAAAATGTGTAGGATGGATATGTTTGTATAGTGTCTTCTCAAGAAAGTAATTGTTTTCATCTTTACACTGATGGGAAAGCCCAGCTATCAATCAGGAATATATCAGAAGGTTCTGTGCATGGTAATGGCTTTCACTTAATGGTGTTAGGGTGCATTTTCAGCATTAGTTAAAATTGGGTCTTTACTTATTGTATGCTAGCTTTCATATTTAAATTGTATTCATACTTGATCTTTTGGTCAAAGCAGCAAGAGACCAGTTACAAAAAATCTATTCCTCTTAATTTAAAGGCAGCTATTAAAAGAGATTCAGAGCTTTGAAACTGTTGTGAATACTCTACTTAAGAAAATAAACACTAATTGAAAGGGCTAATCAAAAGCTCATCATCCTGAAGGGCACTTGGATGGTTCACAAGTGTGCAGCTTAGGTAGACAAGGTGCTCTTATGAGGACCTCATCGTTCTAAGTCCAGGGACCTTAAGCTAAGCACTAGATGAGTTACTGTAATGAGTGACTATTTATGACAATAAAACATATGTATCCATTAACTCCCATCATAATTTTGTAGATAGTTATAGAAATAGTTAATCCTCAATCAGTCATGAAAACTTATCTTCCTTTGGCCAATATGCAGTCCATGTCAATTTAATTCTATCATGCAACCTCTGCAAATATTAGGGTAAATAATCACTTTCAACAAAGTTGTGTCTTTAAAAACACATGGATATTTAAATTCTGTCTTCTTTATTTCAGTTACAAAGGAGATTTCTTGCTTAAATAGAGCTGCCCTCACTGGCTAAACTGTTATCCCAGCGACTTAACCAAAATCCAAAGATGAAAAAGCCATTTGAAGATCCTTTCTAAGATAAATCTAGATGATTCAGACAATTTCCTAAGCATCAAACTTCCTGTAAATGGAATTTTCCCCTTACCAGACCATAAATCAATATGTGTTGGCTTTAATGATGAATTGGTGATAAAGGAATTCTGACAAATGTTATCAGATGAGTAGGTCACTGTTGGATTGCTAGTGGGAGAATGAGGCTTTACTGATTATCTGGAAAGCTTGTTTTTGAGACTGCTGCCATTAGTGGATTTTTGTTGCTCATTAAAGTGCATGTGTACAAAACTGGATTAAATGAGCAAGCCTGGAATGCAAGTGAGCTGTATAGTCCAAATAATCTGATATGGGTGTTTTAAAATCATAGTCACTGTGCATATAAATATTGCAAAATTTGGTAGCAGGAAGAATTCAGTTTCCTTCACTGGGTGCTCAATAGTCCATTTATAACTGCTTCAGTGTTGCCTTCTGTTTTGGCACTTGTATTTGCCTTTTTACTAAAATATTGAATCCAATGTGAGGACTCAATAGGCCATTCTATATTTGCAAAAGCTGTTGTGACACATTAGGACTGAGAATTAGCCTTCAAATTTCATATGGATAACTTCAAAAGGTATACTAGTAGTCATAATTTTATCAAATTCTTTGTAATGGCTTCTATGCTGAAAACAAAAATGTTGCCATTGATTTATATGTACTGGGGCAATACATGTCTTAGGGTTTCCTGACTAGGGACCAGTACTCCTGTTGGCCCCACTTGTCTGCAGGAAGGTGCACACATTCTAAATCTCTGCCCCCAGCACACAGTCCCTACTATGCCCTGTGGCCACATACCTCACAGGGAGTACTTTATATGGAAATGGAATTTATTAGAGGCTGTAAGAATCAGTTCTTTCTTGAATGGCTGTCTTCAAAATTCCAAATAGGATGCCAGGGTCTTTAAGTATGGCTTTAGAAAGCCTTTCAGGAGATCCTTTTAAGACTGCCATGAGGTTATTTTAAAATCATCTATTAAGATGAACTATATGAAGCTACTATTTTGTAGGTAAAAAAAAAAATGAGCCCATCAGGACAGTTTTGAGAATTAACGAAGGCACTATTAATAATTAGGACAACGGCTATAAACAGGTACTGTCTAGGCAATGTAGAATGTGGGGCCATCCCCAAGTTCTTGTACATAGAATTATTGTGACGATTCAATGACAAAATGTATGTAGAGCGCTTGTCTGTTGCATGTAAAATATTCAATAAAGAGTGGCTGTTTTTGTTATTGTTTTTCACACTTCTTCAACCAGCATACAATGCAACTGTAGTAAATGGTTTACTCTTTTTATCTTTTAATAGGTAATGTTGGTCTCTTAATGAAATAGTGAGAGTTTATATTATTATTATATACCCCCTTGAAATGGAAAGGAGCTTTGTATCTATTTTGTAATACCTACTATAGTGATTCTCCATCATAAAGAGGGACCTGTTTTTTGTTTGTTTTTTTTTGGGGGGGGGGCACCTGTTTTTAAAATTTAAGAAATACCAATCACCCTATTTCGCCTCCTTCACACATCTAACTTGGTTGCTTGATAGTTCCACAGCAAGCCACTTCAATTAAATGGCCTGTGTCATATTTCATAGGGCAGAAAAAAATTGACAATAGCTAATTAACTGAAATCGTTGAAGGTAATGTTTTTCTATCACTTATTTTCTATGTGTATCACAGTACCCGACACAGAGTAGCTACTCAGTACATATATGCTGAATTAATGAGAATATGAGTAAATGGGCTTCAGAAGCTAAAAATCAACATTATAAAGCAATGGTCTTGGTGTGTTTCTCTGCAATCACGTCTCAACTGTGAACTTCCCAAGCTCCAGCTAGAACTTCTGCAGTCATAGAATCAAGGAATTCAGGGATTTCATAGCTGCAGTTTGTGCCAAGTTCAGAACTGTTGGCTGTTTATATTGGCGTACTGTGTTAATTGATAGTAAAAGAGAAAAAAGTCAATAAAGCCAATCTGCCAATTATCTCATGAAGGCTTCTAAAGGCCTGATATTCACCCTGTCATGGAATATGTTGTCAACTCAGAGCTGGACAGTATGATTTTCCCACTGTGGCTATTACTGCCTGTCTAGCTCCCTTGGGATACTGTTCAGGTGTATACCTTTTTCCCGTCTCTATCATCGGTCAAGATTTTAAAAGCTGATGCACGTTAGTTAAAATGAACATTGCATGTTGCCTTGGTTAATGGGACTAATGATTTTAATATTGGGGAAAATGTGTTGCATCATTTACAGTGCTCTTTCTCCTTCAGGAATTGCATATTGATTTAACCCATGAAGATCAGTGCAGGGCAGGCACAGTAGCTTTTTTTCTGATCTTCTGTAAACTCTTAGAGTCAGCAACTTACAATTTAGAGCCGCACCTAATAGTGGAGAAAGCATCAGTAGAAAGTACCACCCTGACTCTGGGGTCCGATCTCAGAGGACCCTTCCTCACCCAATCAAGTTGTATTCCATCCCAGTGGGTGAGCCTGGCTGTCATCATGTGTGAGGGCTGTAATTGCTGCCATGGAAAGATGGAGGTTGTTACAGGGCTCTGTGTGTGTGTGTGTGTGTGTGTGTGTGTGTGTGTGTGTGTGTGCATGGTGTAGAGCAGGATGTTACAGAGATTCATGAATGGGAACACGTGGCACATGGATCACGGAACTACATCTCAGAGAGGATGCAGAAATGATGTGTCTTGGCCTGGCTTACTCCTACCCTCATGCCGAATCCGATTCTGACAGCATGTTAGCAACCGCTTCCCTGAGCCAAAGAAATGAGAAAGGCTCTTTGTGTTTTGTGGGCCTTTCTTTCTTCTCCTTATTCATGAATAAAATCTCCCCACCTTGCTAGTTCTTAGAGGAAAGAAAAGCTGGAAGTCCATATTTTATAATTTATCACATAAACGATGACAGATAAATTAGCACAATGCCTTGGAGTAAAAAACATTTCTATTCTTTTTAAATTATAGTTTTCATGGGTAGGCTGTGAAAATGGTGTATCACAGGACAACATGAATGGTCAAAATGTGATAAGCATATCCATGGGAAAGATTTGGTACCAATTAAATTGAGCATAACTTAAGGTCTATCTGTGCTCAGTCAAACGAACTCTCTTCTGCTGAGATATAGGTGGACATCATGATCAAGAATTGTGCATTGTTTACTCATGTGAACCATCTTTCCCCTAATGACAGCGAGTCTAGGGCAGTCTCACAGGGTTACCACTGAACACTGCACTCATTTCACAGTGTACAATTTTTGCTCAGGGAGAAACAGGTATATTATTATGTATCACCAAATTAATCCTTTACAGTAGCTTGTATTGCTAATGACAGTTTAGCATGCGAGCCACTAGAGTTGCATAAAAGCCAATACCATATATTGGACACTGTTAAGAATCCCTCTGTTTGGAAATGGGGACTGAAACAAAGAAATATCTCTAAGACCTGTGAATTCTAATTTCTGCTCGGGCTCCTGGCATATTTTGACATGAGCCATTTTGCTTCCCTCCTTTTCATTTTCCAAATCTATAAGATCAGGAAGAAGAGGTATATAATTACAAGGCAAATATAAATGATTGCATTCACATTAAATCATCCTTTAGAACTGTGTGAGCTGGATTAATACTAATTTAAAGATTTGATCAATAAAAACCAATGGATGCTATTTTCTATTGTTTTGTGAATTGTTACAAGTAAAGGGCAATTACATGCCAAAAATAGTAGAAAAAATATGACTATATTGGATATATTCCTAGTTTGAGCTGTGAAATTCCTTAATAAGGAAAGATATTAGAATGCTTTATGAAGTTTATGAACTTGTAATTTGCTCCTGTAATTAGATGAGTCTGCCAGACCCATCCTTCTACAATTTCATAATTGAGGGGCTGCTGCCTACAATAGAGTGTTAAATCAGAACTACATATGCTTAATGGACTAACTATGTTAAGGATTGGCCATGGTTTATGCAAAATAAGAACAATCCTTAGAACATTTTAAAGGCTTCCTGCCACAAATTGCTTTTGCAATTTTCATTTCATTTTTAACTATAAAGTTAAGGCATCTTTAGTTATTTTAAATTGTTCCTGCTGTTGTTCTCTTCCTAGGAAGTAGCCACTATTCTTTTTTCCTTTCTCCTGGCCATTGTAATCTTTCTTACATGAATAAAAACAAAGTGGTTTATTTAAAAAAAGAGATTTTAAATTCCGCCTTGCAGTAGTAAGGAAAATGTCTTACCATTATCAAATTGAAAAAGGGATAATGTAGTGCAGTTACAAGTGAGTTTTATCAATGAGTGTTTTTTCCTTGGTGTTCTCATTTTCCAGAAACCCTTTCTGCTGCTTCTTTTAACATCTGTGGTTGCAAAAGTTAATTCTGAAAACAAAGTACACGGGTAAAGGCAGGTGATTGATCAAGGCAAAAATTAAAATTGGGTACTGGTGGCGCAATCTTTTACTTTCTGGCCCACAGGAGTCCTGATACAAATTAATTGTTTCTGTGATTCTTAGACCTTCATCAATCAGATGTAAATTACACCATGCATGATTGGCTGCCTTTCCATTCTCGAGTTCCCCATAGAGCGCTGTTGGCTGCCAACTGCCACAGAGGCACAGCAAAGCAGAAGCCTGTCCGCGGCTGCCCTGGGACCACAAATGGGAGAGCCAGAGCTGACTTGCAATCACAGTAGCATGCCCGAGGAGGCAGGCAGCACCCTGCCAGAGTAATTTCTGTTTTGGGCACCAGAGATATTTTTCAAAGCAGGTACAGTGTTAACCAAACCTTGTGGGCTAAGGTTTGATTTTTTTCAACATGGTTTCTGAACGATTTAAAAAGGATGCTAAGCACAGAGCCCTTAGAAGACAGTGGGAACAAACATGAAATTAACCTCGAGATTGATTGGGGAAAAACAAATACAGATGCTCTCAAAAACAGGTTTCCTAAGATACTTTATGTACTTTTAGAGGTAGCAGTAAAAATAATAGCTGAGACTTAATTAACATAACATAAAAAGACTCCAGCCAGGAGACCCTGTGACCATATTTGTAGCTGGGTACTGAATTTAACTCCAAGAAATATGAGATTTACTTTTCATCTCACAGCAATTTATCATTTCAAAAAACTAGTATTAAGGAGGTGATTAGAAGCTACAGAGTTGCTTTACATCGTATGTAAAGAAAGAAGGGTTTGAAAATGTAGAAGGGCACATTTTCAAAGAAACTCCACAATTAAATTTTAAACATATATTGGGAAATGAGGAAATTGGAATGACCTGAATATGTAAAATGTAGATTTTTCAACTTAAGGCGTTCATTCAGATCTTCCTGGACTTATACTCAATGTGAAATATTTGTGTTTGTGGATTGCATTAAAAAACAAACAAACAGATAAATGCTACATGAAGAAGACAGTAAATTGGACTTTAGGGCTGGGTTCAAGGGCTCAGATTGCCTTGGTTCAAATCTTGGCCCAACTCCTACATGACTCTGGCAAGTTCCTATGTCTCTCCAATCTTTGGTTTCCTCATCTATAAAATGGGCATAATAATGGTTCATATATTAGGGGGCTGTTGCTAGGAATAAGTGAAGTTATTTACTTCTCATAGTGCCTATTGCTTAGTGAATGTTAAATGCATATTGATTATCCCATATATTATCTCGTTTATCTCATTTAAACTCATTATCAAAAGTGAAAACTTTTCTTCTAAGAAATTGTTTCTTAATTTAAGGAACAACAAATTCTTAGATAGGAATTCCATCAAGATCTCTAAGGGTACACATAACTATAAACATGAATTGCTGCTTCTATAGCTTTTGTGATATTAAGAGTCTCTTCTGTGATTATATTGTCAACTCTCATTACGAGATAATAATGTTTATTTCATGGTCTATGAGGATTATAGAAATACCTAATTACATGAGATGACATTTGTGAAAGTGCTGAGCAGATTGTGGCTAAAAGTAGGTTCTAAATACATTTTAGCTTCTTAGATATTCACTTGCTTTTCATATGGGAAAGGAACCAATGTTTAATATGCCAAACAAAAAGTGTTTTTTCACCATACTTTTGAAGCATAAGATACTCCCATGAACTATACAGGAAACTCTTCTTTTTTTCCCCGCTTTTCGTTTGCTGAGGTAATTCTCTCCCAGTCATGCAGGGTTCATCACTGGTCTAAAGACTTTGGGAACTTCCAGTGTGACAGCAGAGACAAATTGTTCCACCAGAAAGCTGGTAGAGCATCTACAGTGCTGGGAACTGACTGGTTTGCTTAGGAAATATTTCTCTTTGTTGAATCATGTACCCTCCAAAAGATATGTTCAAATCTTAATCTGTGCTCCTGTGGGTGTGAACCCATTTGTAAATAGGCCCTTTTGAAGATGTTATTATTAGTTAAGGTATGAGCAAATTGAATCAGGATGGGCCTTAAATCATATGACTGGGGCCTTATAAAGAGGAAGTTCAGATGCAGTCATTAATTGAAAGGTTGAAGTCATAAGAAGCCAGGGAGGACAGAGAGAGATCATCTTTTGACAAATGGTCCTGTTGCACTGTCATCACCAGGACACACAATGACTCCAAAGAAAGTATGGCCTTCCCAATATCTTGATTTTAGACTTCTAGCCTCCAAACCATGGGCCGGTACATTCTTGTTTAAGTCAAACTATTGTGTGGTATTTGTCATAGCAGCCCTGGCAAGCTTAGATGCTGTTATTGGCCTGCTGTGAAGAAGCAAGCACCTGGATTGGGAAAACCCTCATGACAAGGAACTGCAGTGGCCTCTAAGAACTGAGGGCAGCCTCCAGCTGACAGCCAGCAAAAAACAAACGTTCAGTCCTAGAGCTGCAGGGAACTGAATGCCACCCTAAACCATGTGATCAGGGAAGTGCACCTTCCCCAGTCCAACTTCCAGATGAGAACCCAGGCTTGGAGAACACCTCAGGAGTTCCAGAGTAGATGATTCAGCTAAGCTGCTCCAAGACTTCTGAGCCACAGAAACTGCGAGATCATAAATGTGTCTTGTCTTAAGTCTCTAAGTTATGGCAATTTGTTATTTAACACTAGATAACTAATGCAGAATTTTTCTCACTTAGTTTTATTTTAATAGGCAGAGTTCTTACTTCCTAGGAAAGTGGCTTTTAATTTAAGCAGCAATAACTTCTTGGTTTGGAATTTACCAATGAGTATGAAGGGCATATACAACTGTAAAAAACATATTTTCTGCTCTAAAATCTATAACTACCAAGATGAGTTCAACTCCTGGTTCTGTCACTTACTATTTGGTAAGTATATCCTCTCTGAGCCTCAGTTTCCTCCATCAGTAATGAAGTGGAAATAATGCTACCTAGCTTATAAGATTGTTGAAAAATTTTCTGAGAAAACCAAAGAAAATGAATTGGCATTGTACCTAGTTACTAAAATATGTTCACTATTTCTATTAATAACATCTATAGACTGCTCTGTATACTTATATTTTGTAGAATGCCAGAACAGTTAAGGTATCAAGAAATAGAGTTGGGAGCAGTAACCCTTGAATGAATTCTTTGTAATTTTTGATCATGAAGACTGAGTAAACTGGTTCAAATAAAATTATTTTGGTAAGCATACCTTTCTTGTTTTCACAATTGAACAATAAACTGGTAGAATTTGACCAGGTATAGGACCTTCTGACTGCTAGTTGCTTATTTGGAGCTTAATTCTTTTCTATTTTATGATGATAAGATTTGACCTATCTATGTTTAATATAAGACACTATGTGATTATTCAACAGAATGGATTTTAAGTAAAAAAAAAAAAAGCACAACAGTAAGACAGTAATATTTGTTAAAAACCTTAGTTAGAAGGAATAAATAAGCCTTGTTTGAAACTATTCACTGTATCCATTGAAAACATCACTTTTGAAAAGTTCTATTTTTTTCCCTTCAATGTAAGAATCTGTCTCAGATCATCAGAAAAGCTATTATGAGAAATTCTGACTCTGCCTTTTCCCTTTCACAATTAATGCAACATAAATTTTGCATATTACTTTATGAGATGCCAAGAGACTTGGTTTGCACTATGTCTATGAAATAAGTATTTTCTATCTTTTAAGTAGTTTGTCCTTTAATGCAATACAATTAATTAAAGGTGCTTTCTTGTAGGAAATAAGATGAAAGAATAGGTTAACTGTAGCAGATGGTAAAATCTTTCTTTTCCATTCAGGAAATTATTCATTTTATTGAGTATCTACTCAATGCCATTCAGAATTCCAGTTACTAGGCATAAGGTGGCATACTCTAAAATGCAACTCATCCCAGTGTCCCGGGATTTAAGAACTTTTCTTTCAACTGTAGTTCAGGCAGAATGAAAAGCCTTTGACTGGCATAGAAAAAGTATGATACAACATTTAGCAATACGATGAAGAAGATCTCTTTTGTTGGTTTCATTTACTTCTTTCTTTTGAAAGTCAAAGCTGTACAGGACAGTATAGTAAAATATAAACAAATAAAAGCATATAAATAAATACATGCATAAATACTTTATGGAGGATAACATGCATTATTGTAAGTATGGTAGCCAATATTTAAGCTCTTGCTTTTTCTCAACCCTTAGGCATATGAACCTTTTAATTTTTTCAATGCTAAGATAATAAGAAAGCTTACACACGCCGTATTTTATTTTAGGTTGATCAATATGAAATTGCCACTGTTTTACCATTTTTGGCAGGTTTGTATGGTTCCAACTATAAATAAGTAGAGTCTGCGGTAGAAGCTCTGTTATGTTGTGAGTAAGATTATTGTAAAAGACTTCCCATAGGGTATTTCCTTTGGAATTTTGTATAAGGTGGGGTCTGGGGTTTCCATATGGACTTTTGTTGGCTTGAATATAGTATCTCAAAAATTTTTTTGAATTAAAAAATTGTTTTTCTTAAAAAAAAACTATCAAAGTATCTCTGAAATCTTCCCTTTCTTTTTGTATGTCTTTATTTTCGTGTGTGTATGTGTGTGTGTGTGTTGTGCTGCCCTGTCATTGGCCACAAAATTACACAGATCTTCATCTTGTTCTCATTGCTTCTTCTATTCTGGCAATAGTAAACACTGATGGTTTCTTACCCAGTGTCCTTTATTTTACCTTCTCAGAGGAGTCCTGCTTTTCTTGTCCTTGAAATCTATTCCTTCTCTAGGCAGCTCTTGAGTCTCAGAGAAAACTGACCCTGTTCTCCAAGTATGCCTGATTGAGTTCCTTGGTTCAAGAATGGACATTGGACCCATTTTGGCCAAGAGAAGTTCATTAGAAGTTCCTAGAAGAGTTTTCTTGCTCTTATGAGAGAGTCACATAAATAATCTCTCTTTTTTCTAGACAATTCCCATGCATAGTTATGAAGTAATTGAATTAGTATGGCATCTTTCAAGCGCTGGAGGTTGAAACTAACATATCAAAGAAGGCAGAGTAAAGAAAATTGCAGGGAAGTTGTCAAAAGAGTCAATGGCTTAAGTTACATCAACCACTGTCAATTCTTTACTTTTAAAAACTATTTGAATTGGATTTTTGGTTACTTGTATCCTAAAGCCTCCTAACAGATATTATAGTCTAACAGAATATTTAAGAGGCCTTTAACCAATTCAGTGCATGTTGTACTCAGTGCCACGTTACTATATACAGTGGTGCAAGTGTATAATTGTAACTGAGAAATCAGGATTCAAGGGATGATTTTGATTACTGAATCATTAGATATTCCCTTTTTTGTTTTTTGCTTTCTGGTATATTGGAATTGACGGGGAAATTCCTGAAATCTCTAAATTGTAATTCAGCTGTCTTGATCCCTGATAACGATTGTATAGTCCTTATCTTCTGCCTCTGCGATTATAAAAACTCTGTGGCTAAACTTCATTTGTACCAGTTTTCAGTTTTTCAACTTTAGAATCATTAAAGGCAGCCCCTAGTGTTTATTAATGAAGGTTCATGTGTCAGCCCAGAACTAACCCACCCCAAGTCCAAAGTTCTCTTGATAACCGAGGTTGAATCTAATCAAAACAGACCTGCCTGACATGCACAGTAGCTTAGACTTTAACCTACAAGTCACCTATATCTCATTCCACCATTTTCTTACATACGTTCTAAGCATGTAATCAATCTATGCATGCTCAATAATTAAATCACCTCTAATTACCATCATCTGGGGCCACTGTGCTCATTATCCTAAACCCTGCCCATTTTTTTCACTAATAAAACTATTAGAATTACTACAGTTTGAGGGACAGATTTGGGGCCAATAGCCCACCTTTTCTCTTACTATGCACCTAGTAATAAACTCTTTCTCTCTTTGAAACCCCATTGTCTCAGGAGCTGGTTATGAAGGGTGTTGGGCAAAAGAATCCATGACCTTTGTCTGGTAATACAAGCACCCTTTGTATATTTGTACATATGTATGTATGTATGCATGAGTACAAACATAGATGCATCACATCGATTATTCCGAGCGAGAATGGTCACAGATGTGATGGGATTCAAGGAACACTGGAAGACGTATTGTGATAGATTGTGTTATTCTACAGATTTTATACTGTCCTTTCCCACTGGACCCCTGTGCTAGATTATACTTTCCACCCCATTGATATTAGTCTTGACAAGGGCCTTGATTTGGTCAGTGTGATATGGTAAAAAAGATGTACACCACTTTCAACTGAAACTTTAAAAACTATTGTGTAGTTTGACCTTGTTCTTTCCCTCTGTCAGGAGACTACATATCTCAGATAAGAGTTGCTCCTTCAGGTTGGGTTCTATAATAGAGGATATCAAGCGCATTTGCAGCCAACCCACAAAGGATAAGTAGCATGAGCAAGAAATAAGCATTTGTTGTTTTTTTAGTCACTGAAATTTGGGGGTTATTTGCTACTGCAGCATAACTTAGCCTAAGCTGGAGGAAACAGACAAGTACAATGACTATTAGTTGTTGAATTGTTTGTGTGGGCCAAGAATAGTGATATTTGTTAATTTCACATGTTTTATATGATCTTTGCGATAATTTTATGGGTTATTATGATCACATCTCCATTTCAGAGCTGAGAAAACTGCAGCTCATCAAATTTGCTTAGGGTTGTCTAGCTAATATAAGATATACAAAATATAAGTTGGAACATAAGTCTGGCTAATTTCTAAGTCTTACCCACAGAGTCTTGCCTCATGTGGCTTTAAAATTAGATATCATATAGTGCAATATGTTCATTTTACAAAAGAGGAAACTGAAGTTCTCAATTGCCTGTCATATATATTTCTACTAGTTAGACATAAAGCTTAAATTTAAAAGCATTAATCTCAAACCTACAATCTATATCCATGGTCTAGTGCTCCTGTGTGTGTGTGTGTGTATCTACATGTATGTGTATGCTTGTGCATCTACATATAATATTTAAAATTATGCCTTTGTAAATATGGAATATATAGGGGATATTATCATATGTATATACCTTTTAGATAAAATAAAACAGTAAGCCTTAAGAATAAGAATTAACGTAATGTTTATATTTCTATCATCATGATGATCTAGTTCCTAGATAAGAAATGGAAAGTTTTTGAGTTATTGATGATTTTATATCTGGTAGTTATAGTCATTTTGATTTATGTATAATGTACTCTTCATTATGATATCATGTCATTTATACTTTTCCTTTCATTTAGGTTTGAAAATATAAATGGGATTTTGTAACTTCCCAAAATGATCTAAACTGTGATCCTTTATTTCTTGTTTCCTTTTCATTAAAAAAATTCTATTTTCATCCAATTAAAAATATAATTATTCTGTATTTGCTAAAATAATATAGCTTTATTAAATGAAATCTGGATACCTGTTTTTTCAAAGCTAGGAGTATTTATTTTAAAATAAGATAAATTAACAAAAATTATTCCTCTTATACAATCTTGTATAAACAAACCATAATATAGAACTGTTCCATAAAGCCTATTAATAGGCATTTTGTTTACATATTTTTATCTCAATTATCAATGCCCATAGGACTCATTCAATCAATTTTTCACTAAGTAGTTTTCAAAATATAATTACTCTTATGGGTAGGTCTATGAACAGCAGTGTCATTTACACTATAGTTCACTAATTGCACTTCGAAGCCATTATAATGAATTATACCAGTACATTTCTCAAGAAGATCAGTTAATGCTAATCATTTGTATCGCATATATCACTTAGAAGAGGTCCATCCATTAAAGCCTTTCATTTACAGCCTCATTTCTTTTAATTCTCTTGTAATGCAAGTTATAGCTGTAAATATATACAGGGTGTGCTTTTGTCACCTGTTAGCCTGATGGGCTTTGATTCTAAGATTAATATTGAAATCTAAAGCCAAATAATATTTCAGGGTCGGAATAAGATTATTTACTTTTAGATTCTGTGTAGTAATTAATCATACATATTTAAATTATTATAGTATATATATTGATCTAAATTCCGGTCAAATTTTAACGGCTTCATAAAATTTCATTTCTCCTAATTTTTTTTACTGTCCCCCCTTAGCATTCATAGACCACATTTTGCATTTCTTTCCCTCTTCAAGAGAGCTCATATTTAATGTATCTCCCAGTTAAAAAATCATAGAGAGAAAGTCTATGTTTTTAAACATGTATGTCATGGGACAGTTTGACAGACAATGAAGATGGACACTAGATTGTAAACATATTGTTTTATGGTAAAATAATCATAAAATAATTTTTATAGATCCAGTTTTTAATACTTTTTTTTTTTTTTGGCATGGGCAGGCTCTGGGAATTGAACCTGGGTCTCTGGTATGGCAGGTGACAATTCTGCCACTGAACCCCAGTTTTCAATACCATGACAGAAGGTGACATAACTGCATTGACAAAAATATAGAAAAACTTTTAAATTATTACTACTTCATAAAATTTACCTATTAAGTAGAATTTGTATAATTATTATTAAAATTGAGGACAATTCTTTTGGGAAGCCTTTTTGTTATTGTCACATATATTGTATGAAAAAGTAAATACAATTAGAATATTGTAAAAGCTAACTTATTAGGACCTATTTGTTTTCTATTCAAGACAATGGTTTTTTTAGAAATAATATAATTTCTTGTTGGAAAAGAAAGTTTCTGTCTTTATAACTTGTTACTGGCCATACCTCATAAAATTAGGAGTGGAGGAGAAAACAAGTCTTTGTGATATGGATTGAAAGTTTGCAATAAATACTATATAACTAATACTATGTAGAGTTCAATTTCCACACCATATCTTATTTAATATTCCCAAGAATACTTCTACTGTTCTCATTTCACAGATAGTAAAAATGAGGCTCAGAGAAATAACCTGCCACAGGTTTCACAGTTACGGGAAATGACATTGGGTTTTAAACCCATTAGTTCTATTCCAGAATCGTACCTGATGTATTATACTGAATTTTTGTTTGTTACCTTAAACTGAGATGTGGCCATAGAGAGAGGTATGGTACAAAGCCTGCTCTCAAAGCCTCACTTTTCTCTTTTGCAGTACAGGGCTCAATCAATATACAGAAGTCGTTTGTGTTTGCTTGACATTTGTTTCACTTACAGCAGATCCCCTTCATAGGCTCTTGTAAGCACCCCAAACTAAGAAAACATTTAGCAGTGTTGTCTCTAGGTATATTATCTCTATCCTTGTGAGAAGAATGAGTGCTTTGTAAGAAGAATTAATATCTAAAAAAAAAGTGAACTTCCTATTGATATGCTTAATCACAGAGCAGAATTTCATTTAAAATTAAAGCAAACATGGATTTAAACCAGATTAAATAGTGTGACCTGAAACACATCTTCAAATAAAACCCCAAAAGTATTAGTTTTGTCTGCTACCATAGGCATTATGTCTTCATTCCATTGCATTCCCATTGCTGCTACTTTATTTTAATAAATTATTGGAATTTAGGATGTGTGTGTGTGTAAAATCAAAGAAGAGTGCTTTTATTTGGCATTCAAATACACAGCAGTCTGGACATTAATTTCTAGGAATGCAGTGACAGGGACTAGATTTACCCTTTCACTTTAACTTAAAAACTGAACAGAATGTATGAAACAATGGTTTTCAGATTTGGGACAGTAGCAAATGCAGGATATTTATTCCTGAGAGGAGGGAAAGATCAAGAAGAAGCCTCTAATTGCTCCAGTTTATTTCCTGGAGCGCATAACCAGGATGTAGCCCAAGGAAAGGGAATCCAAACAGAAACTGTTGGTGTTGCTGAGTTGAAGAGACAGAATTTGGAGTTTGGACAGGCCATGACAGCTAGAAATTGTGGAGCAAAATACCAGAGAGGAAGGAACCACACAGAGAAGTTCTCAAGAGCTACTGAAGGGTCCATTTGAGCCTCTGGCTGAGTGTTCATCTATGCATATGGTTGAGGACACTACCTGAAGCTAGGGAAAGAACCACTGGAGAGAAGCAGGCAGGACTCACCAGGCTGGGAGTAGTTCATGTTCCTTCCAGCCAGAGTAGAAAGAACTGCTAATATGGGGGTCCTTGAGTAGAGTCCTCAGAAAGGTGTTGACTTAACTATGGGTCCAAATTTGCCCTAGACAAAAAGCCAAATTTCTGAACTCATGCTAACAAAGCTGAAAAGTAAGCCTCAAGGAATCAAACTGATTCTAAGCAACGTAACTATAGTCCCAAACCACGCTCAACGATATTTAAAGAAATGCAGTAAAATCCAACACCCAGAAATATAAAATTCAAAATGCCTTGTATCTAATAAAATATTATCAGCAATACAAAGAAAAAGGAAAACATGATCCATTTCTGGGAGAAAATTAATCACTAGAAAGAAGCCCAGAAATTATAGAGATGATAAAATTAGCAGACAAGGGTGTTAAAATAGCTATATAAATATCAATTTGTTCAAGAAGGAGAGGAAAGCATGATATGATGAGGAGAGAAATGGACAATATAAAAAGATGCAAACTGAACTTGTAGACATAAAAATATAATATTTGAAATACAAAATATACTTGTTGGTATTGAATTTAGAAACTATCCAAAGTGAAAGAAGGAGAGAAAGAAGTCTGAAAAAATGAGCCAAGTATCAGTGACATGTGGGATAACACCAAGTGGTCTCATATATATGTAACTGGAGTCCCAAAAGGGGTTGGAGGGAGGGGTTCAAAGCATTTGAAGATATAATAGATGAAGAATTTCCAAATTCTATGAAAGCTCTAAACCCATGGATCAAAGAAGTGCAATAAAACATAAATACATGCAAGTAGTCATTACTGTAGGTATTGTCACATATTGTAATAAATTATACTTTCTTAACCAAAATAATTATTTAGATTTTATTCCCATTCTGCAAATGAGGAACTCCAGTCCAGACTGTTGATTTGCCCATGGTCCCCAGTTTGTCTATCAGAAGGTAGAGAGTTTTCTTTCTTTTCCTGGTTTCTGTGCTGGTCTAGGGTACTGGGGTACTGGCCATAATTCCTTTCCCTATGATACCTTTAAGTTCCAGAGTTTGAGAATATATTACTCTACATGTTTTAAGTAAATTCCACATATATTATGGCTTTTTTGTATGGCAACTTGATACAGGGCTTATAAAATGCAGAGGGCTCATGGACAACAGGAATTGGGGGATGGAGAAAATAATTTATAAGCAACATTTGACTTTGGAGTATATGTTAACTTGTGGTGAAAATAATGCAGAATTAGATGAAGAGGAAAGCTGGGATTATAGTTTATTATAAAAGATAAAAAAAGAAAACAATTTGAGAGAAATGACAGAGCAAATTAATTGAGGGGTATTATTAAAACAATAATAGCAAAAGATAACTGTATACATAGATAAACTGGTATATCAAAATCTTTATAACCAGGATCTAAAAATGAAGGGATGATTAATTTCAGCAGATGTTTAGAGGTGTTTTTTTCCCGCTTGCTATTCAGTTTTTAACATCTCCTGTCTAAACTGCATAGCATTATCACTTCTTTATTCTAATTTCCTTCTTGCTGCTTAAAATTATCACTCTTTTATTTCAAAATGTAGCTTCTTATCCTTTGATCCATGAATTGGCTTCATTACCCTTGAACCCTTCTTGCCTTCTCTGTGTGCTGACTGATGATTTTTTAAAATATCAACTCATCCCCAGTTTTCACACTCCTTTCCCCAACTCCTGTTTCTTCCTCTACTCAGGATATTCAAAGTTGAAGAACTCAAAGATTCTACCTCCAAGGTAAAATTCAGTTGTTTTAAGCATTGGCCTCAAGAGACCTCTTATTAAATGCTGAATATATAAAATAGCCTTTGGAACAAGGATACTGTGCCATGAGCCCTTGAGATTTTTTTTTGGATATAGAATTTCTAGTTGTGTGTGTGTGTTTGTGTGTGTATGTATGTGTTATGAATCATTCTTCTAAGAACCGAAGTAAAATTTCCAGAACTTTTTCTTTCTCAATCACACTGGCTTTTGATAGAAGTGATCTTTTTTTTAAATTTATTTGCAATTTTTTTTCTTCAGTGCTTGTTTTTAACTCTCATGAATGTAGAAACTATAGCTGATAATCAAAAAGTCATAATATTTGCAAATGGAACTATAATAGAAAAATAAATCAAATGATGCGTTTGTTAATAAGTGAATGACTATTTTATTACTTCAAGTGTTAATGATAAAAAATTCAGCACAGCTGTTGCCTTTTAAAAAGTGAAACTACATACCATCTTTCTAGCTTGGGAAACAGATGTACCTGTTGTCTTTTAATAGCATAACAATTGAGCGTTTTATAGTATATATTATGAAGATCCACAAATTAAAGAACTACTAGTTTGAATTTAGTGATTATGAAAAAAGTATGTACTTGTAGTTTCAGCTTCTTTTACTTTGTTGACCATCAGGTGCACCATTCATTTTACATTTCTGTAAATGATCCTTTAAACCTGGGTTCACAAAAGGTGTTTTTACTCAGGGTAAGCAAAAATCACAATTTAATTTTCACTAATCTGTAACTGAAATTTGGCACTTCCTTCCATAGCGGATGTAGGTAACAAACCATAGTGATGTTAGCAGTATTTGTGACCCTGACATTAATAGAAATTATTAGTATTTTCATATCATACTACAGTTATTATAGGTAACTCATAAAATTGTTTGCCCTTTTCATTATTTCAAAATTAGTTTTTTTGAATTGCTGCTAGATATGGCTATTTAATGAAATTATAAAGAAGCACCAATTTGCTTTTTAAATTATTTGATAATAAAATTTCTGTTTATTTGGTTTCCTATATGATCTTAGATATATTCTCTCGTGCTTAAAAACACTATCTGAGAGTGGGCCACGGTGGCTCAGCAGGTAGCGTTCTCACCTGCCATGCCAGAGACTGGGTTCAATTCCCGGTGCCTGCCCATGTAAAACAACAAAACAAAAAAACACTATCTGAAAAGCAGGTATGATTATG
Organism: Tamandua tetradactyla; assembly: GCF_023851605.1. NCBI lineage: Eukaryota > Metazoa > Chordata > Mammalia > Pilosa > Myrmecophagidae > Tamandua > Tamandua tetradactyla. The sequence continues at coordinate 154,994,845 of NC_135331.1, forward strand.
AAGAAGGGACTGTATCTGTTAACCTGAGGAACAGGTGCCTGAAGATACAAGGGCCAAGTGATTTTCTTAATGTTCCATGATGATAACACTGAATGCTTTCTGTAGGAGTTTTGCAGTTTAATCCTCTTTTTTATTTTTAATGTTATTGTGGTTTTTTACATATATCCTAAAATTTCCCATTTTAACTGCTTTCACAAATGTGATTCAGTGGTATTAATTATATGCACTATGTTGTGCTACCATCACCACCATCCATTATCAATTTTTTTTCAAAACCTCAAACAGAAGCTCTGTACCTCCCTGGCCCCATTCCTGATAACCTCGAATCTACTTTCTGTCTATATGAATATGCATATTCTATGTATTTCATACAAATAGAATCATACAATCTGTTTGATATTATTTATTGGTGGAAGACTGCAAAAGCAGCTTTCTGTGTGCTGTGATCCACAAAGAGAACTGGCTTCAGTGATAACACTGTGCTAGCCATGGGAAGGAAGTGTACCATAGAAGGTGGCACTCCAAACTGGGAGGTAGGAGCCCACGATTCAGGTCTGGTTCACATTCTGGGTAGATTATCTCTCTGGTACTTAAAGTTCTCATGTATAAAATAAAGTAGTTGTATTTGGTAATATTTAAGCTCTCTTTCCTTTCTAGATATTGTTTGGGTCTTCCTGTGTATGTTGTTGCTGGTAACTCCCCTGAGCATTTAGAGAATCTTGTCCATACTCGTGACATGTGCTTAAGTTTGCAAGCTTTCAGAATGCAATATACCAAAAATGGAAAGACTTTATAAAGGGGGATTTATTAAGTTGCAAATTTACAGTTCTAAGTCTGGGAAAATGTCCAAATTAAGGCATCCAGGGAAAGATACCTTGGTTCAAGAAGGCAGATGATGTTCAGAGTTTCTCTCTCAGCTGGAAAGGCACATGGTGATGTCTCCTAGCTTTCTCTTCTACTGCTTCCCTGGGGCTCTGTCTGTTCTGTTGGCTCTGAAGCTTTTACCAAAATGGTTCCCTCTTAAAGGACTCTCATAAGCAACCCCACCTTGAATGGGTGGAGACACATCTCCATGGAAACCATCTAATCAAAAGTTACCACCCACAATTGCAATGGGGTGGGTCACATCTTCATGGAAACAATCAAAAAGCTCCCACCCAGCAATATTGAATGAGGATTAAAGAACTTGGCTTTTCTGGGGGTGCACAACAGGTTCAAACCAGCATAACAGGTCTGCACAGATTCCTCCATTCTTCTTTTGCCCTCCCTCCTATATGGGTTGGTTGATTAGAGTCAGGTGTCTGTTTTATAGTCTTTGTGTGACTGTAGACAAATGACTTTACTTTTCTGAGAATCATTTTCCACATGGAATAATAGTAACTACTTTTGAGAAAAAGGAAATATTAAATAAAACATCACATGTTAAACACCTAGAATGGGGTCTGGCACACAAACAGATGTTTAATCTATCTCAGACCCTAATACTACTCGGAGCAGAGGAAAGTTAATGTCTCATTGAAGGTGGACCCCAGGACTTTGGCACTGTTCTCTTCTAGGCTGAGCTAGGAGGCTTTAGGAAGTGGCTGTATGCAGTATGTGTGCATTTGTGTGACCAGAGTGGGACACGGTAAGCCACTGGCTGGTCTCTCTCTTATTATTTTGTTAAAAATAATCATTGACTATTCTTCTTACCTGTTCTACTCTCTTCTTTTTTATTTTATTTCTTGTTTTTATTCTTGGGTTAAAAATGCTATTACCATTTCTGTGAACATGTTAATTTTTTTTTTAAGTGACAGCTCCTGTTGGCAACAATTCAATTATAATGAATTAACCATGGATGGCTCATGCTCCAAAGAGAACTTTTTTCCTTTGGTGACAATGCAATGTGCGTGTGTGTGTGTATGTGTGTGTTCATACTAACAAAACTTTCTTTTACTTGCATTCAATAATAAAATGCACTTGTTTAATAAAAATATATACTAAAAGCATTTGTGGCTGTCTAGAAATGTAAAATTGCCTGCAGAGGATATAAGTATATTGGATTTCCTTACTTTATGATTTCACAGATTAGATCCTAACCAAATGGTGTAATCTAATTGTATCAACCCAGAAATATATAGGATTCTATTTTAATGTTAAAAAGGTCAGTAGCTTTGGAACTTAAAAAATCTTTGCAGTTTTTTTTTTTCCTCTGGTGGTAGCTCATCATCAGAGGATTACAAGATATCATTAATAAAAGGTGGAATTTAATAAACTTAAATTTATTTATTCATCTTCCATACATAATTAGGCTCTTTTGATGAATACTCCCTAAATATATACCAAAGCAATATATACTTTATTGAATGAGAAGTGAAATTTATAGTAATATACTTCATGTGGGCATAAGATTTCTTTTTCGGCAATTTTTTGAACCTTAACTATTATTGAACGTTTTATATATTTTTTATCACTTCCAACCTTATTCTAACATTTTATTGATTTTCTTCTAGATGAAAATATTACAGGCACCTGAATAGCATTCTACTAGCTTTGGAATGAAACTGATATTTTCTAATTCTGCTTGGAGTTTTAGAATTATCATATGCATTCTAATGAAAAATTTTTAAAAATTACCCAGTTTTAAAAAATATTCTGAGCTCTGTGCTGATCATTTATGGGAAGTGTTGTTTTTTTTTCCCAGATGGAATCCTTACCTTTATTCAGCTTCTAAGAGAATATAAACTTGTTCCAATAAAGTAAATGTGACAATTAAAAAGCGACAGGTAAATAACTCAAAGAAATAAAAACATATAATTGCTTCTGTTAGAATTTGAGACTAAATAAGCCTTTGAATAATGACAAGGCTTTACTGAGAGTTACAAAGGACCTCCCCATTTTTTTTTATATGGAAAAAAAAATGATTCAGAGAACAATCAACATGCTCAAGTTCCCTCAGTAGTTAACGTTAGGATTGAGAATATAATTCAAGTCTTCTGATTCCTAGCTCAGTGTCAAATTTTCTTGGAGTCTCTATGTACACTAGACATAGTTTCAAAATCGGGCTAACTTATGTAAGATTATTTGTCATATGATAATATGAAAGTGAAGAATATAGATGAGAGGGAAGAAATTTGAAATTTCATAAGTTTGAAATTTCTTAAATACAGATAGACTTATTTAGTACTTCTGTTATGAGAGAACCAACAATAATAATGCCACTATTATAATGCCATTTCTGTAATAATAGCACTTTTGTTATAAAACACTATTATTATAGAAATGCTATTATAAGAAAAGCTCTGTTATTTAGGATTACTTCTGCAATAAAAGTGCTAAAAAAGTCTTCTATTATAGAAAATTATTGAACATTTTCTCGCTTTGCAATGAAATTTCCATTCCGAATCTTATTTGATTCTCTTGTAAAATGGATCTCAGATTTTATTCTGATGACTCTGAGGCCTGGGAAAGATTATTCTTTAGGACATGAAATTGTTTGACAGCCAACGTCAAGCTTGGTCAAATAAGTTGACTTCCTATCTGTCAGTTTCCTTGAGGTCAAGTGACTCTTCTTTCTTTGCTTTTTTCATCCTCAAATACTGCTTCCCTTTATTGTCTTTCTAAAAGTACTACGTACTATCTCCTTATGGATATAAGGTTCAGATAATTTTGTTTCACTCAATTCAGGTAGCCACAGATTTGCTTTCACATTCTGTCCATTAAACTGAATAAAAATACAGAGTGCAATTTATTAGAACAAAAATTAGTTTAAGGTTTAAATTATGATACCTCATAATTTAAGTATGGACAATGCATCTATGTGGCCTACAGGTTATAATTATTAAGTACTAACTAAGGGAAAAGGATATTTAGAAGTATACAGATACATTTAAAAACATTTCTCTTCTTGTAGTAGTAAAATACTGTATGATTCTCTGAATCAAGTTAGGAATGTTCCTATTTAGAAAATCATTTCTAGGACTCAGTAAAGACAAGCTAGAGTCCTGTAACAATCAATAATATGTTATACAAAATCATAGGTTCACATGTTTTAAGGAATCTTAATGATTAATACAGGAGTTTCCATACAGTTTTAAACATCCGAAAATACATTTTAAAAATGAAATTTTATTCAGAATCCCAAGCATTGAAACAGATAAAAATGATATTTTACTAGTTTGAATTTTTCTTAATAAGATCAGTCAATCAGTCTAACATGAATTAATGATCACACATTTGAAATTGGAGGTTATGTGTGTTGGTTGCTCTTCTCTGGCTGCCTCAAGGTATAATTAGGTACTGAATTATGGTTTAGTTGCTCAGTACTGAAAATACCCTGAGTCACACAGATAAGTAGTTGCAAATGGTAACCACACTTTTAAAGAATGCCTTGCAATATCTGTCTTCTCTTTAATGAACTGGTATAGAAACTTGGAAGAGTAGAGAGAGGGAGAACTTCAGTTTCAAGATTGAATTAGTAACTATAACTAAAAACAGTCAGAGAATCGACACCCAGTACTTAAAGTAAAGCCTAAAATTCTCTCTCAGACAATGTTTTCAGGAAACAATGTATTATGTGTTCACTTATTGTTGTACCACTGACTGGCTGCCAGAGAGCACATGCTTAGCTGATGCACCATGAGAGTGTCTAGCAATTGGCTGAATGTGTGGCACCCATTGTGCTAGGGAAAACACCTTCCAGAATGGGACCCAAATGTTATCACCTGTTGCACAGGAAAATGCACTGGTATATGGATACCATTTGTGTTTAACACATTTCAGTGGGTTTTTAATATTAAAGTTGTGAAAATAGATGAACAAGTATTTTCAAAATTGAATTTGAATCATGTGTGAGGAAATCCCTAAAGCACCCACCAGATTCTTCAGAAGGTTTTTAAAATCTAGCCAAATCCAACCAGCCATTCAGTATTTGAAACCCATCTGTAATAGTAATTAAGTAGTTGTTCGTATCCACATGAATATCTTCAAGGATGGGGAATATTTTCAAGGATGAATTCTAGACAGTCCATTTTGTTCTTGGGCAACTCTGAGCATAAGAAAAATTCTTTCTTACAGTGAGTGAAATATGTTTTTCTGAAGCTTCTACCATGTTCCCAATTCTACTCCTTGGGGCTGGAATGAACAAATCTGCAATTTTGTTCTTACAGGCAACTCTTTGGATTTTAAAGTTTGATATTTATATACTACTTGATTTTCTCCATTGGAAGACTTAATACTCTTAGTTTCTTCAATTGTTATTCAAACATTTTGGGTTGGTTGTCCATCATTAACCTATTTTTTTCTTCCAAATGAGTTCCATAGGCTAGATTCCTCTTTTTTTTTTTTTTGCACGTGCAGGCACCGGAAATCAGACCCAGCATGGCAGGCGAGAATTCTGCCACTGAGCAACCATCGCACCACCCCCTAGATTCCTTTTAAGCAACATATCCAAGGTTGAGCAATGCTCTGGATATGGTTTGACTTCACAGCGAATAGTGATGGATTATTACCCTTCTCCTTTTATATATGAAAACATTTAAAATCACATTGAACTAAGATTTCTCTCCTTGTGTTGTTTGCCCCATTTGAACTTATTTATCTCTTGTATGCTGTATGGTGAGGTCACATTTCATTATTTTTCCATGTGAGTATCCCATTATCGCAGCACCACTTGTTGAATTTTTGTTTGTTTGTGTTTTGGGAAGTGCATGGACTGGGAATCTAAACTGGGTCTCCTGCTGGTGAGTGAGAATTCTACCACTGAACTACACTTGCATCCCTGTGAACTTGTTGCTATTAAAATTCACAGGTTTTGATTTTGTTTTTTACAAACACATATGTATCGTGGCATTAAGTCATGCCATTTTAGACATTTGGTTTGAGGAGGCAGAATAAAGAATTTTAAGTTTAAAACAAATACATATCATTACAGATATTTCCTATTCTAGCCTATCATTTTGATTCCTGGTTCTGTCATCCAATATGCTTCTTTGCACAACTTTGTGATAGGAAAATATAATAAATATTCTCTATGTTTATTCATATAAGAGATGAGGGAGACTTTGCACCAACAAAAGTTGAAGTCACTAATGAGGACACTATGGGTATCAATATTTCTAAAGTTTAGGTATACACTAGCTATTGCATTTCTGAAATTATTTAACTTTTATTATTAATTTTAAAAATTATACTTAATGAATCCATGTCATTTCTCTAAAGTATGTATTAACTATAGCTCCACTCTGGAATTTTGTTTGAGATTGATGTTAATTTTCCCTGTTGGAGTATGCAACATTTTTCTTTTTTCCTTACTAAGGATGTAAAAAAATAAAAGGTAGTTGGTGAGTTTTGATTATTCTAGGAAGAGACTTTCTTTTTTTTTTTTTTTTTTTTTTTTTAGGAAGAGACTTTCTTGTGTCCACCAAGACAATTCAGAAATTAAAATTTGCCTTGGTGAATTTATCAAATTCAAGTTGTGCTCTTTGGATTTGAGCACCTTGAAAATAGATCTATTTCTTAGAGATGGCTTTCAATAAGTATATATTATAACACACAAAATTATAGTTTTTTCAATTGATAATGAGATGAAGCTGTCATGGACACTGTAATTTCCTCTATATAGATTTACATATCATTAAAATTTTACTCAGAAGGTTGGCTTGTAAAGCTTGAAATGAAATCATGTGTTTAATGGCATCAGGTAGCTACAGAAATGCCCTCAAGTTTTGAAATGAATTGTTCAGCTTTGTGACCTAAATTCTGGTTTTCCTTTTTTTTTCCGACATACCAATCTTTTTTGGACTGGCAAGTTTTCCTTTGGGTCTATTAATTGATTCAGTCAAGCCTTGCTGTTGAGTGGGAAACTTTCCTGTTCTTTAATATGACTTTGCATATCTCTGACTCATTCTATCATATGTTAACTTTATTTAAAAACTGAAGGAAATCTTACTTTTCTTATTTCCAAGTTGAAGGAACAGCAGACCTCTATAAATTGGCGACTTGCAGCTGAATCCATCATTGGCAGATTTTGTCATCTTCCATATCTTATTTCTTTTATGTTTGACCTGTAAATACAGGTCTTTTCTTTTTTGAATTTGATGGCAAAATTTACATTAAAAATATGGATTTTGGTTTGTCTTGCAAAATTATTAGACCTGGCAACTAATACCCTCATTCCCTCATCTCAGCATTCATCTGGAACTGAGCAGTGCTGCTCACTCTAGACATGTGCTCTCCAGGTCCCTATTTGACCCCCTCATTCATTTACACTCCTTGTCTGCATACTAGAAGCACTTGAGTTTGATAAACTTGAATACTAGCTTGGAAATTCCACTGTCTTTCCCATTATCCCCCAGAACATATCCCAGGTTTCAACCTTATCCTAAATATTGCCAACTGTTGTTTGATAGTCTCGCTTTCAAGTTGTCTTAGTGCCCTGAAATAAAATATATCAGGATAAAGACATTTGAAACTCATTGGAGATAGCTGGACACATTTTTACAATTTCTTTAACCATTTATTTCCAACTTTCCATTTTCTATTCATCAACATTATAGCCCCAATATTAAGCAGTGCATGTATTCCTTTTTAAACCATCTTGCTTAATAGTGCAGTGTTTACTTCAATGCAAAATTTGATGTTATAAATAATTTATTGTAGTAATTTTAACAGTTTCCTGTGTAAACTTGTTAATAAAATATATGTAATATTTTTTATTTGCATAACAAAATAAAAGAAGAAATATAATGACATTGCCATAAATCTTATGTTGCAGGAAATAGAAACAAAAGATGGATTAAAAAAAAAACAAAAACATCTCTCTGACCAAAAGAGGAAAAAAGGTGAAATAAACAGAACAGGTCTATGTAGGAGATTTTTTCTGTGATTCTGCAAGACTAGAGAAACCAATAATGGAGAGAGGCATGAGGTGTAGTGGAAAGATGGGTTTTTATCCCACTGAGCTGATTGCAGATGCTGGTTCCTTTACTTTTAACTTTGAGTGTGTGGACAAGACTATTACGTATTGAGCCTCAGTTTCTTCAACCAAATAAATATAATTAAGAAAGAAAGTGTCTTGTTCTTATATTGACATTTCCTGTCTTGGGTAGGTGTTATGATTCTGGAGAAAATGCAGCATGAATGAATTCAGATTTGTCGTCTCTGTGTGTCCCATAGGTGTTTGACCTCAATTTTCAAGGCATCCTTCTTAATACTTAACCTGATTTATTATGGATTTGCTAGTAGATTTAATATAGTTTCTTTTGTTGGTTTCTTACTGTTAATACATATAATGGAATCTTAAAATAATTTTTTGCTGTTTGCAGGATATCACAAATAATAAGCACAGAGACATAGGAACAACGTATTTTGTTTCAATCTTGTTTAACTTAGAGCTGGGAAGCTGAGGAGCTAAAGGATTCCAATAATATTTTGGTCCTGAAATACATCATTTGTAGAACGGTTATGTAAGACCCTAGCAGAGAAATTCTGATGAATAATGTTAAATACAGTAGACTTTCATGGAGGCTTAAGCATAAAATGGTTAATAAAAGGAAATATTACATGTATGAATATAGAATCATAGTGATATATTTTCAGCAGTCCAGTTTCCTGAATTTGCTTTACAAAAGCTGTAACTACTGTGGATTTGTCTGAGTGAATCTGCTTTAAGTATTATAGAAAATAGTAAGACCTGTGTTGGTTTTCCTGTGTGCTGGTGACTCACACTGCCTTGTACTCTCTTACTAAATCAAGGCAGTTATTTTATTTTGAAAATGCAAGGTCATTCAAAATCTGAATATGGCACTTACTAGCTCTTCAATATTGCACAAATTATTTAACTCTCTTATCCTTAGTTTTATCATTTGTAAAATAAGGAAAATGATATCTACCCCAGAGAGTGTTAAGAATCAAATCAAATTATAAATATTGTCATTTAGAAGGTGTTCTGTGAATGCTAATTTTCTCCTCCCACTTTTCCTCCTCCTCTTCCATTTTTTTTTTTAAACATGGGCAGGCACGCTTCTTTTTTTTCCTTTAACGTATCATTCTTAAAATCCAAATATGTTTTCATAACTCCAATCACAGTGCATATAATTTGTATTTGATGATCTTTATTTCTACTGTGTCAGATGCATTTAAAAATTCAATTGAGCACAAATTGAGCGCCTCCTCTCTGCTAGTGCACATTCATATATATTAGGATTTAGAGAGGAAATGAAGTAGATAGTATCCCTGCTTTCAAAGTGATAAAGACTGAAGTCTAAATAAACTTATAATTGCACTACTGTGTGACTTGCTCCATTTTTAGCAACAGTTGCTATAATGACCATAAGAGGAGCACCCAATTTAGCTTGTGAGGTCAAGAAGGTTATCTGCAGGAGAATCCACTTCTGCTGTTAGTTAGGCAGGAGGAATGACCCAGGTGCATGAGGAAGGGAATCAAACCGAGACCTAAATGCATCTGGAACATTTAGGAAACTGAAAATAGTTTGGTTGACTCCAGTACCTGGGCTGTGGTGGACTGTGAAGGGAGCAGCAAATAATACAGTGGGAGCAAGAGGTGATAGTGCACCGTATTAAAAATTACATTATTTTCTCCGCAGCCTGTTTCATTTTGAATGGTTACAAAATACACACGTTACTTATGACTTCCTTTGTTCATCTCTTTTGCTCACTAGATGATAATCTATGTGGCTATGGCTCTCAGCCATGAGCACACATTAGAATCATGAGGTAAAGCTTCCTGTTTTCTAGAAGGCCAAGTAGAGAGGAAGAAGTGAATCATCTTGAAAGGGACACTGTCCAGGAAGAATCACTGCAGGAAGAAGAGCTCCAATAGATAGAGAACGGGCAGCATAGAGCCCCAGGAGCTGGGGTTGAGGGATTTTGTTTTAAAAGCCAGCATAAGAAGACATCTGCTTTTAAGGAATGGAGAAATTCTTCAAAATGCTCCTGAAGGAAATGAGGAGGCCCTGAGGTTAGATACATCTTCATCAGTCACAGCATTGTTTCCATTCCTATGAATCTACCTTTCCCAGGTCCAACTCTAGAGAGAGAACAAAACAGCAGCTGGGGAAGAGTTGTAAAGAAAGGGAGTGAAGAGAAAGTGAAAAGCTGCTTAAGTTATTTTCTTCTCCAGACTTCTGAGTCCAGGACAGACCTAGACTGAAGGAGCAAAAAAGAATTTCATTAGTTGACGGTTTAGAGTTTTGATATTAAATTGGACTGAACTTTTAATTTCTGCAAGTAACTATGATAGCTGCCGGTCTAAAGAGTCAGGGGGCAGAGCTGATAAATAATGTTTGTTGTTACCTGCACACTATGAATCATGCAAACCCCTTCAGCAAACTGAAGCCCTGACTTGAAAAGATTTTCTCTTTCATGTGCCTTATATTTGAGTTGCTATTTTTCATTGCAGTAATGTTGTATTAAAATCTGTTGATTTTTTCCTTTATCATCTTTGTTTCAAAGTCAAGAAAGTTATTCCTTCATAGATGTGATATACGATTTTCTTCTGTTTGTTTTTGAACTGTTGATTTTTATTTTTATCTTCCTAAAGTTTACTTTGTTATGGAGTAAATTGTTTACTTAATTTAAATTATTCCAGGTTACTACTGTGTCTGAAAACTGAGAACTTTTTAATCTGTTCACATTGTGCATTTATATGTTAGTCTAAATGCATTTTACTTTTCAGATAGAAAATTTGAGGCATCCTTGGAGGTTCGTTTTATTCCTAAGTGTGAAACTGAAAATGGAAAAGGAAAAGATGGGTAGTGTGATGTCGAAGTATGTACCCTAATTAGACAGGCTCTTAATCTTAATCTGCATTCTTGTGGGTGTGAACACACTGCAAACAGGATCTCTTGAGGATGTTCTTTTTTATTAAGATGTGGCCCAACTGAGTGAGGTTGGGTCTTAATAGGATTACTGGAGTCCTTTATAAGCAGAAGGAATTCCGACTAAGAGAAAGCCATGGGAAGGAGCTGGAGGTCGGTAGGGAATGGAACCCAGAAGAGGAGGAGAGAACTTTTCCATTGAGGCAGGGATATAACCCAAGAAACTCCCAGGATTGCTGGCAGCCAACACCAGAAGCTCACAGACACAGGAGAAAGCGTTGCTTTGCTGCCTGGATTTTGGAACTCTCCTAGTCTCAAAATTGTGAGCCAGGAAATTTTGTTGTTTAAGCCAACCCATTGTTTGGTATTTGTCAAAGTGGCTCAGGAAGACTAAAACAGGTCACAAGGTGGGAATGCTGGGCAGTGTTTGGTATATTTGATCTTTCCCTAATTTCTTTTGGAAATAGGTTCTTCCCCCGCTAGAAGCCAGAAAAGACTGTTCTCATTTTCTCCTACCTCTTTTCCCTTCTCTTGACTGGTTCTCCTACTTTTATCCTTATACAACATATTGGAGTTCCTCTGGATTTCTTCCCAGGCAACTTAACCACTTATAATTTTTAAAATATATTTGAAATACTCAAATTAACTATCTTCAGCCCTCAGAGCTAATCTGTGCTCTGGGTTCATATATCCAGTTTTCCCCCATCCTACTAAATGGCTAGTCATCTGATCAACTGTTAATTTAGCCTTGATTTTTTTTTTTTACATTCAACTTTCACATCCAATTTATTAACAAAAGCCATAAATGTGACTTCAACATACATTTCTATGTGTTTTCTCTACATCTCAATTTTTTTGCCAGCCTATTCTAAGCTACTAATGACTCTGGGATGACCACTGTCAACATCCTAGAAGGCCTCTCCCCCATCCCCTTTATTCCATTCTTTCATAGCCTGAAATTACTTTTAATTATATTTTATATTTATATTTATTATATTTATCATTATATTATTATATATTATTATATTTATATTATATTTATTATATTTATATATTATAATATAAAATATATTATATATTATATAATATTATATTTATATTTATATTATTTAATTATTATTGGTTTTATTTGTCTATTAATTTTCATTTTCCCTACAGTGCAAACTAACGAGGACAGGAACTGTATTTGGCTGATTCCTCACCATGCTCCCAATTCCTACCACATTACCTTGGACTTATTAGGCTCCCAATAATGAGCTGGCAACTTCATTAAAATGATTATGAAGTTGCCAGCTATGCCCACTTTAATTTTTATGTTCACCCATTTTTATAATTTTATCATGGATGAAAGTCTTAAACTCTTTGGGATGAGTTTTTTAAATTCATATATGGAGGAGATTTTACTAGATAATCCAAAAGACCCTTTACTGTTTTGAAGTTCTTTTCTCTTCTATTTTCTTACTACTTGATTAGGTATTGACTTAAGAATTTAAAAAATGTTATATCTGTCATTATTTTATCAATTGTGTATTTTTGTGTCCTTTTAGCTGTTTGAATATTTTATTATTAGAGATTTCTGTAAGTGTATCAATTTCTCTGAGATTTGGAAATCCGTATATATGATCTAGTTCATTGACATCAAAACTTAAAAAAAATAATTTTGTGGGTCTCCAGCCAAAATACTGTAGTTTTAAAAAAAATTTGGCAGACTGTGTGCCATTATGATACAAAATTACATTGGATGGTTTCATTTTTGGTAAATTAAAATAGCCTGGGCCTATTTTATTCTTTAGGCTAATCTTTCTCTCTCTTTTATGCTCGTTTTTGGTTGGTCCTTTTCAATATCACTACTGGATGCGTCCTGTTTTGGTGATCTGTTGAAAGTTTTCTAAGTATTTCTGACTTACAGTTTTCCTTCCTGCCACTATCGGTTACTGTATAACAAACAGAGCTTTGCAACTAATGCTAAGTGTGACAATAGTACAGTAGTTAAGATTCTTATGGATTTTACTCTACTTTCCTCTCTTTTATATTTTTCTTGGTTGAATAGAACATTTTGAAAGAATAATATTTCTTTATGGTTTAGAGTGATGATGCAAGTTAGACAGGTAAGGAGGGAGGGGAAAGTGACCCTAAAGCCCATAAAGAAAGTTCTTTTGGCACTCACACCTAGCCCTCACTCAGGTTGGCACCTGAAAAGAACCAGTGAAAAGCGCAACTCATCAATCTCTTACCAGCATAGCCAGAGAGAGAAGGGCCCCTCCAAGTCCTTATAATGCTAGGATTCTGGCCCCAGACTGCTTTTTCTCCTTTGGAGAATGCCTGTGCTCATTTTCTAGTGTTTGCCTTCACTAGCATGAACGTTTTGAGCTGTATGCATTGGCTAGTCTTTGGATTCTTTGGCTGTACACACTGATTAGTCTTCTGCTGTGGCTGAATCCAGAACCTTCTCAGCATCAGCCCCTGGTTGGGATCTAGACTTCTCTGAGAATTCCAGCTCTGCAGCATCCAGCAGAGAATTCTGGGGCTCTCTGGCATCCAGTTGAGAACTCCCGGGGTTTTCCTGCATTGAGGTCATTAAGCTATTTGACTGTACACACTGACTAGTCCTTGAATTCTTTCCTGAGACTGAGTCAAGGACCATCATGGCACCAGCGCTTCCTTGAGGTCTCAATTTCTTTTAGAAGTCCCAGGGCTGTCCAGCATCAGTGAGCTTTTAAAAATTGGCTTTTAATAAAATCATTATTACATAGGGACTATGATTGAATTTCCTGAATTTGTGATTGATTCAATGATATTTATTCTTCATCTACTACACATCAGACAATTATTTTAACATAGGTATTTGTTATTCATGTTGACATCAGCTCATGGGGATATAATTTTAATTAAGGATTATTTTTAATTTTCATCAGTTTCATTATGTTCCAATCATTGAAATTAAATTGTGTATTTAATAAAGATTAAATTTAAAGTTTTGTATTTAAATTTCCATTTTCTTAGAGCTCTCCTCTTCCAACTCTGAGAAACTATCTGATGTGCCTTTTGCAAAAATAGCTTCATAGTTGATAATCCTATTAACAATTACTGGGTCCTTACTAAGTATTCTTTGTTGATTAATAAAATAGGCACAACATATCATTTAATGCTTGATTTCTGCCATGAAAGATTGTTAATTCTGTAAATTCAAATTTCAGCGTATCTATTAATATTATGCCTATTTTTGAGTCTCATAAAGGGTGAAATGAATTTTTCTTGGTCATTCAGAAGCAAATGTTCAGTGATGCTGTATTAGCTAGGGCTCTCTAGAGAAATATTTCAGTGGGAGATACCCACAGATACAAAATTTATAAAAGCATCTCACGTAACTGTGGGGATGTAGAGTCTAAGGTCTGTAGGGCAGGCCACAAGCTGGTAAGTCTGGTGAAGGCCCTCAGCGAACTCTTAGGAGAGGCTGGCTGGACAACTGTGAGTTAGGAAGAGTCCAAAATCTGTAGGGCAGGCTGTGAAGCTGGCAACTCCAATGAAGGGTCTAGATGAACTCCCTTCTTCTAGGAGTGGCTGGCTGGCCGAAGCTGGAAGTGTGACTGTCTCTTCTGAATCCTCCTGAAAAGCCTTCTGGTGATTAGATTAAGCATCACTCATTGCAGAAGATACTCCCCTTAGCTGATTAGAAATGCAATCAGCTGTGGATACAGCCAACATAATCATGATTTAAGTTCATGAAATGTCCTCATAGCAATAGTCAGGCCAGCGCTTGTCTGACCAGATGACCAGGCACCACCACCTGACCAAGTGGACACATGAATCTGACCACGACAGAGTTTCATGTTCTTTCTGCTAAGATACCTGCTCTTCAACATTTATATATATATGTATATATAAAATTTATGCATTATTTGTGCTAAGGAATTTGTATTTCTTTATGTGATTGTTACAATAACCTTGTAAGGTAGATTCAACCTTGTGAGGTAGAGTCCATCTTAATTTTACATATAATGCTCAGAAAGGTTAAATAGCTTGTCCGGGGTCACATAGATGTAAGAAACTGAAGTGGGATAAGTGTCCAGACCTAGCTGAATTTAAATAATATATTCTTTAACATTCATCATGTAGCCTTATTTCCTTCTATGATGATAGAGTGCATTGTTTTACAAGTCTTATCTTGAGGTCATAGATGGTATCTTCTTTATGACTGTATCTAGTGGACCCTCAGTCATTGTCTATTAAATGAAAGATTCTCTATGTAGCTTACTTACTTCATTAAGCACCTAAAATTGTTTGAAATTTGGCTAAAACGATTTTGTTCATTTGGAGCTAATGAGGCACCATTAGCAGAACAAATCATTTTTCTCCAGGTGGTGAGAAAGAGTACAGTGCACCCAAGAAACTGGGGAAGAGTGTGAGGGATCGCTACTATGCCTGGAGTACAGAAAGAAAGAAAAAGTGATTTGAAAAGAGGTTGTAGAAAAGAGAGAGGTCAGACCATAATTTGAGCTCAAGATCCAGCAAATGCTGAATTTTTGCTTTTAGGTCAAAATGTTTAAAATAATTTTACTCAGCCAGTCATGTAACTGTAGATGCTGTCATTCTATCAAAACTAACTCTAGCTTCCTCTTTGGAATTATATTTAAAAGACAGAAGTGATTTTCATACCACATTTATTCATTAAACCATTTATCAGATATTTTAGTATCTATTACATGCCTGGCACAATTGTAGGGAATGAATAGCAGGGTTTTTGTTGGTGTTGCCTCATGGACAGTCTAGCAATGGAGAGATACAACCAAATAATATAGATAAAAATAGAATTACAAGCCAAGATAAATGCAATGAATAGATAGAAACCAAAGCTTAGCTAAGAAAGCGTTTTCATATGAGATGGCAGACCTAATCTTGGGGGTGGTGTGAAGCTATTAAGGTAGCTTCTCTGAGGAAGTAACCTTTGAGCTAAACAATGAAGGAATTTGAAGCTCTCAGCAATGTGTATAATATAATACCTGGGAAGGAGTGTAGATACAAGACATATATCCTGGATATACAAGCATGGGTATGTTCATGGGTTTTCCATTGATAATACCAACACGTCCTTCCTCTTCTCATTGAGTCACCTGTCAATCCACACAGAAGCCTCCTTTCTTTGGTATGTAAGATCCTTTCTGTCTTTCTCTTTTACTCATCACTTCCCTCAGGGTGCCATCAGAAGCCTTCTATCCAGACACCCTCTTGCTAGGGTACCAGATGTGTCCTACAGATCCTGTGTGTCTCTGGAGATGACTTAATGAGAGAAAGGAGGAAATAATTACAGATAACAATAGCAGAACAAACCATTTTTCTCCGGGGGATAAGAGAGAGTACAGTGCACCCAAGAAACTGGGGAAGAGTGTGAGGGATCGCTACTATGGCTGGAGTACAGAAAGAAAGAAAAAGTGATTTGAAAAGAAGTTGTAGAAAAGAGAGAGGTCAGGCCAGAATTTGAGCTCAAGATTCAGCAAATGCCTCCGTGGAAAAGGAGTGCAGGATGTTCCGCTCATTTCTTTACAGTTCCTCTGTCTCTGGGATCTTAGTTCATCAAGTCCTGGCTGCTTTGATAGTCACACACTCCAGTTTTCTTTCCCCTGCTCCATTAGACTGAAGAAAACCCTAGGGCATGAGGATGTCAATTTCTGCTCTTACTCTGTGCCCTATGCTGCAAATTGGTGGATGCCCCGAGAGAAAATGAATGGAGAATGTCCAACTCACTCAAATATCCTCAAGTCCTAGATGGTCTGGTTGCTTTGTAATGCCTGCAAAGTTTGTTTGTTTGTTTTACTATTTTTTACTACTCCAAATACGCATTAATTAGACTGCCCTCTGGCTTCTCACCAGAAAAACTGGAAGCCAGAGGACATGTCATAAAATCTTTGGTCTTGATAACCAAAAACTGATAAATACATAACAGTAAAGGAAAATGATAGTTTCATTCATTCTAATGAAAAATTTCATCTGGCAACATATTACAAAGAATAACATATCATGACTAAGCAGGGCTTGTTACTGGAAAACAAGATTTATATAAAACTTGAAAATTAATGTGATTCATTATATTGAGAAAATAAAGAGAAAAACCATATGATCATCGCAATGGAGTAAGAAAAAACATGTAACATAATTAAATATCGTGCCTGAGAAGAACTATATCGCAAACTTGGAGGAGACTGGAACTTCATTAATCTACCATAAAATATATTTTTAAAAATCTATAAGAAAAATTCCTAATGATCAAAGGTTAAAATCCTTTGTCTGAGATCAAGAATGATTAGAGAATGCTGCTATCATCACATCTATTCGATATTGCAATGTTATACTATGTGATATAGAAAGAAAAAAGTAAAGGAAATAAGCAGTAAATGCATCTTTCTTTATATTGGATATGAATGGGTACACATTGAATAAAAAATCAAGTGTAAAAAGATTTAGGATTAATGGGAAAATTTACCAAGATTGCTGAATATAAGATCAATATACAATAATAATCGTATGTTTGTATATCAGCCACAAACAGGTAAAAATACAATTTAAATCTTTTACAAAAACATAAAATATTAAATGACTAGAAACATTAAAAGATGTAGAATATTTCTATATAGAAAACTATAAAATATTATTGAAACATACTAAAGAAGAACTGTGTAACTGGGAGATGTATACTCACTGAAAGATTCAGTATTATATATATGAATTTCCCCCAAATTGCTCCCAACAGGTAATTTGTGTAATTTGAAAAGCTAATTTAAAAATTTTTATAAGAATACAAAGCATCAAAATAGAAAAGTCAATCTTCATGAAGAGAAACAAGGTGGGAAAACTTGTTCTATCAGGTATAATGACTTATTAAAAAAGCTACAATAAATAAGACACTATGGCAATAATAAGAAAATAGGCCGATGGAGCAGAAGAGAGAGTCCAGAAATGTATTGTTTGATTATCTTTTGCTATGTAATGAACTATCCTAAAAATTAATGGCTGGAATAGCAATAACATTTATTTTCTCCAGTGATTCTATGGATTCATAGTAGGTGGATGCTTTGTCCCATATGGTATCAGTTATAGCTGCAGTCTTCAGGAATCTGAACAGGGCTTGAACATGTCCGGTCATTCGTGCTAGCTGTCTACAAAGGGATAATTAGGTCTGTCAATCAGAATACCTCAGTTCTCCTTCCTGAGGCCCCACATGGCTTAGACTTCTAACAACATGGCAGCCGGGCTCCAAGGGGGTGGGTCCCAAGCATTCAAAAGCAGAAACTGCCCATATCTCAAAGTTACAATCTTGGAAGTCACCAGCCATTACTTCTGAGTGTATGGCAATATTCTTCTTCTTCTTTTTTTTTAAAAACTAAATTTCAGGGAGAACAATTATGGACATTTTCAAATATAAATAAAAGCACAGGGAATTGTTTAAATTCCCACATATCTAAATCAAAATCATCAATTTATAGCCTATATTATTTCATCTCTACTCCCCTGTTACCACTACCCCTCAACTTGGATCATTTTGGAAGCAAATCTCACATATCAGATCATATCCACCAGAAATGTTATTTATCTTTAAGACACAAGATGTTTAAAAACATATATGCGCAATGCCATTAGAGCACCTAAAAATAATTCCTTAACATCACTAATATCCAAAAAAGTGTTCACATTTTCCTGATTGTTTCAAAATTAGTTCTATAGTGTCCACAAAAATGGCCAACCTTTTTTTTTTTTTTTTCCGCATGGGCAGGCACTGAGAATTGAACCTGGGTCTCTGGCATGGCAGGTGAGAACTCTGCCATTGAGCCACCATGGCTCGTTCCCATCTCTTATATTTAATGCTATGCCTCCTGACTGGTATGACCGTGTATTCTAGATTGCCCCAAAGAGTTTAATTTTCAATAGCATCTCTTTTCACTCTCTAAAATATCCTGGTTTGGATTAAAAAGTGTATGGTTGGGTGGTGCAATGGTGGCTCAGTGGCAGAATTCCCACCTGCCATGCCAGAGACCCAGGTTCGATTCCTGGAGCCTGCCCATGTAAAAAGAAAAACAAAAAAGTGTGTGGTCACTCATTGATTAAGAGATTAAGAATCTTTGAATCTTTAAGCTTCCCTAATCTCCCTTTATTTCTTACTTTTTTGTTGTCATTGTTGAAAAAAATGGTTTATTTATTTTTTAAGGTTTGTCTCCAGATAGTAGAATCTTGAGTTTTTCTAATTGCATCTCCTTCATGTTACTTAACTTTTTCTCTGTCCCCTATATTTCTTGTAAACTAGAGGCTTCATTTGTTTTAGGTTCCATTTTTGGGGGGAAGAATATCGGTGATATTGTTTACTTTTGTTAGAAAGAACTTAATATCCATTGTCTCTCTTTTAGTAAGGTTAGCGGTTATTGATGATCAAGGCCTAGATCTATTATTTCTAAAGGAGTTTACAAAAATGGTGATATTAATAGTTTGTCTCTTGATTAAGAGGTATTTTTGTGGGACTTTTATAATAATTAATTCAGCCATTTATGGACTTTCCTGGGCATGTGTTGCATTTCACAAAAATATTTTAAAAATACACATGTACATCACTAAATATATATATATATATATATATATATATATATATAGTCAAAGGGAAGGTGGATTGAACAGATAAATATTGCTAAAGTGTAGTTATGAAATTAAAATGCATTATATATTAGGAAGAATAGCTGCTTTTAATTAATTACAAAAATAAATTTTCTCAGTACTAAAAATAAGATTTTTAGTGATATTGTGACTTGGTTCACAGTCTTCCTCCTGTCATCATCTTGATAACCCCTTATAAATTATTTGCCATTTTTTTCTTCCCTTGTCATGTTTGCATGAAAATGTAATGGATAATATATTCCATTGTGGTCAATTTGTTTAGGAGACTGTCTAAACTTGCTTTCTAACTTGAACTGATATGGAAAATGTGTTAAAAGTAGAACTGATGATGGTGAACCAAAAATAGGCTGAGTGTGGTTTCATGAGGTTTAAATCAGTTCCTTAGAAGAGGCTGATATCTTTTTGGTAAGCTCTATTTAATAAAGATCATGGTGTTTAATGAATAATTAAACGATATACCATTTTAAAAACAATAACTTGATTGGGATTTTAGGCGTCAAAGGATCACAAATACTTATTCAATTTGATGATTACAGAGCGATTTATGTGTTCTGCATTCCACATTCCAACTGATTCTAGATACATCTCCAAGGAAAGATTGACTAAGATAATTCAGCTAGATTAAAAAATATAAAAAATAATAAAGTTCCACCCAGCTTGTTGATAGAGATGGAATATTGAGGAGCTTTTCTGTTTGATAGTGGGAGTGAAAAATGAGTCGATGGCTTTCTGCATAAGGCGGGATTACTATCATAAAGCAAATTCCCATGAAAGTAAATTTTGAATCATATTTCCCAGGAGTTCTAGGTGACTGAATTTAATTACTTCTGGGAAAGTACAAAAACAAAAAAGTTGATGTCGCTGGATCCTGGGAAAATATGCCAGTGTTTTCTGGTAGTGCTGATTTAAATTCAGCCTTTACTTTTCATTCATTCATTCATTCACTCATTCATTTATTTATCCTTGGTGATCAATAAACTAAAGAGCCTCTTCTACATTGATACTCGTTGAGGAGCTTGTGACTTGGTTCACAGTCTTCCTCCTGTCATCATCTTAATAACCCCTCCATTTTCCTTGGCTCACTGTACTTCGGGTTTCATCACTTCAATACTGTTATCATTTGAGGCAGTAGAGAGTACAGCTTGAAGGACTGTGTTCTAAGGATGAACTGGGTTAAGTGACTTCTAGCTATGCGACGTTGAGAAGTTTCTTTCCCACTTTGTGCTTCATTACCTTCACCTAGAAAATGATGATAATAATATGTACCATCTATCTGTTGTAAAGACTTTGGCAAATAAAAAGTCCACAGCAAGTCATAATTATCTCCAGTGTGTGTCAGCAGATCATTAATTTAGTCACTTCCTAAGGATTATCATTGTCAGAGCTGTTCTGCTACTTAGATCTTAAACCATAAAAGTATCCACTCTAATTACAAGATCCTGGTCCTCAAAATTCTACTTCATTACCATTCATTCATGGCCAGAATTGTTCTTTCACTTCAGTTCTTTGACCTATTTTTATATAGAAATTCCAATGGTTTCCAAATTTTTATATTTCATGTGTCAGAATAAAATTGGTAGACCAATAGAAGATTGTCAATTTATTGCCACCTGTGGTTGTAAAAGAACAATATCATTGTCCACTGAAATTAGTAATTTGTTTGTTTATTTTAAAAATTACGTGTCTTCCCTGATCAACTATGTGCTCCATGAGGTGGATACTTATCAAGTGTGTACCTTGATAAACTTGACTGTGCAGGACCTAGTATCTAGTGTGTGATACTGGATTCAAAAAGTGTTTTGTAAATGAATGAAATTTCCCCATTTTTAATAAAAAAAGACAATTTAGTAAAAATGAAAGTTACAGTTCTTACACTAAATATGTTATGTGGAAATTCTTCATTGCTTAAAAGAGCAGCATTAAAATGATTGTCAACTTGTTCTGTATTTGATAGTGAAATATAAGATGAAGCTTACATGTTCAACCTTGACACATTTTTCTTTAAATTGCAACTTGTGCCAAAATTGTACATACAGATAAGTGTGCTCAAACTATAAACTACACTCTTTTTGTAAGTTTAAAGAAAGATCATGTAGAAAATATAGAGTTCCCGTATACTTGCCCCCTTTTCAACAGTTTGCATGTGTGTTACTTTTGTTACGGGTGATAAGAGAATGTTATAATTGTACCATTAACTACAGTCATCATTTACATTTGGATTCAGTGTGTTGTTCAGTCCTATGGTTGTTGTTTTTTTCTGAAATTTTTTTATTCTAGCAAAATATATGCCACCTAAAACGTCTCCTCTTAACCACATTCATATATATAATCCACTGGTATTAATTATATACACAATGTTGTGTTATCATCACCACTATTCATTACCAAAACTTTTACATCACCCCAAAAAGAAACTCTGTACCACTTAAAAATTAACTCCCCATTACTTACCCAAACTTGCATTCTACTTTATGACTCTATGAATCTTCTTGTTCTAATTATTTTATATCAGTGAGATCATACAATATTTGTCTTTTCTGTCAGGTTTATTTCACTCAACATAATGTCTTCAGGGCTCATCCATGTTGTAACATGTATCATAACTTCATTCCTTTTTATGATTGAATGATATCCCATTGTCTGTAGCCACATTTTGTTAATCAGTTCATCAGTTGATGGACACTTGGGTTGTTTCCATCTTTTAGAAATTGTGAATAATGTTGCTATGAACATTAATATGAAAATATCTGTTCAAGATCCTGCTTCAAATTCTTTTGGGTATATTCCTAGAAGTAGATTTTCTGGGTCAAATGGTCAATACTTCATTTTCTGAGGAACTGTCAAAATGTCTTTCACAGTGGCTGTATCACTTTACGTCGCCACCAAGAATGAATGAGTGTTCCAATTTCTCTACGTCTTTCCCAACACTTAATATTTTTTTCATTCTATCAATAGTTGCCATTCTAGTGAGTGTGAAATAGTATATCAGTGTGGCTCTGATTTGCATTTCCCTAATAACTAGTGATGTCAAGCATCATTTCATGTTTTGTTTTGTTTTTTGCCATTTGTATATCTTCTTTGGAGAAATATCTATTCACATCCTTTCCTCATTTTTAAATTAGGTTGGTTGTCTTTTTTTGTTGTTGAATTGTAGGACTTAAAAACTCTGGGTATTAAACCCTTAGCAGACATGTAGTTTTCAAATGTTTTTCTCATTCTGTGTGTTGTCTGTTTACTTTCCTGATTATGTCCTTTGATACACAGAAGTGTTTAATTTTTTGAAGTTCCATTGATCTATTTTTCATTTTCTCATGCTTTTGTTGTAAAACATAAGGAACCATCATATAATGCAAGATCTTGAAGATCTTTCCCCTCTGTTCTTCTAGGAATTTTTTGGTCCTGGTACTTACATTTAGGTCTTTGATCCACTTTGTGCATTTAGGTCTTTGATCCATTTTGTGTTAATTTTTGTAGAAGGTGTGAGGTAGGTGTCCTTTTTCATTCTTTTACATATGGATATCCAGTTCTCTCAGCACCATTTGTTGAACAGACTATTCTTTCCCAATAGACTGGACTTGGCCCCCTTGTCAAAATCAATTTGCCATGGATGTGAAGGCCTATTTATGAACTCTTAACTCAATTACATTGGTCTATATGTCTATCCTTGTGTAGTTAGGTTTTAAAATTGGGAAGCATGAGTCTTCCAACTCTGTTCTTTTTAAAGATAGTTTTGGGTGTTTGGGACTCCTTATAAATTTGATGATTCGCTTTTTATATTTCTGTGAAGAAGGCTCTTGGAATTTTGATTGGAATTGTATTGAATCTGTAAATCACTTGGGGAAACACTGACATTTTGAAAATGTTTAGTCTCTCAATCCCTAAGCATGGCATGTCCTTCCATTTATTTAGTTCTTCCTTGATTTTTTAAAATTTTATTTTATATGGTCAGGCACCAGGAATTGAACACGGGTCTCTGGCATGGCAGGCGAGAATTCTGCCACTGAGCCACCATTGCACTGTCCTTCCTTGATTTATTTTTATAATGTCTTATAGTTGTTCATGTAATAATCTTCACATTCTTAGTTAAATTTATTCTTACATATCTGATTTCTTTAACTTCCACTATAAATGGAAATGTTTTCTTAATTTCCTTATCAATATGTTCATTACTGGTGTATAGACACACTAAGATCGTTGTGTACTGCTCTTCCCCTCCGCTATGCTGCTGCTGAATTCACTTACTTGCTCTAGTAGTTTTTGGTGTTTTTTTTTTGAGGGGGTGGAAGGGGATATTCTATTATATATAGGATCATTGCATCTGTAAATAGGAAAGTTTTACTTTTTCCTTCCTGATATGAATGACTTTTACTTCTCGTTTTTGCCTAAAGCTCTGGCTAGAACTTGGAGTACAATGTTGGAACAGTGGTGACAGTGGCCATCCTTCTCTTGTTCCTGATCTATTGGGGAAAACTTTCAGTCCTTTACCATTGAACATGATGTTGGCTGTGGCTTTTTCATATATACCTTTATCATGTTGAAGCTTTTTCCTTCTATTCCTAGTTCTGTAAATGTTTAAATCACAAAGGGTGCTGGATTTGGTTAAATGATTTTTCTGTCAATTGAGATGATGATGTGTTTTTTATCTCTTTGTTTTATTAATATGGTATATTAATTGACTTTCTTATGTTGAACCATTCTTGAATGCTTGGGATAAATTCCACTTGATCATGGTGTATAATTTGTTTACATGATGGATATGGTTTCCTAGTATTTTGTTGAGGATTATTGCTTCTGTATTTGTAGGGGATAGAGGCCTACACTGTCCTTTCTTGTGGTATCTTTATGTATTTTTGGAATTAGGGTGATGAGGGTTCATAAAATGAGATGGGAAGTGTTCTTTTTAATATTTTGGAAAACTTTGAGCAATATTGGTGTTAATTCTTGGAATCTTTGGTAAAATTCACCAGTGAAACCATCTGCTTTTCTTTATTGGGAGGTTTTTGATGATTCATTCTTTTGTTATTGGTCTGTTGTGATCTTCTATTTCTTCTTCAGTCAATGTATACAATTTGTGTGTTTCTAGGAATTTATGCATTTCATATAGGTTATCTAATTTTTTCACCTACAGTTTTTCATAGTATCCTCTTATAATTATTTTTATTTCTGTGGAGTCACTAGTAATATCCCCTTTCACTTATGATTTTATTTCAGTCCTCTGTCTTTTTGTTTTTGTTAGTCTAGCTAAGGCTTTGTAGGGTTTATTGGGCTTTACAAAGAACCAACTTTACTTTAATTCTTTGTATTGTTTTTTATTCTCTATTTCATTTATTTCGCTCTAATTTTTTTTCCTTCCTTCTGCTTGCTTTGGTTTTAGTTTGCTTTTTGCTTTCTGGCTCCTTCAGTTGTGATGTGAGGTCTTTGATTTGAGATCTTTCTTCTTTTTTAATGTAAACATTTATAGATATAAATTTCTCTTTCAGCACTGTCTTTGCTGTATCCCATGAAGTTTGGTGTGTTATATTATTTTCATTTGCATCAAGATATTTTTAAATTTCCCTTGTGATGTCTTCTTTGACCCATAAGTTGTTTAACAGTGTGTGGTTTATTTTCCACACATATGTGAAATTCCCATTTCTTCCTCTGTTACTGATTTCTAGCTTCATTCCATTGTGGTTGGAGTTGAGATATTATATAATTTCAACATCTTTGGATTTTTGAGATTTGTTTGTGACCTAAGATGGTTGATCCTGGAGAATGATAAATGTGTACTGGAGACGAATGGGTATTCTCCTGAGGTTGGGTGAAAATATTTCTGTTCTAGTTTGCTAGCTGCCAGAATGCAATATACCAGAAACTCAATGGCTTTTAGGAAGTGGAACTTAATAAGTTGCAAGTTAACAGTCTTTAGGCCATGGAAATGTCCCAATTAAAGCAAGTTTATAAAAATGTCCAATCGAAGGCATCCAGGGAAAGATACCTTGATTCAAGAAAGCTGATGAAGCTCAGGGTTTCTTTCTCAAGTAGAAAGGCACATGGTGAACACAGTCAGAGTTTCTTTCTCATCTGGAAAGGCACATGGTGAACATGGTTAGGGTTTCTCTCTCGGCTGGAAGGGCACATGATGAAAACGTGTCATCTGCTAGCTTCCTCTCCAGCTCCCCAGAAGGTGTTTTCCTTCATCTCCAAAAGTCACTGGCTGGTAGACTCTGCTTAGTGGTTCTGCAGCATTCTCTGTTGTAGCTTTCTAGGTCTGTCATTCTTCTTTGCTCTCTCTGAATCTTAGTTTTCCTTAAAATGTTTCCTCTTTTATAGGGTTCCAGTAAAGTAATCAAGATCCACCTGGAATGAGTGGAGACACATCTCCAACCAATCCAGCTTAACACCCATTTTGAGTGAGTCACATCTCCATGGAGATAACCTAATTAAATTTTCCAACATACAATACTGAATAGGGATTAGAAGAAATCGCTGCCTTTACAAAATGGGATTAGGATTAAAACATGGCTTTTCTAGGGCACATACATCCTTTCAAACCAGCACAATTCTATATATGTCTGTGAGCCAAGAGTCAAGAATGTATGTTTGTTTGTTGTTTACAATAAAAATATTAAAAAAATTAAGGTGAGTCTCTTTTAAGCAGCACATAGGTTATGTTTTTTTTTTATCCTTTCTGCCAACCTCTGCTTTTTGATCAGAGAGTTCAACCCATTCACATTTAATGTAACTTCTGTCAATGCATGACTTTCTTCTGCCATTTTGCTACATGGTATTTTTAAGTCGTATATTCTATTCCTTCAATTCTTATGTTAATGCCTACTTTCTTATTTCTCTCTTTCTTTTTTTTTGTATTATGCCATTTTAGTTCCTTCTAATTTTCTCTCTGTATATTTTTCAGATATTTTCTTGTGGTCACCATGGAGCTTAAAATTAATATCCTAAGTCAATAGCAATCATATTTGATTTGATATCAAGTTAACTTCAGTAGCATACAGCTACCCTGTTCCTTTAATCTTCTGCAAACCCCACCCCCATGTTTTTGTCAAACTTGTTATAAATTATAACTTTAAACATTGTATTTTCCAAACTATAAATTTATCATTAGTATTAATGCACTTGAATATTTAAATCTTCAAGAGTAGAGTGAGGTTACATATAAACAATATACTACAACAGTACTGGCATTTTATTTCGCCTTTGGTTTACCTTTACAGGAGGTCTTTATTTCTTGCTATTGATTCAATTCACTGTCAAGTGTTCTTTCCTTTGATCTTGAAGAACTCCTTTAGCATTGCATGTAGGGAAGGTCTTTTGGCTATAAAATCTCTCAGCATTTGTTTATCTGGAAATGCATTAATCTCTCCCCCATTTTTGGAAGACAGTGTCACTGGAGATAAAATTCTTTGTTGACAATTATTTTCTCTCAGCACTTTAAAATATTTTATCCCATGGCTCCACTTGCCTCCATGTTTTCTAGTAAGAAATTGGACCATAATATTGGAACTCCCTTATACATATGTTGCTTTTCTATTATAGTTTTGAGAAATCTCTCCTTGTTCTTTGCATTTGTTTGTTTAACTATTATTTGGGTTAATTTCCCATAATATTTTCTTTTTTGATCTTCATTGGGCCTCTTGAATGTACATATTCACATCTTTTCTAAGTTTGGGAAATTTTATGTCATTATTTCTTTGATTATTCCTTCTTCAACTTTCTTCTCCTGGAAATCCCATACTGCACATATTGGTACTCTTGATGGTATCCCACAGGTCTCTTGGGCTATTTTTACTTTTTCTAATTCTTTTTTATTTCTTCTCCTCAGCCTGACTTGTTTCAAATGTTTTATCTTTGAGTTCACTGATTATTTCTTTTTCCAACTCCAATCTGTTGTTGAAACCGTTTATGGAATTTTTCATTTCAGGTGTTGTGGTTTTCAATATCAGTAATTCTATTTGGTTCCTGTTCTAGTTTGCTAGTTGCTGGAATGCAACACACCAGAGATGGATTGGCTGTTAATAAAAGGGGATTTATTTTGTTAGGTCTTCAGAGGAAAGGCAGCTAGCTAACTTTCACCTGAGGTTCTTTCTTACATGGGAAGATACAGGGTGATCTCTGTTGGCTTTCTCTCCAGGCCTCTGGGTTCCAACAACTTTCCCCAGGGTGATTTCTTTCTGCATCTCCAAAGGCCTGGGCTGAGCTATGAGTGCTGAGATGAGGTATGCTGAGCTGCTTGGGCTGTGCTACATTGAGCTTTCTCATTTAAGCACCAGCAAATTAAATCAAACCATTCATTATGGCAGGCACGCCTCTTAGCCGACTGCTGATGTAATGAGCAACAGGTGAGGTTCATGTGCCATTGGCTCATGTCCATAGCAATAGAACTAGGCAACTTCACCTAGCCAAGTTGGCATCTGAATGTAACTACCACAGTTCCCTTAAATTTTTTTTCTCCCTATTGAGATTCTTATATTGTTCATTCATGGTTTTCATGAAATCCTTGGTTCTTTCTCTATACTTTCCTTCATCTCCTTGATCATATTTGAGTCCTCTGCCTTTTTGTTTTTGTTAGTCTAGCTAAGGCTTTGTAGAGTTTATTGGGTTTTCCAAAGAACCAACTTTACTTTAATTATTTGTATTGTTTTTTATTCTCTATTGGAGAATAGAGAATAAAATACAGGACCATTTTTTAAAAGACTTTGTCTGAACCATCAACAGTCTGTTCTTTGTTGTGTTTCTGGATTTTTATTCTCTTCCTATGAATGGGCCATAATTCCCTGTTTCATTGTCTGTATTATAATCCCTTGCTGTGCACTGTATATTTTAATATTTTAAAAGGTTAACTTTGGGATCTATTTCCTATGTGGTTTGTTTCTTGAGTTTATATCCAGCTGTTGTTATTTCTTTGAGTGACAGGAGCTAACAAAAAACAAACAAACCAATGCAAAAATTACCTTTCAATATCTTTGCAAATTGGTTTCACAAAGACCAGTGCCTTCCTTCAGAGTTCAACTCTCCTTTCACAAATGTCAGGCCTCTGGGTTCCTGAGCAAAATGCAGGGTCCTAACTGTCTTTTCTGAGCTGGGTTCTGCCCTGAGCTTGTGCTTGCTAGTGGCATTCAGAGTTTCCCTGTTTAGAGGAACTTGCATGAACCCTCTACTCTTTATGAAATAGATCCTCATTTCTGTTTCTCCACAGAGCGTTCCATTGTTAGACTTAAAGCAGGTAAGCCTTTTCTTTAATTGTTTCTCATACTACTTTAGCTGGCCCAAACTGCTTTTGCCTGGAGTGCAAATCCTGTGGTGGGAGGTAAGCCCAAGAAGAGTTTCCTAAATCAGTTTTTCTCTGCCAGAAAAAGTCAAGGGACCCATGGTGGGATCTCTGGCCAGCTACACTCAGCATTGCGGGGGAAGTGAGGGTAGGGTCGGCAAGGGAACCAGGAGCTCCTATCATCTTTTGAAGCTGCATTTTCTTTATTTGGTATATGCTCAAGTAATGCAGTCCTTAAAGTATTTCCTGTATTTTTGAGAAAGGTTAATGCCTCTGTTACTTTTGCCTATGGTGGATTGGAAAAATTGCTTCTCTCACAGCTGGGCCCCCTTGATATGGTGTAAGTGATCACAAGCACTAAGCAGTGAGCAGTGATCAGACCTCTCATTCCAGATCTTGGGTACTAGGTCTTTATTTTCCATATTGTCACCTGAAAGCTGTATTAGAAGTGAGGATTGAGGAGCCCACTGCTGCCTGTGGGATGAGAAATGTTGGCTATTACACAGAGAGTGAAATTCACTGGTATTTACCAGTTTACCAACTTCTTTTCTTGCTATATCCTGAATGCTGCACAGTATTCTACTAGACTCTGGGGTTTCAAAATAATCAATTCAAACAGTTCCTGCCAGTTCAATGCTTATTCTGTTAGAAGGACTGATTCTTGGAATTTGCAATTTTGCCATTTTCCCAAAATGTTTTCCTATAAACTATACTCTAAAAGGAATTTTTCTCAATTTGGAATATTCTGATCTGTGCTTGGCTAAGCCATCTCAGTCTCTTAGACATGCTAATAATTTTAAAAATCTGAAATAATTTTTGCAGTAACTATATAGTAGAATTTAGTTGGAACTGAATATCTCCTACTAAAACAGGCATGCTTTTCCATTTAGTGTCTTTATGTTAGTTATCTAATTACCTTATTCTTTGAGTTTCCTCCAAATAAAACTCCAGTCACACATCCATTTTTGTGTGTGTGCTGTATGGCGGGGTCACATTTCATTATTTTTCCATGTGAGTATCCCCTTATTGCAGCATCATTTTTTGAAATTTTGTTTGGGTTTTCATTGGTTTGTTTGTTTGTTTTGGGAAGTACATGGTCCGGAAATTGAACCCAGGTCTCCCACATGCAGGGGAGAATTCAGGCACTGAACTACCCTTGTACCCCCACACACATCGACTTTAATGAACAAAGGTGAACTTAGAAAAATCAAAAGAGAGGGCTTATATTGCACTGTACATATTTTCTCACCAGAAGATGTGTCCCTTGGAAGTTTCAAATTCTTCTTCTCAGCCTTATACCCACTAGAATCTTTTCCTCCTAGTGTTCTCCAGCCTTCCTGGTCTGTGCCTCCAGTAAAATCTTCCTTGAATATTTATGAAAGCCTTCTTTTTACCTTCTTTTTCCTTCCATCTCTAGAGAAAACAAAATACTGCTGAAATATAAGCAGTTTTAAAATAAAAACTCCGTGGGCTTCCTAAACACATGTTTCAAAGTTTCAGGGGAAATATGAAGTGTGGGTGAAGGGATGTAAAGAACCATTAGATTCCCATGTGGTTAGCAGATTTTTGGAGTTCCTATT
Source organism: Tamandua tetradactyla (assembly GCF_023851605.1). Taxonomy (NCBI): domain Eukaryota; kingdom Metazoa; phylum Chordata; class Mammalia; order Pilosa; family Myrmecophagidae; genus Tamandua; species Tamandua tetradactyla. The sequence continues at coordinate 155,025,162 of NC_135331.1, forward strand.
AGCTCAAAGAACAGTGTCAGAGTCATTTACTTGTAAATATGTACTGGTTGTCTATTTTGGGCTGGAATTCTGCTACATGCTGTTGTTAATCTACAGAGGAATTGGCCGAGGGTGACAGTAAGGAAAGCCAACAATCCCTTTGAATTCAAATCCTGGTGATGATGGTTATATTAGTAGCATTGTAGGTTTGAACAAATAACTATACTGATGTATAAATTCTTCACCTGTAGTACAGAAGTAAAATCACAGCTACCTTCAGGGTTAAGATTAAGTACTTACCTCAGTTGATAGGCAAGTAGTAGTTACTCTACTTAAGCATATTTGACCCTACCCATGGCCTTGTCTCCTTACCCACCTCATGACTAATTAAAGGGAAACAATAATTCTTAGCCTCAGATAAAAAATTTAAATAAACAATCCAACAAGTTCATGCTCATAACATTGTCTAGAACTGTGCTGGATTGTAAAAGATACAAACATATAAAATGCAATTTCTGTTGGAGGCTCCTAAAGTCTAGATGCATGGATTTTTAGAATCAAAAGGAATATTAAAGTTTATCTAGTCCAATTACCTCTTATGCAGGCAAGACCCGAAATAACAGACCGTACTATAGACAGGTATTCCCTGAGAAGAAGCTTGGCTGGCCAAACAGGAGGTTCCTCACCTGGTGGAATACCTTGACCTATTGATCATGATTTCCCCTTGGCAGCATGCTACCAGGGGCCCAGCATCTTTGTGGAAACACGCACTTCACAGAGAGTTACTGATGCATATTTAAATGTTAATGCATATGCATACGTGTGTGTGTGTGTATATATATATCCTAGATATCAATTTATTGGGGCAAATGGGAAATTTTCAGTCAAGCGCACTGAAATACTCATCAAACCATGAATACCCTTTTCCCATGGGCATGTCTTTATGACAATGCAAATTGCTAAGAATTTATTCAACAGCTATTTATTGAGTACCTAACTCTCAGAATAGTTCTGGGCTGAGTGTTGGGATGCTAAAGTTGGAGATTCCTAACTTTGAGGTGCTCATAGGAAGGTCCAGCACACAACAAATACTTACTTCAAGATAATATTTCCTGGTCAAGTGAATTCAGATCTGGGGCAGGAAGGACATACATGGATGAAAACTGTAGCCGGGGGTGGAGGGATGGTTAAGGTGAGGGTGACAGCAGTGTCATGGTGGTGGTAGAGAATAGCATAAGCAAGAATATGGGCTTAGAAAAAAGTCACTTCTATCTCAAAGAAAGAGCTTTCAACTTACTTTTCCCTTGAAAAAGTATTTCTCTTTTTACTTCTTTTTTTATCTTCTGTACCTTACTTACTAACAACCACAACATAATGTTGGTTATTAAGATTATCAATATTAAGGTGATATTGGTATTTGGTTGCTAGACTATTCTGAAATGATTAAGGACTCAAGAGGAAATAATCTTTGCAAGTCCGAAATAACAAATAAACAATGCTCATAATGAATTTAAAAGGAGGGCTTGTAGAAATAATGAAGAAAAGTAATACAAACTAAAACTGGTCCTTCAACACAGGGGTTTTAAGAAGCACTAGACTAGTCATCATATGTTACTTACTTTTTAAAAGTCTCTTTTTTGCTCAAGCAGGAAAGATGGAAGTTATTTTGGTATTTCCAGTATTCACTCAACAAATGGCTCTTGTTTCTGAGGCAGAGCTTGAGGATCATCTTTTGTGGCTTTGTGGTCCTCCAGGGTTCTGTGACACATCATTGGGAAGTTCTTCTCAACTGGAACATTGTAAGGTGGCAGTCCTGATAATAGGAGAATGAGTGCTCAACGACCAGTGTTCATCCAGCAGCTGGGTGGGAAGTGTGTGGGACATTGTAGAAGGTAGTTCTTATGTCTGTTATTTTTACTTTTGAACAATATTTTACAATAAATTATTTTAAGTGCCAATTAGAGGCTATGATGCTGAAGAGCCATGAGCTGTCTGATTTTTAATGCACATGGCATTGAACTCTGCTTCGTATATGGCATGTGCTCAGTTTTGTAGGGAACAGTCCAACTCAAGCAGTACTTCAGAAGATAGAGCATAACACCACTGAGTACATGATTACGAACAAGAGAAAGGAATTCTGACTTTCCTGCCAAGGTCTTAAGAGAATTGCATACAAAATGTGTCTGTTATTTTCCTATTACTGCTCTTTGGGGAAAGACCAAAGGACTGAAACTGCTATTTTATCATTCTTGGAAATCTTACATTATTCAGGGTAGGTGAATTGTTATAAGAAGTAGCATCAATATCTCAGTGGATATTCTTATGAGAGTTTATTGTTCACTCATGTTACATTCCAGTGCAGTCATAAGAGGAAAGAGGAGCATTCAACCATATAGTAATTCAGGGGTTCAGAAGCTTTCTATTCTGTAATGCTATCCTCTTCAAGGTATTGGTGCAAACTCACCCTGTTGGCCTATAGGCAATGGATAGAAAGGGTGGAGAGAGTGTTAGGGACCAGGATTTGAAGTGACATACATCACTTTCATCTGCATTCCATTGAGCATAGGTCAGTCACATACCCCTCTAACTGTTAAGGAAGGCTGGGAAATAGAGATTTCCTTTGTGTTATTCACAATAATAAGCGTAAGAACAATCTAGATCCTAAAGGGGACCATGAAGTAGGGTTCTGTATGTATAAGGATGTTATAAAGGAAATCAGAAACAACCAATCAGCCAAAGTTAGGCTCTGGTTTGCCTGTGCCCACCTTGGGTTACAGTTAAAGCAAATTTGAAAGGAAGTAGAGGGTGCCTAAGTGAGCAGACAGCCTATATAATTAATGTCTATCTCAGTGAAACTGGATGACAATATAGGAATTGTTGATGTTATTATCTGAATAAGGTCTATACATTGGGTCAGAGTGGGTGGTCATTACTAAATCCATAGTACCTCCCTCATCATCCTTCATGCTTGTTCATCTTTGACTTTTTGATGTACATTTACATCCCTAGAGATTTATGTAATAAGGTCCATTAGGCATGGGGGCAGGCATCTTATCTCTCCCAGTCACCTCTGTTTCCCCAGTACTTAGTCCTGGGTTCAGTTAATGTGTGATCAAGTCTTCAGGAATGAACATATGCTTATGTGAGGTGTTAAATATATCCATATATGCAGTTATACTCATCTATTTCAATTCTTTGAGTTCATCTTCCTTTTTAACTTTAAGGACTATTAAAAGAGTATAGTGTTTTCAACTTTATTATTTTTCTGAGAGTTCTAGTGTACATTGTTCCCTTAATAAATGGGTATTTACTGAGTAATGGTAATTCTTCAGTGCAGAAACTATATATCTTGTGGGAATTTGAAAATAGATGTTATTTCCCATTTTAGCCTAGTTCAATTGCTGTAGTCAGACATATGATGGGTTTCCTTTATGTTTGGCTTTGCTCTAAGTGCAATGCATGGATTTTTTTTAACTTCCAATGCATCATATTTTCATGCTGTTTAATGTTGGCTTTCTTTCACAGAATCATCATCGAATAAAATGAAGCCATTGTTGATAATAATGTGTTTGTATGCATGTGTGTTGTGTTGTTACTGTATGAGTGGGTTTTTAGCAGCATCTAATCTAAAATAAACACAAAATACTCCTTGGCATCATTGTTTTTTTTTTTTAAGTGGGTATCTATAATTTTCTCTTTGTGCATGAATGAATGATAGCAGAAACTGATTGCACAGTGCTTTCATAGCTCAATAAATTACCCTTAGTGTGTGGGAGATTTACTGTGCCTTAATCAATGCATAATTATTCCTTTCTTATCTCAGTAGGATCCCATAAAAAGGGGCTGTACATGTAGCCTTGTTTTTGAGGCTGCAAACAAAACTGTAAAATTATTAAGCACAGTTTAATTGCCTTTTGTTGTTTCCTGGAGAGGACTATGTATACAGTACATGAGATGGTCTCTAAAAGCAGGAAAAGAAAATGTGTCTCCTATTTAACATTAATAAATTGTGTTGTAACAGTGGAAACAAGGACATATATCTTTGTAAGATGGGTTAATGGTACATAAACCTTGATTAGCAGATTAAGGGATTTCACTAAGAAATGATACATAATTCACTTACTTCATGAATCAAAATTTACAAAAATAGTTCCTCAAACTTAAATTTAAACTGCACATACCAGCTTTTGTTTCCACACTGGCTGTGTTGGCAGAGGGCGGCACAGTGGAAAAATAGACAGGCTTTGAGGTCATGTAGCCGTGGGTTCCAATACTGGTCTAGTCCTCTCTACACTCTCTGACATTTCACAAGGCATTTCAAGGGCTCAGCTTTGTGTTATATAATGCAAACATAACACCTTTATGCAAGTTTCTTAAGAAAATTATAAATTACCCTTGCAATCTATATGAATATTACTGCTCACTATTCCAGCAAGTTATTATATAACTTACACACATACATTCATCCAAAGTCTCCTCTCCCTGCCGTGGTTGAGAAGTAGAGGCATGAATGGGCTTCTACCTTATAGTAAGTTACATGGGTAGGAATAGGCAGTCATGAGAAGAAAGCTGCCAGGGACTCCACCAGCAGAGCTCCAGGCAGGATGGTATCATCTGTGGGTTTCTGTAGAATCGTGGTTCCAGGAAGCTGAGGTCAGTTCTTGTGTTACATGCTTGGAAAAGTTAAGAAATGACTCTCATCTGGACTAGATATTGATTTTTAAATGTACAATGAGATGAGAGTCTCAGGATAAGAAGAGACTTATTTTTATTATTATTGTCTTCTCATCCAAGACAATGTTACTCAAAACTCAGATGTGATTTGCACATTTAGTCTATGCTGAAGGTTGGTTGCTGGCTAAGACACAGAGAAGTTTGACCTCAGTTTAGAGTTAAACCTTGTGGCCTGTACCGCACAGCTGCTTCAAGGGAAGGATGGTTTCCCTTGAAAAAGAAATGAGGGCCACAGAGACAGTCAGCTGCAGTTTTCTCATCTAACTTAAGGCACAAAGGAATGGCCCCTGTATTCATTTCCTAAGGCTGCCATAACAAATTACCACAACTTGGTGGCATAGAACAACAGAAATTTATTTTCTTATAGTTCTAGAGGGCAGAGACTGAACTTGAAGTATGGATGGGGTCATGCTCCCTCTGCAATCTCTCAGGGAGGTTTTCCTTGCCTCTTTCAGCTTCTGGTGGCTCCAGGAGCTCCTTGATTTCCATGGCTGATGGCCACATCGCTTCACCCTCTGCCTCCACCTTCCCATTGCATTCTCCCACTCTCGGTATCTTCTCTTTTGTCTGTCTTATGAGGATAGTTGTCACTGGATTTAGGGACCACTCAGATAATTCAGGATGATCTCATCTAAGATCCATATTTAATTACATCTGCAAGGACATCTTTTTCAAATGAGGTCATGTAGAAAAGTTCTGGGGATATAGATTTGAATTTTTTTGGGGCCACCATTCAACCCACTACAGTCCTTCCATTCACTAAGAGAAATATTAAACAGCAGACGTGTGATTTCTGGACAAATAGAGATTTCTCATCTGAATTTTGTAAATATTGCATGTCTTCTACTTTCGCTGCCATAGTTATAATTGATTTTGTGAGAAAGGCAGACAACATTAGCATGACTTATTAAGAAGAGTGGATGACAGTCACAAATTATACATTTCATATCTTCCCAAGAGAAAGGGGAAGGAAATTATTAACCATATGCTAAGTGTCAGGGCGTGTTTCAAGCTCATAAAGGTCAAAAGATCTCCTAGAATAGTTCCCTAGAAGTTGATCCTGAAGTAGTTAGGACAGAGGTAACAGGCTCTAATGAGTAGAAGGATGAAGACATCCTAGGAAATTTGGGACTTTAACACTTTCTTGTTCTAGCCAGGATCACAGATTGTTTCTCTAGGATTTCTGGATGTCTGTAATGTTGTCCACATTTCCTCTTGTCTTTGAATAATATGAATAACTTTTGCTAAGCTGGCTAAAGAAGGGAGGGGGAGGAAAAGGGGATCCCCTGCTTCTACTAGACAGTGCCTCTGTATGTGTGTGTTTCCACTGTTACAATTTTAAAAGCTTTAATTGTTAACAAGGGCATTGATTAACTTGTCTGGGGTTATGTGACTTTGGGTCCACGTAACCATGGGCCAGAAATGTTGAAAACTACTGCTTTTAAAGTTGGGCAGGGATCAATATTGCCTCTTAAAAGTGAATAAATCACACAGAGTGTAAGTGGAACATGTTGATATAGAGGAAAGTATAGCTGTGGTAGTGTGCTTGCATTAATCACAATTATAGATAGATCTCCCATTTTTAGATAATTAATTCTATTTTCAGAAGTTGATTTATTGATTGAGAAAACCATAAAGCTCTTTGTGCAGTCAATTCCAACTATGTTTAGATAATTTTAGAACCAAAAGATATCCTCTACTCTTCCTCCTTTGTGGCTTTTTATCCTAATACATTGGCTCAAAAACCCTGCTTAGAGATATCATGTTAGTGGCTCTGTGTAGACATTATCTTAAAACAGCCCTTGACTGGGTGACAGAGATTTTAGATATTTCAGATCCAGATAAAGGAACTGACAAGTATGGAGAAATCTATTGGCTCATAGTGACCCCTGCTGGCATCTGGCAAAATCTTGTACTGATGGGGGCAGCTACAGATAAGTCATCAGAACTCTAGCATTGCTCTTCTAGCACCCTCAAAATGACCCCCCCATACCTAGGGAGCCCACCTATTTGCTTTGACAGTGACTTGACTTCATTTAGTTGGACTTATAGCAGTCTGAGTACTGAGGGGACTTTATTGGACACGTTATTTTGCATCATTAAAAAAAATGAGATGAAATTCACATAATATAAGATTAACCATTTAAAGATGTGTACTTCAGCGGAATTTAGTACAGTCATAACATTGTCCAATGATCACCTTTCTCTAGTTCCAAAATATTTTCATTACCCCAACAGTAAACCTCATTCCTATTAAGCAGTCATTCCCTACGCCTCTCCCCTCCACACACACCCTGGCAACCACTAATCTGCTTTCTGTCTCTGTGACTCTACCTAACCTGGGTATTTCATATAGATGGATCATATAGTCTGTGACCTTTTGTATGGCCTCTTTCACTTAGCACAATGTTTTTGAGCTCCATCCATGTTGTAGCATTTATTAGTACTTCATTCCTTTGTAAGGAATAATATTCCATTGTATAGAAACACTCATTTTGTTTATTTATTCATTAGTTTATGGACAATAGGGTTGTTTTCATCCTTTGGCTATTGCAAATGATGCTGCTATGAATATTTCTTTACAAGTATTTGCTTGAATACCTGTTTAAAATTCTTGAGTATAGACCTAGGTCATATGGTAAGTTTTTGTTTAGCTTTGTGAGTAGTAGCTAGACTGTTTTCCACAGCATCTGTATCATTTTACATTCCTATCAGCTATGAATGAGAGTTCCACTTTCTCTACAATCTCACTAACACTTATTTTCCATCTTTTCTCTCTCTCTTTTTTATTTAACCATCCTGGTGAGTTTGAAATGGTATCTAATTGTGGTTTTCATTTGTATTTTCCTAATGACTAATGATGCTGAACATATTTGCTTTCAGTTTCTTGTTGCCCATTTGTATATCTTCTTCGGGGAAATGTCTTTTCAGGTCCTTAGGCCATTTTTAAGTTGGTTTATCTTTTTATTGTTGTTGTTGAGTTTTAAGAGTTCTTTATATGTTATAGCTACTAGGTCCTTGTCGGATATTTGATTTGTAAATATTTTTCCTGATTCTGTAGTTGTCTATCAACTTTTTTGATAGTGCTCTTTTATGCACATATGTTTTAAATTTTCATGAAGTCTAAATTTATCTATTTTTTCCTTTTTTGTGTGTCATGTCTAAGGACCCATTACCAAAATCTAAGATCATGAAGATTTACCTGTATGTTTTTTCCTAGGAATTTTATGTTTTAACTTTTGCATTCAGGTCTTTTCCATTTTGAGTTGATTTTTATATATGGTATGAGATAGGGGCCCAGCTTCATTCTTTTACCTGTAGATATGTACTTGTCCCAGCAACTATTTTTTGGTAATATTATACTTTCTCCACTTAATGGTCTTGACAACCTCATCAAAGAGCAATTAACTTTAAATTTTGTTTTTTACTCTTAATTCTATTCCATTGATCCACATGTCTCTCTTTCTGCCAGTACCATACTGTTTGAATTACTGTACATTTGTAGAAAGTTTTGAATTTGGGAAGTGTGAGTCCTTCAATTTTTTTCAAGATCATTTTGGCTGTTTGGGTCCCCTGCAATTCCATATGAATTTTAGGATCATCTTTTCTTCTTCTGCAAAAATGACCATTGGGATTTTGTTTTAGTTTCCTTGGCTGTTCCAGCAAATACCATGCAGTAATTTGGCTTGAACAGTGGCAATTTATTTGCTCATAGTTTGAACCTAAGAGAAAGTCCAAATCAAGGTATCATCAAGGCAATGCTTCCCCGCCCCCCCCACCCCACCCCCACCCCACCCCACCACCCCACCCCACCCCACCCCACCCCCAAAGACGCATTCTAGAGTTGTTTGCTAGTGATCCTTGGTCCTGGGCTCCTCTGTCACGTGGCAATGTACATGGCGGCCTCTCCTGGTCTCTCCCTTCCCTTCCAGGTCCTGTTTTTTTTGTTTTTTTTTTTTTTTTTTTTTTTTAACATGGGCAGGCACCGGGAATCGAACCCAGGTCCTCTGGCAGGGCAGGCAAGCATTCTTGCCTGCTGAGCCACCGTGGCCCGCCCTCCAGGTCCTGTTGATGTTCAGCTTCTGAATGCCCCCTCTATGGCTTTCTCTCTGTCTGAACTCCATTCCACATGTAACAGATTCCAGTAATAAATATTATTAAGATCCACCCTGGTTGAAACAGGTCACACCTTAACTGAAGTAACTTCATCAAAAAGATTTATGCCACAGAAATGGATTACGTTTGAGAACATGTTTTTTTCTGAGATGCATACAACTCCAGACCAAACACACAGTTTGATAGGAACTGCATTGATTGGACAGATCGACTTAAGTACTATTGTCAGCTTAACAACATTGTCTTCTAAACCATGAACCCAGGATATTTTTGTTTATTTAAGCATTCTTTAGTTTCTTTTGGCAGCGTTCTGTAGTTTTCAGTGTACCAGTCTTTCATCTCCTTGGTTATATTTATTCGTATGTATTTTAATTTTTTAGTTGCTATTTTAAATGGACTTAATGTCCTTTTCAGAATGTTTATTGCTGGTTTTGTAGAAATATAACCGATTTTTGTACATTGATCTTTATCCTGCAGTCTCGTTGAATTTATTAGCTTTAATAGTTTATTCTCTGTGTGTGGATTCTTTAGGATTTTTATATATAAGATCATGTCATCTGTTAAAAAAAGTAATTTTCCATTTCCTTTCCAATTTGGATGCCTTTATTTCTTGTTCTAGTCTAATTGCTCTGCCTAGAATTTCTAGTACAATGTTGAATAGAAGTGGTGAAAGTGAATACCCTTGTCTGGTTCCCAATCATATGAAGAAAGCTTTCAGTCTTTAATCATTGAGTGCAAAGTTAGCTGTGGGTATTTCATAAATGCCCTTTAACATATTAAAGACATTTCCCTTATTCCTAGTTTGTTAAGTATTTTTATGATGAAATGGCGTTGGGCTTTTTTCAAATGCTTTTTCTGCATCAATTGAGATGACCATGTGTATTTTTTCCTTTATTCTATTAGTGTGGTATATTTCACTGATTGATTCTCATAAGCTGAACGCCTGTGCATCATTTTAAATCCTCTTTTCTTACCGTTTATTTCAATCACAGTTATCACTACCTGTTACACATGGGCTTTGCTTCATTTCATGCAGATGCCACCTGATTGGGTCTCACCCACATATGGTATAGGACTGCCTTTGGGAATCTGCTTAACACTCTTGTAGAAACAACTTAGAATTGCAAGGGAGGTCACAACATGCAAAGTGACCCTTGGCTGCTGGAGTCCATTTCATAGGACCAATTTCTCAGAAGGTTCTGCAAATTAAGCAACCAGTGGCTCATAGTGGCATCAACTTACTGATACATACTTGTATTTGTTTTCTTTTCCTTTTGTTTCATTCTGCCTGCCCCTTGATCATACTCCTGGGGCTTGCATGCTCAAATAAACTAATCATACATAGATAAATTTCTCTGGCCCTGCTTTCAGGAAAACCCAGGACAAGACCATACTAAGAGATCCACTGTTTCCTACACAGTGAAGCAGCATAAAATATAAGGATCTGTATTAGTCACAGTTCTCTACAGAAACAGAAACAACAGAAGAGATCTATAAATATGAAATTTATGAAGAGGTCTCATGCAACTGTGGAAATGGAAGAGTCCAAAATCTGCAGGGCAGGCAGTGAAGCTGGCAGCTCCAATGAAGGGTCTGGATGAATTCCACAGGAGAGGCTTGCTGACTGAAGAAGCAGCCAAAAGTCTCTCTCTTCTTCCTTAAAATACCCTCCATGATTTTATTTTCTTGTTGGTGGGAGACATGCCTTAGTTGATGGCAGATGAAATCAGCTGCAGATGTACTCAACTGACTGATGATTTAATACACCAGCCTTCCAGTTTATCAACCAGCCATGGAATATATTTGCAGCAATTGTCAGGCTAGTGCTTGCCTGACCAGACAACTGGACCTCATAACTTGGCCAAGTTGCCACCAGAACCTACCCATCCACAGGGTCTGATAGGATGTGATGCAGTTCTGAAACCTTTGTCTCTCCCCCCTTACCAGATGTTACCTAATGCTGTGGGACTATTTTGTTTTCACATCAAGGGGCTCTGCTATTGATTTTAGATGTTGGTTTTGAGATAGTTCCTGAACTTGGTGCAATTCTTTGCCTTGCCATGAAAATGTTCTGTCCTTCCCCCTTTTGACTGTGAGGCAATCTTCTTCAATATATTAAAAAAAGGATGACTACCTGGAAAGCAAATAAGAAGGGTGATTCTTAGGAGTGAATGTGAATTTTGAGTGAGTGAATATAATAATACACCTCACATTTAAAAAATATTATATGTCAGTTTGCTGTGTGGAATTTAATCTTCCTAACAACTACAGAAAGCAGGTGCTGTTATTAGCCATATCTTACTTGAAGAAACTAGGTTCCAACCTGGGCAACACTGGCTCTGAGGCTTGTCCTCTTAACCACTCTATTAGATGGCCTTAAAATGTTCTTTCTGTGAATGAGTTAAAGTTCTAGTTCTCAAATTCATAAAATGGTTTGAATAACGGCTTCATACAGAGCCAACAGCCTCTCTGAGATTCTGTCCATCATGAAATGAGAACTAAATCTCACATAAACACTTTACAGAGGAGTTAAAGGTTTTTTTTATATAGAAAAACCAGTTTTAGGGTATGATGCTATTTTTGATGAAGTCTTGAAACAGACAAAGCTGTATTTAATGGACTTGACTCTCTTGATGATACACTCGGTTTAAAATCTCAGTTACTCCTGTGTCTGTGCAGACAGAATCTGGAGATGTTAATTTTTTGTCATTTGGCTTCTAGATGCCCTTGGCACATGCACCCCTTGGAATCCAGTTCATCTCCAATCTGTCAGAAGGCATCAGAGGTGGTTTTGACTCCTTATGTCCTGAGCCTGTGCACAAAATGTGTGAGTACACTGAAATAGTGAGGTCAATTTTAAACTGTTGTCAAAGGTCTTCGAAAGTGATTTTATAATGACTATTGTATTGGAATGAACTTACCCTGCATTCCAGGATGAGGGGAGAAGGGTAATGTTCGATTATGATTAGAAAATATCTCTCGGAGTTTCTCATTTCTGCAGCCTCATTCTTTGCTTCAGAGAAGGTTTTGATGAATGTGAATCTGAGTTACATCCAAGAAGCTTAACTCAGTGAGAAGAAAAGATTCTTTTCCAGAGTCGCTATCAAATAACTTAAATATTACCAAATGACAGAGCATGTATTTATTCACATATAAACTCTCCCATTGCAGGCGAGCATCTGTTTCATTCAATTTTTATAGAGGTAATATGAAGATTCCCTTCCCTCTGGCCTGAAGCAGGTTTCTATTGTCCAGATAGAAATCCTGAAATTTGGCAGGTTTACTAAAACTGGTGGTCACATCTGTAAGTTAGAACTTTTCATGCTCCTGGAAACAATTTTGGAATTATTATATGTATTTGGGTTCTGTAAGCAAAAAGCCAGATGGTTATGCTTGTTTTGAGGGTAGGTAGGTATGGGGAATCATTATGATTATTCCTGCTGGGGAGAAAGTAAGGTTCTTTGTTTCTTTATTTCTAGAGATTGAGGCAATGACTTCAGAGGTCAGTTTGTGAATTTTGAGCCAATTACAGAGTTTCGATTGCTCTTTGATGAACATTTAGTACTTTGTTGGAAACCAGAAATGGGCTGAATATAATCTTGTCAAATTTATTAAATTTTGAAAACAGCTTAATTTGACTAATTTTTATATAGTTAAATAGATTATATTTGAACTTTAGGAATTGCTGCCTTTTTAAAAAATAGATAAATCTGTGCCAGTTCTTAGCTGGATGCTGAGCCCATTGTGTATTTCTGGTCCAGAATATAACTTTCTGTCTTTTTCCTTCTTTGATTTACATAAGCAGAAAGCCAGTTTCACAAGCAGCCAGGCTTCTTGATGAACTTAGAATTCAGGAGCTCGCGTGTTTGAAAACATTGGGGAAGTTTGAGTTGAGGCCAGACTGAGGTGAGGGAGAAGGTGTGTGGTTTTTTTTTTTTTTTTTTTTTTTTTTTTAATACTTCCAGACTCTTTCTGTAGGAATGAAAATACATTCTACTGCTCTTAATTAAAGACTGAGTGCTAATTAGCTCAGCTGAAGGAATTTCCCATGAAATCCTGGTAGACTTATGTGGTTTATACATTTTATTAAATATGCTAGCCAGGAATTGGGTAGCCACACGGATTAGCCCAAGTAAAAGTTGTGTTGTAAGACTTCTGGAGAATTTCAAGGGACCTAGACATTTTGGCTTTTTAGGAGAAAGGTTAAACATGACGGTTCACTCTTGCCTCACAATTTTAGTAGAGAGGTACGTCTATGACATTTAGATCAGAAACTAGAATGGGGTACAAATGACACCACCACCAAGTAATAATCCTTTGTATATAATCTAGCTGTCATTAAAGAATTATATCTGTGTATTTCAAGAGATTTTCAAACAAATCAATTAACAAAACTTTGTCAATGACAGTTGATTTTCAACTGTTCCTTTCCCAGAGTTTTTTTGTAATCATGCATTCAACATTAAAGTGATGGAATTTTCTTTCAGATCAGTATGTTGAACACAGAGTCACTTTTTTCAATTTCAGAACTCGCCCTTTTAATAAGTTGTGTGATTGTTCATCAACCCTCCCCCTTTTCCATGTTAATATATCAGATATATTGACTTTAACTTTTACAGTCAGTCCTAATTTTGATAGAAGCCATCTATGTTAAGCAAATCAGGTTCCCTTACAATCTTTTTTTATTGTCAAAAAAAATCCTATGACTTTTTTCTTGGAGATACCTACCCCAGAGTCCTCACTAGCATTCTGGGACTTCTCCTTTGCCTTTTTTTGGGGGTGGGGGTGCGGCTGGCTCTCTTTTTGCCGAATCTGTTTCTAGAATAACTGGCAACTTTTCAATGGAGTACATTGTCCAAAAGATTCCTGAATTGGATACATAGTGGATAAATTTTTGTGGCCTTGAATATACCAGAATTTCCTTATTCTATAATCACACCTGATTACGTTAGCTAGGTACTGAATTTTAAGTTAGAAATAATTCTCCCTCAAAATTCTGAAGGCTTCCCTTCCATTGCCTTTGAGTTTTAGTATTATATCCAGTAACCTAGCCCCACTCAGATATCAAATTCCATGTTTTGGTTTCTCTCTTTCATGTTAGAAGCTTTCTTTGTATGTTGAATTATTATCATCTGTTTCTCTATGTTTAAGAGTAAGTCTCTGAAAATTATTTGGAAAGTCTATATACCTGGGGTGTATTGGCTGGTGAGGTTTGGTATAATGTAGTAAAGTTTTTCATTGAGAGACCCTTAATTTCATGTATGTATGTGTTTTCTTTGGGCCTTTCAGATTCTCTAGAGAAATTCTCCAATCTTAAATTTGGAGGGTAAAAACCTAGTTGCCAATGTTCTGGGAACTGGGCCAGGAAATGGCCAGTGGGTCTCACCCATTCACTACTCTGATTTGCATTTAATCCCTTATTTCTCAGTCGAACACCTCACCCTGTCTTCCCTTATACAAGCTCTATAGATAGCAAACCTCTGATCTTCTGTTGGGTTGAGGGAAAGGATCTCGCATCTAATTGTTTCTTAGTCAGACATTCAACTATACCTTCTGTTTTTTTTTCACACATACTCCCTCCTGCCCGGCACCCATACACATAAACCACCACCATCAGAGATGTGGGGTTTCCAGATCCTAAGTCGTTTTGGGCTTTTGATGTAAAATTGTCAGCTTCCTATTAGCTTCCTTCACTTCAGGTTGAAGTTTCAGCTTTATCTGGTTTGTTTATCAGTTACTAGTCATCCATCTACTTTCCAATTTCAAAAACGTTTTTGATGTTGCTTATCAGGTATCTTCTCTCCTGTTCTCTTTATCCTTACAGATTACTAAATTTAAAAATATGTATTTTATTGTCAGTTTAATGTAGTGTGGGAAGGGTGGGGGATGAATAAATGTGTGTACCCAGTGTGCTGCATTTAATCAAAAATTCATAAAATATTTTAAAGCTGTACATGCAAAAGAGAGTGATATCCGTATAAGCTTAATATTATTTAAAATATTGTCAATTTATCACTGTAATATCTGTGAGTAAAAGAAGGTTTGAATATTTTAAAGACGTGAAGCCCTGCCTTCCCCAGCTCTCATGCTGCTTTCTCAGTGGAGGAACCAATTCACCTGAAACCTTTACAGAGCCTCCTGCCTGTGGGCTCCAGTTGCCCTTGGCAGGCCCTTGCGTTGGAGCACTTATTACAGTTCCTTCTAATTATCTGTTTATTTATCATTTTTCTTACTAAGCACCCGTTTCCCCACAGTAAATATTAAGTCTTATTCATCTTTATATTCCCTGAGCTCAAGCAATGTACTTGGTGTATAGTTTGGTGCTCAATATGTATTTACTGAAGAATGTTGAATGTGTTGTTAATTTGCCTAATTATTCAAAGAGCTTTTAATGTACCATTTATAAAGTAATTACTTTCCACTC
This sequence comes from Tamandua tetradactyla, assembly GCF_023851605.1. Taxonomy (NCBI): domain Eukaryota; kingdom Metazoa; phylum Chordata; class Mammalia; order Pilosa; family Myrmecophagidae; genus Tamandua; species Tamandua tetradactyla. Next base: position 155,040,415 of record NC_135331.1, read on the forward strand.
TTTTTACTCTTCTTCTCCTCCATTCTGTTGTCCCTATCTGTCTTATCACCCTCACTTGCAATAAACAATATATACCCATTCCTTAAGCTATGTGGGCATAAATATATTTCTATTGACTACTTAATTTTTAAAACTATTAAAAGAACGCTACTTAATTTGTTTGAGGCATCCCAAAATAATTTTTACCAAAAAAACAGCATTATTTTATATGTTTACCATTTATTGATGTTTACCCAAACATTCTTGCTTATTAAGACCAAGATGGGTGGTATAATATGAGGGCCAATAGACATAATTGTTAATTTAATTGAAGAGTTATTAGTGCTCATCTGAGATCTGCAGAACATGCTTAGAACTGTTAGAAATAAAAAACCAGTAAAAAAAATCCTACCATTAAAGGAGCTGACTTTATAATAAAGGAAAGGACAGTTGGTAGTTTAAAGCTGTATATACCCTAGAAAAACGTGATCTTAAACTTAATCCATTCCTGTAGGTATGAACCCATTCTAAGTATGACTTTTAGATGAGGTGACTTCAGTTAAGGTATGACCCAGCCTAAACAGGATGCATCTTAATCCTGTGACTGGGGTCCTTTATAAGCAGAATGAAATTCAGACACAGAGAGAGAAAGCCGAGAGGGAACAACCAAAAGTTGTACATCAACGGAACCTGGAAGAGAAGGGAGAGACCAGGAGACACAGCCGTATGTCAGCCTTATGTCTTACCATGTGACAAGCTAAGGTACGAGTATTGCCAGTAGCCATTCACAGACTTTGGGGAGAAAGCTTCACCTTGATCTGGGCTTGCTTTTAGTCTTAAAACAGTGAGCAAATAAATTTCCACTGGTTAAGCCAAACGATTATGTGATATTTGCTTGAGCAGCCAAAGAAACTTAACAGTTTCCCATAGAAAGGTAAAAATAATGAGTGCTGTGAAAATGCAAAAGAGAGAAAGTTCACAGATATGTGCAATCAGGATGGGCTTTTTTGGAGAAAGTAGCATTTCAGTGTGGTACTGGAAGCATGGAGGAAAGGAAAGAAAATCCAAGGGAGAGAGATGAGAAAGTAGAGTAACAGACAGGGTGGGGAAAAACCCAACCAGGTGTATTTGGTAATAGGAAGTAAATAGTTTATTTGGTTAGGGAGTAGAGGATATATAAGGTTTTAAGGAAGAAAGAACTGGAAAATCGGAGGTTGAACACATTTTGTAGAGAACTTTTAATTTCCGGCTAAGGTGTTTTTCCTTAATGAAATAGCCCATGGGGAGATGTTGAAGGTTTTAGGCTGGGGTAAAATCATATTTGAATCATGATATAAGAATCAGTAAGGCCGACAGGCGGAGGGAGGAAAAATAGGAGCAGGAGAGATCATTCATCACAAAGCTACTGCCATAGCCTGGAAAGAAAAAATGAGCTTCTGAAAAGAGTAAAGGCAATAAGGACAGAGTATAATTTTCCTTTCTAAGTCCATTATTACATATATATATGTAATATATGTAATAAAATACATATATATGTATTACTCTTCACTTGATTATTTATTTAGTGTCTGTCCCTCCCGTCGGACGATATGCTGCCTGAACGAAAGGGTGTTTTCTATCCCTTTCAGTACCTAGAATAGTGCTTGTGATATGTTAGCTGCTCAGGAACTGCTCTGTGAAGGACAGAAGGAGACAGAGAAAGAAAAAAAGGAGATGGAAGGGAAATCAATCAGGGTAGTCTCAGCTGTATGAATTGAGTAAAATAAATAGTCTAGCAATCCCAATTAGTGTAAATGAAGTGGTGCCTCCAATTAAAAGACAAAAATGGTCAGATTGGATTTTAAAAATTCTAGATGTATGCTGTCTAAAAAGACATAAAACATGAAGATATAGCAAAGCTGAATATAAAAGGATGTTAAGAGTATTCTAGGCAAATACTCACCAAAATACAGCTATATTTTCACACAAAATAGATTTAAATTAATATAATGTTAAAAATAAACAGAACAAATACATATGTATATATTTTCAAAAATTATAAGTGTGTAATACGATTACATCAAATATATAAAGCATATATTAAAATATAATGTATAAAACATAAGTGGACATAATTACATGGAATATTGGCAAATGCACAATCCAAAAAAGAGCTTTTAACACACCAACACAATCTTCATCTAATAGAAATATTTTTGGAATTCATATAGATAGCAATCATGGGATATTTAGACTGAATGGAAGAAAGGAGGGCATTCCAGGCTGGAGAAACAGCATAAGCTAAAAAACAAAGAACAAAGATAGAAAAAAGTAAGATGCGCAGAGGGCCCCGGGGGTAGAATAGGTGGTGGAGGAGAGGGACAAGCATATGCGGGCCCAGAGGGTGAGGGCTTGAAATGAGATAGAAGGTTTCAAGGTGGGGAGTAGCACAGTAGGACTGCATTAGGGACATCATTCTGATGAGACCATGAGGAATGCAGTGAGTGGTCAGACTGGGATAAACGACAGCAGTCGGGAGACCATTCAGCGGTTCAGGCAAGGAACAGTGAGGTCCTGCATGAAGGCGGTACCAGCAGAGTTAAGAGGAAGTTCTGGTTTTGGTTAATGGCATGGAAATAGAATTGTAGGAACAAGGTGATTTGAGTGGGAAAATACGATGATGATTCTCAGGTTTCTGGGACAGGAGGGAAAGAGTGCCATTTTCCCAAGATAGAATCTATAACAGAGAGTAGGTTTAAGGAGACACCTATGACATTTGAGGTTTAAAATAGAAATTTAAGTGATTGAACTTTATAAATTAATTTAATATATTTAAAATGCTTGGGATAGTACAATGATGGCAAAATTCGTATCTTCTTACTGAGGTCCCCCCCCCCCCCCCCATGTAACTGGTTAGTATGGCTTCTCAGACTTATGAATACAACAGAGCTCTCGAGGACTGGCAGACTCAGGTTTAAATCCCTGCTCGGCCATTGCTATGTGACCTCGGTTATACTTTATATAAATGGTTTTCTTTGTGCAGGTAACTTCCTGGATTCAAGTTTCCCAATCCATTCCTTAAAGTCTCATCTCTAAACACCATCCAAATTTAGCCCCTGCTGCTCACACTTCTTGCAAATATGCACAGTCTGAACCAGTGCGAGTGTGTGTGTGTGCACGCTATGCCTAATGGGCTCAAGTTAATTCAATTATTTTCCACCAACATTTAATAAGCAGAATGGCATAACAGTTTCAAATCTTTTGCTTCATACTTCATGTGCTTTTTCTATTTTTAGTAATCCTTGAAAAGTCAGAAAATGTGACAATAATCATGGTGATGATGCTGTTAAAAGGAGAACTTCCTATGACTCAAATTAAGCATTTTAAATGTGATTCTTATAACAACATCACATTGCTAGTGTTGTTAGCCCTATTTTACATTTGAAGAAGCAGATTCTGAGAAGTTATTTCTCAGAGGTCACACAGCAAGGAAGAGGTGAGGCTGGCATATAATTCTAGCTCTGTGACTCCACTGTTTGTGTTTTTAATAATTGTGCAAATGCTATGGGAAATTTGTCTTGGATCTGATCAATTAAAAATGCTATTTATAAAGTATCCTCCTGTACTTGAGACTGTGCTGCTTTAGGTTTCTCAGATGTCACAAAGTCTATATTATGAATCAGGCAATAATTGTCTATTGTAGGAGATAAAATTGGTCAGCACAAATTTATTTACAATATTTCTCCTCTTTCAAAAACATAGGTTTACTTTTTTGTCTTTTCAGCAATAATACCACTTTAAAAGGTTTGCTAAGTATGGCTTTATGCACTATCATCTTTTTTTTTTTAAGATGAGAACTGAGCCACACCTTTTTTTTACAGAAAAGGTTAATAATGGCAATCTATTTTGTAGGATGCTTGAAGAATTTGATGACTTATAATTATCACTTAGTGATAGGTTTTCTAACAATGACCTTAGCGGATGTCATAGCAAGACCCCACAGGCTGGGGTCTGTGCCAACGAGGGTCAGCTTTCTGAGAACCCAATGGTACATTACAACTTATTAAAATTAAAAATCATCTTCAAATTGTCCTTTAGCCCTTTCCCTATTCTGGGAAAGCCTCCAAAAGTTCTGTCAGATCATATGGTGTATTTTCACTTAACATTAATAATAGTAGTAATAATAATCAGAATTTACATTAGTTAACTATATACCACGTGTGAGGAACAGTGCTAAGTGGTTTACAATGCTCTGTTTAACCCTCAAAACTTCATTTGGTGCTACAAAGAGTTACTATCCCCGTTTTATAAATGAGGACCACACGGCTCAGAGAAGTGAATAACTTGCCCAGGGTCACACAGGCAGTGTGACCACAAACTTTGCTCACGTTGTCCAAAGGCTTGTGGATGAAATTTGCCTAGTTTCAGACAGCAGGGGAAGAAAACAGAACTACCATTTGTTTTTGTGTCCTGACACCTGGGCCATCATTCATGGCAGCTTGATGCACTACTACTGATTCCAAGTGTCAGTTGAGAATGGTTGATGCAATGGCCCCATAGCACTTATATTTGTTGGAAAATTCTATGTTGATCTTACAAAAAAAAAAACAAAACAAAAAAAACACAACGCGTTGCTTGAGCTTCCGAGGTTGGCTTGTTTTGGTCATGGTGCATAATTTGAGTGTTGGGGTGTCGGTATGCCTGAGGTGTGAAGATGATGATGTGCTTCCTGTAGGCATGAAGGCGCTCAGAAATAAAACAAGGCCATCAGATTGTCATTTGTTGTTCTTCCTACTCAGACTTTTAAAAAGAAACTAAGGTCAATTAACTGGGAAGCTTAACCTCTCTTAGCTTGTCTTTCTTTGCATAGGCTTTTAGCCTTTTAAATAAATCATTTTTCTCTTCTCGCCCTCCCCACCCCCTTTCCTTTTTGAACACGTTCTTGGATTTTTCATGCTGGGCCTAAGGAGCAGACTGCTTATATTCAAGAATGATTTGGAGGGGATAAAGTGTGCAAGATTTTGAATTCTTGCCATAAGTCCCTGGCAGACAGCCAGGCAGCCTCAGAGGAATAAGACTAATGAATGAAGGGAGGGTAAAGACGATCCTGGGAGTGCGACTGGTAATGCAGTATTCATTTAATTGGGAGCAGGTACCGGTGCAAACTTCTCCATTTTAATTGGAAAAAGGGAAGGCGATTGTTAAGGAAGACGGAAAAAAAGAATGCATAAAGTTTTCAAGCCGAGGAGCCAAAGGCAGCCCTGTCTATGCCAGAGAAAGAACTCAATTTAGGGCAATTTGCTCTGCAAGCTGGGCTGCAGCTTCCCCTGGGAATAGGGATGAGGAAGAAAATGAAACCAAAAGAGAACTTGATAAAATCACCTAGCACAGACAATCTCAGTAGAATAGGTTTTACTGAGTTAAATCTGCCCCAATCAATATGATTCTTTTCATATAAGTTACAAATAAAAAGCCACAAGATTACAATAAAAATCGAGACTGGAGCACTGCTGATGTGGCACCTGGGAGTCTTAAGAACTTGTTATGGAATATATATTTTTGCAACTATAATGTTTGTTTTTCTTTTCACCCTGGTCAGGCGAACAACTCTTTGCCTGTCACACTGCTTCCCCCCCCCCCCCCCCCGCCGCCGCCATGCCCCTGCCACCACCACCTTCCATCCAGTTTTATATATCGTTTTAAAAAAGCAACAGAAGAAGCACTTTCAGCTTAATTTCTCTTGCACCAGAAGTTCGGGGACCAGTGGTTTCCTATTGTCTTGAAATGTGTTGAGTTGAACAAGGGGCTGATTTCTCATGCTAATGATAAACAAAGAGATTTCTCCCTACTGTGCTTTTTTGTGGATGAAGATATATAAACGCTAATGTATGATTGGAAAATAAAACAGAGAGGCAAGGTTTTCATTTAATGTAAGAGGAGAAACAATGTCTTTAGATGCCCCATGAGACCATTAATCAAAATAAAACTTCCTGCAATTTCATATTTAATAACCATCAGTTTCCAATGGTCTTTGACTGTGTGGTATAAAGAGAGGTTTTGAGAAGCTTATGGTTTTAATGCTATAACTTCAATTTTGATCCTTAGTGAATAAGGAGGCAAAAGACCTAGCAGTAATACATTTTAGTTTTTCTTTCAGTGTGGTTGACTAAATTGAGAAAGAACTTGAAGACAAGAGTCTTTATTTTGGTACACAAAAGTAAATTTAAAAGGGCGGCTCAGCAGGCAGGAATGCTTGCCTGTGATGCCAGAGGACCTGGGTTCGATTCCCGGTGCCTGCCCATGTAAAAATAAAATAAAATAAATTTAAAAGATAAATATATAGAGGGCAGTGCAATGGTGGCTCAGTGGCAGAATTCTTGCCTGCCATGCCAGAGACCTGGGTTCAATTTCTGGGAGCCTGCTCATGCCAAAGTAAACAAACAAATAAAAAGAACTTATTTAGCTCTCAAGTTCATTGGCTATTTTTGTTGTGCTGTTAAATGTCTTTAAAATTATTCATAATGAGAATCAAAAAGATCAAGGTTGCCTTTTTTTAGATTGATGTCACTTTTGGTACATAATTAATTGTACATTCCATGTTGGTAAAGAAGAGGTGATTATGAACATTCTACCCTTTTCTTAAATGAGCTTGTGGATTGAGAACATTTTTGCTCTTAAATGCTAACAGAATGCAACCTGCTTATTAGACTTTACCTCAATTATCACAAATTTAGGATTAGAATTGAAAAGATACTTTCCTGGACAGAAGAAAAAGGTAATTTCTTAAAATGTCATGCAATTGTCATCCAAATATTCCTCCATTAATTCCATGTGGGATGAATGGATCAATGTATATATTAAACATACTTATGAAGGACCTTTCAGTGGTAAGCACTGTGGAAGATATAAAGATATAGGCCTGTCCTCAGGACACTTACTTTCTAAACCCAGACAGAAATAAAATACAAAGATTGAATAGAAAATAGTCAGCAGAAGAAAAAATGTTCCAGAACAATATACAATTAATTAAATCTCAAACCATATTTTAAAGTTTGCAATGCATAACTTGTAAGTGCCTAACATATCTCAGGATAGCAATTCACCCCATGCTTTGAGAGATGCAGTAGACCAAAGAGGTTTGGTGAAAGCAGCAAAGGGTTTATCGAAAGGAAAGTACTTGATCTGATTTGCATTTAGAAGAGCAGGAGAGAGAAAATGAGAAATTACACCAAGTTCAGGCAAGAAATACTTCGATCAAAGATAAGATAAGGGACAAGGAAGGAAGAGGGAGAAACATATTTGTGGAATGTTGACCACAGCAGATATTCTTATAGAGAATTGGTAGGACCTAGTTAAGGCCAGATTTTGGAATGTTTTGACTAGAATATTTTCCTTTTCCAATAGTGGTGAAGTTTCTAACGATTTTTTTTTTGTGTGTGCTTGTTTTTTGGGGGTGCATGGTCTGGGAATCGAACCCCGATCTCCTGCATGGAAGGCAAGCATTCTCACTGAACCACCCATGCATCCTATTAAACATTTTTGATTAAAAGATTAGAAAAAAATAAAAAGGATAGAAGGGTTTTTTGAGGAAGACTGATCCAGCGGCAGCCTGTGGTGTAGATTGATGGGGCAGATGCCTCACATGTGCACCTAACCCCAGTTCTCTGCTGAGATGGAGTATTCTTTCTCTCCTGTGTTGTTCCCCATGGAGGCAGTCTCCATGCAGAGCTCTGCTGCACAGAGCTTCTCTGCTGCCAGTGGCCTCATGTTGTCCCTGGATGCTAGTGACTGTGCCACACAGCTGCTAGCACTCAGGATGCCACAGAAAGAGCAGGGAGAAAGGCTCTTTCCCCATCTTGGTATTACACTTATGATGAGTTACACCAAGACTCTTATGAAAAAAACTCCAGCAGCTTCTGTCTCTCAGACGTCTCCCAAAAATCACAGAAAGTCCCTTAGGAGACAGTTCTGTCACCTTTTCATCTCTACCTCTGGAAGCACAGGAGCTCACCCCTGGGTGGCCAGGTAGCAAATCGATGCCATTTCATTTATCATTCTCATTTCCTCCACCTTGGTCGCTTTGGCCCCAGCCAAACTTTTTATTTCTTCCTCAGTGACTAAACATAACTTATATGCAAATAAGCAGTTATGTATAGATACTGGGGTGTTTAAATATGAGAGGATGGAAGAAGGGGCCATTTCTACAGCTTACTCACCCATATTGCCTTCTTGGGCTCTGGCTCTGCATTCTGTTGCTCATGTGATATGGTTTAACCTCTGAAGAATAGTGAAATAGGTGGTTTGCTTTCATCTCACCCCACTGTTCCTTTTATACACCGTTTCCCATGAGTGCATATTTAAAAGAGGTGCAAATGATTAAAATATCTTTGAAAAGACAACATAAAAAATATCTTTGAGGTTGGGAGAAATTTTTCAACTGCTGGTTTTTTTTTTCTGTAAGTTTATCAATTGTCAGTACGTATTTGTTATTTTTTTTTGAGGAAGAGGACTGGGGCTCTTTCTGCCAAGACATTTCTCAAGATATGCCACATAGGTTACCACCTACTTCATTCATATATAAGATGACTCTGATAACCTGGGCATATTTTTGTGAAAAAGGGAAATGGAGTTGCTTGATAGGGATCCAATAGTTACCAAATTGAAATTTAATTTAGCTGAATATATTGCTTGGTAAGAAAGAGGTAAAATTCTCTTTGGGGGTATTTATATATTCGGAATAACAATACTTTCCAAAACTTTAATTTCAATAATACCAATGTCATAAGTGAACTGTTATTAGAAAAATGCATTACATAAGAACCTGTTTGCGACCAAATTTTGGACGAGAATTTATTAGTATACATATGGCCTTGTGCTTCTTTGAGAACTGTTATTTTATACAAATTTTAATTGAAAATGTATCTCATCTGGGGTGTATATACTCATGAAATTCTGTGTGTTTTCCCTTAAAGACAGTGTCGGTGACTCTATTAATCTAGAAAGAGCCAAGTTCGAGTGTCAAAAACAAGTTACACCATAGATTTTATAGAAAATACCAGGTTCAGATTCAACTAACATTTATGGAGCCCCTAATTTGGCCAGACATTGTGTTATTACATGGTATCTATTATTTAATCTACAGTTCTGCACAGAAACAAATGACTTAGATGTTTATATTCACATTTTACAGATGAGAAACATGAGGTCCAGATAAGTTTCTTGATGACACCATGTCTTTTGAATAACAGTAGGGGCTTGAAGCCAGCTTGCTCTGATGCCAATGTGGAAGTTAACTAGTAATTTTGCTATCATTAAATCTATGACCCCAGTCCAACTTCTCTTTAACCCAAAATCTACAATTTTGGAACTATTCAGAGTGCCATTCTTGTGAATTGCTGCCCCTATTTGGTTGATGAGGGCAAAATATGAGATTAATATTTTACTTCTTGGCAGGAATATCCCTTTAATATAGAGATATCATTGTGATAAACAAATGGCACCATTCCTTTTTAGTTATTCTTGTTTAGGTGATAAAACGTTGTTAAATAACCTGACTTCAAGATGACTTCTCTGTCCTTGTGACATGCCCTTGTCAGTCTTTGAACTCTTTTCGTACTTCCTGGCTCAGCAAGATGTTCTAAGCTTACCTTGTACTTTCCCTGCTTCAGACCTGGAATCAGCCAAGAAGCCCTGGCTTCTTGCAGTAGGGAATTGTATTAAGAAACCAAGGCCTGAGGTCTGAGTGTGCTTATTGCTTCTGTGAACTTTCAGGAGATAGAGCTAAAAAAATTAATATGTGTATGCATATGTATCTCTCATGCTGATTTCTACATTTCAGGGTTCTTTCTCACTTTTCATCATTCCACGTTTGAATATTAACAAGTATCCTGACTACCAGCAACATCGATATATTTACTCCTTTACTCTATCCTACTGTGGCTGCAAAATATTTTTACAATTACTACACTAATACTGCTACCAGGAAGAAACCTGTTGAGTGGACTTAAAGATTTTGAAATACTTTTTGTCTTTAAATATATGTTCTAGTATTGGTTTATATTCATAGTACCATGTTCAAAGTTACTTTGTGTGTGTGAGTGCTTACGTTATCAATTTGATATATAATTAAGTTAATTTGTTTCCATTTGTATTCAGTTTTAGCTCATGGATTTAATTTTATTTTTTTGATTTATTTAATCAAATAAATCAGTTTATATGACACACACAATATTAAAGATAGAAAGTTTATTTAGAGGAGTTTGATTCTTTTCCCTTTCTCTTTTATCTTGTTTCTATCTACTGTCTTTAGGTAACCATTTTTATTAGTTTCTGACTTAGGTGTGTCTTTTTGAAAAAATGAGTGATACATACAGAAACTGGCAATGTGTGACAATTAATTCTCTTTATTTTACACATTGGGTAACATGATTTTTTTTTTCCATTCAACAATATATCCTGAAAATAACCCATTATCAGTATAAAGCTACATGGTACTTCATTGTCTGGATATACTGTAGTTTATAAAAATCTATTGCTTTCTACTGCTGGGCAATTAAACTGTGTTCAACATTTTGCTATCATAATTAATGTCGCAATGAATATCTCTGTACATATGTTCTTTTGTAGTTGTGGAGATATATCCTCAGGGTAAATTCCTAAATTGGAATTGCTGGGTCTAAGGATATATTTAGTTTTGTTAGAGATTGCCATATTTCCCTGCAACAGGGTGGTATAATGCTATGTTCTCATCAACAATGTATGAAATGTATTCCTTCATAAACCCACCAAGAGAGTGGATTGTCAATTTTGGATTTGTGTCAGTCTGATAACTGTGAAATGGCCAGTCAGCGCCGTGTTAATCTGCATTTTTAAAACATTAAGTGACCTAAGTATCTTAGACGTCTTTTAGGCCCATTTGTGTATCTTTTTCTATGAACTGTATGTTCATGTTTGTTATTCATTTTTCAAAGTTCTTTATATTTTGGGGATTTTAGCCATTTATCTGCAATGTATATTGCAAATATTTTCTCCTATTTTGTCATTTTTTAATATTATGGTATTTTTCCCATGTAAGAGTTATTTTTAATATTTTAGTAGTTGAATTTCTCAATCTTTTATTATATCTTGACTTGAGTCCAAGTTAGAAAAGTTTTCCCCATACTGAGATTATAAAAGAATTCACCCATGTTGTTATTCTAGTTCCTATATGGTTTATTTGGATATCTGATCCATTTTTATTTTATTTTAGTGTGTGATTGACGTCTGTTATCATATTTTTTCAAAAGGATATCCATTATAGTGAAATCTTTTATTAAAAAGTACATAATGCCAGCTTGTAAATTAAATTTATATGTGTACTTGGGTCTGTCTTTCGGTTTTCTGCTCTGTTCCATTCAAACTCCCTTATCACCCTGTCTTAATTATATCTTAATATCGGTTAGGATAGGTACAATTTATTGCTTTTAGAAGGATATTTTTACAGCTAATCTACCATAATTATTTTCTGATATAAATTTTGAAATCAACTTGGTGAGAATTGACATCTTCATGATGTTACCTCATTCTAATCAAGAAGAGGGCTGTTTTTCCCTTTTTTCAAATATCCTTTTCTGTCTTTCAGGGTAAAGTTGCTTCATTTGTGTTTTTCACACAGCTTGCTAGGTTGAACAAATATTTAAATAAGTATTTAATAATCAAATTTTGTGGCCATGAAAAGTAGGGGTTCTCTTCTCTTTTATTTTCTGATTATTATTTATACATATGGAAGCCATTGGTTTGTGTATATTATTTCTACTTTTTGCTACTGTACTAAATTCTTTAACTTTGATTTTAGTTAAATCATTGAATTCTCTTGAGTTTTACATGTGAACTGTCATGGCATCTTCAAATAGACTCTTTTAATTCTTTTCCATTGTTACGTCTTCAGTTTTTTCCTTTTTTCTCATTTCATTGCTTATCAGTTATCAATGCAATGTTACAGTTGGAGATAGTGGAAATCCTTACCTTGTTCTGAAATATCTGAATTTTCCTTTTACGTCAAGTCAATTCAGTCAGATATTGGCTTTCGCACTGATCTACATGTTCGATAATTCCCATTTATTGCTTGTTTTTATAAAATTTAGAGTGGGTGCTGGAATTTATTGAAGTCTTTTTCCAAGTTTTCGAAGTCTATGAACATAATCTTATAATTTGTCTTCTTAGGCTTATTACTATCATGAAAAACAATAGTGGATTTCTAAACATTGTATTCTTGAAGTAAATCCAATTTGTTTATAATAATGTATTTTTATATGTACATTTTAACCCCATTTATTCATATTTTGTTTAGAATTTGGCAGAAATACTCAAAGTTTATTGTTGTTATTGTTTTCTTTAGTTATATTTACCCGGTTTATGTATTGAGATTTATTTTTTTCGTATTGAGATTTTATGTGCTCAAAACCAAGTCAGAATTTGAAACAATTTAGTAGTATTAGATTTATTTTCATCTTTGGAGGATTTTTGGAATTTCCCTGTGAAGTAATCTGAGCTGGTGTTTATGTGTGGAGTAACTCTTTAATAATTTTCTCTAATTCTTCTGTGGAAATTGAATTGTTTACACCTCTAATCTCTACAGAGATCAGTGGTAAATTGTGTTTTCCTAAGGAATTATTGAGTTCATTAAAATTTTCAAGTTTATTTGCATAGAGTTGTGAAGAGTATTTTGTTTTATTTTTAATCTTAGATCTGCAATTAAATATATTAAATGCTTATCATCAATTATTCTGTGACATTTCTGCAGACATCTCAGTATTAGATGAAGCTTCTTTGTAAGTAGATTTCCAGATATGGGCTTCTGAATATAGTATTTTGTGAGATCTTGCACATTTAAAACTATTTCTTATAGGCTTGATATTTGAAGGACAGTTTGAATGAATATAAAAATCCATAGTTCACATATTTTCCCCTGAATTTCTTGAACATATTATCTGATGCTGCTTTGCCTTACATTGCATTATGAAATTCTGATGCCAATATTATTTTCTTTCCTTTATATATGTATTGGCTTTTTTTGTGGGGGGGACCCCAAAGAATTTTTTTCTTTACTCTGAAACTTGAATAATTTTACGGCATTTGGCTCAGTTGGCTAGATGGGGTCAACTTTCACAAATACATTGTGTTCCTTTTCAATATATAAGCTAGTGTTTTCTTGAAAGAAAAGTTATTTGAAGTAAGTCCTTTTTATTTCTGGAAAGTTTTCTTGGATTATAGTTTTAACTATTAGTCTTCTTTGTTGTTTTTCCGCTTCATGAACGTCAATTATATGTACGTTTGATCCTTTTTGCCTCTCTTCTTTGTTTCTCACTATCTTATCCCTTTTTCCTCTTATTTTCATTGTGTTCATTTTTATTCCTCTCCTAAATGTCTCATAGTCTTTTTTAGCTAGATACATTCTCCCTTAGTCTTATGTTGATGTAGTCTTGATTTCTTAAATGTTTTTTTTCTTCTGTTGTCTACTGCATTTGCTTAATTCCTGTTTCACATCTGTCTTTTTATCACATTTCTAAGTCTTAACTTTTCTGATTTGAAGATTAAAAAATATATATGTAAAATTTTAAAGGCTTTTTATTTCCAGTTAGGCTGTGGGTTACAATTTTTCCTCCTCATGATTTTTTTTTTTTCTGGGTGGGAGAAATTTGATCGGTTAAGTTATTTATTTCATTAATTTTTTCTAATTTATTTTTTATTTAAGAAAACAAACAGTACACTTAGCACCACCAACATATTTCTTTAATTTTTAACTTTTTATTTTGAAAGAATTTCAAAATCATAGGACGATTGCAAAAATAACACAAACTCAACTGAGAAAACTAATTTAACCCCACCTCCCAGATTCCCAGATATACCGATTTTAATATTTTGCCACCTTTGTTGTGTCATTCTTTCCTCCTTTGTTACGTCAGTCGATCAATCTATCTTTGTTTCTATCAATTACCTGTCTGTCTGTCTGTCTATCTGTCTGTCTGTCTATCTATCTATCTATCTATCTATCTATCTATCTATCTATCTTCTAAGTATTGAGAACAGGCTGTATGCATTGCTCCTTAAACACATAGTACTTCCATCTACATTTCTTATGAACAAGGATATTCACTTCTCTAGTCACCTTAAATGCAGTTATCAAATTCAAGAAATTTAACATTGATATAAAGCTATGTTCTATATTCCAGTTTTTTCTTAGGACCCAATAATGTCATTCTGAGCCCTCTTTCCTCCATTCTTAGATTCCATCCAGTATCATATAGTACATTTACTTGTCATTTCTTTTTAGTCTATATTTCTTTCTTTTTTTAATTGTGGAAAAATATGTGTACAGCATGTGCTGGTTTGAAAGGATGTATGTCCCCTAGAAAAGCCATGTTTTAATCAAAATCCCATTCCCTATTCAATACTGTATGTTTGAAACTGTAATCGGATCATCTCCCTGGATGATGTGATTTAGTCAAGACTGATTTTTAAACTGGATTAAGTGACAACATGTCTCCACCCATTTGGGTGGGTCTTGATAAGTTTCTGGAGTCCTATAAAAGAGGAAACATTTTGTAGAATGGAAGAGATCCAGAGAGAGCAGAGAATGCTGTAGCACCACAAAGCAGAGAGTCCACCAACCAGCGACGACCTTTGGAGATGAAGAAGGAAAAGGCCGCCAGGGGAGCTTCATGAAACAGGAAGCCAGAAGAGAAAGCTAGCAGATGATGCCATGTTTGCCATGTGCCCTTCCAGCTGAAAGAGAAGTCCTCACTGTGTTCGCCATGTGCCTTCTCACTTGAGAGAGAAACCCTGAACTTCATCGGCCTTCTTGAACCAAGGTATCTATCCCTGAATGGATGCCTTAGATTGGACATTTCTATAGACTTGTTTTAATTGGAACATTTTCTCAGCCTTAAACCTGTAAACTAGCAACTTATTAAATTCCCCTTTTACAAGCCATTCTGTTTCTGGTATATTGCATTCCAGCAGCTAGCAAACTAGAACACAGCATAAGTCTTCCCATTTTAACCCCACTGAACCCCACATTCACAGTGTTGAAGTACCCTCACCACCATCCATTACTATCATTTTCCCTTTACCCCAAACAAAAGTTTTACCCTCATTTTACATTAACTCCTCATTACTCCTGCCTCCCACCCCTAGTATTCTGTACTCTACTTTCCATCTCTATGAGTTTAAATATTCTCTGGTATTTAATTTGTGGTTACCATGGGGTTCACATTTACCATCCTAAATATAAACAATCTCATTTGCTTTGATACCAACTTATACCTTCAATAGTGCACATAAACTATTTTCCTATATCCTGCCATCCCTCTACCTTTATGTCGCAAATTGCATATTGATACATTACGAGTCCAAAAACACTGATTTATCATTACATTTTATGCATTTGTCTTTTAGAGCCTGTAGGAAGTAAAAAGTGGAACTACAATAAAAAATGCAATAGTACTGGGATTTAAATTTATGCATGTCATTATCTTTACCAGAAATCTTTATTTCTTCATGTAGCATTAGTCAGTTGTCTAGTATCCTTTCCTTTCAACCTACAGAATTATTGTTAGCATTTATTGTAAGGCCAATCTAGAGGTGACAAGCTCCCTCAGCTTTTGTTTATCTGAGAATGTCTTAATCACTCCTTCATATTTGTAAGAGAGGTTTTCTGGATATAGAATCCTTGCTTAGCAGTTTTTTGCTTTCAGTACTTTAGGTATGTTTTCCCACTGACTTCTTGCCCCCATGATTTTTTATGAGAAATCAGCATTTAATCTTATTGAAGTTTTCTTATGTGACATGTCACTTTTCTATTGTGGCTTTCAGAATTCTCACTTTATCTTTAACATTTGACAGTCTGATTGTATTATGCTGTGGTCTAGACCTATTTGGGTTTATCCTGTTTAGAGTTTGGTAAGAATCTTGGATATGGATATTCATGCCTTTCATTAAATTTGAGAAGTTTTCAGTCATTATTTTTTGACTATTCTCTCTGACCTTTCTTTCCTTTTCCATCTGGGAATC
The DNA here is from genome assembly GCF_023851605.1 of Tamandua tetradactyla. Taxonomy (NCBI): domain Eukaryota; kingdom Metazoa; phylum Chordata; class Mammalia; order Pilosa; family Myrmecophagidae; genus Tamandua; species Tamandua tetradactyla. The sequence continues at coordinate 155,056,423 of NC_135331.1, forward strand.
CTACAATGTATATATACATTGGTACATCTGATGGTATCCTACAGATTCCTCATGCTCTGTTCACCTCTCTTCATTCTTTTCTCTTTCTGCTGCTCAGACTGGATGATTCAGATTGTTCTGTCTTCAAGTTCATTGATTCTTTCTTCTTCCAGAAGAAATCTTCTATTAAACCCCACTAGGGAATTTTTAATTTCTGTTGCTCTGGTCTCTAGGTCTGTTTGGTTCCTTCTCATAATTTTCATCTATTCTCTTTTTGTTCATCTATTGTTTACTGGTTTAATTTAGTTCTTTGTCCATATTTTCCTTTAGCTTTTTCAGCATATTTAGGACCATTTTGAAAAAAAACTTTGCCTAGAATGCTCCGAGTCTGGTGGTCCTCATTGATAGTGTCTGATTATTTTTCTCTGCTGCCTGAACCATTGCTTCCTGTTCCTTGGAATGCTTTGTAAGCTGATATTGAATCCTGGACATTTTGAAATTTAAATGTGTTGTCCATGATATTTAATTCCTGAGGCATCTGTTCCTTAAGCTTGTATATAGCTAATATTATGATAGACATGTCCTGGAATGCCAGGAGCTAACCAGAAAAAAAAAAAAGGGAAAAGAAAACACTTTTCCCAATGCTTGCAGATTGACTTGTGTGGTTGCTCTGCTCAAGGGGTTATCCATACACTGGGTTTAGAGAATAGCTCCAGGCTATCAGTTGGGGACCTCTCTGGTTTTTTCTGTATATACATCTGGTCTTGGGCACGCCCACTTGGCCTTAGGAATTTTCCTGTATACATAGGTATGAATATACATTCTTCCCTAGAAAACAATTTTTTCATGCTCGCAGGTACTGCATTGTACGTTCTACAGACAACAATCCCTTGAGTCACCATCTATCTGTCTGCTTTCCCACAGGTTTCTGTAAGGGACTTCCATAAGCTGCCTTCAACAGGCAGGGCATGTGCTGGGACAACTAGCCCTCAGGGCAACACCAGCCAGATTAAGCCAGACATATGAGTTCCCTGTATGTGTCTAATGTTTATTCTGCTCCCTCTGGAATCAGGACCAGGGATCCACACTGACAGTGTGGTCTGGCTGTGTGCTGAGCTTGTGAGGAGTTGGGGATGGGCTTTCTGGGTGCCACAAGACCCCACTACTTTTTTGTTTTGTTTTGTATGCTGTATGGCGGGGGGGTCACATTTCATTCTTTTTCCATGACAGTACCCGTGATTGCAGCACCATCTGTTTAATTTTTGTTTGTTTGTGTTTTTGTTTGCTTGCTTGTTTGTTTGTTTTGGGAAGTGCGTGGACCAAGAATTGAACCCAGGTCTCCCTCATGGCAGGTGAGAATTCTACCACTGCACTACCCTTGCACTCCCTCCTACTACTTTTAAGTAGCCTATTTCTTCATTTGGCCCTTCCCTTGTTACTGAAATTCATGAGCTGTTTTATGGAGCTTTGAGAAAGATGCTGCATTTCCTGGTCTTTTGGGTGTCTCAAGTTTTTTTTTTTTCCATAGTGGTGCATGAATTTCTTTTTCCTACTTAGAATACTTTTGGATGTTTAAAATATAATTTAGTGTAGTGCTGAATTGTTGGATTACCACCTACTTTTCTCTCAAAAATCTGCTATTCCTCCAATTCCTCCTGGCACTTAATGTTATAAAGGAGAAGTCTGAAGCCAGCCTGATTTTTTTTTTTTGTATTTAATTTTTTTCCCAATGAAAAACAGTTTTCACATTATATTCTTATAATTCAAATTCTCCAAGCTGCGCATTGGTCCTGATGCTCGTTAACTGTTCAAGGAAATACAATTTTTTTCTTTTCTGTGAGGGATTATTAGGGGCATCAGGGTGAAAATATTCTTTTGTTTAATTTATTGAGAATTTCTTGTTTCATCTTAAAAGGTGTATACTTTGGAGTATGTAACAAAAATAAATTCCCAGTTTCTAATTGCAGAGCTCCTGGGTCTGAAGAGGCAATGTGAAATAAAAATGAGTTTTCACATGTTTTTCCCAGCCCATGTTGGCTAATGAGTTGTAGCTTCAGCATTATTTGATGTGGTCTTAGTTTCAACCTTATCTTAGTTTGGTTTTAGTTTTTGTATTTTCTATGTTCACATATGTATCTACATTAGATTTTCTAAGAGGCTGCTGTCCAGATGATATTATATCCATTTATGTTTTAATCACATGCAATATGTTATTAAGAGCAAGCTTAGAATTTCTACTTTTCTAAGGCTGCTATATATGCATTTACACTACGTAATAGCTTTACATATTTTAAAACTCATGTGTCCTTTTCACAATTTGCTTCTGTTATCTTGGGCACTGACCTTTTCTGAGTTATTCATTTTGTCATTGTAATCGAAAAATATGATATTCCTTCAATAATCAGAATTCTGCTTGGATGAAAACATTTTTATATTATCAATTATTATGTGGAATGTAGTCAGAATAAAGACTGTGAATATGATGGTAAAATCTTAGCTCTTTTGGTATTATATTCCCATTTTTGATGGAACAATTGGCAGAGATAGAGACATTTTAGAAAGAGACACTTTCTAAAATGTAGTTAAATGCTGCTATACAGTGATATTAAAATATCTGAGACAGACTTTTTTGAATTTTGTTCCTTTTGAAAAAACAGATAATAAAACATTAACTTAATTAGATTTTAAAACAAAATCAAAGGCCAATTGTAGCTTAAATAATAAGATTTATTTTCAAAGTTACTAACAGAATATTTTATGAATGAAGTAATATAAATATAACCTAGATTATATAAGCATTTAAGTAGAAAATAGCAATTGAAATTTTAACACTATCTAGCTTAAGTGTGGCGCTCTGAAATAGCATGCTCTTTGAGTTGTCAAATATCAGGTTTATCTTTAATGTGTTGTCTAAATAACATGGTACCCTTTCTAGTAAAGACCTAATTGTGGATGTCAGGCTTAAATTACCTAACACAATATATTCAAGAAAAGCGATTGGGAAATGAAATGGGTTATTTCACTATACTTCTCGCAGTCCATTTGGTTTCCCGTAATTGGAACCAAAGTTTCCATCTGCTTAGGTCCTCCGTTAATGATTTCAGAACACTTAGAGCTAAAACCATCATATTTCCCCACTCTGAGTTTCTGTTACTATAACACTTGTTTAAATGTCAGGTTTTTGTTTTCATTGTTTTACCTTTTTTTCCTATTTACATTTTTGACAGCCTTCCCTCTCAACTGAATACTGTTATCACTTCTTTATTTTAATCTTCTCCCAAGCTGCCTATATTATCACTCTTGTGTTTCAGAGCTTGGATTCTTACCCTTTAATCTACTAATTGGCTTTTTACCCAGGCTTGCCTTGCCTCCTTTTTGTGCATATGACCCTTCCTTCTATCACACAACCTGCACACCAGGCTCGTGGCCCTGCCAGATATTTCCTTATGTCCTCTTTCCTCACTAAGAGGACTTGAATACTATTTTTTCTCCGCCCTTCCAAAAGTTTATGACTTTTGTGCATTTGCCTATTTTTATTTATTTATTTTGTGAAGTCGGCATGTTTTTTTTTTCATTTTGTAAATTTTTTTTTTATTAGAGAAGTTGTAGGTTTACAGACAAATTGTATAAAAAATAAAGTGTTCCCATATAACTCCTCCTTTATTAACGCTTTGTATTAGTGTGTCACTTCTGCTCCAATTGATGAAAGCACACCACAATTGTACCATTGACTGTAGTCCACAGATTACACCCAGGAGTATTTTTTCCCAATATACTGCCATATTATTTTTAACACCTAAGTCAGTATGTTTTGATTCAGCATACGCATTGTTTTCAGCAGCAGGAAAGCTTATGTAATTAACAAACATTCATTTCAGGCTATTCATTTCTATTTATATTTTCCCTTTGGTGTGGAAAGAGTAGGTGCTTATTATTCTTTTAATGAGTGCTTTTCTCTTTAAATATGGATGTAGTCAAAGTATTGTTTTAGGGCATTGAAATTCATACTTACTTTTTAGTAAGTTTGAACATGTGGGGAAATCAAAATGTATGAAAATGAGCCAAGATAACATTCCCTGTAAAGTTTACATAGATAGAATGAGTGATGATTTAAGCAAATCATTCTATTTGTAATATCCTCTTAATAGACTCTTCATAATAGGGTTTACATATGGATATAGGACAAATTCGAGCAAAGTATGCTGGCATATTCACAAGCTATTAAATTCAGTCACAACTGAAAATCTCAAATGTATCAAAAAAGTTTGTAAACTGTATCTATTCTTCACCATGATCTCGTTTATTTAGTCACATGCATCATCCTGAAATGAGCCTGGATGTCTATTATAAATTTACAATTTCAACAACCTAATTTTATAATTTTAGGTAATTTTCAAATATATAACATGATAGAAAATAGCTCACCAAAGAAGAATCATGATAGGAATTCGAGATTAACAAAAATTTCTAAGGATTTAGGACTGTATCCATGTAATAGTGAGATTCAAATCAAGGGGAATTAAAGCATGGAGAATACATTTAAACTGAGGGGGAAAGTGTCAAAATGAAGGCTAATTGTCATGCAACAGGCCGGAGAGAAGATGATAAAACAAGAACCCACCAAGTGCATTTAATGTGTTTCTGTCCTATGAATTAAGTGTTTAGAGAGAAATCAAATTAGCATCGATTATAGAAAGAGCTGATAAAAAATTTCCTATAAAACCCTAGGCCTTACATTACAATCAGCTGACTGAAAATATAATTTACCAAAGGATTCAAGGAAACCTAAATATAAGGAGATAGACCAGATTCTGAAGAATGTTACTATTAGAAACCGAGCTTCTCCATTAACAGTACTTAAAAATTCAAGTTTGCACCCAAACTTGTAGACGAATAACCACTTTATTAATAAGCAAATTATAGGTACATTTTCTATAATATGATCCATATAAATTCCTCAGTAAGGTATTTTAAAACTAGACTATAAAATAAATACTACCTTGTTACTCTTCAAATGTTTGTAAGAAGACTTTTGCTTTATGTATATTTGGGATATTTTTCTTCCTTGTTTTATCTCAACACTTCAATTAGAAACTGTTCAAGGGCAGGGAAAGTTTGTTTGGCCACAGTTTAGAGTTGGAGCCTTGCTCTCTGTGTGAAGCTTGCTGTACATAGAAATAGAATTTTAAAGGGCCTACAAATAAATTAAGGGAGGTAGGCCAGGAAATTATCAATAGGTTGAGTCTGTATGGTCTAATCGCTACCTAATCTACTAGCAACATGTGGCTATTGAGCTCTTGAAATGTGGTTTGAAGTCAGTTGTGCTATCCATTAGAAGATACACCACATTTTGAAGTTATAGTACAGAAAGAAGAATAACAAATCTTTCATCAGTCATTCATTATATTGCTTATACCTCAAAATAATATTTGGGATATAGTGGGTTAAATAAAATATATAATTAAAATTATTTCACCATTTCTTTTTTACTTTTTATAGTGTGGCTACTAGAGAATTTAAGATTACTTATCTGGCTTGCATTATATTTCTATTGGAAAGCGCAGTTCCAAATGGTGCCAGATTTTTAAAAAAAATCATTTTATTTAAGTTTAATATATTCTGGTTATCTCACACAGATCAAACATTAATTTAAGCATTTTGTACCGTCTATATTTGGGCACATGCTCTGAATCATGTGTCAATAAGTTTTCTTTCTAAGGAATATTTTCTTAGATTTAAAAAAAGAACATAAAAAGAGCTCTAAATAAAAGTTATTTAGCATTATTGGTACCAAAGTATTGGTATTCCGAAAGTTCACTTTAGTCATTTTTTTTTTTCAGCTATTCCTACAATTCTTTCTGGAGCTGTGAACAATTAACAGAAATGAACTTACAATGTACTTCTCTTTTCTCTTTTGGGTCTAATAAGAGTAAATGACAAGTGCAATTGTCAAAGATTTTGGCAAGAGGGAGGAGAAGGGGAGCTCATATACAGGGTCTTCGACTGGATTGCAGTTGTGAATCATGAAGCCAGATGCTTGGGTAATATAAGAAAACTTAAAATGGTCATTTGGAAATAGAGGTAACTTCTTAAAGACACAGAAGAGGGTTCGAAGATCGTTTGCCTCTTTCATCAGAAGCATTCTTCTGCACACTTCTCTTACTGAAGACAACTTTGACGTTCATGCTTTTGGTTGGAGCATTCCTCCTTTGCACTGCTTTCTAGATAATTAATACTTTTTTTTTTCTCATGGGCAGGCACCAGGAATCAAACCCAGGTCCCTGGCATGGCAGGCGAGAACTCTGCCTGCTGAGCCACTGTGGCCCACCTAATTGATACTTTCTTTTATATTTCCATTTTGAGCCAAGGGTTAGGTAGGAGTGCTTTTCCCCCATTTTTTTTAAATTGGAGAAGTTGTATGTTTACAGAAAAACCATGCAGAAGCTAGAGAATTTTCATATCGCCATTGAAGCACACATAGTTTTATCTGTTAACATTTGGAATCAGTATGGTAAGGTTGTTACAAGTGATGAAACAATATTATTATGATTATGCTATTATCTATACTCCAAAGTTTACATTAGTGCTCACTCATTTTGTGATACAGTTCTTGATTGTTAAAAATTTTTATTCTGGTACATTTATACAACCTTAGATTTCTCCTTCTAACCACACTCAAACATACAATTTGGTAGTGTTAATTGCATTCATGGGTCTTCAAGGGTCATCTATGTTGTTGTATGTATAAGAACTTCTTTCTCTCTTACAGCTGTATTACAACACTATATGTATAAACTGCATTTGTTTATTCATTGATGGATGGACACTTGGTTTCCATCTTTGGTAATTGTGAATAATGGTGCTATGAATATTGGTGTGCATAAATGTGCTTTCAATTGTTTTGGGTATATTCCTGGAAGTGGGATTGCTGGGCCATGTGGTAATTCTATTGACTTTCTGAGAAACCTCCAAACTCTTTTCTAGTAGCAGCTGTACCATTTTACATTGCTACAGCAATGAATGAGTGCTTCTATTTCTCTGCATCCTTTCCAACACCTGTTATTTTTCTTTGTTAATAGTCGCATTCTCATGGGCATTAAATGTTATTTGTTTATGGTTTTGATTTGCATTTCCCTAATGACTAATGAATTTGAACAACTTTTCATGTGTTTTTATGTCTTCCTCAGAGAAATGCTTATGCCAAATTTTTTTTTTTTTTGACTTGGGCAGGCACCGGGAATTGAATCCCGGTCTCTGGCATGGCAGGCAAGAACTCTGTCTGTTGAGCCACCGTGACCCACCCTATGTCCATTTTTATTTTGGGTTGTTTTCTTCTTGTTGTTGTGTTGTGAGATTTCTTGATATGTTCTAGATATTGAAACCTTATCTGATATGTAGTTTCCAAATATATTCTCCCATTCTGTAGGCTGTCTTTTTGCTTTCATGATGAATCCTTTGGTGCATAAAAGTTTTTAATTTTGATGAAATTCCACCTATCTGTTTTCTCTTTTGTTGTTTGTACTTTTATGTAAAATCTAAGAAGTCATTGCCTCACACAGGTCTTGAAGATGCTTCTCTATATTTTCTTCTAGAAGTGTTATAATGGATAGAACATAATGGATAGAACATTTAGACAGAAGATCAATAAGAAAACAGAACACTTGAACAATACTGTGATGGTTGGGAGCTGTATGTTCTTATATATAGGTGTTTGATCTGTTTTGAATTAAATTTATTTTTAATTTATTTTTTCACATGGACAGGCACCGGGAATTGAACCCGGGTCTCCGGCGTGGCAGGCGAAAACTCTGCCTGCTGAGTCACTGTGGCCTGCCCTGAATTAATTTCTATATGTAGTGTGAGGTGGGGATCTAATTTCATTCTTTTGCATAGTATTTTTTTAGTATGTGTTTTAGCTTCCTAGATTGCTCAAGTATATACTATGAAATGGGTTGGCTTAAATGGGAATTTATTAGCTTATGGTTTTGACATTAAAAGAAGGTCTAACTGGAGGCATCATCAAGGCGATGCTGTTCAGGTGCTGGCTTTTGGTAATTTCTGGCTCCTAAGCCACAAAGCAAGGCACGTGGGAGCGTTCCCATCTGGCCTCTCCCTGGCCTATCAGGTTCAGTTAATTTCAGCTTCTGGCTGCTTCCTCTGTGGCTTTCTCTCTCTTGGTCTGAATTTCACTCCACTTACAGAGGACTCTAGTAATAAGATTAAGACTCATCCTGACTAATGTGTTCCATGCCTTAACTGAAGTAGCCTCATCCAAAGGTCCTCCTTGCAACTACTAAGCCACACAAGAAAGGATTAAATTTAAGAATGTGTTTTCCTGGGGTACATACAGCTCCAAACCATCATAGTACTGTTCAAGTGTTCTGTTTTCTTATTGATCTTCTGTCTGAATATTCTAGCCATTATTGAAAGGAGTATGTTTAATTTTCCTACTATTACAGTAGAGCCATCTATTTCTCCCTTCAAATATATCAATAATTGATTCATGTATTTTGGGACTCTACTGCTAGGTACATACATATATTTCTAATTGTTATGTCTTCTTGCTGAATTGACCCCTTTATCTGATATTACCATAGTGACCCCAGCTCTCTTTTGGTTACTATTTGCATGGAATTTTTCCCATCCTTTCACTTTCAACCTAATTGTGTCTTTCAATTTAAAGTGGATCTTTTGTAAACCAAATGAATTTGGGTGATGCTTTTTTACCCAACTTGCCCATTTCTGTCTTTTGACTGAAGAGTTTAATATATTTATATTTGTATGCAGGGCTTTTCTTTGCCATTTTGCTATTTGGTCTTTGTCTTACACCTTTTTTGTCCTTCAGTCCTTCTGTTAATGTCTGTTTTCATATTTATTTGATTTGTTTTGGTATCTTACCATTTTGAGTTCCTTCTCATTTCCTTGTGTATATGCTTTTCAGATGTTTTCTTTGTAGTTACCGTGAGGTGTAAATTTAACATCATAAATCTATAGCAATCACACTTGACTTGCTACCAACAAAATTCAATAAGCATGCACAAACACTATTCCTACATCCCTCTGTATCCCCACTTTTTGTTTTGTACTTGTTACAAATGTATGTCTTTCTATATTTTATATACAAAACCATAGATTTATCATTGCCTTGTATGAATTTGCATTTTAGAATCTGTGATAATTGAAAAGTGGAGTGATGTATCAACAAAAAAATACAAATAATAGTACTAGCATTTATAATTACCAATATGGTGACCTTTACTAGAGATATTTATTTCTTCATGCTTTAATCCCCTTGTTCTTGACATTTTACAGTTTGGCTACTATGTTTATCCAGTTTATGGTTCTTTGGGCTTCTTGAATGTGTATATTCATATCTTTTATTAAATTTGGGATGTTTTCTGCCATCACCTCTTTGAATATTTCTTCTGCTCCTTCTCTCTTTCATCTCTTCCTGGGACTCCCATAATGTGTATTTTGGTTCAATTGATGATGTCCTTTGGGTCTCTTAGGCTCTATTAGCTTTTTTGTTCTTTTTTTCTCTCTGCTCCTCAGCTAGAATCATTTCACTTATATTATCTTTGAGCTCACTGTTTCTTTCTTCTGCCAGCTCTAATAAGCTGTTGAAACACTCTGGAGAATTTTTAATTTCATTGTTGTGGTCTTCAATTCCAGTATTTCTGTTTGGTTCCCTTTTAAAATTTCTATCTCATTCTTGAGATTCTCATATTGTTCATTCAGCATTTTCCTGATATCCTTTAATTATTTCTCCATGTTTTGCTCTTCAAGCATATTGAAAATATATATATATATATATATATATATTTAAGACTTTGTCTGGCATGTCCAAAGCTGGTTCTCATTGCTGATAGTTTCTGAAGTTCTATCTTGTTGCTTTGGATTTTCCACGCTTTCCTTTCTTTGTTTTATAATCTTTTGCTGCACATGGAACATTTTATTATTTTAATGTTAGTACTAATATTTATTCCCTGAGCTTTCTGTTCCTTAAGTTTGTATTCAGCTAGTGTTATGTCATAGATTTCCCTGAGTTCCAGGAGGTAACAAAAACAAAGAATCCAAAGCAAAAACTCTTTTTACAGTCTTTGCAAATTGGCTTTGCATTGGCTAAAGCTCTCCTTCCAAGTTTCACTGTAATACCCAGGTGTCCAGGCCTATGTGAAAGTGTAGGGTCTTCTCTATCTTTTCTGTGCTTGAATCTTGTCCTGGGCTTGCACTCATGGCCTTAGGAATTACTTCATTTTCAGGAATCTAAATACCTCCTCCACTTCCCATGAGATAAACTTTCGTTTCCTCTTGGGTGCTCTATTATACGTTAAATCTGATATTCCTTTCCCCAGGTCACTTTGCCTTAACGGTTTCTTATAGTGCTTTAGCTGTCCTCAGGCTGCTGCTGCCTGCATGGTGAGTTGTAGGAGGGTGAGCCAGAGACAAGTGTCCTGGCTCAGTCTCTTAGGCCACCCTCCAGTAGACTGGCGCCTACATAGAGGTTCCCCAGTATTTCATAGGGATTACTCTGCACCCTGCAGAACAGGACTAGGGACCCACAGTGGAAGTGGGGGCTGGCACACACTGCACTAGGTAGGAGACAGGGGACTGGTCAACAAGGGCACTACAAGCTCTTACTGTTTTTGCTTTTCTTTTTTTCCACATGGACAGACACCCAGGAATCGAACCCTGGTCTCTGACATGGCAGTTGAGAATTCCGCCACTGAGCCACTGTCACACCGTCCTCCTACTGTTTTTAAGTTGAAGTTTCTTGATTTGGTACTTGATTATTTACTATAGCCTTTTTAATGTTTTCTGGAGTTTTTAGGCAGGTAACTACTAGGTTTTGCTAATTGTTCAAAAAGTTTGTCGAGGAACTTAACCCTGGCGTTTCTTATGCTTCATCTTGGTCCCAGGAATGTGTACATAATTTCCAAGTCTGTAAGATTTTTTTTTTTTTTTGCTTTTATCTTTAACTCAGTTTTGCTTTTATACCTGATGAGATGTTTATGTTGTTTAATGAGAGAATTTAATACAACAATTAGTGAAATAACTGATATACTTTATACCTATTCATTTTGCATCTTCATTCTTTTCATACATTTTTGTTGCCTTTTTCAATCAGATATTTATGTTCCTTTGTCCCTTTTCTTGATTCCAAATGCTACCATAAATGACCATACCGACTCTCACAAAATTCATATTTCTCTCTACTACTATTTAAACAAAATATATCCAATATTTCTCTCCACCAAAAAGCATTGTTTACTTTCTTGGTGTACATTTTTTTACCGATTAATTTATTTAGGATATTAGTAAAAGTGAGATCTATATATTTTATCCTAAATTAAATCTTTTTTTTTTTTTCCTAGCACTGAGAGAACTTTACAAATCTGTGTTTGGTCAAAAGAGGGTTAAGAAACAGTGGCTGCTGGAATATATCCACAACTCTTTTGGTCTTTTTAATCTTCATGTCTCTTTTACAAATAGACCTTTTTCTTTATGTGATATGTAAATCTCCCAGCTCCTAAGAGCAACTGGATAGGAATATGTGTTTCATCTTAAAACAAAGACCAAGAAAAAATAATAATATGATAAAGTTATTCAAAGGATTTCAGAAACAGGTGTTCTAAGTCTACACTAATTGGATTTCACTTAATTATTCCTTTTACTTTAGGGAATATAAGTAAGAAGTACTAAAAAAAAAACAGTACCTGAAAAACTTCTCTGACATGCTAATTGCTCTAATATTATTTAACCTAGGCAAAAAGAAAAGAAAAAGCCACCTTAATGTGACCAAAGTCTTAATTACCTTTTCATCTCTACATTTTAAGATACAATTTATAGGCATTCCCGTGCACTACACCTTTCAGGGTTGTTGTGGCATATTCTATTTTTACCTTCTACACGTAATCTTATTTTTCCATTGTCAGTGAGCAGAAAATATTTTTATAATTTAAAGACGATTTCTATTCTCTAACCTCAGGGAGAGCAAAGTAAATATCTCTTAGGAATGTATGTCAAAAACTCTTCGCATTTTGATTTTAGATAAATTGTTAATGCTAGATCACCATTCTTTTCTTTCCAAAAAGAAGAAGAATTATTATATATCACTCTGGCAATTGCATTTCTCATAAAGCAGACTGAACAGAAGTCATAAAGGAGTGGGAGTCTTGTTTTTGAAATAGGAGATGATTTCATAATGTAAGTTCCTTGAGGGCTTGGCTCTTTCCAGATCATAGGATTGTGTCTAATGGAGAGTCATCCTTTAAGAAATACTTTCTTAATAATGAATGAATGAATAAAAGAAACTTACAGAAGGGAATCAACAATGTATGACTACAATCAAAATACCAGATTATCTGAAAGCAGATATTTGGTCTAGTAGATATTGGGAGAAGGGGAATGAACAATAAAACTGCTGTGTATATTGAGGTCCATCTTGCCTTTTACTTACAAAGTAAAATTAGAATTATGACTTCATGGAAAAGAAATCCTCCATTACCATGATTCTTTAAGGTGGAATGTTCAATGGTAAAGTACAGTAACAATGCTTAGTAGATGTCTGAGATGATTCATTAGGTTTGCTTCTATACATACAAGTATGTTCATGGGACAATCTAAGTGCTTAATAAATACCTGTTGAGTTAATGGATGGATATTTATCATATAAAAATTAATCATATTGCCCAGTGTTCTAGTTTGGTACCTGCCAGAATGCAACACATCAGAGATGGACTGGCTTTCAATAAAAGGGGATTTATTTTGTTAGTTCTTCATAGGAAAGGCAGCTAACTTTCCACTGAGGTTCTTTTTTACATAGGAAGGCACAGGATTGTCTCTGCTGGCCATCTCTCCAGGCCTCTGGGTTCTAACAACTTTCCCTGGAGTGATTCCTTTCTGCATCTCCAAAGGCCTGGGCTGAGCTCTAAGTGTTGAGATGAGGTATGCTGAGCTGCTTGAGCTGTGCTACGTTGAGCTCTCTCATTTAAGCACCAGCCAATTAAGTCAAATATCATTCATTACAGCAGGCACGCCTCCTAGCCGACTGCAGACGTAATTAACAACAGATGAGGTTCATATACCATTGGCTCATGCCCACAGCAAGAAAAGTAGGTGCCTTCACCTGGCCAAGTTGACAACTGAATGTAACTACCACACCCAATAAGTGCAAGGTTTGTATTTTAGGCATTTTTTCATCTTGGGGCTTAGCGTAGCATGGATTCCATAGCCAGTCTTCACACTGCTGGAGAAGGTAGTATTTTGACCGCTGCTTTCACTGTTACATTTTAACTATCTTTGCACAGTTTTAAATCACCATGTTAATTCTGTTAGATAGTGAAGGTCTTTTTATAGAGAGGTCTGAGGGTTGCTACTCTAGTTAGTTGTAGTAAGATACACAGAGTGACCCAAACTTAATATTTTTGTTAGAGGATGAATGAAAAATTATTCTTGAGTTCCTAGATTGTCCTCTTTGTGCCACCACCAAAAAAAGTAACTAATTTACTTTTTTAAAGTGAAAAATGATTTTAATGGGCAGCAGAATTTAAAATAAATAGTAAAAGTCTCCCTCCCCAGTTTTCTGACTCCAGTTTCAAAAATAATAATTTTTACAGTTTCTATTTTTAAATAGTTTTGGTGGTTACCATTAAATTTTTAATATTATTTTTCAATTTCTTGTTCTATCATCTTTTGTCAGTATATTTTGAATCCTTTCCAGAAACTTAACGTAAATTTAGCTCATTAATCCATCGTTCTTTCCACAACTCTATTTTTCTAATTATATTATCATTTTCACATTGTAAAAGCTTGGTATCTGCATATAGATAAATCTTCCAAACCTGACTATAGGTTAAATCTAAATATGTCCCCCAACATAAAGAAATTTGTCATTTTGTGTTTATGTAACTATTATTCAATGTTAAATCAAGTTTTGGGATTGGACCCATAGAGGAAATATCTAAAATGGTCAAGGACATTAGCCTTTTAAGTTATTTAAAATTTTCTTTACTATTTCTTAGTCATACCTAACTGGAACTTTTCCTTATACCTCTTGAGATCAGTGTTTCTTGCCCTTTTCACTTAAGTGAAAAACTCTTAAGCAATGTTTCATTATAGGTTGTATTGGAGATACATTTCTTCTTTTCTGCAGGTCCAAAACTATTTTGTTTTGCTCTTACAGTTGATTAGTAGTTTGCCATAGGCATATGTATAATAATATTAATATAATTTTCTGTCAGTATTTGGAAGACATTAATTGATTGTCATATAATGCAAATTATTGTTGATGAAAAATCTGATGTCATTTTGAATCCCACTGATTTAAAAGTAGTCTCTATTTTTACTGTCTGAAAGATTTTAGGAACCTTATATTTATCTTGGAATATTGAAATGCAACCAGAATCTACCTAAGTGTGTACTTTTCCCCCATTCAACTTGACACATATTGTGTTCTTCAATTCTGATAATTGGTTTCTTTCTCAGCTTCCCCAACTTTTCTTTCTTTATTTCTTTAGTTATTCCTTTCCTTCCCATCTCTGTTCTCTTTTTTCTAATATATTCCACTTAGTTTTTGACCTTTGTAATGGAAGATTTTCATCTTTTGTTTTCCATAGCTTTCTGCTATGTATATTTGGTAATTATACTTAAATTTATGAAACTTTGTCTCTTTCTATAATTGGTTCTTTGTCTTGGCAATATGCTTTGTTTGTAAAGAATGGAACTATCCCTTTAATAATATGAATTGTAATTGAAACACAATGCTTTTGTTTTTAAACCATTTATTTTTTCTCAAGGTGAGTGATTTTGCATGTTTAACTTGATCTTTTACTTTCATGCTATGAATTTTCCTCTGAAGTTAGATTCTAGGTCAGATTCTACCTTTGATATTGACTGACTGAGTAATCAAGGACAAATTATTCTAAACCTCAATTTCTTTATGTAAAAAAAAGAAAAAAGGCAGCAAAAGAGTGATCTGAGGATTAAATGAAATAAACAATGCTAAGCATTTAGCATAAACATAGCAATTAGTAAGGGCTAAATTCCTATTAGTTACCCCTTTAAATAATAGAAATATGGTGCATACATATATTACATTTTTAGAGTCCATTCCAAATTTTTAAAATACCTTTTGTTTCATCAATGTCATAATTATAATACTATTTTCCAAGTTATAGCTTATTGATGGGGCTGGTATAATTCTACTCTGAAATTGAACCTTTGGTGCAATACATTCCTATAAACTTTCAGGGGTTGGTCAACTTGTTCTGTAAAGAAACACATAGCAAACATTTCTGACTTTGCAGGCCACATGGTCACTGTGGTGACTACTCATCTCTGCCTTGTAGCTTGAAAGCAGTCAGAGACAATGCATTAGAAATGGGTAAGCCGATAAAAAAGAGAAAAAGTGGGTAAGCCAAGGCGGCATGGTAGTTCAGTGGTGGGATGCTCGCCTGCCATGCAGGGGACCCAAGTTTGATTCCCAGCCCATGCACAGCACCCCTCCTGCTCCTGCCCCACCTCCCACTCCCCCGCAAAAGGGGTAAGCCTGCTTCCAATAAAACCTTAGTAAGAACAGGCAACGGTCAAGATTTGGCCTATGAATCATTGTTTGCTGACTCCTAGAATATATCATGTGATCTGTGGAAATACCACTGGACTTGAAGTTAGGGGACATAGGTTTTAGGATTGGTTAGTTGTGTGGTTTGAAGTAAAAAATTTCACCTCCTTGAGCTTTGGTTTTCCAAATATATAAAATAAAAGAAATAGACCAAATCATTGTTACGTTTATTATAGCTCTAAAATTATATTATTCAATATATCAGTATGAGGCATTTCAATGTGAAAATCTAAATGCTCAATATAAAATGATGATATATAATGCAGTATAATTGATGTTATTTTTGGGAGAAAGGACTAATGTTTGATTTGGACTTGTCTAGTAAAAATAGGGTTTTACTTTACATTTTTTTGTTTCAGAAATAATAACTTGCTTTCTGCCACATATGAAACTATGCAATAAATAATGAAACATATTGTAATGGGTCTTTTATTGTGTTTGAAAAATGAATTAGGAACACTTGGCCTCAAATTTCTTAATTAACTGAAATAAACTTTAAAATAAGATACTTTTAGAATCTGTAAAACATTCATCACTAAATATGAAATAAATATAAATTTTAACAGAAGTAGCAGTCCCAGTTACAAAGGTAATTATAAGTGTTCTATCTGCTTCATAAATGCAGATTACTTTTGAGTGGTTTTTTTTAAAGATACAAATATTAGAGCTCTTCTTTATATGTTAATAGTCAGAAATAACATACGTGCTTCCTTTTTCCTAGAGCATCTTACAATTTAGGACAAAAGACAATGGCATCTCTATTTTAAAATTTGATATTTTCAAATCAAATTTGAAAAGTAATGCAATTGTTTTTGTTTTAATTTTTTTACCTACTCACTTAAATCTAAAATATTTCTGTAATAGTCATTTATGTAACCATTTATTCATTTACTCTTTTATTCATTCAGGAAGTAGTTATTGGTAATGATAGAATAGATTAAGATGCTTCCCCAATCTCTGACAGAGGCCAGAGCAGAAAAAGATCAGAAAACAGACAGTCTCAATATACTGTGAAAAGTGCTATTTTGCAGAGTTTGGTTAAAGTTGTTTTAGGAGCAACTGTGAGGAGAAAATAGTCCTGGTGAGGTGACACTAAGCTGAGATATGAGGAATGAATGGAGAGGAGCTAGTTAAGCATGGGTGGGAATGGAGTGATGAGTAAATGAGCACATGAAATATGCCACAAATTTGAGGATTTGCAGTGGCAGATGGATGTGTGTTTGTAGACTCAAGATTGGGGATTTGGAAATAAATTGTGGCCATAATGTAGTGTGATGGAAAGAATATGTGCCTTGGTAGAAAACAGGTCTAGTATAAAACTTGGTTTTACTCTCACTATGTAACGGGTATATAATTTAGCCTCCTTGATTCTCAATTTCGTCATCTGAAAAATGGAAAAATAATATCAACCTCAAAGGGATGTTGTAATGATTCAATGAGTTGCCCATGAATAGAAAATTCCTGCCATGGCGTTCAGGCTCAATAAAAGCTAGTTATGTAATCTTCCTTTCCAGGTAGGAGGGAAAATGGAAATGATGAGTGGAATCATTCAAAAAAAGGTCCTGGACTACCATCGGAGCAGAGTGCCCAGAGACTGGTGATGCAAGGAACTGTAGAGCTTACCTCCCTTTTTTCTTTCTCCCTCCCTCCTTCCTTAAGATTTTTCTACCCTACTTCTTTCCCTACTTGCTGTCACAGTTTTATTTTCTGTGTGAGAATCAGTTATCCTTTATTCCCAGGATTTTACTAAAATATGCTCCAGGGCACTTACAGGCTGTGTTTCCACAGCTTTCTATGAAAAGCACACATATCGTAATTCTTGGTTCTCATAAAACACACATGCACTATCTCTCTTTCTCTCTCTCTGTTTCTCACAATCACATCCACAAAGAGGAGGTCTCTGATCAGGATATGGGACTACTATGCTTGATTACTTAGGTGCAGTACATTTCAGTAAACCCCATGATTGTTGGGGTTTGGACAGCAGCATCTACAAAAGACAGAAGCATACCTTTGCCAAATAACTGCATAGCGACTATATCTCTGCCACGGACTCCCTGTCAATGTCTCTGAGAGACCTTGGAGTGTCTCTTGCATAACATTTAAATAGTAATAAATAGTATTTACTGTTGTTGTATGCTCTGCTGATTATTAACCTATTAGTTCTCAGCCTCTAAACTACCTTTCTATATTCACCTTCATATACATTCTTTTAAAATTAAATATTTCGTGAGTAATTAGGTTAAGGAATAATATAATAGCCCAAGAAGTAAAATTTCAATAACTGTTTTGTCTGTTAAATGTCTCTAAATATTTATATCTGACTCATTCTAAATTTCCTAATTAAACCTAACCTAAATTTTCACTTTGGTGCCTTTAGCTTCTATCCAATGGGCAACTTTTCATATATGTGTACTTTTTAAAAACTACAACTTCAAAACCTGATATTCCCAAATGAAAATGTCCGTTATATAATTATAAGTTGAATTACATACACTGATGTTTAATCTTCACTTTTACTTTTTTTTTTAAAATCATTTTCAACTTTTTAACAATTTTTTTTTTTAATTTTTAATTTTTTTACATGGGCAGGCACCGGGAAACGAACCCGGGTCCTCTGGCATGGCAGACAAGCATTCTTACTTGCTGAGCCACCATGGCCCCAGTTTTACTTTTTTGATAGAGTTGCAATTAACTTCTTTTTGACACATGAACAAATTTGTTATTTATAGTCATGAAGTGAGAATCATAAATATCAGTCTTATTAATAACTGTGTAAAAGAATACAATTCTTTGCAGGTTTTTCAGCTTGTTGATCACTTTCATATTATTATTATTACTATTATTATTATTATGCTTGTGTAATTCTTTAATATGTTGTCTGTCCCAAGTCTCTTAAGTATTTTAAGTAGCAATCTTTTGTGCTCTGACGCAAATGCATGCACTTTTGCTCAAGTCAAAAACTACAATTTCCAGAATTTCCAGGAATACGGTATTGCTTCTGATTTACTAAAAAAAAAAAAACAAAAAAAACCCCTACAATTTAAGAATTGGGGTTCATAATTTCTGATGTTCTCTCTGGTTGATGCAATTAGGAAAATAGTGACACGTGAAAGAAAACTTCTGCATTCTGTGGAATTAAAAAGCACTTTTTGTTGAGAATCCATATTAAAATAGCTTTAATGATACATAATATACTTGACTTCCTGGAGGTATTTTCAGGATTCTTTTTAACCCTTTCTTCAAAATACCCACATTTATTATTTCAATAAAAGAAAATGATGACATAGAAGCAAGAGCACTTGCTCAAAAATTGGCATATTTTATACATTCTATTTCTGAAATGTAATAGAGGAAATATTTACAAGCACCATAAGATAGGAAGCTGAAACTACAGTCGTTTCTAAATGAATATTATGTGACAGTTCGTCAGTATTTAATGATAACATTGGTTGACGTGGGCATGAAGCTATTTATCATAACTCCATGTGTGGTTACTCCTGTAATAAACTTGCTTAGAGTAGAATGCCGTTTTAACGGCAATATGAACCACAGCTTCCGTTTGAGATGTTAAAGAAATGGAAATGCCAAAAGAGGATTTGTGGTGGTTGTTGTTTTGGAGTGTGTGTGTCTGTGTATGAGTTGTTTTTCATATTCTTGTTAAAAGTAGGCTCCCACACCTTGCACGGGTTAGTTTTTAATCCACGTTCCCATAAGCCATGGCTGGGCTTCGGCACCAGATGCAGGTGTCTTCTTGTGCTGTCAGCCAGGAATGATTAATGAGGATTTGCCCCTACTGAAAGCAGTCTTTGGAGCATTGTTCAGGGCATCTGTGGAACTGTCGGGGGAGACAAGGACACAAGTGAACAACCAATTATTTGGCCATCACTGAGGCAGCATGAAAAAGACATCAAATTGGACTGAGAAGCCATGCTTTTGTTTGGGGATCAAATATTTTTTAGGTGTTAATAGTAACATGGGAATTTTACCTTGTTTCAAAAGAATTTTGGTTAGGTTCAGACTTTCACCCAGAAGTAGAATTTTTTTTCTTTAAAAGCTAATTGAATTCTTTGAAATCAGTATAAATAGAATGAAAAAGCACCAAACTGATTCCTAAGTGGATGCCCACTATATAAAGATATATCACTTTGCCTGGCTAACATTGTAAACGAGGACTATGCATGCAGGCAGAAAGTCCAAGGACCCTCCCGCAGTGTGCCGAATTGCTGGTTAGAGTTAACAGAGACTAGAGTTTTGCAACAGAACCGAATGGCAGAGACCTGGGACTCTGATGCAGAAAGCAAAAAAGAAAATTCCCAAAGCTGGGAAACATTTTCAGGCTGATGTTCAGCGTCCATGTGCTTCCTTCTTTCCAGAATGAGATATTCACTTCCTTAGGTCTTAGTAAGAAGCGATTTTTACACTATTCCATTCTTATACTAGGTCTGGGATTTAAATAAAAAAAATTAAAAGGTTAAGAAGGGTTATATATTTGGAGCACAATTCAAATGCGGATTAAGAAGTCCTTTCTTTCAGTAGAGTACTTCCTTTTATGCTCCAGCCTTTCAGGCCTGTTGTCTTTAGGGTATTGAGACTTAAAAGCTAAGCCTTGAAACCACTAAAACCTTCAAGGAGCAGATAATGATGTTTTAATATATAAAAAGTAATGGTCAGTAGCAACTTTAACAATGTGGCTCATATAACGACGACAAGAAATACCTACTTAACATTTTTTTGGTGGGTTAATACTTTCGATTTTGAAAATTTTCTTTGAATGAAAAGCACTTCAGTTACAAGGTAATTAGAAATCACATCAAGATTAAAACAGGGGTCAAATGAGGAGATATAAAACAAATGTCTCGGAAGAGACCGGTTTTACAAGTGATTTCTAGAAAATACATTGCTTTATTTTCTTCAGCAGTTTTGCCTGTACCTGCAGTGGCTTACCTGCCTACTGATATATATTCCCTTGGTCAATTCTAGAATTACATTATTTCCTACACTTCTCAAGCCAATCAGAACTTCCCTTATCCCATTGTTCAAATATCTACAATAAGGAATATGTACTACTGTTCATATTCAAAAATTGGCCCATTTAGATAGATGGATTTCTATAGGAATGTGGCCAAATGGCCTATGTCCGAATCACAAGCATCACTTAAGGTTATTATGACTAGCAACTTTAACTTGAAATAGGCTGAATAGATAAATCCAAACCTAAGTGGACACTAATATGGCCTCTTTTCAATGTCAGCAAAATAGCAGTTTCAGACTGTCTCCCGTTTACTACTCACATTAAAATTGTCTCAGTCAGAAAGATGGTACAACTCCATTTTTTTTTATTAATAACCCTACTTTTAAATGTGTGAACAGATTCCTTGGACTTGTGGTAGCCCCAAAACATTGCATTTGGGCTGAGTTGTTGGCAAATGATACAATTTCTACAAATGGAGTATTTTTATGTAATTTTCCCATGCAAAATCTGCTCCCAGTTTTGAACCCTTTGAAATCATTTTTGTGAGTTGGAATTGCTGTCAGTATGTAGGCAGTCTTAAAGCTTTAATCTCATCTCTTTGCAACTTTTTTTTTAGCAACTCTTGTCTTCCCGGTACTACCTTGTTGCTTATCATTTATTCATTCAAATAATTTCAAACAATTTAGAAGCAAGGCGAATTCCCAAGAAACACGACTCATTTTACCTCTATTGTTTGTGAGACACTGATGATGTTGAGGGTGGTGCTTTCTAAACGCATGGTCATTAAGAACAGCTTGTTTTCCTAGAATATTTATAAGAAGCATATATGGGCAAAGCAAATGATGAAGTGACATCCCATTTCCTGCGTCTCTTCATCTCAAAGTCTGATCTAAGGAGATTTAGATTGGTGTCCTATTTTTTTCTTCATGATTTTTTCCTTACTACTCAGTTTTTCTAGTTTAACCCGTAATCTTCTAAGAGTTTGTTTGCAAATTGGTCTTTGAATGACTCGCTTGAGTTCCTTTTTAGAACTGATATTAAGCTATATTGTTTCAAACTTTCTTGGATTTATTCTTTTTGTGTTTTTAAAAAATAATTGTAATTACCGAGATAGGCTTTTGGTTATAAGAATCTTGGCTTGGCAGTTTCAAGAACTTTCTGTTTTAGGCAATTTTGAACATCTTTCTAATTTTAGTTCTCAGTATAGATGTGGAAATGTGAGTTTGCCATATTGTTTATGCTAGAAGAATCATTCAAAGAAACAACTTATCAAAATCCCTCTTCACAGATGAGGAACAATTAGGGTTGCCAGATAAAATGGTACCCCGTTAAATTTGAATATCAGTAAAAAACGAATAATTTTTTAGTATGATTATGCTCCAAATACTGCACAGGTACATACTTATTTAAAAACCAGTCATTTTATTTCTGGAATTCAGATTTAATTGGGCATCTTTTATTTTTATTTGCTAAGTCTGGCAACCCTAGACAAAGCTAAAACATTAAGGAGTGTGGGACTAGAACATCAATACCAATTTAGATATCTGATTTCTCAGAATTTCGTATAACAGTGAACTAAACACACAACGAAATGGTGCCATGCTTTTCTTTTTTTTTCTTCTGAGAAAAACATGAACTTGTGGTAAGCTTCCAACTGTCTTATTAAAATGTTGTGGAGATAATTTTAATTTAAACGAATTTACCTCAAACACTCAGAACTTTTTGACAGCAAGTCACATATAAGTAAGAGTGGTGTAGTGATACCCCCAAAGACCAATTAAGGGTCTTTTGAGACTGGTGGATTCAACCTACTTGAGTTGAGAGAGACAAGGACCTGCCAACTACAACAGAACTAATGAAATGATTTCCATCATTTATAATGAATTGCATGAGAAAGGAAATAAGTTTGCTCTTGACAGAAAATTGAACTTCCTTACAGAGAGCACAAGTTGAAAGGAAGATTTGAAGTTCAAAAAAATTGGGGGGAAAGAGGCAACAGGGCTTTGAATGAAACCAGCCTACTTCAAATTTTGTGCGCAAAACTCAAGTAAGAATGTGTGACTTCAGGCTTTACAACTGTGTTGTTGGAAGAGTCCTTAGAGCCTGGATTCCAGGTACCCAGCTTTGCCCTAATTGCTTTTTTTTTTAAGCTGGGATTTAAAACAATGTTTGATGATATAGATGGTTAACTATTTGCCTCTCATTCATATGCTAATTTTTAAATGAAGAATAATAAGTGAAGTTCAGTCTCAAATAATTTTCTCTGAATTTCCAAGTAGCAAATATAGTTTTGTTCAGAATTTGCTGGTCTCATGATTATTGTACTAGAGTTTAAGATATGATATATAGTTGAGTGTGTGCTAGTAGCTGGAATTGCAAGGACATATTTTATTATTAAGACACAAATACACACATGGAGTTCTATTGAGGGTTGTCTGATATTATTAGATAATTATTGCTTATTTTAAGGCAAAGAATTACATGGATCCAACAACAAAATTTGTTAGTTTATAAATGATAGGCAATCTAATTTATAGCCATTCTCTTCTCCCTCATCCAAGGAATTGAAACACTGGAATAATATTCTTGGTCCCCCGGTTTTATTTTGTTGTTTTGAAAGTGGTATACATAAGAACACTAAAATCCATCTCGTTCTACCTTGAGATCTATTAACACACCTTTACTGAGGTGTTAACACAAGTATAAAGTGAGATGTTCTTAAAAATCAATCACCAAATATTTATTTGATTTCGTATTGTGTTATATGTGAGATATTATAACAGATGCTATGTAGAATATTAGGACATTAGGCTATGTCCTATTTTAAAAGTACTTACCTACAATTTATAGGTAGATCAATAAATAGATGGTAGACAGATAGCATTTCATACGTAAGAGGACTTATTCTATTTAGCAATAAGTACAAAGAAGGTACCAGTGAGTTCAAATACATTGATATTGAGTAACTTCATGGAGAAAATGGGACCCAATAGATGAAACAATCCCTTATCTTCCTGCCAGTCCCAACCACACACTTATCACATTCTTCTTTCATCTCTCCTTCCTTTCACATGAACTGCTTTCACTAAGGTCACAAGAAATGGACTTGGGCTAATTCCAATGCATATATTCAACCTTCATAATAGTGGACCAGTGTATGGCTCTCGAACTAGTTGGCAATTCCCTTCTCAGCTTCAGAAATACACACCTCAAACAAACAGACAAACAAATAAAAAGACATACACCTGGTGTTTCTCCTTCTGTTCTGTTTTCTTTTCTTAGTCCAGCCTTTAAATTCCTCAGGATTCTGACTTGGGGATTCTTCTTACACTACACTCTTTTTTTTTTTTTCTTCAGCTTAAACCTCTCTGCCAAGATTCACCCTTAGAGATTCAATGTTCTAGATGTCTTCACTTGATTATTTATTTTATTTTATTTTTTTTGCATGGGCAGGCACCGAGAATTGAACCTGGGTCTCCAGCATGGCAGGCAAGAACTCTGCCTGCTGAGCCCTGTGGCCTGCCCCACTTGATTAGTTTTTGAACATCTGAATCTCAACATGTCTAACACTTAATTTCTTAAATGAATTACTTCAACAGCTTTTTAAAGTGACTTCCTGACAATAGCCTTGCCACCCTCCAATCTACTCTCCACACATCAACCACTGTAATCAAATATAAATTTAGTCATGCCATGTCTTTGATTCACCTACTTGAAATCCATCACTGTTTCCCTAACCATGAGGATAAAGCCTAAAATCCTTAGTGTTTTTTCAGGCCCACTAAATCTCCTGTTCTTTGTAGTTTTCACCTTTTACCTTGTCTCACTTACATTTTATGAAAAAAAAAATTTCTCTTTTTCTGTTCCTCACTGTCATTCCACTCTTTAACCCACTTGGCTGTCATACATGGAATTCTGTCTGTCCAGAATATTCTTCATTCCTTTTTACCTGGATTATCCTTTGGATTTATTCCAATTAAGATGTCTCTTCCTACTAAAGCCTCTCCTGACCCTATACCAAAGCATGATTAGATTCTATAGCTGCTTATATTTTCTCATCATAGCACTTGGAGGCGCTCTGCTATAACAACAATTTCACTTGTCTGTATTTCCAGCGCACCATAAGTCAGGTGGCACTTATGAGATAGGAAATTTTGCAAGAGATAAAAAAAATTGGTTTAAACCTAATGTTTAAGCTTTAAGACTATATAATAATTTCCTGAATTTAACTTCATGATGTCATTAATTGATGCAGCTATACATAGAAATGTTTGTTTAGAGTAACATAGAGCTAATTAAGAAGGCAGATCTGGTGCTGGCCTACATTGCCTGGGTTTATAATCAAACTCTTCTAATAACTAGTTGTGTGATGTATGGTCAAGTTGCTTAAGCTGAGTTACGCTTCAATCCCTTATCTTAATATAGGAATAATAATAGTAGTAGTACTTAAGATTTTCTTGAGTATTTAATTAGTTATTAAATGGAAAGTTCTCAGGACATGCCTGGCCCATAGTGAGCACTGTGGAACTTCTTGTTATTGAGCACTGCTGGGCAAAGGTCAAAGAGTGGGCAACAAACACAGCCACCCACCCTCCGGGAACTTACAGTTAATGTGGGAGAGACACATCAAAAAAGTGATTAATCACCTTTCTGTCTGGGAGACTCTAACATGTTCCTGATCCTCACCCACCTCCAGCCCAAAACATCAAGGGTCTTTCCAAGCTTCTCTTGGAAGTCCTAAGCTTTTCCCAAATTTGTCTCATAGCTGCTTCACAGACTTTATATAGGATGAAATGCTGCTTAAGGAAATGCCTTTCAGTTGAGTCTTTTCTCTGTGACCAAAGTTTAGTCTACCAAATTTGCTTTTGTTTTCTTGCTTCAGCCCAAAGCCAGTCTACACTGCACCTTCGTGCAAAGTCTAAGAAAAATTATCTCGCTCTCTCTTGTATTTGCTGCTGGAGAAATTAGAAGTTGTCCAGTCTGAGTAGGAACAGCCTCCTCAACATACAAATTAAAGAGCAGATAAAGAAAACCTGTGTCCAGGGAGGACCCATGGCATCCCAGGAAACTAGGTGTGGTGCATGGACTGTGGGGGGGCTTCACTTGTACTGTATACCCTTAAAAGGATGCTACTGTGCACTGCACAAATGACTCACCATATGCAACAGCTGTTTCACACTTGGACCTCCTCTCTTCCTGGGCTTCCTAAACTTCCTGTTGCTTGTCTAGAGGGCCCACTCCATAAACAATTTGCCATGCTTTGGGTGTTTAGATTCCTCCAATGTTTTTTTTTTTGGTGCATGGTCTGGGAAATGAACCCGGGTCTCCTACACAGAAGGCGAGTTTTCTGCAACTGAACCACCCACATACCCCCTCCAATGCCTTTTTATAATTCATGTTTTCAAGGCTCTGCCTTGTGCTTTCCAAGGTCAACTGGTCCATCTACCCTACAGAGTAGCATACTTCGATATTAACAAGGAAGCTCAAAACATTTTACTTTAGCCTGAGGAAGTTAGTAACCACGCTTTTAGACATTAAAGGCAGAAAAGCTCTTTGGTGGCTCTGATTGTGATGTCATTGGGATGAAGTTGGCTGTTAGTAAGTGTGAGCTGAAGTATCCAGATTTTTCTGGTAGGTATTCCCTGTACTTCTCATGCTGAGTAAAGGAAAATGAACTTGGTATATCTGTTTTGATGTATAATACTGAAAAGGGTGGGTGATCGAACTGAGAAATATATATTCTGTATATTGAATATATCAGACTTGGAAAATAGTGCTTTTAAACATTATTTCTTGATTATTTATAAAATGCTTTCACATACACTTTCTTCCTTAATTTTCAAAATAACTTGTTTGAGTGAAGGAAATTGAATGTTATTATTCTATAGTATATAAAGCATATTATTGTTTAAAGCACAGATATTTCTTTAAACTTGTACATTGGCCCATCAAATGGAAAATATAAGTGTTAACAAGTTGCTAAGCATTGACTCTGTAGGGAGGAGGAAATTAATTCTAAAGGAATTTAAATAATTTATTTATTTTCATTCACTAGAAATTACTTTCCTAAAATCTAAATAAATGGTCAAAGGACAACTGCAGTTTATATTTGGGAACCCCTGATAGATAGGTATATTTCGATCAAACAATAATCAAGATATGATACTATTGTACTTCAAAGAAGTACTATGGGTCCTGCCTTGTCTAGCTATGAATCAGAGCTAATTAGAGATATGGACACCGAACTAACACTCTAAATCAAATGCAAAAAAGATGCTTTGTCATCTTGTTGGCAGCAGCTACTGATGATTTGAGGCCCTTTATATTGCTGAAAATTAGTCTCTCCTTCTGTTTTTAAACAAGCATTAGCACCTTAAAAGAGGTTAGATATAACTTAACTACCTGAGGTAATTGCAGTTGACAGCCACAAAAGAATTTTCATGTACAGTCTTTCTGAGAAGATTCCTTTGCAATGGTTCAACCCATGCTGAAAGTTGGCAGATATTCTTAACCTGGGCTATATTTATACAGATTCTAAAACAACATTCAACAGCATTGTTCAGTAGGTCTATAGTTTTAGGCATGCATAAAAAATAGAAATAAGGTGGGTTAAGCATAGCTGTATGTTCCAGTGGCCTCCAATTCTTTCTTTAAAAGTAATTTGCTGTGAATTTGTTTCTTTTGCTTTTCTCCTTTGTTTTATTTAGAAAAAAAAAAAAGACTACTGAAGAATTGATGGATCCTGTTGATTATATTCAGAAAACATATCTTTGATCTGGGTTATTGTGAAATTCTTAAAAGCAAATTTTCTAATGTGATTCTTGCAAACTACATTATATTTTGAATGCAAAATAGCTAAGTACAGAAAGTAAATATAAAAGTGCTCTGAATATTCTTCCAACTTTATTTCATTACATAATTTAGGAAACCACTTTCCCCAAACATTGGTGGTTGAGACTTCCCAGAGCACAAAGTGACAACCATGTAATTTTAAAGAGTTTCAGAAATTGTGTTTTGTCCATCTATTACTAATCATCTTCCTCAACATGCTGATGCCAGAACCCAAAATTCCTTGATAAAGAAACAAACAATTTTTAGAAAAATGTATAAATTATGGACAAATTGAGTAACAATGTTCTGTTATTCTTTGAGGACAGCATTTATAGCTAACCTTTCCCTTACAGCTTCTGCCCTCATGTAAGACATTTAACTAAAGAATCTTCAGCAGTTCTTGAAATTTTGACTAGGGAATATTCTTACTTACAGTGGAGATTCTGATCTTCCCAACTCTGATACCTGTTAGACTGCCACAGGGTCAGAGTTCCACACAAAACAGTGGCTACTGAGGTGAGGTCGTGGCATTCTCTTCTTCCTCACTGCCTCATAACCCCACATCCTCCAGGAGGAGTTCAGAGACTGCCAATAGTTATCATAACTTATGAGTTCAAGCTTTCCTGTTGCAAGGAATTCTCATTATTTCAAGGGCTTTTAAATCAGCAAACAGTAGAAGACAATTACTGTATAGATCGGTTTAATTAGTTTATTTGATGCCCAGAGCATGTATATTTGCAATCAGGTTGTTTCTGCTAGCTATAAAATCATAAATTAATGACAATGATCCGGGTTGAAAAGATGGTGCTCTGTGTATGCTGATCTGATAGTTCTATTCTATGGATCGGGGGGAGGATTGGCATCCATGGACTCTGTAACTAAAATAGATCTCTCATGTCTTTCCACTTTTTTGGTCATCATCAACCATAATTTCTTCCCCGACCCCCGCTTTCTGTACCACCACTTTTTTACTAACGCATTTTCCAATAAATAACCTGGATAAGGATATTGAGATATACAGCTATCTAAAACTGAAATCTGTATCTTGAATAAAAATGTATTTATTCTCATATTCTCTATGCTGTCTCTTTAACCTATAGTTATGTATGTGTGGGTCTGTTTTACAGTCTAGAATAATTTTGGTGGACCTTGGGTTAAAAGACAGGATGTTTCCATATATCCCAGTAGGCATATTTAATGAACTTTAAGTCATGTTTCAACTTGTCCCAGTTTTGACACCTTACTTTTCTAGTCATCTACACTATTTGTTCTCCCAATCATGAAGCAAAGAAGACACAAATTTTATCCTTCAGAAAGTGCTGTTCTTCCACAAATGCAAATAGTCTGAAATAAAAACAAACAAAAAAGAAATGGGAGGAAACAAAGAGAGAGGATCTTTAAAGCATTTTGACTGGTTGCTTGGGCATTGTTCAGTGAGTAGACATAGTCACTTTATTCCTCCCTGATTTTTAGAAGTTGTGCCAAGAGCCATCCACATTCTTTGTGCACTACCCTGTGGCACATTTGTGAGATGCCCAGTGGGGTTTGAGGCTGTGGCTAGGAGCAGTTTTATTTTGTTTGTTTGTTTTGTTTTTTTGTGAAATTAACGGACACATATGGGGACTGA